>NC_053039.3:556165176-557458301 GCF_002575655.3 Aegilops tauschii subsp. strangulata | reverse complement strand
TACCTCATCATTTAAATGTTCTATTAACTCAACTTTGATGACTTTAACAGGCTGAATCGAATTTTTGGAAAAAGACATATGATCATGAAGCCGCCAAAAAGGCCAGGGCTGCCAAAAAAGCCGCCAAGAAAACTAAGAAGAAACCAAGTGCTTCTGAGTTGTTTGAACTGAACGATAGCTCTGAGTCGGAGGTAGCCCTTGACTCCCTTGGCTCCTTTTTCAATTACCTTATTGACACTGATTATTATCAGGACGACACGGGGGCCAGCCAAGCAGTTGAAGAAGAGGTAACTATTATTTCCTCCGGCTCAGAACCTTTGCCAAGATAGAAAATTCGATGAGTAACCCGGAAAGTAAGGTTTTCACACCCCTTAGCTCATTTGGATCCTCACTTTCTTTTGAAGCAACATCAACACGAGAACCGGCGACAGACTCGGACCAGCGGAGGTGAAGAATTATCCTCCGGCTTACCGAACACTCCAGCTCCGCGGAAACGTCGAAACGAGGTCCTTCCGAACTTAAACTCTTTTTACCCACTGGCGAGCCTCACTCGCCAGCCACTTAATTCTTCCGATTCAAACTACCAGGAGACTTCTCGCTCTTCCTCCGGTGACTCATCGCAAACCCAGTTGCCGGCTTTCAAGACTGCCCCTGGGTAATAACAATTTCTTTTATTCTCTACCTCCTTATGCTCTTACACTTGTACTGACTTGTCATAACCCGTGCAGTGGACAAGCCAAGCCTAGTAAAAAGGCGAAGGTGACCAAGCCAGTTAAAGATCCTAAGATCCATGAACCGGAGCAGCAAGTCCCAGCATCAGACATTTCTGAAAAACAACCAGAAGAACCTGTTCATGATGTCCCACCAGAAATTCCTGACCTCTCCGGCGACCAAAAAACTCAATCCTTTGAGTATTGAATCATCAAGCCCACTTAAGCGGTCGGAGACTCATGTCGATGACGTTATGATCACTGGCACCGGCTTTACAGAACCGGGAAATCCAACTGTCTTGGCCAAACATTCCGCTAAACAAGAGTTCATTGAAAAGAGGAAAGTGTGATTTGATGTCGCGCACTATTCTCAATTGAGCAGTAGTGAAGTACTCTCTGGCTACCTCAACCAAGTACACTCCAGCCGCGATCTTGAAATCGATATGGTGAAGCAGATGCATAAAAAATATGAGGTATGAATTCCTGCTTAAATAAGTTATGTCCACCTTGCCAGCCCCCAAGTCTACTGGGTATGATCAAATTAAATATACTGTAGACTTTAGAATAACCATGAACATCTTTGTAGAATCCTTCCAAGGCCGGCTTTCGTATTTATAGTTGAACCAGATCTTAAGCAATTACCTTTGCATCCATAATCCCCAAGAGCCGCTTTAATCTGCATGAATGAGATGGTCCTGTTCACCATTGTTTATAAAGAGAGCTTACCTTTATAGCCCCCATAACCCGGCTGTGATTGTTTACGACACAACCGGGTTATCATAAAGCATTAAGGAGACACAAGCGATATGCATTGGCCCCCAAGTGCCAAGTACTCTTGCTTGCAAAGTGCTTGTGACTTACTTTCATGAGCCGTTGTATGAAGAATATTTCAGCAGGCATTAGCCCCCAAGTGCCAAGTGTTGTTGCTTGCAAAAGGCTTGGGACTTATATTCCTGTAACCCGGATATGAATGTTTTTGCAACTCTGTGTTTGTACAGGATGCCACTGCTGAACTTCAATCACAATTGGCTGATGCAAAGACCCGACTGGAAAATCAAGAATCTGAGACCCAGAAAGCTGAGTCAAAATTCCAATTTAGCATGGCTGAAACGGAAAAACTGAAGACCAGTTTTGAGGCGGAGAGAAACGCTTGGGCTGAAGAAAAGACTGCTTTGACACAGCGAGCTGAAAAAGCGGAGGCGGCTCTTCAAGAGGTGACCAATGAGCTCACCGGTTTAAAACACAGTGTATCCCAGATGGTTTCTGCTATCTTTGGTGAGTCGCCTTGCTAATCATCAAAAGTGAATCTTTTCCTTGATAGTATAAACCGCCTTTAACCAATCTATGACTTACTCAGGTCCCAGGAGCAGCAATCTTAACCAAGATATGCTTGTGAAGCTCAAGGCTGTTTACACACTTGTGGAACAGCTATACACTGGAGCTCAGCGTGCACTAGCCACAATTTCTTCGACTAATCAAGCACCTACTCTTTTGATAGATGTCTTGAAAACACTTTCTGTGCTGCCTGCTAGGATTGGCGAGATGAAGCGATCATCTGCAAGAGCCGGCGCCATGACAGCTTTGAGCCGGGCCAAAGCATGGGTACCAGAACTAGACCCGGCTGATGTAGCTAATGGATACCCAAGCTTGAAAGAAGATGGCACTCCGTTTGATCCAAAGGACTTCGCTGCTTGCGTGAAAGAAATACGTCCAATGGCGACTCTGATTGCAAATGACACGGACCTTTCAAAATACCACCCGATTTATAACAGGGAGAATCAGAAGATGCCCACGCCGGCTTACAAAGTGATGGATCTAACCCCCCAATCCGTAAGCATACTTTCGCCCTTGAAGTTGAACCGTCTGAACTTATAGATGATGAAGCTGAATTTCAAGCCTTGTGTGGCATCGACTGGTCATCACCAAATTTCCAAACAGCAGAGGAGGACGAAGAACCGGAGAAGGATGATCCGGAAGCCTCAAGTCAGCAAGGCCAAGATGAGTGATCCTCCGGGCGGGTTACATATGTGATCCTTGAAAAAACACTCGATCTTTATTGGCTCACTGAGTCATGTAATAGGCTAGTGAAACCTTGATCTGTCGTGCCATCATGCATGTTTTTGTTTTGCACGATACTGCTGATCCGCCACTTGAAAGCTACTGTTGTATGCTTATGATAGCGTTGGTTTGAGCAGATTAGATTGAACAGTACCCTGCACACAAATAGATTATAATTGCCCTGGCGGTTTACCGCCGGGCGGGTCATAATGCCCAAATTAAACCGCTCGGGACTAATAGTCCATAACCAGGGCCGGGATGACCACAACTTTTATATAATATAATATCATACCTGTGGTATTTACGTAAACTGCCAGCTTATCAGCTCCATGCAGTTAGAGCTTTTAGAGCCATACCTCTAAGCATAAGATTATTATTCTCTGGCGACTCAGAGTCTGTCATACTGACGGGTTGCAAAGACCCGAAGATGCTTCAAATATGAGACATAAATAGGGCAGCTTGGCCCGATTTGTAAAAACCATATGGTAAGAAAAAAGAGATGATATAAAGCCAAAATAAAAAAAATCAAAAAATCCGAGGCTTTTGCAGGCCGCCGAGCCAAAGTTTCTTCTTTAATGTAACTAGCCTGATGGCCACTGGAAGGTCCGCGCTTTCTGTGAGCCAGCTCTCACATGACCCAATCGACATTTGAACCCAGATAAGTGCAGGTCTTATTAAAAGATAGACTTATCAGGAGTACGCGGGGTCGGAGTAGCATCGTGCATCACAGGCCGATTTATCCAAGTCTCAAAGAAGGCGGCTTATGAGCCTGGGTCTATCCTGGCTATCTGTAAGCCTTGCTCTCACATGACAAACCGGCATTTTAACCTTAACAAATTCAGAATCTTTGGTGAATACACCTTTAAAAGATTGATTGTTAAGAGTTCGGCGGGTCAATCAGGATTACCTGATGAAGAAGCAACTGACATACAGGCAGAAGGACCTGGAAGGGTTATGTCCTCTTTCGTGAATACACCTATGTTTGAACAAAATAACCCAGTCAAGAGGGTAGTAATGCTATGTTCTCTTTGGTGAATACACCTATGTTTGAACAGGAAGCCCCCAAGTGACGTATTTGTGAGGTGTGCTCATCGGGTACCTATGTTTGAGCTGTGTTGTGCATCCAACTCTCTTTGGTCCCTGTAATTTGGGCGTGAAGCCTCTTAAAGGAGCAGGTAAAACAATGATAAAGACTCAGCTTCGAAGAAGTGAAACGACAGAGGCCCTGAATTATCAGGGATGCCGGCTTTATTATACTGTTTATAATATATACATCGTCAAACTATGTACATCATGAGAGCTGGTGGCTCAAGTATAGTAGGGCCGAAGATGACCAATATTCCACGGCCGACGGGTCTCCTCCTCCGATGTGCGTGAGTCCTTGTGGTCTCGAACGTCGATAAGATAGTATGACCCATTATGCAGATTCTTGCTGACCACAAAAGGTCCTTCCCAAGGTGGGGATAATTTATCCATATCAGTTTGATCCTGGATAAGCCGGAGCACCAAGTCGCCTTCTTGAAAGGTTCTGGTTTTGACCCGGCGGCTGTGATAACAACGTAGATCTTGTTGATAAATCGCTGAACGAGCCGCCGCGAGGTCACGCTCCTCATCCAACACGTCGAGTGCATTCTGACGTGCTATTTCATTATCAGCTTCAACATAAGCCGCCACACGGGGCGAATCGTGACGGATGTCACTAGGGAGAACCGCCTCTAGTCCATAAACCATGAAGAAAGGTGTGTAACCCGTAGATCTGTTGGGGGTTGTATTGATACTCCATAACACTGAAGGTAACTCCTCCACCCAACAGCCCGGCATTCTTTGCAAAGGAACCATAAGCCGGGGCTTGATGCCTTGCAGAATCTCTTGATTAGCTCATTCCGCTTGACCATTAGACTGGGAGTGAGCCACGGAGGAAACATCAAGTCAAATATGCTCTTGTTGACAAAATTCTTTCATAGCACCCTTAGACAAATTAGTGCCATTATCCGTTATATTGCTGTGGGGAAAGCCAAAACGGAAGATCACCTTCTTATGGAACTGTCCAATCAGGAACGTCATGAAGAGCCGCCACCAATTGTGCTTCCGGGTCAGGAACAGCAAGATCCTCCTCTGTAGGCAATTTGACAGAAGGGTTAAGCAGAACATCCAGGAAAGTGTTAGGTTGCACCGGCTTACGGTGAGACCCTAACCGGCTTAAAGTGTCAGCTGCCTCATTCTTCCTGCGATCAATATGCTCAACTTGGTAACCCTTGAAGTGACCCGCAATGGCATCAACCTCTCGACGATAAGCCGCCATGAGTGGATCCTTAGAATCCCAAGTGCCAGAAACTTGCTGAGCTACCAGATCTGAGTCGTCGAAGCACCTCACTCGGCTTAAGTTCATCTCCTTAGCCATCCGAAGACCGTGGAGCAAGGCTTCATACTCAGCTGCATTGTTAGTACAAGGGAACATTAACCGGAGAACATAAGAAAATTTATCACCTCGTGGGGAAGTCAAGACAACTCCATCCCCCGAGCCTTCCAACTGCCTGGACCCATCAAAGTGAATAGTCCAATATGTGTTATCCGGCTTTTTGATAAGTCTCCGTCGTATCTACTTTTCCAAACACTTTTGCCCTTGTTTTGGACTCTAACTTGAATGATTTGGATGAAACTAACCCGGACTGACGCTGTTTTCAGCAGAATTGCCATGGTGTTATTTTTGTGCAGAAATAAAAGTTCTCGGAATGACCTGAAACTTCACGGAGAATATTTTTGGAATTAATAAAAAATACTGGCAAAAGAATCAAGGCTAGGGGGCCCACACCCTGTCCACGAGGGTGGGGGCGCGCCTACCCCCCCTGGCGCGCCCCCTGCCTCGTGGGCCCTCTGGTGCTCCACCGACCTCAACTCCAACTCTATATATTCACGTTCGGGGAGAAAACAAATCTGAGAGAAGGATTCATCGCGTTTTACAATACGGAGCCGCCGCCAAGCCCTAAACTCTCTCGGGAGGGCTGATCTGGAGTCTGTTCGGGGCTCCGGAGAGGGGAATCTGTCGCCGTCGTCATCATCAACCTTCCTCCATCACCAATTTCATGATGCTCACCGCCGTGCGTGAGTAATTTCATCGTAGGCTTGCTGAACGGTGATGGGTTGGATCAGATTTACCATGTAATCAAGTTAGTTTTGTTAGGGTTTGATCCCTAGTATCCACTATGTTCTGAGATTGATGTTGCTATGACTTTGCTATGCTTAATGCTTGTCACTATGGCCCGAGTGCCATGAATTCAGATCTGAACCTATTATGTTTTCATGAATATATGTGAGTTCTTGATCCTATCTTGCAAGTCATTAGTCACCTACTATGTGTTATGATCCGGCAACCCCGAAGTGACAATAATCGGGACCACTCCCGGTGATGACCGTAGTTTGAGGAGTTCATGTATTCACTAAGTGTTAATGCTTTGGTCCGGTACTCTATTAAAAGGAGGCCTTAATATCCCTTAGTTTCCGATAGGACCCCGCTGCCACGGGAGGGTAGGACAAAAGATGTCATGCAAGTTCTTTTCCATAAGCATGTATGACTATATTCGGAATACATGCCTACATTACATTGATGAACTGGAGCTAGTTCTGTGTCACCCTATGTTATAACTATTGCATGAGGCATCTCATCCGACATAATTATCCATCACTGATCCAATGCCTACGAGATTTTCACATATTGCTCTTTGCTTAGTTACTTTACCGTTGCCACTGTTACAATTACTACAAAACTGCTACTGTTACTTTTGCCACCGTTACCGTTACTTCCATACTACTTTGCTACTAAACACTTCACTGCAGATATTAAGTTATCCAGGTGTGGTTGAATTGACAACTCAACTGCTAATACTTGAGAATATTCTTTGGCTCCCCTTGTGTCGAATCAATAATTTGGGTTGAATACTGTACCCTCGAAAACTGTTGCGATCCCCTATACTTGAGGGTTTCCTCAGGCGTCTGCAGCTCTGTCCAATCATTGATAAAATCCACAAGTGCTTGTGACTTGATGGCCGTACGAGGCACATACTTTAAACCATGAGGTCCAAGCTCAAAGGCCCACTTGGCTACCCGATGATGTCTACTACACAACCTTCTACTTTTAGACGTTGTTGGGCCTCCAAGTGCAAAGGTTTGTAGGACAGTAGCAAATTTCCCTCAAGTGGATGACCTAAGGTTTATCAATCCGTGGGAGGCGTAGGATGAAGATGGTCTCTCTCAAACAACCCTGCAACCAAATAACAAAGAGTCTCTCGTGTCCCCAACACACCGAATACAATGGTAAATTGTATAGGTGCACTAGTTCGGCAAAGAGATGGTGATACAAGTGCAATATGGATGATAGATATGAGTATTTGTAATCTGAAAATATAAAAACAGCAAGGTAACTAATGATAAAAGTGAGCACAAACAGTATTGCAATGCTAGGAAACAAGGCCTAAGGTTCATACTTTCACTAGTGCAAGTTCTCTCAACAATAATAACATAACTGGATCATATAACTATCCCTCAACATGCAACAAAGAGTCACTCCAAAGTCACTAATAGCGGAGAACAAACGAAGAGATTATGGTAGGGTACGAAACCACCTCAAAGTTATTCTTTCTGATCGATCTATTCAAGAGTCCGTAGTAAAATAACACGAAGCTATTCTTTCCGTTTGATCTATCATAGATTTCGTACTAGAATAACACCTTATGACACAAATCAACCAAAACCCTAATGTCACCTAGATACTCCAATGTCACCTCATGTATCCGTGGGTATGATTATACGATATGCATCACACAATCTCAGATTCATCTATTCAACCAACACAAAGAACTTCAAAGAGTGCCCCAAAGTTTCTACCGGAGAGTCAAGACGAAAACGTGTGCCAACCCCTATGCATAAGTTCACAAGGTCACTGAACCCGCAAGTTGATCGCCAAAACATACATCAAGTGGATCACGTGATATCCCATTGTCACCACAGATAAGCACATGCAAGACATACATCAAGTGTTCTCAAATCCTTAAAGACTCAATCCGATAAGATAACTTCAAAGGGAAAACTCAATCCATTACAAGAGAGTAGAGGGGGAGAAACATCATAAGATCCAACTATAATAGCAAAGCTCGCGATACATCAAGATCGTGCCAAATCAAGAACACGAGAGAGAGAGATCAAACACACAGCTACTGGTACATACCCTCAGCCCCGAGGGTGAACTACTCCCTCCTCGTCATGGAGCACGCCGGGGTGATGAAGATGGCCACCGGTGAGGGATCCCCCCTCCGGTAGGGTGCCGGAACAGGGTCCTGATTGGTTTTTGTTGGCTACAGAGGCTTGCGGCGGCGGAACTCCCGATATATTCTGTTCCCCGGTGTTTTTAGGGTATATGGATATATATAGGTGAAAGAAGTCAGTAAGGGGAGCCACGAGGGGCCGACGAGGTGGGGGGCGTGCCCAGGGGGGCAGGCGCGCCTCACTACCTCGTGGCCACCTCGAAGCTTCCCTGACTTCAACTCCAAGTCTCCTGGATCACGTTCGTTCCAAAAATCACGCTCCCGAAAGTTTCATTCCGTTTGGACTCCATTTGATATTCCTTTTCTGCGAAACACTGAAACAAGGGAAAAAACAGAAACTGGCACTGGGCTCTGGGTTAATAGGTTAGTCCCAAAAATAATATAAAATTGCATAGTAAAGCCCATTAAACATCCAAGATGGATAATATAATAGCATGAATACTTCATAAATTATAGATACGTTGGAGACGTATCAGCATCCCCAAGCTTAATTCCTGCTCGTCCTCGAGTAGGTAAATGATAAAAGAAATAATTTATGAAGTGTGAATGCTAGCAGGTGCACAAGTTTGATCAATGATAAGTTCAATCACCTTTTATAGCATCATCATATGTCATAACAGTAGCTCAACTCATAGAACTTTTCATGATCAAGTAACATGCTATCCACATGTTAAAGTATAGATCATAAACTTTCTTGAAAACTAACAAACCGTGTTATTAGTCATCAAACAATTACAATTCATCTTTTCAGGAAGAGTCTATGTCAGAGCTTTGATTTAGTAAATCCTACATACTCAACTATCATATAGTCTTCCATGATTGCTACGACTCAAAGCATATTTTTAGAACAAATAGCATCCATCGAACACAGAGAAAGATAGGGGCTTAATGTTTCGCCTCCCAACTTATTTATCATATAGATAATTGTCAACAATAATAATTCATGATCAAATATATTTGAATGGCCATATATGCTTAGATATTTCCATCACATGATACTTGCCAACTAAAGAGTAGGTTGGAATGAGAAGGAATACTACCAACTCTTGCATAAAAGTAAAAGATAGGCAGAGGGAAGCAAGGATTTGCAGAGGTGCCAGAGCTCGAAGCAAAAACAGAGATGAAAATAATTTTGAGAGGTATGCTTTCATTGTCAACATAACGACCAATAGTTTCCAATATCTTCCATACTAGATACATTATATGCAGTTCCCAAACAGAAAGGTAAAGATTTTACTCCCCCTCCACCAACAATCACACTCCACGGCTTGTCCGAAACAACGGGTGCCGTCCAACTTTCAACAATCCTGGGGAAGTTTGTTTAAATTATTTGTGAATTTGTTTTTGATCTTTTGATCATAGGACTGGGCATCCTAGTTACCAGCCATTTTCTCGTTAATGATGAGCGGAGTCCACTCATCGTGAGAATAACCCACCTAGCATGGAAGATACTGGCAGCCCCTAGTCGCTACATGAGCGATTCGGGCATACAAAACAGATTATTATTTGAAGGTTTAGAGTTTGGCACATGCAAATTTACTTGGAACGGCAGGTAAATACCGCATATAGGTAGATATGGTGGACACTCATGGAAGAAACTTGGTTCAAGGAATTGGATGCACAAGCAGTATTCCCGCTTAGTACAGATATTTTGGCTAGCAAAGGATTCTAAATAGCAAGCACCACATGTTAGAGGATCCATAACAATATAACTTCTATATAAATATACCCAAGCATAACTCATTATGTTGTCTTCCTTGTCCAACTTCAACTAATTTGCTTAGGTTTGAAAATAATTAATGGGGCTCACAATCATAGAAGATGTCCAAGATAGTATATTTATATGTGAAATATCTCTTCCTTCAATATTCTTTCATGAATTGTTCAAGTGACCAATACAATGTTTGCTAACCTTCAATAAATTTACCACCTCTACTTATTATATGTGAAGTCATTACTCCCCATGGGATAAGCATATGAAACATATATAATTTCATATTTATGACATTCAAATCATTCAACCATTTACTCATAGGATATAAGTGAAGCACATGAGTAAATGACAAACTACTCCAAAAAGATATAAGTGAAGATCAATGAGTAGTTAAATAATTATGTAGCTATGTGAAGACTCTCTCTCATTTAAGAATTTAAGATCTTGGGATATTATTCAAACAGCAAGCAAAACAAAATAAAACGACATTTCAAGGATAGCACTCATCATGTGAAGAAGCAAAAACTTAGGCTCAACCGATACTAACCGATAATTGTTGAAGAAGAAAGGTGGGATGCTTACCGGGGCATCCCCAAGCTTAGATGCTTAAGACTTCTTGAAATATTATCTTGGGGTGCCTTGGGCATCCCCAAGCTTTAACTTTTGCGTCTCCTTAATTCCTTTTATATCACGGTTTCCTAAATCTTGAAAGCTTCATCCACACCAAACTCAACAAGAACTCGTGAGATAAGTTAGTATAAACCAATGCAAAAACCTTATCATTTTCTACTGTAACAAATCACTAAAATTATTATTCAACATTGCATACTAAATGCCTCTGCATATTTAATACTCCTATCCTCAAATAGAATCATTAAACAAGCAAACATATGCAAACAATGCAAACATAACAGCAATCTGCCAGAACAGTACAGTCTGTAAAGAATGCAGAAAGATCCATACTTCTCTAGCTCCAAAAATTATGAAAAAAATTTCCCAATTTAGTAAATTTATCATATCTTATTATTCAAAAGGTTTCAAAATTTTATCACATTCTGACTTTTCTAGGGAATTTTTGCAACAGCGGTAAACTTTCTGTTTTCAAACAGCAACATGTAGACTTGCTAAACAAGCATGGTAAAGGCTATCCTTGACATTTTTATTGAAAATAGAGATGCAAAACATTATTATAAATAACATCAAGCGAATACTAACAAAATAAAATGATGCTCCAAGCAAAACACATATCATGTGGTGAATAAAAATATAGCTCCAAGTAAAGTTACCGATGAACGAAGAAGAAAGAGGGGATGCCATCCGGGGCATCCCCAAGCTTAGGCTCTTGGTTGTCCTTGAATATTACCTTGGGGTGCCTTGGCAATCCCCAAGCTTAGGCCCTTGCCACTCCTTATTCCATAGTCCATCGAATCTTTACCCAAAACTTGAAAACTTCACAACACAAAACTAACAGAAAATCTCGTGAGCTCCGTTAGCGAAAGAAAACAAAACACCACTTCAAGGTACTGTAATGAACTCATTATTTATTTATATTTGTGTTAAACCTACTGTATTCCAACTTCTCTATGGTTATAAACTCTTTTACTAGCCATAGATTCATCAAAATAAGCAAACAACACGTGAAAAACAGAATCTGTCAAAAACAGAACAGTCTGTAGTGATCTCTATCTAACGCAAACTTCTTTAACTCATAAAAATTTACCAAAATAGGACGGCCTAGATATTTTTTTTATTGATCTACTGCAATTGGAATCAGTATTTTATCACGTTCTGGTGATTTTAAACAATTGTTTTCGTGAACAGAAAGTTTCTGGAATTTTCAGCAAGATCAAATAACTATCATCCAAGAAGATCCTATAGGTTTCACTTTGCACAAACACTAATTAAAACATAAAAACAAATATAACCAGAGGCTAGATCAAAGATTTATTACTAAACAGAACCAAAAAGCAAGAAAATAAAATAAAATTGGGTTGCCTCCCAACAAGTGCTTACGTTTAACGCCCCTAGCTAGGCATGATGATTTGAATGATGCTCACATAAAAGATAAGAATTGAAACATAAAGAGAGCATCATGAAACACCTGACAAGCACATTTAAGTCTAACCCACTTCCTATGCATAGGGATTTTGTGAGCAAACAACTTATGGGAACAATAATCAACTAGCATAGGAAGGCAAGACAAGCATAACTTCAAAATTTTAAGCACATAGAGAGGAAACTTGATATTATTGCAATTCCTACAAGCAAATGTTCCTCCCTCATAATAAATTTCAGTAGCATCATGAATGAATTCAACAATATAACCATCACATAAAGCATTATTTTCATGATCTACATGCATATAATTTTTATTACTCTCCACATAAGCAAATTTCTTCTCATGAATAGTAATGGGAGCAAACTCAACAAAATAACTATCATGTGAAGCATAATCCAATTCAAAATTAAAATCATGATGATAAGTTTCATGGTTATATTTATTCTTTATAGCATACGTGTCATCACAATAATCATCATAAATAGGAGGCATGCTATCATCATAATAAATTTGCTCATCAAAACTTGGGGGACAAAAAATATCATCTTCATCAAACATAGCTTCCCCAAGCTTGTGGCTTTGCATATCATTATCATCATGGGTATTCAAAGAATTCATACTAACAACATTGCAATCATGCTCATCATTCAAAGATTTAGTGCCAAACATTTTAATGCATTCTTCCTCTAGCAATTGATCACAATTATCGGAATCCTTATTTTCACGGAAGACACTAAAAAGATGAAGCATATGAGGCGCCCTCAATTCCAATTTTTTTGTAGTTTTCTTTTATAAACTAAACTAGTGATAACACTAGAAACTAAAAGATTCGATTGCAAGATCTAAAGATATACCTTCAAGCACTCACCTTCCCGGCAACGACACCAGAAAAGAGCTTGATGTCTACTACACAACCTTCTTCTTGTAGACGTTGTTGGGCCTCCAAGTGCAGAGGTTTGTAGGACAGTAGCAAATTTCCCTCAAGTGGATGACCTAAGGTTTATCAATCCGTGGGAGGCGTAGGATGAAGATGGTCTCTCTCAAACAACCCTGCAACCAAATAACAAAGAGTCTCTTGTGTCCCCAACACACCCAATACAATGGTAAATTGTATAGGTGCACTAGTTCGGCGAAGAGATGGTGATACAAGTGCAATATGGATGATAGATATGAGTATTTGTAATCTAAAAATATAAAAACAGCAAGGTAACTAATGATAAAAGTGAGCACAAACGGTATTGCAATGCTAGGAAACAAGGCCTAGGGTTCATACTTTCACTAGTGCAAGTTCTCTCAACAATAATAACATAACTGGATCATATAACTATCCCTCAACATGCAACAAAGAGTCACTCCAAAGTCACTAATAGCGGAGAACAAACGAAGAGATTATGGTAGGGTACAAGACCACCTCAAAGTTATTCTTTCTGATCGATCTATTCAAGAGTCCGTAGTAAAATAACACGAAGCTATTCTTTCTGTTCGATCTATCATAGAGTTCGTACTAGAATAACACCTTAAGACACAAATCAACCAAAACCCTAATGTCACCTAGATACTCCAATGTCACCTCAAGTATCCGTGGGTATGATTATACGATATGCATCACACAATCACAGATTCATCTATTCGACCAACACAAAGAACTTCAAAGAGTGCCCCAAAGTTTCTACCGGAGAGTCAAGATGAAAACGTGTGCCAACCCCTATGCATAAGTTCACAAGGTCACTGAACCCGCAAGTTGATCGCCAAAACATACATCAAGTGGATCACGTGATATCCCATTGTCACCCAGATAAGAACATGCAAGACATACATCAAGTGTTCTCAAATCCTTAAAGACTCAATCCGATAAGATAACTTCAAAGGGAAAACTCAATCCATTACAAGAGAGTAGAGGGGGAGAAACATCATAAGATCCAACTATAATAGCAAAGCTCGCGATACATCAAGATCGTGCCAAATCAAGAACACGAGAGAGAGAGAGAGAGATCAAACACACAGCTACTGGTACATACCCTCAGCCCCGAGGGTGAACTACTCCCTCCTCGTCATGGAGCACGCCGGGATGATGAAGATGGCCACCGGTGAGGGATCCCCCCTCCGGCAGGGTGCCGGAATAGGGTCCTAATTGGTTTTGTTGGCTACAGAGGCTTGCAGCGGCGGAACTCCCGATCTATTCTGTTCCCCGGTGTTTTTAGGGTATATGGATATATATAGGCGAAAGAAGTCGGTAAGGGGAGCCACGAGGGGCCCACGAGGGTGGGGGGCATGCCCAGGGGGGCAGGCGCGCCTCACTGCCTCGTGGCCACCTCGAAGCTTCCCTGACTTCAACTCCAAGTCTCCCGGATCACGTTCATTCCAAAAATCACGCTCCCGAAGGTTTCATTCCGTTTGGACTCCGTTTGATATTCCTTTTCTGCGAAACACTGAAACAAGGGAAAAAACAAAAACTGGCACTGGGCTCTGGGTTAATAGGTTAGTCCCAAAAATAATATAAAATTGCATAGTAAAGCCCATTAAACATCCAAGATGGATAATATAATAGCATGTTTACTTCATAAATTATAGATACGTTGGAGACGTATCACCCGACCTGTGGCTTCTCTATTTTGGATGATATCCCCCAAAGGAGCAGAACTAACCACAGTAGTGGGATGATCCAGAAAATATTGCTTGAGCTTTTGACTTGCCATGAAAACCCTATACACAAGCTTCTACCAATGCGGATACCTCTGCTTGGACTCAATATGTACCTCGCTGATGTAGTAAACCGGCAGTTGAACCGGATACTCCTTGCCTGCCTCTTTCCTTTCCACCACAATGGCCACACTGACAGCCCGGCCATTAGCAGCCACATATAACAACAAAGGCTTCTTATCAATAGGGGCAGCAAGAACCGGCGGCTCAGACAGTTGCTTCTTAAGCGCCTCAAATGCCTCATCAGCAGCATCACTCTAGACAAAATTATTTGTCTTCTTCATCATCTGGTACAGAGGGATAGCCTTTTCTCCTAGGCGGCTTATGAACCAGCTCAAAGCCACTATCCGACCCGCCAAGCGTTGGACGTCATTAACACACTTTGGCTTAGCCAGGGAAGTAATGGCCTTGATTTTCTTCGGGTTAGCTTTGATACCTCGGTCTGAAACCAAAAAACCCAAAAGCTTACCCGCCGGTACACCAAAAACACATTTGGCCGGGTTAAGCATCATTTTATAAACCCGGAGATTGTCAAACGTCTCCTTCAAATCATCAATCAGGGTCTCCTTCTTCCTGGATTTCACCAGAATGTCATCCACATAAGCATGAACATTACACCCGATCTGATTGTGAAGGCAATTTTGCACACACCGCAGATAAGTCGCCTGGGCAATCTTGAGCCCGAAAGGCATGGACACATAGCAGAAGGCTCCAAACGAAGTAATGAAAGTTGTCTTCTCTTGGTCCTTAACTACCATCTTGATCTGATGATAACCAGAATAAGCATCCAAAAAACTCAAACGCTCACAACCCACCGTAGCATCAATGATTTGATCAATACGAGGGAGAGCAAACGGATCAGCCGAACAAGCCTTGTTTAAGTCCGTGTAATCCACACACATTCGCCAAGTGCCGTTCTTCTTAAGAACCAACACCGGGTTAGCCAACCACTCAGGATGAAAAACTTCAACGATAAACCCGGCCGCCAAGAGCCGGGCCACTTCTTCACCAATGGCCTTCTGCCTCTCCTCGTTAAAACGACAAAGGAATTGCTTGACCGGCTTAAACATCGGATCAATATTAAGAGTGTGCTCAGCGAGTTCCCTCAGTACACCTGGCATGTCTGAAGGCTTCCATGAAAAGATGCCCCGGTTCTCACGGATGAACTCGATGAGCGCGCTTTCCTATTTAGGATCCAGATTAGCACTGATGCTGAGCTGCTTAGATGAGTCGCCAGGAACAAAATCAACCACTTTAGTGTCATCTGCCGACTTAAACTTTAGAGAAGGATCATGCTCTGCGGTTGGCTTTTTCAAGGACGTCATATCCGTCGGGTCAACATTATCTTTGTAAAATTTTAGCTCCTCCGTTGCACAAACAGACTCAGCATAAGCAGCATCACGTTCTTCACACTCCAAGGCCACCTTGTGACTCCCATGCACTGTGATGGTGCCCTTGTAACCTGGCATCTTAAGCTGCAAGTAAACATAACAAGGCCTTGCCATGAATTTAGCATAAGCCGGCCGCCCAAACAGAGCATGATAAGGGCTCTTGATTTTAACCACTTCGAAGGTCAACGCCTCAGATCTGGAATCATACTCATCTCCAAAAGCAACCTCCAAGGATATCGTACCCACTGGATATGCCGACTTACCAGGCACCACACCGTGAAAAACGGTGTTTGACGACTTAAGATTTTTGTCGGTTAGTCCCATGCGACGGAAGGTTTCATAGTAAAGTATATTAATGTTGCTGCCTCCATCCATGAGTACCTTAGTAAATTTATAGCTCCCAACCTGAGGTGCCACCACTAGAGCCAGGTGACCCGGATTGTCAACCCGGGGCGGGTGATCCTCACGACTCCACACTATAGGCTGCTCCGACCACCGCAAGTAACGTGGTACCGCCGGCTCAACAACATTCACTGCCCTCTTGTGAAGCTTCTGATCCTGCTAAGCTAGTGGTGAAGACGTGGTATTGTCCACTGTTCAATTGCTTTGGATTGCTCTGATAACCCGACTGTTGCTGCTGCTGATTCCCCTGATTGTTCTGCTGGTTGTAACCACCATGATTGCCTTGGCTTTGAAACCCGGAATTTGAACCGCCGCCTCCATGACCCGGACCATTCGGGCCGGACCCTGAACCACCATTCGGGCCATGGTTGTGCTGAAAAGACTCCCTGAGTTGTCTCATGATACTTCAATCCTTCCACAGATGGGTAGACGGCTTCTCCTGTGTTTCGTGCTTCGGACATGGTTGATTCATTATTGCTTCAAGGTCAAATTTTGTCCCTTGAGCCGACCTTCCTTTACGACGCAGGTTATAACTCCGTGCACCGGTGTTAGCCACAAAATCATCAGCTTTGCGCTTATCGTGCCACCCTGATTGGCCGGGTTGTGCTGCTGTCCCCTCATACCGTTACTCTTCCTTCCCTTTCCCGATCCTTCATCGTCAGAGTCGGGGTCCTTGGTACTATCAGAGTCGGCATACTTGACTAGAGCCGCCATGAGCTCCCCCATGTCACTACAATGACGCTTAAGCCGCCCAAGCTTCTGCTTGAGTGGAAGGAACCGACAATTTTTCTCCAACATTAAAACTGCTGAGCCGACGTTGATATTACCTGAAGAATGTATGATAGTCGTGACCCGGCGCACCCAGCTGGTTGTCGACTCGCCCTCAGCTTGAACACAAGAAACCAAATCCACGATCAACATAGGCTGCTTGCACGTATCTTTGAAATTTTGAATAAACCGGGCCTTCAGCTCTGCCCACGACCCAATGGAGTTGGCAGGCATCCCTTTCAGCCAAGTACGAGCCGTCCCTTCCAGCATCATGGTGAAATACTTAGCATATGCAGCTTCACTAACATCCAGCATCTCCATAGCCATCTCATAACTCTCCACCCAAGCCTCAGGGGGCTGGTCTGCTGTGTAATTAGGCACCTTACGAGGGCCCTTAAAGTCCTTGGGCAAACGCTCGTTACGCAGAGCCCCTGTTAAACACGGCACTCCACAAGCTCTAGAGGCCACACCTGCCTCTACCGAAGTCGTCGGGTAAAACGGCGCGTGCTGATGAGCCGCCAGCTCGGCCTCCCGGCGCGCTCTGCCCTGATCCACCAAATTCTGTGCATTGGCACCATTGCGCGCCAGGTCCTGCCCACGAGGTTGGTTATGGCGCTGCTCAGTACTCAAAACTGCTGGCGAGTCAATGTACCTACTGTAGCTCCGGCTTGGACGAGGGGTTGAGTGTACCCGATCACGACTGTAAGAATAAGCCTGCTGCTGTACCAGCGCTGTTTGAAGAAGTTCCCTAGCCCTTCAGGTTTCAACTGCCGTCGGAGACTCGCCCTCGACTGGCAAAGCCGCCAATCGCGTAGCTGCAGCAATCATATTGTCCAAAGGGTTGGAATAATGACCCGGCGGCATCACCACGTGCTGAGGTGGGGTGTTATTCATATGCGGGGAACCTGTCACGCGCGGCTGAACCGACGCTCCACCCCCTGGCGCGTCAGTCATCTGCTTTACCGCCGGCGGGTTACCGGCCCCCGCTCCAGGTGTGCTGAAGAGGTTTCTCGATTCATAAACCAAGGGCAGACGACTCTGGTGTTTTCTCCTCAAGACTTCGTTTGAAGCGTTCTGATTCAACGCGAGCCGATATGAATCCGCTTGAATCCGCTGTGCTTGGGCGTTTAAAACGGCCCGCTCTGCGGTCATCCTAGAGTTTTCCGCTGCCAGCTCTACCTTGGCTTGCGCTATCTCATCACGCAGCTTAGCCACATCCACCTTATGCTATTCCTGGTTGTCCGGGGTCACCTCCACCTCCATCAGAGTAGCCAGAGCCTCCAACAGATCTGTTAAAACTTGAGCCGGCGGGTGTGCTGATCCGGCAGCACCTGCTGCCGTTGTCGCCGCTGCGCTGGAAGTTATAGCCGCGGCGGCTGTCGAACCGAGAACCGGCTGGGTGCCAGCCATGAAGATCGCCACCCTATTCGGCGGCTCATGGGGGTTCGGAATACTGTCACCATCGAAACAGCCCCCAAGCTGTCCGTCTTGTAGTTGATACATCGAGTTGGTCTCGCCCGTGGACGATTCACCATCTGAGTAGATGGCCGTCTCGTCGCCAGACACAGAGCCTTCCAATTCATCCCCATGGATAAATCCGACAAAGGCACGCTTCATGGCGGGTTGAACCCGAGAGGGTCGTGCACGCTGAGCCATCTCGATGATGTTGGTGCAGATGTCTAGCTCAGGGCCCGGTTCGCCGATCTTGCCGATGAAGACGTGGATTCCGCCGAAGGGGACCCGGTACCCGTACTCAATTGAGCCGGCCTCGGGGCCCCAGCCTGCATCGTCGATGTAGAGCTTGCCGCGATGACTCTTGGCCATCCGGCCCACAGCGTATCCCTTGATCCCTTCAAAGCTGCCCTTCAAGAACTCAAAACCACCGTGCGCAGGCCCCTCGGTGGGCGCCAACTGTCGTGGAATTGTCACGGCAGATGTCCTAGCGGAAGGACTTAGTTGTGGAGCCATTGCGACATAGTTAGCTTAAAGGGGTTAAAATGGGACAAAGGACACGAGGAGTTTATACTGGTTTGGCCCCTTACGGTGAAGGTAAAAGCCTAATCCAGTTTGAAGTGGTATTGCTAGGGTTTCGATTACCAGGGAGCGAATACGCTTAGCCTGGCTTTCGATCTGTTGTTTCTTGCCCTAAGCCGCTGTCGGGTCGTCCCCTTATATAAACGTGTTGACGCCCTGCGGCTTACAGAGTCCCGGTCGGCTCATACAAACGTGTCCGGCTCGGTGACTTATCTTACATGCCTTACAATACAAGTCGTATATACATGGCAGTTTATACTTACGGGCCTTAAGCCGCCTTTGGGTTTTGGGCCCTTTAACAAGCCTACTACATGAACCACCATCTTCAACATATTCATGGGCTTGGTTCATGAATCGCCATTGGGATAACCCGGCCCCTCCTGGGCGGGTCATATCCAATAGTCATATCCCCGACACGGTGTGTTTGCCGAGATCCGATGAATTGTGGATTTATGAACAAGATTATCTATGAATATTATTTGGTTCTTCTCAGAATTCTTATTTGCATGATTTGATATCTTTGCAAGTCTCTTCGAATTATCGGTTTAGTTTGGCCTACTAGATTGATCTTTCTTGCAATGGGAGAAGTGCTTAGCTTTGTGTCAATCTTGCGGTGTCCTTTCCCAGTGACAGTAGGGGCAGCAAGGCTCCTACTGTATTGTTGCCATCGAGGATAAAAGATTGGGTTTATATCATATTGCTTGAGTTTATCCCTCTACATCATGTCGTCTTGCTTAATGCGTTACTCTGTTCTTATGAACTTAATACTCTAGATGCATGCTGGATAGCGGTCGATGTGTGGAGTAATAGTAGTAGATGCAGAATCGTTTCGATCTACTTGACACGGACGTGATGCCTATATTCATGATCATTGCCTTATATATCTTCATAACTATGCGCTTTTCTATCAATTGCTCGGCAGTAATTTGTTCACCCACCATAATACATGCTATCTTGAGAGAAGCCACTAGTGAAACGTATGGCCCCCGGGTCTCTTTCTTATTATATTGCATCTCTTTTATTTACATCGCATCTCGTTTACTATTTTGCAATCTTTACTTTCCAATCTATACACCAAAAATACCAAAAATATTTACTTTACTATCTTTATTAGATCTCACTTTTGCGAGTGACCGTGAAGGGATTGACAACCCCTTTATCGTGTTGGTTGCAAGGTTCTTGATTGTTTGTGCAGGTACTAGGTGACTTGTGCGTTATCTCCTACTGGATTGATACCTTGGTTCTCAAAACTGAGGGAAATACTTACGCTACTTTGCTGCATCACCCTTTCCTCTTCAAGGGAAAACCAACACATGTTCAAGAGGTAGTAGCCGCCGGCCCCGGTGCGCGTGTACACCGCGTGCTCAGACGGGCACTTCTCGAAGCCGAGCATGTTGAGACTGCCCGGCAACCCTCGCATCATCCCAGCTCGTGCCATCCTCTACAGTGCGTGGACGTGCAGGTGTCCAAAAGGGGCGTGCCAATGCCATGACATGTTGTCCGTGCGCACGGCAAGCCAGATCAGTCGAACAGGGCGAATGAGGAGCTTGTACAAACAATTTGAGGACCGTTTTACCTTGAGAATGAGGGCACCGCGTCGGTCGTGGACGGTGAGGACGCCTTGATGCACGTTGATGTCGCAGCCATTCTCGTCCAAAGCTCACCACCCTGCTCTTGAGCATGGGGATGTAGTACACATCCATGAGAGCGCCTTGAGCTCCCCCATCGTTGGAGAAAGCAACGGTTCCACACCCCTCGATCCGTACCACTGACCCATCACCGGACCGCACAGATCCGGTGATTGCGGTGTCGAGCTCGGCGAAGGCCACGCAATCGCCGGTCATGTGGTTGGACGCATCGGTGTCCAGATACCACATCGGGTCCGAGGCAGCGTCCTCTATGGCCGGAGAGGCGTTCGCCTACTCTTCGTTGAGGAAGACGGTGGCGTGCAGTAGATCGGAGCGGTGCACAGCCAGTGCCATGGATGGGTCCTTTGCAGCCGGGATCGCTGCCACGGCGCCGCTTCCTACTGCCGCCTGACTGGGATGCATGAGCTCGACCACCTCGGCGAGTAGCAGCTCTGGATCAGCCTGAGGGCTTCCTCCTCCCTCTTCTTCTTCTTGCACTCACGGGCCCAGTGTCCCCTGATGCGGCAGTATCGGCACTTTTCTGAAGGAAATATGCCCTAGAGGCAATAATAAAGTTGTTATTTTATATTTACTTATTCATGATAAAGGTTTATTATTCATGCTAGAATTGTATTGATCAGAAACTTAAATACATGTGTGAATACATAAACAAATAACGTGTCCCTAGTATGCCTCTACTAGACTAGCTCGTTGATCAAAGATGGTTAAGGTTTCCTAACCATAGACATGTGTTGTCATTTGATAAGGGGATCACATCATTAGGAGAATGATGTGATGGACAAGACCCACCCGTTAGCTTAGCATAATGATCGTTCAGTTTATTGCTATTGCTTTCTTCATGTCAAATACATATTCCTTCGACTATGAGATTATGCAACTCCCGGATACCGGAGGAATACCTTGTGTGCTATCAAACGTCACAACATAACTGGGTGATCATAAAGATGCTCTACAGGTATCTCTGAAGCTGTTTGTTGAGTTGGCATAGATCAAGATTATGATTTGTCACACCGAGTATCGGAGAGGTATCTCTGGGCCCTCTCGAAAATACACATCATAAGCTTGCAAGCAAATGACTAAGGAGTTAGTTACGAGGTGATGTATTACGGAACGGGTAAAGAGTCTTGCCGGTAACGAGATTGAACTAGGTATAGAGATACCGACGATCGAATCTCGGGCAAGTAACATACCGATGGACAAAGGGAATTACGTATGTTGGCACAACGGTTCGACTGATAAAGATCTTCGTAGAATATGTAGGAACCAATATGGGCATCCACGTTCTGCTATTGGTTATTGGCCGGAGAGGTGTCTCAGTCATGACTACATAGTTCTCGAACCCGTAGGGTCCGCACGCTTAATGTTCCTTGACGATATATTGTTATATGAGTTATATGGTTTGGTGACCGAATGTTGTTCGGAGTCCCAGATGAGATCACAGACATGACGAGGAGTCTCAAAATGGTCGAGAGGTAAAGATTGATATATAGGACGATGGTATTCGGACACCGGAAGAGTTTCGGAGTACACCGGGTAGTCATCGGGGCACTAGAAGGGGATCCGAACACCCCCGGCAAGTGTATGGGCCTTATGGGCCAAAGGGGGAGACGCCCCAAAGGTAGCCAATCCCCCTTCCCCCCCATACACAAATATGGAAAAGGGGGATTCGGCCAGGGCAGGCACCCTACGGCAGGCGCCGGCCACTTGGGGCTCCCTAGGGGCTGCCTCCCCTGCCCCCTCCACCTATATATATGAGAGGAAGGAGAGGAGCAACAGACACCACGATTCCCTAGCCGTATGCGGCACCCCTCTCCCTCTAGTTCGTCCCTCGGTCATATTTTCCTAGTGCTTAGGCAAAGCCATGCGGAGATAACTTCACCATCACTGTCACCACGCCGTCGTGCTGCCAGAACTCATCTACTACTTCGCCCGTCTTGCTGGATTAAGAAGGCGGGGACGTCACCGAGCTAAACGTGTGCAGAACTCGAAGGTGCCGTATGTTCTGTACTTGATCGTTGGATCGCGAAGAAAGTTCGATTACATCAACTGCGTTGTCAAACGCTTCCGCTTACGGTCTACGAGGGTATGTAGGCACACTCTCCCCTCTCGTTGCTATGCATCTCCTTGATAGATCTTGCGTGTGCGTAGAATTTTTTTGTTTTCCATGCAATGTTTCCCAACATTTTCCTTGTCCCCGCCGCTTTTGTCGGGGTAGTCTCCGCCGAGTCCGCCTCCTCAGCCACGACCACCGCCCCTACGATGGTTGTTGTTGCTGCCCGAGGGAGGCCCTAGAGCGCGGGGTTGTTGCAGAGAGGCCTGCCACTCCTCCCAGGAGAGGAGCAGGCGTCCACCTTGGCTGTTGCTACCGCCATGCATGTCATCGAGTCATTCCTGCACGACGCGCAGCCTGCCGGTGACCTCGTCCAAGGAGAGCGTGCTTACGTCTAGCAGCGTCTCGATTGCGATCGCCACCTGCGCGAACCATTGTGGCACAACACGAAGGAATTTGGCCACTACCTTTGATTCTTCTAGGGTGTCGCCGAGTGCTCGCAAACCAAAGATGATGCCGGGCAGGCGGAGCGAGAAGTAGTCGATTGTCTCCCCATCGCAAAAGGTGATGCTCTCGAAGTCGCGCCGGAGCTTCTGCGCGTTGGCCTCGCGTACGCGCTTGGCACCGAGGCGCTGCGTGGCCATGGCGTCCCATGCCTCCTTGGTGTTCTCCTTCTCACCCACCGCGAGCAGCACATCCATAGGAAGGCCGCGGAGGATGGTGATCACGGTGTTGCGCTCGTCGTGGTAGGAGACGTCGCTGTGAGACACTGATGTCTACTACGCAACTTTATTCTTATAGATAGGTGTTGGGCTTCCAAGCGCAGAGTTTTGTAGGAGGAAACTTGATATTATTGCAATTCCTACAAGCATAAGTTCCTCTCTCATAATAATTTTCAGTAGCATCATGAATGAATTCAACAATATAACCATCACATAAAGCATTCTTTTCATGATGCATAAGCATAGAAATTTTGTTACTCTCCATATAAGCAAATTTATTCTCATGGAGAGTAGTGGGAGCAAACTCAACAAAATAACTATCATGTGATTGGAAATTAAAATCACGATGACAAGTTTCATTTTTATTATTATTCTTTGTAGCATACATGTCATCACCATAATCATCATAGATAGGAACTTTGTTTTCATAGTCAATTGCAACCTCTTCCAAAATAATGGATTCATCATCAAATAAAGTCATGACATCTCCAAATCCACTTTCATCAATATAATCATCATAAATAGGAGGTGTGCAATCATCATAATAAATCTTCTCATCAAAACATGGGGGACTGAAAATATCATATTCATCAAATATAGCATCCCCAAGCTTGTAGCTTTGCATATCATTAGCATCATGGGTATTCAAAGAATTCATACTAACAACATTGCAATCATGCTCATCATTAAAATATTTTGTGCCAAACATTTTATTGACTTCTTCTAACAATTGAGCACAATTTTCCGAACCATCATTTTCAAGAAAGATATTATAAAGATGATCAATATGCAACCTCAATTCCATTTTTTTGTAGTTTTCTTTTTATAAACCAAACTAGTGATAAAACAAGAAATTAAAAGACTTGATTGCAAGATCTAAATATATACCTCCAAGCACTAACCTCCCAGGCAATGGTGCCAGGAAAGAGCTTGATGTCTACTACGCACCTTTATTCTTGTAGACACGTGTTGGGCCTCCAAGCGTGGAGTTTTGTAGGACAGTAGCAATTTTCCCTCAAGTGGATGACCTAAGGTTTATCAATCCATGAGATGTGTAGGATGAAGATGGTCTCTCTCAAACGACCCTGCAACCAAATACAAGAAATCTCTTGTGTCCCCAACACACCCAATACAATGGAAAATTGTATAGGTGCACTAGTTCGGCGAAGAGATGGTGATAAAAGTGTAATATGGATGGTAGAAATATATTTTTGTAATCTGAATAAATAAAAACAGCAAGGTATCAAATAGTAAACGGGCACAAAAATGGTATTGCAATGCGTAAAAATGAGGCCTAGGGTCCGTACTTTCACTAGTGCAACCTCTCAACAATGCTAACATAGTTGGATCATATGATTATCCCTCAAAGTGTAACGAATAATCACTCCCGAGTTCCTATTAGCGGAGAAAAAAAGATAGGAATTGTTTGTAGGGCACGAAACCACCTCAAAGCTATTCTTTCCGTTCGATCTATTCAAAAGTACGTACCAAAATAACACAAAGCTATTTTTTCCGTTCGATCTATCCTAAAGTCCGTACTAAGATAACATCAAAGCAAGTTCATATTCATAATACTAAATCCACACAAAGAACTATACACTACTAGGAAAAGGCCTATTAGTGGCGCACCTGTTTTGGCCATTAATGGCGCACTACAGGTGCGCCACTATTATCACGCCATTAGTAACTAATACTAATGGCGCACCCCTGGTGCGCCATTAGTATACCAGACAGTAGTGGCGCACCAGGCAGTGCGCCATTAGTATGTCACCTGATGCGCCATTAGTATGCCTCCCAGGGGGCCATATTTACCTTGTGCTCTGGGTTACTAATGGCGCACTAACAGATAATGCGCCACTAGTATTTTTTATAGCAGTGCGCCACTAATGTGTTGTACGGTGCGCCACTAGTATGAATATTAGGAATTATTTTTTTCTTTTCTGATATTTGCACAGGTTACAAAATATATTACTGCACAGAATATAGACAGCAAAACATATAAACAGCAGATTCATCGAATACAATAGAAGATTAGTCTCCGAATACAATTCATCATATTAGCTAGTCTCCGAATTCAAAATACCGAACAAAGTTAGAACATTACAAGTCTCGAGACCGCGAGTAGTGAGTTTGTCTTCACATTACAAGTCGATATCGATCATCTAAACTACCATCACATAGAAGAGAGCTACGGTCATCACGATGAGCATCATCGCGATGAAACTGGTCTTCATCCGGTTCCTCCTCCGCTCCCTCCTCTCTCCTGCTAGATAGCACGCGTATCTAGCTTCCGCCTCCGCCCTAGTGGTGTACCCTTTGTAACTGTTACCGCTGAAACGGTGAACCTGTCTCCGACACTCCTCCCAGTCGTCGTAGACTCCGGGAACCTTACCCTTGTACACGACATACGACGGCATCTCTATGCACTAGCCAAACAAAACGTTAGTAGCAATTCACAGACAATACATAAGCAATACATAAGTATGCAACAAAAGGATCGGAAGAGAAAAGCAAGACATTAATAGCACGATTCATGGTCCTACTAATAAATAGCATCGATTAGATATAAGTTGAGCGACTGTCCAAACCAAAGAGACATACAAGTTCATTAAAGTTTAATTACACCATGAGCTAATCGATATTTCAGAACTACATAGCATCTACTTTCGACTCGACTCAGGGACCGGAGCGTGGATGAAGCCGCCGTTTGTCGTGATGGTCATGAAATCGCGGGCGTTGTCAGCATGCATTTGTAGCGTTGTTTCTATCTCACTGTTGGACAGTTGATATCTGAGGTAGAACTGCCCCGAGGTATGAAGGACATCTTGATGGATGATTTCCGCAAACTCCGACTGAATGCGAAAGAATTCTTGTCTGATGTCCGCGTCCTGGATTGCCGACAAGCGTGCGGCCCAATCTTTGAGATTATTTGGTAGCAGAAGGTGATTATGGTCCCGTACGATCGCCCGCATGTGATGGAGGGCGTAGTAGGCATCCTTCTGACCGCCAGGCGGCTGCTTGACGCAGGGGAACATCGTATTGTGGGTGAACACGTGCTTGCCGTACCTACAAACTGGCCCGCTGAAGGTGCCTCCAGATCTGGCGTAGCCGGGGAGAACATCATCTAGAACTTTCTTGATATTTGTGTAGTCTTTCTTCGACTGACGGTCCGAGTCGAAATACGTGGCCATGGAATATTTCGGGCTTAAGAGGATGAGTGTGCAATGTGTGTCACTGCACAAAACACGAAATGTTAGAAAAAAAAAGAACGATCGAAATCTAAGAAATCATATGTTACGGGGCGGTGAGGGGATGACTTTCTCGGGAAAGTAAGGCACGAGGAAGTTATCCTTATCTGGGTTTTCTAGAATGACGCCTTCGAGGTATGAATTCGCGACTTGCCGATCCCCAATGCTGCCCAAGATCTTGGCACGCATGTAGAAGGGGTCAACTATCACGATGTCCGGGGTCTTGTCTCTAATGATCCGCATCTCCATACTCAGCGAAAATAGCCGAACGAAGGTGTAGTGCAGAGGATGAAGGTTAAACATAGCGAAGATGTCATCAAACCACAGGACGATCGTACCCCCGATGGCGCTATCCACAAAGCCCTTGCCCTCTGGCACCTTGGCCACGAAAACAGGGTATGCCACATCATTCCCGGAGAGACGCCGCTTCTCCAAAGAAAGAACACTGTCATGCAGACTCCGCATAGCACCGGTTGCAGCATTGAGCAGATTAGTCGGTAGCATCGGCCTACCCGCCACATGCACCCTCCTCGAGATATCCGTAGGGGAAGGTGGACCGTCCTGAGCACGGATCATACTCGGTGCCGGCTGGCTCGCACCCTTGTTAGTCTTTCTTTTCTGTCCCTTCTTCTTCTGTTGTAATGGGATCGAGTTCTGCTCAGAGACCGCCTTCTTGAGTGTGTTGGGGCTCATAATATTTCGCACCTCGGCTATCTGAGGCTCAGTGAAGGCGGCAGCTGGAGGCGTCTCCTGAGAACTGAACACCAGACGACGCCTGTTGCAATTGGGTTTCTCCGCGGTACCAGCTAGATCGTCTTTTGCAGGGTTGGGTTCTTGAGAAGGAGGCCCCAAGAATTCGTCACCGTACCCATGTTCGTTGAACTACTTATCGACGTTGGTAAATGTACCGTCGTCATCGTCGTCGTCCGGATCCTGTGCCATATGCATGTCCGGCATGTCCGGTAGCGTAGCGGGGGTCTTTCCATGGCTTGGCGCCGGCACGACTGGCGGTGTTGTCTGTGGGGTGGTGTCCCCCGCCCCCAAACGAATCTGGCTCTTCGGCCAAAGCATGGGCCAGCTTATGCAGGCGCCGAGGGTCATCACATCATCTTCGTCGGCCCCATGGGGTCGATACGGAGGTAATATGTCGTCGAAGCCCGGCCACACCCGAACCAGTTGAACCCTATAAACGGTGGGTGGCATCTGATTACCGTGGAACACGCGGCTGCCCGGTTGAACGATTCTGCCCTTGGCGACATCGACCAACTCGTCGTTCACGAAGTGCAGGAGAGTGCACGGAACGTCGGCGGCGCCCTGCGAAAACATGTAAGGCGTCAGGGATGCCCAGTCAAAGGCAAGGAGATGAAGTCATCGGCCGAGAGGCTTAATTAGTTACTGTGATGGCGTCGAGCACGGCTAATGTAGAGGCACTGCCAACGGCGGGCGTGCAATTGACGGAGGGGCCGCTTGCTGCCGAGGTGCCGGCCGGCGTATTCTTCCCACACCCGGGTGCATTAAGCTGCAATGCCGGCGCCGCCGCGGGAGACACCAATGCCGCCTGCGCCGGAGACACCAATGGCACCGCCGCGGGAGACACCAATGCCGCCGCCGCGGGAGACACCAATGCCGCCGCCGGCGCGTTGCGCGAGTTGCTGCCCGTGAAGCTGGGAATCGGGGGCGGCCCCTGTTGGCCGCCCGCCACCCACGCCTGGAGCCCAGAAACCAAGGTAGGTATAATGGCGGTGATCGTCGCTCCCAGTTGGTCTCGCACTTGCTCTTCGACCATCTCCGGAATCCGCGCCACTTGTGCCTTGAATTGTTGAACCTCGTGCTGCTGGCTTTCCGAGCTGGTCTTTCTCTCCTTTCGCCCAGCGGTATAGTATTCCGACCATTTCGTGGACAAGCCTTTGCCGGCCACACGACCAGCTGAGGACGGCTTACTGAGCTTATCCTTGTTTTTCATTATGTTTAACGCCCTATTTAAAGGGGTGTCGAAAGGGGAGCTCTGAGACGACCCCGCGCTACTGCTTTCAGTGTCCTGCAGAAGGAACGTGAACCATTTAGAAATTTGGCTTCATTAACTAGAATGCAACCATATGGAGCTAATTACGCAGGGGTGTATTCCTTACCAGAACACGCTTAAGCGCCTTGGTCTTCGGATCCGTGGTAAGCTCCTTGGTTACCGGGTCAATCTTGTACCGGGACCTGACATAGTTCCTGGTCTGCTTGTCACGGTATTTCTCGAAGCAGGGCGGTAGGCCTTGCTCGGCACGCTCCGCGTCCTCCTTGTCCCATATAGGTTCCATCACTCTGTAACCGCCGGGACCGAGTTTGTGGACCCCTAAGTTCAAGTCCCGCATATCTTTCCCCCACTGACTTGATTCCTCGGATGCGTTGCTCTCGCACTTGATCTTGAACTCCCGGTAGTCATCTTCGCTAATCGAAGGATTTTTCTCCTTGATCTTCTCATAACTATCACCTTTTTCAATCATGCTCTTCACCGCGCCTCTCCAAGTAGCCAGGGCCTTGCTCATCTTCATGAGGGCGGCACTGTTCACTTTATTCCCTGAGAGGCGTGTGTTTGCGAAGTCACCGGGGAACTTGTATCGTTCGTGCAGCTTCGTGAAGAGGAGGTTGCGCAAATTCCCTCGGTCACGATGCCTTAGGTTCTCGGTGTTGATCGAGACGGTGCTCCGGAGAATGCACCCGAGCTGTCCCGTGTACCCCTTGACTATTTCTTTGGGCGCCGTTGGATGCCCCTCGGAGGACACTTTAGTAAATTCCTCCTTGACGGTGCCGAGCACGTTCGGGCGCCGGTCCTTCCGTTGCCTCTTCGGTTGGCTGCCATCTGTGCGTGCGCCGCCATCATCAGTGGTGGCATCCTCGGCGGCACCATCAGTGGTGTCATCCCCGACGCCACTAGGGGTTGTGTAGTCGGGATCGGTGTCTTCCGCGGCGTCCTCATAGCGGTGAGGTTCTTCCTCCATCTCCTGGGACAGCTCCCAGAATGCCTTGCCCGAACCGCCGGCCTCATCGTTGTGGGCCATGTTTCGCTCTAAATAGGAAAAAAGTTTGGTCAAAAAGTTGGTTATTGTCAAGGAACAAGATCATGGTCTCATCATTTAGGGTTTGTCGACACTGAGGCATCCTAAAAGCTAAGCTTTTATCATTTAGGGTTTGTCGACGCCGAGGCACCCTAAAAGCCTAAGCTTTCATCATTTAGGTTTTTATCGACACCGAGGCACCCTAAAAGCCAAGGTTTTATCATTTAGGGTTTGTCGACGCCGAGGCACCCTAAATGCTAAGTTAAGTTTTCATCATTTAGGGTTTATCGATGCCGAGGCACCCTAGGTTGACTGATATATATGGGTACTCTAAATGGCAGATCGCATCGGCAGCATCGCCTACTCGAGTGCCTAGGAAAAGAGTGCTGGTGCTTCCGATTATGCTACCCCCTCACAACCAGAGAAACAGAGAAGGCAACTTGCAGGTTAAACTATCCCAAACAGAGTATTATATCACAGGCACACACATATGTATATATATCACACATACTTGAGTTAACACAGACTACAAAATGAAACAAGTTCACAAGGTTGGATACACATATATGGTGACAGATAGAGTAATAACTATGAGTTGATATCACACTTCTATATGTATAACACAAGAGGCAGTTGATCCTACTTAATTAAGTACTAAGATACCCCGGCCCATGCATTAGTCGCAAGTACCCCATATGTCCTATTTTTAGCAAAGTCATGCTAAAATTCACGGAAAATTTCAGCATGACCTTTGCTGAAAATAGGACATATGGAGTACCCGAATTTGCCGGAACGGAAGTTAATCGACATTCCGGCAAACTCAAGGGCCTCTCGGGGTACCTGCAAAATCATCACGACATGATGATCGGAGACAAAACCCAGCAAACTCCTTCCCTTCACTCGGGGTACAGCAATATATCTTCTAGCCATGAAACCGTACCCTGATTCTCCTTTCTTCCTCTTGCCGAAGAGAAGTTGGCTGCAGAGGATGGTCCAACTCAGATCAGCTTGCAGAAGTTCATTGTATAATTCTGTTTAGTTCCAAGCATATACGAATACTCTTCAGAGTGGGCACAAAGATGGAAGCAAACTAATAGCACAAAGTGAATAGCAAATCGGCTGCTGAAACTATACTGAAACCATGCTGAAACTTTACTGAAACTACTCCTTGCAAGCAAACTGAAACTACTCCTTGCAAGCAAACTGAAACTACTCCTTGGAAGCAAATTGTCTTGGAAGGAGTATTGTGTGCACAAATCTACTCTAGCTAGTTGCTTTCACTTAGAGATTGTTAGGTAGCCGATAGCACAAACAACATGAGTTATTCTTCACACCGTTACAAATAGAAACAATGGCAACCAAGGTTAAAAACCAACAATTCTATATATTATTCTGAAACTTGATATATTGAAATCACTTAGCACTCTCTTTCTGTGTTCATTCAACACTTAAAATTGAGAAAAATAATACCAACTAGGATCGGTATGACCTTCATTTTTCATTTTCTGTATGATCAATTAAATCTTCTGCAAGCTTATATGAAAAGGTTCAGCAACTTGAAATGTAACTCTTGCTTGGTGTTCCAAATGTGTTGCTATATTTCTGTATCTATAAATTGATGGCCGATGATTTCTCGTGCTCATTTGTTTTTAAAATTGGATCCCAGGAATGCAAGAACAAGACACACAGAGGATATCTTTGCTTTCTTGGATAAAAGTTACGTTGGGTCATTAGGAGTGCAATGAAGGACAAAAGGAGACTTGTTTCTTTATTTGACTGACTGATGTAGGTTTGACTTCTGAAGTCTATTTGGCCAGGAATAATTTTTTAAAATTATATTAGGCATTTTATTAATTATAGAGTATCTGTCTTCTGTTTTTCAAAATTCTTCCTTCCATTCAGAAATTTTGGAGATAATATTGTGGACTTTCGTAGTTTTCTTAAATCATTTCATTTATATTTTAAATAACAGTAGGAATTATTTCATAATAGAATTTACCCCAAAAACAAATTCCTTTAATGCCATTTTCAAACTCTGAGTTGCCTCTGTTGCACTAAAACTAATTCAAATAATTTTTATAAAATTGCCACAAAATTTTTGGGAGACCCTATAATTCCTATAAATCATTTTTGAACAAAGACCCATCCTACTCTTTTGAAATTTTTGAGAGAAACACCCACTTTTCCATTCTGATCCATTTTCAGTTTACAACTACAACCCTATTTCTCCTAGCTCCTAAAAATCTACAAAATTATCCCAACACAAGAACAGTACCTACACTCCTTTTTCCCAAACATCTCCTGATCACAAGTTCTAAATTTTCAAAATTTTCGGCTTGTGAAGAAACTTCATTTCCTACAATTCCAAAAATTCTGAAACTTTGCTAGCACCTCTATTTTGATCCAAACCATCACCACAAAAATTTTACAACAGCTTATGTGCATGATCCAGACTTGGTGAAATCTGGACAAAATCGAGTTGCCTTAGGTACCAATCTTCCTGGCCATCATGACCCACCTACCTAGCTACCTCCTGGCCCTCCCGCTAGTATCTCCTCTACGGACAGTGGGGCGGCGGACCGGTGCAATGGCAAGATAATTGTAGGATAGCAGCTGCAGCGGCAAGATAATTGCATGAAGAGAGAGCAACTTACTTTGAGTCAGCGTCTTGTCTCCGCTCGATCTGCTGCTTCGGGGGCTTCTGGAGGAGGCGGACCCGTGCTCGGTGAAGCCTGCTCGGGGAGGAAACGCATGATTCGGGGCGACGACGGCAGTGGCTTGCGGTCCAGTGGAGGGTGGTGGATGGTTGGGAGGAGGGGGAGGGGGCGGCGCCGGTGGATGGTTGGTTGGGGGCGACGGCGGTGGTGGTGGATGCTTGGGAGCGGCGGCGGCAGTGGATACTCGGGGGTGGCGGCGGCTTGCGGTGGTGAGGGGTGGAAGAGCTGCGGTGGTGATGGCTGGAGGAGCGCTGGAGGTGGCGGCGGGGCGCGCTGGAAAGGGCTCGTCGGCGGCGAGGGGGCAAGGGATCTGGCGCGGGGGCGAGGGGGCTAGGGATTTGATCTGGCTCGGGGGGTGAGGGGGAAAGGGATAGAGGGGGGAAAGGGATAGCAATGGCGCACCTCCCAGGGGTGCGCCATAAGTACATCCATAGCAATGGCGCACCACCGAGGGGTGCGCCATAAGTAACTTTTTTTTATTGATAACAATGGCGCACCCTCTCCAGGTGCGCCATTAGTAACTTTTTATTTTTATTTTTTATTGATAAAAATTATTACACTATATAGAGGAGAGGAGTAGAGGAGGGAGGGAGGGAGGGAGCATTTACATTCGTTGACGAGGCGGTGGTTGGCGTCGCATCGGAGATGCAGACCGTAGAAGGAGGAGGAAGCCGGTCGTGGTCGTGGCCGCGGGCCGGCCTCGTCACATCGCGTTGGCGTTCGTTGTCAGCCGTCGATGGACTGCGAGTAGCCCCGCCGAAGTCTCCACCTCCGGGCTCCGGCTTCCTCGTCACGGTGGCGGAACGAGGTGCTGCTGCCGGTGGGGTGGGGTGGGGCGGCTGCGGCGAAAGGGGTTAGGGCGCGATGCGACCTAGCCTAACCTAGGTTGGAGCGGGGGAGGGTGCGGGGGTCGTGAAAAAATATTTAGTTTCATCTAATATTTTTTTAGAAAATGACAAATCAAATTTGAAAACATTTATGAATGTGAAAAAATATCATCAAATTTCTTATTTAAAAATATTTATGAATATGAAAAAATATCATCAAATTTGTTATTTGAAAATATTTGAAAAAATATCATAAAAATTTGAAAACATTACCAATGGCGCACCACCTAGGGGTGCGCCATAAGTACACTCATAGCAATGGCACACCTCCTCCTGGTGCGCCATTAGTAACTTTTTTTATTTTTAGTTGCATCTAATATTTTTTTAGAAAATGACAATCAAATTTGAAAACATTTATGAATGTGAAAAAATATCATCAAATTTGTTATTTCAAAATGTTTATGAATATGAAAAAATATCATCAAATTTGTTATTTAAAAATATCATTACTATTTGTTTTGGATTTTTAGTTGCATTAATTTGTGAATTGGTAAATCATTTATGAATATGAAAAAATATCATCAAATTTGTCAAAATATTCATGAATTCAAAAAGTGCCCATGAAATTTAAAAATATTCATGAGTTCAAAAAATATTAACAAATTCAATACTTTTTGTGAGTTAGAAATTCAATACCATAATAAACATAAATATTCATGAGGACTAGAACAGAAGAAATATCATTTTAAAATGTCAAAATACAATCAAGAAATGAAGACTACGATTTAAATACAATCGATCTTAGCTAGATATATTATTTTCACAATCTTCTTGCCCTTCTTTTTCGCAAATGGAGTTCTTCTGTGGAACGGACGTCCTTTAGGTAGGGTGGTCCTGCTTCTTTTTGTGGTGTATGGCACTTCATCGTCGTCGTCATGTTCCATCTTCGGGTCACCGTACTTGTTGAAGTCTTGCTCATTGACGACTCCATACATTCCGATGATCTTCCTTTTGCCTCTCCTCACGACAACACGCCTGAGCTTTGACGGGTCGGTAATGAAGAAGCATTGGTCCACTTGGGAAGCCAGTACGCATGGCTCATTTTTCGCGGTGACGTTTGCTCCCGCGGTCTTGGATTTGGCTTCGGGTATAACCATGGTGGTGAAATACCGGTCTTCTTTTAGGACGCTCTTGGCCCATCTGACACGGAACATCGGGACCTTCTCTCCAGCGTAGCTCAGCTCCCAGATCTCCTCGATGCTTCCGTAGTATCTGTCCTTGTCGTTACCGGTGTAGGATTCCATCGTTACCCCGAAGTTCTGATAACCATCGCTCTTCATGTCCTTGTCCTCGGTGTAGAATGTGTAGCCGTTGATATCGTACGCCTCATAGGTCATCAGGTTGTGCTCGGCGCCCTGTGACAAGGCGAATATGAGTTTTTCTTCCGCGGAAGAATCCTCATGTAAAGGGTACGACAGAAGCTTCTCCTTGAACCAACGCGTGAAACATGAGTTGTGCTCTTTGATTATATCTCCGTCCGTCCTCTGTTGGCCTCAGTCATTGTACGTCTTCTCAATAAAGGTTTTGTGCTCTACCACCCAAGGATCGACCACGTCTATGTGTTGTAGCGCGACTAGGTTTGCTCTTTCAAAGTAGGCGAGTCGACCCTCAAAGTCGACATGCATTTCGCGGCGACCATCGCGGTGACCCCATCTAGCGAGCCTGCCGAGGTGCCTGTTGACGGGCAGACCAACGGGGTTCTCGATGCCTAGATAATTCGTGCAGTAGGAGATGCACTCTTCGGTCAGAAAGCCCCTGGCTATGCTTCCCTCCGGACGTGACATCTTGCGAACGTATCCTTTGATGACACCATTCATCCTTTCCTGTGCAGGAACGTCGGCCGGAGTTGGATGATATCCTCCACGATATGGACCAACAGATGCACCATAACATCGAAGAATGCGGGCAGGAAGTACATCTCAAGCTCGCATAGTATCACCACGATCTCTTCCTGTAGCCTTCTGAGTTGCCTCACGCCAACCGACTTCCGAGAGATGACGTCGAAAAAGTTGCATAGGCCAAATAGCGTTTCACGGACGTGCGCGTCCACGATCCCACGGATTGCAACTGGAAGTATCTGCGTCATCAGCACGTGACAGTCGTGAGACTTCATCCCGCTGAACTTCTGCTTCGCTGAGTCTAGGTATCTGCTTATCTTCCCCGCGTAACCGTAAGGAAGTTTTACTCCTACGAGGCAGGTGAAAAACCGCTCGATCTCCTCCTGACTTAGAGTGAAGCACGCGGGAGGGTAGTCATTTCCGGTCTTCTTGGCCTTTTTGCCTTTTCGACGACTTTCCGTGTCCTGCTTCGCCTCATAATAATAATCATCATCATTAGCGTGAAGCTCCTCCCTGATGCCCATTGATTTCAAGTCTGCCCTTGCTTTCGGCCCATCTTTGGTCCTCTCTGGCATGTTGAGCAGGGTACCAAGCAGACTCTCGCACACGTTCTTCGTGATATGCATGACATCAAGGCTGTGAGGCACACGGTGGATCTTCCAGTACGGCAAGTCCCAGAAAACAGACCTCGTTTTCCATACCTTCAGCAGCGGCTCTGGCGCCTTTCGCTTCTTTCCCGGCTTTGGCGCCTTTTGCTTCTTTCCCGGCAGTGGGCAATCTTTCCAGTTTTTCAACACCTCGTCTATTTCCTCGCCGCTCCTCGTACGCGGGCGTCTTCGGGGTTCGGTTTCACCATCGAACAGATCCTTGCGTTTTCTCCATGGGTCATCGTCGCGAAGCCACCTTTGATGTCCCATGAACACGGTTTTCGAAGACCCGGGATCTCTATCTAGCCGGCGATACGTTGTGTCATCCATGCACCTGACGCATCCAGAAAATCCGTGGACCACCTGCCCCGCGAGATATCCGTAACCGAGATAGTCGTGCACCGTCGTGAGCAGTGCGGCTCTCATAGGGAAATATTCTTTCTCTGTGGTGTCCCACGTATTGGCTGGCGTTTTCCACAGCGTGTCTAGCTCCTCTTTTAGCAGCCCCAGATACAGATTGATGTCGTTCCCTGGTTGTTTCGGCCCTTCAATTAGCATACTCATGTGAATGCTTCCTCTTCATGCACAACTAGGGGGGAAGGTTGTACAGCCACACAAACACAGGCCAGGTGCTATGTGTGCTTCTCTGGCTGCCAAACGGATTGACTCCATCGGTGCTCGCGCCCAGCACGATGTTCCTTGGATCGTCCCCAAATTCTGGGTGTTCGAAGTTCAATGCTTGCCATTGGCTCGCATCCTTAGGGTGACTCAGCATCTTGTCTTTTTTATTTATCTCCGGATCATTTCCGTCATCTTCTCGCTTCTTCTCCTCCCTATCCGCGTGCCAACGCAGGAGCTTTGCTAGCTTAGGGTCCGCGAAATACCGCTGCAGACGAGGAGTGATCGGAAAGTACCACACCACTTTTCGAGGAGCTTTCTTCCTCTTCTTGTATCGAGTGACGCCACACACCGGACATATGGTAGACTCCGCGTGCTCGTCCCGATAAATGATGCAATTTTTCATGCACACATGGTATTTCACGTGCGGTAAATCCAGAGGACACACGATTTTCTTCGCCTCCTCGAAACTGGTCGGGCACTTGTTCCCCTTGGGAAGACGTTCGTGCCAGAATGACATGTTCTCGTCGAAGCATGCGTCGGTCCTTTTGTGTTTTACCTTCATCTCCAGAGCCATGAGCGTTACTTTCAGGCGGGTATCCTCGGGCCTGCATCCTTCATACAATGGAGTAACTGCGTCTATCTCCAGTTGATCCAGCTTGGCTTTCTCTCGGGCGGCAGCTCTTGCGTTATCCGTCTGCTTGAGAAGCAGCTCTTGAATATGAGGGTCCTGCACCCAGCCCATCGATGGTCCATCGTCGTCTGCTACGGCATCTTCATCTTCATGATCATGCCCTTCGTCTTGATCTTCCTCATCATCATGTTCAACATCTTCTACATGATGACTGTGTACTGCATCACCGTCGTGATCATGTCCTGGAGATTCTTCGTCTTCTCGCCCGCCCTCGCAGCGGTGGTTGTCTTGCTGCCCTTCCTCATTTCTTGCCCGGCCCCCATGGATGACTTCATAGTCATCTTCATCACCTTGCCACCGATAGCCATCCATGAAACCACGCAAGAGCAGGTGGTCCCTCACCTGCCCGGAATCCGGGTCCGCAATAAGGCTCTTCAGCTTGCATCTTCGACACGGACATCTTATCTCCGTCTCATTCTTTTGAAGCATCTCGGCCTTCGCGAAGCTCAAAAACCTATTCACGATGCCTTCGGTCATCGTGCGGACCATGGTCGCCTGCGGGGTAGAGCAAAACGATATTTTAGAACCAAGAAACAATTTGGCATGACTTTGCCTAAAAATAGGACAAAAAAGAATGCATAGTGCCAAATTCTCGCCGAAACGGAAATGAATCAACATTCCGGCAAAATATTGGCAACTATCGCATTTCAAATACCGGTACCTGCAAACACAAACATATATGCAACACCACAAACATATGCAACACCACAAACATACGTAGATCTAGCTAGGCCATAAAAAGTGCATGTGCACGTTGTTGGAGTGAGAAAAAAGTAGATCTACAACATAAAGAAAGCTTTCCCCTTACTTACCTATCAAAAAAAGGTAATTTAACCACTTAATTTGGGTGAATCTATGGTGCAAATGAGGTGAGGAGGAGGAGGCAGCCGAGACAAGCTTGGAGGAGGAGGTGGAGAGAATGAAGTGGGGAAAGTGAGTGTGGTAGGTGGCTGTCCAAAATATCTAGCTGGTCTCAGGTTACTAATGGCGCACCACCTAAAAATGCGTCATTAGTAACCCTGGTTACTAATGGCGCACCAGTTAGGGTTGCGCCATTACTAGTTTTGCAAAAAAATATTGTCAGTAGTGGCGCACCGTGGTTGTGGTGCGCCATTACTAGTTTGAACTAGTAATGGCGCACTTCACACAGGTGCGCCATTACTAGTTTTGAAAAAAAGTAAAAAAAAATTGTCAGTAGTGGCGCACAGAGCGTGTGGTGCGCCATTACTAGTTAACTAGTAATGGCGCACTGTGCCCTGCTGCGCCATTAATAGTTCTGGAAAAATAAAAAAATAAAATAAAATTTGCTAGTAATGGCGCCCCGTGTGTCTGGTGCGCCATTAGTAATGAGGACACTAATGGCGCACCACATACACGGTGCACCATTAATGTCCATATCAGCTATAGCCCTTTTCCTATTAGTGATAAAGAGACCCCAAAGTTTCCGTCGGAGAAAAGATAATAAAAACGTGCATCAACCCCTATGCATAGATTATCCCAATATCACTGCGGAAATCCGTGAGTTGAATGCCATAACATATATCAAGTGAATCAATATGATACCCCAATTGTCACCTCAAGTATTCATAGCGCAAGACATATATCATGTGTTCTCATCTCTGAATATTCAATCCGACAAAACAAAACTTCAAAGGATAAAGACTCAATCTATCTATCTATTATATAATTAAAACAAGAGTCAAACAAGCCATTACGTTAATCCACATAGGTTAAAAATATTTGATGCGTTGATCTGAATTACAAAGGCTAAGATTAAAAGATTTTATGAGTTGCATATAACAATATATAGAGGTGCATACATATTTTTTATTGACACGCTCAACACATGAATTGGTGTCCGACAAGAGTTATAATTAGTATAAAAAAAGGAATTACAAGTGTGGAAAGAGTAACAAGTGCACCGCATAGAGCGGCCAAGTCGCACACGTAAAAAGAACCATAGTCCAGGTCCGGGTTGGCGATGGTGTAAAAAGCATGGCCCAAGATGCATGCGTTGAAGAAAAAGTCTGGGCTGATTAGCCATGCTGATGACGTTTGCTGGAACAAAAAGCCATGCTGATGATGTGTCTCTCAAGAAAAAGAACACATACTGATGACATCATAGACTAATGCAAATCGTGATATGCTAGACGCATGTGTTCTTTGGCCAAGAAGAACTACCTATCCCTATCCGTGAAACTATCACGGATATATATATATTTATATTTATATCTATATTTGCAAGAGAAGTTCTTTTTCTGAGAAATATCTAACAAGCAGTTTGAATACAAAATTAATTAAAGCCGAAATATAACAATATTAACACACCAATTTTGATTCAATAAAAAAGAAGTCAGTGCAAAACTATAAAAATGAGTAATAAGAACAACCTCTAATTTTAATAAAACTATGAGTCGGCTTTTCATTGATAAAAATATACATATCAACGCCAAACAATAAGAATACAAACAAAAGTACCAACCTATGATCTATAAGAATATCATACTGGCATAGATGTGTATAGCCATCTGTAATTGTTTCACGAATTAATTTACAGTGGGGAAGTCCCCACTGTGTTTCCTCAAAAAAAAAAACCTATGATCTATTGTTATCTATCTATCTATTATATTATATGTTTTGAGGGATATATTACATTATTATTAAAACAAAAGGAATGTCTTAATAGATGGATGATGCAATGAATAACATCAGCCAATGAATATGTACTGGTCATTGTTACTTTTTTCAGCCTCTTTTTTTTTGGATGGCCATACGGGCTTCTAGACAGGTCCATACAAAGAAATTTGACCGGACCATGGACACAGACGTAGTGCAACTGGAATAGTTTTTTGGTGGATGTACAAAACGGTGTGGTTTCTGAGCTTTCACTCAATGTGGTCTAAATATAATTTCAGATGCTTTTTTCGGATCTGACTTTACATTGTAGCATGTAGAGGCGTGCGCGGGCGCGCACACACACATTAGCAGGGCTTCTGCCAGAGGCAGCTCAATGCTACCCTGATGGGGGATGGCCCAGTGCCTTGACTCGGCGGCGAGAAGCACTGACTTATCACGAGTATACTTCATAAGCAATTCGACGGGTTTCAGCTGCCAGACCAAGGCTTCACAGAGGTCTTTGGAACTCCAGCGAGGCTCGACCTCCATGAGTGGCAAGTTGGCAGCACACATGTGATATGCATTGCAGTGATTTAAGGCTAACTTTTGCGCTAGACAGAAACACGATAAGCTCTGAATAATGCTATTTTTGCATCTATAAATATAATATAATATGTTTTTACATCTACAAAGGTTACAAAATGTTGAATGGAAAACCTTTTTAAGGAGATGATTAGTCAGAGTAACAAAGTTTCATCGTTATGGTTTACTGGAGACCTTCACCTTGCTTGGGTCAATCAACTTCCATTATACAAAGGATACATGCAAGCTAGCTTTGAACAGAGGAACGGGTACACAAGCAAGCATGCACTCAAATATATTGGAGTTTGATCTGAATGGCACCAATGACGTAGACAATTTAGAAACTAGGCACATGAGTAGCTACACGTAGAAGTTTATACAAGCACACCATGATATGCACTACAAAAATAGAAGATGAAAACATAGATGAAGTAGTATATGGGCCAACAGAAAAATAAGATTATATCAATAGACCAAGGATTCGAATTCAAAAAGGATCGCTTGCTATAAAAACTTTGTAAATACTGTTAAAAAGATGCATATATTTGATGAGTACATACTATATACAACCACTGACCGAATGAAGAAAGAGAAAACAAGTTCGAGATAAGAGTCATTATTGTTATACTTAATTCTAGGTGAAAACATCAATAAAATCAGTAAGGAAATCATCCAACCATGGTTCTCCTTTTTGGGGTATGAGTTTTTTGGTAATATGATCCATAAAGCGAGGGACATCTAGGTGAAAGTTCATCCAAAGATGCATGAACAATTGGAATCAATAAACATGACAGGTGCATTCATATGACACGAAAAGTTTTTGATAATGTTTAGATTTAATTCTTGGTAGATCAATTCCCATGGAGAGTTTGTTGGAGGGATACAGACATCAAGATATGATGACTAAAAGATTAAAAATAGGAACTATTGTAAATATTAATGATGTTCCAAATCAAATCGAATGACAAGATAATGTGTCGATGAATCAAATCGGATAGTGAGTTGCGAGGTAGGAAGTGTTGAACAAAAACACCACACATAACATTGTATATTAAATCTAGCCGCGCAAATGCGCGGGTCACACCGCTAGTTCATCACAAAAAGAGAATAGAGGGGAGAAGTATCATATGATCCAACTATATTAACAAAGCCCATGATATAGATCACGAGAGAGAGAGAGAGAGATGAAACACATAGGTACTGGTACAAACCCTCAGCCCCGAGGGTGGACTACTCCCTCCTCATCGTGGTGGCCGCCGGGATGATGAAGATGGTCACTGGAGATGATTCCCCCCTCCAGCAGGGTGCCGGAACGGAGCTAAATTGGTTTTCGGTGGCTACAGAGCCTTGCGGCGGTGGAACTTCTGATCTAGGTTAACCTCGATGAGTTTCGGAATATTTGGGAATTTATAGTGCAAGGAGGGGGTGCGGGAGGCCACCGAGGTGGGCACAACCCACTTGGGTGCGCCAGGGGGCCCTGGCGCACCCTGGTGGGTTGTGCCCCCCTCGGGGCACCCCCCAGGTGCTGCTCTGGCCCAATAGATGTCTTCTGGCCCATAAAAAAACCCCGTGGAGTTTCGTTGCGTCTGGACTCCGTTTGATATTGATTTCCTGTGATGTAAAAAACAAGCAAAAAACAGCAACTGGCACTGGGTCAATAGGTTAGTCCCAAAAAATGATATAAATTTGCTATAAAATGATTGTAAAACATCCAAGAATGATAAAATAACAGCATGAATACTTCATAAATTATGGATACGTTGGAGACGTATCAGCATCCCCAAGCTTAATTCCTACTCGTCCTCGAATAGGTAAATGATAAAAGAAATAATTTATGAAGTGCGAATGCTAGCAAAGTACATAAGTTTGATCAATGATAAATTCAATCACTTTTCCTAGCATCATAACGACAATTCTTTCTCATAAAACTTCTCATGTTATAGTAGCAACCAAGTCACATGTTAAGGTCCAAACAATGAACTCTCTTGAAACTCAACAACCTATGTTCTTAGTCACCAAGCAATTGCAATTCAACTTATTCAACAGAGTTTAAGTAAGAGCTCCACATACTCAACTATCATATAGTCTTGTAGGATTGCTAACACTCACCGCATACACATGAGCAAAACGTTTCAACCGGACACATAGAAAGATAGGGGCTTATTGATTTTCCTCCCAACGTATTCACCTCAATGGTGATGTCAACAATAATAACTCATGCTACCCATATTCAACTGGACATATGTGCCTAGATCTTTCCTCACCACATGATGCTTGCCATAAGAGAAAAATAAAAAGGAATAGAGAGAATAACTTTGACTCTTTGCATAAAAATATATACTAAAAATTAAAAGATAGGCCCTTCGCAGAGGGAAGCTGAGGTTGACATGCGCTTATTTGTTTGTATGCTCAATCCCTTAGTGCAAGAGAACGTCACGTTGTACTGCCCCTTAAGATGACAACCTTTATTATGCAGTCTGTCGCTTTTATTCTTTGCCATCCAAGTCTGTACAACGCTCAATTTTCTCTTACACTAAATGATCTAACACTTTTGAAGCAATTTTTATTGCCTTATTGCACCGATGACAACTTACTTGAAGGATCTTGCTCAATCCCTAGGTAGGTATGGTGGACACTTGAAAATAAGGTTTGGGTTTAAGGTTTTTTGGATGCACAAGTAGTATCTCTACTTGGTGTGGAATTTTTGGCTAGCAAAGATGGGGGGCAAGCACCACATGTTGAAGGATCTATGACAATATGACTTCTATGTGAAATGAACAAACATAAACCATTACGTTGTCTTCCTTGTCCAATGTCAACAATTTTGGCATATAATATTTTGATGGGGGCTCACAATCACAAATGATTTCCATGATAGTGTATTTGCATGTGAAAGTTCTCTTCCTTATACTAATGATTCGTGAATTGCTTGTATGACCAATATTGTGATTGTCAAGCCTCAAAAGGTTTCATTTTCTAAACCCAATTTGAAGCTACCACTAGGCATGATATGATTTCAACTTCATGACATTCAATTTATTCAACAATTTACTCGTAGGATATAAGTGAAGCACAAGAGTAAATGACAAGCTACTCCAAAAAGATATAAGTGAAGATCAAATGAGTAGTTAAGTAAATAGATAGCTATGTCTGGACTCTCTCTTATTTAAAACTTTCAAATATAAGTATTTTATTAAAACAGCAAGCAAAACAAAAATAAAATGACGTTCTAAGAATAGCACAACTCATGTGAAGAAGCAAAAACTTAGGCTCAACCGATACTAACCGATAATTGTTGAAGAAGAAAGGTGGGATGCCTACCGGGGCATCCCCAAGCTTAGATGCTTGAGACTTCTTGAAATATTATCTTGGGATGACTTGGGCATCCCCAAGCTTGAGATTTTGTGTCTCCTTAATTCCTCTCATATCACAGTTTTCCTAAATCTTAAAAGCTTCATCCACACAAAACTCAACAAGAACTCGTGAGATAAGTTAGTATAAACCAATGCAAAAACCTTATCATTCTCTACTGTAGCAAATTACTAAAATTATTATTCAACATTGCATACTAAATGCCTCTGCATATTTAATACTCATATCCTCAAATAGATTCATTAAAAAAGCAAGCATATGCAAACAATGTAAACATAACAGCAATCTGCCAAAACAGTACAGTCTGTAAAGAATGCAAAAGTATCAATACTTATTCAACTCCAAACATTATGAAATTCTACCACACTGTAGAGAATTTATCAGAGCTTATTATGCAAAAAGTTTCAACATTTTATCACATTCTTACTTTTCTAGGGAATTTTTGCTACATCGATAAACTTTCTGTTTTGAAACAGCAACATGTAGACTTGCAAAATAAGCATGGCAAAGGCTATCATTGCCAATTTTATTGAAATGAAAGATGCAAAATATTATTATAAGTAACAGCAAGCAAATCCTAACAAAATAAATTGACGCTCCAAGTAAAACTCATATCATGTAACGAATGAAAACATAGCTCCAAGTGAGGTTACCGATAATGTTGGAGACGAAAGAGGGGATGCCTTCCGGGGCATCCCCAAGCTTAGTTGCCTGGGTCTTCCTTGAATATTATCTTGGGGTGCCTTGGGCATCCCCAAGCTTAGGGTCTTTTCACTCCTTATTCTCCTCATATCGACATTTCACCCAAAACTTGAAAACTTCAATCACACAAAACTTAACGGAACTTCGTGAGATAGGTTAGTATGATAAAGAGCAAACCATTCCACTTTTGGTACTGTCAAAGAAAAGATTCATAATTGTTCTCACACAATGCCTACTGTAGCATATCATTTCCACAATTTATATTGAGCAATATAAGCCATAGAAACTAGAAAGCAAGCAAACTGGGGAGAACTACTATAGAATCTGAGCCTATGGTGCAAAAATAGAAAAAGGAATCAGGGCCGTCGGATGCAGCACCAGTGGTACAGATTGAGCTGGGGGGGTTCTGAACGCAAATTTTAGGAAAACCCCCTACAATAGTATGAGTACATGAGAATTAATCCATCCATTTCAAGCACAAACATACAGTTCAAACTTCAATGGTCCTCGAACAGAACAGAAGAGACACATGCATATCAAGTGTTACATTGCATGAGAGGGTCATTTTTGGGTACAACACGGGCAAGCTAATTATGAATGACTAAAATAATCATAGCTCAACAAGCATTGTCACTGAAAATGCATCAACTTGGCAAGCCTGATGGTACACAACAGAAAAGCTGCAGCCTTTGCCTCCAATTCTAGTGCTTCTCGTTCATCAAGCTTCTTGTGCTGGGAGATATCAGACCTAACCAATATGATTCACTTAGCACATGTTCGTGTAAGAATCATATGTTCACACTTATTTATTTATTTATTTACTTACTTACGAGCTAATTAAATGAATATGCGACAACAATACCAGCTACTGTGTGATGCACATACCACATGAAGGGAAAATAAAGAAGAAATCACATTCATCCCAAAAAAATCTATGAAACAAACCATGTAAACATTAGTTATCTTTTACAAGAAAAAAAACTCTAGTGCATTCTATTTAAAATAGTGAGATCCGCACACAACCGGTGGACTCAGGCATTGCCACTATTTAAATAAAAAGTTGAGACGAACTCGAGCACACATGCCTTCCATTCTAATTTCCAAGCATGCTCTTTTGTTTAGTTGCTATGTCATTTCTAGCAACTCCGAATATGAGAACTAAAATACAACTTGAGTCAAAATAGACAGATTACAAGCTTTTGCTTCAAAAGTTTGACTAATCTAGTATCTGCTCGGATTCTTTTTGAATTATTCCCTATTGAGTTATTTGTGAGACTCGGCGCACATGTTGATGTCAAAGGCTCTTGGAGAATATAGCATACAAATTGGTTCAGTTCTTTTAAATAGTTAACAAGAAATGTAAAAGACTCTTAGTATCATGCCTTGAATTATGTTTCGTGCTACCTCCCTTTGCAATATTGCTTTGTGATGTTGTTTACTGGTAGTGCAGCTTCTATATATGCATATAGCAAAGTACCTACCTGATTTAGATGTCGAAGATTTGAAGAGACCTTCATAGTTTTCAACTTAAAGATAAGAACATAATCAAGCTCTCATACTCCTTTTTTTGTGATGATGTGTGTTAAATAACCATCACAGTATTTATGAGAGGACCTGTGTTGTGATCATACTGCTGTTAATGTTGTTATTTCTGATGCATACTTGAATAACTTGGGGGAGGTCTCCTGAAGATTTGGACAAATTAACCAATGTTCGCACTTGCTAAAACTAACGGAGTAAGTATTGTGAAAGGAGAACATGCGATTACTGGAAAATTCTGGAGTAACATGAATCCAGATTTTGATATGCGGACAGACCGATTTCATTTTTCTTACCTAGTAGAATCAATTTACTAGGCTTTCAAGTTATTGAGTCTGTACACGAAACTGCAGATACTAATCTTTTTAGTGAATTGTCCTAACTTCAAGGCACCCAGATTATATATCTAACCGTGGTTCTCCAGAGTACTTTAGTGAAGTAAAACATCCAAATTAGAGTACCAAACCACCTAGAACAGTTGCAATACATCATCAAATCGAAGTTATTAAATGCGTCGTTCACACATGAACAGATTTGACAAGAACAGGTACAGGAAAATAGAAGTACAGAGATGCAGCACAAATTTCCTTGATAGTAAAATTGGGACATAGCACAAATGTACTAGCAAATAAAGTTAAGATCTATTTACCAGGAAAATGAACCGTCATGTTGACGACATGTACGTTCGACCAGTCGGGAAGGAGGCGAGGAAACCACACCGGCTTGCCGTCGACAAGGGGTAGAAGACGCGAGCTGATCTGGAGCCTGAGAGAGAGGAGGAGGCAAAGAAACCCAACGCAACTGGAGCTTCAGATGGAAGGCCGCAATGAGCACACTACGGGACGAAGCTTAGCAGCCGATGAGCTCCGATCTGCACCGCCTCAAACTGGCCACCGGCGACACAAAGTCGATGAGCAATCGGAGAGATGGAACAACACCTCCACCGGGTAAACTCGCCCAGCTTGGAGGAAGGATCTAGGCCGGCGCCGCCACCCGTCGGGGGAGATTTAGTTCGTGCGCTGCAGCTGCGTACTGGATTTGGGTTTGACGGGGAGGGCACCGGGACCAAATTAGCTTGCAGAGAGGGACTTATTTGTAAACTATGCATGCAGAGCATCCCACCCGAATCTGGGCCATCAATCTACCATTCTATGGTACAGATCCAGTTTTTCTATTTTTGCATCATAGGCTCAGATTCTATAGTAGTTGCTCCCAAGCAAACTATGCATTGAAAACAGAATCTGTCAAAAACATAACAGTCTGTAATGATCTGGATAACTACCATACTTCTGCTACTCCAAAAATTATGAAAAAATTAGGACACGTGAGCAATTTGTATATTAAACTTTTTCAAAAATAATCAACTCAAAATCACTCTTATGTTAAAAATAATACTTATTTTCGTGAGCGCAAAAGTTTCTATTTTTCAGCAGGGTCAAATCAACTACCACCCAACCTGATCCCAAAGGCTTTACTTGGCACTTTATTGAAACAAAAGCTATAAAACATGATTACTACAGTAGCTTAATCATGTTAACACACAAAAACAGTAGGTAAAAGTGTTGGGTTGTCTCCCAACAAGCGCTTTTCTTTAATACCTTTTAGCTAGGCATGATGATTTCAATGATGCTCGCATAAAAGATAAGAATTGAAACCTAAAGAGAGCATCATGAAGCATATGACAAGCACATTTAATCCTAACCCACTTCCTATGCATAGGGATTTTGTGAGCAAACAACTTATTGGAACAAGAATCAACTAGCATAGGAAGGCAAAACAAGCATAACTTCAAAATTTTCAACACAAAGAGAGGAAACTTGATATTATTGCAATTCCTACAAGCATAAGTTCCTCTCTCATAATAATTTTCAGTAGCATCATGAATGAATTCAAAAATATAACCATCACATAAAGCATTCTTTTCATGATGCATAAGCATAGAAATTTTGTTACTCTCCATATAAGCGAATTTATTCTCATGAATAGTAGTGGGAGCAAACTCAACAAAATAACTATCATGTGATTGGAAATTAAAATCATGATGACAAGTTTCATGGTTATTATTATTCTTTGTAGCATACATGTCATCACCATAATCATCATAGATAGGAACTTTGTTTTCATAGTCAATTGCAACCTCTCGTCCAAAATAGTGGATTCATCATCAAATAAAGTCATGACATCTCCAAATCCACTTTCATCAATATAATCATCATAAATAGGAGGTGTGCAATCATCATAATAAATCTTCTCATCAAAACTTGGGGGACTGAAAATATCATATTCATCAAATATAGCATCCCCAAGCTTGTAGCTTTGCATATCATTAGCATCATGGGTATTCAAAGAATTCATACTAACAACATTGCAATCATTCTCATCATTCAAATATTTTGTGCCAAACATTTTATTGACTTCTTCTTCTAACAATTGAGCACAATTTTCCGAACCATCATTTTCAAGAAAGATATTTTAAAGATGATCAATAATATTATGCAACCTCAATTCCATTTTTTGTAGTTTTCTTTTTATAAACCAAACTAGTGATAAAACAAGAAATTAAAAGACTCGATTGCAAGATCTAAAGATATACCTTCAAGCACTCACCTCCCAGGCAATGGCGCCAGAAAAGAGCTTGATGTCTACTACGCACCTTTATTCTTGTAGACACGTGTTGGGCCTCCAAGCGTAGAGTTTTGTAGGACAGTAGCAATTTTCCCTCAAGTGGATGACCTAAGGTTTATCAATCCATGAGAGGTGTAGGATGAAGATGGTCTCTCTCAAACGACCCTGCAACCAAATACAAGAAATCTCTTGTGTCCCCAACACACCCAATACAATGGCAAATTGTATATGTGCACTGGTTCGGCGAAGAGATGGTGATAAAAGTGTAATTTGGATGGAAGAAATATATTTTTGTAATCTGAATAAATAAAACAGCAAGGTAGCAAATAGTAAACGGGCACAAAAATGGTATTGCAATGCGTAAAAATGAGGCCTAGGGTCCGTACTTTCACTAGTGCAACCTCTCACCAATGCTAACATAGTTGGATCATATGATTATCCCTCAAAGTGTAACGAATAATCACTCCCGAGTTCCTATTAGCGGAGAAAAAAAGATAGGAATTGTTTGTAGGGCACGAAACCACCTCAAAGCTATTCTTTCTGTTCGATCTATTCAAGAGTCCGTACCAAAATAACACAAAGCTATTTTTTCCGTTCGATGTATCCCAGAGTCCGTACTAAGATAACACCAAAGCAAGTTCATATTCATAATACTCAATCCACACAAAGAACTATAAAGAGACCCCAAAGTTCCGATCGGAGAAAAGATAATAAAAACGTGCATCAACCCCTATGCAAGATTACCCCAATATCACTGCGGGAATCCGCGAGTTGAATGCCATAACATATATCAAGTGAATCAATATGATACCCCAATTGTCACCTCAAGTATTCATAGTGCAAGACATATATCATGTGTTCTCATCTCTGAATATAAAATCCGACAAGACAAAACTTCAAAGGGTAAAGACTCAACTCATCATAACAAGAGTATAGAGGGGAGAAACATCATATGATCCGACTATATTAACAAAGCCCATGATATAGATCACGAGAGAGAGAGAGAGAGAGATGAAACACATAGCTACTAGTACAAACCCTCAACCCCGAGGGTGGACTACTCCCTCCTCATCGTGGCGGCCGCCGGGATGATGAAGATGGCCACCGGAGATGATTCCCCCTCCGGCAGGGTGCCGGAACGGAGCTTGAATGGTTTTCGATGGCTACAGAGCCTTGCAGCGGTGGAACTTCTGATCTAGGTTAACCCCGATGGGTTTCGGAATATTTGGGAATTTATAGTGCAAAGAGGGGGTGCGGGAGGCCACCGAGGTGGGCACAACCCACATGGGCACGCCAGGGGGCCCTGGCGCACCCTGGTGGGTTGTGCCCCCGTCGGGGCACCCCCCAGGTGCTGCTCTGGCCCAATAGATGTCTTCTGGCCCATAAAAAATCCTCGTGGAGTTTCGTTGCGTTTGGACTCCGTTTGATATTGATTTCCTGGGATGTAAAAAACAAGCAAAAAACATCAACTGCCACTGGGCACTGGGTCAATAGGTTAGTCCCCAAAAATGTTATAAAGTTGCTATAAAATGATTGTAAAACATCCAAGAATGATAAAATAACAGCATGAATACTTCATGAATTATAGATACGTTGGAGACGTATCAGACACCACCCCCACCAGCCATGGGCCTGAAGATAAACCCTCATGAGTAGAGCCCACTCTGCGTAGTTGGTGCGTGTCAGCATCGGGAGCGCGCCACTCGAGGACGTCGGCTGTACCACCAGCTGCACCACCATGTCGCCGCGGCAGCGTCCCCGTCCCCAATCCTGGGACGGCGCGCGGATGCGTGGGGGCGTCAGGGACCGAGCTTCGGCGCCCGCAGATGCCGTCAACAAGGTCGGAGGCGTCTTTGACATGGCTCTGATGCCACTTTTCACCTCTCAATCACTCTGAATCAGCTCATGACAGAGAGGTTTTGCGCAATGAACTTGCTTACTGCTTTTCTGCTTCTTTCTCCTTTTATTGCTTAACAGAATTATCATGCCGCGGCTCTGGCGCTCCTACAGGATCGTGCCATCCCACACACGCAGTCCATGGCTCCCTACAATCTCTCCATGGATCACACAGGGCGTGTCTCGCGGGAGCTGCTAACTAACCTGGCAGAAAAATGCTAACTGAACTTTAACTGAAAGAATACTATGACGCTGAGACAGAAACTAAGTTGTTACGCTAGCTAAACTAGCTTATTGTGCAACAAAGGTGTTAGATCTCATCGACAACCATGACGATGGACTAGCAGTATCTTACACGCTCAAGTGGATAGAGGTCACAAGCTTGGGCGACCACGCGTTGTTCTTGGGGCGAACCTTCTCTAAGGCAGTGCCTGTGTGAAAGTGCAACTAATCCCCGGGTGTTTTTGGTAATTGTTAACAACATATAGCTCATTGAACTAATATCCTTTCAAGATGATTATTTCAGAAAGTTCAATGATTGGCATGGCATGGACTAGAGATGTGGACCCCTCAAAATGCTAAGGACAAATATTGGCAAAAGCTCAAGACTCTTCATTTCTATTTTAGTGATCCAAGATCACATTGAGTCCATAGGAAAGCCAATACTATTAAAAGGGGATGAGGTGTTGCTTAATGGTCTACTTGCTCAAAATGCTTAGTGATATGCTCCAAAGCCCTCAACCATCTTCTCAAATCAAAATATGTCCTAAACCTAAAGTCAAACTTGGCCCCACCGATTTGATTCATCCGGCGCCACCGAGTTCACTTGACATAAGCCATAGCCAGAAACCCTAATCAGTTCGGTCTCACCGATATGGATCTCGGTCTCACCGAGATGGGACTGGAAACTCTCTGTTTCCCTTCGTAACGTTTTGGTCTCATCAAAATGAGCGATAGGTCCCACCGAGTTCGCAATGCAAACTCTCTGTTTCCCTTTCATAGCATTTCGGTCTTACCGAAAGGAGTGATCGGTCCCACCGAGTTTGCCTGACCAACTCTCTCTTTGCTTTTTACTGAAATCGGTCTCACCGAGGTGAAGTAACCGATCAAACCGAGATTAAGTTTTGCCCTAACCCTAACTCATCGGTCCCACCAAGTTGATCATGTCGGTCCCACCGAAAATCCTAACGTTCATATTTTGAACTGAATCAGTCTCACCGAGTTCACATATTCGGTTTGACCGAGTTGGCTCTTTTGTGTGTAACGATTAGATTTTGTGTGGAGGCTATATATACCCCTCCACCCTCCTCTCCATTAGCGAGAGAGCCATCAGAACGTGCCTACACTCCCAGCATTCATTTTCTGAGAGAGAACCACCTACTCATGTGTTGAGACCAAGACATTCCAATCCAACCACAAGAATCTTGATCTCTAGCCTTCCCCTTAGTTGCTTTCCACTCAAATCATCTTTCCACCATAGCCAAATCTGTGAGAGAGAGAGTTGAGTGTTGGGAAGACTATCATTTGAAGCACAAGAGTAAGGAGTTCATCATCAACACACCATCTATTACCTTTTGGAGAGTGGTGTCTCCTAGATTGGTTAGGTGTCACTTGGGAGCCTCCGTCAAGATTGTGGAGTTGAACCAAGGAGTTTGTAAGGGCAAGGAGATCGGCTACTTCGTGAAGATCTACCCAAGTGAGGCAAGTCCTTCGTGGGCGATGGCCATGGTGGGATAGACAAGGTTGCTTCTTCGTGGACCCTTCGTGGGTGGAGCCCTCCATGGACTCGTGCAATCGCTATCCTTCGTGGGTTGAAGTCTCCATCAACGTGGATGTACGATAGCACCACCTATCGGAACCACGCCAAAAATCTCTGTGTCTACATTACGTTTGCCACTCCAAAGCCCTCCCTTTACCTTCATATGCAATGATTTACATCCCGCTGCTATACTCTTAGAATTGCATGTGTAGGTTGATTGCTTGACTTGTGCTAAGTTGTTAAAATCTGCCAAGACTTAAAATTGGGAAAAAGCTAGATTTTTATTTGGTCAAGTAGTCTAATCACCCCCCCTCTAGACCTACTTTCGACCCTACACTGTGTCGGCAGACAAGTGTGGCCATGTGGAGGGAAACCACATCTATTACACTTGGTGCTTGACTAAAAATGATGTTGTTCCCAGTGACGCGTCTTACTTAGCGTTCTCGAAAGGCTGCGGATGAGTACGCAAGGAAGGACTATACCAATGATGACGCGAAGATGATCAAATCAACAGGGTGCTTCGTGAAGGCCTATCAACCTTACGATAGCATGTGGATTCTCCCTCCGGATATGTGGCTAGTCTAAACTCTAGAGAATCAAAACATTAAGCTATCTTCAAGAGATACCATGTACTTCCTCCGATCTGAAATGCAAGTTTTTGGGACGTGCACATTGTCTTCCATAGTGGCGGAGCTAGACAGCATCTGCTAGGTGGGTGGGGGGGACGTAAAATACAATTGTTTGGGGGGCAAAAACTAAAAAAATCTCATATATCCCTTACAATATTTTTTTCTTCACAAATTGGTTCAATGTTGGGGGGCCATAGCCCCCCCAGCCTACATAGCTCCGGCACTGGTCTTCCAGATGGTAATTTGACCATTACTTGATGTGCAAACATTGTTACCTTGCATAAAAATAATTGTATGTTATAAATGGTATATTTTCATGATATTTGGATAGAAACTAATGATGAGGAAACAGATATATGGAACAGAAAAATAGATGAGTTGAGTGACATCAATATTGAGGCTTCAAGTCTTTGTTTGGCGCGTTTTTTTACGGAAAATGTGAATGATGACATGTGTTCACACACAATACTTTTGTACTATTGGTTGTTTGGTGCTATTAGATGTGGAGAATATAGAAACAAAAAAAACTACACTTTTCTAAAGTGGTATGAATATTAGGATCAATTTTAGATCATTGTGAGCAGTACTGCTGAGAATTATGCTTTTCGCAGCAGAAGTGAGCCTTTCATGCGAGAAAGTGTTTTTTGAACATGGGGCTTGATGTACCCTGACATGCAAATTCGTTAAAGAACATAGTTATAAGTTTTGAGTTACTAAACTGCATAATGATCATCTAGTAGTGCAAGCAAATTTTAACTGATGGAGTGTTTTTCATGTTCTTTACTCTAGTTTTTTGGTGGGTTGGACTTTTTTGGTCCAGGAAGCATGTTTCTAGACTAGAGCAAAATTACATTACTTACCATGAGAGCTGGAAAGATGGCAACTGAAAATATAGAGAATTAAGGTGGATTGGGTGCGAATCTCCAACACAATGGAGAATACAAAGGAAATCTATGGATTGTGGTGCAAATCTCCAACACGATGGAGGTTAAACCTCTCGTAGTGTGTAGTAATAGTGTATGATACTGTCTCCATGCATACTATAAAATAGCTCCTTTCCGGTTTAAAAGGTTTATGTGTATCCCTAGATCAATAATTTGACTAATGTAATAGGAGTTGTGTATAACAAAAAAATGCCATTAGAAACTTCAAATGTTGTACTTTCTAATGATATAACTTTTGTGATATACAATAGGTTATCATAGGTATCTTCAATGACTTCATTTATTATTTTGCATGCCTGATACGTCCATTTTGCATCATGCTTTTATATCGATATTTGTTGCATTATGGGCTGTTATTACACGTTATGTCACAATACTTATGCCTATTCTCTCTTATTTTACAAGGTTTACATAAGGAGGGAGAATGCCGGCAGCTGGAATTCTGGGCTGGAAAAGGAGCAAATATTAGAGACCTATTCTGCACAACTCCAAAAGTCCTGAAACTCCACGAAAGTTATTTTTGGAAATAATAAAAAATATTGAGCGGAAGAAGTACGTTAGAGGGGCCCCACCTAGCCACGAGGGTGGGGGCGCGCCCCCTACCTCGTGGGCCCCCTGTTGGCTCTCCGGTGGCCATCTTCTGCTATATGAAGTCTTTCGCCCGAAGAAAAATCATAAGCAACCTTTCGGGACGAGACTCCGCCACCACGAGGCGGAACCTTGGCGGAACCAATCTAGGGCTCCGGCAGAGCTCTTCTGCCGGGGGCACTTCCCTCCGGGAGGGGGAAATCATCGCCATCGTCATCACCAACGCTCCTCTCATCGGGAGAGGGCAATCTCCATCAACATCTTCACCAGCACCATCTCCTCTCAAAACCCTAGTTCATCTCTTGTATCCAATTCTTGTCTCCAAGTCCGGGATTGGTACTAGTAGGTTGCTAGTAGTGTTGATTACTCCTTGTAGTTGATGCTAGTTGGTTTATTTGGTGGAAGATCATATGTTCAGATCCTATATGCATATTAATACCCCTCTGGTTATGAACATGAATATGCTTTGTGAGTAGTTACATTTGTTCCTCAGGACATGGGAGAAGTCTTGCTATTAGTAGTCATGTGAATTTGGTATTCGTTCGATATTTTGATGAGATGTATGTTGTCTATCCTCTAGTGGGGTTATGTGAACGTCGACTACATAACACTTCACCATTATTTGGGCCTAGAGGAAGGCATTGGGAAGTAATAAGTAGATGATGGGTTGCTAGAGTGACAGAAGCTTAAACCCTAGTTTATGCGTTGCTTCGTAAGGGGTTCATTTGGATCCATATGTTTCATGCTATGGTTAGGTTTACCTTAATACTTTTATTGTAGTTGCGGATGCTTGCAATAGAGGTTAATCATAAGTGGGATGCTTGTTCAAGTAAGAACAACACCCAAGCACCGGTCCACCCACATATCAAATTATCAAAGTACCGAACGCGAATCATATGAACGTGATGAAAACTAGCTTGACGATAATTCCCATGTGTCCTCGGGAGCGCTTTTCTCTATATAAGAGTTTGTCCAAGCTTGTCCTTTGCTACAAAAAGGATTGGGCTACCTTGCTGCATTTTATTTACTTTTGTTACTTGTTGCTCGTTACAAATTATCCTATCACAAAACTATCTGTTACCACTTATTTCAGTACTTGCAGAGAATACCTTGCTGAAAACCGCTTATCATTTCCTTCTGCTCCTCGTTGGGTTCGACACTCTTACTTATCGAAAGGACTACGATAGATCCGCTATACTGGTGGGTCATCAATGCCTCATATTAGCTCCCTCATTTAATATGACACGGTATCATATTATGATACTACTATCCTCATTTTTCTTACTATGATATGACAACTCTGCAATATGCATGGTTGACATTGCATGAGATTGCATGATTGACATTGCATGAGATTGCATGATGTTATGCTATTATCCCCACTATGGTAGGTCTCGTATGAGTGCACACTATGGTGGTGCGAATCTCCTAGCCTTTCAAATCCATTGCCATGTATTGTGCAAATAAAAAACTTGTTAATTTTTAAGTAGCCAGTTCTTAGGAATTTCAAATTCCAACAATGAGTTTGGATCTCTATCTTATTATTTCTGAAGAGTACTCAAGTAGTTAGCCACTTTTTTTGCCAAAAGGCCCATAGACCTATTAATCCTGTTCAAAAAATAGATCTATTAATCAGCTCACAATATTACAAAGCACCCATCAAGAAAAGAAGAAATTAGAACGCAGACCATTGGGAACTAGCCATCGTCTTTCGCGCCGACGTGATGATGGCTCGCCGCCGCTGCCCCTCCCAAACCGAATCAGGCTGACCTTGTAGTTCTTGCGGACGGGAAGTCATCGAAGCACCAATCCTGTCGTACCATCGCCGTGGTGGAAGGACCGCCAAAGCTAAAGCCAAAATCACAGATCCATGCCCCTTCAAACCTGGAACAACCATACGTGGAACACCGAAGCTCCACTAATTGGTGGATCTGAGAGCACACACCGCCGGAAGCTCCCCGACTTCACCGCAAGTGACCTTGTTGCCGGCATGGGGATGGAACTCTAGCAACTTTATTCCTCGCAGCACCGCCTCCACCACCAGAACAGCGCCGCCTGGAACTCCTACCCTAGTATCTACATGCCAGAACCATAGATCCAGGGCTCCCCCACTCTCCCGTCACAGGGGCAGTGAACGAAGAGGGAGGAAGTCCGCGGCATGGCCAGTGGTGGATGCATGGAACATCGGTCGCCTCCTGTTTGGCTCTCTGAAACCGTAACTCGGGGAGGGGAAACCAGATCTTTAATCATGTTCAACTGTGCTTCAACCCGGTTTCACAAATTATTTTCAATATTGATTTTGTTTTGAATATAACATCGAAAGAGTGGCAAACGTTGAAACAAATTATTTATTCCAGCACACATGGAAGGGATGTAATTTGGTTCACACGGGACAATAAATGGAAAATACAGAGAATTCAGGTGGATGGGCTGGGATGCGAATCTTCAACATGAGGGAGAATACAAAATATAGGTGGATGGTGGTGTGAATCTTCAACAAGATCAAGGGTGGAAGTCAGCCCCTACTACCCGATGTTATCACTCTGCAGGATTTGACAATATGGATTTGTCTTCCTCAGTCTCTTCAAACTTCTCCAATCCGGTTATTTCTCCCTGGTCTTCTTGAGTAATATGATCCCTGACCCTAAGGGTCAATCCTTTCCCTTCACCCCTTTGCCCTTTCAAATGAAAAAGAACTACCAATGCAAAGAAATGCAATGAAATGAAAAATTGCTACTTATTTGTTAAATTACACTGAAAAGAAAGTCTGCAAACCCGCAAAAAAAGTCTGTTAAAGAGGGCAGATGGATGCAGGCTAAGTGTCCATTCTTATGTACTGCACATATATGTTGGGTGTTTGAGCATGCAAGTAAAATCTTGTTAATTTTTAAGTAACCAATTCCAGCATGAGTTTGTTTGAATCTCTCTTTTTTTTTGCCGGTGAGAGCTTGTTTGAATCTCGTGAAATAATTAACGTGAATCTTATTATTTCACCAGAATATCAAAGAGGTAGCCACTTTTGTAAACTCCTTTCGCTTCCATGGAATTCGAAAAGTAATGGGATATAATTTCTACTCCCTCCGTTCCTAAATATAAATCTTTTTAGAGATTTGCATAAAGACTACATACAAATGTATATAGACATATTTTAGAGTGTAGATTCATTCATTTTGCTTCGTATGTAGTCTGTGTTGGAATGTCTAAAAAGACTAAGGCCCTGTTTGATAACAAAGTATTTTCTATGTATTTTGAGAATACTGCAGTTTTTAAGAATACCATAGTTTTATTTACAATGAGTTGTTTGGTTGCCTCTAACAATTGTGGTTTTAAAACTGTAGTATTGTCTAAACTGTAGTTTTTTCTCTGCATAAAAAAAAGAACCCAAGACCTCTTTTTAAAAAAGAGCAGGCGAAAAGACGGGTGGGACGTCGTTATCTTCTTCCGTCGATCTAAAACAGAGGTATCGCTCCCACGTCGCCGCCGCCGCCTTATAGCTCCCTCGGTGGCCATGGGGAAGGAAAGAGACGGGTATGCAGAGACCAAAGCTGAGTATACAGCCCTTCACCCTCCCTCGATTCCCTCCTTCCGCCTCTCCACACTGATCGCCGGCACCTTCCTCCGCACAGCTGTGCCTTTCCTAACTATGCATGTGAGAGACGTGATTCAGGACCATGGTTCAGCCGAACCTATGGTCTATGCCGTACGATTTAACATCCTACTACATGTGGATCTGTGACATGCATGTCAACTGTATTTTTTAATCAACCATGCATGGATCCTTATGAATAATGTCTAGAAATCAATGGTGTCGAGCCTAGGTTCGGCTGAACCATAGTTCCGTACAACATTTTCGCTATGCATGTCGCTGAGCTCCGCTCGAGTTGTTCGTCTAGACTGCTAGCTGGATCTCAATGCTTGTTAATTCAACTCCACTCGAGCTGTTCATCTAGTGTGCTAGCTGGAGCTCAATGCTTGTTAATTTAGGACTGCTGGAGCTGTTCGTCTAGTCTGCTAGCATTCTTAATACAGGACTCGATGGTGACGTAAAGAAGGCCAAGCCGCTACGTCTATGTGTAGCTTCAGCACCAGGTGATTCACAGGCGACGGCGACGCCGTGCCTTGGGTGATCTTTTTTGTATACACAAGCTAGCCATTCAGCTTCAGTTGTTATTCACGCAGATGATAAGAGATAGCCAGCTAGCTGGCTACAAAATGCAACAAAAATAGTATTCAAACGGCTGGCCAGCTGCACTTGTTTGAACGCGACGGCTAGGCAGCAAAAATTACTGCGTTGTGCGGCAACAATCAAACAGGTTCAATGTATTGTGAATACTTCAAAATACTTTGTTATGATAAAACCATGGTATCTCATACCTATAGATAACATTACTGCGGTTTTTGATACTTTGGTTTTTACAATACTTTACTATCAAACACAGCCTAATATTTAGGAACAGAGGCGTCATGCACCTAAGTAGCACAAATTATGGACGTATATTATTTGCCAAAAAAATACTATATATATAAATGCTTGATGTCATTTGTGGAATACTCGCTATAATTTCGGGAGGGCTGTTTTTTTCTTCTTTTTTTACATCGGCGTTGATAATTAAGCGTGCATGCACCGATTTCCCAACAAACAAAGCAAACCTAATTTCCCTTTCTCTCCACGATAGATTGTCAACTAGCGATGTCGACGCAGATGGCCGCCGCTGCCGCCGGCGACGAACGGAAAAGGAAGCGCGCGCATACAGGGAAGACAGCCGTGCGGCGGCGCTGGTCGTCCGCGTTCCCAGACGACCTCCTCGCCGTCGTGTACGGCATGGTCGCCTCCGTCTGCCGGTCGTGGCGGGCCGCGTCGCGTGCGGTGCCGCCCGCCTCCGCGCTGCCGTGGCTGCTCCTCGAGCCCTACGACTGCAGCAGGACGAAGCGCCTGCACATCCCCGAGGACGGCGCCATCGTGCGGCTCCGGCTCCCCAAGAGGTGCAGTAGGCAGCTAGTCGGGTGCCATGACGGCGGCTGGATCATATCAACCGCACCGCTCAAAATCGTCAACCTCTTCTCCGGCGCCAAGGTGGAGCTCCCCAGGGAGTGGTGGGTGGTCTTCTCTGAGAGCAAAATTGTATTCTCCAAGTCACCCATGTCGGATGACTGTATCCTCGCCGCCATGACCAAGCACCGTGGCATCGCGCTCTGCAAGGTTAACTGTCCCAACAGCATGTGGACGACACAAAGATATGAATCCCGCTATACACTTGAGGACATCACGTTTTGCAATGGGGGTCTGTATGGCGTCACAAAGTACAAAGGGGAAGCCATCAAGTTCGAGATAGGCGTGAATGAAGATGGAGCACCCATGGTCACCGCCGAGATCCAGCTCTGCTGCTCCATGTGGACGGATATCATCCGGGAGAAGACCAGTTACATATTTGTTTTACGCGGCAAGCTTGCAATGGCGATGAGAACCTTGTGGCCACTAGAACACGGACATTTCTTCAAGGTGTTTGAGCTCATCGACATCCATGACGATGAACTAGGAGTGTCTTACAAGCACAAGTGGATAGAGGTCACAAGCTTGGACGACCACGCCTTGTTCTTGGGGCGAACCTTCTCTAAGGCGGTGCCCGTGCCGCCTGGCAAAGGTGGCCATGTGGAGAGAAACCACATCTATTACTCACGTTGCTCGAATCAAAATTATATTCTCTCCAGGGACGCGTTAAAAATCATCTCGAAAGGCTGCATCGACCAAACATGTTACAGGGGAGACGACGAGAAGGACATCACCAACGATGACGTGAAGCGGATCGAATCGACAGGATACTTCGTGAAGAGCAGTCCTTACGGTAGCATGTGGATTCTCCCTCCGGATATGTAGCTAGTCTAAACTATAGAGAATCAACACATTCAGTTATCTACAATAGATAACCATATATTTCATCCGATCTGAAATGCAAGTTTTTGGGAACTCACTATCGGAATCGTCCTGCATGTCGAGTTTCTTTTGGGACGCCGATAACTGCCACACGTGTGGTGTATCGGATGGTCGTGACGCACGTCTCGTGTGGCATGAAGAAGAACCCGCCCGCACGACCGCGTTCGGGTGCGCGCAGCCACAGCCCGCACGTCCGGTGTGTGGCAAAACCGCCCACACGTCCGGGACAGACGACCGCGCTGCCCGCACGACCCAGCACGCCAGCCGTCCCGGGCTCCTTCCGATCCCTAGTCCGCCCTGCCGCCATTGTCTCCCACCTCTCGATCCCCTACCTCCATCGCCTTCCTTCTCTGGTTGCCATGGCAACCAGAGAGGATCCCTAGCGCCTTCCCATCGCTAACCACCCCCCCCCTCCCACCCCAACCCCACCGTCCCAAGACGACGAGCTAAAACAGGTGGATCTCCGATCTCCTTCTGTTTCTCGACCTTCTTCTGCCAAGAAATGTGAAATTGCAAATTTGCCCACGAAGATGGCGACTGGATCAACGCTATTAGGGCAAACACCTCACGAATTTGGGTGTCTTTGCATTTTCCCACCAACATACGCCAGATCTGCCATATACTATGCTAGAGTTGTGCCAAGCTTCTGGGTTGGCTTGGTGCGAGTAGTTGGTAATGAAGCATGCGTAGGAATCACTATAAATAGGGAGAGAAAGGAGGAATTTGGCATAGGGAGGGAGGAAAATTAATTGCCACTTGTATCTAATGCCAGTTGCCATCTATCGTTGTCCGTAGTTGCCACCATGTTATCTTATTGCTTGCCATCCTATTTTGTTGTCTGTTGCCATCGCTTCAAAATGATAGCTGGCATCCAGAATTCAGAAAAGAGAATGGATGTGCATGTCCTACTTGCCATGAGGTGTTGGTTGCCTACGCAAGAAATGTTATGAGATTACCGTGTTATCTTCTACGTGCAAACAGCAAGAATGCTTTTTGCGGATTGTTGATGCGTTCTTGTTCATGCAGTGACTAAAAACACAGTGGCAGAAAAGAAAGCAGAAGAATGAATCACGAAGATGGCACTGATCCTTGGCTTTCTCAAAGGCCGGAAACGCCACCTTGGGATGCAGCAGAGTACAACCAACTCATTTCTTCAGGGCCATTGCTGCCACTATTAGAGCACTACACATGACAAACAAAGAAGAAACAGTTGCCATGTTCGTGACAATGAAGATGTCATTCTACTTATGTCCTACAATCTAATTTTTAGCAGGTTCTTATGACCAAACCACAATCAGGGGGGCAGCATGGCAAGTTTCGTCACAGGGCGCTAACGCTGACAAATGTACGGGCAACCAACTTCAGCTAGCTAATGTGGCAAATCAAGGTAACGCATACGAAAAATAAACTTACTGTTCTGGACATGAAATTAAACTTGCAAGGATGGCAAAAGACTCACGAGTTATGTCGGAAAAATGTAGAACCTTCATGCAGCACGTGGCATCAGGCGGCAACCATGTACCTGCCATCAACGTCGTACACAGGTGAGTGCATGCAAGTGAAGTTGTGGACAGTGAGTTAGGAGAAAGGAACATATCTGACAGATGCAGTTGCCATGGCTGCACAACAGCAGTTGCCATGCCTGGACAACTGCAGTTGCCATGTATAAGCAAATGTGACTGCAATGTATAAACAACCATGGATGACAAAGTGTGAACAAATCTGTGTGGCATGGTTGGACCACTACATGTGCCATGTTGAACAAACTACAGTTGCCATGCAATGACCAACTGCTACCATGATCGTAGGTTGTTACGGTGGAACTACATCGACAAACGTCTCATGGCAAGCTTCACAGTTGCAGGAAAGCGCTATTGTAGATAGAGCACATCAATTTGGAATGACAGACCACACAAGATCGGCACATGCGGCACAACAAGGTAAAAAATAATGTGAACCAGAAAGCAGTACTGCATTTGCTTTTGTGGGAATAGCATGTGAGGAAAAATAGATTTGTAATGGTGGTGGTGGGAAAAATAAACAAAAAATGCTACCAAGTGGTCGTGTGCAAAAAGAGTCGTATATTGTCTTCGGGATTTGCCAATTGCTATAAGAGTGGGTGCGACATTCATGATTGTTCACATTTGCCTACTGAGCTCAGGCCTAGAATACAAGTTTTGATGCTAGAATATACTAGTTGCCATGTGTTGGCAACAGTAGTTGCCATGTATGTTGGACTGTGGCTGCCATTGCTATATACTACAAGTTCTGATGCTAAAAGACGTTGGTTGCCATGTGTTGGCAACAATAGTTGCCATGTTGTTGGACTGCATCTGCCATTACTGGAGAATTACAGTTGCCATGCATGGCCATATGCAGATTCACGGCTTGCTGTGTGACTGATGTCATGCAAAATCACATGCAGTTGCTGTACTCCGTTACGATAAACATGCCATTCAAGAAAAATCTTACGCTCGCACCTGATTTTTTATTGCAGGACCTTCAACTATAATTAATAGCGGCGCAGGGACATCTACTGCGGGGAGCTCTGAGCACACGGAAGACGCGTTCCACCAGCCAGCCAACACTCATGCCACAAAAAATGCCGAGTCAGTGTCGGAAATGGCAATCGTTCCAGCAATGCCAACAAGCACACCTTTGCAGACCAGCACAAGCAACACTCAAGCAGATGAAACAGCCGCCGATACTGAAGTGAATGATGAAACCGATGACGAAGCACAAGGGGATGAAGATGGTGGACAATCAGAAATCATAGTACCTCAGGCACCGTATCTTGGGCAAAGATTTGATTCGTTTGAAGATGCAAAGGGATTCTACCAGACATATGCAAAGTTCCATCGGTTTGCGGTCAACACCGAATACCATAGGAAAATTAAAAAAACTAACGAGTACAGCAGAGGTGAGACCAGGTGCTACAAGGCACGAAGAAACAAGAAGGGCAAAGGTGATGCGCCTGTCGTTCCGGAATGAAAGAGAGGTATCATTGTCAAGACGGAATGCCCTGTCCGATGTAAGCTGAACGTAGATGGAGCACAGTGGGTGGTCAATGAATATTTTGACGAGCACAACCACGAGCTAATAAAGAAGTTTGACCTGTTCTGACCGCCCATAGGGGATTCACACCCCTCGAGAAGAAATTCATAAAGCTGCTACATGATTGTAACGTCGGTCCATCAAGAATGGTCCAGATACTCTCCCTCATCCACAGCAAAAATGGGACTCTGAGTAGCATGCCCTACATACCGGCGGACGTCACAAACCTAAAGGCAAAGTACCATAGAGAAAGCAAGTTGGCTGACATAGAAGCCACGATAGCCTACTTCGATGAGAAAGCGAAAGAAGATCCAGATTTCTTCTACAGGATAAGATTGGACGATGAGGACCGTGTCAGGAACATGTATTGGGTGGATGGTGCTGCAAGAAGAGCCTACAAACATTTTTGAGACTGCATTTCATTCGACGCGACATATCTCACTAATATGTACAAGATGCCATGCGCTCCATTCATAGGAATAAATAACCACAATCAGTCATTGCAGTTCGGATGCGGGCTCGTTCAGAACGAAGACACGGATGGGTATATTTGGCTGTTCAAGACCTTGGAGTGCATGGGTGGACTTGCTCCGATGAACATAATAACATACCAGGATTTTAGCATGCGTGCAGGCATAGAGGAGGTCTTTCCGTTGGCAGTGCACAGGCACTGCAGGTGGCACATTATAAAGAAGGCTGAGGAGACGCTAGGACCGTTCTTTGCTGACCGTCCAGAGCTGCACAAGGCATTCGAGCTGTGCGTGGACCACAACTTGACGGTGGAGGAGATTGAAAGGAGCTGGATGGCTATGATTGAAACATATCAAGTCCAAGACCACGAGACGCTTGCTAGCTTGTGGGAAAAGCGAATGTACTGGGTGTCAGCCTACTTCATGCAGTGCTTCTTCCCGTTTCTGCAGACTACACAACGCAGTGAGGGATTCAATGCTGTTTTGAAGCGGTACGTCAGCCCTGGCAACTCATTGCTACAGTTTGCCAAGCAGTACACCGCTTTGCAACAAAAAATACGGGGGTCCGAGCTACAGCAAGAAGCAAACACCGCGCTCAAGCAGCCAAAATTGCTAACGTATTTACCAATGGAGAGGCGGATGAGCAAGATATAAACCAACAAGATTTTTAACAAGTAAGTCAGTTGTGTTAAAATCTTATTTGCACAATCATGAAGGTAGTAGGTGCCATGTAGAATGCAATGCAGTTGAAAAGCTTATTTGAAAATGATGATTTTTTTTGAAAAGTAGCCATTGAGTACAGAGTAACCATGATATGTAGTTGCCATGTTTAATGAACTACAGTTTGCCATGTTTAATGAACTTAAATTGCCATGTTTACTCAATTGCAGTTGCCATGTTTGCTCAACTGCAGTTGCCATGTTTAATGAACTGTACTTCCACTGGCCATGATGGTATGGAATGCAAATGCCAAATGAAGTTGTTATGTAGTTGCCATGTTTAATGAATTGCAATTGCCATGTTTAATGAACTGCAGTTGCTATGTTTACTCAACTGCAGTTGCCATGTTTACTCAACTGTAGTTGCCATGTTTGAACGAACTGTAATTCCATTGGCCACAACAACAAAAGGTGCTATAAAAAACTTCACACAAGAGTTTAACAAAAACCACACAAAACTCGCAGATTCCAGGAAGAAATAAAGTGTGCCAGCATGTACACGGCTTTCCAGGTGGACGAACATACGTTCAAGGTGTGTTCTATCATGGGCATGTCGGATTCAGAACCTGAAGACCCGGACAAGGGAAGGAACTACTTTGTGAAGGCATCGATAAGCGAAGGCGAATACTACTGCCAATGCTGCAAATTTGAAAGGGACGGGATTGTGTGCTGTCACATACTAGAAGTAATGGACATGAACGCGGTGACACGAATGCCCCGCCATTTCATAAGGCGGCGATGGACTTGGGACGCTGACGACGCATTGGCGCCGCAAACATCAAACGCAGTTTTGGCTGTGCATGACGAGAGACCAGAGTCAACCATGGAAGCCGTGAGGCACGTTGTGTTGACAAAGAACTATGTTGAACTAATTGATGAAGCGTGCAAGAGTGATGAGACAGCGAGGGTCGCCGAAAAACACAGGAAGGCCCTCAAAAGAGAGCTTGATGAGATCAAGAAGAGGAAAGCTGAGGAAGCCTTACACAGGTTCCCCCGCACATCAAGTGTGCCTTCATCCATGGGGCCATCATCTGAAAACTCGGAGGTAGGATCTGTAACAGCAAGCACACAAACTCAGGTTAGGAACCCGCCCCGTTCCATCACAAAAGGGCGTCCAAAAGAGATAAGATACAAATCGGGATTGGAGATTCAAGCAAAACACAAGAAACCAAAGAAAGGGACGGGCAATCCATAAGCAACATTGGAGCACTATGACTTGGTCCATGGTGACATTTTTGTAATCTAGATGTTCTAAATTTTGTAAAAATTGGAGAATGACTCTTCAGGGGCATCAGAATTTGAAGCAAAATGCCATGAATGAATAACTACAGTTGCCACGTGTATGGTACTGAATTTGCCATGTTACTTGAACTGAATCTGCCATGCAATTTCTATTGAATCTGCCATACCATTTCTACTGAATCTGCCATGCCATTTCTACTGAATTTGCCATGTTATTTGTACTGAATATGCCAGGTTAGTTGTACTGAATATGTCATGTTAGTTGTACTGACTCTTCATCGCGTAGATTTCCATGTTCATTCAGCGCATTTTAGTCACACATATTGTATTGTGGTGCAAACTATGGGAAACAAGTTCAAACGGTTTTACGGCTGCATGATCAAACTACCATGCTAGCCGGTACAGTTAGCAATGAAAAAAAAGAACCAAACAGACAAATGAAGAAGGACGATAACTTTCACTAACCGTGTCTGATGAACTACATTTGCCATGTTTTCAAACATCATAGACGCAGTCAAAACACCAAACTGGTACTACCAGATGAACGCATAATAATACTGAAAAACATAAACGTATCTGCTGTCACACCTAAAAAATAGGTTCACATCCACACATATATTACAGAAAATATTCAAATGTCGCTCACACACCACCACTACATACTAGGCTACGCGGAGATGCAGCCATAACATAGTACACGAACATAGTTTTGAAAGAACAAAGGTAATACCTTACATTTCTCGGCAACAGAATGTAAGGTAGGCCTTCGGTATGGAGCACCACGTGATCACTTGTACTTCTTGGCGGCTTTCTTGACAGCTTCCTCTATGAACTCACGTGCGTTGGACCGCGTGTTGAAATCTTCATTCATCAACCAGTTCCATGTGTAAATTTTGCGGAGCTCGACGACCATTGCAGCTGTGACGACAGGAACCCGTCGACCTTCCCACTTTGCAAGGTATTCCAACGTGTGAAAGCCGCAGTCGTGCCTAAACAAGAAAAGAATTAGGTTAACTCACAAGAACATAGATAAAAAATCATAAACTTCAATTCAGAGGTGACAAAGAGAGGGTAAGCATTGGTTTGGAGGACACATGAAGAAAAGATGGGAAAATACCGGTTTCCTTGCTTCGTAGTCGCCACGTACTCAATTGGAAAATGTCTGATCTGGAACTTTGAGTTTTCATAGTGATGGTTCCATGTCTCTTTGAGGTTGTTGATGAAGTATTCAGCATGCATAGTAAGGTCTGCATCAGCTTCTGAACGCATTGAATCAAGCACCTCAAAACGTTGGTTCTTCAGGTCAAGGCAGATCGCGTAGTGGTGACCACACTTGTCGTGTGGGTCGTGTGGTGCAAGCTCCTGGAACATGGGGAACAAGACCTACAAACAAAAATGAAGGAAAGAAGAAAGCAGAGTTCACATTAAGAACAGAAATGATGTAGTTGGGAAAATGACATGTAAAGATATCACTGGTTACACTAATAGGCACATGAGTGACATAAAAGCATCAAGGGTCCAAGAAAAGTAGACCAACGTATAATGTTTAGTTACAGTGGGTAATTAAAAGAAGTTGCCATCCATGTATGAACAAAGTTGCCATGTATTTTAGTTTGAAGTTGCCACATAGGTTGTATTAAGAAAGCAAATCAGAAGTCATTTTACATGGCAGCTGTTGCCACATGAAATAGCTGTCACAAAACAGGGTGTAGCCCACATCTGAAGCATAGCTACTGGCAAAAAAATAACATGGGAGGAAAAAATGTGCAAAAAAGGAAGGAGCACTCACACATTTCTTCATTATGAGCTTGAAATCACCATGCGCAGCAAAATGCTTCCTCAGGATTTTGTGGTGAAAGTCACCATCCCATATTTTGCACGTCACAGTGTACTGCATGATTGTTTTGTCGGGAGACATATCCATATGCTTGTTGATGAAGTCAATCCCACATGCAACTACATTCTTCGACATTTTACCGAGTGGCCTCACAGACTCGGCAAGATCACCTAGGTCAACGTACGTCGCATCACATTGTATGATCTTGGTTCTGTCCAAACATGAGCTGTATGAAAATGATATAACATGAAAGAATCATGTCTACTAAGTAAAAAAAGAAATAAAACGTAAACGGAGCATATCTAGAAATAGCAAAAGGATGAATAGTAAAAAGAGCAAAGCAAATGAGAGGTTTATGTGGGTGTGGTCATTACGCTTTCAACTCCTTCATGTGATTGCTGTTGGACCTCGCATTTTCGAAGCGCTTGACAATTTCGTACAGCTGGTTCTGATCCTTTGTGGACTTGACTTCCGGCTCATAATCATCCGCAGGTGGCGCGTGAACTACCCTACGCTGCCTCACAGAACCAGGGGTGGCACTTCTAATGGTATCCTCAGATACCGACTTAGCAGGCACGTTGGAACTTGATTGGCCCTGACCTCGTGAGGACCTCCTCTGCAATGCTGCCTCCTCAATCCTGTGGTAAGCTTCATCAAGTGACGGCGTAATCTCCTCAGGGGTGGCTGCAAGGATCAAAAAAGTGGGTTAGGATACCTAGAAAACAAAACAAATTTAGTGTGAAAGAAAGGTTGCAGAATATGAAATGTAGGCACAGAAAGTAGGGAGTTGCCATGTGCAGGCAACTCCAGTTGCCTTGTGCAATGCATTGTAGTTGCCATGTGACAACAACTACAGTTGCCATGTTGTATCAACTGTAGTTGCCATGTGCTTGCAGAATGGAAAATGCAGCATGGCAACAGAAAAATGTAGGTGACAGCGTGCAAGCAAATCCAGTTGCCATGTCCATCAGATAACATTTGCCATCACAAAAGTGAGAACCCAAAAAAAAATGCTTGGGACAAAAGTCAGACTAAAAAGATGTATACACGAAAATGATAAACGCATAAGAAATGTACCTTGCACAATCGGCTCTGCGAACTTCACAGCCTTCCTGCCCTCGACCATTGGTTGCGCCATCATTGGGGCCATGCCTGCCGGGAAAGCAAAGGCAACTGGTGAAGGATCTTGCACCACTGGTTCATCTTGACTGCGATCGATGCCAAGGCTACAGCTCGGTGGGGTGAAGGCCACTGGGTGCCTCTCTTGCCTACTGGCCGGACTGCGAACAACTTGCTGGGCAAAATCCAAGGGTAAAAGATCAACAAACATTTCTGCATCGGCCGCTGCAGAATCATCGGGCTTATATGTAGGGCGGGGCGTGCTGTCAGCGATATCAGTCGCAGCTTTCTTGACAATCTTCTTGTTTGGGCATATCCACCGCAGGGGACACCGATGTTGACTGGGAGCTTAGAAGTGCGCAGATTTAAGCTGGGATTATCCACTGCGGGTAAAGACGCAGTCTGCTCCGCACGTTCACCTCCGTCAGTCGTGCCCGGCTTGCCACCTGGGTCGGTTGTACTCCGGTCTTCCGTTCTCTCCATAACATTGCTTCTGGCAGGTTGTGGGAACAGTGTGGACGCAGGCACATAACCAGAGTCATCTCTGCTGCTCCTAGCTACAGCCGGCGCGTTGGGTATGTCTGCAGATTGCTTGTGGGGGCTACGACGCCTAGGTGGAAGACCAGCTCGCGTAACGGTCACCTTGGCAACCTCTGGAGCACCAGAAGCTGGAGCTGTTGTGCCAAGAGTCTCACCTGTGGATGGCATATCATTATGAACTGTCGCCTCAGCCCCTTCTTTCGTGGACGCAGAAGTGCCACCACCCACGCGCTTGGAATCCGTGTCAGATGAGCGGGAATCTTCCTTGCTTAGGTTGATCTCGGGGGCGTCCACTTCAACACTTGCTGATCAGGTGGCATGGCTCACAGCAGCATCCTTCATTGCCAGCAGAGTGGGCAATATTTCAGCAGTCCTGGCAGATACCGACTCGTCACTCCCAGATGTACGGATGCCTGCTGTCGTAGCCTGCACATCTGCAACCGGCGGAGATGGTCGGCCGCTTGCATCAGAGCTAGTGGGAACAGTGGACGGTGCAGCAGCAGGTTTGTCCACTGGCGCCTCATGAACGTCTGAGTTGCCACCTGTCGACAGCTTTGAGTGTATGCGTTCGAGTGGGTCCCTGGGGTTCTGCTTGGTCACGCATGTGGTAGTCTTCTTCACTCTGAAACAAAAAAACACGAACATTGTTAGATGAACAGCTGATAGTTATAATGTAGGTGGAATAAGAGCTGCCATGTGGCCTAGTTAGCAGTTGCCATGCAGAACAAGCAGGAGTTGCCATGGTACACATCTTAAAAAAATGTAAGAAATGTGTGATGTGCCAGGACTGCCATTTCAAAACTAGGTGTCGATGAGTGCACAAACAAAATGGGAAAGATGGTAGTTGCCATGTAGGTGGAATAAGAGTTGCCATTTTGCCTGGTTAGCAGTTGCCATGCAAAACAAGCAGGAGTTGCCATGTAGTAAAAAGAAAAAGAGCATGGGAGAACAACAGTTGCAATGTGGGACTGATGGCAGTAGCCCATGTGGCAAGCTGAACAGCTGCATTGAAAAGCAAAAATATAGCAATATGGCAATGAAAAAGAACAGGGATAACCTATTTCTTGACTGTCTTCCTCAAATCTGGCAACATGACAGGATCACCGGTGTTGGACGTCGACGTACGAGGAGATGACCTAGTGGAAGGCGTGTCACCGGCAATAGGGGCACCCTTGTTCAGTCGAGCAGAAACACGGGTTGGCGTTGGTGCTTGTTTCTTCGTAACTGCTCGCCCATCAGCTGTCGCCTCGCTGCACATATAAGAAAGAGGCGAAAAAAGGTGCCAAGTGTCAGACACGAAAATCGTTGCCACGCTTAGAAAAAGACAAATGGAAAAGGGGGTCAGTCTGTTCGAAAGGATAGACAAAACAAAACACTAAAATAGAAGTCGAACCTCCTCCTAGCAGCTAAGGGATCGTTCCTAGGTCTCTTGACAGGAGAGCCCTGCCCAACATCCTCTGGATCCCTCCCCCTCTTTGAGGGCGACACCCCCTTGCCTCTCGCAGATGTCTGTTCTTTGACTTTCTCCGATGAGGGGACATCTAGTGCATCCTTGCCCTTCTTACCACCTGCACAAACTTCAACATGTTCGTCATCGTCGGTGTCATGTTGCACGTTCTCCATGTCATCGTCATCGTCCTTGTCGAGAGCAGCATCTCCATCTAGTTCATCTTGTGTGTCAGGAAGCTCCTGCGAGCTGTTGTAGTCGTACCGACCACGGCAACCAGTTGGCCGATGTGTCCGTGCTGCAACAAATGGAGTGAACTGCCTCGCAACCGCGTCGCTGTCAGAGCCATTAAGGGACGTCCAACCCTCAACCAACTTCCCGAGCAAGCTAGTCATTCCAGATGCAAACTGCCCAATTAGATGCTCAACAGGTGCCCTCGCCTGTGCACGAAACAAGAAGCAGCAGTAACCAACTGTATTAAAGTCACGTGCACAAGATCAAAATAAACCAAACACAACCATAGATATATATTCTTGATTACCTCAACAGGACAAGACAGAGCTGAGTGCACGTCCATCCACTTTCCAAAGTTTTGAGGCCCACCAAACACGCTGTAGTCTATAGCATGCTTGGCCATCAGCTGGAAAAAACCAAAAAAACAGCTAGCATGTAAAGAGAGAAAACAATGAACACTAACTAATAGTTCATGTATTGCAAAAATAAAAATAAAAAAGAGGAAGAGGATAGAAGTTTCAAAATGGATGGCAGAGTTGCCATGTGGCGTAAGACATGGATACCGTGCGCAGACAGCCATGGCTAACAAGGTAGTCATCTCTTGTTAGCCACAGACGGTTGTCGTATGGGGATTTTTTTCATATGTTATGCAGCGTCAAAATTAAAAGAATGTCGTGCAAAGAAAGAAGCCAGAACTAACCTGCAGTTTCCCGTATTTCGTATCAGTTATCTTGTCCGCGGCAAGCACAGCCTTGACAGCATCGTAAGTCCACGCAGAAACAGCAAACTTGTGTCAAGGCGGCGGGCCTCCTATCCCAGTAAAGTCCACAGTGGACAGATCAAGACGATCGACGTACATGAGCTGATGTACAACAATTTAAAAAGAAAAAATATCAGTTGCCATCATGGTATTTTGCAAAAAAGAAGCTAACGTATGTTCCTTCAATCATCAAGTTGGAGGGCATGAAGAAGGAAAGAGTTGCCATGTATTTCTGTTAGTTGCCATCTATATGTGTTAGTTGCCATCTAGTTATGTTGGCAGTTGCCATCTAGTTATGTTGGCAGTTGCCATTCTAGTTATGTTGGCAGTTGCCATCTTGTTATGATGGTAGTTGCCACAATGTCACCATCATGGTTGCCATGCATGCTCAAGGAGCTAGGAGTGTTTGCAAAAGAGTAGTACAAAAATACCATTAAATGGAGTCGACAACCCTTCTGGTACATCTTGTTTGAGAATGCATCATGCAGGAAGTCCGCAATCAACTTACACCAATTCATGTTCTTCACTTCTTTCAGTTTTGCCTGCACGACACAAATTTCAGGAAAAGAAGTTGCTGCATCAGAAATCAAAATGGGAAAACATCAAAAAACTAGCAGTGACTAGCTTACAGATGACATAGGAGTCAAAAGATTGAAGGAAAAATGAAGGAGTAGAGATAGAGCATTCACCAGGATGGGGAAGCACTTGTTGCTTGGGCGAAGAGATGTGGTCGGCGCAAAAACAGCTGAGATCAGGTACATGAGTAGTTTCATCTTAAAAACTTCGCCATGGGTTTTCATGCCCTCCAGCGAATTTGCCAGCACGGTCGTGTTTGGCATGGATGTCATCCCAGGAAACAAATGGGCAAACAACGTTTCCTCAATCGTATTATTGACCTCATACGGGACTTTGATTTCTCCACGGGGCACACCCAACGTGCAGTACACGGATTCCTCGTCTAACGGCAGTCTTCCATGTCCCGGAATCACAAATTCCCTGGAGGCGGGCTCGTAAATCTCACCGAGCCAGTCGCATACAGGGTTCACTAGATTCTTGCACCGAACATCCATCAGAGCCTGCATCCCCAACTCAGCAGCAGCTCCCTTCTGGTCGCCGGTGAATCCCTCGGTCAATATAGTCAGGCGTTCCTGTGAAGCCCTATTGCGATTACGTTTCTTCTTCTCCAAAACAGAGAAATGATCATTTGTTGCCATGTTTCACTATCATGAAAGGTTTAGACCCTATCAAACGATTGCAAACTCAACATGACATTCAAAACATATGGGGGAAGGGGGCTGGGGGGTGGACAGTTACCTCATCGCCGTCTGTTGTCCGTCTAGTTGCGCGATTCTGCCGCGGTAACTCCATGAAATCATCATCATCGTCTTGATGATCGCCGCGAGCCATTCTGCTGAGGTAAGAACAAAGCAAAATGTCAGGGTGAAAATGAAAGTATGAAGTAAGCAGTTGCCACCTAACAGAATGTACTTGCCACATGGGCTCAATTGAAAGTGGCAAAAAGTTTAGGCAATATCGTATGAACACCCACACCCCCTATGATTGTCCAACAATAAATGTGGCAACAAAACACATTGGCTTCATTTGAAAAATGTACAGATCATAAGGCACTTGAAACAAAATGCTGAAGTTGCCATGTTAGCACAAGATAGTACGAAAGAAAGGCACAAATCTTCGGCTGCACAAACATATAATGTGGGAACTCACACTCTGTCCTCATACAAAAAATGAGTTGTCATATATTCAAAGGCAAATGTACTAGGTTGAAATTGCCATGTTAAAATGCAAGACAATTCAGAAATTGTTGAAAACATCTACTGAACAACCTGTAATGTGGCAACTCACACACTGACCTCATATTAAAAATGAGTTGCCATGTAGTACGGCCAAATATGTTCAGATATCACAAGTTTGCATGGCAAAACACAAAATTGAGTATATGGTACAGTGAATTTGCCACATTATCCTGCCTACATCATGGCAACAGCCATAATGTGTTAACAGAAATACTTGCCACATGGAAATCATACTTGTGGCAACTGACACATTTGATCAGGAAATTAGTTGCCATCCAGTACACATAGTTGTCATATATTCAAAGGCAAATGTACTAGGTTGAAATTGCCATGTTAAAATACAAGACAATTCAAAAAGTGTTGAAAACATCTACTGAACAACCTGTAATGTGGCAACTCACACACTGACCTCATATTAAAAATGAGTTGCCATGTAATACGGTCAAATATGTTCAGATATCACAAGTCAGCATGGCAAAACACAAAATTGAGTCTATTGTACAGTGAATTTGCCACATTATCCTGCCTATATCATGGTAACAGCCTTAGTGTGTTAACAGAAATACTTGCCGCAGGAAAATCATATTGTGTGGCAACTGACACATTTGATCAGGAAATTAGTTGCCATCCAGTGCACATAGTTGCTAAAACTGCCATGACTACCTATTTACTACACTTTATCATGCCTACAGCATGGCAACAGCCATAGTGTGTGCACAAAAATAGTTGCCACATGGAAAACAAATTTGTGGCAACTAACATAGTTGATCAGGGAATTAGTTGCCATCTAGTGCAGATAGTTACTGAAACTATAATGTCTACCTTCATACTGTTAGAAATATGCCCTAGAGGCAATAATAAATAGGTTATTATTATATTTCCTTGTTCATGATAATCGTTTATTATCCATGCTAAAATTGTATTGATAGGAAACTCAGATACATGTGTGGATACATAGACAACACCGTGTCCCTAGTAAGCCTCTAGTTGACTAGCTCGTTGATCAATAGATGGTTACGGTTTCCTGACCATGGACATTGGATGTCGTTGATAACGGGATCACATCATTAGGAGAATGATGTGATGGACAAGACCCAATCCTAAGCCTAGCACAAGATCGTGTAGTTCGTTTGCTCAGAGCTTTTCTAATGTCAAGTATCAGTTCCTTAGACCATGAGATTGTGCAACTCCCGGATATCGTAGGAATGCTTTGGGTGTACCAAACGTCACAACGTAACTGGGTGGCTATAAAGGTGCACTACAGGTATCTCCGAAAGTGTCTGTTGGGTTGGCACAAATCGAGACTGGGATTTGTCACTCCGTGTAAACGGAGAGGTGTCTCTGGGCCCACTCGGTAGGACATCATCATAATGTGCACAGTGTGACCATGGAGTTGATCACGGGATGATGTGAGTTACGGAACGAGTAAAGAGACTTGCCGGTAACGAGATTGAACAAGGTATCGGGATACCGACGATCGAATCTCGGGCAAGTAACATATCGATAGACAAAGGGAATTGAATACGGGATTGATTGAATCCCCGACATCGTGGTTCATCCGATGAGATCATCGTGGAACATGTGGGAGCCAACATGGGTATCCAGATCCCGCTGTTGGTTATTGACCGGAGAACGTCTCGGTCATGTCTGCATGGTTCCCGAACCCGTAGGGTCTACACGCTTAAGGTTCGATGACGCTAGGGTTATAGGGAAAGCATGTACGTGGTTACCGAATGTTGTTCGGAGTCCCGGATGAGATCCCGGACGTCACGAGGAGTTCCGGAATGGTCCGGAGGTAAAGATTTATATATGGGAAGTCCTGTTTTGGTCACCGGAAAAGTTTCGGGTGTTATCGGTAATGTACCGGGACCACCGGGAGGGTCCCGGGGGTCCACCAAGTGGGGCCACCAGCCCCAGAAGGCTGCGTGGGCCAAGTGTGGGAGGGGACCAGCCCCAGGTGGGCTGGTGCGCCCCCCACCAAGGCCCAAGCGCATGGGAGAGTGGGAGGGGGCAAACCCTAGGTCCAGATGGGCCTTAAGGCCCACCCTAGTGGAGCCCCCCCCCCTCTCCTCCTCTTGGCCGCACCCCTTGGATGGGATCTAGGGCTGGCCGCCTCCTCTTGGGGTGGGAACCCTAGAGGGGGGCGCAGCCCCCTCCCCCCTATATATAGTTGAGGTTTGGGCTGCCCAAGACACACGAGAACGTCTCTCTTTCGGCGCAGCCCAACCCCTCTCCCTTCTCCTCCTCTCCCGCGATGCTTGGCGAAGCCCTGCGGGATTGCCACGCTCCTCCACCACCACCACGCCGTCGTGCTTCTGCTGGATGGAGTCTTCCCCAACCTCTCCCTCTCTCCTTGCTGGATCAAGGCGTGGGAGACGTCACCGGGCTGCACGTGTGTTGAACGCGGAGGCACCGTTCTTCGGTGCTTAGATCGGAATCAACCGCGACCTGAATCGCTACGAGTACGACTCCTTCATCCGCGTTCTTGCAACGCTTCCGCATCGCGATCTACAAGGGTATGTAGATGCACTCCCCTTCCCCTCGTTGCTAGATTACTCCATAGATTGATCTTGGTGATGCGTAGAAAATTTTAAATTTCTGCTACGTTCCCCAACAGTGGCATCACGAGCTAGGTCTATGCGTAGTTTCTATGCACGAGTAGAACACAAAGTAGTTGTGGGCGTAGATGTTGCCAATTCTTCTTGCCGTTACTAGTCTTATCTTGTTTCGGCGGCATTGTGGGATGAAGCGGCCCGGACCGACCTTACACGTACGCTTACGTGAGACAGGTTCCACCGACTGACATGCACTAGTTGCATAAGGTGGCTAGCGGGTGTCTGTCTCTCCCACTTCAGTCGGAACGGATTCGATGAAAAGGGTCCTTATGAAGGGTAAATAGAAATTGGCATATCACGTTGTGGTTTTGCGTAGGTAAGAAACGTTCTTGCTAGAAACCTATACAAGCCACGTAAAAACTTGCAACAACAATTAGAGGACGTCTAACTTGTTTTTGCAGCATGTGCTATGTGATGTGATATGGCCAAAAGATGTGATGTATGAGATTGATCATATTCTTGTAATAGGAATCACGACTTGCATGTCGATGAGTATGACAACCGGCAGGAGCCATAGGAGTTGTCTTTATTTTTTGTATGACCTGCGTGTCATTGAATAACGCCATGTAAATTACTTTACTTTATTGCTAAGCGCGTTAGCCATAGAAGTAGAAGTAATCGTTGGCGTGACAACTTCATGAAGTCACAATGATGGAGATCATGATGATCGAGATCATGGTGTCATGCCGGTGACAAAGATGATCATGGTGCCCCGAAGATGGAGATCAAAGGAGCAAAATGATATTGGCCATATCATGTCACTATTTGATTACATGTGATGTTTATCATGTTATGCATCTTATTTGCTTAGAACGACGGTAGCATAAATAAGATGATCCCTCACTAAAAATTTCAAGAGACGTGTTCCCCCTAACTGTGCACCGTTGCGAAGGTTCGTTGTTTCGAAGCACCACGTGATGATCGGGTGTGATAGATTCTAACGTTCGAATACAACGGGTGTTGACGAGCCTAGCATGTACAGACATGGCCTCGGAACACATGCGAAACACTTAGGTTGACTTGACGAGCCTAGCATGTACAGACATGGCCTCGGAACACAAGAGACCGAAAGGTCGAACATGAGTCGTATAGCAGATACGATCAACATGGAGATGTTCACCGATGATGACTAGTCCGTCTCACGTGATGATCGGACACGGCCTAGTTTGACTCGGATCATGTATCACTTAGATGACTAGAGGGATGTCTATCTGAGTGGGAGTTCATTAATAAGATGAACTCAATTATCATGAACATAGTCAAAAGGTCTTTGCAAATTATGTCATACGCTTTAGTTCTACTGTTTAAGATATGTTCCTAGAGAAAAATTTAGTTGAAAGTTGGTAGTAGCAATTATGCGGACTGGGTCCGTAAACTGAGGATTGTCCTCATTGCTGCACAGAAGGCTTATGTCCTTAATGCACCGCTCGGTGTGCTGAACCTCAGCGTCGTCTGTAGATGTTGCGGAACATCTGACATACACGTTTTGATAACTACGTGATAGTTCAGTGCGTATTGCTAACGGTTTAGAATTGTGGCACCAAAGACGGGTTTTGAAACGTCGCAGAACATATGAGATGTTCCGAAGACTGAAATTGGGATTTCGGACTAGTGCCCACGTCAAGAGGTATGAGACCTCTGACAAGTTTCTTAAGCCTGCAAATTAAGGGAGAAAAGCTCAATCGTTGAGCATGTGCTCAGATTGTCTGAGTACCACAATCGCTTGAATCGAGTGGGAGTTAATCTCCCAGATGAGATAGTGATAGTTCTCCATAGTCACTGCCACCAAGCTAGTAGAGCTTCATGATGAACTATAACATATCAGGGATAGTTATGATGATCCTTGAGCTATTCGCGATGTTTGACACCGCGAAAGTAGAAATCAAGAAGGAGCATCAATTGTTGATGGTTAGTAAAACCACTAGTTTAAGAAGGGCAAGGGCAAAAGGGATACTTCATGAAACAGCAAGTCGTTTGCTGCTCTAGTGAAGAATCCCAAGGTTGAACCCAAACCCGAGACTAAGTGCTTCTGTAATGAGAGGAACGGTCACTGAAGCAGTACCACCCAAGATACTTGGTAGATGAGAAGGCAGGCAAGGTCGACAGAAGTATATTGGATATACATTATATTAATGTGTACTTTACTAGTTCTCCTAGCAGCACCAGGGTATTAGATACCGGTTCGGTTGCTAAGTGTTAGTAACTCGAAATAAAAGCTGCGGAATAAACGGAGACTAGCTAAAGGTGAGATGACGATATGTGTTGGAAGTGTTTCCAAGGTTGATGTGATCAAGCATCGCATGCTCCCTCTACCATCGAGATTTGGTGTTTGCGTTGAGCATGATTGGATTATGTTTATCGCAATACGGTTATTCATTTAAGGAGAATAATGGTTACTCTGTTTATTTGAATAATACCTTCAATGGTCTTGCACCTAAAATGAATCTCGATCGTAGTGATACACATGTTCGTGCCAAAAGATATAAGATAGTAATGATAGTACTACATACTTGTGGCACTGCTATTTGAGTCATATTGGGATAAAACGCATGAAGAAGCTCCATGTTGATGGATCTTTAGACTCACTCGTTTTAGAAAAGATTGAGACATGCGAACCATGTCTATTGGTATATATGCATGAAGAAACTCCATGCAGATGGATCGTTTGGACTCACTTGATTTTGAATCACTTGAGACATGCAAAACATACCACATGGGCAAGATGACTGAAAGGCCTCGTTTTCAGTAAGATGGAACAAGAGAGCAACTTATTGGAAGTAATACATTTTGATGTATGCAGTCCAATGAGTGCTGAGGCATGCAGTGGATATCGTTATGTTCTTACTTCACAGATGATTTGAGTAGATGTTGAGTGTATTTACTTGATGAAACACAAGTCTGAATTATTGAAAGGTTCAAGTAATTTCAGAGTGAAGTTGAAGATCGTCGTGACAAGAGGATAAAATGTCTATGATATGATCATAGAGGTATCTGAGTTACGAGTTTGGCACACAATTAAGACATTGTGGAAAGTGTTTCACAATTAATACCGCCTAGAACACCATAGTGTGATGGTGTGTCCGAACATCATAACTGCACCCTATTGGATATGGTGCATACCATGATGTTTCTTATCGAATTACCACTATCGTTTATGGGTTAGGCATTAGAGACAACCGCATTCACTTTAAATAGGGCACCACGCAATTCCGTTGAGACGACACCGTTTAGAGAAACCTAAGTTGTTGTTTCTTAAAAGTTTGGGGCTGCGATGCTTCTGTGAAAAAGTTTCAGGCTGATAAGCTCGAACCCAAAGCGGATAAATGCGTCTTCATAGAATACCCAAAATCAGTTGGGTATACCTTCTATTTCAGATCTGGAAGCAAAATTAATTGCTTCTAGAAACAGGTCCTTTCTCGAGGAAAAGTTACTCTCGAAAGAATTGAGTGGGAAGATGGTGGAGACTTGATAAGGTTATTGAACCGTCACTTCAACTAGTGTGTAGCAGGGCACAGGAAGTTGTTCCTGTGGCACCTACACCAATTGAAGTGGAAGCTTATGATAGTGATCATGAAACTTCGGATCAAGTCACTACCAAACCTCGTAGGACGACGAGGATGCGTGCTACTTCAGAGTGGTACGTGATCCTGTCTGAGATATCATGTTGTTGGACAATACTGAACCTACGAGCTATGGAGAAGCGATGGTGGGCCCATATTCCGACAAATGGTTAGAAGCCATGAAATCCGAGATAAATGGAACTTTAAGAAGAAGACGGACGTGGACGGTAATGTTACCGTCTATGAAGCTCGACTTGTGGAAAAGAGTATTTTCACAAGTTCAAGGAGTTGACTACGATGAGATTTTCTCATCCGTAGCAATGCTTAAGTCCGTCGGAATCATGTTAGCATTAGCTGCATTTGTGAAATCTGGCAGATGAATGTCAAAACAAGTTTCCTTACCAGTTTTCGTAAGGAAAGGTTGTATGTGATACGATCAGAAAGGTTTTGTCGATCCTAAAGATGCTAAAAGGTATGCTAGCTCCAGCGATCCTTCCATGGACTGGAGTAAGCATCTCGGAGTTGGAATGTACGCTTTGATGAGATGATCAAAGATTTTGGGTTTATACAAAGTTTATGAGAAACTTGTATTTCCAATAAAGTGAGTGGGAGCGCTACAACATTTCTGATAAGTATATGTGAATGACATATTGTTGATCCGAAATGATGTAAAATTTCTGGAAAACATAAAGGGTTGTTTGAAAGGAGTTTTTCAAAGGAAGACCTGGATAAAAGCTGCTTACATATTGGACATCAAGATCTATAGAGATAGATCAAGACGCCCGATGATACTTTCAAAGAACGCACACCTTGACATGATTTTGAAAGAGTTCAAAATAGATCAGCAAAGAAGGAGTTCTTGGCTGTGTTACAAGGTGTGAGTGTTGAGTAAGACTCAAGACCTGACCATAGCAGAAGATAGAGAAAGGACGAAGATCGTCCCCTATGCTTTAGACGTAGGCTCTATAGTATGCTATGCTGTGTACCGCACATATAGTGTGCCTTGCCATGAGTTGGTCAAGAGGGTACAATAGTGATCCGGGAAAGGATCTCATGACAGCGGTCGAACTTATCCTTAGTACCTAGTGGACTAAGGAATTTTCTCGATTATGGAGGTGAAAGGGAGTTCGTCGTAAAGGGTTACGTCGATGCGAACTTTGACACTAATCCAGATGACTCTGAGTAGTAAACCGGATTCGTATAGTAGAGCAATTATTTGAAATGGCTCCAAATAGCGCGTGGTAGCATCCACAAGATGACATAGATATTCGTAAAGCACACACGGATCTGAAAGGTTCAGACCCGTCGACTAATAACCTCTCTCACAAGCATAACATGATCAAACCATAACTCATTGAGTGTTAATCACATAATGATGTGAACTAGATTGTTGACTCTAGTAAACTCTTTGGATGTTGGTCACATGGTGATGTGACCTGTCAGTGTTAATCACATGGTGATGTGAACTAGATTATTGACTCTAGTGCAAGTGGGAGACTGTTGGAAATATGCCCTAGAGGCAATAATAAATAGGTTATTATTATATTTCCTTGTTCATGATAATCGTTTATTATCCATGCTAAAATTGTATTGATAGGAAACTCAGATACATGTGTGGATACATAGACAACACCATGTCCCTAGTAAGCCTCTAGTTGACTAGCTCGTTGATCAATAGATGGTTACGGTTTCCTGACCATGGACATTGGATGTCGTTGATAACGGGATCACATCATTAGGAGAATGATGTGATGGAAAAGACCCAATCCTAAGCCTAGCACAAGATCGTGTAGTTCGTTTGCTCAGAGCTTTTCTAATGTCAAGTATCAGTTCCTTAGACCATGAGATTGTGCAACTCCCGGATACCGTAGGAATGCTTTGGGTGTACCAAACGTCACAACGTAACTGGGTGGCTATAAAGGTGCACTACAGGTATCTCTGAAAGTGTCTGTTGGGTTGGCACGAATCGAGACTGGGATTTGTCACTCCGTGTAAACGGAGAGGTGTCTCTGGGCCACTCGGTAGGACATCATCATAATGTGCACAGTGTGACCAAGGAGTTGATCATGGGATGATGTGAGTTACGGAACGAGTAAAGAGACTTGCCGGTAACGAGATTGAACAAGGTATCGGGATACCGACGATCGAATCTCGGGCAAGTAACATATCGATAGACAAAGGGAATTGAATACGGGATTGATTGAATCCCCGACATCGTGGTTCATCCGATGAGATCATCGTGGAACATGTGGGAGCCAACATGGGTATCCAGATCCCGCTGTTGGTTATTGGCCGGAGAACGTCTCGGTCATGTCTGCATGGTTCCCGAACCCGTAGGGTCTACACGCTTAAGGTTCGATGACGCTAGGGTCATAGGGAAAGCATGTACGTGGTTACCGAATGTTGTTCGGAGTCCCAGATGAGATCCCGGACGTCACGAGGAGTTCCGGAATGGTCCGGAGGTAAAGATTTATATATGGGAAGTCCTGTTTTGGTCACCGGAAAAGTTTCGGGTGTTATCGGTAATGTACCGGGACCACCGGGAGGGTCCCGGGGGTCCACCAAGTGGGGCCACCAGCCCCAGAAGGCTGCGTGGGCCAAGTGTGGGAGGGGACCAGCCCCAGGTGGGCTGGTGCGCCCCCCCACCAAGGCCCAAGCGCATGGGAGAGTGGGAGGGGGCAAACCCTAGGTCCAGATGGGCCTTAAGGCCCACCCTAGTGGCGCCCCCCCCCCCTCTCCTCCTCTTGGCCGCACCCCTTGGATGGGATCTAGGGCTGGCCGCCTCCTCTTGGGGTGGGAACCCTAGAGGGGGACGCAGCCCCCTCCCCCCCTATATATAGTTGAGGTTTGGGCTGCCCAAGACACACGAGAACGTCTCTCTTTCGGCACAGCCCTACCCCTCTCCCTTCTCCTCCTCTCCCGCGGTGCTTGGCGAAGCCCTGCGGGATTGCCACACTCCACCACCACCACCACGTCGTCGTGTTGCTGCTGGATGGAGTCTTCCCCAACCTCCCCCTCTCTCCTTGCTGGATCAAGGCATGGGAGACGTCACCGGGCTGCACGTGTGTTGAACGCGGAGGCACCGTTCTTCGGTGCTTAGATCGGAATCAACCGCGATCTGAATCGCTACGAGTATGACTCCTTCATCCGCGTTCTTGCAACGCTTCCGCATCGCGATCTACAAGGGTATGTAGATGCACTCCCCTTCCCCTCGTTGCTAGGTTACTCCATAGATTGATCTTGGTGATGCGTAGAAAATTTTAAATTTCTGCTACGTTCCCCAACACATACTGCACTTTGAAATACAACTACCTAGATCTAGGGTTCATTGGAAACTATCATAACCTGAAATTCGTCAACAAAAAACTTCCTGCACTGATCGCAAATAGCATTTCGAGACAAATACATAGCTAATGGATAGAAAAACGCCGGCTCAATCCCAAGGCAGAACCAAGATGTGGCTGCGGGCAGGCCGAGCCACACCGGCATGACAGCCGCGGCGGCGGCGGCCAAAATGTGCAATGCCACCGAAAACGACCAGCACAGGACTCCGCCGCCGGCGGGAATGCCGGAGCATCGCGAATCCGCCTGAATCTCGATGAATCTCGAGCGGAACATTGACCACAGAGGAGAGGGGAGAAATGCAAGGAAGAAACGTGACCGTGGGAAAGGAGCATTACCTTCACTCTGTAGGCACTCCGGCGAATACGCTCCTGTCCGGCGAGTCCCACCGACGGCCGCGAATGCCGTCGACTCTTCCGCCTCTGTCGTCGCCTTCTCTTCCAATCGAATGAACTGCGGGGTGGGTTGGGTGAGTAATGAAGTGGAGAGCAAATGGAACCGTGAGGGGAGGAGGGGCGAAGTGCGCGACGTGGTTGACGGCAACCGCAGTTCGGGCGTGGCGTTCGGGCGTGGCGTGCGGGCGCGGAGCAGTTCCACCGCACGCCTCCGAGTGGCAACCGTTGACCGCGGGGGGGGGGGGGGGGGGGGGCAACCGGCGTGTGGGCGAACACTCTCACACACCACACACGCGACTTGTCCTACGTGGCACACAAAATCAGCCAAAACGTGCCAAGATTCGTGCAGAAACTGTTGAACGGCGATGGAGGCGTGTGGTTGAGTTGGCTAACGCCCACACGTGTGGGCGTTATCTTTTTCCTTCTTTTATCGGGAGCTCGGCAATAAAACCACTTAGTAGAAAGGTAAATGAACTTGGCAAAAATAAATAAAAGCTAGGCAAACCCACCTATTTGCCCGCTACGTACCGATAAAACGGGACTCTACGACAAGAAGAAACTCAACAAAGTCAAATCTTTGTCAAGTGTTGACCACCATCACGCAACGGCGGCGGCCACTCCGGCCCCGTCGGCCACCCCACCGTTGTGCTGTGTCCCGGCCAGCATGCTGCCGCCGCCTCCTGCCGAGCTGCCCGCGGGCCTCGTGCCGTGCATCCTCCCGTTGCCGCCCCCGTCCTCTCCTTGTTCCGATCTGGATCGGGATCCGCCGCCGCCGAGGACGACGCTGGCCTGCTCTGCCAAGGGATGTAGCGTGCTCAAGGCTGGTCCGGCGATGCCCCCCAGCGAGCCAGCTGCGCCCACGTTCGCGTCGCTCCCCGCGGCTGCTTCGACTCCGCAGTCCACCTCCTCGGCTTCCGCCGCCGTTGTGCTAGCCTCGGCTGCCTTGGCCTTCCGCAGGGCCGACCTGGCCATTGGAGGTCGCGCTCGCCACCTGCCAAGTTCCGTGACGACGGCTGCTACGGAGCCGCTGCCCGTCGTCCCTCCAGCAGCTGCCAGTCTTCCTCTGCACCCGGCGCCTGTTCCAGATCGGGAGAAGATAGTTTGTGTCACGGCGTCGGCCCCGTCGGACCTGCTGCTCGATGCTACCAGTACCCTCCATGACGCCTGCGCTGGGGTGAAGACGACCATGCCGTCCTCCTGTGCGGCAGCATTGACCGCCCCCGTAGGCGCTGATTCCGGCGAGGCTCGAAGAACCGACGACTGGTGCAACGACGAGAAGACACCAGAGAAGTTGGGCTCTCCTCTGCCTGGTCCGTCTTCAGCGTCGGCATGCAACGACCTCTCTGCTGCTGCCGCCTATTAGACAAATAAACCGTGGCTCGGCCAGGGCGAGTCAGGCGCGCGTGCGTGCGGGTGCCAGACGAGCCGGGCATAGTCAGGGCCGTAGCTGCGTGTGTGTAGCAGCACGTGTACGTGCGCGTGTGTGAGCTTGTTGCCGATGGAGCCGGAGGAGAACGCGTCCAGGGCTGTTGGTGGCCGCGTCGTCCGCGTACGGGCGCGACGGGAGCGCAGGCCAGGTATGGCGTGGGATGCGGGATGTGGACAACTGGGAGCGCCGTATGGAGCGGCGTGGCGTGCGTACGAGCGCACGTATAAAGGCTCGCTAGCCTCTGTGTATCGGCAGGTGGTTTTGCAGCTGAGTTCGTGCTCAGGAAAGAAACTAAGTGGCCGTTCGTGCGGCCGGCGGCGTTCGTGCGCCGGGCAAAATCCTGTTGTGTCCTTCTCGTTCTTCTTTCTTCTACCTCCGTCCAGCTGTGAGAGAGAGCTATCTAGGGCTGCGCCAACAATTGGTATACAGAGCTTCGGTTCGGGCGATCACCGGCGACCATGGCGCTCGTCCCACATGGCGGAGGCGCGGGCGGATCGGCGTCGATGGCGATGCCGATGCTCACGGTGGACAACTACACCGTCTGGGCGATCAAGGCACAGGCCATCCTCGACGTGCACACCGTGTGGGAGGCGGTGGCGCCGGGCGATGCGGCGGTGAACGCGCGGAAGGACAAGACGGCGCGCGCGTTGCTGCTCGGAGCGCTACCGGAGGAAGTGTTGCTGCAGGTGTCGACGAAGCTCACCGCCAAGGAGGTATGGGACTCCTTGAAGGTGAGGTTCGTCGGCGCCGATCGGGTCCGCGCGGCGAGGCTGGCGACGCTGCGCGGCGAATTCGACCGCCTGAAGATGGCGGATGGCGAGGAGCTCGACGTGTACGGCGGGAGGCTCGCGGCGATGGCGGCGAGGTACGCCAACCTCGGGGAGACGCTGGGTGACGCAGCACTTGTCAAGAAGTTGCTGGATACGGTGCCGGATCGCCTCTTCCCCGTCGTCGCCGGCATCGAGCAGTTCCACGACGTGACGACGATGGCGTTCGACGAGGCGCTCGGGCGGCTGCGCGCGTTCAACGAGCGTGTTCGGCGCCGTGGACAAGACGGCGGCGAGCGCGGCGAGGAGAAGCTTCTCATGACGGCGGCGCAGTGGGCAGCGCGGGAGCGTCGGCACGGCGGAGCTCGGGACGACGACGACATGCGGAGCCAGGCGTCGGGCTTCGGCGGCAATCGGCGCGGGCGCTGTTACAAGTGCGGCGAGCGCGGGCACTTCAAGCGCGACTGCCCCAGCTGCGGAGGGGACCGGCGGCGGAGCGCGCGCTGCTGGCGGACGTCGTCGGGGTCGAAGACGGCGAACTCCTCTGAGCCACGGCTTAGGGGGTGAATGTTAGACAAATAAACCGTGGCTCGGCCAGGGCGAGTCAGGCGCGCGTGCGTGCGGGTGCCAGACGAGCCGGGCATAGTCAGGGCCGTAGCTGCGTGTGTGTAGCAGCACGTGTACGTGCGCGTGTGTGAGCTTGTTGCCGATGGAGCCGGAGGAGAACGCGTCCAGGGCTGTTGGTGGCCGCGTCGTCCGCGTACGGGCGCGACGGGAGCGCAGGCCAGGTATGGCGTGGGACGCGGGATGTGGGCGACTGGGAGCGCCGTATGGAGCGGCGTGGCGTGCGTACAAGCGCACGTATAAAGGCTCGCTAGCCTCTGTGTATCGGCAGGTGGTTTTGCAGCGTTCGTGCTCAGGAAAGAAACTAAGTGGCCGTTCGTGCGGCCGGCGGTGTTCGTGCGCCGGGCAAAATCCTGCTGTGTCCTTCTCGTTCTTCTTTCTTCTACCTCCGTCCAGCTGTGAGAGAGAGCTAGCTAGGGCTGCGCCAACACCGCCGCTCTTGTAGGCGGGGCGGACTGGGAGCATGTGGGTCGGGGGCGCCGTTCCGACCGGCACACTCACCCTGAGCCGTCGAGGGAAGGTCTCGAGCGTAGCCTCGCCTTCAAGCGTTGGGCTCGAGGAAGGTGCTTTCGTTGCCTCGAGCGTGGCCACCAAGTCAGTGCATGCCGTGAGCCATTCAGATGCATTCGTTGTCGTCGCGCTGGTCATCGGGAGAGGTTCTGTCGTGCTCGCTCTCCGGTCACTTGCGGTGGCTCTCCGCTCGCCTTGCGCTCCTCGCCAGCGGAGCCGCTCCCTGCCCGTCCAGCCTTGTCCTCTGCTGACTAGGAGTTGGGCTGAGGTTGTAGGTCACTCGTCGCTGTGTGTGTCGGTGCCGCCAAGGTCCCAATATGGGTGTTGCAAGGATTCCAGTGTCAACCCATCTTTGGTCTCTGCTTTGGAGTCACAGCTTGCCCTGCTGCGCACGGAGCTCCTTCAGGAGGTTGAGCTACTCCGCACTGAGCTTCGCGACGCTCTTGCCAAGCTTGAGGTTGCGTCGGTTGTGCCTTTGCTGCCTGAGCTCCAGGTTGTTTCCGTTGATGAGGATGCTGAATGTTTCTTTGGAGATTTTTCTCCTCGTGCTCTGGATGTGACACCGATTGTTCATGGAAGTGCGGTTATCAGCGAGGTCGTAGCTCCAATTCTGCAGATTATGCCTGAGTTATAGGAGCTTTGTGGGGAATCATCTATTGTGTTACCGATGGAGCTGAGCGCTTTGGAGTCCTTGGAGGTGGCCATGACACCCTCACTTCCACCGCCAGAGTCCCGTCAGCCGCCCGCCTTTGCAGATAGTGGAGACTTGGTTGGTTCTATCACTGCCTCATCTATGACCATTGGGCATGTGGTGTCTTTGAGTGGCGAGGTTGATGCGACAGGTGTATTGGCACCTAACTCTGAGGCTATATCATGTGAGCAACTGGAGACGTCTGAGTCCATCGTGTCAGTGGTACCTATGACTGATGATATTGAGGCGGTTGGTATGTTGGCACCTGACCCTTCGGAGCCCAACCAGCCGCTCGCCTCTGTGGAGCGTGGAGGATCCGATGTTGCAATCACCCGCCCGCAGGTGACCGTTGGGCAGGTTTCTGTGCGTGACAAGGTCAATGAGATTCTATTCGAGATAGAGCTTCACAGCTTGCTCAAACGTTTGGAGAGGGTGAGCCCTGGATCTGGCAAGGCGATAGTGGAGGAGGCTCTCAGGAGCAAAGGAAAGAAAAGTGATGCCACAGGAAAGGCGTCCGCAGCTGCTTGAAGGATGGTTATTAGTCTCTTGGGTTGTCCTTATGGTCTGGCTTGTCTTCGTGGATTTGGTGGTGCATGTGCTCTTCGGCCGAGCAGTGTGGGGGCCGGTGGACATTAGGTGTTGGGTATGGTTGTCAGGCGATCATGTGCTTATGGGTTGCATGTCGTGTGAGTAGTCCACGTGTGGTTGGTCTGTATCGGTTTTTGCCTGGTTTTCCGTTAATTAACTGGGCAATTCTCTTCTCCTTAATTAATCGATGAGGCAAATCTTTTGCCTCCGTTTCAAAAAAAATCTTTGTCGAGTTCCTCCTGCCACGTACTCGACATTCACCTGACCAACGGGCCCCACCAATGGCGAGCTGAGGGCTACGTGACAACAAGTTGTATTTGCCGAATTCCTTCCAACGGAAACTTGGCAATCTTTTCTTAATTTATTTATTTTCTTCAATAAGGACTGTCAATGGTCGTGGATTTGGCACGCACTCGAGTGACCTCGAATCCCCCTATATATAAAAGATAGATCACATAGGGCGGCGGCTCGGCTATAACCTAACGCTCGCCGACGCCACACCACCTCCACCTCCCCGCCCTATACTGATTCCCACCACCGCTGACATGCCTCTCCTCGCCGCCTCTGATTCCCCATTGGACGCACCAACTAGCTCCTCTCCACCGGCGCTCCCGGCGGCGCACTCGACCAGTATCCCAGCGGCGCCCCACTCCTCCACCACCGATACGTCTCCCCTCCAGCTGACAATGATCACGCGAGGTTAGCATGATCTTCAGCTATTTGTGGTTTTTGTTAATTGTTTATTAGATAATTAATTAGTAGTTGTTATATAGTAGCTAGGTTAATATTTATCGGACGATATGAAAACATACGTATGACGGTATGAGTGATAAATTTTGATATGGGATGATATGGATAAGTGTGATAGGATATGTGTGAGTGCCTTTTCTGATTGAGAGTGCTAGAGAAGAGGTGATGAGAGGAGAGGACAATAGAGAAGAGGATATAACATTCTAATTGTATAGATATGTCAATTGATGTGTAGTAGAGTTTGGCAATATTGATAAAAAAAATTAAAAAACGACAAAGAGAAAGAAAATGAAAGGAAATTTTAAACAAAAAGAAGTTAGTAGTAAAAAATTGTTATATTTATTTAAAATGTGGATATATGTGGAAATATTTGCAAATGTTAGCTAGTTATAGTTAATTGTTACATAGTTAGCTACCTAGATATATTAGTTGCCAGTTATTTTATTTGTAGTTAGTTAGCTAGCTTCGTTAATGTAAAAGAAAATGAAAAAAACTTTGTGTTAGGAAAACACACATGCTTGTTGTAATTATAACCCAACCAATTAAGACAGTTGGCTGAATAGATATATTAGTTGCTCCTTGTACACTTTCTGAGTTGATCTTGTACTTCATATATGAAATTAAATTTACTAACTGGTTCGAGTTTGTGTATGCGACGAAGGAGGGGTCTGAACACCTTTCCTCTTAGAGTTTAGGCAAGTTGGCTTATGAGCTTGGACTTCCACCACCGGAGTTTCAACTGTTCAAGGGAGGAGTGATCACAAGTACGGTGCGAGGAGCCAGGGACAAGCCCGAGGACGACAATCTTATCCAATGTCGGAAGATATCACCTTCATCCAGGCTCTGCTTCCTCTGCTCCCTCGCTCAGGAGGCCAGGACCGCCGACGCCTACGACATTGTGCACCGTGCACGGCAGAGATGACGACGACCCAGAAGAACATCGCAGCAGCAGCTCCGAAGTACAGATGTGACGACCACTGAGGTTTGCAGGTGTTTTTGCTTCAATGATGGGGTGACCAACACCAACCCCAGTACCAGTACCATACCCCCCGCTGTGCCTGTTGGGATCACTAGGCTTAACTGTACATCTGAAAATTCACCCCCTTTTTTTGCATTGTTGTAAGTACATGCCAACAAGTTAGCACACATGAAAATGCAGTTTGTTAGCAGAGCATCAGAGAAGGGCATTTTTTGTTGTGCAAAAATCAGTGGAGAGTTTGTTAGCAGCAGAACAAGGAAAAAAACCAAACAAAAGGAAATGCGCCCACCGTGGGGCTCGAACCCACGACCACAAGGTTAAGAGCCTTGCGCTCTACCAACTGAGCTAGACGGGCTTGCTGAGTGATTGCTTCCAAGCACATATACAATCTCTGCCATTCACGTACACAAAGAAGAGATTACCTGCAGTTTTTCTCTCTCTCAAAGAGATCACCTGCAGAAAATGAGGGGGAACAAAATATTTTGATGGATCAGCACACTGCTTCAAAGAAATGAAAGCCATGATGGCATCTTCAGAATGCTCTGTCACCGAAAGAATTCAAGGAAGAAAGAGAAATGCGATGCCCTTGGCTCCATCACCAATGGCCAATATAGGACCATGGAATCTACTAGAGGAACAACCCTTGACCGATAGAGGTCCAAGACAGACCCCCAGCTGGTTACCCCCGACAAATAAAATCGCAAGCATTTTACAAATGATATCAGATTTTCTACTAGCTTGTTCCTGTTGCGCCTCAAATGCACGCCTTCTGTTCATAGTTAGTTGGGCTGCCGCAGGGATCCCAGGAATTTCTCGCTGAACAAGTTCCTGATACCTGTGATCTCTTGCAGTAAGAAGGTAACATTAAGCGCTGATGATGCTTTTGAACAGCAAGCAACTAATGATGTCGAAAGAAAGGTTGAGAAAATGGACAAATTACTATGATGCTTAAGAGCCTAACTTCACTTGTTGATTGCCTTTTCTAATATCCAGGGTAGGGAAGTGCGAAGGAATACAGGATCATCCTTGAGACACCATTTCATTTCATCAAATGGACTATCTGATAGTTCAGAATTTTACAACTGATGATACTAAGCATGTACCTCTGGGATTTCTACTGGAAATGCAAGTTCTATTTGTGTCATTCTAGCTTTAATTGCGTACCAAATCCTTTGTAACATTGTCAATAGTTTCCTGTGACCTGGAGAGAAAGCACCAACGCCAGCAACAATTCAGTGTCATCTTGGTTTGAAAATTGAAACCTACAGAATCAGATCTTGTTTACTATCATTATACTGAAATTGTTTCATTTGGAATAGCACCTTTACATGCCTTGGGATTTTCATTTTGACTTCATGACACCATCACTTTGCATAACCCTTTGTGAGGGCAAAACTTGCAGGAACGTAGAAACTTGGAACCTCAAAGGGCATTCTGTTGAAGTTCTAAATGCTCCACTATTCAAGGCATGCAACTGAATGACTGATACAAGACAAAACTGAGAGGTCATGTACCAGACTGTAGTATTGCTGTCACCAAAAATCTCCACAGCTACATTGCCCATTCTTGAAATGATGAAACCTATTGGCATCTCTGACGATTATATCCCTTCTCCTGACTAAGCTCATGTACTTGATAACAGTATGGCAATCTCCACACACACGGAGATTCTTCGTAACAAAAATGGTCTTATCTTCACTAAGTGTGAGGACACCAAAAGCTATTGCTAGCTTTTCACTGTGATAAAGAAGTGCCTTCTCCTTTTCCTCTTCCTCAAGATCTTGCAGAACAAAACTTGTATCAGCCTGGTAACCCAATTTATTAATATCTACCAGGATGTTATCCAGCTCTTGATATATCTCAGGTGACCGTGGATGAGATCTGTCCCCGCCAATAAATGCATGCAGAGAGCCATTTATCTCAATCCAACTGCAGCCAGGGCTCTTGTTGAACCCCTTCTCCTTCTGTATTATTCGAACTTCTGCTGCCTCGTCAAATCTCCCGGCAGCGCTGAATATGTTGGACAACAGAACAAAGTTGCCAGTCCCCTCAGGTCCTAGTTTCTGGATCATCCTAGCCACTTGCTTTCCTAAATCGATGTTCTTATGAACCCGGCAAGCTGCAAGCAAGGCTCCCCATACACGAACGTCTGCTTTCATTGGCATGGTCTGGATAAACTGATAGGCTTCATCAAGGAAACCCCCCCTCGCCAAAAGATCAACCATGCTGATATAGTGCTCCATCCTTGGAGTTATACCATACTTCTGTGCCATCATGTGAAACCAGCGTTTCCCTTCAGTCACGAGCCCGGAATGGCTGCATGCTGAAATTAGGCAGATGAATGTGACGCCATCAGGTTCACAGGCGTGATTCTTCATGTCCAAGAACAGCGCAGTGGCTTCCTTCCCGAGCCCATGGATTCCGTATCCCGCAATCATAGTATTCCATGACACAATATCCCGAGCTGGCATGACATCAAAGATCTGTCTGGAGAGATCAATCCTTCCACACTTTGCATACATATCCATCAAGGCATTGCAGATAGAGGTTTCTGGTGCCATTCCACGAACTATGACGGAACCATGGCTGCATTTGCCATGCTGCAAAGCCGCCAGGTGTGCACACGCTGGGATGAGTGACACCATTGTGGCAACATCCGGCTGTACGTTGCAGGCCTGCATCTTCCTGAAGACGAGAAACGCTGCATCCGCCATACCATTCTGCACATACCCTGATACGAGTGCACTGTAAGAGACCGTGTCCTTGGCCGCCATCTCATCAAAAAGGGCAGTAGCTTCGTCGATCAACCCAGCCTTGGCATACATCGAGAGGAGCGAGTTCCCGGCGGTCAGGTCAGAGTGGAGGCCAGATTTTGCAAGCAAAACATGAAGCTGTTTACCGATGTGGAGATCGGCCAGGCTGGCGCAAGCTCTGAGAGCGCTGGCGACGGAGGTTGGGGAAAGGAAGCCCAGTCCTTGTGCCAGCATGTCCTTGAACAGACCGAAGGCCCCTGTCATCCTGCCGCACACCACAAAGCCTCCGATGATGGCGCTCCAAGTAACATCATTCCTCATGGGCATGGCCTCGAAGACCCTGCGTGCGTAGAGCAATTCCCCGCATTTTGCGTACATGTCCAGCAGCGCGGTGCCAACAAGCACCCCGTCCTTGTCGTGGAGAGAGGCACGGATGCTGTAGGCATGCACCGACTTTCCTTGACAGAGCGCGCTCTGCTGGGCGAGCAGTGGGAGGAGGGCGACGAGTGTGGAGGCATTGGGCCTGAGGCTGGCGCAGCCCTCCTGCATGCGGAGGAGGCACTCGAGCGCGTGGTGATACATGCCGTGCAGCGCGTAGCCAGCGAGCATGGCGTTCCACGCGACGGCGTCCCTGGCGGGCATGGCGTGGAAGACGGCGGCGGCAGGGCCGAAGCGGGCGCACTTCATGTAGAGGTCGATGAGGGCAGTGCACACGAAGAGGTCGGCGTGGAGGCCCGCGCGGGCGGCGTGGCGGTGGATGGCGCGGCCCGCGCGGAGGTCCTGGAGGGCAGAGCAGGCCTTGAGGACGAAGGGGAAGGTGTACTTGTTGGGTGGGCAGCGGGCGTCGTGGAGCATGGCGGCGTAGAGGGCGAGCGCGCCGGCGGCGTGGGCGGGGCCGCGCCAGGAGTAGTCCCGGATGAGGGCGTTGTATGCGCGGGCGTCCGGGTCCGGCATTCGGTCGAACAGGTGCCGGGCACGCGTGAGGTCGCCCCGGGCGATGTGGTCATCGAGCTGCTGCTGCTGGAGGTGGCATGCGTCGGAAGGTGGCGCGGCGGTGGAGAGGGCGCGGGCGGTTGCCGGAGGAGGAGGAGGCGGGCGGCGTGGTGGTGCGGCGGCCGGTTTGAGTTTGGTGGCGGGAAGTCGCGGCCGCATCGCATGGTTTCTTTGGAACTCGACGAGACCAGAGGAAAGAGAGAAGACTCTGCTTCGTTAGTTTTTTTACGCAAACTTTCTTTCGTCTAGTGGCCAGAAAGGGCCCAGGCTTTGTCTGCTTGGGCCACTTAGGTTAGTATGGGCCCAACTCCTCGTTTAACCAATTTTTTCTCTTAAAAATGTTGGGGTTTTCAACTGTACATTGACAAAGTCACCACGTATGCATTTATTTGTACAAGAAAAAATGTTTTCTGTGCTGTTTCCCTTTTCAGTTTTGGAAAGGTTTCGGAAGATTCTGCTAGTTTTTTCCCTGTTTTCTTTTGTTTTTTATTATTTTATTTTATTTCGTTTTCTATATCTTTAATTCATGAAAAACAATTGTATTCAGGAACATATTTTTTACATTTTATAAATTCGTGAATGTTTTAAAAAAAATCAAATTTTTTTAATTCATCAGAATTTTAAAATCTAAGGAGCATTTTTTACTTGTTAATATTTTGAAATCCTGCACACGTAATAGAATGTATTTTGATATAAAACCGTGCAAAATTTAAAAAAATCTCCCTGCAAAGCACAACTTTTACAAGTCGACGTAAGCATGTACTAGAAATCTATCTATCTGTTACATAACCACAATACTTGGTCTTGTCGAGGCACCGTGTTAATCCGCATTATCCAAATTATTTGAACTAGTCGTCAACCCGTGCATTCGCACGGGCTAGTTTAGTAACCTATAATGGGATGAATTTTGGAGACTACGTTTCATTTACTGGGAGTTAGGAAATTAAGAATTCCCAAATTCCTATTGGAACAATTCTATCTTGTCCTACGACCATATATGTTTAATATTTAAGTCTTACCATAGTCTAAATTTAATACTTGAAATAATAGAATATGAAATGATGGATATACTCAAATGTTCTCGATGCAGATAAAAAATATGTTAATCAGCTCCAATCTTGGTATATAATGCCTTCAACAAATTGAAAATATTTTTTTCAAATTGTTCATTCACTTGACCTTTATTCCGATCAGTGTCTAGAGTCTTTAAGAAGTTTACTCTAGATATAAGATGAAAGACCCTCACAAAATCTACCCAAAAAAGGACCTTTTTAAAGAGAAAAGAAATAGATGCACGCATCAGACAACCATTTTTGTTACTTTTTGTTGTTCCAAAAGTTTCTCACAAAAAGATAAATGCCTAGTCCCTAACTAAAATAATAAAATCATGCATAGAGAAAATAGTCATCAGGTTGAGCTTTTGTACATGTTTCGGCGATTGCACTTTTCTGCATCTCCTTTGCTTCCAATATATCATAATGTATTGATCTAAACATGTTCACTTTCATTATATTAGTTGATTACTAAAAGTAAAATATTAATATATTAACATATGTACACAAGTAAACAATTTTGGTCTCTATTTTGAATCAACATGAACTTTGTCTAAAATGGAATATATAAATACCTTACTGAAGTATTTACAGAAATATTGATACAATATTTAACTAAAATCATATTTACCAAACCAAACAAACTGAGATGCATGTCTCCTTTTGGCAATAAAAAAGCGATGCATGTCTCCTGTCTATTAGCTACCACCCTATATATGTGGATCCTACAAATTAACATGCATATTATTCCGAACGTGGTAGTTTGTCTAGTACTTATTTTCCAAAACTCGGAAGTGGCTATTTAAATTTTTGTCGAGCGCCAGATAATAGGAACTCGGGAAAGTTAAAGATTGCCCACATCCGTGCAGCCAAGTGTTGTTTGCCTAGAACAGATCTTGGCAAACACAAGGCCGAGTTATTTCTAGGCTTTGCCAAGTACGCTGAAAACTTTTGGCAATTCTGTAGTGACATGGCATTAACACAAAACTTTATCACGTTCACGTCCAAAAAACAAACAGTGTAAAAGTAAGTAAATATCTTTCTTGAATGTGGATTATTCTTACGTAAATGTTTAGTTTTGTTGCTTGTATGTAAGATTGACCTTTATAACTTGGTACCCTGGAATGTATTGTATCTAAGGAGTTCTTTCATACGTTTACATAAGTTTGGGTTACTGGGCAAATAATCTAATTATGCTGCAAAATCTCTTTTGTGATCTGGTGGTTTTTGTGGATAGGAAACTCTAACTTCTGATGCATTAGGCAATATGAAGCTGGGCAGGACAGTGACCTGATGAGACATACGATTCATGCATGGGCCTACTTTGCATGTCGGGGTTGCCATAGTTCTGTTCTAATTCAGTCTCAGGTATTCGGAAAAGGTTAATTAGAATACCTTTTGTTATCTGGTGATTTTGGTGGATAAGGTCAAATATTTCTGGTACATGCAAAGGTTATTGCATGAAACATGAGCATCGGCTGTCTTGCAGATAATAATCTGTTCCCAACAATGATGCTAGCCTAGGAAACAATTGACTGGTTGTCCTTCACAAAAATCAGTCCCAACATAGGACGTGAGAAATAAATTGCACATATAAGATACAACGTCAGAAGCACAATCCAAGTATAAGATCTTACAAAAATGAACTGGATTGAAATATAACTTCTTTACTCGTACCATGGGCATCCGTGATTCCCCGATGGACAACTTCGTGTGCTGTATTAAATATTTGTGGATTTAGAGGTCCGTACGATCAAGGGAGATGCTGATCATATTAATAGAATTGGATGTTGTACGCTACGTATCAGAGATGAGGAACAGGGGACCGGATCAATGGAGATTGGTGGTAGAAGAAAATGTGTCATGATAAGGTATGAAATAAGAAAAACAGAGACAAAAAAAGAGAGTTGAAATCTGCGATAAAAAAAAATACTAAACTTGTTTCCTTGAGAAAATCTCCATGCCCCAACAATGATAAATCACATAGCTTGACTTATTTGAGAGGGTATAATATATGTGCGCTTTTTTGGCCATCACGTTTTTGTAGCACTTAACAATTAGATTTAGGATCTAATGGCTTTATATATTTTTTTCTTTGGTTTTCAAAACTGAGAAAAAATAGTTTTTCTAGCTGAGTATTTTATGATTGAATCTACACCGTAATAATTCGGTCCCACCAGATGAACGGCTCGTAAAATCTAATTAACAGGGTAATTTCTTGGAAGTGACTAATTAGTATAGGTAGGTATAGATATAGATAGATAGATAGATAGATAGATAGATATAGATAGATAGATAGATAGATTGATGTGTAACCAATGGCTAGGATTTAGAAAGTTTCTACACGTCAAAAGTGATTTCGAAAATCTTTGTCGAGTTCCCTTAATGTAGTACTCGGCAAACGTGTCCCCGTCGTGACGAAACCGTCTACCCCGAACGGCCATGCCACGTGGTTCCTAATTGCCGAGTCCATGTCGTGGGATATCGGCAGAAGGCGTATTCCAGTATTCGTCGAGTCTTTTTTTGTTTTGACAAGTATTTTGTGAATGGCTCTCGGCAAACTAAAGACTATACCAAGTACGCTCTTTTGCTGAGTTTTTGTACTCGGCATATGGTTGATTTGCGGGTGCAGGTGAAACAGAGCTAGGCAAACAGCTTGGCACTCGGCAATGACCAATTTTCTAGGTGAAATGACATGTGTTTTAATAACACAAACTGGATGGGTGTGCAGGTTGTCCTGAGGAAAATTGCAGGCTATTGCAACTCATGGAAGTCCTCTGCAAAGGAAAAGCAAGAGAGCGCGTGGAGATGATCATTGTGGCTATTTGGGAGGCTGCAAGAAAACCACTGCTGCTGCTCTGGCCAGAGCCAGGCTGAAGCGGAACGAGCTCTGGTTGCAATACTCTCTACAAAAGATGGGAGGCTGGATGGGCATGGAGGAGAGCCTGATCCTTGAGGGCTAAAAATATGGCATCATGTCCCTCCTCGCGCTATGGGGAATTGCCAGTAGCTAGTTCTATTTTCAGCATGTAAACTTTTAGCCTGAACCTTATATCCCAAGGCGTGTTGCCGTTTTTAGGTTTCATGTAAGTTGATGCCGGAGAGATACTCAATCTGCTCCTACGGTCTGTATTAACGATGTACTATGTGAGTTTCATTTTGGGGCTGCTGCCCTTTTCTTCTAAAAAAGATTCCAACCTCATCAGTCCGCCGAGCACCGCCGCCACCAAGAAGGGTGCAAGACCGCGCATATATCTGTTTGTGTTTCAACATCCAAGTAAAAGCTTGTTATTATTTTGGTGAAATTTTGCAGAATATTCAAAGAGCAAGCCATTCTAATCTTCCGTACTTTTGTTTACCTGGAATTCGACAGGCCAATGGGGTACAAATTTTGGTGGCTCGACTAGCACGTGAGTAGTAGAATTATTATTATTATTATTTTGGCGATGCAAGTAGTACAAATTTTGGACATGTAGTATATTTGCCAACAAAAATTATATAGAAATACTACAATCCGTGCCGTAACCGAGTAGGAGATTTGTTGGATTCTGTATTCAGATGATGTTGGAGATTTCCAATCGATTCGTGCACGCGCTAATTTACCAACAGCCAAGTTAAACCTAGTTCGCGTTTTTCTCCACGATAGGTTGTCGACTAACGATCGATGTCGAGGGAAAAGAAGCGCGCGCGTTCAGCGAGGCCGGCCGTGCGGCGGCGCTGGTCGTCCACGTTCCCAGACGACATCCTCGCCGTTGTGTACCGTATGGTCGCCTCCCTGGGCGACCGTGTGCGCTTCGCCGCCGTCTGCCGGTCGTGGCGGGCCGTGGCGCGAGGGGCGCCGCCCACCGCCGCCGCGCTGCCGTGGCTGCTCCTCGAGCCCTGCGATTGCAGCAGGACGAAGCGGCTGCACATCCCCGAGGACGACGCCATCGTGTGGCTCCAGCTTCCCCGGGGCAGTAGGCGGCTCATCGGCTGCCATGACGGCGGCTGGGTCATCTCAACCGCGCCGCTCAGAATCGTCAACCTCTTCTCCGGCGCCAAGGTGACGCTCCCTGAGAAACCGGCGGGGATCTTCTCTGAGAGCAAAATTGTATTCTCCAAGCCGCCCACCTCGGGTGACTGTATCCTCGCCACCGTGAACGAGCACCGTGGCATCGCGCTTTGTAGGGTTGACGGCCCGGACAGCGTGTGGACGAGACAAAGATGCAAATCCTGCGAGACAATTGACGACATCACGTTTTGCAATGGCGAGCTGTATGGCCTCACGAAGTACAACGGGAAGGTAACCAAATTTGAGATAGGCGTGAATGAGCACGGAGCGCCCGTGGTTACTGCTGAGATCCATCTCAGCTGCTCTGTGTTGATGGACAACATTGAGGAGAAGACCAGTTACATCTTTGACTTACGTGGCAAGCTTGCAATGGCCATTAGAACCGAGTGGTCATTAAACCACAAACCTTTCTTCAAAGTGTTTGAGCTCGTCGACATCCATGACGATGAACTAGCGGTGTCCGACAAGCACACGTGGATAGAGGTCACAAGCTTGGATGATCACGCCTTGTTCTTAGGACAAACTTTCTCTAAGGCAGTGCACGTGCCGGCAGACAAACCTGTCCGCGTGGAGAGAAACCACATCTATTACTCTTGTTGCTTGAATCAAAGTGATGATGTCCCTAGTGGTCTGTTAAGAACGTTCTCGAAAGGCTGCAGTCGCCAGAAATATTACAGGGGAGACGACAGGAAGAAGGACATCACCAACGATGACGTGAAGAGGATCACATCAACGGGATATTTCGTGAGGGGCAGTCCTTACAGTAGCATGTGGATTCTCCCTCCGGATATGTAGCTAGTCTTGATTCTAGGTAATCAACACATTAAGCTATCTTCAAGAGATACCATATGCTTTCTCCGATCTAAAATGCAAAACTTTCGGGACATGCACATTGTCTTCGAGATGGTAATTTCACGTTATTTGATGTGCAAACATTGCTGCCTTGCAGAAAAATAATTGTCTTGTAGGACATGACATATACTTATACTCGATTCCAAAATGCAAGCCTTGTAGGACATGACATAACATACTTTCTTTGGTCCAAAATATACTCCTTGACATGCCATTGTGTTCAAGATCATGACATATGTCTTCTTGACATGCCATTGTGTTCAAGATGGTAGAGTATTTACCATTAGTTTACGTGCAGACATGTTGCAAATTCGTGTAACAACATAAATGACAGAGATAAATACTGAAATTAAGCTGGCAGATATACACAAAGGAACTAGCATGACAAGCAGCCTCGTCCAATAATCAGATCACACATGCAATAATTGACTATGATGTTTTCAAGATTATCAATCCTTCGAGATAAAACCCAAGCCCCAATCAGGCAGTAAATGCCTACTTGTGTCCCCAACAATCCTAGTGAGGGTTACAATGTCACTGGCTTTCCATCGCAAAAAAAATGTCACTGGCTTTGCTAGTTTAACAAGTAATTGGAATATTATGATATAAAAAGCCTATGTGTGTATATTTAGAATAAATAATTATTGAAAATTTAAGTGCAAGTAATGAGAATTTCAAGGTTTTCTTATGGAGGAAACTGGAGTGGGGCTCATATCATGAAATTAGTGGCACGTAAATATAAGTAATATAAGTATAGGCGTGCGAAATTGGTCAAATAGACAATCATAGCAAATTATGATGTGTATAGGTTGGCTCATTTTATAGGTAGTACATCCATAAATCCTAAATAACAACATCTATTGTATCTCATGGCTAATACTCCACACACAAAGCGACTGAAACCAACGCATACATCCGAGTCAAGTAATATTTCATTCACTCCTGCGTCAACCCTCTTTTTATCCTGGGTGAGGCAAATTCGTTATCTTTTCTTCTCTTATTGTCACCAAGAATATTTTTGCCAATTGAGTCTACTCATCTAATGTGCAACGCTCCCACTACTGTTGTTTCATCTAAAGTGGCACATGATTAAACTCAAGAAGATGTGTGTAAAGTAAACACACCGGCCACCTCCTACACGCATCTGTCCATTTCCCAGACCACCCGCCATCGAAGCCTGCTAGCCATCTCCTTTGTTTCGCATATGTGATGGCCATGGAGTAGCGCTATAATGTGGTTCCCACACATCTAGCCAAAAAAAATATTGGGTTTGTATTAGCTATTTTTTTTCTTTTATTTGTAGGCGTGCAACGATGGTGAGCAACGCATATAAGAAGGATGGTGAGCAACCACATTGACGATTTGATGTGTTTTGAACACTCTGTCACTGTCCCACTCCATTTGTGTTAGAGCAACTTCAACGCGCCGACCTAAACAGACTTTTTGTCCATTTGGGTCGGCGTGTCCGCCCCCTTCCGTATTTCGGTCGACAATGCGCCCAGTGTGCGGATGCATTTTCGTCCTCACGGCCGGTTTGCGGACATTTTTTTAGCTCTTTTCATGACATATCAAAAAACATTGGCCTAAATTCACATAATTCAAACACAATACAAATATCTCATAGTTTCACAACCAAATAAATAACTCATAATTTACAAGCCAAATAAAGTTTATATTGTCTCAAATACATTTGAAAGAAAAAATAGCCGATACATCTACTGGTTACCAACATGAGCCCACATATGCTAAATCAAATCATCTTACAGTTGAATGTGAGTTTCCCAATCACGCATTTGATTATGAAATTCGGTGAACTGTGCAAACATTGCCGCTCCTCCATGCTCAGACACAACATTGTTACCCTGAAACTGAAACCATTGGTTGTAGATTCCATCCGGACACTCATCCTCTATGATCATGTTATGCATGATTACACAAGCAGTTATTACCTTCCACAACTTCTTGGTGCTACAAGTTCTAACTCTAAATGTATTTTCCTTTTCAAAAAACGCAATCAGCCGAAGGCCCTTTCAGTTTTTCCTCCCAGGGACTTGTTTGTAGTAACTTTTATTACAGATTGGTCCCTGGTCTTCAAACACTCGTATCTCCGCGACCGGGACTCCGATCGACGTGAAACCAACGCCCACTTCTTCATCTCGTCGAGATCTTTCTGTTGGTACCATTTCACTAGGTCGTCCCACTGTGAAAATGACCATTATGCCCTTTCCCTTAATCAGCCCCCTTCGAGAGAGAAGTACGTCCGGCGTTTCGTTCCGCGGCTTCACCGCACTTCTTCCCGGAGTCTCCATTACCCCCAGGCAAGCCACAATAGCCACTTGCATGATAGCCATGCAGTAGCCATGGTTCCTACTTGAATATTTAATAAACTAGCGGTGTGTCCCGTGCATTTGTGCGGATACCGAATGATGCCCCATCGAGATTGAAGAACACCAAAGGCACGCTCCACATATTTCCTAGCACTCTCTTGTGCTTGGGCAAATCTTTTCCTCTTCTCTCCTACAGGGTTAGGGATTATCTTCACAAGAGTAGTCCACTGAGGTTAGATACCGTCAGTTAGGTAGTATCCTTTGTTGTAGTGGTGGCCATTGATGTCAACATTGACCTCTGGGCAGTTGTCTTCTGCAAGCCTTGCAAACACCGGAGAGCACTGAAGCACGTTGATGTCATTCTGAGATCTGGCCAAGCGAAGAAAAAGTGCCAAGTTCAGAGATCTTGTGAAGCCACGGCCTCAAGTATGATAGTGCAAGCTTTGACATGGCCCCTATACTGCCCCTGCCAAGCAGAAGGACAGTTCTTCCACTCCCAGTTCATACAATATATGCTATCAAGCATCCTCGGAAAGCCCCTACTCACATTGATTGCCAACAACCGGGTTGTATCTACAGCAGTTGCCTCTCTCAAGTACTCCGGGCCAAACACTGCTACCACAGCCTTGCAGAACTTATACATGGAGTCTAGGCGCGTGGACTCGCTCATTCAGATATACTGATCAATAGATCACCGGATACTCCGTATGCAAGCATCCGAATAGTTGTAGTGTATTTCTAATAAGAGGAGAAGCCAATTTTTCCCAGGGCATCCTCCTTGCACTCAAAATAGTTATCGTACGCCACCACCCCCTCCGGGATACGGTTGGAAACATATCTAGCCATCCGGAAACGGCGCCGGAATAGGTGGTGTTTGAAGAGCGGGTTAGGGGATTCGAAGTAGTCTTGCCAGAGTAGGCAATGGCCGCTCTCTCGGTTGCGACGCCGAAGTATGCCCTGGGATCGAGCCCCTGAACATTAGTCGTTGCCTACTAATGTGGGCATGGACGACCAAAGCAGCAGCCATAATATCCTCATCATCGGATGAAGAATCATCCGGATCGCAAATGAAATTGTGGAAAAAGTACTCGCCGCCGGAGTCCATTTGTATCTTGTGGGCAAACCGTCGAACACCTTGCGGGTGTCATGGAAGAAGCCGGACGCTAAAGAGCCTCGTGCCTAACAGGCGTGTCGGCGTGGAGGTGAACGTGGCGGCATCTGGCGAGCGAGGTAGCCGCGCTTGTGTGCTGCCGACAGGGGAGGCAAGGGGTGGTGGCGTCGACGTCGGGGTGCTGCGATGGCGGCGAAAACGGTCCACCAAACGCCGAAGTATGGGTAGTCGGGGGTGGCGTGCTGCTGGGGGAGGTACGTGGGCCGGCCTGGGTGGCGGCGACGGGTGGGGCGACCGGGTGTGCTGGTTATCGATGGGAGGAAAGGGGGAATGGCCAATGTGCCACCGACTAGCGGGCCAGAGGGAGGACAAGGGCGGGTGTGGCGCGCGTCCACTGCGTGTCCGCGCCCACGCAAACGTGGCCCAAATTTGAGACTGAAATGGGTCACGCGTGGACAAAAAGCGGACGCCGGTCCATTTGCGTCGCGCGTTGGGCCGGCTTTTGTGTCCGTTTCGACCCAAACGGACACGTGCGGACAGTTTGGGTCGGCGCGTTGGAGTTGCTATTATGCTTTGTGCAATGCAATATGTATGCCAAACTGTCAATGATGGTGATGGGCCTTGTGAAACAATTCATACTTTTTGAAAGTTGGAGATATATGCTTTTCATGAAGTTCCCGCTAATAGGTACCTGTGCAAGATGGATCAGACTCAACTGTTCCCATAAGGATCCTTCGTACTCTCTCTTCTTGGCCAGCCGGGAGAGCGGATCTGCTTTACCACTGAAATCGTTGCATCGATCATTTCTCTGGGATGGGACAAGACACTGAGCGAAACAACAATGAAATTAAACAAGGAGTAGTGCTGGAAATTGACAAACCAACTGAAGACCGAACCAAGTGAGAACATAGCATGTCTTCCTCTCCTCTCCTACCTTGAGACAAGTACAGAACATGCATATTATTGTACAGTAAATAAAAAGCAAAAGATCACAGTGAAGGATTCCAGACTTCAGAGAATTCGACTTCAAAACCAACCTATTAGATTATATAGCACCTCATCTTGGCGCCAAGGATTTCAGACATGAACACCTAGAGACGCACGCAGAGCCTACACATCCTCCCCTGACAAGAGAAACATACAAGGAAACATTGACGAGTGAACTAAAAATGGCATACCAGCTAGGATATGGTATCATCATCTGCTCCGTCCCTCTCCATCTTGGTCGTGGTCGAAGCTTCTTCACCTGCAGATCTCTGCGTTGGAGGGGCTGCGCACGCACACCTTGGCGTACCTGTGGCAGGCCGCGCAGTGGAGGTGCCACGTGCCCACGGACACCGTCGACGACGCGAACCGCGCGCCGCAGTGCACGCACCGCGCCGGGCACGGGAACCTCCTGCTCCCCTGGCGCCGCGGCGGCGTGTGCGTGTCCGTGCCGGATCCCTCGTCCTTGGGCGTGTAGGCGGCGGAGGCGGCCGGTGGCGGTGGTCGGCTGTGAGTGCCGGGCTTCGCGTGAGACGCCGACGTGTGACGCGTCGTGTCCGCGCTGGCTCTCTCGGCCTTGGGTGCGTGGGCGGTGGCCTGCTGTGAGACGTGTCGCCGGCGCCGGCTCGCCGCTTGTCGTCGTCCCTGTGCGCGTTGTTGGCGGCCGGAGACGGTGGTTGGCTGTGGTCGCTGGGCTTCGAGGCAGGAGTGGGAGGCGCCGGCGGGCGGGGTCGCGGCGACGGCGTCGGGGCAGAGCGCGGCTTGGTGACTCCCGTGGCCGCGGCGTCGCGGGGAGCGGGCGGGTGGCGGACCGAGAGCGCCCCCCACGCCTGCTGGAGCAACTTGAACGCGCCGTTGGCGGCGGCGGAGCGGTTCTTGTCCGGGTGCAGGGTAAGGCACAGCCGGCGGTACCGCCGCTTGATGTCCTCGTGCGAGACGCCGACGCCGCCGCTCGGCAGCGACGTCCGGGCGCCGAAGCTGAGGACGGCGTACCAGTTCCTGCCGCTGGCGCGGGAGGCGGCCGCGGCGGCGTGGACCTCGTAGGCGGCGAGGGCGTGCGCGAGCCCCGGGAGCGACCGGCAGCGCGCCTGGGCCTCCCGCGCGGCCCGGAGCGCCCCGGCCACGTCGCCGACCAGGAAGCGCTGCTCGGCGAGCCTGTGAAGCCTCTCCGCCGCATGCACCCCGCTGCCGCCGCCGCTCCTTCCGCCGGCCGCCATGGGATCGAAACCAAACATGTGTACGTACGTTGCGCTATGTCCATGGGCCAGGCAGCGTCCACCATATATGGACTCCCGGAGAGGCGAATCCGACACTGTCAGGAGTTCCGAATCCGATTCATATGTGAAGCTGAGGACTCGTACGTACGAGGAAACAAATCCAATTTAAGTCCACGTCACTGCAAGAGAAATACCTCTTTGGTTTAAAAACTCATAGGAATTTAGAGGATTCCATTCTGTAGGAATTTCTCGGTAAAGTTGGTTTAGTTTGTAGGAATGAAAACCATATGAATCTTCCCTGTAGTTTAGTTTGCATACAGTTCCAAAGAAAAATTTCCATCCAAGTCCAACCTCACGGATATTTTCCTTTGTTTCTATTACCTTCGTTCAAAAATCACTGACGTGGTTTTAGTCAAATTTTAACTAAAACCAAATAACTGACGTGGTTTTAGTTAAAATTTGAACTAAAACTAGCTAAAATTTGAACTAAAAGCACATCAGTTATTTTCGAGCAGAGGGAGTAGGAGTATATAACAACTATGGCATGCACCTAATCCTTCAAAAAATCTCCTACATTTTTCCTATGAATATAATCAAACAACTTGTAGCACAAATTCATGTTCATGTAGGATTTAACATGGCATGACATCTCAATTCTATGTTTTTTTTCTATTTATACATTTTTAGAATCATGTGAATCAAAGACATCCTAAGTCCTTAACACAATGTATACCAGAGTGCAGTTCATAGAAAGTGAGGCAAAGATAGTTTCCATATTTCACCTCAGCCTCACCATTATTTTTTCATATCCTTGCAAGAGAATATTTTTTTTCAGAGCACAACAGCATGGTACTCTGTTAAGTCGATAGTGCATACTCTGGTGTGATGCTTGTTGAGAACCTGAGCACTATATATGTTGAGGCAAAGATAGTTTCCATATTTCACCTCAGCCTCACCATTATTTTTTCATATCCTTGCAAGAGAATATTTTTTTTCAGAGCACAACAGCATGGTACTCTGTTAAGTCGATAGTGCATACTCTGGTGTGATGCTTGTTGAGAACCTGAGCACTATATATGTTGAGGCCGTGTCCTTTCGACATGAACACCTTACAGTGCATCGTGGAAGATACACACGCATTATTCTTGAAAAACAAATACAGGCTATCGGGATTCGATCCGTGCTGGATGCTCCCGTTGTCATCTTTCTTCATCGCAGTTCGCCGACTGGAGCTTCGTTGAGCCACAGGAAATGGATGAAATCGTAGAGCTGGGCGCTCACGCTCACCTGATCAAGAGGCGCGCAGAGCGCGTGTGCATGGTGAGATTGAGATGCAAGGGGATCAGATAAGTGACATCAAGCTTAATAGTAATTGATCGAACCTTGTATGGTGTTGGGTTTAACTTCCTCAGATGGTCCGGCCTCATCCGTTCCAGCTGACGCATGCACCGACTCCTGTTCTCATTGAGGGATGGCAGCTCCTCCCTTTGTACGGCTTCGGCATTGACAAGAGGATAAAGATTGGCATCAATGTCCTTTTCAACTTGAGACACACAAGTTATGATTTATGACATTTACATTAGGATGGACCAGATTCAGTACTGTGATATGTAGAACAGTAGAAGCTACTCGAGTGGATATACATACATGAATTTCCAGGCCAGTAGCACTTCAACAACTCCTCAACATGCTGTGGAACAACATGAGCTCTCTTTGACTCGATGAAAGGGTGACGACACAGAATCCTCTCACCAACCTATCAAGGAATGCAACAAGCACACGAACATATAAATATCTGGTAACTAATTATAAGTAAATGTTTGGTAGCACAGTTCTGAAGTGGACACATTATTTGATGCAGGCTTACTGCTCAACCGTAACATGAATATTGTTTACCTTTGGACTTGGCTCGTCTTGTCCGGTCATTATATCAACTAAAGGATAACCTTCTTTTCCATACAATCTGTAGCATCGTTTTTTACATGGTATCGATACCTGGAGCATAGAACTACAAATTAGTCATTCTGGCACACCAGAGGTTTGCTAAAGCTATATCTTTTCACTTTGAATACTAATGGGTACTGACATGTATACCTTTGTGACGTCTTCAGAGAGTTTAATACGAGGCTGTTTGTTAATTTCAACTAACTTGAATACACAACCAAGTGCTGCTTGTGCGTAGCAGGTAACTAGGTAGGTGCCAATGCCAAATGAGTCTACCTCATGGCCCTACACAAAAAGTCAATAGTCATTCACCAAGCCATCGACCATGGTGAAGGCACAAAAACAGATGTCTTTGAGCAGAGCAGATGCTTATCCATCAAATTCACAGGCATGTTAAGCGCTGGATTTCAATACAGCAAAAGTTTCATTCAGCAGATGATAGACTGATACCAAGTATTTTGAAGCAAACCTTAAACTATGTAGTAAGTTGTAAATTGTCGGGACCACCTGGGTAAGTTTACTCTTAATATTTATCTAAATTAGTTTTACACTCCTGGGCATACGTTTTACTCACTATCACAGTTAATTAGAAGTTTAAAACCAACAAAGACAATTGTAAAACCACCAAATGACCAAAACCATTAACAAGTAGCAACCATCTGAATGTAAAATTGTTGAAAACTTTCAGGTATTTCACTAGATAAATATAGAAACTTAATAATAGCTCGAAAGGTGTGGTATGCAGCAAACTATCTAGACTTCTAGAGTACAGCTTACCTGCTTGTTCAATGCATCAATTGTTTCTTCATTGAGATCATTGCTTGCTGTAATATTTGTTTTTCCAAAGCCAACAACCCCAAATTCTTTTTCAATTGCACAGAAGAACTTGCGTGTCTCAATAGACAGATATGCTAAATCACCAGAGTCTAACCTAATTCCAACTGCCTTATACCTGAAACGGTAAAGTTTTCATTAATGCTTAACAACTAAGGTTTATGAATCAACAATAGATCCAAATTTCAGCTCAAATACGTAAGTGTGATAAGGAAATCGAATATAGTCACTAGCCAGACCTATCAACTAAATCCATCCCTTCTTTTAAATCATTTGTTGTTCAAACAGCAGCTAACATGTTGCAGGCAGATCTTACATTCTTACTCCTAAAGTTCAGCAAGGGATGTAATTAAATTCCTAAAGTAACCAAAAAATGCAATCAAGAAACTTAAATTTCTAAAGCAAAGGAATGAGCCGGTATAACCAGTTGGTGTTTCTGCTTATGCTCAAGATGCTTGTTCAAAATACAGGAGAGACTTGATAATAATTAATGTTACATATCACAACAAGGGCGCATGGTTGGTACCAAATGTCTACGCTGAGAGGTCTAGGCTCAACAAGTTAGGCATCAGTGACCCATTAGGTATGAAAAATAAAGCTAGTCCATGCATATGAATTCAAACATGCAACTTTTATGTATAAAGGAAGAAAAACTCAAAATAACAAACTAGCATGTAGAAACTAGAAAGTATCTGAAAAGTATTAGCAAGGAAACACACCCAGAAGAAAGCTTCATTTTATTTTGTCTTATCATCAGCTATAACTTCACATGTAACAGAAGCAAGTTGGGCAAATAAGAAGAAAATGCTAAAATGCAAAGAAGTGGTGAGGCAATAGTACCCCATATCATTGAGGGCTAAAGCAACAGCGCAGAAGTTTGGCACTCCGCTTCTCATGACCTAGCAATGATACATACTTAAACATCAACCATGCCCATATATAACCTAAGTTAATGCATTAGTTCTGTCAAGGTCAGTCCTGAAATAACTAGAGTATAATTGTTAAAAGTCAAGGGGACACATTTAAAAAAAGGAAAATTGTAGGGGAGGCCCCTACAGTAGCACATTTTAAATTTGGCTTGGATAATAATTTAAAACAGTTACATGAACAGAAGATTCAACATATATGGGCTAGATATACATATTTTAATCCATAACCATAAAAGAAGGAACATACAGAAACAAGTCAGTTTAAGCATGTCACAGAAAACATGTTTTAAGTAATATCGACAAAGTTAGTCAGCTTAAAAAAAACTCAACAGATGAATATGTAGGCATGCTGTAGAAAGCGAGTACACTAATGCAGAGCAAGATTAACTAACATCGTATGTGTCCACCAGGGCCAGGAAGGAGTTTGGAAATGCCAGTGCATATGACGTGAATGCAGCCAACTCACTTTGATTTGTTTCGCCAAAGGAACCACGCAATGAACTAGCACCCTGAAAAGAAGAATGTAAGGACAGATCTTGAATACTTAAACATAAATTACTAGCCATAAGGTCTATAGAAAGAAGTTACAGAGGAATTATGTAGCAACTTGCAAGGAAGAAAACCTTCATGGATAAGTACAATATTTCTGATATGTAATCTGTATAATTTAAACTGTAAAGCCACACTGTTATGCTTAATAGTTTGTAAGTGGTACTTTGACAACTAGTCACCTCAACTTCAACTATACCTCTTAATCTCTTATTCTAATAGGCCAGATATGATGACAAGAATTGTATCAAGTTTGTTCACTAAAAAAGCATTTAAATAGGTACAGCCAATCACAAGCATCAAACAATGTTTAAATTATCAAGAGGAAAAGTTTATATAAAACTTCCGTAACATGAGCAAAGGGATTAACAAAATAACTGGTATTTTATCACACCTGAATCTTAACCAGCCAATTCTCCACTAGAGAGACAAAGTCTTCACATTTGTTCGAACCATCAGAGCTAGAAAGTGCTTTGTCAATGATTTCATCAAGACCCTACAGCCAACGAATACATTAGCAAAGAAGACCCCTGCTATAAAAGAGATTTAGTTCTCACCGGAAAAAAAATTGACGAAATTCAGGATCAAACAAATTTAATGAAAGTTGCAAGGTTCATGATGTAAAACATATTGCATCTTGTACATTTACCTGATGGGTTTCTTTTTTAAATGGTCAGATCTATTGTGTCTTAACTGGGTGAAAATTAAGTGACTTAGATTTTTGCTCATACTAGCCAGATGCTATTATTAACTACTCCCTGTGTCCCATATTAGTTGTCGCTCAAACAGATGTATCTAGCACTGAAATACGTCTAGATACATTTATTTCAGCAACAACTAATATGGAACAGAGGGAGTATTTAATAATCATACGCTTAGCTTTGCTCACATATACTTTTTTTCACTATTTGCATTTGAATATCAATGTCAAAGGGATTGACTAATATCAACAGATTGATGAATGATTTATGTTCATCTATGTATTCAATACAAGTGCAACTGGTTAGGAAATTTTGGCCCAAATGCATACTCTATATCTGGATGGATCCTTCCTCAAAGTATGAAATAGTTGGTCCAAACTGGAATTGCGCGAGATGAAAAGAGGGGAACTAGAGAAAGAAGCAAGCTTGTGCTAGATGAACGGCAATAAACACAATCCATGTCGGATACATTCTGGAGAACATTAAGCCTATCCATGAAGAATTATTAGAACATGGCATATGTTTCTTTCCTGGACAGGAATGGTATTTCAACTATTAAACAACAAAGTTGAAGCAAGTCCCAAACACCAGCAAATTTATTCATAAGCATAGCAAGACCTGAAAGTAACTACTAACCAGGAAAGAGCTCACAAATGCATGTGAGTGAGTCCCACGTATTGGTATCCCAAACAACCTTCCTGCTGCAACATTGCTGCCCGGGTAGGAATGTCAGATTATTACTTATTATGATAAATGTCTGTTTGGATAAGCATTGTACGGCCTTCGGTATAACTTCAAGTTGGTTCACATGTTCAAGTATTGAGTAAGAATATTTATCATCTAATGATGACTTAACATAGTTCTAAAACTATATAGTCCAGTTCAAGAAACCATGTGATCCTAATCTAGAGAGTTAACAATAGTTTGCATTAGTAGCAGAAGAAACCCAAATATATATCGCCTACCATGAGCACCCAGCAAATAATTTACAAAGCTAAGACCTATGGAGACATAACAAAAATGTTTGAATGCAGATAGAAAGAGACTATGGGAAAATTGTAAAGGTACATATTGTGCTCATTGTGTGAGCAGATCATACCTTGTTGCATCAAATCCTCCCATATAAGAATATCTTGATGCACTGATTCCTCCATCTGGCCCCTGATAGACGTGTGCTCATAAGTCCATGTTAAGGATAATGAATCAAAAGAAGCAAAACGAAACAAAGTAAGACCCACTTGAGCCCGTCGAAGTCCAAATTCAAGTAAATTCTTTGGCTTCCCTGCTACAAGGCGGTGCCTTGCAGCATTTGTAGTAACCAACGAAGCATAGTTCACCAGACTTAAAAATGGAGTTTCAAGAAGTTGGACAACCTGAGACCAAAATTAAAAGGCAAAAGTAAACAAAAAGGTAAATACGACAATATGTATGTGTTTTGTTTTTTTGCTAACCAGCTCCTGGTACTTACCGCAACAGGTCCTTCGATTATCATCAGTGGAACCTTAGGAAACACAGCAGAACCCTCAGGGATGGCATAAACCTCAACATCTGAGCAGTCAATCGAACTGAGGTACTCAAAGAAGCCATCCTACCAAAATAAAAGTAAGCATACAGGTTTAGTTGCACGCAAAGATGAAAATGGTTATCTAAACAAGAATGAGTTTACTTAAGAGTGACAACTAAAATTATATTTGGATTTTGTTTGCTCATTGGCATTTTGGATGGTGGATGGGTTCAGGGGGCATCCAGAAGGATCCCTTTAGTACCCACTACCCACTACCCTGATCCTTCCACTTGTATGAGCATTCAACTCAACTAAACCCATTCATACATGAGCATGAGCATGATCTGGATAGAGGGCAGGATTCCCATAAAATAATCCTACCTCACATGTAGGCAGTGCAGTCCGCAGAAAATTGATTTCCTCTTCTTTGAATTTGAAGTTGGCAATAAACCGTATACACTCTTCAAGGCCGCCAAAGACGGTGAACTCACCAGCAAAGGGGCTCTTCCGGAAGTAAAGATCAAAGCTGAAAACAGTAGGGTTCACAATAAACATCTACAAGCATAAGAGCATGATAATTCAATTAGAAGACTGACAAGTAGAAGAATGCCTGTAAAAGAATCTCGCATTTCCAGTCAGGGGATACAGAGAAACTGTCTGCCTTGGTGCGCATGGCTGGCCTCATCCATATGGTTACAATTAGCACTGCGCCTATGCTTGATATAACCTCCAGAAACAGTACGCTTGTAAAGTGCGTGTGCGATTGCTTGGTTATAAACTATTTACATTGGTTTTTAACATTGGCAAGCAAGGTTGATACTTGGTTTACTGCTTGCTTTTATCAATGGTGGACTGAATCTATACACAGTTGCCATATATTCCATCAGCATAAGTTTTCGTCTCAGATTCTGCTTAGGCTACATCAAACATGGTTTGTTTATTTCTCCCAATAAGAACGACCGCCAATTTCTACTGTTCCGCAAAAATTGAGCAACCGCCAAAATATCCACTACACAAGTTTTATACTCCCTCTGTCCCAAAATAAGTGACTTGACTTTGTACTAACTTTAGTACAAAGTTAGTATAAAGTTGAGTCACTTATTTTGGGACAGAGGGAGTACATCGAACCTAATAGTTCGTCCCTTAAATGGAACACTTGACTAGCAAACTGAATTAACAACATCACACCAGTCCAAATTTGACAGCACGAGAGCTCCCCGGAGCTCGCTCGAATCCGGGGACACGTCCGTACAGAACAGATCCTAAACTTCAACACCAAACTGGGCCGCCCCGGCGCCTGATTCGGCCTACTGTTACTAAACCGTCACTCCGCCGCGGAGCTCAACGGCAAACGGCGCGCATACAGTAGAGCGAGCGGGGGGTGGGTCAGTTTGAGGGTGCTTACACGGCGCGGTCGAGGTGCTTGCCGGCCTTCCAGTAGGCGTAGGCCATGGAGAACTGGTAGAGGTCGGTGAGCAGGGGCGTGACCATCGGGTTCGTCGGCCGCGGCACCGCGCCGCCGCCGCCGGCGCGCACGTCCCCGTTCGCCAGCGCCGCCGCGGCCATCTTCCCGAGAGGAGGGGGGGCGGGGCGGGAGAGCGGCGAGGTTGGAGTGGAGCGGGTGGAGGAGGGAGGGGAATCTCGCAGGCAGCCGATGGTACTGCGAAGAGGAAACTGGAGAAAGGGGAATCCTATTCCCCGCGCGGGTCGGCGGATAGCGACCAGACGCGCACCCCTCGCCCGCGGTGATGGGCAAGCCCATAAGTCTGTTACTGCGTTTTTTCCGTCCGTTTTCTGTCTCTCTTTTCTCTTTTTCTTTTTTTCTTTTCTGTTCTTTCTTTTTCATCTTTCCTTTCCCTTTCATTTAAACTGGAAAAAATTGTGAAATTTTCGAAATATTCAATTCACACTATTTTTTGAAAATTTATACCAACTTCAAAATTTGTGTTTTGTCTCAAATGCGAACATTTTAAAAAAATGAACAATTTTGAAGATACCAAGCATTTTTTGAACTTCCTAAATATTTACTGAAATTTTTAAAATTTAAAATATAATTAAAAATTTACAACCATTTAATGAACTTCGTGAAATTTCTTAGAGCATCTCCAACAGCCGCTCTTAATATCGCGCGCGCGGGAAAGAGCTGTTTTAGCGCGCGTGCAGCGTTTTCGCGCACTCCAGCGGGCGCGGAAAATTCCGACGCGCGGCAAAGAATCGCGCGTGTGGGAAAAAACGGCCCGGCGCGCTTTATAAAATGCGCGCGCCTGAGCCGTCAACCGCACACTCGAGCGCCGCCGCCCTCTTCTTCCTCGCACACCCCCCCCCCCCCCCCCCCCCCGCCGCCGCCCTTCTCCCGACGCTTTCTCCCCCGCCGCCGACATGCCTCCGCACCGCAGAAGCATCTCCGGCTACCGCGGCGTCCATGTCCGCCCTTCCGGCGTGTTCTATATGCGGAGATCCGCTCCGGTGGCGCGCGGCTCGTTCTCGGGACGTTCGAGAGCGCGCGCGAGGCCGCCCGCGCGTACGACGCGGTGGCGTGGCGCCTGTCGAGGCCTCGCACCCAGATGGACTTTCAGGACGCCTGGACGTGCGAGCAGGCACAGGAACTTGCCCCTCCACCGCGGCTAGTAACTGACGCCGACCGTCAGGAACACCGTCAGCAGCAGCGCCGCCTCCTCATCGTCGAGGCGGACGAGCGAGCCATGGCGGAGTGGCGCCAGCGCCACCCGCAAGACGTCGCCAACGAGAACGCCTTCTGGGCGGAGAGGAGGACAAGGTGGCTCGCGGAACGGGCGGACAGACGTCGTCGGAAGGCACTGGTGATATCGCAGTGCGAGCTAAGACAGGCATCATTCTTTGACGACAACGATGATCGGTGGGAAGACGTGTTTCTTGATACGTCGGACGACACAAGCGAGGAGGAGGACAACTCGGAGTAGTCACCGTAGTTTCTAGTTTATTTGTATCGGACTAGTTTGTGCTCTTTGCTTGGAACTATGCTATTTGTATCGTTGAATCTATTGGTTTTTTATCTATTTGGTTGAACTAGTTTGGGTTGTTCGTATGTGTTCTGGTTGCTCGTGCTCGCACTTTTTGGGGTGCAAACAGCATTAGGAGTATGAGTCCATATCTCTGCAATCAGCACTATGACAAGAATGTCTAAAATCTTGTTCTTGAAGTTATCATCAAAATAGACACTAATCTTATCTTCATCCCAACATTTAGAATTGGGTTTTCAGAGGTCATAGGACAAGGCCTCCCCAAATTTGATTTGAGGTGATCATGGATATTATCCCAATCTCCTAATTATGTTGTCCAAATGCAAGAATTGCCCTCGGCAATTTGTAACTTGTATTATATTCGAGAAAAATTTGTAACTTGTATTCATTATTACTCAAAGCTTGTGAGAGAAGCACTTTATTACTACGTACTCTCTCTGTAACAAAATATAAGACGTTTGTATATTTTGTTACAGAGGGAACATGTGCGTTCTACTTATGATTTTGTGCTCCTATACCATCGCATCCTACTTCTTGCTTGACTTGCTGCCCGACGATATTGTCCTCCTTGACGCATGCGAGCGCCTGCGCGTCGGTAAAACTTAGCCGCTGAAACGCCGTTGAGCTGCTTCTCCCGTCATCCTCGACGGCGTCGTCGCAGCACCCGCCACCGTTGACGTACCTCCGCCGGTATAGCACCAAACCAAGAAAGAGGGCTCCGCCGCATGCCACGAGTAGTGCGACCGAGATGCGGATCGCCCAACCGACGGCGACGTTGTGCTTCACGTGCGAGCGCCGGAGTATGGAGGCCGAAGCTCGCGGAGCGCTGGCCGTGCACGGTGGCAGGACTCCACCGCAGAGGCCCGGGTTCCCCGCGAGGTCGTTGGGGCTGATCGTCCTCAGCAGCCCCGTCGCCGGCACGGGACCGGTGAGGTTGTTGTGCGCCACGCTGAGCATCTCGAGCGCCGGCGAGCTGCCCAGGTTGCTCGGTATCTCGCCGGAGAGGAGGTTGTTGGAGAGGTCGAGGACGGACAGTGCCGGCATCGTGGCGAACGGCCTGGGGATCTCGCCGGCGAGGCTGTTTCTCCTGAGGATCAGCGACGCGAGCTGCTGGCACGACGCAAGACCCGCCGGGATGGCGCCGGAGAGCCGGTTGCCCGACAGGTCGAGCGCGGAGAGTGCCCGGCAACCGCCCAGCTCGTCCGGAACGCCTCCGGTCAGCTCGTTCCCCGCTGCGGCGAACGTCTGCAGCGTCGGAATGGACAGGATGCGCGGCGGCAGTGCCGACCGCAGCCGGTTGCGCGAGAGGTCGATGAAGGAGAGCGACGTCGAGAGCGCCAGGTCGTCCGGGATCTCGCCGGAGAGCCCATTCCCGGCCAGCTCCAGGCGATCCAGGCGATGCAACCGCCCGAGCGCCGTCGGCACCGCGCCGTTCAGACGGTTGTTGTGCGCGCGCACGCGGACCAGCGACGAGCACGTGGCGAGGCTCGTCGGGATCGGGCCCGTGAAGGCATTGTTGAACAGTATCAGCCCGGTCAGGTTGCCGCTGCCGCAGAGGCCGGCGGGCACCGGCCCGGAGAGCGCGTTCGTCGACACGTCGAGCCACTGCAGTGGCTGCGCAGCGCCGAGCGACAGCGGCAGCGGGCCGGTGAGGGAGTTGTTCCACAGCTGGAGCACCTCAAGCCTGGGAAGCTCACCGACGCCCGCCGGGACGTCGCCCTTGAGCCGGTTGCACATGAGGTTGAGCAGCAGCAGGTGGGCGAGCTGCGCCAGCTCCGGTGGGATCGCGCCGGTGAGTGCGTTTTCGGAGAGGTCAAGCATGACGAGGGAGGACAGGTTGCCGAGCTCCTTCGGTATCTCGCCGCCGATGTTGTTCCCGTAAAGGAACACGGTGTCGAGCACCGGCAGCCGGCCGAGCTCGGGTGGGATGGGGCCTTCCAAGCCGCCAATCGCCATGTCAAGGTACCGGAGGTTCTTGAGCTTGCCAATGGCCGCCGGGATCGGGCCGGTGAACTCGTTGTAGCCGATGATGATCTGCTCCAACGCCGTGAGCTCGAATAGCACAGCCGGGAGAGCGCCGCTGAGGTTGTTGCCCGCGAGCCCCAAGAACTTGAGCTTCCGGAGCCTGCCGTAGCTCTCGGGGATTGTGCCAGAGAAGAAGCCGCCCCTGACGTCGAGCGTCTCGAGCTCGGTGGCGTTGCCGAGGTCGGCCGGGAGCGGCCCGACGAAGTTGTTGCCGGACGAGTTGAAATGCGCCAGTGAGGCGCACGAGCCGAGGCCGGCCGGGAACCGACCGGCGAAGCCGTTGTCGCTGACGTCGAGCTCCCGGAGCGTCGGGATCGACACCAACGCCGCGGGCAGCTCGCCCGCGAACGCGTTGCCGCGGAGCACGACCGAGGTGAGCGCGCTGAGGCCGAGGACGTCGTCCGGGACGGCACCGCTCAGGTTCAGGCCCGCGAGGTCAAGGCCGGTGATCGCGCCCCGGTCGTCGCAGCGCACGCCCTTCCAGCCGCAATGCGGCGCCGAGCCCCAGCCGCGGAGCTCCCCCAGTGTGTCGACGAGCGAGGCCCTGATGGCCAGCAGCATCGCCGCGTCGTCGCCCGTGGCGGCAGCGCCATTGGACGCCCCAGCGCAGCACACGAGCGACAATGAGAAGAAGACCAAGAGGAAGAAGGAGGGTGCCTTCGATTCTTCACTCGCCATGCTCGTCTCCCCTCCTTCGATTCTTCAGCTAGCTTTGTGTTTCCATCAACAAGCTTGTTTGAAGCAATAGGGAAATGGAGGGAAACTAACAGCTAAGCATATTTGCAGTGACAAGGTGAGAGCACCATGCAATGTTCCCAAGTTATAGTAAAACCAAAAATTCACCCAAAAAAACTCAAAACCATGTAAAATTGCTTTAAAAATTATTGTTGCGTTTCGAGTTGACTGTGTTGCGAGTTGACGACTCTTAATTACAAAATTCAGTCAGCAATCACATCTTCATAAGTATTACCAAATCTTTGTAAGACTTAGTCATTCAAAGATTCACCCAGCAAAAAGGACAAAGCCTGTAAATTTTGTAAAAAAATTGTTAGGGCATCTCCAACGCCGACTCTCGAACCTCCAGCAACTGTTCTAACCGCGGAAGTCATCCAACGCGGTCCAGTATCGGTCCGCGGCACGGTCCGGATGCGATTTTTCCCGCAAACCAGAGACAAACGTGGAGGAGGTTTGCGGGAGTCCACACCAATCCCAAGCCCGCTTCTGATCGCCCTGGCCCACCCAAAACCCCTCCTCCTCCCGCGTGTTTTCGTCAGCGCCCACATTCATGCCCGGCCAGAGCAGCCGCGGCCGCTCACTGGCGCTGGCATTGAAGCGGCACGCTGGCCGAGAGAGTGCCGCCACTGCCTTGCGTTCAAACGACACGAGGGCCGCCCGTCCGTCCGTCTGCCGCCCGCATTGATAGCACACAGTTGCCGAGGCGTCTCCTCCAGCGCCAGCCGTCCGTCCCTATGCCGCTCACGAGTGCTATATAAACCGTTGCCCCGGTGCCCCGACCATAGACACAGTCATCCATCTCTGCACCAGTCCCCGCCATGGATCCCTCCACCGCCAAAGCTCTCTAGGACGGGCTGACGTCGGGGCAGAAGAAGGAGATCCGCAGAAGAAGGAGATCCACCTCGCCCGCTGGCGATACCGACAGCGGGTGGCGGAGGTGGCGACTGCCGGCAAGGAGTACGACAACGAGGCGGGCGAGGCATTGTTCGGCGAAACCGATGAGGAGGACATCGCCGAGGCCGCGCCCCGGCGCCACGACCACGAAGAAGCCGGCACTTCCGCGGGCGCGACCGGCATCGAGGAAGAGTAGTGGACAATAAGTCGCCGCGGACCGTGTCCCAGGAAGGCCACCGCTCCTCCCCTCCCGTCGACGCCATGCTTGGTGGGCTGAGCATCTTCGGCCGATTAGTCGCTTGGCTGCGATGTGGAGGCGGACAGCTTCACTTCCCGGCCTCCAGAGGCGGAGGTTATGAAGGTAGAGCTGCCGGGGTAGAGCTGGAAAAGGCAAAGCTTCGGTTCTCTTGGTTCATGACCGGACACGGGAACAGACACTGTCGACCATTTAGACCTAGTCGGACGAGCTCCGCTTAGTTGATGTAAATATAATGAAATCCCTCAGTTCAAATGAAATCCGTCATGTTTATTTGAAATCAGGATGTGTTTATATGAAATCCGGTCGTATTTGATCGAATTCCGTCCTGTTAGTTTGAGTTGTTGTCAAAATATACGCGGCTAACGTTGAATGGCGTCCTCCCACGTGTCCGCGAACTAATCCCCTGTCCACGGACGGATGCAGAAGGAAATTTGCGGGTTACCATTGAAGATGCCTTACAATTTCAGTTGACCGCGGCATTCGTGTGTAGCAAGTCAACGATCATTAATTACAAAATCCAGTCAAGGATCCATCTTCTTAATTACCCAATGGCTGAAGTTGACGGCTGCATGCATGCGTGGCTTGATGCAGGACTTCTTGACCCCCAAAAAAGATGATAACCAAGCTAAAGAACTGTCTATGGATCTGGCCCTTGGCACCCCATGTTGAGGATTTTTCTTTTTGAAGATAGAAATGGTTGATGTGAAGAAGAAGCAGGGAGATCGAAAGTTATGTTCTGCTCGCGAGCTCATTTGAGCTCGGGATGAACAGTAAAATAGAAAAATAGAAAAATATTTCAAAAAATTCTGAATTTTTTTGGGTGGAAACATTGACAAAAAATCTCTGTGCTTGCAAAATTTCGTCCAAAAATGACATTCGTAACAAGTCGTGGCAAAAAAACAAAATCAGTACTTCAAAATGTTTTTGGAAATAACATTTTTGGAGCATCAATTTTGTTTCTTTTTTGCTGCGACTTCCACGAATGTTATTTTGTGATGAAATTTTGTGAGCATTGAGAACTTTTGTCAATGTTTGCACCCAAAAAAAATTCAGAATTTTTTTGAATTATTTTTAAATTGTTTTCGGGGTTACTGTGCAGCCGAGCTCATTTGAGCTCGTGCTCAAATACATCACGTCCGAGGGAGATTCCCATTCTTTGTATAGACTTTACGAACATTATTGATGTGCTTTTCTCTAGGGATATCCTGGTGCCTTCGCTGCATCTAGTAGTTTAGATTAGGTTTGTTAGTCCTCGCGGATGCGGTGCTCGGACGAATAGCGACGTTTATTCTTCAAGTTTGTTTTTTGGACTCTGATCCTACTCGGGTTCGTTCGTGTGGACGTAGCTGACGAAGCTCCGGCGTAGATTCATGCTGTCTCCTTTGGGCGGTGAGGTTCGGGTTTCTCGTCATGTGGCGGGTGCTTCAGATCTATGCATGGGTTCAATAGAGGCGACTGTGACTCCAAGGCGCTAGTCCATAGGGACACGTGCATAAAGACTTCCCGGATGTCATCGATAAAGTCAAGACGGCTCCAATAGATGAGCGGCACGGCAGCAACTCGTTATGGCGGTAGTAGTGGTCTTCGATGGTCTTAGAATCTTCATATAATTTTTATTATGTTTGAGATTCTTTGTATAGATCTGATTGTATTGCAAAAGAAAAACGTTTAACCCCAAACGTGTTCCTACATGATGAGTTATCATCTATCACATCTGCACACAGTAACTCCTACACAGTCATGCCTCTAAATAGCTGTTTCTATCGGCACATTGACACATGAGCTAGCTTGGCATGTTGGCTGGCTAGCTACTGCATACGCGGCCACATGCGCTAGCCAACCGTCGTGCGAGTGGCTTCCGTCTCACTGGTCACAAACATCACTAATGGTCGGGGGGGCTTCTCTAAATATGCTACACCTAAGGGAGGTTGCCACCGATCATCTTTACGGTGAGATATGAGTTTCTTCCAACCACACAACTCCCCTATCATATACTCCCTCCGTCCCATAATATAAGAACGTTTTTGACACCACACTAGTGTAAAAAACACTCTTATATTATGGGACAGAGGGAGTACAACTAAGGCCCCATTTTGATGGCAAAATATATTTTCTAAGTATTCTTCGAATACCAATATTTTTTAAACTTCCATAGTTTTTATTCTTGTTTGTTGTTAACCGATAACCAACACAAGAAAAAGGGCCAGTTCTCTAAAACTCTAATACTTGTGGTGTGTCACCTTAAAAAATTAAATGAATGAAAATAAAAAAAATGTGAAGTTCCTAGAAAAGAATGAGTTAGTGACATTGGTATTACCCTTAAAAAGAAAAGTATAAAAGAAATAAAACATTGACAAAATTAGAACACAATATACACAGAAATTTGTGTTTTTTATGATATGCAAGAATATACATATAATAGAGAAATTTCACAACAAGAGGAAGTTTACTAAGAAGGAATGAATTAGTGGCATCAGTATTACCACTAAAAAATAACAAAGTTTTTTAGGAAAGAATGAATTAGTCGCTTTAGTATTACACTTTAAGAAGAAAGAAAATGAAAAAAAAATCATTATTTCGATTTAGATTTGGTATTACCCTTTTAGTTTTTTTTCCAGAAAGAATGAATTTGTGGGATTGATATTACCAGTTAAGAAGAAGAAAATGAAAATATTTTTAAAAAATATTAGAAAATATGCACACAATTGACACAGAAATTATGCTTTCTTATACAGAGTAATATGCAAGAAGCTTCCTAAGAAGAAATGAATTAGTGGGATTGCAATTGACATTAAAAATAAACAAAATAAAATAAAAACTAAAACAAAATCAAAATAACGAAGTTTCTAATAAATAATGAATTAGTAGTTTTGAGTATTACCCTTTAATAAAAAATAAAATAAAATTAAAACTAAAACTAAAACTACATAAAAAATAGGTTTTCTAAGTAAGAATGAATTAGCGACACTGGTATTACCCTTTAAGAAGAAAGAAACTTAAAATCCAAAAAAACAATGAAACTTTTTGCACACAATATACACCAAAATTGCGCTTTTTAAAAATATGCAAGAATAAGCTTATAATAGTGGAATTTTGGGGAAAAGGTTCCCTAAGAAGGAATGAATTAATTAGTGACGTTGGTATTACCCTTAAATAAGAAATCATTTAAATAATAAATAAAACTAAATCCAAATAATGAGGCTTCCTAAGAAAAATGAATTAATAGCGTTGGTATTTCCTTCTGAAAAGATAAAAATAAAATAAATGAAACAAATAATGACAAAATTTGCAAACAATTTATGCAGAAATAGTGCTTTTTTATAATATGCAAGAATACACATACAGTAGTGAAATTTTCACAAAAATGAAGTTTTGTAAGACGTAATGAATTAGTGTGCCCCTAAAAGAAGAAATAACATGAAATATAAACAAAAATAATGAAGTTAACGAAGAATAAATTAGTGTCATTGGTATTACTCTTTAAGAAAGTGATAAAAAAGCAAATAATTACAAATTTAGCGCAAGATTTACATAAAAATCGCACCTTATTACTATTGGAAAGAACAAGCATATGATGGTGGAATTTTGGGAAAATAAATATTTACAAGAAGGAATGAATTAGTGGCATTGGTATTACTCTTTAAAAAATGAAGTAAAAATAAAAATAATTAAGTTTTCTAAGGAAGAATGAATTAAAGACATTGGTATTACCGTATTACCCTCTAAGAAGAAAGGGAAAAAATGAGAAAATTTGCATATAATGTACTCATAAATTGTTTTTTTGTCTTATGCAAGAATAAGCATATAATATTTGAATTGCAAAAGAATATTTTCTACGAATGAGCGAATTAGTGGCATGGGTATTACCCTTAAAAACAAAAAATAAATAAAAACAAAAGAAAACAAAAATAATGAAGTTTGCTAAGAAATAATAAATTAGTGGCATTGGTATTGCCCTTTAAGAAGAATGGAAATGAAATAAAAACTTTATAAAAATTCACACAACTTTGCACTGAATTTGACCTTTTTAATATGCAAAAATAGGCATATAATAGTTCAATTTCCATACTCTAGTGTAATTTAAACACAGAGTATATAGCACTTGCAAGTGTGCATTTCCACTCATCCAACATGCCAAAAATACCCATGTAGAAAAAAGAAAAACCTAAAAAAGCATACCAAAAAAGGCAGTGTTTGACGGGCTTCAAGACCAATAGGAAAATCGCTTTCCCTAAACAGGGGCAAGTCAAAAATTCAGGCAAAGAGAAAATAGACTGGCCCCAAACAGGGATAAGTTAAAAAGTAGCCTAAGAGCATCTCCAATAGATGGTCCAAATTTTGACGGTCCAAAATCGGAGATGTAAAATTTGGACCGCCAAAAAGTGCGTTTTAGAGCTCCGAAAAAAGGCCAACTCCAACAGATGGTCCAAATTCATGGTCCAAAAGAGCAACTCCAATAGATGGTCCAAATTCATGGTCCAAAACCGGCCAGCAGCCGCGCGGCTGCTGTTCAGCCGATGTCCAGCCACTGTACAGCCGCACATATTGCATAAAACATGTTTTAAAACAACATAAAAAAATTTCATGTCCACAATATCAAATTATTATATAGTTCTTCAGATCCAGGAGATGAAATGCAACACAAATACAACATAGTTTTGCACAATACAACATAGTTTTGAACAAACAAATAATGAATATATGCGGATCTTTCGCCATGCCATTTCCAATGCTCTTCCATCAAATCTTTCTGGAGTTGGTCATGCACATCACTGTCTCTAATCTCGCTGTACACCTTCATGAAACGTCTGATGCGCTGTTCTTTTCGCATGGAGTTAACAGGAATGCCCATCAAGTGATAGAAGTTGTAATCTAAATCTTTTCCACGCTCGTTCTCAATGATCATGTTATGCATGATCACGCAAGCGGTCATGATGTACCAAAGGATCTTTTGATCCCAAAATCTAGCTGGTCCTCGTACAATAGCAAATTGGGATTGCAAAATCCCAAATGCCCTCTCAACATCTTTTCTAGCCGCCGCTTGTGCATTATGAAAGACAAGTTCTTTCTTACCTTGAGGTGTTGCAACCGGCTTGACGAATGTACTCCACCTCGGGTAGATCCCATCTGCAAGATAGTACCCATAGTTGTAGGTGCGGCCATTTGCTTCGAAGGTCATCGGTGGTGCTTCTCCATTTGCTAAGTTGGCAAAGAGAGGTGACCGGTCAAGCACGTTGATGTCGTTGCAAGAACCGGGCATACCAAAATATGCATGCCAAATCCATATTTCATAATCAGCAACTGCCTCAAGAATGATAGTGGCATCCTTCCCACGACCCTTGAATTGTCCATGCCATGCTTTTGGACAATTCTTCCATTTTGAATGCATACAATCTACAGACCCGAGCATACCTGGAAACCCTCGAGCTTCGTTCATCTCCAAAAGCCTCTGAGTGTCCTGAGCATTGGGTGCTCTCAAGTACTGTGGACCGAACACTTCTACCATAGTTATTGCAAATTGCTTGACATAGAAGATAGAAGTGCTCTCTGCCATCGCCAAGTTGTCATCAATGTAATCTGCCGGAACACCATATGCCATAATGCGCAAAGCGGCAGTGACCTTCTGCTCAATGTTATGGCCAAGCAACCCCGCACAGTACCTTCTCTGCTCGAAGACTGGGTTATGCTGCTTCACTTGATTGCAAATGCGAAAGAACAAGTCCTTTGACATTCTGAAACGGCGTCGAAAGTAATTCTCCGAAAAGACAGGTGATGATGCAAAGTAGTTGCGCACCAACCATTTGTGCGCATCAATCCGTTCTCTCCGAATGAACGCACGACCATAAACGGAACCACCGTGCTTCGGTTTCTTCCTCTTGTGCATGGCCACTAGCATAGCAATCTCCTCTTCTTCATGGAAATCAAATTCCTCGTCCGACGATGAATCATCCACGAAAGAGGAGTCAACCGAGCTCATCTACAATGCACACGACCACCGTCAAACATACTATCCAATCCCGAGTTAAATCATCAAGTTTTGTCATTTTTTTACCTTGAGGAATTCCGTCGAACACCTTGTGCGCGCGGTGGAGGAAGATGTCCGCCGGTTGGATTGGCTGCTGCTTACGGCTGCGGACGGCTCCGGACGGCGGCGGTGATAACAAAAGAGGTTGGAGGCCGGCCAAGAGGAGCTCGGCGGGCGGCAAAGACAAGTTCGGCGGGCGGAGGGATTGGTGCGGCGGTCGTCGTGCGGCCGGTGCAACGTCCGTGGAGAGGCTCACGGCCGACGGGAGCAGGTCGGCGGCAGCCCGAGACCCTGCGGAGGCCTACCGTGGCAGCCGGACCACCGGAGGGGCCGAATCCCGCGCCGGCTGCCTCCCGATTCGGCGGTGTCCGGGCGACGGCGGGGAGGCGAGGGGGGCGACGGCGGCGGAGGGCGGCGGCGGGGATGTGGGGTGGTGACGGCGGCGACGGCGAGGTTTTGGGCGGTCGCGGCGGCGGATTCTGGCCGGCGGGTCGCGGGCGGGCGGGAACGGAAATGAAGTCGCGGTTGGGCGTTCGCGGGCGGTGGCTGGTTTTGGACCAGATGCATCTCGTGATGTATATTTGCATCACGAGGTGTTGGATTTTACATCACGAGAAGGCCGCGGTCCAATTTTTTTTCATATGAACCGTCTGTTGGAGTAGCGTTTTTTGCTCCAGGCGGTCCAAAAGTTAGGTATCTATAGGCAACAAAAGGGAAGCGACGGTGCGCGTGCGTGACGAACCGACGACCGCGAGGAGGCAGGGAGGAGGACCACGTGCGACGATCGATGGCGAGGACCACGACCATGCGCGTGGCGACGGTGTGCATGCTTCTGCTGCTGCTCGTCTCGACGGCCACGGCCACGGCGACGGAGAGCCCCCAGCGCCGGGACCTGGCGGAAGAGGGCACGAGCCCGTCGGCGGCGAGCCCGAGTGCCGACGGCGCCCCGGCCGACAAGGAACCCCCGGAAGGCCACCTCGGCTTCCGCGTCGTCACTGGCCTCATCGAGAAGTACGCATGCATTGCGCGCACTCTGCAAGTAACTATGGGCGGCGGGAACAGATAACGATCGTTGGTTTGGTTTGATTTGATTTGCAGGGCCACCGGCAAGAGCGCCCGTCTGGACCTGGAGCAAGAGGAGAACGTTCATTAGCCATTTTCGGTCCGTTTTGTTGTCGACAAGGAGCTGGCGGTGGATTGCAGCCGTCAACAAGAAGATGCGATCGCGCATTGTCTATTGTCTGCATGCTGTTTGACTGAATATCGTAATGTACTTCTGCCAAATGATAAAGATCTAGTCTGTCGCCGTATAAATAAAATAAATCCTCCTAGATAGTCTCTGTTGTAAGCGCCCCTGAAAAGGATCTGTTGTTTCCCTGTTGTTCACAATATTCCAAAGAGTGGTTTTCTCCATTTCCGAGAAAACACTTTAGCTATATGTAAGTCTCCCGATTTGTAAATTTGAGTAAGTCAATTTTTTGACCGTTGATTTTTTTTTTGTCAATATTCGTGTTCTTTATTTCCTTGTGTTGTTTCATGGCTTCTTAGACGGTCCAAATGTAAAAATACCTAACTTTTGGACCGTCTATTAGGCCACGCCGCTCGCCCCACCCAGCCCCGATCGCCACGCCGCTCGCTAGCCACCCGAACCCGCTCGATCGCCAAGCCGCTTCGCCCGTCGCCCGCATCGCCAAGCCGCCAGCCGCCCGATCGCCCGCTCGCCAACTCGCCTCGTCAGCCGCCGCTGCAACCCGCCCGACCCACACGCCGCTCCACGCGAAGCCCGTAACTCGCTCGATCGCCCGACGCCGCCAGCAGCCAGCCGCCTGCGCGCCTTCCGCCGACCGCCGCTGCCGTCGGACCTGCGATGGCGTCCACCGGCCCGTACGTCGCCGCCCCACCGCCGGCGTTCTCCGGCCAGTCCGTCGTCGCCCCGCCGCCGGCGCCGACTCTGCCCGTCGACCACTTGCTGTTGCGCGGGGCGTTCGACGCGCCCGTGTACTGGGCTCCCGCGTACTGGTGGGGCTCGTCAGCAGGCCAGCAGGTTTTTCCGGCGGGCCATCCGGCCTACCCTGCACCGCAGTCGCAGCCAGGGATGCTTCCTATACCGTCTGGAGAGTACCCACCGCTACTGCCGAGCGGTGGCTACGGCCTCCCCATGGCGTCTCCGTCCCCCTCACCGGCCCTGCCGCCGGCGCCCTGGGACCCGGTGCTCCTTCCCGCATTGCATGCCGCTCCTACGCCGAACAACTACACCGAAGGTGATGATTGGTACATGGACACCGGGGCTACGGTTCACATGTTTGCTCATCCTGGTAATCTTGCCTCCTTCACTCCCGTCATCATCGACCGTCGCATCATTGTCGGCGACGGTTCCACACTCCCTATCACACATGTCGGGCACACTTTTTCTTCTTCTAATTCCATGCCTATTACTTTGTCTAACATACTTGTGTCACCTCATCTTATTAAGAATCTTGTTTCCGTTCCTCGTTTAACTTGTGAAAATCCTATTACCGTTGAATTTGACGAGCTTAGGTTTTGTGTCAAGGACGCTCGAACCAGGATAGTACTTCACCGATGTGACAGCCTCGACGAGCTCTATCCGGTGCATTCGCCGTCCACCTCCACCACCTCACCGGTTGCTCTCTCCGCCAGCGTCGATCTCTGGCACGCTCGTTTGGATCATCCCAACCCCGTCACACTTCGTCATATTCTTAGGAGTTTCAGTTTCAGTTGTCATAAGATAGAGGATCACACCTGTCATGCCTGTCGTGTCGGCAAACATGTTCGCCTCCCGTTTAATAACTTCACCACCATACCGGTTCCTAGTAATTCGGGCTATTTATATTAGCTGGTTATCCTTGATGATTATTCTCATTATGTGTGGACTTGTCCTTTGCGCAGAAAGTCGGATGCACTCTCCACGTTGACGGCTTTTTACTCCTATGCCAGCACGCAGTTTGGACGTCCCATCCTTGCTCTTCAGACTGACAATGGAAAAGAGTTCGACAACCTTGCTTTCCGCACTTTTCTGTCGCACCGCTGCACAGTTTTTCGTCTCACGTGCCCGTATACTTTCCAGCAGAACGGTCGAGCCGAACGCGTCCTTCGCACTCTGAACGACTGCGTTTGCACGCTCATGTTCAATGCTAATGTGCCGCCTCGTTTCAGGCCGGACGCCCTCGCCACTGCTTCGCTTCTCCTTAACCGTCGCCCTTGCCGCCCACGGTGGAACTATGTACCTCACCATCTTCTCTTCGGTACGCCCCATCTTATGATGGCTTGCGTATTTTCGGGTGCCTTTGCTATCCTAGCATTGCCGACTTCGCTCCTCACAAACTTGCACCTCGTTTTGTCGCTTGCATCTTCATCGGCTACCCCTCCAACTCTAAGGGATATCGGTGCTACGATCCTGTCTCCCGCCGTGTGTTCACTTCCCGGCATATTTACTTTGATGAGCATGTGTTTCCGTTTCACCAGGTACCCCCGACTGTTCCTCTCGCCACCGGTGACGCGGGCTACTCGACGCCTCTCCCAGGGCGCTCGCGCGCCTCTCTTGGCCCGCCCCTGGCTTTGAGGCACGCCCCCTGCATGCGGCGCCTCCTACAGCCGCGGCGCTGGCGCCCCCGGCGTTGGCGCCCGCGGCCCCCTCGGCGCCCCCGGCACCCGTGGCCCCCCTGTGGCCGGTCCGGTCACCCGCGCCCGTACGGGCATTTTTCGCCCGAGCTCGCACTACGCCTCGGATGACTACGTCCATGTGGCGTCCACCTCCGAGCCGTCGTCGTTACCGTCCTCCATTCGAGCCGCTCTTCGTGACCCGCTCTGGATGGCTGCGATGCAAGAGGAGTTTGACGCCCTGTTGCATATCTGGACGTGGCAGCTTGTTCCCCGTCCCCGGCACGCCAACGTGATTACCGGGAAGTGGGTCTTTAAACACAAGCTCCGTCCTGATGGTACCCTTGATCGCTACAAAGCGCGCTGGGTCGTTCGTGGCTTCCGACAGCGTGCTGGCATCGACTTCACCGACACTTTCACTCCGGTCGTCAAGCCCGGCACGAGACGCACGGTTCTCCACCTTGCGGTCTCCCGTGCTTGGCCGGTGCACCAGATGGACGTCTCCAACGCCTTCCTCCATGGTCACCTCGAGGAGCAGGTCTTCTGCTAGCAGCCCACCGGGTTTGTGGACCCGACGCTTCTCAACCATGTGTGCCTGCTTTCGTGGTCCTTGTACGGACTCAAGCAGGCTCTGCGCGCTTGGTACTAGCGCATCGCGGCGTTTCTCCACCAGCTTGGGTTCCGCTCTACCCGCTCGAACGCCTCGCTCTTCGTCTATCATCAGGGCTCTGACACGGCCTACTTGCTGCTCTATGTCGACGACATCATCCTGACGGCATGTATGGCTGGTCTCCTCAGTCAACTCATGGCTCGTCTTCGCGCTGAGTTCGCCATTAAGGACTTGGGTCCTTTGCACTACTTCCTCGGTGTCGAGGTGGTGCGCCGTCCGGATGGCTTCTTCCTTCATCAGCGGAAGTACGCTCACGAGCTCCTGGAGCGCGTCGGCATGCTTAATTGCAAGCCCGCCGCTACGCCTGTTGATACGAAGGCCCAGCTTTCTGCCACGGATGGTTCTCCTGCTTCGGATGCTGCTTTCTATCGGTCTATCGTTGGTGCTCTCCAGTACCTCACTCTGACTCGACCGGAGTTCCAGTATGCCGTGCAGCAGGTGTGTCTTCATATGCATGCTCCTCAAGATGTTCACTGGGCTGCCGTCAAGCGGATTCTCCGCTATATCTGTGGCACTATGGATCTTGGCGTCACGCTTCACGCCTCCGCCGACACCGCCCTCACCGCCTACTCCGATGCAGACTGGGCGGGCTGCCCTGACACTCGTCGCTCCACCTCGGGCTATTGTGTCTACCTTGGACCCTCACTTATCTCGTGGTCGTCCAAGCGGCAGCCTACGGTCTCTCGTTCCAGTGCTGAGGCTGAGTATCGTGCGGTGGCCAACACCGTCCCTGAGTGTTCGTGGCTTCGCCAGCTGCTTCAGGAGCTCTCTTGTCCTGTTGACCGTGCCACGGTGGTCTACTACGACAATGTCTCGGCAGTCTACCTCTCCGCTAACCCGGTGCATCATCGACGGACCAAGCATATTGAGTTGGATATTCATTTTGTTCGGGAACAGGTGGCCCTTGGCCATATTCGTGTTTTACACGTCCCAACTTCCCAACAATTTGCCGATATCATGACCAAGGGCCTGCCTACGGCGTTATTTGAGGAGTTTCGGTCCAGTCTTTGCGTTAGCCGCGGTGCCGCTTCGACTGCCGGGGGGGTGTTGAGTATATGTGTTATGTGCATATTGTGTATTGGGCCCGCCTCCTAGTTCCTTGTATAGTTGAGGTCCATGGCCCACCTTTGTACATCATATATACGTGCCTATGCACGAAGAGCAATACATCATGCAATTCCCACATCTTACACGGGCGATATCATCGATATCCTTATGCCGATGTGATCTGTGGGCCGTGGCTGCTCCGGTAACCACAGTGGGACGTTGGCGTGTCGCCGCTCCGGGAGGTGTTCGTTCCAGTGATGCCAGCCAGACTTCCGCCGCTCCTCTCGACTGGCGATCGATGAGGACATGACTGAGGTAGGTTTCAGTTCAACAATGGGACTCGGGCCGCATTGATCGCCCGATGGTTTTTTCAAGAATAGGGCCATGCGGGAGAGTGAGGGGACTGGGTGAGTTGGCCCAAGAGTAAGCCATACGGCCCCATAAGGCAAAAGATTTGCCTAAATACTCAATCGTGCAGCGGCACCAACTGGACATCGCGAGCGCACGCGCGAGAGCCGTCCGATGCGCCCGATCGCCACCGACGCCCACGGAATCATCCCGACCAGGTGTCGTTCGGGATAACGCCGAGACGTGCGGTGTAGTGGTGGGCCCGGGCTTTAATTCAGGCGAAACCGCCCGCACCGCCTGCTCGGCTTGTTTGAAAATGCCCGCATCGCTCGTTCCTTTTCATTCGAACTTCTCCCTCTCTTCCATATCCTCTAGCAACGACACACGGCGCGAGGAGCTGCGGTTGTGGATTCCGCGCGGAGTCGCCGGTGCAGGAGGCCGTCCGCGAGCGCGGCGAGTCGTTGGCTACAGGTGGAGGTAAACTCCGGCACCTCTCCTCCCTCTCCTCCCCGGTTGCGCTCCAGATTTGGTGGGGAGTTAGGGTTCGGGTGACGGGGCGGGCACGGAGGTTGTCCATGGCATCAGCGGGCTCGGCGTTGTCCACAGTTGCAGCGAAATAGGGCTGTAATTGCTTTTTGTTCAACATCAAGCAGCACTATTTTTTTAGGGGGGGGTGGTTTTTGTGGTTGGTCGAATTTTGCCATTGCCATCTCATTACTGTCCAAGTGCCTAGATTCCACCACCAAGTTGTTATCATTTTTCTGTTCTTAATTTAGTGAAGTTTGCGTACCAAATAGTCTGTATGTGCCTAGATTTTTTCACCACCAAAGTTGCCTACCATGTGGTCGGTCAATTTTAGTGAAGTTATATATCAATTTTGTTCTTCTGAGTTGCCTATAAATAGTATGCAGTTGCCTAGTTTCACCATCGAGTTGTTGTTTATCGTAAGCATCAATAGAAGATGAGATATCATCGCGAATAACCGGCAACTTTTAGGAGTATTGGTGATGAAGATTTGTTGTGGTTGGTTGAATGCAACAACACTGTTTTTATAGTTTTGTTTTGATGGCTAGCTATGTGATGAAGATGAATATGTGCTTTTGTTGTGTGAATGAGGGGCAATATGTGCTTGTTTTGTCATTTTTTAGTTGCTACAAAATAGTGAGTAGTTGCCTAGTTTTCAGCACCAAGTTGGTTCTGCAAGTACTAGCATTTAGCAGTTGAGTTATCTCTGGGTAGGAGTAAATGAAGATCAATTCACCTCCCAATGACAGCGAAGTCACACATTTTTTTGTCTACAAGCAGAATTTGTGCTTATCGGGCTTGTATTTTTTCATCAACGTGACATTTTTTGGTGTATTACTTTTACAGAATGGCACGGAAAAGCAAAAGGATTGCGGAAAGAACTGATGGTGAAAATGAGGGAGAAGAGGTGGTGGCTCAAACAACAAGGAGTAATGTTGGACGCAAGCGTGGGCGGACGAATGAGGATCCTGTCCGGGGTGGTCGGGCTGGGAAACGGGCCACCGATTCTGCCCCTTGTGATGAAGAAGGGAGGCATCCGAAACGTGCGAAGAAAGTCGGGCACGAGGTATTTTTTATGAAAAACTTGAAAGAAGGGATGTTTTTCTGAGTCTTTTTTTAATATGTAATGCTCAATTTTTTTCCTAGGGTTTGATATATGTGTGGTTGCTCGAGGCGGGGACATCATGTGCCTTTTTGATATATAATGCTTTTTGTGTCCTGTGGGTTTTGATACTTGTTTGCTGTTTTTCTGTTTTTTGCCTTAATGTTGCTTCTTCAAAAATCACCATGTCATTTGTATACACTCTTATCTTGGATAAGCAGCAGAATAGCAGTATAGCAGTTGCCTACTTTAGTATTAGTAGTTGCAGTTCAATATAGTTCTAGTTGCTCAGTCTTTAGCAAACATAGCTCGCTTTTAATATGGTGTAGTTTGCTTAGTTTAGTATAGTGGGTTGCTCAGTTTAATATAGTGGGTTGCTCAGTTTAATATAGTTGTAGCCTATGTCCCTTTTTTTAATATGAATTCTTCTGTACATTTTACGCAGATTGGTAGCAGTGGGCCACCACCGAGGAACAGGGCATCACCTTCAAGACTATTCGTTTTAAACAGTGCCCTTGAGGATATACAAAAGGATGGCATCGGTGATATAAGATTTGGCGGCGTGCTTGATATCGGCACAAGAACAATGAAAGGAGATCTTGTCAAGTTTTTCATGAAGTGTTATGACCCAGAGTTGTCGCAGCTTGTTATCCCAGATAGGGGGAAGATCCCAGTTGATGCAGCCAGTGTAGAAATGATTTGGGGCTTGCCAAGGGGGCATAAGAAGGTTGCGTATGCAGTGGAGCCAGACATAGTTAGGTCATTCAATGAGATGTACAACATCCCCACAGGGGCCGCGCCAAAGTGACCAAGTGGTGCGAAATGATAAAGAAGTTGGGAGTTGTTGCTGATGACAAGTTCTTAAGCGCCTGGCTTTTCATTGTTTTCAGTTGTTTTCTTGCACCGACCACCAGCTTGAAGGTGTCCCCGTGCGCATACTCAGCTGCGTTGAATCCACGTGAGTTCGTGAATTCAAATGTTTGCCCGTTTGTCATCGACCAACTTAGGCTTGCTTTCATGGGGTTTGGAGACAAGAAGAACACGATATGTTGTTGCCTATTTCACCTAGTGGTAAAATGATCTAGACCCTCCCCCCCGCTATTTTCGGTTCATTGCATTCTTTCTTTCACCCTTTTTATTATTATTAAGTTGGATAGGTTTTTTGCAACTTACATGTGTTTTCTATTTTTTGAAATAGCTCCTTTACCTCGACTCGCTTGATGTGGACTACACAACAATCCACAGGGATTATGTGGATGAGAGCACGCAAACTGTTCTTCCAAGGGTCAAAGCATGGAATGAGGGTCTCATCAAGGCAGTCATTAAGAAGGACATGATTAGGAAGGGCGTTTATGGAAATTTGCGAGTAAGTTTTACTTTACTTTCTTTTGCACAGAATTTTTTTCATCCTATTTTCATTGTTGTTTTTCAGCATGTACACAGACCCCATGTTTATGAAGTGCGCATGCAGTGTTTTTGTTTTTAAAGTAACCGTGTTATCACCCAATGCCCAACTTTTTCTTTGCTTTTTTTGAAGTAGACAGTTGCCCATAATAAGGGTTGGATTTGCCTATTTATCAGGTTTTTTTGTAGTTGCATGAATTATTTATGCAGTTGCCCACCTATAGGGATGATGTTGCCTATTTTTAGGGAGCTAGTTGCTTTAGCTAATAAATGAAAGTTTCTGCATGAAAATTTGCATGGTAATCATCCTCATTTTTTTTCCAACTCGTGATATTTATTTGAAGTTACAGTTGCCAATAATTTAGAATTTGTAGTTGCTCATTCATCGGGTTTCTGTAGCTGCCGTAGTTTTTGTGATGTCCATAATTGCAGTTGCCCATCAATAGTGCTGGTGTTGCCCTAAGTTAGGGCGGCAGTTGCTCAGCCATCCCTTTTTCACTTATTCATCTTCCTAACTATTTTATCATGTGCATTTCTTTTTAACAAAAACAGCTCAAAGGCGAGTTCTTGAGGTGCGCAGAAGATAGCCTTTTGGGAGCATGGATCACATCTAGAAGTTTGTCGTTGAGAGGCTTCCTCAAAACTACAACCCTAATGTATTTACTTCCCTCTTTTGTTCATTTCTAAGAAACACACTGCCACTTTTTGTTCATCATTGTGTTATATAGTCTCCTCATTCAGTTGCATTTTGTGTTTGCAGAAACAAAGGAGGTTGTCATTGCTGGTGCACGATATGTGCTCTGAAATATCAGTCCAAATGGGAAGGTTTGTTCAAGGTGTGGGCAAGCTGGACGAGGAGGAGGATGAACCGGCAGCCACAAGTGTTTCAAGGGTCACAAGCGCACGTCAATCAGTGAGCAGGGAAAGGCATAAAAGGGCAGCGGCAAGTCCAAAACAGCAGAAGGTTGCAAAGCAGAAGAAAGGACGGGGCAGTAGCACTCGGTGCGAGGAGACACTTTTGCCGTCCGATGACGAGGAGGAGGAATCGGATGGGGAAGAATTTGGATCTTCAGAAGAAGAAGAAGAAGAAGAGAGGGAACAGAAAGATGAGGACAATCCCAAAGAGGAGAGTTTGGATGAGGAGGGGGACAGCAATGACGATGACGATGATGATGATGACTCACTACTGTAGGATGCTGCTAACGCGACACTACGATCAGAGACCCTTCGACGAAACTGTGTGCGATGCAATAATCGCAAACGGTGGTGTAAAAAACCGTCAAAAAGGTGCAAAACGTTTGCGATGGAATGCATCAAACACGGTTCAGATTTTAGTTGCGTGTGCGATGCAGGGCATACGGTTCAGTCAAATTAACTATTTGCGATGAGGAGGAACAAAAGAAATGGGCAACCAGATGAAGGTGTGTGCGATATACAGCATACGGTTCACTCGGATGAACTGTTTGTGATTAGGCAACACAAAAGAAACGGTTAGCCAGATCAAGGTGTGTGCGATATACGGCATGCGGTTCACTCGGATGAACTGTTTGTGTTGAGACAAGAGAGTAGCACAAAGCCCCTCCGTAGTAGTAGTAGTAGTAGTAGTATTTAGGGGCTATTTTGTTCAGTTCATCTGACTATAGATGTGTGGTGGAACTAGTTGAACTAGCTATTTCAGTGCGTGGTTGGCAACAATTGGGGAAAATTTTGGTTGGTTCAGCTGTCGAGTTGAACTGTTTGTATAAATTAAGAACGACTTCTTAACCTATGAATGAAATCTATGCTTAATTACTGAATTTTAGTTGCAAAAATTAGATAGTGCTAGTGATTTTTAGCTGCATATTTTGACAAATCGCAGTGTTACAAGGATTGACAAATGGCAATGTTACTAGATCAACAAATGTCAGTCTTTCCAGTTTGACAAATGGCAACATACCCAATATGACAGATGCAAATCTTACCAAATTGTTTGTACATGGTTGCACACGGGTCATCCAAAACAACCGTTTGCGTTGAAGGGATGCACAAATCCTGCGCTGCGAATTTTCCCTCGACTTAAGGGGGAAGACCATAGCTCTCATTTTGCATATGGGTGTTCTATCTAAAACGTTTGCGATCAAGAGCTGCAGAAATCCTGCTCGGCACATTTTCTCTTGGCTTCCTGGGGAAGCTGTCGGTTTGCATACGGGTGTTCTAACTAAAACGTTTGTGATCAAGAGCTGCACAAATCCTGCTAGGCACATTTTCCCTTGGCTTCCTGGGGAAGTTGTCGGTTTTGCATACGGGTGTTCTAACTAAAACGTTTGCGATTAGTGTTTTATATTTAAAAACAAAATTAAACTGCGGCTTGGGCGCCATTAATGGAGAGGATGCGAGCAAGGCGGGCGGCCATGGAAGTCAAAGGGCTCGGTTTCCAGTGAGCCTGCGCGGCGTACAACTCGCACGCTTCCCGGTGAGCCTCCGCATTGGAGTATAGCTCGCACGCCTCCCGTTTAGTCAAGCACTCAAGCACCTGTCCGCACGGCACCTCCTAGCCATTAAAAGAGTGAGGCGTGGCGTCACGTGAATGGTTAACAGAACGCACACAATTTATATGCACTGGAGCATGTGCATGTAGTTCAAATTTGAATTATGCACCTGAAATGCCTACAAAACCAAGTTAATGTATAAAAATGTCCAAACGAACCCCAAAAATTAAAAAATTAAACACAACACTCCTGTTGTTCTATGTTGACACTAGAAAAATTCTAAAAGCAATAAGAGGCAACAGATATTCTTTCGTCCCCAAAGGTGGCACCTTCCCTAGCGAAACCATCACGCTTGTTCTGAGAAGCTCTGGTTTGTGAGATGCTTATACCCAAACCTGCCCCAAATGGGACAAATTTTTTACCATGGCATGTTGATGCCGCTCCATGATAGCATGCCAAGTTTCATGAATTCCAGACGAGTTTTGGATTTACTAGAATTTAAAAACCAAGTATCTCAATGTTTGCGCCCGAGTGATGGTGGCAGGGTGTTTGAAATTCATTCTCATTTCTTGCATGGGACCTAAGCATGCAACCAAGGACACAGATTTGATTTTTCAACCAGTTTATATGCACTGGAGCATGTGCATGTAGTTCAAATTTGAATTATGCACCTGAAATGCCTACAAAACCAAGTTAATGTATAAAAATGTCCAAACGAACCCCGAAAAATAAAAAAATTAAACACAACACTCTTGTTGTTCTATGTTGACACTATAAAAAATTTGAAAGAAATAAGAGGCAACAGATATCGTTTCGTCCCCAAAGGTGGCACGTTCCCTACCGAAACCATCACGCTTGTTGTGAGAAGCTCTGGTTTGTGAGACGCTTATACCCAAACCTGCCCCAAATGGGACAAAAAATTTACCATGGCATGTTGATGCCGCTCCATGATAGCATGCCAAGTTTCATGAATTTCAGACGAGTTTTGGATTTACTAGAATTTAAAAACCAGGTATCTCAATGTTTGTGGCCAAGTGACGGTGGTAGGGTGTTTGAAATTCATTCCCATTTCTTGCATGGGACTTAAGCATGCAACAAAGGACACAGATTTGTTTTTTCAACCAGTTTATATGCATTGGAGCATGTGCATGTAGTTCAAATTTGAATTATGCACCTGAAATGCCTACAAAACCAAGTTAATGATAAAAATGTCCAAACGAACCCCGAAAAATTCAAAAATTAAACACAACACTCATGTTGTTCTATGTTGACACTAGAAAAAAATTTGAAAGCAATAAGAGGCAACGGATATCGTTTCATCCCCAAAAGTGGCACATTCCCTACCGAAACCATCACGCTTGTTGTGAGAAGCTCTGGTTTGTGACATGCTTATACCCAAACCTGCCCCAAATGGGACAATTTTTTTACCACGGCATGTCGATGCCGCTCCATGATAGCATGCCAAGTTTCATGAATTTCAGACGAGTTTTGGATTTACTAGAATTTAAAAACCAGGTATCTCAATGTTTGCGGCCGAGTGATAGTGGCAGGGTGTTTGAAATTCATTCCCATTTCTTGCATGGGACCTAAGCATGCAACCAAGGACACAGATTTTGTTTTTCAACAAGTTTATATGCACTGGAGCATGTGCATGTAGTTCAAATTTGAATTATGCACCTGAAATGCCTACAAAACCAAGTTAATGTATAAAAATGTCCGAACGAACCCCGAAAAATTCAAAAATTAAACACAACACTCCTGTTGTTCTATGTTGACACTAGAAAAATTCTGAAAGCAATAAGAGGCAACGACTATTCTTTCGTCCCCAAAGGTGGCACCTTCCCTACCGAAACCATCACGCTTGTTCTGAGAAGCTCTAGTTTGTGAGACGCTTATACCCAAACCTGCCCCAAATGGGACAATTTTTTTACCACGGCATGTTGATGCCGCTCCATGATAGCATGCCAAGTTTCATGAATTTCAGACAAGTTTTGGATTTACTAGAATTTAAAAACAAAGTATCTCAATGTTTGCGGCCGAGTGACGGTGGCAGGGTGTTTGAAATTCATTCTCATTTCTTGCATGGGACCTAAGCATGCAACCAAGGACACATATTTGGTTTTTCAACGAGTTTATATGCACTGGAGCATGTGCATGTAGTTCAAATTTGAATTATGCACCTGAAATGCCTACAAAACCAAGTTAATGTATAAAAATGTCCAAACGAACCCCAAAAAATTCAAAAATTAAACACAACACTCCTGTTGTTCTATGTTGACACTAGAAATTTTTTGAAAGCAATAAGAGGCAACGGATATCGTTTCGTCCCCAAAGGTGGCACGCTCCCTACCGAAACCATCACACTTGTTGTGAGAAGCTCTGGTTTGTGAGAAGCTCTGGTTTGGGAGAAGCTTATACCCAAACCTGCCCCAAATGGGACAAAAAATTTACCACGGCATGTTGCTGCCGCTCCATGATAGCATGCTAAGTTTCATGAATTCCATACGAGTTTTGGATTTACTAGAATTTAAAAACCAAGCATCTCAATGTTTGCGTCCGAGTGACGGTGGCAGGGTGATTGACATTCCATTCCCATTTCTTGCATGGGACCTAAGCATGCAACCAAGGACACATATTTGATTTTTCAACCAGTTTATATGCACTAGAGCATGTGCATGTAGTTCAAATTTGAATTATGCACCTGAAATGCCTACAAAACCAAGTTAATGTATAAAAACATCCAAACAAACCCTGAATAATTCCAATTTTTTTACGACACACCTATAGTTGCATGTTCACTTCAGATAAAAGTTCTAGCAATTCAAACACCATCCTTTGCAGCTGTGACCCCATTATGTAATTCAAATCAAGACGAAAAATCAAGTAGATCACACACAGTTTAGGTTAGCTAGCTAGCTCTGTTTAATTTCTGAACTTGCTCGATTAAGAAGTGTGGGTGTGATGTAGTCTCCTTTGTGTACCCTAATTATGCAATGACGTGGATGACCACTTTAACCAGGGAAATTCGAACCAAATTTTTGACGTTCAAACTCATCACACATGGGTTAAGCTATTTGAATCGTTTGTTATGTTCACATATCCTACACAGTTCTGAATAAGGGACCGTGTCTGATGACACTTTGCGCGCCAGTTTTTTCGCTGAAGCGATTCCAAATTTTCGGCTTCCGCGGAAATATCTACCTCCCCGCCCCCTCCCCCTTTTCAAACGCCACATTTCCCCTGTTTCCGCCTTCCTTTCCAAGTTGAAACCTTCACTCCTTGCTTGCAGCGCCGCCTCCTCGCCGGCGACCCTCCTTCATGCTGCTTGGCCTCGCCTATCCAGGCAGGTAATCCACACCCGCCCCCTATCCTCCTCCTCCTTCCACATCCCACATGCCCCGACCGCCGGCGTGAGCGCGACACCTTCCACCCAAATCACTGACCCCTCCACCAAATAAGCGCCGCCCTAAGCCATGGTGCACGCAGTATAGCCAGGATCTCAAGGAGCATTTGGCAGCGGAGAAGCAAATCGCGGTCGCACGCGGGGATGAGGTCGCGATGGCTGTCATTCGTGCCGACCCCAGATCTTGGAGGAGCACCTTGCCATTTGCTAGCTACGCCGGTTAAGCATGCTCGGTTTACCCGTTGTGTGTGCTGCTCCTGCCTTTCCTTCACAAATTCTAGTGAATTGTGCTATCTAATTTTACCATGCAATCTGTTGCTCTAGTGTATATGTTCTATATGTCGTGCAGTGTGGTGCCCACTTATTAACTGTTTCGTTAATTAGTTGTCATCTTCAGTTAACTGTTTGGTTCAATTCTGCAAATGTGATGTTCAATTCTTCAGGATGCAATTTTGTATTGTCTTCCATGTGAGAAATAAATCGAATTATCTTTACAAAATACATGAGAAACGAATACAATTGCTATATTTCCAAGTTGTCAAGCATGCTTGGTTTGGTTATACATTGTGCAATGTGCTTAGTTAACGTTTGGTTCATTTGTGTTGTGGTGTTTAGTTAACTGTTTGGTTCAATTCTGCAATGCGATGTTCAATAGTTATTGGTGCATTCTGTTATTGTATACCATGTGAGGAATAAATTGAATTTGGCTGTAGTAAATACATGAGAAACAAATACAATTGCTATATTTCCAAGTTGTTAAGCAGGCTTGGTTTGGTTAACTGTCTGATCTTCTATTAGGAGTATGTTATATTGTGCAATGTGGTGCTCAGTTAACGTTTGGTTCATTTGTGTTGTGGTGTTTAGTTAACTGTTTGGCTCAATTCTACAATGCGATGTTCAATAGTTGTGGGTGCATTCTGTTATTGTATACCATGTGAGGAATGTCGGGGGAATGACACCTATGGGATCACTGGAATCCCTTCTACGGTTGACGGGCGCGGGGCTGTGAGAAGAGCGGGTCTAGGAGCTAGCACAAAGATCGTTTACCCAGGTTCGGGCCGCGAGGATGCGTAATACCCTAGTCCTGCTTTGATGTGTATTTGAGTGTTCTTGAGCTCTCGAACTAGCTACGGGGCGTGCGTAGTCCAAAAGAGCCGAATCCCCCTCCAGTATGCCTTGGGCCTCCTTTTATAGCCAAAAAGGGGTTGCCACAGTGGCACACAGGAGGTGGAAAGGCGTACAGTGCACAAGCTTATCGCCTGGCATTACGGGACAAGACGCATTAAATGCGGTACTTAGGTGTCCCCTTGCTTTATCAGGGACGGGAACGGGGCCCGTCCCGTCCATCGCCGCTCCGCCTCGCTTCGACACGCGCCCAGGCCAGCGATGCGCGCAGCACTATGTAGGCTGGCAGGCTGTTGAGATGGCGTGGTGGTAGGGTCTTCACGAATATCTGCATGCCACCACGGAGGCGCTTCCCGAGCCTTGGCTTTGACGTTGTCGATGGTGTCGAAACTCTCAGGCTCAAGGGTGGCCGCACTGCTGGCGTGGGGCGAGTTGCCCCGGCAAGGTTCTTGCTGGGGCTGCTGAGGCCGCTCTGGCAAGGGTCTTGCTGGGGGAGCTCACTTCACCCCTTTGCTCTTTGTGTCCTTGGTCTTGGCGTTGCTCTGTTGGTCTTGTGCTTCGGCTTCCTTCCCCTGCCCTGCTAGGTGTGGTCGTAGGCATGGCTCCGACTGCCCGTGCACAAGTAAGGGGTACAAAGGAGAGCCCCTACTCTTGTACACCGACAGGAGCCCCCAGGCCCGGGCCACACATAAGCGCGATGCGTTGTTGGGCTGGGCCCAGAACGGTGCACGGGCAGGCGGGGCCGAATCCTCTTTACCGCAGTAACTTCCTCGCCCGCTGCTCTTCCCCACGACCTACGTTGAATGCGTGACGTGGGGGTCGTGTGTAGGGCGATCGTGGCTTTCTTGCGTCATCCCACGGGCCAAACAGTAAAGAGGCGGTCTGCATTCCCCTTCTAAAATAGAGGAAGTTACAGAGGCGCAACTCATTTACTAAGCGGACCTGGGTCGTGGCCATTTATGATTCCCACGCCCCCCCGATCACGAGGCATGAAATGGCCGTTCCACTTGCCATTCGGGCCCTGACTCATCCGCCATGTGTTCTCCATGCGTCGGGAAGGGTAGGCGGCGGATGCAGAAGGCACAGGTTTCTATGCCGGGGTGGGGGGCGGGCACCGCTGATTGGGGCCGCGGGTCGGTCCTGATTTCTTGCGCTCCCGATGGCCGGATTGGTTGAGTGGGGCGGCCGAGCCCTGACCCTGCCCCTTTATAAGAAGGGGAGGGGAGGGTGGCACCCCTCAATCTTTCATCATCCATCTCTTCCCATCTTGGCTCCTTCCCTTCTTCTGCCATGGCGGGAGGGCGCGTCGGTGCTTCGACGGTGGCGTTGAGGGTCTCCGCTCGACAGCGTGCCCCTCCTTCCCAGGAGCTCGTGGCAGCGGAGCCGGCCACGAGAGGAAGGGGGAGGGGGCGAGGCCGAGGTCGCCGTGGTCCTCGGGGAAGAGGAGGACGGGGCGGCGCGCCGGCGGTCCTTCCTCCAATGAAGGGCCATGTCGGGGACCAGCCTCGCGAATTCTTCATCAGGCTGCACCGGCCAGCGCGTCGTCGTCTTCGTCTCCCCATCCCATTCACTCGGGAGATGGAGCTCGATCCGCCACAGACTCTAAGACTGCACATGAGGGGCTGCGGGAACGGCGGCACGCGGGTTGATGTCGATTTTCCCGCCCCTCATGTCTTGTATCTTCGCCGCGGATGAAAGACCTTCGCTCGTATCCACAGCCTAACGGCGGGGCTCATTCTCTATTTCAAATTAATGGAGAACGGCCTGCTGTCTGTCAAGGTCTTTGGGGACATGGGAACTCGTCTGAAGTGCTGCGTGGAGAGCTCCTCCGATGATGAAGATTCCTCCTCGAGCGAGACTGACGAGGAGGACAGCGACAGCGACGACGAGGGTAGCGGGTGGGAGGATGACAGGTCCGATTAGGCATCGGACACGCCATCTCAAGGCGACGCCGGCAGCACCTCCATCTGCATCGCCAGCTCCTTGAACTTATCGGGGTCGTCTCCTTGGGCGGCTGGCTTGGGAGGCCGGAGAAGACGAAGAAGGCGGGTGGCGGGCCGTCAAGTCAGAGTACTCGGGCACCGACGCCTTCGTCGTGTATTGCCGGCCCGCTGCCTCGTCTTCCAGCTCTTCTCCCGGCATCATCATCACCAGCCTCTCTTTGGGGCGGCCACCCGGATGTTCTCCTGGAGCCTTCTGCTGCTCGTACCTCGCCTAGGCGCTCTTTTTGCCCTCCCATCATCTTGTTCCGTTTCCTGAGGAGAGGGACAAGAAAGGGATTACGGGCATCTTATCTTTTTTCAATCTTTAAGCCCACGGGCCTTTGTAGCATTTAAATCTTGTAATCCCCCTTGCTCATGTCTGCATTCCGTATGAACTGTACCTGTTTGGAACGTATTAAATGAAAAAGGGTGCTTGTCGGGTTTTTTTTGTGCATGAGCGAGGCCCATGCCAAGAATGAATCCTTGTTATTTTTAACATAAACACTGTCGCCCCGCAACATGCCTTGCCGTCCCCTTACTTCATTCATTACCATACTCACGCTCTCGGCGGGGGTAGGGGCGCAGTAGGTTCAAGCCCCTCGTTCGCTTCCTTGTCACCGCAACTACGACCAAGTTCCGGCCCAGGGAATAGTTCTTGGGCACAGGAAAGGGGGAGCACGGTGGTCTTGGAATAAACGAGGTTTCATACGTCCCAATTTCATACGGGAATGTATACTAGGGGATAAAGGACTTATCTGGATCGGCAGCCCCCGGCGATCTTGTCTTGCCGCGGGTGGATCTTTGGGTCTGCAGGCCCCGGAAACCTTGGCTTGCCGGGGTCGGGACGTCGGTCTGTCTTCTTTCCTCCAATCAGCCCAGCAGAGATGTTCATGCACCCTGTGAACCTAAAAAGGACGGGAAAGAAACAGAAAGACGCATACTCGACCTCTATGCTAGGGGTTAGTCGCTGCTAAGCACTATCAAACCTAACCGAGGGAGAGACTCGATCTAGCATGCACGCTAAAACATAGGGCACCAGCGCTTCATTTATTTATGCTCAGGGTCAGCGCCTGGCTTTGTACAAAGGTTTACATGCCTTGTCGGCAAGGCTTGTACAAAAGGTGGCTTGCCGGGAGGCCCGGCAACCGCGCCTTATGGGTAAAACTTGCGAAGATGTTCGATGTTCCAGGAGTTACTCACTGGAATACCATCTTCGGTCTCCAGGCGGACTGCGCCGGGCCTGGTGACTCGTATTACCCGATAAGGGCCTTCCCACTTCGGCATCAACTTGTTGGAATTCTTGGCCGACTGAACGCGCTGAAGAACATGGTCCCCTTCCTCAAAGCTTCGGGCATGAACCTTGCAGTTATGATAGCGGCGCAAGGCTTGTTGGTAGCGCGCTGCTCGCACAGCTGCCTGAAGACGATCTTCCTCGAGGAGCATTGCGTCATCATGCCGCAATTGCTCTTTCTCAAGCTCATCATAAGTGAGCACTCGGGGTGACCCGTATGTGAGTTCCGTGGGGAGAACTGCTTCTGCCCCGTAAACGAGGGAGAAGGGTGTCTGGCCAGTGGCTCGATTTGGTGTCGTTCTGATTGACCAAAGAAGCACCGACAATTCATCAATCCAGCGTCTTCCGCACTTGTGTAGCCTGTCAAAAGTCTTTGTCCGGAGGCCTCGCAGCACTTCAGCATTTGCCCTCTCAGCTTGGCCATTGCTCTGTGGATGTGCAACGGAGGCAAAATAGACCTTGCTGCCGAGGTCTTGGATGTACTGCATGAAGGTGCGGCTCATGAACTGCGTGCCGTTGTCAGTGATGACTCTGTTTCGTACGCCAAAACGGCAAACTAGCCCCTTGAAGAACTTGACGGCTGATTGTGCTGTCACCTTTCTCACCGCTTCCACCTCCGGCCACTTTGTGAACTTGTCGATTGCGACGTACAAGTACTCAAAGCCCCCGACAGCACGGGGAAAGGGGCCCAGTATGTCGAGCCCAAGACTGAGAACGCCCAGGAGAGAGGGATTGTTTGGAGAGCTTGAGCTGGTTGATGAAGCTTCCTTGAATGGAACTGGCACGCTTCACACTTGGTTACTAGTGCCGTCGCATCCTGTAGGGCTGTGGGCCAGAAGAAACCTTGCCGGAATGCTTTGCTGGCAAGGGCTCTTGACCTTATGTGGGAGCCACATATGCCTCCGTGTATCTCTGCCAACAGCTCCAGTCCTTCCTCCTGGGGGATGCATTTCAATTTCATGCCGTTCGGCCTCTTTCTGCACAGAACGTCATCGACGAACTGATACATGGCAGACCGACGGGCTACTTTCTCTGCTTCTTCCTGGTCTTCAGGAAGCTCCTCCGTCTGGAGAAACCGAACGGTATGCTGCACCCATGCCGGAGCCTGAGGCTCGACGGCAAGGACTAAAGGCATCTCCTCTGCCATGGGAGCGGTTGCCTCTACGACCAGAGCTTGACGCTCTGCCGGAGTCTGTTGCCCCACGGCGGGCTTAGTGTCCCCGGCAATATCCTTGCCAGCGGCTCCGGGGAGCTCGGCGGGAAAGTACCTGCCGGGTCCTGATTTCCTCCGCTTGTTCTGCTCTGTTGATGGTTCAACGGATGGTTGAGTTAATCGAAGCACAAAAGTACCTGGTTCCACAGGTAGTTTGAGGGCAGCGCGTTTCGACAAGTAGTCGGCGATGTCGTTCTCCACTCGGGGAACATGCTCCGCTTGTATACCATCAAAACGCTCCTCCAGCTTCCTCACTTCATCTACGTAAGCCTCCATCAACGGACTTTGATAATCCTTGTTAACTTGCTTGACGACAAGCTGCGAATCGCCCCTGACGATGAGTTTCTTGATCCCGAGGTCTGCCGCGATCCTGAGACCGGCAAGCAGTCCCTCGTACTCGGTAGTGTTGTTCGTCGACATCTCCCTTGGAAAGTGCATCTGGACCACATACTTGAGGTGCTCTCCGGTGGGTGCAACAAGCAGTACACCAACACCGGCGCCTTGCAGCGAGAAAGCCCCGTCAAAGTACATGATCCAGTCGCGACTTGTTTCCCTGCCGGGGAGAGTGGTCTGTTGGATCTCTTCGTCGGGCGTTGAGGTCCATTCCACAATGAACTCCGCCAAGACTCTACTCTGGACCGTTGAAGTGCTTTCAAACTTCAAGACGAAGCTTGATAGTTCCAAGGCCCATTCCACAATCCTCCCGGTTGCGTCTGGGTTATGCAATATCCGTTGCAACGGGAGGCGGGTGACGACGGTGATCTCGTGTGCCTGGAAGTAATGACGCAGCTTCCTCGAGGCCATAAGGAGGCCGAAGAGCAATTTCTGCACACTGGAGTACATTGACCTAGCCCCCTGCAAGAGGGAGCTAACAAAGTAGACCGGGTGCCGCATCATCTTCTTCTTCTGCATCACTTTACTTGGTTGCGTCGCCTCTGCCCCAGCGGTGTCAGGTTCTGTCGTCGCTATCGCTTCCGCGTCAACCTCCCTCTGTGCCACTAGCGCAGCGCTGACCACTTGATTTGTTGCCGCTAGATACAGTAGCAACGACTCTTGTGGTTTAGGCGCAACTAGTATCGGCGTAGAGGAGAGGTATTTCTTCAAATCTTGCAGTGCTGCTTCTGCTTCTGGGGTCCATTCCATTGGGCCTGCCTTTTTCCAAATTTTGAAAAAGGGAAGGGCGCGCTCGGCAGACTTGGAGATGAATCTACTCATGGTGGCAACACAGCTAGCAAGCCGACGCACATCTTTGATCTTCCTAGGCGCCTCAATCTGCTCAATGGCCTTGATTTTGTCTGGGTTTGCCTCAATCCCACGCTGTGACACAAAGAACCCGAGAAGTTTTTCGGATGGAACGCCGAAGACACACTTCTCAGGGTTCAGCTTGAGGTTGATCTTGAGGAGGTTCGCAAACGTCTCTTCTAAATCTTGTACGAGCGTTGCTCTGTCCTTGGTTTTGACCACTATGTCATCCATATAGGCTTCCATATTTCTATGCAGCTGGGGCTCAAAACCAATTTGGACTGCTCTCACAAACGTCGAGCCAGCACTCTTCAACCCAAGAGGCATCCGTATAAAACAATACATACCGCATGGGCTGATGAATGTTGTCTTCTCTTCATCTTCTCTCGTCATGAAGATCTGGTGGTATCCTGAGTAAGCGCCAAGGAATGATAACAGGTCACACCCAGCCGTGGAGTCTACAATCTGGTCGATGCGTGGCAACGGGAAAGGATCCTTTGGGCAAGCCCTATTGATGTCTGTGTAGTCAATACACAGTCTCCATGTCCCATTTGCCTTGTGCACTACCACCGGATTGGCCAACCACGTTGGGTGGAGTACTCCTCTCACCAAGCCCGCCGCTTCCAATTTCCTGATCTCCTCTGTGATGAACTCTTGCCGCTCCAAAGCTTGCTTCCTGACCTTCTGCTTGACGGGTCTCGCATGAGGGCAGAAAGCAAGATGGTTCTCAATCACCTCCCTGGGAACGCCGGGGATGTCGGATGCTTGCCACGCAAACACATCGACATTCGTCGGCAGGAAGGTGACGAGCGCACCTTCCTATTTGCTGTCGAGGGTGGATCTTATGGTGAAAGCCCCTCCCGTGCCATCCTCCTTGACGGACACCTTCTTGGTCTCTGGCGGTGTAGCTCTGGATTTCTTGCTCTTGCCGGTGGAGCTCTCTGGCACGTCCTCGACGGGAGCACTACACTCCGAAGAGGTGCGCTTGCCGGAGTGGGTGCGAGAGGTCTTGCCGGTCTTCTTCCCTCTCGGGGTTTCAGCAGCGGGAGCAAGTGCCTTGGCGGCAGTTGCTGCAACTGCCTCCCGGTAGAGTTGGTCAGCGCAGATCAGCGCGTCCTTCTTGTCGGAGGGGACGGTGATGATGGTCATCGGCCCTGGCATCTTTAGCGTGTTGTAGGCGTAGTGTGACACCGCCATGAACTTGGCCAGCACCGGGCGGCCAAGGATCCCGTTGTAAGGCAAGGGGATCCTGGCAACATCAAAAACAATCCTCTCCGTTCTGTGGTTCAGCTCGCCTCCGAATGTAACGGGTAGTGTAACCTTTCCCTTCGGCTGACTTCTTCCTGGATTGACCCCTTGAAACGTGCCTGTCTCTTCGAGGTCCTCATCGGGAATCTGCAGCCTTTTGATCACAGCGGGCGAGATCAAGTTCAGGCCGGCCCCGCCATCAACTAGCATTTTTGTCACTTTGAGGTTGCGTATCGTTGGCGAGACCAACAACGGCAAACACCCGACTGCAGTTGTGCGATCAGGGTGGTCCTCGGTGTCAAAAATGATAGGTGTGCTGGACCACTTCAGCGGCTTCTGGGCATCGAACGATGGTTCTGCTGCCGTGACCTCACGCGCCCATTGCTTGAGCTGGCGGTGAGAGGTATGCAGAGAGGCACCACCGTCGACGCACATGGCCTCTGTTGCCTTCTGGAACTCTTGCTCGCCGGACTCGTCGTCCTCGTCATGATCATCGTCTTCTTGCTTCTTGTCGCAGCCCCAAGTGGGCCTCTCTTGTTGGTTATCCTTGCCGCGGCGACCTCCTTGGCCGCCACGCTTCTTGCCGGATCCCTCGGCACCATCCTGACCCTTCTCCTTGTCCCGCCTCTCGTACTCAGCTTTCTGCTTCTCAGTGAGTAGCTCAACTTGTCGGCAGTTCTGGAGATAGTGGCCTTTGGTGCGATGAATCTTACAGTACTGCTTGTCGGAGCCTCCTGGCTTGTCGGCAGCCGCCAAGGCCCGACAGGCGGCGCACCCGGCAATTTCCTTGCCGGGGTCGTCTGCCTTGGCTTTCTTGGCAGCGCCGATGTCGTCGGATCCCTCGACGGCAAGCACGGTCTTGCCCTTGCGCTTCCTGTTGCGGCGCCGTCCCTTCTTTGCGGGGCGGTAGCGCCTTCGTCTGAGGAGTCAGTTTCCACGCCGGCATCTTCGCCGGGGTACTTCCTTCCCTCTTCAGTCCGAGCGCACCTATCGGCCAGAACGTATAGCTCTGCCACATCCTTTACCTTGTTCATCACGAGCTCTTCACGCATCTTGCGGTTTCGCACATTCTGATGGAATGCGCTGATGATGGCGGCGGGGTGAACGTCTGGGATGTTGTACTGCACTCGGCTGAACCTCTGTATGTACTTGCGCAGGCTTTCGCCTTCTTTCTAGGGGATGACATGCAAGTCGCTTGCCTGGCCGTGAGCTTGGTGGCCGCCCGTAAAGGCGCCAATAAATTCATGGCACAAATCCAACCAGGATGAAATAGAATCTACTGGCAAGTGCATCAACTATGACATAACGTTGGGCTTAAGTGCCAACGGGAAGTAATTGGCAAGCACCTTGTCATCGCGAGCTCCGGCAGCTTGCATCGCAATGGTGTATATGCTGAGGAACTCCGACGGGTGCGTCTTGCCGTTGTATTTTTCGCCAACGTCAGGTTTGAACGTGCGGTGAGTGGGCCACTGGAACTGCCGCAGCTCGCGGGTAAAGGCTGGATAGCCCACCTCGTAAGGTAACCCTCCAGGGCCTCCTGGTGCTGGGTGGTCCGTAGTGGGTCCTGCTCGCCTGTCTGATTGGTGGCGTGCCTCACGTCGGCGCTCGATGGTAGTTCGAGCATCTTCATGGGCTCGCTCTCAAAGAACTTGGCATTGATCGCGGTGGGTCCGCGGGTCGGACGATGCTATGGAAATGTTATCACAAGCGTCATCACGACGGACCGGCACCAGTGGCAACTGGCGAGGAGGAGGGGAATGCACCGTGGCCGCAGCCCCTCCGGTCCTCCCGCCACTAGCGTGTGGTGTTTCGACGGAGCGCCAGCCCGAGGGCCCCGCTGGCCGCGGCTCGTCCTTGTTGGCGATGCCGACGAGGCTCCGGATGGTGGCTCTCCAGTCGTCGAGCTTCCCCGCAGCAGGAGGGAAGTCGAGGAGCAACTGCGCGCGCTAAGGCCTCTGCCGGCGTAGGCGGCGGCGAAACCTGCGTGGACCATGACGCGCTCCGACTTCTAACCACGTTAGAAGGAGCTCTATCACGGCCCTGCGGCTGCACGCCGTCTTCGCCAGCGCCTCGGCGAGCGTGCTGGTCTTCTGCGTCGCGCGAATGGTGCACAGGACTCTTCCCACGGCGGCGCCCAGGGTCATCAGTGTGGTGACGCTGTTCGTCGCGCGCAACCTGGGAGGAGCGCACTGTAGGCGCCGGCATGGGCATCTTAGAGGTCGCCGTGCCGCCCGTGTGTGGCACGACGCCGCCCTTGGAGGGCCCCGCGCCGCCTGCGGGGGGCCCGGCTCCGTCTTTGGACTTGGTGGCGCATGGCTCATCGTGTCGCGCGCGAACGACGCCGCTTGCCAGGCTTCGGCTGCTAGAGCGACGTGGGTGTTCGTGGGCCACGCCTCGGCTTCCATCCACGACCACCCCGTCGCCCGCCCGTACTGGCACGGGCCGTTCGGCTCCAGATGAACCGATCGCAGTGATCGTCTTCTTCTTGGGAGCCATGGCGATGAAGAACCGCTAACTAACTGGTAGACCAGATTATCACAACTGCGCCCCCTACCTGGCGCACCAAAGATGTCGAGGAAACGACACCTATGGGATCACTGGAATCCCTTCTACGGTTGGCGGGCGTGGGGCTGTGAGAAGAGTGGGTCTAGGAGCTAGCACAAAGATAGTTTACCCAGGTTCGGGTCATGAGGATGCGTAATACCCTAGTCCTGCTTTGATGTGTATTTGAGTGTTCTTGAGCTCTCGAACTAGCTACGGGGCGTGCATAGTCCAAAAGAGCCGAATCCCCCTCCAGTATGCCTTGGGCCTCCTTTTATAGCCAAAAAGGGGTTGCCACAGTGGCACACAAGAGGTGGAAAGGCGTACAGTGCACAAGCTTATCGCCTGGCATTACGGGACAAGACGCATTAAATGCGGTACTTAGGTGTCCCCTTGCTTTATCGGGGACGGGAACGGGGCCCGTCCTGTCCGTCGTCGCTCCGCCTCGCTTCGACACGCGCCCAGGCCAGCGATGCGCGCAGCGCTATGTAGGCTGGCAGGCTGCTGAGATGGCGTGGCGGTAGGGTCTTCATGAAGATCTGCATGCCACCACGCAGGTGCTTGCTGAGTTGGTCTGGAAGCCGCATGTTGCCACGCAGGTGCCTGCCCAGCTGGTCGGGTTGGCAGCTGCATGGGAACGGCGGTGGAGTTTTGACAGATGCGGGCCTGGCTGTGGATCCACATGCGTCCTCGGTGAGGGTCTTGCCGGGGCCCCGGCAAGGGTCTTGCCGTGGCATCGCAGTCTTCCCCGGTAAGGATCTTGCCGGGGGCCTTGTGGATTTCCTCGGCAAGGATCTTGCCGAGGGTCGTCGTCTTCTAGTCCTCATCTGATCTTGTGTGCTTATGATCTTCACAAAGATCTGCATGCCACCACGGAGGCGCTTCCCGAGCCTTGGCTTTGACATTGTCGATGGTGTCGAAACTCTCAGGCTCAAGGGTGGCCGCACTGCTGGCGTGGGGCGAGTTGCCCCGGCAAGGTTCTTGCCGGGGCTGCTGAGGCCGCTCCGGCAAGGTTCTTGCCGGGGGAGCCCACTTCGCCCCTTTGCTCTTCGTGTCCTTGGTCTTGGCGTTGCTCTGTTGGTCTTGTGCTTCGGCTTCCTTCCCCTGCCCTGCTAGGTGTGGTCGTAGGCATGGCTCCGACTGCCCGTGCACAAGTAAGGGGTACAAAGGAGAGCTAACTCTTGTACACCGACAAGGAATAAATTGAATTTGGCTGTGGTAAATACATGAGAAACAAATACAATTGCTATATTTCCAAGTTGTTAAGCATGCTTGGTTTGGATAACTGTCTGATCTTCTATTAGGAGTATGTTATATTGTGCAATGTGGTGCTCAGTTAATGTTTGGTTCATTTGTTGTGGTGTTTAGTTAACTGCTTGGTTCAATTCTGCAATGCAATGTCCAATTGTCGTGGGTAGAATTTTGTATTGTTGTGCATGTGAGGAATAAATCAAAGTTGGCTGCACTTAATACATGAGAAACATATACAAGTGATATATTTCCTAGTTCTTAATCATGCTTGGTTTGGATAAATGGGTTTTCCATGTGGCTTGAATTAATCTGATGAATCTGCAATGTGCTTAATTTTCATCAACATATTTTACTGATAGCATGCAAACCCTTACTTAACCTGATGACTAACTACCTTATATGTGTTGCAGGGAAACAATGGGAAGCACTGAGGTTTACAATCGAGGTTAGCACGTGCATGGTCCGTTGTCTAATAGCGCATTATTGTGCAATTGCAGGAAACATTCTAATATTTAGGTTTTTAACAATTTGGTCTTGCACATGTAGGTCCTGCTGTGAGAGGTTTTGACCCACTGTTCGACCCTTTTTGCATATGGGGAAATGGGTTGTCCATGAATATCAGTCAAGTCAAGAAACTCAGAAAGATTGTTAGGATAAAGAAATTAGCGACGAAAAACAACAAGTTCTTTATCTACACAATGAAGAAGACATCAGTTCACTACAGGATGGTACTAACTATTATACCTTGCCTTTTTTATTCCTTTGCCCCGTTTCCAATATAGAAAAGATATTTATGCACATCCTTGTTTTCAGGCCTTTCCAAAGCAGTTCACTGATGATTACCTCTCAAACCACCTGTATGGCCAGGAGGCGAGGAAGGTATTCATACAACACCCACGGTTCAATATTGAAGTGTTCCTGAAGAGGACGAAGGATGGACGGTCAATCATCCACAGGCACTGGCCTAAAGTTACAAAGACCTTCAACATCAATGAAGGCTCAATATTCGCCTTCTGCTTCAGCAGTTTTCCAGATGAGATACATCTGTCTATGTACCGTCTATGTTGCTAATTTCGAAAGGTTATAGATGTTGCATGCGAAACTTGGTGCTGGTGTAGTTGTGTAATGGGGTAGCTGAGTGCTGAAGCTATATGATGTTGTACTATGATATATTTCAATTATGAAAATGAAATATATTGTGTGCTTAATATGAAATGTCAATTAGACTAATAAATGGATTATTAATAATCGGATAATTAGCCTGCTAATTGGGTTTTTTTATTGCAAACGGTTATTGAGAAAACACCGTGTGCGATGCATTCAATAACGCACATGGTTTCTAGGAATAATCCGTGTTAAATTAATGAACAATCACACACGACATCCTCTTGAAAACTGTTTGCGTTACGCCACGTGGCGCAAACGTTTACGACATAAAAACTGTGTGTGATGGACAGCCCTTGACACACAGTTTCTTCTATGCACCGTGTGTGATGCATTCAATAATGCAAACGATAAAATTGTTAATACCGTGTGCAATGGAAACGCTATCACAAACGATTTAATGGGGAAAATTGTATGTGATGTACTTGCGAACAGAAACGTTTTCCTTGGAGCGACTGTGTGGGATCTACATATGAACGGAAACGTTTAGAGGTGACTGACTGTGTGGGATGTACTTACGACCGAAAATGATTTCGCCCGTATAATTGTATTTTTTAGCGCTACTGTACGTATTTCTGTATTTGAGTGCTCGCCGGTCGCACACGACCTCATTTTGCCGAGCGTGTGTGCCAGGAGGGCATATCCCCGATGGTTTCTGGGTTGTGTGGGAAGGACCCCCCTATCGCCCACACTCACTAGGCGACGCTTCCAAATGCCGTCGCGAAAAGGGGTTAAAACCGTTTGTATAGCACCTCGCTGTACTAGTGACTATGATGATGATGTTCCCTCATACAGCAGCCAACCAGCAGCAACAGAAACTGATGATGATGATTCACAGCGCATGGACACTGACAACTCACAGCGGTCTGTTGTTGGTGAAGATGGTGGTGAAGAGGAGGAAGAGGACGATGAGGAGGAGGATGGAGAGGAAGAGCATCACGAGGAGGAGGATGAACATGAAGAGGAGGATGAAGAGAACAAAGACAAGGAGGGAAATGTGGAAGAGGGCAATGAAAAAGAGAATGAAGTAGAAAAGAAAGAGGGGGAAGCAGAAGAGAAAGAGGATGATGAAAAGAATGAAGAGGATGAAAAGCAGGAAGAGGGGAAAAATAGGAGGAGGAAGATAGAGAGGATGAAGGTGATGAGGTGGAGGAAGATGGTGGGGGAGGGAGGAAGGGGGGGTGAAGATAAGGATGATGGCGGCATAGGCGACAACGCTAGCACCGACCAGCCCAGCGGCAGCGGCTGCCATGATGAGGGAGGTGCACGAAATCCAGGGTGGCGCGGGGGCAGTGATGACGATGAGGTGTCGCTAAGTATGATCGTGGAGAAACTCAAGCGTTCTGCCAATGAACAACAGCAATCACAACAAAGGATGTCTATTGAGAGCACAAAAGGAAGCATCCAAAGTGCCGCCAGTTTTTATTCAAAGAAGGTTCGTTAAGGACATGCGAAAGGAGCCGTTTGAGGTACAGAGAGGGCCTGTTATTTCAGCTGCATATGTGGTGAGGATTGGAGAGTCGCAATACAGATAGAAGCAGGTCATCCCTGAGACCCGAGATATCCCTCTTTTTCCTGTGCCCGTGATGCCAACTGAGAAAAAATTCTGCGGGATGGATTTGTGCTTTGAGATGATGGGAGATGTTTTGGAACCACCAAGTATTGCTCCAAAAGAGGGGGAAACACGACCTGCAGGAGGAGCTGGAGGGGGTGTTGCGAGGAGATTAAGAAAGTGTGCCATAAGGCAGCTAAGGCTACCTTTCTGTCCCCGAAAGAAAGCCAGGTTGCGGCGGATCAAAGTGTTGTAACTACGACAACCAGTCAGCAAGCTCCGACAGCTCAGAGGCCGACAGATGAAGGGGCAAGTCAGAAAGTCACATCACCATCAAAAAGTAAGGTTTAACAGAAAAAAGCAACAAAGAAGCAAAATAGAGCACCTGCTCATATGCTGGAAGCAACTGAGCAAAAAAATCAAGCAAGTGTTGAATCAGCAAAGAATGAAACAGAGCAACTACTGCTACCTTGGAAGCAACTCAGCAAAAAACTCAGGCAACCGGAGTGAGTATGCAGGCAACAACCCCTCCCAAGCAAAGTGTGGAAGCAACTGTTGTGGTGGAGGAAGCAACCCCTGAGCTGGAGCAAGAAACTGTTGAAGCAACAGCACAGGAATCAACAGATAAGCCTCCGATAGTCCCCACCAAGCAAGCGTGCTCTGCAAAGGGGAAAGAAATATCATTCGATGATATTAGGGGAACCAATGAGTTGCTCGAAAAGTGCGTCAGCCCAGGTTCGACGCCACCGCTCGCGAGGAGTAAATCTGCTTGTACCATACCTGTAATACGGACATCACCTGCCATTAATCTATCAACAAACAAAGGAGCATTTGAATCAGGTGAAGAACCAGTATTGTTGCAAAGATCAAAGTCTGGAAGTGCCGTTTTGGATGATTATTGTCCAGCTCCACCTTTTGATCTTGGGATAGATGAACCAGCGGGAATAACAGGTGAGGAGGGTAAGGCAGCAGAGGATAAGGGGGTGGCAAACGCACCTGCCACCGGCGACATTGAGTGGGGAATTGATTGGGGCAACATGGATTTTGATGAATTCGTCGAGGGGCAGTGAAAAGTGCTGCAGCATAGAGCGCGGGCACATGTCACCTGCCGGATTTAGTACACCAACCGAAGATGCAAAAAACAAGTGTTGAGGGGGAGTCGGGCAAAGGTGCTGTCAGCAGCTCAGGCGAGCTCGTTTCTTAGAAGCGCGAGAGGAGGATATTGAAAACTCCGCCATCACAAAGGTCACCATATGTGAATGTAGAGATGAGGAAGAATTTCACATGAAACGCAGAAACAAACAGAGTGTACACAATGGCTCTGCTGCTTGGAGGATAAGGCACGACAAGGACGTCGCAGGGAGATGATACAACGTGTGTGTTTCTTCCAATAGCCACTTTTTTGTTTTTCCATGCAACCAATGATCTTTCTTCTTGTTATTTTCTCAACAGAGCCTTTCTTGTTCTACATGCCGCACATCATAAACTATCGTGGCTACTTTTGCACAATCAAGGAGCATGCTCAATCAATGAAGAAGGCCGGATGGATGAAGACACATGTCTTATGGTTAGGGATTGATGCAATAATCATGTACAACAGACGGGTGCGGTCCAAGAAAACAATCATGCCTGTTAGGTTTTCGGTAGGAAAATAAAGCCCACAGTTTTTATTCAATTAGCTTTTCTTTCCTTTTCTTTGTTTGGCACTGACATTTTTTCTTTATCATCTCCTTCTACCTTTTTTCACAAACTTGGCTTCGAAAACTTGTTTTCGATGTAAAGGAGCTGCATGACAGGTTCAACAAATCAAACTGTTTGGATGAGAAAGACATGGTATGCTCCATGTGTTGCTAGTTGTTTTCTTTTAAAACATAAGTTGCATATAATCCTTCTGGGTGTTGTTGCATAAAATTTTATGACCTGCAACACATACTTAGGATCCATCTGTTATTACACTTTTTTTGTTTTTTTGAAATATGTTTTAGGTGCATGTACAAACCACCCTAGTGTGCCCCTACAAACTATAATAGCCCCCACAAGATATGATTGAGCAGTATCTGTTAGTTGCCTTTTTTTAACATCTAAGTTGCCTGCTATACAGTGCATTGTTGCCTAAAAAGTGTATGGTTCTAGTGGCAAATTTTTGGACAAGTTGGAAAACCAAGGTCATTTGTGTGTGTTTATAGTTCACAAGTAAGATTTTTTTTTCATTTTTGGATTGTACATCTCTATCGCACTGACTCAAGTAAAGTTGCTCCTAAAAACTCATAGGGTTGCCTGAAATCATATCAGAAGTTGATGTTTTTTGTGTTTTGTAAGATCATATCAGAAGTTGATACCAGAAAATCATAGGGAGTTGCCTGAAATCATATCAGAAGTTGCTCCTAAAATCTCATAGGGTTGCTTGAAATCATATCAGAAGTTAATGTTTTTGTTATGCACGAAACATATCACCTTCTGTTATAGCTGACATCAAGGTTCTTTTTTTTGAAGGTTATGATTCCTATCCTTGAAAATTTAGATCCAGATAATGCCCATGGTGCACACCACTACTGGCTATTCAACATCAATTTGAGGGATAGAAGGTTCGAAGTGTTTGACTCATGGAGGACAATAAAGAAAAAGCAAGAGGCTGGATGAAGTAGCAAGGGCTATTGTAGCAGCAGTTCGCATATTGTGGGACAAATACTATCCGAAACAAGCAAAGATGATGGAGAAGTTTCCGCTTCTGGACATCGATGCACCAAAGCAGACTATATCGTAAGGACTAACCTACCTACATACATCTCGTTGTTATAAGAAGGAGTTTCTTTTTTCCAAGTGCTTTCCTGACATAGGGGTTTATTTTGCTGCTTTGTTGTTTATCTTTTTTTGCAGTGGTGACTATAGCATATTCGCATTGATGAACGCGTTATTGTGGTATGGGACGTGGCTTCCAAACTACGGACAAATCGACATACCAAACATCAAGAAGAAAATGACCATCTCCATCCTGAAGTGTGACCTGAACAAGGTTCTATGGTAGGAGATTCTCAAACCAGTCAAGAAGTGAATGAATAACCAGGTACACTTTTTTTGCTGCAGAATGTGTGCCATTAGAAAACTCACAAGAGTTGCTCCAAAACCACTTAAAACAAGTTTTCATAAATCATAAGCGTCCATAGGTTTGCAAGTTTTTTAGTAAGGAATGAAGCACAAATGTTAAGCATCCACCTACAATGTCTCCATTTTGTGAATTTAAAGCTAGGAAAACACATAAGTTAAAAAAAGTTCCTCCAAATCAATCCATAGTTGCTTTGAACTGTCAGTTGCTTGATTTCCCTTCTCCATCTGCTCAAAAACCAGTCCACAGTTGCTTCATCTAGCAGGACATTGTTGCTTTTTTTGCTTCAACTAGTTTGCAAGTCCAGGGATCATTTCTTCATGTGGTAACCATCACAGCAGCTTCCCTAGGCACGTCGCATCATTGTTATTTTTCTTTGGGTGTAGCTCTAGTGCTGATTGGAAGCGCCTGCTGCGGCTGCGCCCTTTTGTGACTGACCGAGGTGGATCCATAGGAGCAGGGGGGTAGGGGGCAGGAGGTTGGCCTGAACCACTTGGGGCATTAGCATTTGATGCTTCCCTAGCCCGAGCCGCTTCTCGGGGTGCCTTTAGCCTCTTCTTTCTTAGTTTATTCAGCTTAGTGACCTCGACATCTGCTTCTTTCATGTGCCTCCCAACTGCAGCGGTTGTCTCATCACTTGTCATTGCCTTCTTGGCTAGCTTTGCAAAATCCATTGCCATATTCACTTGCTGAACCTGGTTCTCCGACTCAGCGGGTAAGTCCGGTGGTGGGCTCTCGTTAGTTAGCGGCGGCGCACTTGGTACCGCATCCTGCGTCCAGCGGTGCTTAATGTAGTGTGCAGGTATCTCATCAACGCCAAGGTGCGTGAAAATTTTCAAGACATGGCAACAAAGTAGGTCGTCCCTATGACACTTGCAACATTCACAATCATAGATTGCTGCTTCTGGCCTCACTGTGACTAGATACTTCCTTTTGCCATACCCTGGAACTTCTTCTGTATTGGGCTCAAGGTGATAGAAGTTGATTCCAGCGGGGTGCATGTTGTACTGGCCAATCATCTGAAACTCAGTCCTAAATTTTACATAGATGTCCCTAGTGTATGCCTTGTAGGCATGCCTCTCAACGGGGAAACACGACCATCTTTGCGCTTCTAAATGTTCTGTCCGGTAGTCGTTCCTGCTCTCCCTCATGAGTATGTGTACCTGAATCTTCTCGTATTGCTTGACGAAGTTGAGGATTGACTTGTGTGGGTTCACATATCGCTTCAAGACAGCATTGAACCCTTTGTTGCGTTGCGTCGACTGGAGTAAAGGGAAGAACATGAATTTGAAGTAGCATGGCACACATGTAGCCCGGTATTCATAGAGTTTCTCAAAGTGCCCATGCATAAGCCCCTCATACTTCAACAAAAGCGCAACCCACTTCCATTCAAATTCAGCTGGGGTGAAACTGAAGTCGATACATTCGTTGAAGTCTTTGACCAAATATGGGTTCCTAGCCAACACAGGGCCAAGCTTCTCTTGCGCTTTCTTCATTATATGCCAACGGCAACAACGGTGAATCATTGTCGGGGTCTTCCTCTTGATTGCTTGTGCCATAGCAATGTCTTGGTCCGTGATGATGTTGTCCAGAGCCAACCCATCCATTGCCTCCAGGAAAGCATCAAACAACCAGTCATAACTTGAGGCTATCTCCTGCCGCACGAAGCCACATCCAAGCATAATTGACTGCCCATGCATGTTGATGCCAATGAAGGGGGCAAATGGCATATTGTACATGTTTGTGAGATAAGTTGCATCAAATGATACACAATCATGATAAGCCTCCGCGTAAGCTCTCCATGCCGCACCATCCACCCAAAACAAGTTTTCTATCCTGCCTTCCGCATCCGTCTTGCATTTAAAGAAGAATCATGGGTCGTTTTCCTTCACCTTGCAAAAGTAGTTGAGTGTTTCTTCAATGTCAATGTCCTTAGTTGCGGCATTCAGCTTTGAACAGTGGTTATGGATGGCTTTAGCTGTGTACGGGACAATTAACTCCGAGTAGTATGATGACATTATCATCATCATCCATCCTGGCAAAAATCAAAAAACAAAAACTTGTCTTTCAGGAAACTAACCACAATGTAGTGAGCAACTTGTTTTTATAGAGAATATAAAGCAACACTTATGCATAAGTAGAACAAGACTAGGTTTTTGACATAAAGTTTTTTTGCTGGGTCATGCTTTTTTGATTATCAGAGTTGCATAAAAATGAACATAGTTGCCTCAATTTACTGTTTAAGTTGTCAGGTTTTTCTAATCAGGGTTGCCCATGAATCCTAAACAGTTTGTGAGGTTGTTCTCCTTTTTGTTATACTAGGATAGAAAAGAAATCCAAGTGGTTGAGGCAGGAATAAGTAACACTTCTCCAGTAACAAGATTAATTCAATGAGAAGGGGGCAGGGTGGTGGGGGTAGTTTTTTTGTTGTACCTACTGTTAAGTTGCAGTCGTTAAGGTGAGTCACAAATTTTTTTCTCTTCGAGCTAGATGCCTTGGTGAGAACGTAGGTATTTCGAAAGTGATGGCTTGTTAATCAGTGGGTGGTTGTGATCTGCAACAAAAGTGATAACCTCACATCTGCCAACTATAAGCTGCACCACCATCTGAGCAGGACATTTTGTTTGCTTTATAGTCTCTCGCTTCCTCTTCTTCTTATAAGTGTGTTCTTCGCCATCCTCTTGAACTTCTTGTTCAGGTGAGCTCGGGCATGTGGTGTTTTTGCTGGATGAGACAACATTCGAGACCCCAACCCTCTCCACCGGCTTGCGGAACTTGTTACAGCAGAATTGTTGTTTTTCCACCACGCCCGTGTAGGCTGACCTGTTAGACATATTCGACTTGATTGAAAAACCCACCATCAAAGCGTAGCGATTGTAGTGTTCCTCTCATCGACCAATGTTTTAAAGCGCATGCCAACATAAGGTTGATGTGGTCGTGACCCAGCTTCTTTGTCTTCCAACTCATGTGCCTCATCAACTACAGCATTAGCAGGAGCAACCATAGGTGGGGGAGCAGCGACATGATTGTTCGGGACATGAGTACTATTAGATCCAATGTTGGGGTCAGGGGACTCACCAAACCCCTCCTCCAAATGGTGATCCTCTTGCTCATAACCTGCATGTAAGAAGGGTGTACCCAACTCAACTGAAATGTTGATGGACTCTACATCAAGCGGCGGTTCATTCAGATCAATCATCTTTTTTCCAGCTACTAATTGTCTTATTTTTGTCACCACATAAACCTGCAACAAACTGTGTGTTAGCCCACCACAAAGACATTGCATCATCTTTTGCAGAAATTAGTTCCAGAATAAAAGGAGCAACTACAAGCAGTTGTTTGGGCAAATATAGAGTTAAACAGAGGCAACTTATATATTCATTTTTGTCAAAAAGTTGTTGTTTCTTTTTTCTTCTACCTTTATGTTTCTAGCAGTATGACACCCATATATAGCAGCAAAGGTTTGTTTTTATGTGATATGTGCTTTACATTTGTTGCTCTTTTTTCAGCAGCAGAAATCACAACGTTTGATGATGGAAAGAACGTGCATATGACGGAGAGCTTACCAGGGGGCAGAAGACCTATCTTTGGTGTAGCTTATACTCTTTTATTTTTAGTGAGACCATCTGCAATGTAGCAAAGTACATGAATGTGTGTTTGTTCGAATCTGTTTTTTTATGTGTTTGTCGTTTGTGTCTTGGCGAGAACAATAGTGAAACACAAAAGTTGTGTTTTTAGCACACGCATGTTACTACTACTTTCTAACATGAGTTTTATGCTTTTCTACTATATAGTTCATGTGTTTTTGTTTGGTTGATGCAAAATGCACCCTAAATCAGCACAGGAGTTTTGCAAGTGTTTACAAATAGAGTTGCCCTGTTCTATAGGCTTTATAAAGGCAACTCTAGACCGTTTTGCACAGCTATGATGCCCAAAGATGCGCAATGGTCCTGCACATCGATCTTTTTTCTGCATAGAGTTGTCTCAATGGATACAATATGGTTTCTTCATGTTTACAGAATTAGTATTTTGGGGGGCTGGCTGAGTTTGTACCATTTGTCTGCTAAACAACACATGAATTGCCCTTTTTTTCTACTAGAGTTGCCCATTTTTGTTCATGTGCTGTTTTGGTTTACACAGTTCATTATACCCAGTTGCTGCATGCATACAATGGGGTTTTCCTAGGGTTTTTGGCTCAAAACAGTTGAGTAGTTGCTCTAGCACCAAAAATGGGCGTCTATAATCAACATCCTGGATTTGTACCCTTTGTCGGCTAAACAACACTGGAGTTGCCCAGTTTTGGTACTAAAGTCGTCTCTTTTTTATCTAGTGTTGCTTTGTCTTACTACGGTTGTACATCAAGGTACACAATGCATTTACACGTAGTTGCCCCATGCATACAGTAGGGTTGCCTAAAAGCAGTCGACCAGGTGCTCTTGTTTTTCACCAAAGCAAAAAACAAATAAAAACCAGTTGATGTTCAAACTGGCACGGTTGGGGTGGCTGAGCAAGCAAGACATGATCGAAGACCAAAGAGGAGAGAGGGCCGGGGAGATGGTGCTTACCTATTTTTGGGGGAGGTAGGCTGTCTTTTTTGTTCTCCGGGTCTGATTTCGAGGAAGAAAGGAGGAGGAAGGAGGGGTCTCTGTATGCGTTTCTTCTTTCTTCAAGACGCCATTGATGGGGGGAGCAACCTGTCCTTGTTCTCCAGGTCTGATTTGGAGGAAGAAAGTAGGAGCATGGAGGAGGAAGGGGTCCCCTGTGTGTTCTTGTCCTTCAAGTAAGAGGAGGGATAGGGTTGCGTGAGATCGGAGCGGGGGCCAGGTGGGGGCTGGGGAGAATCACGTGAGGGCGCTGGCGAGAGGACCAGGGCGCTCGATCACGTGGGGGCGCGTTTTTCCTTTTCTGGGCTGTCCTGACGGGGCCGCGCGGCTGCCCTTCCTTTCGGGGAGAGCTCTCGCTCCCGCGAATGGGCGCTCGGGCGCCGTGTAGCCACGTCCAAATATTTGGGCCTGATTGATTCTACGCCGCATGGGCTCAGGCGCTCAGGATGGGTAACCAATCACGTGAGAGCTATATCTAGCATTAAGTGGGACAGGGCGAATCCTATATCGCGCATCGGGCGTCCCCAAGCGCCATAACGCGTGCCCCCTAGCTCCCAGCGCGCCTTCTGGGCCGGCCCATTGGGGGCACAAGGTCCCCCGGTATTTCTTTCTTTTTTTCTTTTATGTTTCTTTTTCTGTTTTTTCTTTTATTTTCTTTTTTTCCACTATCAATATTTTAATTTGCAAAAAGCTTTTGAACTCTTGAACATGTTTTAAATTTGTGAACATTTTTTAAAACATGAATATTTTTTCAATTCACGAATATTTTTTCGGAACTGTTAAAGTACTTTCTACAATTTCATAAACATTTTTTGAAATCACGAACATTTTCAAAAAAACGTGAATATTTTTTAAAATTCATGAATAGTTGTTCCAAATAGTGAGAAAAACAAATTCGTGAATATCCCTTCAACCGTGAACATTTTTTGAATTTGCAAAAGTTTTTTTCTAAATCCTGAACATTTTTTAAACTATGAAATTTTTTTAATTTATAACAAATTTAAAATTCATGATGATTTTTGAATTTGTGAACATGTTTTTGAAATCATGAACATTTTTCGAAATTCATGAACAATTTTTCGAAATATTAAACATTTTTCAATCTGAATATTCCTTCCACCGTGAACATTTTTTGAATTTATGAAAGGTTTTTTGAATCATGAACAATTTTTATATTCACGAACATTTTATAACTTGTGAACATGTTTTTGAAATCGCGAACATATTTTGGATTCATGAACATATTTTAAATTCGTGAATATTTTTATGATTTATTAAGTTTTTTTGCTCAAAATGCACATTAAAAAAATTTCGGAACTTTTTTAATCGCGAATTATTCAAATAGAAAGCCCAAAACCCGCCAAAAAAAAGTAGAGCGCTCGGACATGGGCCGACCTATACCGGCGCGCTGGGGGAGGGATGGGTGCGCGCTACTGCTCCTCCCAGCGCCCCACGCGCCATATAGGAGGTCTCGTGGGACAGTAGCTTTTCTATTGCGTAGATATCTACACTAAAGGGCCGGCCCATTCGTGCAGTTAAAACAAATAAAGTAGAGGGGAAAATGGCGGGTTAGGGGTTCGAAGCTTAAATCTCCTAGATTCATCATGGCGCTGGTAGCAACTAACACATGGTGGAGTACATGTTAGATAAGAAGGGCGCGATATATTTGAAGCAAAAACACCAGGTTTCCACTTAACGAAATGCTTGATTAACAGGTTCTTTCTGCTCTCTTATGTTTCTTTTCTTTTTTCTTCTCTTTTTATTTTATTTTCAGTCTTTTTGCACTTGTGCTTTCTCTTCTCTGGTTTTTTTATTTTTCATTTTCATTCTTTTCGCATTTGTTTCTTCTGTTTTATTTTATATTTTATATTCCTTTGGTCTATTTTGTTTCTTTTAGGTTTTAATTTTTTTCTTTGTTTCTTATAGTTTTTACTCTATATTTTTTCCATGTGTCAACAACATTTCCCTAATACACGTCTATGATTTTGCCCATACAAATTTGACATTTTCTTAATATATGGTCAACATTTTTCTACACACCTTTTAAAATTCCAAATACATTTTTAACATTTTGTAATACTTCATTAACATTTTCATATACAAGATTGACATTTTTTTAATAAATGGTAAAACAATTCTATACATATTTGAAATATTTCATTAACATTTTTCATTCATAATATTTAACCTTTTTCATAAATTATCAACATTGTTTCTACATATTTTTCAAAATGCCTGATTAATAGTTTTTAAATAAAAAGATTAACATTTTCTTAATACATAGTCAACATTTTTTTGATACATATTTAAATTGTCCAAACCTTGATTGACATTATTCAAACAGTTGTTCAACATTTTATCAAGTGCTTGATTAACATTTTTATATACATAAGAAAAAAAGTTCATCGTTTTTTAATACATGGTCAACATTTTTTTATACACATTATTAAATTTCCAATTACATGAATAACATTTTTAAATACTTGTTCAACAAAAAATTCACATGGTTGATTAACATTTTTATACAAGATCAAAAAATTTCATCTTTTTTTAATACCTGATCAAAAAAATCTTTACACGTTCAACTTTTTCGGAATGCTTGATTAACATTTTCCAATTATTTGTTCAACATTTTTCAAAAGTTTTCTAGAGTATTTTTTGTTATATCTTTATTTACACTTTTTTTAATGTTTAACCAAAAGTATAAAATAATGCAAAAAATGAAAAAAGAAATGTGAAAAGGAAAAGAAAAGGAGGTTGTGGACACCTGCTAATATGGGCCGGCCCATCTTACTGGCCCCTTCAGCCAGTCGGAAGCTGAACTCGCTGAAGGCGAGATATAGGGGTGCCCCACCAATCAAGAGTCTTACACAAAGGCTATAGGTCGCGGGAGCAACTAGTTAACGAGCGCTCCTTCGGAGCGCTCGTAACGAGCGGTTCGGGAGCACTCCGCGCGTGACAAGTGTTGCGCGCGGAACGCTCCCGCAAGGGAAAACCAGTTGCGCGGTTGGTTCCCGGTTTTCCCTTTCCGGTTTGTGGTTTGGTGCGTTTTGCAGTTTGACCCTCGAACTACCAGAATTTTCCGTTTTCCTTTCCACGCGAAAACACAAAGAAAATACCAGCTCGCGCGGTTGGTTCCCTGTTTCCCTTTCTCGTTTCCATTTTTGTTCCCATTATATTTCCGGGTAATGGAGATTTATGGGGTAGTTACGGGCGGGGACTACCAACACTATCAAATGTGACCTTTCAAGTAAAGAAAAAAAGCAACTTTTTAATGTAAAATGGCAGTCTCCAGAACACTAGGAGAGGCACGGGTGTATAACTTTACTAAATTGAAGAAAAGCGCCTCCAGCTTGCCTTCGGCTCGTTCAATTTTCATAAACATCTTGAAGGGGGCGCATAGGTCGAAGTATGTGTTGGTCGTGCGGCGTGCTGGTTCGTGCGGCGCGTTGTACGTCGTGGTGTGACACGGCGCCTCCGGCGCGAGGGAACCTCCGGCTCGCCTTCGGCTCGTTCAATTGTCATAAACATCTTGAAGGGGGGACATAGGTCGAAGTGTGTGTTGGTCGTGCGGCGTGCTGGTTCGTGCGGCGCGTTGTACGTCGTGGTGTGACACGGCGCCTCCGGCGCGAGGGAACCTCCGGCTCGCCTTCGACTCGTTCAATTTTCATAAACATCTTGAAGGGGGGGCATAGGTCGAAGTGTGTGTTGGTCGTGCGGCGTGCTGGTTCGTGCGGCGCGTTGTACGTCGTGGTGTGACACGGCGCCTCCGGCGCGAGGGAACCTGCTTGTTCAATTTTTATATAGCAGGTTGTGCAAAAGGCAAGCTGCTTTGTTTCGAAAGGCACGGGTTTGAAGCATGTGCAGTCACGTCTGCTTAAGAGCTAGGCTTGTGCGTGTATTCACATGTGTGCATACTACGAAGGCATTGGTATGTTGCCTCCAGAGGCACGGGTTTGAAGCATGTGAAGTCACGTGAAGTCATTGGTATGTTGCCTCCAGAGGCACGAGTTTGAAGCATGTGAAGTCATGTGTGCGTAGGAGCTAGCCACGGTTGAGGCGTTCTTGGTATTTGTGTGTGGATATTGCCCGGATGCATGGTGACCCAGGCTTTGGTGGCACAAGGCCATGTCACCTCTGGAGGCACGGGAGGGTGGTCTCCAGAGTCACGCGTAAGGGTATGTGTGTGTGTGTGGATATTGCCCAGAGGCATGGTGACCCAGGGTTTGGTGGCACAAGGCCACGGGAGGGTGGTTTCCAGAGTCACGCGTAAGGGTTCGTTTTGGGAGTCATTGCTGTCGTACAAATAAGAAGAGGCATTGTTGTTTATAGTTTACTGGCACTCTCTGATGATGTAAGAGGCACTGTTGTCGAAATAGTTCTCTTTTCAACATGAACACGCAATTTCTAAGTACATTATATAGAAATGTGAGTTATTGATAAACTTTTTTGTCACGTCTAGATAGAATTAGCCTCGCGGGCTAAATCAAAAGTTATAGTCTTCATTTTTGCTCAAGATCTTGCTAATCTCGTCACCCATTTCACTAGGTTTGACTTGATTCATCTCGCTACTTAAGAGAATGTACATTGCCTCTGCCCTCTAGTCTTCCACCTCATCTTGTGAAATTTTGCCGAGAAGGGAAGTATATTATTAGAGTTTGTGCATATAAGTTGTTTATAAGTAAATCTATATAAACTTACTGTCAAATCTTCCAGGTCTTCGACAAACTCTTCACCATTGTAGAGGAATGCAAGCTTTAAAACAGAAAATGTTGATTCTCCCTTTCTACCACTGGAACATCTTGCACGGTATGAATCTGCCATCTTGTACCCTTGGCATTCATTGTTTGTCCTAGTATGGTGTTGAAGACCTCTTTAAACCTAGGTACCTGGGAATATTGCATTTTGTAATTAATTGTTTTAATATTGCAACTTGTAAAACTAAAAAAAATGTTATGTATAAATGCTTACGATTGCCGACTTATGAACATGATATTCCTGAAACAGTCTTTCTCCTTCTTTTTTAGCATCTTCATTTTCCTGAAGAACTCGAGATGCTTCTTTTAGATCCAATTTATCCATGTCTATCTTTTCTTTCTCAAATTCCTCTGGAGTCGTTTCTTGAGGATCAATAATGTGAACTTTGTGTTTGTATTGTCCAGCACATATAGTACATAGCGGTCATGCTTCTCCATTGGAATGAATATCTGCGTACAAAATACTTGTTGCTTAGATGACAGTTTAATATAAAGTAATTTAATAGAACACATATTTTGTGATTTTGTCATGGAGGAAAGGGTTGTTACCATGTTTGCTGTTGAGAGCTTTTTGCGTTGATTTTCCTTGAGATACATGGGAACCAGCTGAATCTTTGTTTTTTGCAATTCATTTTTAAATTTTGTAATACTAGTTTTGTGTTTCTTTAATTCCAATATATGCTGCAAACAATATTTATGATGAAAAAAATGTTAGAAAAAAGAGTTGTGTAACAATATAAAAAGAGTAGGTGTTGCAATGTAGACAAGATTTTGCTTTTTAAAAGTTTACATCTGCAAAGTTTGGGCCTAATATTACTCTGTCACTCTGTTTTGAATCTTGTCTGCTTTCCCAGATTTCTGCTATGTCATCGAGGACCCTCTTTTCCATATGATGTGGTATGTTCGTCTGTGCTGGTCTTGGACCAAATACTGCCTTCAGTTGGGCTCCAGTAAGTTGCGTGCTTTCACTGTCCCTGCGGATGCGCCTAATATAGTTTTGCTGCGACAAGGAGATTAAATAATTTTGGAGGTCACGGTCAGTGAGAAACAGATTTTTACATTATTTTTGGCCTCTGTCCGACTATTTTGAGGTGCAATAGAAAACAACTCACCTTTTGTATTCCTCCTGCCAGCTGTCACTCATGACTAGATGGAAGAGGCTGGACGCCTCCGTTGTGTGTTGGAAGCAATGAGAATGTTTTGGGTATGGACTGGTGCTTCGTCTTTTTCCCCTTTTAGTTTCATCTGTTTCTGTCAGCGGAAGCAGATATGTAATATGTAAGCTCTTGTGATACGAAAGACATTGGTGAACCGTGGGATGGGTAGGTTATTACAAAAAGAAGATAAGTAGAAATGATTTTCTTACCTTTGTTGGTGGAAAAGAACTTCGAAGTTTCTGGTTTGAATTCTTTGATTCTTCCAGGTAGTTCTTCGCACTTTACTTGGTTTGTTTCACCAAATATGGCTGTAAAAAGGAACTCTAGTTTCCACTCGGCATCTACGTTGCTTTGCTGCATGGAGGTCATTGGATATTATTTTATTTTTCTTTCATGAGATAATTGAAGTATTCAAGTAGTGCTGCTTGTAAAAATTAAAATTGTTGCTCTCGTACTATTCACTTACATCGAAATCCTCATCATCTTTTATGAGATCAATGCCATTCCAGTATTTTGCAAATTGAACCATGAAGTGTCCGCATTGGGTACCCTGCTGTTTTGGCACGCAAACTCTGTTAGGTGTTTCTGCTATCCTCGACCAGTTCGGTTCGCCATTGGCTCGTAGCTCCGCTTCGCCATAATGCTTCTTCATGAGTGCGTGCATCCTTTTAATCTGTGATTACGGTTTGGTGTTATTGTTGGGTTTTGGCATTAAACAAGGGAATGCAGGAATTGGAAAACCAATTAGAAAACAAGGTTGAATTGACGTACCAGTTCTGGGTGATCCTTATGGTGTGTTTTCCATGTATTTTTTCCGTCTCCGTCTCTGTAATTCAGTGAGTCAAGTATGTCGATGGAGCTCGTGTACTTGTTGAGCACGTACAGTGTGTAGTGTTTAGCTGTGTTGTGAGGTATCATAATCTGCGGTGTTTGGAGACAGAGTGAGTTAAAGTTCATTCTTGTCAGGAGAATTAAATGACATGTAAATGTGCAATCTGTAGGAAAAATGAATTATGTTTGTATATTTCTATTAACTTACCAGCTTTTTCTTTAAAAGTTCCTTCCCTGTTACAAGGGGTGCAAACTGTTTCAATGCTTCGTCCTCATTGAATTCTGCTAGTCCTCCTTTTCCTCCAATTTTAACACCAAGCACGATCTGCGACCAATTTTTTTTCAACTTTTTAGTACAATCTTTGTAATCACTGAAATGATGCAAGTGTTTTTGTCAAATTGGACTTCATACGTTTGCAAATTCTGCGGGAAGTATGGCTTTATCGGTTGTGTTGTATTGTTGCTGCACTGTCCATTCTTCGAACAATGCGTTTGCAATGGATCCCTCCATCTGTCCATGATCTCCTTTCCGTAGCTGTTCCATTATTTGTTTTCCTGTAATCCAATCGGGTCCCTTCGAGCTAATATATACGTTTAGACTGCAAGCAGAAAAAGTTTATACATTAGTTAGGTTGGTTTAAAAAGGGGCAACATTTCTTTGTTTTTTTGTTGTGACAAGAGAAAGTACTTACTCTCCGCATTCGTCATGTCTTTCTTTGCCGAATAGGTATTCATGAAGTGCTCTGGCTTTGTTCATAAATTTGAAATCTCCTGGGACAAAAGTAGGATTTTTTCCATGCAGCCTTCTTGAAGGCTTTACCGGTCTCTTCTTGACCGAGATTTTCTTGTCTGAGCTGTTCTCAGATGATTGAGGCATTGAATGTTCTCCCGATTCTTGCTGCAAGATTGTCAGATACGGCGTGGGATCTTTGTTGTTCATAGCTTTCATGGTCATTCAGCCGTGTTTTGATTACATCGAATTCAACGCCCATCTTTACATGCTCGTTGTATTCCTCTAGTTGGAGCGGGTTAAGGCTTGAAAGAAATTCATCAACTTTGTCGTGCTTTTCCATTGTTTGGGGTTTTAGGAACTCTAGAGAGATGGTGCTGGAGGTGCCTTGCTGATTACTTGTCGAGCCTGTTTCTTCTTGAAGAAGAACAAGTTGTTTCTTCTGCTCGAAAACCTGTTCTTGTGTATTTGGTACGTCGTTGCTTGTGCCATCCTCTTTTAAATCAGTGCCTGTTTGTTCAAGTTGATCTGTGCTCGGGGTATTGCTGTTGATATTTTGCTCGTCCGTTTGCTCTTTAGCATGGTGTGGTATCTTGTCGTCTAGTGGTGGTTGATCTGGTTCTATTGGTGGATCCTTTTCTTCGTGGTCTGTATAAGATTCTTAGGCGACGGCGTGTCTGCTGACATCCATAACCTCTTTGTGTTTACTGGATATATCAATAACTTCATGCTCTTTTGTTGTTGTCGCATGCATAATATGTTCTTTTGGCTCGGGATTTGGCGGAAACTCTTCTAGTACGCAACATTCTGTCTGTTGCATTTCTTTGTCTCCCATATCGACTTCATACGCATATCTGTTAGAATCAAAAAATAATAATTAAAAAAAAAGAATATTACTTCTTCTAGTGTGACACAATTGTAAGGATTAGTTTCTGAAAAGACTAACCTGTTGTACACTTGATTAATGACAGTTTGGTATTCCCTCTGTGTTGACTGATTAGTTGATATAGAATTTTTTTCCTCAACTCTGGACTTGTTCTGGCTCTAAGTTTGCTGTTGTTCCATCATTGGAGTAGTGCTTCAGGTTCATGTACATATAGAATGCGTAGTCCATTCTGCATGTAGAGGAATGGTACTAGTAAGATTGTTGCATTCAAGAAACGGGAAGAAGAGAAGTGTTGGAGCAATGATAGTGGTAATTGTTGCATTGAAAACACGAAAGAACAGAATTATTTCAGTAATTGTAGTATTGAATCTTGCATTGAAAAAAAGAAAGAAGTGAAATGTTGGAAGTGCTTACGTGTCTTCTCCTTCAAGTGGCACCTGCAGTTTGACCCTTTTGAAATGGTCGATGCTTTTTTGTGAAAGCTGTAGCTCTGTGCTTACGTGCTTCCATATTTTCATTAATTTGCTGGTTACATTGTTGAAGAATTCTATTGTGCCTGAATATGCAGTTGAAGAGTCAAGGAGTTCAAATCGCTGTTTTTGCATGTTAACTGTAATGGTGAAGTAATGACTTGTATTTTCGTCTTGCTCAAACCCGCGCAACGAACATGGTAGAAGGAACTGCAAAACAAAAAATAAAAAGAAAATATTTGGAAATCTTCTTATATTAGAAACATAAAATAAAAAGAGAACTTTGCATAACATATACGCAAGCTGATCTGCTTACCATGTTATAATCTTGCAGTTTTTCTTCTTCTTGCATGTTGAAAAATGATGTAAGCCTGGCAGGTAGTAATTTTTTTCTAATGTATTCTTGATCATTATTTCTGTAGCACATTGGATCTTCGTCGTCGGCTTCCTTTATCGAGTGCTGCTTGTTTTGTCACAGATACACAAAGGGAATTTGTCAGTTCAGTTATAGGGGAAGTTTATCTATTTATAAAGTCATATATATTGTTTTAAACGTGATTCTTTTGCCGTGGTCTTTACTTACAGTGTTGCTTAACGACAGAATCTTTTTCCCTGTGCCATTTAGTTGTTTTCTCAAGATTGTTAGCATGGGCTCGATTGCTTCGGTGCATACTGATTTACCGACCTTGAAGCTTTCGGCGACATGGCCTAGATTGACATCAAACTTGTTCGTTGTAATGAAAAGCTCATCCCTGCAAAGTATATTTAGAAAAATGTTTTAGTTTACACATGATACAGTCAAAATGATCGTGTGTAATAATGTGTTTTGTGTTAGTTGCATGAACTTACATTTCTCTCTGTGTCCATGGCTTGCATACAGCGTTGTACAGGTCTTCGATGGCTTTGTTGACGGAATCACTATCTTTGTCCCCTTTCTCCATTGTGCCTGCGATGATTTTGAATTTAATGTAAATAATTCCAAGTCACAAGATCACAAGATAGCAATTAAGTTTCTATTGTCTTGCCTGCTTCGATGCTAGAAGATATGTCCTGTCCAGTGTTGTTCCTTTCTTGTTCTCCTTCTGCTTCTTGCGGCATGTTATGTTCTTCTTTTTGCATTGTACCCTTTTGTTCAGTTTTTGCTGCATCCTCATTTGAGTCGTCTGTGTCTTTCTTAGCATCATGTTTTTCCTTGTCAACCGTCGTGTCTTGCTGGTGGTCTTTTCTGTCTTGTTTTTCAGTCTCGACCTGGTTGGCACTGACCTCTCTGCCAGGGGAATTGGCATCGTACGATGGTGTAGGGTTTTCTTCGATGGTTTCTACTTCTTTCTCTGGAACAATGTGTGTGTCTGCTTCATTGCTTGTATCTCCGTGGTCGCCTTCTTCGTGTTTCTACGTTATCATTGAAAAAGCATTGAAATAATTTAACTTGCTACTTTATTTTAATTATAGCAGCTGTTATGGGAAAATAGCGAAGCGTTTGGTGCGTTGTTTGAGCTATTTTGATTGTGATTAAGTCGCGTAATTTTGTGGAAATATTTTGTGCAACTTCACCTGTTGAGCTGCCATTGGTGATTCTGACTGTTCCACCCGTTCTTCGCCGAGTGTAGTTTCTTGGGTATCCTCCGGTTCTTTGTTTTGGTGTTCATCGTCACTGTCATGGTTTTTGTCTTGCAGCTGTTCAATCATAAAGGTGGCTAAGTTTGAGTGCATTTTAGTTCTCATGGAACTACTTTATATTTTCGTAGAATCAGCTTATGTAACTTTACCTCCTCAATCGTTGCTGCTGAATGTTGTGCTTGTTCTTCGTTGAGTGGAGGTTTTTGGGCATCTTCTTCTTTCTTTTGTAGTTCATCGCCGCTGCCGTCATTTTTGTCTTGTAGCTTTTGAAACACACAGGTGGCTAAGTTGCAGTGCATTTGAGGTTCCACATAGCTATTTTATACTTTGATAGGATCAACGTATGTAACTTTACCTTTTCAGTCGTTGTTGCTGCTGCCGTCTCTGCTGCGTGTTTTTCGGTGAGTGAATATTCTGGGGCTTGGTCTTCTGTTACGTTGATGACTGCCTTTTGAAGAACATGTTGCCCTTCTTCAGTGTCCTCCTTTTGCTCATTGGTCTCCTCTCTCTGCGATGCAGGAAAGTAGTGAAATGTCAAATGCGTGTTTTTGAACTATAAGTTCATGAAGAGGTATTATGTGTTTTCACCTCTGTATTTGTTGTTGTTACTGCTGATTCTTCGTTCAGTGGTGGTTTTGGGTCCTTCTCTTGCTCTTTATTTTGCTGTTCATCGTCATTGACCTTGTTTTTTTTCTTGCAGCTGTTCAAACATAGAGGCGGCAAAGTGAGAGTCCATTGGAGTGAATACAAATGTGATTTACCTTTTCAGCCGTTGCAATTTTATAATTTATAGTTGCAGGTTTCGTAAGTTTAGCTTTTCAGTCGTTGACGCTGCCGCTGTCTCTGGTACCTGTTGTTTGGTGAGTGAATTTTTTGTGGCTTGGTCTTCAGTGGCATTATTGTCTATCGTTTGAAGAACATGTTCGGATTGTTCATTGGGCTCCTCTGGTTGTGTTTGATGGTCTTGATTGTTGATGGTTTCTTGAGCTTCTTGTCCCTGCACCAACACAAAAAATATTTAAGAAATGGGTGCATTTCTGACTGTTCAGTTACAATTTTTTATAAGACCTCTATCTCTGGAGTTGCAGGACTGTCTACTGCTTGTACTACGGCTTCTCCTTGTCTCGTGTTGTCCTCTAGTTTTTCTTGTTGAATGTCTATGCCAATGCTTTTGCTTGCTTCCTCTTCCTGTTTAATAAAAATTGAAATTATAGATTGAACTTCATTTGTGTCTGAGCTTTGTAACCTCACCTCTTCAGATGTTGTTGTTTGAAGTTCTTGATCTTCGAGATCAGCGTACTCGTTTGTTTCCTGCATTTGTTCAAAGAAAAGGGTGAGACATCCCTTATAATCTTTGTATTGCCGTGGCGGGGTGTATTAGGTAGTTCAGACATCATAAAAATATTTCGAAAAGTGGTTGTTGTTGTTGAATTTTTACCTCCGTGTTGATGACTGGGTTATTTGTGCCTGCATCTACTGTTTCTTTGTCAGGTATAACAGTCTCTTATTTCTCATCGGCTGGGATGTCTTGCGCTTTCTCCTTTGTACTCGTGATGGTGATCTGCAATGTTGTGGCGCTGGAAATCTCTTGTACACAAAGTTCCTGTTCTATGACGCCTTCGTCTGTTTGAGGTTCACTATGGGGTTCAATTTCAACACGGGTTGTCTCTTGGTCTTGCAGTGCTTGTGATACCTGGAGATCAAACAATATGAGTTTGCGGTTCACTTTCTTTCCTGCCATTTATGAGTTTTCGGTGTGGGTAATAGTGGGCTATGGCAGTTTACCTCCTCTTCGTTGTTTTCTTCTTCTTTGTTGTTTGTTATGCTAATGGTTGATTGTGGGTTAGCCTCTTGCATTTGGTTGGCGGGGCTGCTGACTTGATTGTTCTTCAGCTGAGCCTATATTTTGTTGGAGGTTTGTCAGTTAACTTATAACTCTATCTAGTTTTGAAAGGAAAAAATGGATGTTCATACTGACCTCTTCACAGGTTCAGACGTCGATCGTATCTTGTGCTTGTGTTGGGGTAGTTGTTGTTGTAGCATTGTCTGTTGTGAGGTTGCTTTGTTTGTTCCGTTCATTCGTGTTTTTGGGGTTGTTGACACCATCCTACTGTTGGAGTTCATCTTGGCCTGTCGTGCTATTGGTACGTTCCTGAAAGCATTGAGGCAGTTCTTTTCAGTTGAGGTATGAAAACAGGGGTTTGCTTTAGGGTGCGTATGGCACCATGCATTACTATTTACTGACCTGTTTTTGCCGCTTTATCTTGTTCTTGTCAATGCCTATGTCCCTTGATTTTGTTCTTCTCTTCCTCTCTTCATCTTCTTCTTCTTTCATTTTTTCTCCTTTCTCTTGGTTCTGTTGTGGCTACGATTTCATTCGTGCGGTTGGCATCGGCTAGTCTACTTGAGGCTGCTGGATCTGCTTGCTCTAGTGTCTACAGGGTTGCGTTGTCTGTCAGGTACCTTGTGCAAACTATGTCCTGAAATTGTCTGAGTTGTTCTAATGAATCCATCAGGGCAATTGTTTGTTGCACGACTAGGTTCTTGTTTTTTTCATCCAATATCTTTTCCTTTTCGTTGCATTGGTTTTCAGCCCTGGTGGTTACTGCGGGTATCTGTTCTGCTTCATGGAGTACTTTTTCCAACAATTTGTTTATCCTTTGGAATCTTTCTTCTGCTCCTGTGCTGATGCTTTTGTTTGGTTCCCTGCTTCCACTGGTGCCGACACGTGGTTCGCGCCGGCGTTTGGGTGGAGGTGGTAGCAGTTTGGTCGTGTTCTGGAGTTGCTGTTGTTTGCGATGTTCTCCTGCTATCTGGTGAATTAAAGACGAAGTTGATGCTGTGTTGGCATAGAAGATCCTCTCTGCTGTTCCTTTCCATGTCTGCATCGTTTTGGTGGAATGTAGTTGATTAGAATGGAAACCGTTTTCAAAAAGGGAAGGACTGATTTATGTACAATATAGCTATGCCTGTATTTTGCCAAATTCATAGTCATCTGGTCGTGCTTTTCCGTCCCTTTTCATGTCTGCTCTAGCTATTTTCACTAGGTCACTCTCTTTGAGATGGTTTGCTCGTGGTAATGAGGTCTTGTCCATTGTCTTTGCAATCTTCCGCATTTCTTTTGTGTCGGTTGGCAGCAGCAGGGAGTCGAGGTACATGATTACTGGCCCCTGTGCCAAACCATTGACATGCTTTTTGTTCTTTTCTTCCTGAGGCGAATTTCTGTGTTTCTGCCATATCTTGGCTCCTTCCTTAATACATTCGACGATTACTTCGCAGAAATCCATCTTTGCCATCTCTAGATAGTCCATGTCCTCTACCATTATAGCTTGTTGGGCGAAGATAGCGGCGCTTGACCCGCAGACAATGTTGTGGAGAAAAATAAGGAAAAATATTTTAACTGATTTCCTATTTGACTGTTCGTCATCTAGTTCCACCAATTTTTTTAGCTCCATGAACAGTTCTTTTGGCTTGAAATCTGTATGTTTGAAGCCAAGGTCTGACATCAGTTCGTTCATTGAAATTGGGCTCTTCGATGGCCTTGGTGCTGACTTTTCCGTGCTGTTTGGGTATCCAAACACCTTGTGTATAGCTTCGTTGGTAATCTTGATCTTCTTGTCTTCGGTACCATCACCGAAGGTTATTGTCATGCTTTCTGTGTCCAGGTTGTCATAGATGTGTGCTGCAAGTGGTCTGCAGATGGAGCCCGTTATTTTGAAGTTCTCTATGCTGCCAAATCCTGCCGTCCTAATATCTTGCTTGTGACGGTCTTTAAGTAAATTCCATGCTTTCTTGACATGAGCGAATGCTGCCCTTGCCTTGATTTGGCATTTCTCTTTGTTTGTTTCTTGCTGTTCTTCGTCAACTGTTGGTGCTGCCAATTCTTTTCCGCTTGTCTTTCTCCTCTTTCTGTCCTTCTGTCCTGATTTGTTCTGTTTCAGAAGACAAAAAGAAAGGGTTTCGTTAGAAAGGAAAGTTAGATCCTGAGTGCTGAATAGTGGTATTCAAAATTAGTACATAAGTGTGTTTTTACATCGTCGTCATGTTCTGCGTCGCTGTCATGCTCTTCGGCATCATCGCCGTCTGTAGGAATGAAATCTGCATCATGTTCCCTGTCATCTCGTAATCATTGGTATCTGAATCTTTGCTATTGGTATCGTCTTGTTCTTTTTCTACCCTTTGTCATTTGTTTTTCTTCTTGTGTTCACCTTGTTTCTTCGTGGCGGTTGGTGCTGTTGGCGGGAGTACCATTAGAGGTAATGGCTGATGCTGCAAGGTACTAGTGTCGACGATGTTTTTAGCATTGTCCTTTTGCTTTTGCCTTTTTGCTCCAGGAGTAAAAATAGTGCTTGTATCTGATTTTCTCTTTTTTTTGCTTGTTGCTAGATGTTTAATCCTATTGAGCCTGGTGTAAGTTATCATTTCTTCCGCAGGTGGTTTGTTCCTCATGGTTTGTTCTGTGTCCTTTTCTGATGAATGAGGAGACATGCTGCCTATTTCTGCGCTTTGAATATCACCGTCTTCGTGTCCTGTATAATGACCAGGTAACAAAAAAGGATGTTCTTTTTGTCCGAAAATAATTGATACACATTTAAAATATATATCTTCCATGATTATGCATAAGGAATGTGAAACTCCCAAAGGGGATTTTTAGTTTTCTTTTCTTGGGTTAAGATAGGTTATTACTATTGTTACCGATTGAGCTAATCAGGGGATGGAAAAAAAATATTAATTATGGTTATGAGTGCAGCTGGGGTAGTGAAGTTAGGGTGAAGCATTTTCTGAGACAAAAATGCACTCTGCAGGTGATATTTCATAATGGGAGGAATATCATCAATGATAGTTCAAGATTTATTGGGTAAGTTAAACTATTTTTGAAACAAAAATAAGATAGTGTGCGAACATTTTTAATGTTTTCTATAAAGAAATATATAAAAAGTGGCAGGTAGTTTTATTTGTAGACATAGTTAAGTTATTGTTGTCAAGGATAGCAGTTAAGTTATTAATATCTCAATATAGTTTTTTGTAGATGGACAGTGGAGACTTTTTGCTCAAACCTTTCACAGGAGCTTGCTGGATTGCATGCTCTTCAGCAGGGTCTTCGTCAGTATTTTGCTGGGTTTTAGCTTCTTCATGAGGATTTGTCATTGCTGCATAAAAAATGGGCAGGTGTTAGAAGCAGAGTCGAGTGTCACAGGAAAAAAACCCTGCGTGGTGTGAAAACAAATTTGCATGGATAGAGAGGCACGGGTTGTTTTACCCTAGAAGCACAGGGTACACCTATTCTTTGTTTACGGTATTTCACACCAGAGGCACTTAATTTGAAAAACGGTTACATTGACAGGACAAGGGATGTAGAAAATCTCGTACGGTTATCAGTTTTGGCCTCTCAGGATGCTTGCGGGGTTTGGATCTATCGACGTATTCTAGTTACTGATGTTTCAGGTTTTTTACCTTTGAGCACAAATCGTATGGCGAAAATCCCAGGGCGGAGAGCAGTAGCATTTCTATTAAATCTCATCTCTGCGCTAGTTCAATTTGTTAGGCAAATTGATTTAGGTTATTAGAAAACTCCTTGGTAGCGGTGGCTAGTGTTGCTGTTCCTGGAAGTGGAAAATCACTACGATCAACCCGGTGGAATGGAGTGGGATAGAATGATAATTACCTTCAATTACTTGTGCGGTGTTCTTCGCTTCCATCCGCTTATTGTGTCGTTGCTCCTTTTTTGTTGCGATTTCCGCCGCCGCCGTTGAAGTCCTCGCCGTCGGTCGCCGCAGCCGGCAGGGTTATTGGTGTTGTCGCGGGCAGAGTGTGGTCGTTTGTATGTCGGATTTGAGTGTGGTTGGCGAACGCGTTGGTGGTTGTCCGGTGACGCGAACTCGATTTCGAGTTTGTGTTTGTGTGCAGAAGGAAGGAGGAGAGCGTGCGGGAGTGATGAAGGTTTCGAGATTTACTTTGCGGAAGGGGAAGCAAGCTAGTAGAAGAGGGAGGGAGAGATGGAAACCATCGAACCGTCTCTAATCTTCAACCGTCCATTTGGGCATCAAGATTTGTTATGCTTGGCTTGGTTTTTTTTTGTGTGCTACAGTATTTTTTTTAGTGTTGAGACTGTTAGTGCTGAAGTGGAGCCTCTCTATAGGCATGTGGATGCAGGCACACGAGGCACATAAGTGCAGGTTCTACAGGCACGTGGATGCAGGCACAGGAGGCACGGAAGTGTGGGTTCTACAGGCACGTAGAGAACCACGGGACAGGCCATTGTCGCGTGAGGCACGTGGATGTAAGCACCGGAGGCACGGAAATGCAGCTATCACAGGCACGGACATGCTGCTTCTCGAGGCACGGGTATCAACCCTGTGGATGTAGTACAAGAGTGCGTTGGGAGAGGCATGTGTTAGAATGCTCGGTTAAAGAGGCATGGTTGTGAAGTTTCAGGAGCGACGCGGGTGTGGCACTGGGACCATGTAAGAGTCACGGCGCATGTTACGTTAGGCACGTGAGGCACGTTTGTTCAGGCACGGAAGGCAGAAAAGGTGAATCCACAACAGGCACGTACGTGTGTTTTCTCAAGTCACAGGTGTGCTCTCTCTGGACGCACAAATGTGTGGCGGCAGAGGCATGGGTCCGACTACTCGGTTACAGAACCACGTTCGTGAAGTCACGTGTGTGTGGCATTGCGGGGCACGTAAGAGTCTGGGCGAGTGACACGTGAGGCACGTGGGTGTAGGTACGTGTAGGCACAGAAAGGAAGGCACCACGTTTGTGAAGTCACGTGGTAGTGCTGAAGTGGAGCCTCTCTACAGGCATGTGGATGCAGGCACATGAGGCACGGAAGTGCAGGTTCTGCAGGGACGTAGACGCAGGCACGGGAGGCCAGTGTCGCGGGAGGCGCGTGGATGTAAGCAGCGGAGGCACAGAAATGAAGCCAACAAAGGCACGGACATGCTGCTTCTCGAGGCACGGGTATCAACCCTGTGGATGTAGTACAAGAGTGCGTTGGGAGAGGCATGTGTTAGAATGCTCGGTTAAAGAGGCATGGTTGTGAAGTCTCACAAACACAAAGGCACGTTGGTTCAGGCACGGAAGGCAGAAAAGGTGAATCCACAACAGGTACGTACGTGTGTTTTCTCAAGTCACGGGTGTGCAATCTCTGGATGCACAAACGTGTGGCGGCAGAGGCATGGGTCCGACTACTTGGTTACAGAACCACGTTCGTGAAGTCACGTGGGTGTGGCATTACGGGGCATGTAAAAGTCTGGGCGAGTGACACGTGAGGCACGTGGGTACAGGTACGTGTAGGCACAGAAATGTAGGCACCACGTTTGTGAAGTCACGTGGTAGTGCTGAAGTGGAGCCTCTCTACAGGCATGTGGATGCAGGCAGACGAGGCACGGAAGTGCAGGTTCTACAGGGACGTAGACGCAGGCACAGGAGGCCAGTGTCGCGTGAGGCGCGTGAATGTAAGCAGCGGAGGCACGGAAATGAAGCCAACACAGGCACGGACATGCTGCTTCTCGAGGCACGGGTATCAACCCTGTGGATGTAGTACAAGAGTGCGTTGGGAGAGGCATGTGTTAGAATGCTCGGTTAAAGAGGCATGGTTGTGAAGTCTCACAAACACAAAGGAACGTTGGTTAAGGCACGGAAGGCAAAAAAGGTGAATCCACAATAGGCACGCACGTGTGTTTTCTCAAGTCACGGGTGTGCACTCTCTGGATGCACAAACGTGTGGCGGCAGAGGCATGGGTCCGAGTACTCGGTTACAGAACCATGTTCGTGAAGTCACGTGGGTGTGGCATTACGGCGCACGTAAGAGTCTGGGCGAGTGACACGTGAGGCACGTGGATGCATGTACGTGTAGGCACAGAAATGAAGGCACCACGTTTGTGAAGTCACGTGGTAGTGCTGAAGTGGAGCCTCTCTACAGACATGTGGATACAGGCACACGATGCACGGAAGTTGAGGTTCTACAGGCATGTGGATGTAACCATTGGAGGCACGAAAATGAAGCCAACACAGGCACGGACATGCTGCTTCTCGAGGCATGGGTATCAACCCTGTGGATGTAGTACAAGAGTCCGTTGGGAGAGGCATCTGTTAGAATGCTCGGTTAAGGAGGCATGGTTGTGAAGTCTCGGGAGTGACGCAGGCGTGGCAGCGGGACCATGTAAGAGTCACGGCGCATGTTACGTTAGGCACGTGAGGCACGTTGGTTCAGGCAATCCACAACAGGCACGTACGTGCGTTTTCTCAAGTCACGGGTGTGCACTCTGTGGATGCACAAACATGAGGCGGCAGAGGCATGGGTCCGAGTACTGGGTTACAGAACCACGTTCGTGAAGTCACGTGGGTGTGGCATTGGGGCACGTAAGAGTCTGGGCGAGTGACACGTGACGCACGTGGGTGCAGGTACGTGTAGGCACAGAAATGAAGGCACCACGTTTGTGAAGTCACGTGGTAGTGCTGAAGCGGAGCCTCTCTACAGGCATGTGGATGCAGGCACACGATGCACGGAAGTGGAGGTTCTACAGGCATGTGGATGTAAGCATCGGAGGCACGGAAATGAAGCCAACACAGGCACGGACATGCTGCTTCTCGAGGCACGGGTATCAACCCTGTGGATGTAGTACAAGAGTGCGTTGGGAGAGGCATGTGTTAGAATGCTCGATTAAAGAGGCATGGTTGTGAAGTCTCGGGAGTGACGCGGGCGTGGCAGTGGGACCATGTAAGAGTCACGGCGCATGTTATGTTAGGCACGTGAGGCACGTTGGTTCACGCACGGAAGGCAGAAAAGGTGAATCCACAACATGCACGTATGTGTGTTTTCTCAAGTCACGGGTGTGCACTCTCTGGATGCACAAACGTGTGGCGGCAGAGGCATGGGTCCGACTACTCGGTTACAGAACTATGTTCGTGAAGTCACGTGGGTGTGGCATTACGGGGCATGTAAGAGTCTGGGCGAGTGACACGTGAGGCACGTGGGTGCAGGTCCGTGTAGGCATAGAAATGAAGGCACCACGTTTGTGAAGTCACGTGGTAGTGCTGAAGTGGAGCCTCTCTACAGGCATGTGGATGCAGGCACACGAGGCACGGAAGTGCAGGTTCTACAGGGACGTAGACGCAGGCACAGGAGGCCAGTGTCGCGTGAGGCACGTGGATGTTAGCACCGGAGGCACGGAAATGAAGCCAACACAGGCACGGACATGCTCCTTCTCGAGGCACAGGTATCTACCCTGTGGATGTAGTACAAGAGTGCGTTGGCAGAGGCATGTGTTAGAATGCTCGGTTAAAGAGGCATGGTTGTGAAGTCTCGGGAGTGACGCGGGCGTGGCAGTGGGACCATGTAAGAGTCACGACGCATGTTACGTTAGGCACGTGAGGCACGTTTGTTTAGGCACGGAAGGCAGAAAAGGTGAATCCACAACAGGCACGTACGTGTGTTTTCTCAAGTCATGGGTGTGCACTCTCTGGATGCACAAACGTGTGGCGGCAGAGGCATGGGTCCGACTACTCGGTTACAGAACTACGTTCGGAAAGTCACGTGGGTGTGGCATTACGGGGCATGTAAGAGTCTGGGCGAGTGACACGTGAGGCACGTGGGTGCAGGTCCGTGTAGGCACAGAAATGAAGGCACCACGTTTGTGAAGTCACGTGGTAGTGCTGAAGTGGAGCCTCTCTACAGGCATGTGGATGCAGGCACACGAGGCACGGAAGTGCAGGTTCTACAGGGACGTAGACGCAGGCACAGGAGGCCAGTGTCGCGTGAGGCACGTGGATGTAAGCACCGGAGGCACGGAAATGAAGCCAACACAGGCACGGACATGCTGCTTCTCGAGGCACGGGTATCAACCCTGTGGATGTAGTACAAGAGTGCGTTGGGAGAGGTATGTGTTAGAATGCTCGGTTAAAGAGGCATGGTTGTGAAGTCTCAGGAGTGACGCGGGTGTGGAAGTGGGACCATGTAAGAGTCACGGCGCATGTTACGTTAGGCATGTTGGTTCAGGCACAGAAGGCAGAAAAGGTGAATCCACAACAGGCACGTACGTGTGTTTTCTCAAGTCATGGGTGTGCACTCTCTGGATGCACAAACGTGTGTCGGCAGAGGCATGGGTCCGACTAGTCGGTTAGAGAACCACGGTTGTGAAGTGACGTGGGTGTGGCACGACGGGCCCCGTAGGAGTCACGGCAAGTGTTATGCGAGGCACGTGGATTTACGCACATGAGGCAGGGCTTTGAATGTACAGGAGGCACGGATTCTGTTACAGGAGGCACTGAAGTAAAAACACTGCAGTGACGGACATGAGACACTTAACTTGAAAATAGTTACAATCAAGGGACAACGGGCAGAGAAAATCTGGTGTAATTACCAAGTTTGAGCTCTCAGTATGCTCGCTGTATTTGTATCGTTTGAGGTATTATAGTTAGTGATGTGGGAGGTGTAGTACTTTTAAGCACATATCGTGTGGTGAAAATTCCGTAGCGGGGAGCAGTAGCGTTTCTATTAAATGTCGTGTGTACGGTACTTCAATTTTTTAGACAAGTTGATTTTGGATAGTGCAAAACTCGGCTTTTTGGGGTGGCTGGGGTTGTTGTCCCTGGAAATGGACAAATCACTACGATCTACCTCGGGGAATGCAATGTGATAGATTGTTATTTACATTCGATTGCTTGTGTTCGGCTTCTCGCTTCCATCGGTCTATTCTGTCTGTTCGTCTTTTTTTGTTGTGATCTCAGCCGGCGGTGTTGAAGTCCTTGCTTCGTCGCCGTCGGGTGGGTACTTTGTGTTGTTGGGCGCACTGTTTGACGGTGTGTATCTCGAAGTGTGAGGGTGGTTGGCGAAGCGTGGTGGCGGTTGTTTTGCGAGGGGAACTCTACTTGGAATTTGGGCCCGTGTACTGAACCTAGGAGGAGATCTTGTGTGAGTGTGGAATGTTTCGAGATTTTGCTGTGGAAGAGAGGAAGGAAGAGAGTAGTGGAGGTGGGAGAGATGGAAATGATGGAACCGTCTGTAATCTTCGATGGTCTGATTTTAGTATCAAGATTCGTGTCGCCTGGCTTTTTTTGTTCGCTATAGCATCTTAATAGACGTGTGAGGCACGGAACACCAGGCTCTACAGGCACCGACGTTGGAATTATAGAGGCACTGGTATGAACTCTGTGGATGCACAAATGTGTGGTGGCAGGGGCATGCATCTGAAGACTTACTCAGAGAGTCACGGTTGTGAAGTCTTTAGAGTTACGAGCATGTGTCACCACGGGCACGTGAGAGTGATGCGTCGGGAAGTTTGGTAGTAGAGGCATCGATGCGAATAGTACTCAGAGAGTATCGGTTGTGGGTCCACATGTGTGAAGTCTGTGCAGCATTGGTCGTGTGGTAGTAGCGGCGTGCGTCGGGAAAGGTGCGAGCAATAACATTTGTTCCGTGCTTAATCGGATGATTTGACGGTTGCTTTTTCCCGGCAACCGCGAGCACCGCCACTCGGCGGTTGCCTCGACGCACAGCAACGACGAGCGCATGTCTTCCGCCCTCACTACCACGATGAGGCCGCGTCCAACCGCCTCCTCCACGACCCAGACCTTGGCACAAAAGGGCAACTGCGCTTCCATAGCCGCTCAATTCCGAAAACACTATTGCCGTTCCATCTCAACTAGCATCTTCACAATCTTTGTGTCAAGGCGGCCATCGCTGGACAAGCGTAATGGCGGAGGAACCATCTGCCAAGCGTCCCCGTGGTGAGACGTCCGACCAGAGCACCGAGGTCGACGACGTTCAGGTCCCCGGTCAGAAGCACGACTACAAAGTGCACCTCAAGGAGGTTGACATCCACGACAAGGAAAAGCTGGATGTCGTATGCACCAGCAATCCTAAGGAAGCCGACAAGATGATCAGCAGGATCCTGAAGAGGGTATGCGGCTTGTACCCTCAGTACATCGGCGTTGATGTCGAGTATACCAGGGAGGACGAACCTCCGCAGAGGGCAGCGGTTCTACATTTATGCGTGGAGGAACTCTGTTTGGTATATCACATCACCGCGAAAACAAAATGGTGAACCATCCTACAGTTTCAACCTCTCCATGCTTCTGTTTAATTAGCTTTTCACCCTGAAATTTGATTAAATTGGTTTATTGACTTGATGTATCAGTGAAGTTTCTGAAGTAGATGCAGCAGAATAGATTTTGAACTTGACTCACCAGATCAGTTTATGTATTTGATGCACTAGATTAATTTATGGATTTGATGTACGAGATTATTTTCTGAACTTGATGTTCTAGTGTACTTTCTGTTCTAGTGTAGTTTCTATATTTCATGTTCTAGTGTAGTTCAGTTTCTTGAATTGATGTGTTAACGTGGCTAAGAAGTAGATAGGTAATTGATTCAAGTGTAAATACCAAAAATAAAAATAACCTGCTGTGCTTGTATTTTATTTCTGAACTCTGCATAGCAGTTTCTGAAATTTTTTCATCCATGAATTATACGTACTATATAAGCATGTACTTGATTGATACTTGATGGATCCACCTTAAATGTGTCATCCCCCCTGCAGGCCCAAGAGCCTGCGCCCGTTCCTGAAGGAGGACAGGTTCTACACCTTTGCCGGCTTTAGTATTGAAGGTGACAAAGAGATGCTGCGAAGTTCTGGTTTGGAGATCAACCCCGACAAGTACATCGACATCCAGCGCAAATGGAGAGTTCCTTTCAAGGGAAGAAAGAGGTACCACTCTTTGGCTGATGTTGCAGGGAGCGTGATCCACCCATTCTACAAACAGATGAAGGATAAGATTGATAGGGTTGAAGACCATAAACTGTGGGGGATCAGCCCACTGCCAAATTACCTCATTGAGTATGCAGCGATAGATGCGTACGCCACCTACGAGTCATGGAAGAGAATTGAAAACATCAGAGAAGTTCTGGAGAGTGCAAAAGAGGCAGAGAAGAATTATGACGATCCTTACTACGGATACTAGTGATGACGAAAACATAGAAAACTGGTCGTGCAGTTGCTTGTGTTTATGCTTGTCCTTTCTATTGTATCAGGTTCGTAGTTTACTTCTGTTAGAACAAAGCAGTTTCTAATGTCATCTGTATCAGGTTAAACAAGTTTCCTTATGTCAAGTTGTAGTTTGTTTATGTGATTGAGCAAGTTATTTAGCTTGCTAAGTACTGTGTTTATTCAACAATCATGTGATTTTGAAGTAGTAATGTTGCTTCTTACTCTAAAAACAACAAAATCCAAAGCAGTCTTTTTACGCTTAGTACAGTTTAGTTGTGCACACAAGCGCGACTTCTTGAGGAGTGGCAGGAGTGGCATGGGTAGGAATACACAGTTAGAGAGGCACAGGTTTGCAGTCTGTAGAGCCACCGGCGTGTGTTACTACAGGGGCCGGAGGCACGGAATGGAAGTCTCTACAGAAATGAAGGCATCACAAGCATCCAGAGGCACATGGACGGAGTAGCAGAGTTGAGCTCCGAATACATAGTTACAGGGTCACGGTTTGGAAGTGTGCAGAGTCAAGCTTGTGCGACACCATGGGGCATGTAAGAGTCATGGCAAGTGTCATGTGAGAGAGGCACCTGGATCCAGGTACGCAAGGCACGGGATTGCGACTTCTCGATGCACGGGTATCAACGTTGTGGGTGCACAATAGTGTGGTCTCAGAGGCATGTGTTGGAATGCTCGGTTAGAGATGCACTGTTGTGATGTTTGTGAAGAGACATGGGCGTGGTACCGCGACCATGTAAGAGTCGCGGGGCGTGACACGTTAGGCACGTGGATGCAGTTACGGAAGGCACGGAGGTGAAGACCCAAGAGGCACGGAAGTGGGGTTTTTGTTGTTGCGAACAACTATCAATCCTGTGGATGTTCAAAAGTGTGATACTAGAGGCATGTTTCCGAATACGCAGTTAGGGAGTCACGGTTGTGAAGCCTCTAGAGAGTCACGCGTGTCTGGCATCATGGGCATGGAGTGGTGTGGGGCTTTGAGAGGCATCACTGGCCCTTAACCCTCTGGATGCATGGTGGTGTGGTAGGAGAGGCTTGCTTGCTAATACTGACGTAGGAAGGCACCATTGTGGATGCACCGGTGTGAGGTCTCTAACGGCGCGAGTGGGTGGCACCACATGCATTTGTTTGAATACTCATTTAGAGAGTCACGTTTGTACTCATGCCAGATTCATGCTATAGGTTGGTGGCATTCGGCAGCACACGGTTGCAGAGAGGGGGAATGTTTGTGAAACATCAAAGTCATCGGCGGTCACGCGTGAGTAGTATGTAGAGTCACGGCGTGTCGACGTGACGCACGTATGTCTAGGGACGGACTTGGGGCTTTATGGGGCATGGTCATCAACCGCCTGGATTGATAGTTGTGAAGTGTCTAGGGGCACCGGCTTGTGTTCGAATGCTTGGTTACTGAAGAATCAAGGAACTACATCAATAAAAATAGTCTGTTGCTTCATTATTACAGTATGATGTGCGGTTATACCGTCTTCTGATGTTTCGATGGAGCTAGGCTCGTTTGCTTATCAACAACTTTTTATTCCGTGATGTCGTCGTAGATCTTTCTAATCTCATCGCCATTTCGCTGGGTTCGATTGTATTCTGATTGCTAAATAGTAGCCTGCACAGTTGTTGTGCTTTCCATTGTTCCGTGCCATCCTATAAAAAGTTCAGTGAAAAAAGGAGAAAAAACACATCAGTATTAGGTCATGCAGTTGTATGATATCTAGCAGATTTATTGCGAGTTTTAAGCGAAAACTTACGTCAAAATTATCTATCTCTTCGACTAAGTGGTTGCCATCAAAGAGATGCGCGAACCTTAGAACAACAAACGGGGTTTCACCTTCGTTCACCTTTGGAACGCCCTGTAAAAATGCAACATCCCATCTAGTCTTTTCCTTTTTGAATTTTTCACCCAGTAATATTTCGTATACTTCTTTAAACCTGGGAACCTAGGAATTGCATTTTGTTTTTGTTTTAGAGAGACATGTAGTGTAATTTGTAAAACTGAAAGATGGCGTTATTTACAATTCTTACCAGTTTGTCTTTATGGTTGTGGTATTTGTTATGCTCCTTTTCTTTGATGGCTTCGTTGTTTTCCATGTTAGCAATCTACTTAATTAGTTTGCCATCATGCACGTGTCAGTCACGTTGATTTTTCAGGTATTCTTGCCTCTTCAATTCTTCAAGAGAGGTTTCTTCAGGTTCGATGATTTGAAGCTTCCTTCTATATCTTTCGAGCACGAATAGTGTGTATCGGTCTTCCTTTTCAAATGGCATGAATACATGTGGCACAAAAGTTTTATTGTTAGAGGAGAGTTTAGAATATAGTATTCTGTTTGAAATGCTTATTTTTATTTTGTTGTATGGAAAACGCTATTACCATTTTTGCTGTTTTGAGCTTCTCTGATTGACATTTCTGAAGGAACAAAGGAACCAAGACATCCTTTTCTCGTGTGAAATCATCTCTGAAGTTCTTCGTAGATTTTCTTTTATCCTTTAAACCCAGAATATGCTGCAGGCAACAAATAAAAACGATAAAAACGAGTTAGAAAACATAGATCGGTACCAAGAGATTAAACAATAGTTCGAAAAAGATGAGTTTATATGATCACTGTGATTTTTTGAAATTTACCTCTGCAAAGCTTGGGCCTAATAATAGTCTATGTCTTTTGTGTATAGTTTGGTTGCTGCTTTCCCATGCTTCTGCTAACTCATCGAGCACCTTCTTTTCCATTTCTTGACGTTTTTTCTTGTTTGCAGGCCCAAATATTTCCTTTAGCTTTGATCCAGTAAGAGTTGTGCTTTTGCTCTGTGGTTGATCTCTCGAGAATACTACTTTTTTGCTTACATACAGGGCAGTAGAAGAAATTTTTGTTGAGAAAGTCATTAACTAAGTAAGCTGATAAACAAGAATTTAAGGTTCTTTCCAGTTTCCTTTCTTATTTGTGTGATTGCTGCCTAACTTTAACTAATTTGAGGTGTAAAAGGAACCAAGTTACCTTTTGAATTCATCCTGCCATGTGTCACTCATGACTATGTTGTAGAGCTCGTTTGCCTTACCACGTGTAGAAACGAATGCCGGTGTTGCGGGTATTTCTTGCTACTCTCTGATTGATGCTGGTTTTTTTCATCTCGCTCTGTCAAAGCAGATAAAAAATTATGGCTGTTGTTTCTAAAAGAAATATTTGAAGCTCTAGTAATGTTGACTGATGGTAAAAATGAAAATAGTTATATTACCTTTCATGGGTGAAAAAAGGTTTGTAGTCTCTGGTTTGTAATCTTTGAGTTTTCCAGGAAGTTGATGGTCCTTTATTTGGTTGGTTTTACTGAATATGAGTGTGTATGCGTACTCCGGTTTCCATTCGGCATCGACCTTGCTGGGCTACAAGCATGTGAAAATGTATGGTTTATAGTTACGTGTTGTTCACAATTGTTAATAAACTAATTACGGTAATAAAGAAATCAAGTTATTTGACGTGTATGTAGTGATAACTTACATGAAAATCCTCTCTGTCCTTGACCAGTTCTTTCCCATTATAGTATTTTGCAAATTGGGCCGTGAAGTGACCGCATTGTGTTCCTTCTTGCTTTGGTGTGCAGACCCTGTGAGGCCTTTCTGCTATCCTTTCCCAGTCTGGTTCGTTCTTGTGTTTTAGTCTGTGGTGCTTGTTCATAAGCACGGACATCCTTCTCATCTGTTATTGCATTATGGTTTTGTTGTTTGGGTGCGGCATTGAGAACAGTAAGAGTATCATACTATCATGAGGAAAAGAGCAAATCAATGTACAAAAAGTACGTACCAGTTCTTCTTGATGCACGTGGTGTTGACTCCAAGACAAATCGGCGTAGTTTACGTAGTTCAGTGAGTCAAGGATGTCGATGCTATCTCTGTACTTGTTCAGTACATAGAGCGTGTAGTGGTTGTTTGTGTGATGAGGTATCATGATCTACGTTGAGAGAGGAGATCATTGTTGATGTAAAAATTGAATTTCATTTTATCGTTGAAGCTCAAAGAGAATAGGTCATGTGCTAAGTAATAATACTGAACTTACCTTCTTCGAATGGAGGATGTCTTTACCTCCCACGAGGAGTTCAAATCCTTTTAGTGCTTCGTCCTTGTTGAATTCTGATAGCTCTCCGTTATCATAATTGAGACCGAGCACCAGCTTCAAGAAAGAGAGTGTGTGGTTTTAGTTAAATATTCTATCATAGTAATGGCGGTGGTGTTTTTGTGGGTGAGGTATGCATACATTTGCGAAACCTGCAGGGAGTACAGTTGTGTCGTCTGGGTTGAATTGTTCTTGTTCTGTCCATTCCTCCAGTAACGCGTTTAGCATGGAGCCCTCCATCTGTGTTTCTTCTTTTCCTGCTTGTTCCATGAAGGATTTTGCTGAAATGCAGTCTTCTCGGTTTGAGATTTTATATTTATATAGCACTTGTCTGCAAGGAGGGTTTGGAAGTAGGTGAGTGAATTGTTAGTTGGATGTTAGAGAATCTGTAGCTCTCTGTAATTGTTTCCATGGAACTAGGAGAATCTGCTTACCCTGCGCATTCTCTCTGTCCTTGTCGGCTCATCAGATATCTATAGAGTTGTATGGCCTTTTCTCTGTAAATGAAATATCCTGGAACAAGTGATGCAACCTTGACTTTCCCAGGTTCCTTGCTTGGTCGTTTGAATGTCCTCTTAATTGAGATTATGTTTGCTGAGCTGATCTCTGATGATTGAATCGTTGAGGGTTTTGGGGATCTTATCTGTACTGTTGCAAGATGCCTTGCCTTTTTCTTGTCGTGAACTAACTGCGCCTGCTTGTTAGGCTGCCTAGGTGTTGGTGTTTCCTTTTGTGTGCTATTGTTTTTGATGCTCGGTTCTATTGAGATTGCAGCATCGCGTTTCCTCTGTTCAAGTATCTTTTCTGTTAAATCCTTCTCTTTCTGCTTTCTTTCTTCTTTCTTTCTTCTTGTGCATGTTTCACCTCGGGTGATGTTCCTGGTTTGTGATCTTCGTCAACAGGGTTCTTGTTCTGTTTGGAAAGCTCTTGTTGGCGAGTTGGTACACTCTTTGTCCTGTTATCACCTTCTAAAGGAGAGCCTGTTATGTCTTCTGTCTTTTTATTTGGGGGTGGTCTGTCTGGTTCTATCGGTGGATCTTTCCGTTCGTCTTCCTTTTGTAAATCAGTGTCTGGCTGCGCGTGTTGTTCCCTCTGTAAACCAGCATCTGTCTGGGCTTGTTCTTCCGTGAGTGCTTCTTCAGACGCCTTGGTGGTATCCTTGCTGCTCACATGATAATCTTGTTTCTCCTCATCGCTGCTTGTGTCTTTAATGTCAATAACTTCTATCTCTTGAGCGCTCGTCCTAATGTGCTCGGGAGTTGGAGGAATCTCTTCTTGAATTATGTCACAATGTATTCGTTGCATTTCACTGTCTTCCATATCGACCTCAGAGTTCAGCATATCTGTTAAAATAAAAAATAAAAACTTATTGGTGTGTCTCTGACAATTATATAAGTAGAATTTTACTTTGTTGTTTTCAGAAAGAGAAACCTTTGGTGTAGTTGATTAATGACAGTGCGGCTGTATCTCTGTATTGGTTGATTATTTGATAGAGAATTTTCTTCCTCAACTCCGGGACTTGTTCTTCTGTTAGGTACACTGTTTCTCCACGGTCGGTGTAGTGCTTTGCGTTCATGAACATATAGAACGCACAGTCGAGTCTGCATGTAGAATGATGATTGGTTATTGTCGTTGTCCAAAGATGGTTGGGCAGTTTAGGTGAAGTTGTCCTAACGTCCTATGTTTTTTATGGATTGCATTAATAATTTAATTGTTACAGTGAGTAAGGAAAAGGAGAAAGGTTTGTAGTGCTTACGTTCCTCCCTGAAGTGGTACCTGCATTTTGACCTTTTCGAAATGGTCAATACTACTTGGAGACAGCTGGAGCAATTTGCTTATTTGCTTCCATATCCTCTTTACTCTGCTTGTTACTGTGTTGAAGTAATCCATTGTGCCTTGATATTCAACTGGTAAAGAGTCAAGGAGTTCAAAGCGCTCTTTTTTCATGTTTATTGTAAAAACGAAGTAGTGGCCCACAGCTCCTTCTCGAACAGGCCTGCCTATGCAAACTGGTAGAAAGAACTGCAGAATGCAAAATAAATAAATAAGGGATCCTTCTTGGATTTAGTCTTGATTTGTTGATCGTTAGAGAGAATTGTAGTGCCGAGATTGTATTTCTTATCTGTAACATGATATGTGCTTACTATGTCAAAATCTTTTGCTCTCCTTCTTCCAGATCAAGGAATCTTTTAAGCCTTTTCGGCATTGTCTTGTCTCTGACATGTGCTTCGTCTTTATTTTTGAACTCCAATGGATCTTCGTGGTTGGCCATGCGTATTGATGCCTGCTTTTTTGTCACATGTGCGTAAAACAGATTTGTAAATTCAATTGTACAGAAAGGTTGATTGATCGATAGAGTGATGTTCATTGTTGAAACTTGAGGTTTACTTACGGTGTTGTATGTTGATAGAATCTTTCTCTTTGTGCCCCTGAATTGCTTTTTCAACATCTGTAGCATGACTGCCATGGTTTCGCTGCACACTGCCTTTCCAGTCTCGAAGCTTTCTGCCATGAGGCTGACCGTTATTGTTGACGTCTCTGTATTTATAAAAATCTCGTGCCTGCAACATATATATATATATATATTTATATTTACAGGTATACATGTAAAATGTTTAAGGGAGGAAATCATTGGAAGAATATAATTCTTTGGTGGTAACATGAACTTACCCTTTGTCCTTATTCGATGTCATGACGTTGTTGTACAGGCGTTCGATCCCTTCATCTTTTGTGCCTTCTTCGATGGCCAGGTTTTGTATGATCAATGGTTCACGTTCTGTTTGAGTGCCGTCCTGGCTTACCGCCGTGTTTGTGGCGGCAACATCTTTTACAGCACAATGTTTCTTGTCTGATGGTGCGGCCTTTTTCGTGTTGTTGTGTGACTCTCTCTCTGGAATGTTTGGTGCATGGTTTTCCAATGCACCGTGGCCCTTTGCTTCTTTGCTTGTGTCTGTGTGCGTGTCTTGTTGAGGTTTCTGCGTTATCGTGCAAAAGCGTGGTTAAAAAATAATTAAATATGCTCGTTATTTTCATTGTAGTTTAGTGTCCGTTCCCTAAGAAAAATACTCAAATGTTTAGTGTGTCTTTGAACATTTTTTTGTAGCTTCACCTTTTCAGTCGTTTCCGCCGGTTCTGCCTCTTCGAGCTTTTCTTCGGTGAGTGGAGGTTTTTGGAGCTCCTCTGGATCTTTTTCGTTTTGTTCATCCGTGGTGTCGTCGTTTTTGTCTTGTGGCTGTTGAGACATAGAGGTAGGTAAATGAGATTGCATTTGTGTCTTTGTTCACTCAAATATCTAATTTCCTTAAAAGCAGGTTATCTCATTTCACCTTTTCAATCTTTTGCGTCGACATTGGCATCCCTGTTATTTCTTGCTCGGACAGCGAAGGTTTTCTGGCTAGGTCTACGGTGGTTATGCTGTCCGTTGTTGGAAGAACATCTTCTGCTTGTTCCATTCCCTTGTATTGTTGTGTTTGTTGGTCTTGAATATTGGTGCTCTCCTCTGTTTCTTGCATCTGCCGGAACGCAAAAAAGTAATTAAAATGTGTTTGTGTTTCTTTCTGGTGGGTGCATTTTTTATATGCTACAGAAAGAGGTTTTGTAGCTTCACCTCTACATTCAATCTCTCTTTTGCCGTTCCTATCACTTCTTCTCTGTCTTCTGGAGTTTTTGTACATTGTCGAGCGGTAGCAGCACTTTCTATCGCTTCTTGAGGCACATCTTCTGCTTCATTTGTTTCTTTCTTCTGTTCAATCAAAAAATGTAAATAAAGTTTGGACTTCATCTGTGCATGCATAACTTTTTAGTTTTAACGTTGTAGGAGCAGGCGCGTGTAGCTTTACCTCGTTGGTCTTCGATGCTGGTGGCATGTCTTCTCGGTTGTGTTTGTCACGTGAAGACTGCTCTTTGGTCGGCGTACTGGGTACCATTTTAGTCGCCATTTGCCCTTGTTTTTTGGTTTGTTCTGTTTGTACTCCTTGCTGTTCTTCGGCATGACCGTCCTCGTTTGTTTCCTGCATTTCATGAAAAAGGAAAGGCATGATTCATTGCTTGTAATTTTGTGACAGGTTGTGCTGGGCAGTACATTTCTTATAAATTTTGGAAAAATGGTTCTTGTTGAATTTTACCTTTGCGCCGGTGGTTGGGATATCCGTTTGTGCGTCCACTTTTTCTTTGCTTTGTATACCAGCCTTGGGTGTGTCACCAGGTGCAGTGTCTGAGGCTTTCTCCTCTGTATCGGTCATCTGAAATGCTCTTGTGCTAAAGAGCTCTTCTATATCAACTTTCTGTTTTGCATGGGCATCCTCTTCTCTTTGCTGTGCTTGTAATACCTGATAGATGAAACAATATGAGTTGACGGTATTTGGGCAAAGTGGGTTTGGAAGTTTTACCTCTTCTTTGTTGTTTTCTTCTTGTTTTTGTGCCGTGCTGTTAACGGTCGATGCTAGATCAGCCCGTGCCTCGTTTGCGGGAGCGTTGATATGATACTTGTCCGGCTGAGTGTATATTTTGTTGCAGATTTGTCAGTTAACTCAAGACCGTTTCTAGTTTAGAGAGAAGAGACTTTTTAGAAAGAAGAGACTGATTTTTTATACTCACGTCTTTGCTGCCTCCGATCCTGTTCGTCTCTTGTACTGCTCCTGTTGACGCTCTTGAGGGAGCATCATCTGTTGCCGGGTTGCTTGTTCTATTGCTTCCATCCTCTTGCTCGGTGTTCTTGACGACATGCTGTTGTTGGCCTTTATGTTTCGGTGGCGTTCTCTTGCCGTGTCCCTGACAGAATCGAAGACAGATTTTTTAAGTTCAAGTTTGAAAGCATCTCTTTCAAGTCACATGGATGATGAATTTGTTCTCATTTACCTGTTTCTCATCTTGATTCTCTGCTTCTGCAGCAACTTTTCTACCTTGTTCTTGTTGTCCTTCGTCACTTGCTGTATTGGTTGATATGTGCTCCTTGCTTTGCTCTTTTTGCACCTTGTTATGTTCTTTTGTCTCCCTCTGGCTAATTCTCGAGGTCTGTGTTCTTGATTTTGTTATTCTTTTCTTCCTTTCATGTTTGTTTTGTTGGTCTTGTTCTTCCTTCTTCCTTTTTCTCCTCCCTCCTGGTTCTGCTGTGGCTACGACTTCTTTCGTGTGGTTGCCATGTACAAGTGCAGCTGTGGCTCCTACGTCTGCTCCATCCTGCAACTTCAGCGTCGTCTCTTCTGGTAAGCTCACTCTGCAAACAATGTCCTGAAATTTTCTAAGTTGTTCGAGAGAATCAATCAGGGCCGCTGTCTGTTGCACCACTGAGTTCTTCATGTTTTCATCTAATTCCTCCTCTTGTTCGCTGCATTGGTATCCAGCCCTGGTCTTTATTCCCGGTATCTGTTTTGTTTCGTCGAGTACTTGTTTCAACATTTCTCCTATCCTTCCGAATATTTCATATGATCCTGTGCTGGTGCCTGTGACTGGTTTCTTGCTTCCACTCGTGCTGACATGTGCTTCGTCCTGGCGCTTGGTTGGAGGTGGTAGTAGCTTGGTCGTCTGCTGGTGCTCCTGTTGTTGTGCTGGTATCATCTGTATTGAATACGAAGGTGTTGCTGTGCTGGCATAGAAGATCCTCTCTGCTGTTCCTTTCCATGTCTGCATTGTTTCGGCAGAATGGAATTGGCTAGACTGGAAACCATTTTTATAAGGGATAATGCATATATATTCAATAGGGCTATACCTTTATCTTGCCAAATTCATAGTCATTTGGTCGTGCTTTTCTGTCCCTTTTCATGTCTGCTCTAGCTATTTTCTTTAGGTCACTCACTTTTAGGTGGTTTGCTCGCGGTAATGATGTCTTGTCCATTGTCTTTGCAATCTTGCGCATTTCTATTGTGTCGGTCGGCAGCAGCAGGGAGTCGAGGTACATTATTACTGGTCCCTGTGCCAAACCATTGAGATGCTTTTTGTTCTTTTCTTCCTGAGGCAACAACCTGTGCTTCTGCCATATCTTGGCTCCTTCCTTAATACTTTCGACGATTACCTCGCAGAAATCCATCTTTGCCATTTCTGGATAGTCCAAGTCCTTGACCATAATGGCTTGTTTGCTGAAGGTAGGGGAGGTTGTTCCATAGACAACGTTGTGGAAAAAATAAGGAAAAATATTTTAACTGATTTCCTGTTTGATTGTTCGTCATCTACTTTCACCAATTTTTGTAGTTCTTTAAACAGATCGTCGTGATGGAAATCCATTTTCTTGAGGCCAAGTTCTATGATCAATTCTTTCATTGAAGTTGGGCTCTTATCTGGCTTTGGTGCTGACTTTTCCGTGCCGTTTGGGTATCCAAACACCTTGTGTATAGCTTCCTTGGTAATCTTGATTTCTTTCAGCTGATCAGCATCACCGAATGTTATTGTCATGCTTTTTGTGTCCAGGTTGTCGTAGATGTGTGCTGCAAGCGGTTTGCAGATGGAGCACTTTATTTGGCATTCCTCTATGCTTCCAAACCCGGCCGTCCTAACATCTTGCCGGTGACGTTCTTCTAGTAAGTTCCATGCTCTATTGACCTGATCAAATGCTGCTCCTGCCTTGATTTCGCATTTGTCCTTATTTGTTGTTGCCTCATGTTCATCATCCGTTGGTGCTGCCAATTCTTTTCCACTTGTCTTTATCCTCTTTGTCCGCTTCTGTCTTGGTTTTACCTGTGTAGAAAAAGAGTGTTTTGTTATAGAGGATGGTTTGGTTTTCATGGGTGAAAAGCGGTAGGAAAAATCTGTAGAGAAAATGTGTTTTACATCATTGTTGCTGTCCTCTGCGGCACCACTGTTGTCCCCTGCGGCGTCATCGCCCTCTGCACGAATGAGATCATCATCATGTTTTGTGCCATCGTCGTCGTCGGCAGCATCACGCTCTGACTCTTTGCTGGCATCATCCTCGTCTTCTTCCAACTGTTGTCTTTTGTTTTTCTTCTTGGTTTTAGTTAGTTCATTCTTGACCCCTGTAACTGCTGGCGGGAGCACCATTAGAGGTCTTGGCTGTTGCTGCTGCTGCTGCAAGGTATCACTGTCGCTGATGAGTTGAGTTTGTCCTTTATCTTTTGTCTTTTGTTCTAGGAGGAACGGCAGTCTTGGTTTCTGATGGCCTCTCTTTTTGTAGCTCCCTTCTCGAAGTTGGTGCTGGCACTTGCTCGGGTGCTTCGTTGTCCATGTTCCGCTTCGTTCTTTTTTCTGACGGGTCAGGAGAGATGAGTGGTTTTTCTGGATATGCACTATTAAGTTCAGACAAAATCGTTTCAATATCTCCTCCTGCACCTCCGTCACCTGCACGATGATTATGTAACAAAAGGATTACGTAGCAAAATCAAAATAGATGGGATATAGTTTTAAAACCATGTCTTCTACGACTGCACAAAAAGAATCTGAAACTTAATCTACATAGATTCATAAGATAGCCCTTTTCTTTCATTTACTGAGCTAAAAAGGCGATCAATCCATTGTTTTCTTGTTATATCAAGTCTTCCTCCTAACTCTTAGTTTGGCCAACTAGTGATAGAAATTAGGGTCAGGTGTGAGCAGTATGGCTGCTGTCAAGTCCATATCAGTGAGGGGAAGTCTTTTTTATAGGGAAAAAACACTACAAATGATATTCTGTAAATATAATTGTAAGGTTTAGAGGGTAAGATAAAATGTTCTCGAATGAATAATAATACACATAGTGTGTGAAAAATTTCATCGAAGTGTAATTTCCCAGGATTGTGTGGACGTAAGTGGTTAACTTACTGCTGCTGCTACATAGTTTTTGTTATATGGATTGTGTGAGCCTTTTATAGTACCTTGCTGCACGGCAGGCTGTTCTCCAGGTACCCTGTTTTCCTTATTACCATTCCTTGCTGCGTAAAAATGCCCAGGCGTTAGCAGTAGTAGAAGCAAAATTTAATTTCACAGCAAAAAGAGGAGATGCATCCCGTGGACAAAAAAACGGCACTGTCGGAGAGGCACAGATTGTTTCACGCTATAAGCACACAGCTAGATCTATTATTGGAGCACGGATGTTGATATGAGAGAGGCACATAATTTGAAACAGATACAATTAACGGATATATAGAATCTCCTGTAAATACCAGGTTTTGAATTTAAGGATGCTCTCATGGTTTGAATCTAGAGCGGTGTCCTAGATAGTTCTGGCATGCACAGTACGTTTTAGGCAAATATATTGCGAGCAGATTTCTGTGGTGGATAGGGGTAGTATCTTATTGCACGCGTGTCTACCTTATTTCAATTTTGCTAGAAAAGTCTAAACAGACTTTTTGGAAACGCGGTTTTGTGTGGCGGTTAGGGTTCATGTCCGTCAAAAAGGGGGAAATCGCTTTGATCGAACTGTGGTAATGGAATGTAATGGATTAATATTTTTTTTACCTTCGATTGCTTGTGAGGGATTCGTCGCGTCCATCGGCTGCTTTTTCTCCTTGCTCTCTGTTGGTACCTCCGCCGCGAGCAGGGGTCGTCGCCGTCAGTCGCCGCCGCCGCCCGGAGAGGTTTTTGATGCTTTCGCGGGCACCCATCGACTGTCTGTATCTTGAAGTGGACGGTGGCTGGTGCGTGAGGCGAACGCGATTTGGATTTTGGTTGGTCTGCTGGATTGGACAATGCGGGCAGAAGGAGAGAGGAGGGTGTTCGAGAGAGGGGAACTGGTGAAGTGTTTGAGATTTTTAGTGCGAAAGCAAAAGGAAGAAAGTCGTGGAGGGAGAGAGGGAAATGGTCGAACCGTCGCGAATCTTCGACCGTCCGGTTTCACATCAAGATTGGTGTAACTTTCTGTGGGCTTCGATGGGCTTGTTTTTTTCCTTGCTTGCTCAACTGCGGGAGCGTTTTTTTATTTTAGTGTGGTGACATCCACGTGGGCATGGTTTGGTGTTACCCAGAGTCACGTTCGTGCCTGCGCGTGTTACAGATGTTTTCTATGACGTTCCATGGTGAGGCGCATGGAAGTGAGGCCACCAGCGCTCACCCTCCTATGGAAATGACGAAGCGTCTCGAATCTTTGACCGTCCGTTTGGACATCAAGATTGGTGAAATTTTCTGTGTACTTCCATGAGCTTGTTTTTTGCTTGCCATCTTAACTATTAGTCGGTGGGATGTTAGTATTTTTTTATTTTAGTGTTGTTGTGCGATCTACAGGGGCATGGCTTGGCGTTACTGAGAGTTACGTTCATGGTTCTTTGTGTTCCAAACGATTCCGCTCGCCAGTTCATTTGGAGAGGCATGGACATGAACTCATGGGAAGCATGTTAACGCATTGGTTAGAGTCAAGTTACCACTGTTGTATGCTTTTGGTATTTCCAAATGATTCCGCTCGCTCGTTCTCTTAGAGAGGAATGGAAGAGAAAACGGCGGGGGCAAGTATTGTTATTAGCCAGAGTCACGTTTGTCCACGCGTGTGTTACATGCATTTTCTCTGGCGACTCACTGTGAGGTGCGTGGAAGTGAAGCCGAATTGGCACTGTGTTGCTAATGCAACAGGCACACTCCTGATGCTGTGTATGGAAATGTTTTCCTTGTCAACTCGTTCCTTTTTTGTGGAGAGTCGCGGTGGTGCGTTCCAGGGAGGCACTGTTTGTTATTAGAGAGAGTCACGTTTCATGGTTCTTTGTGTTCCAAACGATTCCGCTCGCCAGTTCATTTGGAGAGGCATGGACATGAACTCATGGGAAGCATGTTAACGCATTGGTCAGAGTCAACTTACCACAGTTGTATGATTTTGGTATTTCCAAATGATTCCGCTCACTCGTTCTCTTGGAGAGGAATGGACGTGAAAACGGCGGAGGCAAGTATTGTTATTAGCCAGAGTCACGTTTGTCCACGCGTGTGTTACATGCATTTTCTCCGGTGAGTCACTGTGAGGTGCGTGGAAGTGAAGCCGAGTTGGCACTGTGTTGCTAATGCAACAGGCACACTACTGACGCTGTGTATGGAAATATTTCCTTGTCAACTCGTTCCTTTTTTGTGGAGAGTCGCGGTGGTGCGTTCCAGGGAGGCACTGTTTGTTATTAAAGAGCGTCATGTTCGTGCCTGCGTGTGTTACAGACGTTTTCACTAAGGTGTCACCTCGAGAAGCGTGCAAGTTAATTCGCGGATATAGTAAGATTTTGATATAAATATAATTTCAAAAAAATGGCAATGGATAATAGTATGAATTCGACAGTAATTTCTCTGGAATACAGACAAACGTACACAGTAAGTTAACTGTGTTTGAGATGTTTTTTGTTGAATATATATGGACCATTTGAAAGAATTTGAGTGGTTGTAGTGTGGACGAACGCACGAGGAGACGAAATGATAGTACTTGTGTTTCCCAGGCGTGCAGAGTTCGAGGTATTTAAGAGAGATTGTGAGAATTCGAGGCGTCGGTTACTCTGTTTGACCGTCTGACCGGTGTGCATGTGTTATAAAAAGGTACCTACTCATGGAACACTCCACGTCCACAATTCTCCAGAGACAGGCACCTCTTTCTAGCTGGTAGCTCCTTGATTGCGCCATCGCAGGTAAGAGGGGTTCTGGGTGTTCAAGCAACCACGCAGCGAGGACCAAAGCCGCGGAAAGAAGGGAGAGGTGCCGCCGCTACGCTGTAGTGGCGGTAGGGGTATCCTTCCCCGTTGCCCAGGTGCCGAACGATCTCTCGCGTGGAGGCGAATCCTCCCACAAGCGCATTCGCCATGGAGATGATCTCGGCAAGATGGCAGTACCGAATTCCTTAGCCAGCGACGACGTGCTCGATGAGCTAATTAAGCAGCAGCAGTTCATCGCTCGGCTGGAGAAGTTGGTGCAGCAGAGCAATGCCTCTGTGGAGAAGTCCACTAGTCTCATATTTCGATCTTTGTGTGAGAATGAGAAGCTTCTCAAAGAGCTCCACCATAAGGATCAGGAGGCCGCCCGCTGGAAGAATCTGTATGAGCAGAGCCATGCGTTGGTGCAGAAGCTGTCGGGCGAAGTGGAGCAGCTTATGGATGAGAAGGCTGAGGTCCTCGTCAAGTACAAGAGCCTGGTTGAGGATTCGTATGCTGCTGTGAAGGAAGGTCATGAGGCGACGAAGAAGCAGAATGAGGATGCGCTCGCCCACCAGCCGATCAAGAACGTTGCTGGAGTGTAGGCAGAGAGCTTGAAGCATGTGTTTTTTCGTTGCGTTGGGGCATGTGGCCTTTTGTACTTACATGAATCTGTAAAGCATTTATGCGTTGCATTGTCGTCGTGTTGTTTCGTTCGTTGGTACATGTAGATGAGTAGGCTCTGGGCATGGATGTCGCTTGTTAGCAGTAGGAGCACGGTTGTGCTTCCACCAGGGGCACTTCGTGGGGCCGCGGGGAGCACGTTTTTGCCACACGTGCGTAGTTGTGGTCCATATGATTCCGGTTGCTCGTTTACATGGATAGGCACGGGAGTGGTTGTGTGTGTTTATAGACGTGTCTTCCTGGGAGATGATCCCCTGTAAGAGGCGCGGAAGTGTAGCCACGCGAAGCACGGTTTTAATACGAGCTGGCGTTCCCCCCTGGGTGTTGTCTGCGTCTGGTTTTAATACTGAGTTGCGTCGCGCTTCTTTTATTAGAAGCACGGGCATGAAGTGAATACAGCCGCGGTTCTGTACCAGGCAGCGACATGATTTGTGCACTGACAATGGCGTGGACATTCGTGGTACTGTTAAGTGTCACAGGCACGGGCGTGAAGCGCTAAGAGGCATGTTGCCGTATAATATGGAGTCACGCTCCCCTGTGTTTTTGTTCCGAGTGCTTCCGTCGACTCGATCAGAAGGAGAGGCACGGCCGGTGAGGCATAGCTTTTCATTACGCACAGTCACGTTCATTTCTTTAACCTAGCGGAATGGGTTGAGACGCCAACGCTTACTGTTGTCTCTGTTTTTAAGAGCTTGTTTCCTTGCTTTCAAAAGCACAGTCACGCTTCTTTGTTGATGTTTCGTATATTGCTCGATAAAGACTCGATCAGAAGCAGAGGCACGGCCGGCGAGGCATAGCTTTTCATTACGCACAGTCACGTTCGTTTCTTTAACCCAACGGAATGGGTTGAGACGCCAACACTTACTGTTGACTCTGTTTTTAAAAGGTTGTTTCCTTGTTTTCAAAAGCACAGTCACGCTTCTTTGTTGACGTTTCGTATATTACTCGATAAAGACTCGATCAGAAGGAGAGGCACGGCCGGTGAGCCCATAGAGGGATAGCTTTTCATTATGCACAGTCACGTTCACTCGATTAGATGGGAGAGGTACGGGCATGGTATGGTATTATATAGAGTCACGCTCGTCTGTGTTTGTGTTCCGAATAATTTCGTTGACTCGATCAGATGGAAACCCAGCGGAAAGGCACCGTTTGGTCTTACCCACAGTCACATTCGTTTCTTTAATTGCGGAAACCCAGCGGAAAGGGTTCAGGTGTGAACACTCACTGTTTACTCGGTGAGGCACGGAATGGCTTGTTCGAGAGAAGCTGCTGTGGTGTATTCTTTGCACGATGGTGGGTCCCAGAAAGTGATGGCGTGGTATTGTAAATAGTCACGTTATGTTGTTTTCGTGTTCCAAATGATTCCGTTGAACCGTTCGCAACGGCAGGCACATCCGTGCAGCGCGAAGAGGCATGGTTATGATTTACCAAGAGTCACATTCGTGCGTTTATCGCGGAAACCCAACGGTTCGACGACCGTCTCTTCATACCTCGGGAGTGAACGCTGCTCTGGAAACCTAATGGTCCGACGAGCATCTCCTCCAGCAACGCTGCTCTGGCTCATCGTCCGAGGCCAGGCTCCAGCTATTTAAGGCGGACAGACGGAGTCTCGAAACCCTAGCCACATTCTACTCCTCCCTTCGTCCGCCGCCAGGCCTTCTATTCCTCTTGCTCATCACTATTCACTGACCATCTCCGCCATGGCTGGGCAGAAGGAGACTACTCCGGACGGTCGTGCCCTGTACCGGAGGAGATCCCGGCTCGTGAGGGTTCCTCGTCTGTAAGTTCACCCTGTTTCTGCTTCTCCTTCATTCGTTTTTTCTTTCTTTCGGCTGTTTTGATTTAGTTTGTGAAACATGAATTATTGTGGTCAGCTGACTCCTAATTTGATGCGGGTGTGTCTTGCTGATACTGATTTACAGTCAGTTGGAGGTAGGGTTAGTCTGCGTCATGGTCTTGAACAGAAGTCCCCTGCTGTAGAATTGGGGAGCAGCTGTGGCTCGAAAGAGAAGGGAATGGTGAGCGGGGCGGCGACGGCAAGTGCTGTGAGGTCCTTGTTAGTTACTCTCAATAACCTGGTCGATGAGATGAATACTTTGGTTTCAATTCCAAAGGCTGACAAAACGTACGAGCATCTGCTGGAGATCACCTACGTGTGGAAGAAGCTTTGCGAGGAAACAAAGGAAGATTTGGAGAAGGCGAATGCCAGGATCGTAGAAATTACGGCTGAGACGAGAAATCTCCTTGAAGAGCACATCCGGTCGTTGCAGGAATCGGCCGCAGCTGTGAAGCGACATGACGAGAATATGAAGGCGCTGAAGAAGGAGATTGATGAACTGCGCCGGGAGCAAAGCAACAAGGTCGGTGGGGACTAGGTATACAGCAGTGTCCCTGGCTGTTGAGCGCGTCTGGTGTTGTTAAGTAGTGGAGTGGAGTTTCTTACCTTGTCTTGTGAAATTTCGCCGTCAGCTACCTTGCTAACAAAATGTATTTTGGTTTCGAGTATCATTGTAATTAGGCGCCATTACTTATGATGCACAGGACGTGAAGTCTCTGCATCCACGGTTGTGAACCTAGTATTGTAATGACTTGTGTACTGATGAAGGCGTGTACATTCGTGGCTTTTCTGTGTTTCCGTGTTACGGGTCACAGACACGGGCTTGCATCCCATAGATTCATGTTGTGGTTTTATATAGAGTCATGTTCGCCTGTATTTGTGTTCAAAATGTTTCCGTTGACTCGTTGAGAAAAATAGGCACGTACGCAGGTGAATCCCATGGGGGAATGGTTTTGTCTTTCACATAGTCACGTTCGTACGTTTATCATGGAAAGAAAGCAGAATGGGTTTAGATGTTAACGCTAGTTGTTTACTTTGTGAGATTCGAGAGTCGAGTTGTTTAAAAGCGCAAGTTCCTTGTTTGTAAAAGCCACGGTTCTGTACTGAGTTACGTCGCGCTTCTTTTATTAGAAGCACGGACGTGAAGTGAATATAGCCGCGGACGATGACTTGTGCACTGACGATGGCGTGGACGTTCGTGGCAGTGTTAAGGGTCACAGGCATGGGCGTGAAGCGCTAAAAGGCATGCTACCATATAATATAGAGTCACTTTCCCGTGTGTTTGAGTTCCGAATGATTCCAACGACTTGATCAGACGGAGAGGCAAGGGCATTCAGCGCACAAAGGCACCGTCAGGTTCTTTCTTTAATTGGGGAGACACACTGGAATTGGTTCAGATGTGAAAACCCACTGTTTACTCTGTGAGGCACGGAATGGCCTATTTGAGAGACGCTGGTGTGGTATATTCTTCGCACGGTCATGGGTCCCAGGAAGGCACGACGTTTTATTGTGTAGAGTGACGTTAGTTTGTCTTGGTGTTCCAGATGGCGTGGTTTTATGTAGAGTCACGTTCGCCTGTATTTGTGTTCGAAACGATTCCGTTGACTAGTTCAGTAGAAGAGGCACGGACATGAATGCCATCAGGGCATGGTTGGGTCTGTCGGAGAGTCACGTTTCGTAAGTTTATTGTTGAAACAAAGCGGAATGGGTTTAGGTGTTAACAATAAATGTTTACTTTGCGATTGGCCGGTTCGAGAGTCGAGGTGTTTAAAAGTGTAATTTCCTTGTTTTTAAAAGCCACGGCTCTGTGCTAAGTTGCGTGGCGCTTCTTTTATTAGAAGCACGGGCGTGAAGTGACTACAGCTACGGTTCTGTACCAGGTAGCGACATGACTTGTGCACTGAGGATGGCGTGGACGTTCGTGGCAGTGTTAAGGGTCACATGCATGGGCGTGAAGCGCTAAAAGGCATGCTGCCCTATAATATAGAGTCACGCTCCCGTGTGTTTGTGTTCTGAATGATTCCGTCGACTCGGTCAGACGGAGAGGCACCGCCGTTCAGCGCACAAAGGTTCTTTAATTGGGGAGACCCAGCGGAATTGGTTCAGATGTGAATACCCACTGTTTACTCTGTGAAGCATGGAATGGCCTATTCGAGAGACGCTGGTGTGGTATATTCTTCGCATGGTTATGGGTCCCAGGAAGGCACGGCGTCGCATTGTGTAGAGTGACGTTAGTTTGTCTTGGTGTTCCAAATGATTCTGTTGAATCGTTCGCACTGAGAGGCACAACTATGAAGTCAGTAGAGGCACGGTTATGCGTTACACAGAGTCACATTCGTGTGTTGATTGCAGAAACCCCACTGTTCGACGGGCGTCTCCTCGTATTCGTGTGAACGCCGCTCTGAAAGCCCAAGGGTCCGACGTGCGTTTCCTCCGGTGATGCCGCTCTGGAGGAGGTGGAGGTATTTAATAGAGTGAACGCCACGTGTCGGCGCTGCGGAATCCAAAAGGACCGACGGCCATCTCATCCGTCGGTGAAGTGAATGCCGCATGTCACCGTTCCGGCTCATCGCCCGAGGTCAAGAAGCATTTATTTAAGCCGAGCGGCGTCCGCCACCACTAGACATCATCCTGCTTCTCCCTCTTTCGCCGGCAATCTTAGGAAATCACCCATCTTCCTCTTTTCGTTTGTGACGTTCCCCGCCATGGTTCGGCACAAGATAACTACTTATGCGATGCTTACTCCCGAGCGCCGCTTTCAGTTGCAGGAGGACATCCGTTCGAGGCGCGCCGCTTGGGTCGCAGCGGGCATGTCTCCAGACTCGCCGGGGCCGGAGGAGATTGGGCAGGTGGAGGAAGTGGAGGGCGATGCGTTGGAGCTCATGCAGGGAGTTGATCCAGTGGGGGGAGATGTGATGGAGGAAGAGGAGGGGGGGTGATCCAGTGGGGGGAGATGTGATGGAGGAAGAAGAGGGGGTTGACAAGGATGAGGAGGACGACGAGGAAGGCGTGGACGAGGATGACGAGGACGACGAGGAAGGCATGGAGGAGGATGAGGAGGACGACGAGGAAGGTGTGGACGAGGATGACGAGGACGACGAGGAAGGCGTGGACGAGGATGACGAGGACGATGAGGAAGGCTTGGACGAGGATGACGTGGACGTCGAGGAAGGCTTGGACAAGGATGACGAGGACGACGGGGAAGGCATGGACGAGGACGACGAGGAGGGAGATGACGAGGACAACAAGGAGGCTGGTGACGAGGAAGACGAGGACGACGAGGAGTGGGGTGACGAGGAAGACGAGGCGGAGTTCTATCTCGGTGAGTCGGCCTTGATGGCGGATTAGACCGCTATCCTGGAGTCCATCCAAGATGAGGCGTATGTGGAGTCCAACCGGCGCTTCCTCCGGGAAGAACAGGCGAAGACCGATGTGCTCTTCGACAAGCTGGATGCGGAGCAGGAGGCGGAGGTCAACGACGTCGATGTCAGAATGGAGATAGTGGACATCTCCGACGACGGGGAGTAGTGTAATTTTGTTGGTAGATGTTTGCTTTTCCATGGTTTTTATGCTTTTCATGTTTTGTGTGTCTGTAAAGGTTGAACAATGTCAAGCAATCGTCGATGTCAGAACGGAGACAGTTTCGTTTCCATGTTAAGCAATCGTGTTTTGTTCTTAAGTAGTAGTACTACCCCGTCCCAAAATAAATGTGTCAACTTTGCAGTACAATTCACATTGTACTGGTTAGTACAGGGTTGAGCGAATTAATTTGTGATGGAAGGTGTATGTTTTATTACAAATTGCAGTTTCAAGTACCATATTTGGGTCGGAAGGCGTATGTTTTGTTACACTGTATTGTTTTATTATAGATTGCAGTTTCAAGTACAAAATAAACGTCTCAACTAGGGCAGATATTTGATTCTAGAGATTTCAGTGTGGTTAGATTTGAATATGGTTTCAACATGGTTAGAATCTAGAGAGGCACTCAACAACATGCACAAAAAAGCCACATATGTGCTTCTGAGAAGCACCGTCTTGCATGGTTTTACCGCAAGATGGGATTCGGCATTTATCCAGGACATTCCGGGTTTTATAAGTGTAGAAAGAATTGTTTTTCACTTATATGTTGTGTGGCAGAGGCACAACAATTACTTTTGTGAGAGGCATGAATGTGCGGACGGAACGGGCACAGTCACGTATGAAATAGGTGCAAGGTGGTGCCTAATGTCTCCTTAATGTATCATCTATACACTTTACTGTTACAAGCACGATCGTCGTTCTTGTCGAGGCACGGAGGTGAAGGAGGAAGCAAATCTTCACAGACCCGATACGTCGGAAGCTGGTCGTAAGGCACGCTCCTGCCTCTGCGTTTTCGATGACGTCACGTTTAGTGCCAGTGGGGTGGACGTAATGCTCGGTTTGCTGATGTTTTTTTGTCAGCAACTTTCTTAACATGTTACGCACGACAGAGGTACGGTTTTACCCGACGTAGAGGCATGCACGTAACTAACCGGAGGCACGGAGACGTGATTCTAAGGGAGGTACGGACGTGAAAAGGATCGTGATGCAAGGACGTGAAGGTGTGCCTCTGCTTTAAAGAAGCTTTCACTGACGCATTTTCATTGCGGGGGGCATGGACTATGAGCTCCATGTGTTTTCGAAGGCATTAGGCCTCATTAATGAACATATCAGAGAGAAGGTGAATCTTTTCGTTGACGTCTAGAATGTTGCGTAAAATGACGTGAAGCCAAGTTACGCACGGTCCCCTTGGTATCAGAGGCACATAGGCACATAAGTGCCTATCGACATGTAAACTGCTAGTAAACTACAAGGTTAACTGCGACACAAGCAAACCTAAATTTATAACAAGCAAACGGCAGTCTTGAGGGAAAGCAAATCTAATGAGAAATTTAGAATGGCATGAGCAATGTTCTAGATACTTTTGTTGGCCGGGACCACCTGCTTCAGTAGTCGTAGTCGCCACAGGACCTAGCGCGCTTCCTGGTCTGCTCCTTGTCGAGTTTTGCCCGGCGAAGCCCTTCCTGGATGGTGGTGAGGCGGCTCCATATCTCGTACACAGCGTAAGCGTCCTTTGCCGCGTACTCGATGTGCCTCATGGACAGGGGCATGCACGCCCAGCGGCTGCGTTCTGCGTTGGTGAGCTCTATGTCGTGGACAAGGATGCCTGAGACGTCCCCAAGGGAGTCCAGAGGCTTGGTAGCTGTAGGCACCCTCCATTCCTTTTGGATGTCGACGAAGTGGGCGATCTCGAGTCCGATGCAGCCGAGCATCTCTATGTCGCCGTCGATGGAGAAGCCAACAAACGTGTACCTGGGGTGCGCGAGGAAGTAGTCGAACTTGGTGCAGTTCTTGTCGGCCGCGCTCAGTTGGAAGAGCAGCACCGGATGATCCTTGCCGACGGAGAGCTGGACGAGGGTGGGTTTCTGATCTTCGCCATGGTCATTGGTGTACTTCACATCAACTCCGACGATCTTGTGGCGCTCGAACTGGAGGTGTCGCTCGTACTGCTCAATGGTGGTCGTCGCCTTGTGCAAGTCGTTGGTGTGGATCATGTGCAACTTTGTGTTGCCGTGGGCCTGCACCTCCATGAATTCCCTGGTGAATCCCATGGCCTGGAGCAGTTGGTCCTCCTGCAACCTGGTTTTTCGTGGGGAACAATGAGTGGGAGCGCAATGGCGATTTCTGTTCTTTGTGTGTGAGAAGGTCGCGGCGGGAGTCTAAATTTAAGGGCGGGGAAGTGGCAAAGGACTGCACGATCTCACTGTCGATGCGGTTGTGCACATCGTGGGTTCTGGATCGTGGTTTTTCTTTATAAAAAATAAAAATAAAATCAGCAGTTATGTTTTTAGCAACCGTCGTATCTCCAGCAAGTCAGGGAGATGATTGTTGTCTTGCATAGTTTGCTGTCAAATGTTAACTTTTACAATTTATCTCGTGAGGCATGCAGGGGCAGTATGTAGAGGCACAAGTCTCTGACCAAGAGAAGCATGCTTGAAGTGGCTGGTTTAACTCTCAGACACACAGGCGTGGTACATTTATTAGGAGTGGCAATTGTTTTCAGTGATACATTCGCTGGTAGGAGCAGTGTTGTGTTTCTTCAGAGGCACTGTTGTGTGTCCGTGTTGCAACTGACGCTACGAGATGGTCACAAAGAACGAGAAGCAACGAGAGGCGTGGTCATGCAGCTGCAAGAAGCACTGATACAATGAGAGGCGAAACAAGAGGCACATATACGATGCTACGTGAGGCACGAAGTTGAAGCTACGTGAGGCACGGAGTTGAAGCTACGTGATTGCACGAACGTCAATTCGTGCTATGGTGCTACGTGAGGCACGGACACGAACAAATAGCCGTGCACTCAACTACATGCGCAAAAAGCCACAGATGTGTTTCTGAGAAGCACCGGCCTCCATGGTTTTACCGCAAGGTGGGATTCGACATTTATCCAGGGCATTCCGAGTTTTACAAGTGTAGGAAGAATTGTTTTTCACTTATATGTTCTGTGGCAGAGGCACGACTATTACTTGTGTGATGAAGGAATGTACGTCGAATGTACGTGACGCGAGGATTGACAATAGGCATCTGTTACTATTTTCCTGGAATGTTTTTCAATTAACTGCGAGAGGCATGAATGTGCCGACGGAATAGGCACGGTCATGTCTGAAATAGTTGCAAGGTCATCCCTAAGGTGTCCGATACGCTTTACAGTTACAAGCACGGTCGTCGTTCTTGCCGAGGCACGGAGGCACGGAGGTGAATGATGGAGCCTATGCCTCTGCAATAGTCACCTCCCATATTAAGAAGGAAGTAAATCTTCATAGACCCGATACATCGGAAGCTGGCCGTAAGGCACGCTTCTGCCTCTGCGTTTTCGGTGACGTCACGTTTAGTGCCAACGGGGTCGACGTAATGCTCGGTTTTTTGATGTTTTTTGTTGTCAGCAACTTTCTTAACATGTTACGAACGACAGAGGTACAGTTTTACCCGACGAACTGGAGGCACAGACGTGATTCTAAGGGAGGTAGGGAGGCGAAGGATCGTGATGCAAGCACGTGAAGATGTGCCTCTGTTTTCAAGAAGCTTTCATTGACACGTTTTCATTGCGGGGGCCATGGCCTATGAGTTTCATGTGTCTTCGAAGGCATTCGGCCTCATTAACGGACGTGAAATCAATTTACGCACGGTCTCCATAGGAGTGGAGGCACCGAAGTGCCTTCTTGGGTGTTTTAAGTAGTTGGTGTTATTGACGGACAACCGTGCCTCTGTAGTGTTCTTCTCTGAGGGTCACGGGCATAAGCAATGTTTTCCAAGGAGAATAAACACCTAACTACCTCTGTATTCAAAATGTTTTTTCAAAGTGTTCCATACGAATGATTTTTAATATTTGTGTGTGCAATGGTTTGTTAGAACATTGTGCACTGCTTTTAGGAGCATTCTGTAATTGTTGTCCCTGCATTTCGACACTGCATCCACAAAGGTACTAGTGCATTGCATGCTCGTCATTTTTGTGGATTGCTATGTGTACCTGCTCTGTGCGTTACGCTAATTGTATAGTATCTGTACTGTGTTTATATTTTTCAGTTCACGCCAATATATTCTAATAATAGAAAACTGCAACATTGCACTGGAAATAAACTTGTTCAGAAGATATGTAAACCGGAAGCAAACTACAAGGTTATCTGTACTGTGTTTATATTTTTCAGTTCACGCCAATATATTCTAATAATTGAAAACTGCAACATTGCACTGGAAATAAACTTGTTCAGAAGATATGTAAACTGGAAGCAAACTACAAGGTTAACTGCGACACAAGCAAATCTATATTTAGAACAAGGAAATGGCAGCCTTGAGAGAAAGCAAATCTAACGGGAAATCTAGAATGGCATGAGCAATCTTCTAGTTACTTTTCTTGGCCGGGACCACCTGCTTCAGTAGTCGTAGTCGCCCCAGGACCTTGCGTGCTTCCTGGTCTGTCCTTCTCGAGTTTTTCCCGGCGGAGGCCTTCCTGGATGATGGTGAGGCGACTCCATATCTCGTACGCAGCGTAAGCATATTTTGCCGCGTACTCGATGTGCCTCATGGACAGGGGCATGCGCGCCCAGCGCTGGTGCTCTACGTTGGTGAGCTTCTTCTTCATGTTGTTGTAGTAGTCGTGGACAAGGATGCCTGAGACATCCCCAAGGGAGTCCAGAGGCTTGGTAGCTGTAGGCACCCTCCATTCCTTCTGGATGTCGACGAAGTGGGCGATCTCTAGTCCGACGCGCCCGAGCATCTCTATGTCACCGTCGATGGAGAAGCCAGCACACGTGTATCTGAGGTCGGCAAGGAAGTTGTCGAACCTGGTGCAGTTCTTGTCGGTGGCACTCAGTTGGAAGAGCAACACCGGATGATCCTTGCTGACGGAGAGCTGGACGAGGGCTGGTTTCTGATCTTCGCCAACGTCGTTGGTGTACTCCACATCAACTCCGATGATCTTGTGGCGCTCGAATTCGAGGTGTCGCTCGTACTGCTCGATGCTGGTCGCCGCCTTGTGCAAGTCGTTGGTGTGGATCACGTGCAACTTGGTGTTGCCGTGGGCCTGCACCTCCATGAATTCCTTGATGAATCCCATGGCCTAGAGCAGTTGGTCCTCCTGCAACCTGGTTTTTCGTGGGGAACAATGAGTGGGAGCGCAATGGCGATTTCTGTTGTTTGTGTGTAAGAAGGCCGCGGCAGGAGTCTAAATTTAAGGGCGGGGAAGCGGCAAAGGAGTGCGTGCACGATCTCACTGTCGATGCGGTTGTGCACATCGTGGGTTATGGATCGTGGTTTCATCTCCCTTGTGGTGCGGTTGTGCACATCCTGGGTTTTTGATCGTTGTTTTTCTTTATAAAAAATAAAAATAAAATCAGCAGTTATGTTTTTAGCAACCGTCGTATCTCCAGCAAGTCAGGGAGATGATCGTTGTCTTGCGTAGTTTGCTGTCAAATGTTAACTTTTACAATTTATCTCGTCAGGCATGCAGGGGCAGTATGTAGAGGCACAAGTCTCTGACCAAGAGAAGCATGCTTGAAGTGGCTGGTTTAACTCTCAGACACACGGGCGTGGTACATTCATTGGGAGTGGCAATTGTTTTCAGTGATACATTCACTGGTAGGAGCAGTGCTGTGTTTTTTCAGAGGCACTGTTGCAGCTGACGCTATGAGATGGACAGAAAGAACGAGAAGCAACGGCAGGCGTGGATATGTAGCTGCAAGAAGCACTTATACAACAAGATGCGCAAGTAGAGGCATAGATACGATGCTACGTCAGGCACGGAAATGGAGTTATGTGATGCACGGACGTCAATTCATGCTATGGTGCTACGTGAGGCACGGGCACGAACAAATAGCCGTGCACTCAACTACATGCGCAAAAAGCCACAGATGTGTTCCTGAGAAGCACCGGCCTCCATGGTTTTGCCGCAAGGTGGGATTCGACATTTATCCAGGCATTCCGGGTTTTACAAGTGTAGGAATAATCGTTTTACACTTATATGTTCTGTGGCAGAGGCACGACAATTACTTTTGTGACGAAGGAATGAGCGCCGAATGTACGTGACGTGCGGATTGACAATAGGCATCCGTTACTGTTTTTCCGGAATGTTTTTCAATTAACTTTGAGAGGCATGAATGTGACGACGGAACAGGCATGGTCATGTATGAAATAGTGGCAAGGTGGTCCCTAATGTGTCTTGAATGTATCACCTGTAACGCTGCACTGTTACAAGCACGGTCGTTATTCTTGTCGAGGCACGGTCTTGAGAGTCATGAATGTGTCGACTCAACAGGCACAGTCATGTCTGAAATAGTTGCAAGTACGAGATGGGCAGAAACAACGAGAAGAAACGAGGGGCGTGGGCATGCAGCTGCGAAACGCACTTATACAGCGAGTAGCACAGCTAGAGGCACATGTACGATGCTACGTGAGGCACGGACATGAACCTATGTGAAGGCATGGATGTTTAAGGTGACTGAGCCATAGGGGAAGGCGCTAGGTTTTTAGGGGAAGTGCTGTGCGGTTGACAGAGGTGTATGCTTGAGCTCATCGCAACAAACTACTTGGCATGACGCTATTCTGCGGAGCACCATAGTGAAAAATATGTATACTACTGACGTGCGGAGCTAGCAACGTCACTAAACTATTCTGAAACATACTTCACCACAGCCATTCATCCTCCATTATTATTCAGCGGATCCTTTTATTATTATCAGAGATAAATAAACTAACCCACGTAAGTGTTCACCTTCTTTGACAGGGAATTTTCACCACCGTCCTCTTGGACATAATCATATGCTCAGTTACATACCATGACATAACTAAATAACAAAACTGATGTGTACAGGCTGTTCACAAAACAGACATAAATTACTGAACTAGGAAGTATAGCCACCGGCAACGCTCTATCAGGAAAGGTCGTTGATTATCATCCGCAGCAGCTTCATGTTTCCCAATGTTGGCCACTGCTTTTCAATTGTGACAAGGACAATTGAACCAACCCTTAGCTGAGCTTCCCGGGCAAAATCTGAAAAACCGGTCACCTCCATTCTGCCGTCGGTTCGTATGGAGTACGTTGTGCTCATGTCTATTGCATCATACATCTCTGTTAGGCTGATACCACCGTTTTGAGGTAGATATCCCAGGTTCATCTTTAGAAGCCTCACAACGGCAGACGGGATTCTCTGCAGATTGTACCAATATTACTAGATAAAATCAATGTACAAGGACATAAAACATCGAAAATAGCAAACAAAACCATGGCAGTGGATCAAAACAAATATTCAATGACTAACCAGACGACCATTTATGACATTGGTGACGTTTAGACGCTGCACAAAGGGTATGGTGGGGAAGTCGTCAGACTCAAACACATAGTATATCATCTGTCCAAATTGTCTGTATGAGAGGTTTACGCCTCGACCGAACACTGTTTTCCCAATGTACTCCCTCTCCGAGTCATTTAGAAAATCAAGAGCTGCATGGAAAAAAATAACTCATTTTCAAACAAATTTGTTTAAACAGATGAACTCGGTATTTAAGTTTAAAATGAATGGTTAAATTCAATGCATGTGATCAAGTTGGGATGATAATCAACAAAATTGCATAAAATATTTTCAAAATAACTTTTACTGTAAGTATGTCATTAATTTAGTGGAGAGGGGTAGGAGCACCAAAGTATGCTGATAAACGTAGTTGATAAAACAGGATGGAAGTTGGTGCACTTACCTAGTGATGGTTTGGGGAGGGGCCTGTGACCTCCTCGAGAATCACTGAGTCTCAAATCTATCTCAATGGACAGACTCCCAGTATCCAGGTTTATGATGATTAGATCTCGATAATGAAGATCGTAGTCACTAATTAACTTTTCCCAGCCAGGTCCATGAATTTTAGACCGGTTAGGTTCATCGGTGATGTAGATCTCATATGACAGATCCTCGTTGGTGTTCAGTACTGGATTTCTTTGTTTTCCTTCTTCTTGAAATGCTTCCTCTTTCCACCGATAGATTGAAGAAGTGACTTGCTGCCTGCAATAGCATGGCACATACTGCGCAAGAAAAAAAATCTTACCAGGCATGTATAACCAAGACAGATAGCACTTATCATATATGTACCAACTTTTTTCAACAGGTTGCTATTTGATAAAACAAGGTACATCAAAAATTAAAAACATATCATTAAATGCTTAAATGTAGGCATTCCATTCAAACAATATGGTAGAAACTTTTATTTCCTTCATCAGAAAGATACACTAGTTGGTAGTAACTGATGGGCCGCATGGGGTGGCAAACATTTCTCCTTACCAGGCATGTCTTAAAGCATCGAGGAAGATGCACTGTTATCGCGCTGTGAAGAACGCCTGACTCCAGTCCGGAGCAACCGAAGTTGGTACATATATCACAACACATGGTTTCCCCTGGAATACGTTGCAAAACAACTTTTATATGAAATTCTAAACACAAGGAAAATTTTATTATCTTGAAAAACTATTCGGCTAAACCGGCATTTTTACATAAATAGTCGTTCACAAGCAATTTCCTAAAAAAGACATGTGCACAGCTTTTGATTAGAAGGTGAACAGTAGATATGGGATATGTAATAACAGAGGAAATATGAATTTAATTAAATCGGCATTTTATTTTCCAAAAATGGTTGCTTAATTCATCACAATTCAGTATTAACTATTTTTAGAGCAGTTCACAATCTTGGTTGTCAATTTCAATCAGTGAAAGGATTTCTGCTGCTTGGTTTTAAAAGCAGCTTTAGCAAATGTATATAAATTTCAAGACAAGACAGGCAAAAAGGAGAAACAATAGTCTATCATCAGGCGGCTCAAAGGAGTGTTTGTAACATTAAAATTATATGTAAATTGGTCGGAGCTGCACCCAGCAACAACGTCATCCGCGACCATACGCCACCGTCGCCGACGCCAACCATGGGAACATGTGTGGCTAGGTGGTATTTGAAATGGGTGATCCATCAACGTTAACCTTGCCTCCAGCGTACAGGACCCCAAACGCTATCTTCAAGCACAGACGCCGACTCCCAGTCAACAGCACCCCAAACACCGACCTCCAGCACCCTGTGGCCGGTTAAGCAATAGAGCTCAATGTCTGGCCACTCGCTTGGACTTCCGGCCACCGCCGTTGTTTGCAAGACCTAACGGGCTTCAATTTAAACTACCAACCTCCCTGGGCGAAGTTCATCGCTCACCTGTGACTTGGACACCGCAGGTCGCTGCAGCTCGTAGCGTTCTCAAGCACAAACGCCGACTTCAAATCAACCCCACCCCTAAGAGGCACGGGTCGTGTACAGGTTCGGCCTCGTACTGCGTTGATTTGGTCTAGATCACAACGAATTTCCAGGCAATTCCTAGCATAACAGCGCAGATGCGTCGCTTTCAATCACGGCGAGACGAAACCAACAGAGAGGAAAACGGATCATAGCGAAAAATTCACATAGAAATTAAGAGAAAATAGACTAACCCTGGATCTAGAGGGAGAATCGAGAGAGAAGAGGCGATGAACGCTACAGCGGGTGAGTGGGAGGGGGCGGTCTGGGTTGGCACAAAACAGAACAGACAGTTATAATACGCGCCTGCTCACTGACATGGGGCTACTGTATAGCGGCAAAGACAAGACTATAGGCTTATTAGGAGCATAGAGGCATGCAAGGACGGCCCCAACACGCACGGACTTACATGCAAATAAGGCACGACTTTGTTTCTGTTTTCCAAATTTTCTCAGTGAGGCGTTCACTGAGACAGGTTGTGCATGTCCATGACGCACGACCATGCTTCTGTTTTCCGAAGTATTTTTCCCTAGCACGGTCTCTCGGAGGGACAGGGACATGAAGCCACGGTGCGCATCGTCCTGTAAGGATAAGAATGAGACGCACGGAAAGGCCTCTGTATTCTAAAATTTCTCAGTGACGTGTTCATTGATAGACGCGTGGTCTTTAAGCAGTTGGCACACGGTCGTACATGCGGACGACGCACAGACGTCTTTTGTGTTCTCCTAGTTGTTTTCGCATGACACAGCCACTCCTAGTTGTGTTCTCCTAGTTGTTTTCGCATGACACGGCCACTCCGAGGGACAGTGGAGTGAAGCCACGGTGCGCACGGTTATCCAAGGAGAAAATGCAGTGAAGTGCCTCAGTTTTCGTAACATTTTAAGTTGCTTGTTCACTGAGAGAGGCACGGGTGTATGTTTAAATGACGCAAGACCGTGCTACTATTTTCCGAATTGTTCATTTCTGACACGGTCTCTCGGAGGGACACGGTGTCTGCAATTAAAAGGGGCACGTAATCTTTCGCTTTGACGAATTCTTCGGATGCATGAGTTTTGTTCAATATGATAATGAGAATGGAAACCCAACATCTAAAAAGTGATTGGAGGTTCGTTGCTGACCTTAAGTCATTATCACAGCATTCCAAATGTTTTCAGAGACGTGTTTACACGGACGTATGATTTTCACAACCTCTTGATGCACGTTCGTTTCCTGTGGGGTGCACGGACGTCCTTCGGAGAGGCGCGGTTGCAGCAGTTGCAGGTTTGCAATGGACGCATGTTGCTTTTAAAAGACAGAATTTCATGCCAAGCAACTGAGATAAACAAGAGGATACTAGTTTGATTTTTGAGCATCTGTGTGAGCTGATTTATTTTATCATAGGGGCCAGAAACATATGATCGATATTGAAAACAGAAAGCATGTACATAATTGCTTGACCATGTTTACACAATGCACTCATTCAATATAGCAAGTACATCTCTTCATACCTGTTTTCAGCATCCACAGTTGGATGGATCTGGCAAATCCAGATATTCAACACCTGTGTTTTTTAAGTCCATGTGCATGTGCTCGCAAGTTGTTGTTAATTTAAGCTCTGCGCAATTAGAAGCCCTTTTGTCCATCTGCAGTACCTCTTCTTGCCATTTGTAAAATTCATGAGTGAAATCTGTGCACAGGCCAAACTTAAGCCTGATGGTCAGTAGCATCGTAGCATTGAGAATAAAGAATGTCACAAATTCAGTGTTTGCATCTGTGACTTCATAGTCTTCCAGCGTTAATGTCCTCAAACAAATGTCGTGATTATTGAGAAACACCCGCTGCTTTTGGCGCCATTCATTTGTTATACCTCTTTGATCCCATCCTCCCCCCTAAACACACGAGAAGAGCAAACTTAAGAGTTAGTGCCAGTATATTATGCATATTATGCGTGGGCTTTCAACGTGTGTGAAATCATCACCTCGATAAACAAGTTTTGCAAGCATTGAAAGCATCGCAGCAAGTCAACAATCTCATCCAGATTAAAGCATGTCTGTGAGATAAACAAGGCCTTGACGGAATCCAGCACCGCGTGTAGGCTACTTATGCAGAGACCCTTCATTGAGCACATAACGTGATATTATTAGCTCGTGGATGTGAATCTCAAGTGCTTTTGAATAACGCAGGTCAAAGTAACGTGCAGAGGTACTACCTGAATAACTGTAGTCCCAATGACAATATTTGTTTCGTAGGATATTAACACAAGAACTAAAATTAAGAGGGTAACATACAACAAGAATCCATCTAAAAAAAGACAGTGCGCAACGCGTAAGTATTAAGCAGAGGGGGAAAAATTACTGTATTTCAGAGCAAGTGGGCGAATTGTAGATCCATCTATGTGGACTGTAGAGTGAAGAAGACGAATGAAGAAAGACGGAAGGAACCAGAGAAGGGGAGCGGAAGAGCAAGTGACTCGGGAGGGAAGACGCACAAAACGATGTATTTATGGAGAACTTATGGAGAGGGGAGAAATTTTGTGTACTCGCTCGCCAAAGCTGAAACTACTGACAATAGTAAATGGCTCCTTGCCATCCCAGCGCAAAAAAGAAGGGGCGTGGGAGGGGGTGGGGGTTGGTGGGTCTGGCGAGTAGGTGGAGTATTTGGTCGAGCCGGACCATGTCGAAGTCCCTCGCTTTCATTTCCCCTCTCGCTCTCTCACTATATCTCTTCCCCCCCTCTCTCTCTCTCTCTCCCTCTCTCTCTCCTCTCGAATTCGACGCCGCCTACGGCATCGCATCTGCTCACATCCTCCGGGCCATGTCGACACAAAAGTTCGGACAAGAGGGGAGGAAGGAAGGCTTGAACTTCCTTGAACTGGATATTGATTTCTATGTAGGTGATTTCCTGCTACATGCGGAGCGTTGAACTGGGGTTTGTTTTCCAAACAAAAGATCTGAGCTCTAAACATTCATGTGTCCTTGTAGGAGAACCCTGACACCATCGAAGACCATGATTTCTGTGGCAAAGAGCTCGACCGTCCTCTCTACTGTGTTCTCCACGATACCAAGCCTCTCCGGTGTGTGGCTTTTGAAGGAAGTGACACGGGGAGGAGGTTTTTCGGCTGTGCTGTGAAAGTTAGTCACTTTCGAAAATCCGAGTTACTTTCTTGTTGAATCAAACTGTTTGGATATAGGACTTGTAGTCTACCAAAGAAGACTGATTTTCTTCTTGTGTTTTCCGGCTGATTGTAGGAAACATTGTGTAGTCCTTTTACTTTACATAAAAGGGTAAAGGTCACTACTTATTTTACATCATTGAACACAAAAGAAGTGATCTAGACACTCTCATGTTTGTTTACAAATGGGACTTCTGTTTAATAGTCAGTATATTGTTCAAAAAAAACTCTCTAAATAAGTTGTCTACAGAGGTAGCTCCAGATTAATTCAAGCTGGCTTAAAAGAAACTAAGTACAATTATGAAATAACTCCGCGGACAGGGTGGGCGAAGCACCATAATTAGTGTTGTGGGTACCTAACCATTGAAGTGCCACATTGCACAAACACGGTTCATAGTTAGTTGAATGAGGTTATAAACCAAGTATATGTGAACTTTATTATATTCCAGAGCTTCTGCAGCAGTGTATTAATAGTCTCTGTTTATTTTGTTCCTTTTTGTTCACAGAGAGGCATGAACTGTGGAGTCGTCGAATGGGTTGACCGCCCATGGCCTATCATTATGCAGAGGTGCCTACTCAAGCTCTGGGGGATGTTAGATGAGAGCAATGATGATAGGCAAGCAAAGGATGAAGAGATAAGCAGGCTTAAAATGGATAATGAATGAGTGAACCTTAAGCTCGAGAATCTTGTTGCAGCTGTGGAAAGAACTAATGTAACTACCATGAAGATTGACAGGCAGACGAAGCAGATGGGTATCGTTGATAAAGACGTCAAGCTCATTCAGAGGTCTCTCACAAGTGCCATTCATAATCTTAAGGACGACAAGGGTGAAATTAAGCTGGACAGGGATTTTCTGAAGGAGGAGGTGCATAAGCTGAAGGAGAATAGAAAGAAGATGCAAAGCGTCATCTGTGATCTTTTGGGGCAAGGGTTTGCGAACACTGATGACCTCCTGATGATCAAGGCAATCCTCAAAGAATGATCATTAACAGTTGCCTTCTTTTGAAACGTTGCAAGGGATACTCGTCTAGTATAAGTTTATGCTTGGACATGGTTACTTGACTAAAGGCATGTATCTCATTTTTTGCAATCTTTCAGAGGGTGTGTGACGGTCTACACACATCAAATATTGATCTCCTGAATATTTTTTTATTTCAAAGAAACGTGCTGCTAGCGAGGCGCATCCGACAATCTTTCATCTTGGATCGTTCCACGAGACATGGGTTACTGTAATCTAGCAAGGCACAGATGTCGCTTTGGCAGGCATGGGGAACCATGCCTCTGGTGACGTGGCACTGACTTGTCAAAGGCACGGTCCTATGTCAGACGGGAGCACCGCACTAGCACTGACACACATAAAATCTACAATCTACAGAGTCGCGCTTACTCCTGAAGCCGACGCACTCCAGTGCCGACTCGATTGTTTGTACTCAGACATGAACTCGTTCACGGACATGCGTTTACACGAAAGGCACATACAGTCTGAGGTCGCTGGGAGCACGGTTTGAGATTAAGCAGAGCCACGGCCATGTGCATGTACAGTCTGCCACGAAAGGACGCAGTGCCGTCTGGTCACTTCAGACACACTGGTTTACATGCACTAGATGCACGTTCCTTGCAGAACAGGCAAGGCAGTGCCTCTTCTCTTCCAAATGTTTTTGTTCCCTGGTCGACGACCGCACACGAATGTTTTTGTAGCATCACGATAGTGACATAAAACTATCAAATTTTCAGAACAGCGGGTGCATAGCACAAAAGCATTGTTATAACAAGCTTACAAAACGGTGCAAGAGGCTTCAGCCATGTTTAGAGATAACACAGAATCAGATTGGCGCAACAACATCTAACTGTACTAGCTTGAGGAACTAACTACAGCCCTGTGTCCAGCACGCACAAGTAAACGGATCTGACAAATCCAGGCATTCAACACGCCTGTGTTTCAAATGATTGCAGCATGCTGATAACTTGAGATGGGCGCATTTGGAAACTTTATTCTCCCACAGGAACAACTTCTATTTCTGTTCGTAAAATTCTTGCGTGAAGTCTGAGGGAAAGCGAAACTTAATCCTCATGGTCTCTAGCTCCGTTGCCTTTAGAATAAAGAACCTCACAAACTCAGTGTTCTTCCCGCTTTTTTCATAATCTTCCAGCGTTACTGTCTTTAAATGAATGATGTGTTCTTTGAGAAACGCACGGTGCTTGCGACGCCAAATATTTCTTGCACCATGAGGAACGTTTCCTCCCTGAAAACACATAAAGGTTGAAAGATACTCAGGATCTATGGAAGGACAAAATGAACGATAAATTCCATGACCCCCGTCCCAATCAGTTCGTCGGGCGTGAGAATCATCACCTGAACGAACAAGTTCTCCAGATTTGGAAGGCACTTAAGCAAGTGAACGACCAGGTCCACTCTATAGGTCATGGCCAAAAACAAGGTTTTGACAGATTGCCGCATTGTAGATAGGCTGACCGTCGCCAAATCCTTCACATAACATGGAAAATAAAACATAAAATTATTAGAACAAAAGGTTGGATGACATGAAACTACTTTCTCAAGGAAATGCATCTGGAATTATTGTGAAATGTCAATACCATAAGACCTGTGGGGTCAAGCAAGATACTGAATTTGCCCAATGTCTCCAGTTTGGGTGCAGAGACAATGAATACCTCCATGTTATTGCTCTAGAGACCGGGGATCAACCTTTGAAGTGAGGGGGCATCCTCGGTGATGAATTTTCCTTTCTCACCACGGATGCCGATGCTTACAAGGTTAGGGGAATTTATTGTGATCCGATGCCTTTCTCTATTGCAAACAAGCAGCAGGCACTCGAGTGCAGGGCAACTAGAGTTGATCATGCTTTGCAACGAGAAGTCTGATATATCAACCTCAACAAGCGAAAGTCTCTTGACCAGTGGTAGTTCAAGTACCTCTACATAATGGTCTGGTATCTGGCAACACGCGAAGCTCACAGTGCACAGAGAACAGGAAAACCGAAAGACGGACTTCGGTAGTGAGGGCGTAGATGAAGAGAATGTGTGCGATAGTTTGACAGTTTCTTTCACAAATCGTGGAAACAGGTAGTAAAACTCAAGCATCTCGAGATTGTTCAATCTGGGGGACTCAAGCCAGGCGTGGACAGTAGAGGGTCTGCATTGGAGGTAGCACGCCGGTATACAAAGGCGGAGAACTGCGCCCACATGGCTGGAGAGGATGGACTCTGGAAGGCAAGAACCATCACCAGGAACTGCTTTTCCCTGATGCCAAGTTCCGATGTATCGTATGCGAGCAAGCTCCTCGCTGTAGGCAGAGACCCTACTGATGATCTCGACATGAACTGTTTCTAGGGCGTTAAAAAGACGAGCGACAGGGATCTCACGACAGTCAAGATTCAGAGGAGCGGTCGGCCAAACAGGACGCCAACGACGGCGAGCATCCGAGTGCGGATGCCCTCCCTAGTGGAGAGACGGGAGATGACCTCACCGAGGATGGCATCCGGGAGGTCGCTGATGCGGTCCTCGCCGCTTCCAGCCGCTACCGCCAAACCACCAGAGGACGGCGTCGCCGGTGGCGCGAGCTTCGCCCTCTTGGTGCACGGCGCACCGGAGTGGATCTCCATCTCTGTCTCCGTTGCTGGGATCTCCATCTCTATCTTCGTTGCTGGGATCACACCGCTATATGTGGCATGGATCTGAAAAGACCAAGGAAAAGGGTGTGTCTAGGGTTTTGAGACACCGTCCATTCGCCTTAAATAGCCAGAGCCTGGCCTCGGGCGATGAGTCAGAGCGGCGTCGCCGGAGGGGACGCCCGTCGAACCCTTGGGTTTCCGGAGCGGCGCCACGTGGCGTTCACACCCAGATATGAGGAGACACCCGTCGAAACATAACTAGGGACGGGAGGGAAGGGGAGAAGAGTGGAGGGATCCGTTCAAAATGATTCCGTTGACTCTATCACCAGGAGAGGCACCGTATGGCGGCCCAGACATGCATGCTTGCGTTTTACGTGGGGTCACGTTCGTGCGTTTATAGCGGAAACCCGCGGCAGCCGCCTCATCCTTGATTCAGTGTTTCGGGTCACAGGCACGAGCATGAAGCGCTCAAAGGCATGGTCGGTGGTATTACATAGAGTCACGCTAGCCTGTGACTCTATCAGACGAAGATGCACGGGCGTTTAGCCCACGGAGATGAACCTTTGTCTTACGCACAGCCACAGAGATTTACTCTGCGAGGCACGGATTGGCCTATAAGAGAGACGCTGTTTTTAAAAGCTTATTTCCTTGTATTTAAGAGCACGGACGTGCAGTCCATACAGACACGGTTCCGTACTGAATTGTGTCACGCTTCTTTCTTGATAAAGGCGTCGACGTTCGTGGTTGTCTGTGTTTCTGTGTCAAGGGTCACAAGCACGGGCATACAGCCCTCAAAGGCATGGCGTGCTATTATATAGAGTCACGCACAAAGGTTTTCTGATTGTATTCCGAATGAGTCGGTGGGCTCGGTCAAAAGGAGAGGCATGGACGTCAAGCCCTCGGAGGCATAGTTTGTTCTTACTCGGAGTCACGTTTGTGCGTTTATTACGGAAACCTAATAGATTCGAGCGACTGTCCTTGTCAGAATAGTTTTCGTTGTATGATTTTAACTCAACTGCACGAAGGCGACTTGATATGTTTAGTAGCGTCACGGTCCTTTACGCATGAAGACGACTTTCTGTGTGTCAGTGTTTCAGGTCACAAGCACGGTTGTCAAGCCCACAAATGCACGAAGGAGACTTTATATGTTTAGTAGCGTCACTGTCCTTTACGCGTGTCAGTGTTTCAGGTCACAGGCATGGTTGTCAAGCCCACAAACGCATGTCATGTAATTATCCAGAGTCACCTTCGTGTCTCTTTGTGTTCCAAATGCATCCGTTGACTATATTACCAGGACATGCACGGTCGGGATGTCGAGGGAGGCATGCTTGTGTTTTACGCGGAGCCACGTTCGTGCGTTGATTGCGGAAACACAACGTTTCGACGGGCGTCTCCACCTACTCGGGTGTGAACTCCACGTGGCGCCGCCACGGAAACCCAAGGGTCCGACGGACGTCTCCTCCGGTGACGCCAGTCTGGCTCGTCGCCCGAGGCCAGGCTCCGGCTATTTATGGCGGACGGACGGAGTTTCAAAACCCTAGCCACACACTCTTCCATCCTCTGCCGCCGCCAGGCCATTCATTCCTCTTGCTGCTCTCTATCCAGACCCTCTCCGCCATGGTTGGTCAGGAGGAGCCTACTGCAGAACCCAGTGTCCAGACACTGCAGGAGATCCAGGCTGGCGAGGGTTCCTCATCTGTAAGTTCACTGTGCTTCCGCTTCATTCGTTTTTTCTTTCCTTCGGCTACTTGGTTTAGTTGTGAAACGTGAATAACCCAGATGGAGTCTCGAAACCCTAGCCACATCCCCTTCGTCCTTTTGTCTGCCTCCAGGCCATCCAGTAATCTTGATGTTCTCTATCCTGACACTCTCAGCCACGGCTGTGCAGAAGGAGACTCCTCCAGAGCGCCGTGTCGAGTCGCATGAGAAGATCTCGGCTGGCGAGGGTTCCTCATCTGTAAGTTCGCTCTGCTTCGGCTTCATTCCTTTTTTCTTTCTTTCGGCTACTTGATTTAGTTGTGAAACATGGATCATTGTGGTGAGCTTCATCCTAATGTTGATGAGGGTGCGTCCTGCCATCAATCTGACATCTTCTCCTTTGACCAGCTGAAGAACCTGTTCAATACTATGGAAGACTTCGTGAAGATATCCACGAAGTTGGACGACGAGAACAAAGCCATCATTGCACTTCTGATGGATGAGAAGGCGCAGCTCGAACTTCAGCGCGATAAGCTGAAGCTGGAATCATACGTTATGAAGAAACAGATCGAGGAACTTCGCGCCGAGCAACCAAAAAAGAAGTCTCGCCGGACTAAGTAGACAGCAGCGACCCTGATCCTCGTATCTGAAGCTATTAAGAAGTGCACTAAAAGTTTCTTATTTTATCTTCCGTTACCTCGTGCCGTCAGTAACTTTGATAACAAATGTGTTTTACTTTCTTGGGTCACGTTCATTCCAAGTTTATGGGTACAGATGAACATTAACGTAATGGCCAGTTCTAGAGATGTTGTTTTTAAAAAGCACGGACGTGAAGTCTCTGCAGCCAAAGTTTTTGAACCAACTAGAGTCATGTCTTGTGCACACATGAAGGCGTGGACATTCCTGCCTTTCTTTGTTTCAGTGTTTCGGGTCACAGGAAGGCATAGTCGGTGGTATTACATAGAGTCACGCTAGCCTGTGACTCTATCAGACGGAGACGCACGCGCGTTTAGTGTTAAGAGTCACAGGCACGGGCATAAAACGCTCAAAGGCATGGTCGGTGGTATTACGGACACGAACTCTTGTTAATAAAAGTTCACAAGATATGAACTCTCTGCGGACACAATTGCGTACTGAGTTGGGTAACACTTTTTTTCTTGATGTTACGTATATTATTCGATAGAAGCGTGGAGGTTTGTCGTTGTATGTGTCACAGTGCTAAGGTTCACAGGCACGGGCGTATAGTCCTCAAAGGCATAGTATTGTATTATATAGAGTCATGCTCGCCTGTCTTTGTGTTCCGAATGATTCCGTCCACTCGATCAGATGAAGAAGCACGGTCGTTAAGCCCACAAAGGCAAAGCTTTGTCTTACGCACAGTCACGTTCGTTCTTTAATTGCGGAGACCCAGCGGAATTGGTTCAGATGAGAACACCTACTGTTTACTCTGTGAGGCACGGAATGGCTTATTCGAGAGACGTTGGTCTGGTATATTGCTCGCACGGTCGTGAGTCCCAGAAAGTCACGGCGTGCCATTGTGTAGAATCACGTTAGTTTGTCTACGTGTTCCAAATGAATCCGTTGAACTGTCCGCGAGCACAGGCACTGCCTTGAAGCCCAGACAGGCATGGTTATGCTTTACACAGAGTCACATTCGTGCCTTTATTGGGGAAACCCAACGGTTCGACGGGCGTCTCCTCGGATTCGGCTGTGAACGCCACATGCCGTTGCTCCGGAAACCCAGTGGTCCGACTGGCGTCTCCTCTGGTGACACCGCTCTGGCTCATCGCCCGAGGAGAAGCTCCGACTATTTAAGCCAGACGATGTCTCGAAACCCTAGCCACATCCTACTCCTCCCTTTTTCCGCCGCCAGGCCATCCATTCCTCTTAGTGTTCTCCATCCCGACCATCTCCGCCATGGCTGGGCAGAAGGAGACTACTCCGGAGCGCCGTGTCCAGACATGGGAGGAGATCCCGACTGACGGGGGTTCCTCATCTGTAAGTTCGATCTGCTTCTGCTTCAGTCGTTTTTCCTTTCTTTCGGGTGTGTCTCGCTGATACTGATTTATAGTCAATGGGAGCTAGGGTTAGGCTGCCTCACGGTCTTCAACAGGCAATTCATTTTTTCTTTCTCATATTTTGATGAGGGTGTGTCTCGCTGATGCTGATTTTCAGTCAATTGGAGCTAGGGTTAGGCTCCGTCATGAACTCCTACAGAACTCCCCCGCCATACAGTTAAGGAGCAGCTCTGGGTCGAGAAAAAGGAAGGGAGCGGTGAGCGGGGTGCCGCCAGGAAGATATAAGAGCTCCTGCCCCGACGGTCAATTATTTGGGCCATTCTTTTGGGTCTTAGTTCAGAAGGATAATCCAGTGGACATCATCAACTTCTGGAAGAAGCACTACGAGCGCGAAAAGACCGAGAATGATGAGTTGTTGAAGGTCGTTGAAAACTGCAGGGAGTTCCGTGAGGAGAGCCGTCGTGAGATAGCGATGCTGGAGAAGAACCTCTACAGCTAGAAGGAGCTGTACGACGAGAGCAAAGCCAGCATCGTAGATCTTAGGTATGAGAAGGCGAAGCTCCTCATTAAGCGCGACCGTCTGGTGAATGAATCAGAGAGTTTGAGAATGGAGATCGAGGAACTACGCACCCAACAACACAACGAAAAATCTCTAGGAACTAAGTCACACAAGCAGTTTAATCTCGGAGACGATCACCCTCAAACCTCCGTATTTGACCAGATGAATAAGATGCTCGACGACATCATTGCCTTAATTGAAAAGAATGACGCGGTTGACATCATCAAGTCCTCGAAGAGGCATTACGAACTGGAGGCGGCTGCGAATGGTGAGCTGTTGAGGGCTGTCGAGCACTGGAGGAAGCTCTATAAGGAGAGCAAAGCTTCCGTCGCATATCTTATGAATGAGAAGGACACGCTCATCATTGAGCGCGACCGGCTGATGGAGCAATCAGAGGGTATGAAAAAGGGAGACTGAGGGACTGCACGCCCACCAAACGAACAAGCAGTCTCTGGGGACTAGGTAGATAGCAGTGACCCTGATCGTTGTACCTGAAGCAATTAAGAAGTGGACTAGAAGTTTCTTATTTTGTGTTGGGAAATTTCATTGTCAGTAAATTTGTTAACAAATGTATTTTGTTTATGTGTTTATTACGCAAACCGTACATTTCATTAGCTGGACGGGCCTGAAGTCTCTGCAGCCACGGTTATGTGCGTTTGTGACTTTCTGTATTTCAGTGATAAGGGTCGTAGACACGGGCGTCAAATCCACAAAGGCATCATGTGGTATATAAAGTCATGTTCGCTTGTGTCTGTTTTCCGGATGATTCTGTCGACTCGTTTAGACGGAGAGGCACGGACGAAAAGCCCATGGAGGCATACTTCAGTATTAGGCAGAGTCACGTTCGAGCGTTTACTGCACAAACCGAACACGAGATAGACACTTAGGTTAGGTCTTCATTGCGCAAGTACAAAAAACACAAGAGATTAACAGAGGAGGAGGAGAAGATCTCAGAAAAAACGAGGACGAGGCACAGTGCAGGGACATAATTGTAGATGTCACCGCTGGCGCGCGTTTTTTAAAAGCACGGGCTTGAAGTCACTGCAGCCACGGTTATGTACGTTTGTGACACTTTGTGTTTCGGTCATTAGGGTCACAGGCACGGGTGTCAAATCCACAAAGGCATCGTGTGGTATTATATAGAGTCATGTTCGCTTGTGTTTGTGTTCCAAATGATTCAGTCGACTCATTCAGACGGTGAGGCACGGACGAGAAGCCCATGGAGGCATACTTTAGTATTAGGCAGGGTCACAATCATGCGTTTATTGCGCATGGTCGATGGTATTACATAGAGTCATCCTCGCCTATGAGACTCGACTAGACGGAGATGCACGGGCGTCTAGCCCATGGAACTGAAGCTCTGTCTTACGCACAGCCAAGGGCGTTTACTCTGTGAGGCACGAAATTGCCTATATGAGAACCGTGTCCGTATCGAGACATAATTTACAGGCACGGGCATCAAATCCACAAAAGGCATCGTGTTGTATTATATATAGTCATGTTCACTTGTGTTTTGTGTTCCGAATGATTCAGTCAACTCATTCAGACGGAGATATCCACGAGGTTGTACAATCCTATGGATGAGAAGGCGAAGGCGAAGCTTGAACTTCAGTATGACAAGCTCAAGCTGGACACATACGTTATGACAAGCTCAAGCTGGACACAGGCACGGGCATGAAGCACTCAAAGGCATGGTCGGTAGTATTATTACATAGAGTCACGCTGGCCCGTGACTCTATCAGACGGAGATGCACAGGCGTTTAGCCCACAGAGCTGAACCTTTGTCTTACGCAAAGGCATCGTGTGGTATTATATAGAGTCATGTTCGCTTGTGTCTGTTTTCTGAATGATTCCGTTGACTCGTTTAGACGGAGAGGCACGGGTGAGAAGCCCATCGAGGCATACTTTAGTATTAGAGAGAGTCACGTTCATGCATTTATTGTGCAAACCGAACAGAATTGGGTTCTGATATGAACACTCGCTGTTTACTTTGTGAGGCAATGAGTGGCAGATTAGAGAGACGCTGTTTTTGAACCGCTCAAAAGGCATGGTCGATGGTATTACATAGGCTCACGGAGATGGACGGGCATTTAGCCCACAGAGCTAAACCTTTGTCTTACGCACAGCCACATGCGTTTTCTCTGTGAGGCATGGAATGGCCTATGCGAGGGCCGCTGTTATTAAAATCTTATTTCCTTGTATTTAAAAGCACGGACGTGAACTCCCTACGGACACGGTTCCGTATTGAGTTGCGTCACCCTTCTTTCTTGATTTTACGTATATTATTTCGATATAAAATGCGTGGACGTTTGTGGCTATCTGTATTTCATTGTTTCACAGTGAAGCACGGGCACGCTTTTAAACAAAGCACAAGCACGTCTCGATTTGCAGAAACAGCACTGTCGTGGTTCTACAGGATGCTATGTTCTAGGCTGTGTAGCATGTTTCCACCCAAACGTTCACCACAGGGTCATGGACATACACAGAGGAAGTGTCGTGCAGTGATAACAGACGCGCAATCTTACAAGTACAAGAGGCACGAGGAGGCATGTAGATTAACATCACCACAAATGAAACAGATTATACATGCGCACACATATAGAGAGATGCATAAAAAGTGGACTACAAGAGATAAACTAAGTTGGTAATACTAAACGATCGATGGTATTAATTAATAATGGAAATTAATGACAGGCATACAATATTAGAGTCAAATTTATAGTAGAGCACACACAATAAATAGAAGTCCTGATCATGATAGATCGACTGGGTCACTAGAAACTCAAAAGTAGTAGTAGCTAGCATAAATATATAGAACTTGCCTCCAAGCATGTGGGATGTGGCTTGCAGCAAATGAACGGAGAGCCAAGGCAAGGACCTAATCAAGGCGCTCGGGCTTGTGCCCTTGATGGTCCAGAGGATGGACGAGAAGTGGGGGCAGCGTCGGCGAGGTGGATGTGCTCCTGAACGAGCTTCGCCAAAGTTTGCCTGTGGTCGAAGTAGGCCGCCATGGTCGACTCGTGGATGGCGCTGCAGGTGTCCTCGTAAACAATCTGTTCGTAGATCTGGCTGAACTTGTCGATGTCATCATGCATGATGAGGCGCTGCGCGGCGAGAGCAACCTCCAGGTGGTCCTCCGGCAGCTTGCCGACCGGGAGCTGCAGGGCCATCAGCGCGCGAAAGAGATCGTTCCCATGGAGGCCGGCGAGTCGGGCCTAGGAAGCCGAGGCGGAGGCTCGGCCTTTACGGAGGCGACGCATGGAATGGAGGCGAGCAGTCAGGTCCTTCACCTTGCTGTTGGCGAAGCTGAACTTGTGGATGAAGTCTTCCAGTGCACCCTTGAGCCAGGCGGCAAAGCGGGCGTCGAAGAAGGAACGCACCGTGGCGGACATCAGCAGCCCCTGGAGCCGCTGCAGCGCGTTGGGCTGCGGGTTGCTCTCCCTGACCACCTCGATAAGACGTATGGTGGTCGCGTGAATCGCCTCCATGGCCGATCTCTCACCGTCTCGCTCTTGCTCTGATGGCCAGGTAGTTGGATCGGAGTAGAAGAAGATGGATGGTGACTCTTTTAAACAAAGCACAAGCACAACGGTTCCATGACAAGCACGTCTCGATTTGCAGAAACAGCACTGTCATGGTTATACAGGACACTATGTTCTAAACTGTGCAGCGTGTTTCCACCCAAAACGTTCACCCAGAGTCACGGACAGGACATGCACAAAGGAAGTGTCGTGCAGTGCCAACAGACGCACAGTCTTACAGGTACAAGAGGCACGCCCACCTCTATATTGTAAAATACTTCAGCTAACGAGTTATTTGGAGAGGCACAGCCGTCACATCACACGTGACTGCGTGTTCCAGATGATTTTAGTCGCTCGCTCTATTCACAAAAGGAAATCCAAACATACAGACGGTGCACAAACACATGAAAACTTGATAGTTTTTTGAGCTTGTGAGTTGCTTCACGGCTGAAGAGCACAAAAACAAGTTCCTGACAACCTTACAGACAATGGATAAAGTACAAACTTGAAGTCCAAACTGGAAAGCACGCAACAACACCTATCTCTGACAGCCGGATAACCGTTTTCAACATCCACAGGTCAATGGATCCGGCAAATCCATGATTGGACATTGGTTTGTCCAGATGTGTACTTTTAAATCCAAGTTCATATGCCTACAATACCCTGACAATATAAGACGAGCACGTCTAGAAGCCTTGTTGCCCCATTGAAGCACCTCTTCTTGATGTTCATAAAATCCTTTAGTGATGTTGTCTGGGGGGAGAGAAACTTAAGCCTCATAGTCTCTAACTCCTTTGCGTTCCAAACAAAGAACGTTGCAAATTCAATGTTTTTGTTGCAGTGTACATATTTTTCCAGCGTTACTATCTTCAGGCGAATGTCATGCTGTTTGAGAAACACCCGGTGCTTGTGGCGCCACTTATTTGTTACACCTTCCTCGCGGCATACTCCTCCCTGAAAATGCATGAAGAGTGAGAATACTTGAGGACTACAAAGGGAGATAGAGGACTCCAATATAGTACGCTATGCATTGTATGTGCTTTCAATGTGTCTGGAAATCGTTATCTCGATAAACAGGTTCTCTAGGCTAGGAAAGCATCGCATCAAGGCAACAACCTTGTTCAGATTTAATGACATGTGGATAAGTAGGGTCTTCACAGATTGAACCGCCATTGATAGGCTGACTACAGACAAAGCCTGCGTCAAGCACATATCATAAAATTAGCTGGATAAAAAGGTCGCGTGACATGAAACTTCGGCACTGCAAGGAATGCAAGTAAAGAGTATAGTGCAAAAGGTGAGTACCTCGATAACTGTAGAGCCAAAAACAATCTTGGATTCAGGAATCCTTCATAAAAATTACCCAAACACTCAAGCTTAGGTGCAGAAAAGACAGTTATCTGCAAGTGCCAGCCCTGAATATCGTGAATCAATAGTTTAAGTGAGGGCGCATCCTCAACAACGAGTTCACCATTCTCACAAAGGATACAGATGACTTCAACTTTGCCTGAGTTTATTCTGATGCAGTGGTCCAAGTTATTGCAAACCAGCAGGAGCCACTCGAGGGCAGGGCAACCATGGCTGATTATGCTTTGCAGTGAGACGTCTGATATATCAACTTCCAAAAACGAAAGCCTCTTGAGGAGTGGAAGTTTAAATGATCGTGCATACTTATCAGGTATCTGGCAAAGAGCGAATGTGACGGTGTGCAGTGAGGAGGAAAACAGCAGTGTGGAAGTCGGTGGTGAGGGCGCAGACGAAGAGATTTCGTGTGGTAGTGTGGTGGTTTTTCCCACAAAACATGGGAACATGTAATAGAACTCGAGAACCTGGAGAATCTTCAGTCTTGGGGATCGAAGCCAGGCGTCAACTGTAGAGGGTCTGCAGTGGAGGTAGCACGCTGGAATGCAGAGACGATGAACTGTGCCCCCATGACCGGAGAGGATGGCTTCCGGAAGGCACGAACCATCAACGTCAGGTTGAAAACTACACCGAGTTCCAAAATATCTAATGTGAATGACATCTTTACTCGGGAGCGTGGACATTACGTCGATATGAACTGTTTCTAGGGACTTAAAAAGACGACCGACAGGGATCTCACTACAGTCGAGATTGAGAGGAGCAGTGCACCAAAAAGGGCGCCACCGACGTGCGAGGATTTGAGTGCGAACGCCTTCCTTGGTGCATAAACGGGATATGATCTCACCGAGGACACCGTCCGGGAGGTCGCTGATGCGGTCCGGACCAGTATGCTCTTCTTGATCCTCGGATCCAGTAGGCGCACCCTCACCGCTTCCAGCCAAACCACCAGAGGAAGGCGTCGCCGGTGGCGCGAGCCTCGACCTCTTGGTGCTCGGGGCACCGGAGTTGACCTCCATCTCCGTCTCCATTGCTGGGATCACGCCGCCTGCGAGCGCCGCTATATGTGGCGTGGATCTGGACAGACGGTGGATCTGGAGAAATGGACTAGCCTGTCAATCCACGAAACGACTTAAATACCCACGACGAGGAGCGGAGGGGTCCAGATTAATTACTTCTTCTATTTTTGTTTCTGACAGGAGGGCCCGGGTTACACTACAAAAAAATACACTTCCGTGATGATACGTGTTTGTCACAGTAGGTCGCGTTTTTTGTCATGCATGTACATCCATGACATTACCAAAATTATCATCACGGAAGTGTCCACTTCCATGACGATAAATCGTGCGTCACAGAAGTGCTTTCGTCAAGGGTGACCGACATGTGGCATCCACCGTAACGGAACGCCGTTAAGCTATCGGGTCGGGTTTTGGATCCGATAACCCGTTAACAGCCGCGACCAATGGGGATTTTCCACGTGTAAAATCATCATTGGCTGGAGGAAACACGTGTCGGCTCATCGTTGGGACAGATGTCATCCACTCATTGGACAGAAGGCGCCTATGATACGTCGACACGTGGCACGACCCATCAAGTTTAAATGGGCCGGCCCAACTAAAGGCCCACAAGATTTTGCGGACCATAATGGGCCGGCCCAGCTAAAGGCCCATGAGATTTTGCGGACCATAATGGGCTGGCCCAGCTAAAGGCCCACAAGATTTCGTGGGCCATAATGGGTCGGCCCAGGTAAAGGCCCACAAGATTTTTGTGTGCCATAATGGGCCGGCCCAGGTAAAGGCCCACAAAATTCTTGCGAATCATAATGGGCCGGCCCAGCTAAAGGCCCACGAGATTTCGCCGACACTAATGGGCCGGCCTAGCTGTAGGCCCACAAGATTTTGAGGACCCTAGTAGGCCGGCCCATTAACTGGCTGCCATGTTTTGGGCCAAATGCCGGCCCATATTTGATCCGGTCCATTAATGGCCTGCCACATTCCGGGCCTAATAATGGCCCATATGAGATCCGGCCCGTTAAAAGCCTCCCACGTTCTGGGCCAAATCACGGCCCAGATCAGGTCTGGCCCTTTAAGATTGGCCTCAATTATGGCCCATATCAGATTGGGCCCGTTAACTGGACGCTATGCTTTTGGGCCCACTTGCTAAAGGCCCATTTAGTAATTCGGCCTGATATTAGTTTTGGCTTGTTAAGGGCCCGTTTACCATTTCGGCCCTATATTAATTTCGGCATGTTAAAAGCCCGTCATATAGTTGGGCCTAACTACGGCCCGGTTTGCATCCGGCCTGCTCGCAGCCGATATCTGATTGGGCCAAACAAGGACCGAGACAATTTTGGCCTGTTAAAAGCCCGTGATTTGATTCGCACAATCATGGGTCGGGGTCCATTTCGGGCTGCTGCCGGCCCGTGAGCTGTTCGACACGTTTCCGGCCCAACCTACTTCTCAGCCTCCTAAAAACCCATTGAGTTTTCTTGCGAAAAGAGGGCCGGGGATTACTCGGCCTATTAAAGGCCCGAATCTACTAGTGGGCCAGTCTGACGAGGCCCATGATGCGGATCATACATCATGATTGCATGACGGCCCGATTATGTACCGTAATTTTACGGTTTGGCCGGTTTACTGCGAAGACAGGATATATATATATATAGTAAAATAACTGCAACATCGTGAATAAGAAAAAACCTAGACTATACAATAAAGAAATTATGGCATATTACATCCATTGGGAATCAAAGTTCGCCACTATGATAATAAAGCACAAGCAGACAGCAGATTACATACACTGGGCATCAAAGATCGCCACCAGTGCAAATAAATACGCCGACAAAATAATATACAAAACCGACAGCACTTCAATAGAGTTCAAGAAAGGTTAGCCCTACTGGCGAGCTGCAGCGCAACCACCTGAGCAAGATGATGAGACTGCGCTTGTTCAACACTTATATCTTCCTCACTCTGAAAGATAAACAAGCAGACAGATCACAGGTTTTGCACATAAAAGTATCAGTGCTGACAATTCATCACATTTCTTACTGACGAATAAAGTGACACAGTTTAAAATTGCATTAACACAATATGGTATTGTTCAGGTCAAGACATGGCAGGAAATGACATTGTGAAGGAGTTGCCAGCTTCACGACACCACTGGATTACAGATCAAGAACTCATAAGTATCAATGGTTAGTGTGCTGTCAATTTATCCCATTTCAGATTGGCAAATAAAGAGACGGTTTAAATAATAGTAGAATGATATGACATTGTTCATAGTTAAGACATTGCAGAATATGACATTGTGTTGTAGTGGGTAGGTTCACCACACCACTGGATTACGGATGAAGAACAGAAGCATACATGCAGTGCAAAAGAAGATCACTTGCTCTGTATAGTTTAATTTACATGGTATGAAGAAGGAACTTGGTTGTACAACTGAAAACTTAAATTGAGGACAAACTTTTGTTTATGAACTACATAATAAACTTTAAACATGCAATTTGATGCAAACACCAAAAATAAACAGCTGTTGCAGTCATGCCTAACTAAATATACACAACAAAGTTTGAAGGCTTGAGAAGGACAAACTTACATTACTGGTGAAGACAGGCTCTATAAAGCCCTTGTCCATGCTGATGGGGGGGCAATTCAAGAAGTTTACCACAGAATCTTCTTCATAAGCATTGCCTTTAGTCTACATTTTGTTAAGAGTAAATATAGATGTGATAATATACGAAAAAATGGAGAATATTTAAGATCAGATGAAGAGTGATGCTACATAACCAAGTAGTATAAATGTATGTGCAGCGATACAGGCAAAAGGCACAGCCAAGAGCAATGCACAGCTAAACTTCTTCAGTACCAACCTTATGGTAAGAGTAAATATAGATCTGATGTGTAGAAAATGGAGGGCAAAGGAAAATAAGCTGCAGAGTGATGGTACATGAACAACTACCTGTCAATATAATTACACTGATAAAGGATAGCATGTACTTATAAGAACAATGCAGAGCTAAAAAAATCATTGGCATTGGATATATTCTACACTAATGTAACCATTCATACAGATAAGATAATTTGGAGCGAACAATTGATAAGCAAGCTATCATGCATACTGCTGTCACATAATGAACAAGGTATGTATGTAAGTACAGTGATACAGGACAACAGGTACTAACAAGAGCAAAGCAGTGGGCAGCATATTTGCGATATCCTGTCGTTCTTTTCAAACCGGAATTCTTCTTCGAGCAGATTTCTTGCAAAAAAGATTCGTAAGGCACATGCAGAAAAGTAGAAGTTCAAATTGTCATTTGATTTCATAGACAGTACCTCATCCTGGGAACGATACCAGTGCATAACAAGGTTTTTCCATTCAATGTCTTCTAAATTTAGCACAGGAGACTTCACCGGAAATTCGTTTATAGACTTGCCATCAAAGTGTGATTTCCTCAGGTAACACGGATACTGCTGCAATGCTTCCTTGAAAAGCACAAGCAAGCTTTGCTCGTCATGACTATCCAGATTGACCCTCGCCTAGTTACAACAATGTAATGTAAATCATTGATGTGTTCGATCAGCAGAAAACAGGAAAATAATAACCATGAATAATAGCATTTACACGTAAGTTGGACAGGAAGATGTGAAAATGGTGTTTGTCTTCACTATAATCTTCCCATGATGGGAATATATGCACGTAGTCCCTAACAACATTGAAAGCATTGTCTTTTAAACTGGGAATAAATGGAATGGGGTTCCAATCTGCAGGAATTGGTCGTCTCTGCAGTTGGGATAGGTCTTCGGCCGGTGGACTTGCTGTACTTTTTGCTGGAGTGGGATTTTTCTGTGGTACAGCTGGTGCTATGGCAAATGAAATCGGTATACCTTTTGCTGGAGTGCAGGTCCTGTGTGGTGGGGCTAGTGGTGTGGCTAGTGAAGTATGGGTACAGTCTGCTGGAGTCGGTCCTACGTTTAGTGTCACTGGTTGTACAACCAATATAAGTGGGGCGCTGTCTGATTTCTCCGGCACCACCACGTTTTTCAAGCACTTTGCTGGTGCTCCTTCAGGTTCGGCAATCACCCTCTTCCTTTTTGATGTCTGATGCACAAGAACAGCATTTGAGTGGAAAAACATGGTATGATGACAGTTGGAATATGTATTGATAATGGATGGGCATGGCATCTCGAGTTATATGATGAGTAAACTAAGCAGATGGCGGTGCAACAAAGTAGAAGAAATGCAAGACAACATATGCAAGATACGCGCAATCAATAAAACCTTGCCAAATTAGAACAGGCACCTTGATGGGTGAACAGGACAGGCCATCTGCCTTTGACTCCTCGAGGTTAGAATAGTCATTAGGATGATATTCTGAACAAGAATCAACAGGTGGGGAGCGTATGAGTTTCATTGCTTCCAGAATGGCACTCAATGCCTTGGTGCTAATTTTGTAAGTTATTGCAGTGTTCCACAATATTCTTCTGATGCGCGGATTCTGATATTCACTGTAATTGCGTATAATATCTGAGAACCATGAAAACATAAATAGTTGTGAGATTATCTTTGTAATGCAGATGGTATTCTAATATAGGGGCGCCCCTGTAAACACTTGTGTGCTATCACTGGATTCTGATGAGAAAGCTCATGTGTGCTGTAATATGGTGCGTGCATTTATATAATCTGGCACAAGTACACAAAAAAATAGGCTCCAGAAGTAAGGATAGCTGGCAGATGATAGGTTCATAATATACTATATAGAGAGTTTATTGCCAAACCATGATAACAAGAGCACACAACAACTAGGCAGATCATAGTGTACATAACAGGGGTACACCATAACCACGATATATAAATCGGGAAAGTGGAACTGGCTTGAAAATACGGTGTTGTATTGCTGCTAGTAATTGAAAGCCTATCGATCATGTACAGGCCAGCTCTATCAGCTGTTGACTGCAGATGTCCCTGTGCCCCTTCCTGACAAGGAACATACTGTACGTACTAAATACAGAATAAACAAAGAGGAACATGTTAAAGAACAGAAGAGGGAGCATATTCTTGAGGTTCCGCTTCATTGCATACAATGTTGGTTGCCCACTCATGATGAATCACAGCGCCCAAAGAAATGCAATTCCATGTTGTCTCTCTATATGTGGCAATTTTGAACAAGAGTCATTAGGATCATATTCTAAACAAGAATCAACAGGTGGGGAGCGTATGAGTTTCATTGCATCCAGAATGGCACTCAATGCCTTGGTGCCAATTTTGTAAGTCATTGCAGTGTTTAGCTTCAAGAGTGGACTGCTGCTAGTGCGACACAAAGCAGCTACATAGATCATAGTGTAGATATAACGAGGAAAACCGTAAGCATCAGAGTAAAATCAGCAAAGTGGAACTTGCTGGAATATATGTGCTAGTATTGCCGGTATGGCTAGAAAGGCTTCGGATACCAGCTCTCTTCAAGTGAAGGTGCGGTACTGTTAATATCAGTGTTACTCTCAAAGGCGACACAGCTCCCCGCATTTCCTTGCTATTCTTATAGGATTCAAGTGGGCAGGTGACTACAAATCCTATTCCTATGTTTACAAGATCCTACGAATCAAAGAGGCTCAAAGTGTCCATCACAACCGACCGTATAGACCTCTACACTGCAAAAGTCCCTGCTCATCTTCAGTACAAGGAACATACTGTACCACTATCATACTCCCTCCGTTCCAAAATATAAGTCTTGGTAGAGATTTCCACTATGGATCACATACAGATGTATCCAGATACATTTTAGAGTGTAGATTCACTCATTTTGCTCCATATGTAGTCCATGGTGGAATCTATACAAAGACTTGTATTTAGGAACGGAGAGAGTACATATTAAAGAAGAACGGAAGAGGAACATGGTAAAGAAGAGCAAGCAGATTTTGGATAATAAAATGTTGGTTGCGCAGTGCCCACATATGATGAACCAGAGCGCATTAAGAATGCAACTCCCAGCTGTCTCTCGACCATTTCAGGCGGTTGGATGAAGATCCTACGTCTCCTAACCCATCTTCTTCCTCGTCTCTGATTCTTCCCATACAGAACACCGCACGGGCTGCCGGCCGGACCACCGGCCCCCCGCCGCCTGTGTTCCTCTGCCACCCCCACCCCCACCCCCGCCCCAACCCCCACCCGCATCGAGTTTTCTTCATTCGGCGAGGCCCCACAACCACCCGAGCCCCTTCGTTCGCACCGTCGAGCTCTGAAAAATCGACTGACCCAATTTTGAAATTTAGTCTACTGTGATTTAACTAGTGTGGAATATAAAAGGGGAAAACCATAAGCATTGGGAGTATAGTGTTGAGCGTGCCATGGCGGATCTGAAGGTGCAAACCGGACAAAGGCAACTTCGCAACCAAGAAAAGAAATCAGAGTAAAGCAGTGGCGATCTATTTTCTTGCTGCGAAAATAAGTTGAGCAGATACGAAAGAGTATCGCGTCTGGTGCCGCGCCGTGTACGCATCTGCGGAGAATTTGACGGTGCTGCGGTAGCGATGGCTGTCGGTGGCATGGAAGCAGATCTAGGAGGGTAGACGGTGGCGGCGGGGCGCAGTGGACGAGACGGTCGTAGGAGCGGCGCCGGCAAGGTGGACGATGGCGGGGATGAAGCGAGAGGACGGGATGCAAGGATCCCGGTCCGAAGCCGTGGATGAGAGAGGTCGATCTCTTGTAATGGACGGCGGCGTCGGGGTATCAGCTCCGGCATGGTGGAGGAGGACGGCGGTGGATGGGGTGGCGGATGGCGGCGGACAGAGGAGGGTGGGGTGGAGAGGGTGTTTTGGCGCCCACGAAGTACGAATGGGGAAAAGGGAGGTAGAGAGGAAGGGGGAACCATGTATTCAGGGCGCGCTTGTCTCAAATGCGAGGAAATTTACAAACTTAGCCCCCGTTTCAAATTTCTACTACATCACAGCAACATTAGTCGGTTGGGGATAGGACGGTAATCTCGCATACACCGAATATTTGCCGATGAGAGTTTGTTTTTGGCGCCCACCGTGTATGAATATGAACCGGGGAGGGAGTCGATTTCGGCCGAGGACACACTGTGTTTTGGCGCCCACCGTGTATGAATCCGGGTGAGAGGCGGTTACGTCATGTTTGGGTGAAATTACAAACCTACCCCTATCGAAACCTATAGAAATCCAGCAAATAGGCTTTGCGTGGCAGGGATAGGCAGTAGTGATTTCCATCTCGCAGATTTTGGTTTCGAGCGGTTACTGCGACTTTCCCCGCTTCGTTCAAATTTTGCAGAGTGAACGTTTACCGTGCCAACTCAATTCGAATCCCGTTTGTATTCTATTTTTTTTCCGGGCGGGATCCATTTTCAATTGGAATTACATTCTATATACATCATTTTTTTATATATACTTTCAAAAGCACAACACCATTTATACATAAATATGGTTTGCAAATGGCATGATCTCAGATTCATAAGGTTGTATCCATCAATTTGTATTTTCAAATATTTGAAACCACTTTATGTTGAAATCCAATGTATGCATTCCTCGCTAACTGTCTCCAATTAATGTGTGTTCATGCGGGTTTTTTTTTACTTCTCAAACATGTATAATGTGTTTCACACACGCAACATATAGTGTAATCTCGTTTAGACATTAATTGCATATAAACCATGCATTGTTTGTAATTGAAGAATCTATGGATCACCAATATTGATAAACTATATAACATTACACGTGTGCCCAAATTCAAATGAATAAGCATGTTTGATACACCAATTTGCGTTATGATATTATCGATGTCGTGATCTCTAGTTTAAATACTTGAATCCCCTTTAATCCAGATATTCGTCTCATATAGCTATCACTCATGCTTATATAGGACTATCTCTCTGGACCTATACGTGTTCATCGTCTCTCAGGTATCTCTCGTGCTACCTGTATGTCGACAATGATCTTTTATCTTCGTAACACACTGACGGTACTCTCTCCCTCGACCTTCATCACTCTATCTCTCTCTAAGTATATCTCGCTCCCTGCTATGTGTCTCTAACTATGATTCTCCATGTGGAATCTCTTTCTCTCACACAAACACAAAACTTTGTCTCCCGGGGTCTCATTTCTCTCCACTATTCCCATGTGTGCCACTCGCACACCCCTCATACAGAGATGTCTTTCGCTCCTTAGATATGAGAACCTACGACTCTTCCTCTTCAATGTCTCTTTCTCACACACAAACACAAACTCTGTCTCCCAGGGTCTCATATTTCTCCATTGTTCTCTTGTATGTCGCTCACACACACCCTCTCTCCCTAGATATATCTTGCGTTCCCTCGTATGTCTCTCTAGCTATCACTCTCATTGTGAAATATCTTTCTCTCTCGCAGACACAAAACTCCGTCTCTTTGGATCTCATTTCTCTCTGATATCTGTTTGTATGTGACTCACATGCACCCTCTCTCTATCTCTCTCACACCCACACACATAACCCAGCCTTCTGATCCACTCGACTCCTATCTCTAACGCACACTAGCTAGCGTCTTTATCTTTCTATTTATCTGTTTCTCCATCAACATTCTTTCTCGCCCTCACTCTTGATTCCTATCACGCACACTACATATGTTTCTCTCTACATGCAGTCAAGTGCCCTCTCACACACATATATAACTTCACCCTTTGAACCACCCGACGGTCATCTCCAACACCCAAACTAGCGGATGTCCCTCTAGCTAGCATCTCCATCTCTGTATCTATCTGTAGTTTCTCCGTCAACATTTCTTTCTCGCACGGAGTCTTGCTTCCTATCACCCACACTATATATGTCTCTCCATACATATGCATTTATAGGTTGGTCTCTTTTGCAATCTCATTGCGCCTCACTCCCTCTGCTCGCCATAGATGCATGCTCCAGCCCACGCCACTATCTCTTAAAGACAAAAACACATGCTCAATTGTCGGGCCTTCTTCCTTGCATTCTCACATGCATGCATATTGTCATACCGATCCGTCTCTCCCATGTCGTTGATCTTATGACTTATGTCTTCTTTATTTTATCTCGATCATGCGCGCGCGCACACACACATCCCACGTATACATGTATACCTCTCACACATGCACGTTCAAGGTCTCTATGTCTCCATACGTAGTTAATTACCCTCAATACTAACGCCACATCGAATCGTTCTCCTCTTTTGTGCACATAACTTCTGCCTGGATGGGTAAAACACACACTCACACTTAACAATCTCCTTCTAGCTACCCCCCCCCCCCCCCCGCCTCTCACTCTTCCCCTATATCCCCGAAACCAATAAGACCATCCCTTTGTTTAATTCCCGCCTACATGCTCCATCGATATATAGTAGTCTTCCTCGGTGTCTCTCGAACAAACACGTTCTCTCGATGTCGACTCCTCTCACGTGCACACACCTTCTCTTCCCTCTCTACGGGCATTTTCTCTCTCGCACCCCATCGTTGGTGGCCTTTGCCATACACATCACCTCTCTATGATGAAGCCATGCACACTTAAATTACATCCGCCACAGAGGACCCCGCGACACACACACACACACGCACACACACACACGCACGCACGCACCCCCCCCACACACACACACTAAGACTCCATCTCTCTCTCTCTCACACACACACACACACACAAACACACACACACACACACGCACGCACGCAGACCCCCCCCCCCACACACTAAGACTCCATCTCTCTCTCTCACACACACACAACACACACACAAACTAAGACTCCATCTCTCTCTCTCCTCTCTCTCTCTCTCACACACACACCCCACACACACACTAAGACTCCATCTCACACACACATGCTCTAGGCGGAGCATTTGTTCCTACCACCCTTCATCCAACCTTACCCGTATGATAAACAATCACCTTTATTTACTTGCATAACATGGACAAATTCCACTTTACTTTAGTATTCAGCAAACTTATCATCTGTACCCTTATAAAAAAACGACTTGGCGGTGATGGTGTGCCTGCCATCTTGTAATACAGACCGTATGATCAATATCTGAGGATAGAAAGCAAACTATGATAATTTTACAAAAGATACCCGCACCTCTCTCCACATCATTATCTCCCGCAACCTCATTGCTCAGCAATTAAAAAAGGAATAAGTCTCTGGAACAATCTAGCATGCACGGTGGCCACTGCCGCCTGCCGGCGCCGTCCATCCCCATGCCTCCGCCCATTCCGACCACCAGTCACCACCATGCTCCACGCCTCCTTGCCTTATCTCTCATCTTTAATTTTTTCAATGACATTCTCAAGATACCAGTTTTCCGATAAAATTCTCGAGATATCATTCGTTTTTACACATGGGATTACTCCTACATGGGTCAATCACAACAGGTGTTCTGTAAAAAAATGCATATTGATGTTCCGTGCAATGCACGAGAATCTTGCTTGTAATTATATAACGCAAATCACGAGCAGGAAGTGACATTTTTTTGACACAACCACGTTAACATGGCCACGTAAATCACTAGCTAAAGTAAATACCATTATACTTATATCCCGATGCAAAAGGTTGAGTACATGTCCGAAGAGTAGAGTTGCACACACGCACTCTGTCTCTCAGAATCTCTCTCACACACACACAAGTTACGTGACGCCCACTTAAGCAGACACGTATGTTACAATTTGTGCACCCGCGGGTACACGTGATGCTGCGCATTTATTTAAGCCGGAAGGCGAACCCAAACAGTAGCTGCATTCATTCCCCTCCCGCCGCCTCTTCTCTGGTCGCCGTCGCCTGGTAGCCATGGGCCGGCCGAAGGTAACAACATACGCCATACTCCCGCTGGAGCGGCGCTTTAATATGGAAATTTTAGTGGTCATGCATGCATATTTTTGTGCTAGCACTCCTATATAAGGGTTGACCGGTCGCATCCCGCGGATGTGCGCGAGCGGTGGAAGAGGAAGGAGAAGGGAAGCGGGCTGTGGAGTAACGTTTTTTACCACAATTTCTTAGGAAACTGAGTGCAATAATTGAGTAGTTTTGCAAACTACCAGTACTACACCTGAAACGGTTCAAAACCTATACTCCCTTGCCAGCGCGCGCTGCCCGCGTGAAACAGTCAGCGTCGCCCTGGAGCGGCAGTGCCGCATTAATGCCCGGCCAGAGCGGAGGCGACCTCTCACTGGCGCCGGCTTTGAAGTGGCGCGACGGCCGAGAGAGCGCCGCTTCCCGGTGCACGCGACTACTCTGCGTCGAGACTGGCCAGAGGCCTTGTTTGGATCCATGGGTTAGAGTTAGTTTGAGCTAGTTGGGGCTCAAATAGCCCTAAAGTATCCAAGCATGAGGGTTTAAATTGGAGCAAGTTGCACCGAACCCACAAAAAAAACTATCCCACCAAAGAGGTGCTAACTGGAGATAGTTCTCATTGGGACCACTGAAAAATCACTTTTCTCTCTCCTTGAAGTGCATTTATTGTCAATCTAACCCTGTCAACCAAACACCTCTTTAGCTATAGTTAGTTCAGGGTTAGTCATGAGTTAGTCTAACCTCTAGCTAAGTTAGAGTATCAAACAGGAGCAGTATAGGACATGCAAGTTGCTCAAAGCATACAGGCAAATTCGTACATGAAATGATTTTTTTCTTTTTGAAACGGAACGTGAAAGGAATTTTTTTTAGAATGCTCTTGGCATGTCGCTAACATGTGATAGTTAACCGACCTCAATAGACGGCAGAAACGCCAGCCCGCCGCACTTTGATAGAGACGAGGAGGGAGAAGCGATACAGGCTGCTGGATTACTAGAGATAGGTGCCGCACGAAAGCCAAGAAATATGGTGATAGCGTGGGTTAGCCATGTACTAGTATGATGTAACTACACTGGGCTGTCGTGTTTCGTACTCTTCCAGTCCACTATGGAGATGATTGGTTAATTTTATATCGCTGAATAATATTAAATATTATGAGTGTAGACGCTCCACCACGAGGTTCGTTGCTCCTTCTCGGTCGTCCGGAATCTATGTTCTTCCACTCTATTTTTTTCCGTGAGCTTTGTTCATCCTTTTGCCAACACGCGAGACATCTAGCATCAAGGTGCACGTGTTATGCAAGGATCGTTCCATCTATATGAAGAACACGTGGGACTGGAACTACGAGACGGACATGTACCCAGGAGTGGACGTACGAACCTGAGTAATGTAGCGCAGTAAGTGAAGTAGAAAGGCACAAATGGTATGAACATGCGTGGCATATAGGGTGTGTTTGGTTGCGTTCTCGTCTCAGCATAGTTGTTCCCTCTTCATGCATTCTCAACTCAACACCCCTCTTCATGCATGCTCTCTTCATGCATGCTTCTAGTGTATTTGTGCTAAACTAGTGTGGACTCATGCACCCTCCATACACTCTACCAAACACCCAAAAGTAGGTCGAGAAGGGAACTCTTGGGCGGCATTTGTCTTTTACTACGTACTACCACTAAATGTTGTACGTGCAATGCACGGTGATGTTATGGAGTACGTGCCTAAGTACTCTACTACTACTATATTAGTTGGAGGCACATATTAACTTTTATATTTGTTTACGTGTATGCCCCGACACCTTCCAACTAGACGCGTCTTTCTCTCCAGGTCGCACTTTGTATCATTCATACCACTAAGTACTACTACGTGTGGTCTCCGACCCAGAAGTGGAAGAAGTGGAGACGCTCTACCACGCTGTTTTTTTTACGCTGGGCTCTACCACGCTGTTCATGTCCCACTCCTTTCGCTGACGTGTGGGACATCCAGCACGTGCCGTGTTTGGCACCCTTCGTCGTAAGAGTTGAAACGCTAGCATTCATCAGAAATAAAAAATAATTATAAATCGGCAGTGATACTATTTTTTTTGCGAACCAATCAGCAGTGATACTATACCATGCGGTTTCCTTGCTCCTCGATATCGGAAAGAATACTTCCGTTCGCCAACATGTGGGACGTCGACCATCCTGGTCCACTTGCCATGCACGCAGAACTCCAAGGGAGAGTCACCCAGGTCGTCGCGCCGCAGTAACAATGACTAATGAGCCGTCAAATCACAGGCCCACTTCCCACTTTGAAGTTGCTTGGACGAAGGAACCATCATGACTTTGTTGAATTCCGCTTCTTGAAGAAAACTACTGTACCAGCAGTACTGCTAGCTACAGTAGTTACTCCAACAGAGGCCTCCTTTCGTTCATAGGATAGGAATATGAAAATCATAGGAAGTGAGATGACATGCATCTCAATTCCTATAGAGAAAGAGATGCCATTTGATGCTTAGGATAGGAATTTTTCCATTTAGTCTAGGCTAATGTACTGGTAATTTCCTCTAAAAACTACAGTAGTAACTAGTAGTATTGGTACATGCTCGTACTCAGACAAAGACACACACACTAACTACTAGTACTACTACTACTTCTCACATGCTGGCCAGACGCCGTCGTTCTCCTTCCCGGCTTTGTCGGCGACACCCCACCGTGCTTGGATCTCCGCCGACCTCTCCGCAGCAGCGCGTGCGTCCTTTTCTTTCTTGGGGCGGCGGGCCTCTCTTTTCTTGAGTGCTTTCTGACTTTTCCGCTCCCTCTGTGCGGCATTGGCCGCCTCTTGCTCTACCGCCCATTCGGCCTTTGGCATCTTCAAATTCCTCCCTCATAGTTGTGAGGTCGCGAGCGGCGATGAACTTGGCACGGCGGGATGCCATCGCTTCCCCACCATTTTGTGTGCGGTCGTGGGCGGCGACGAACTCGGCGCGGCGGGATGCCATCGCTGCCTTACCGGTTAGTGTGCGGCGCGGTGGCATGAACGACACTTGGTGAGAGCTCTGGGCTGGAGTGGCCGGACAACCGTATAGTGCATTGGTTTGTCAAGAGCTCAAGGACAGAAGACGAACCAAATTTGGATTCCCCTTCAATCCTGGTCATTTATTACCGAGTAAAATGCATTGGCGGTCATCGAACTTGTCTTGATAGCTCACTTTCATCATTGTATACGAGATATGGTGATTATACGATCACTGGCTCAGCGTATAGCTCTGTATTTGTCTGGTTGACCAGTCAAACAGTCCGCATGCGCCTCATCAGCTCGTGTTCTTTATCTATCTACGCGGGCCTACCTGTCAATGGAGAAATAAATACTGTAAAAACCAAAATTATGCGTATGTGGGGAATCAAACCACGGACTCGTCGCTGCAACGCACCCTCGTCAGCCAAATGAAAATGAAATACTTTGCGTCAGACACTCACGCTCACGCTGTCAAAGCATGCTAATGCATGCACGTCGCCCTCTAAATCAAAGTCCTGCTCATGGCGCAACGCAAATGGCGAGCCCATCACCTACGGGCCCCGACGGTGCCTGACATTACTGTTTAGACATTTGATGGAGGCCCACGCGAACGCCGAGCATGTATTCACCTGGCTCAACACCAACGGTCATACTCGGACCGCCTTGCTCATGTATATCGTCCATCACAATGACAATCTATAAAACAGCCTAAGCTAGAGAGGGTACTATGGTAGTATGGTACGGAGTATGTACTATCGTGAGCGACCGATCTTAGTGCCACTGCACACCAAAACCCCTTCCATCGCTATCGCGCGCTTCCCGCCTGAAACGGTCACCGTCTCTCCAGAATGTCAATGCCGCATTCACCGGACTTAACTGCAGGTGCAATTGGTGTGTCACTGACATGCGGGCCAGATGCCCGTTGGGCCCACATGTCAGTAACCCAAACGCATCTGCAGTTAAGTCACTGAAGCACCGTCCGCATTCACGCCCGACGAACCTACTCCGGCGCCAGTTGTCCATCCGTCTGCCGCGGCTCATTGCCATTCGCCCACTATATTAACTTGAGCCCCAGCTCCCAGCCATAGCCAAAGACCCACACTTATTCTCCTCTGGTCCCTTCCTTCTGTCGGCACCACTTCAACCATGGCCTCCTGGCGCTCCGAAGCTCTCTTGGACGTACTGTCGCAGGAGTAGACGAGGGACATTGGCGGCTCCACTCCGGGCGCGCTCCAAAGCTCTCTTCGACGTACTGTCGCAGGAGCAAATGAAGGAGATCGCCGGCACCCCCCCCCCCGGCCGCCCTCCGCCGCCACGACCATGAAGCCGGCGCGCGTGCGCGGGGGCAGCCGGCAGCGAGGAAGAGTAGTACACGGTAGGTCGCCGCCGCTCTGGAGGAGGAGGTTATCGAGGCGGATGAGGAGGAGGCAAAGGCAATGGCCGACTTTCTCGGGTTCATGGCCGGACATGGTGGTCGGGCGTCGGCGATCGTTTAGATTAGGTTTACAGTAGGTTTTAGTACGGTTTGTGCGAAATATGTAATGAATTTCGTCCAGTTTGTAGGAAAAGTTTTCAAAATGTAATGAATTTCATCCGGTTAATTTGAAATTTTCTTTGTTTGCACGAATTTCTTCCGGTTAGTTCATATAGTTGTCGAAAGGTATGCGGGCAGCATCGGATGGCATCCATCAATGTCCTCGGACAGATGCCGGTGTAAATTTGTGGGCCAGCGCTGGAGATGCCCTAACTATCATGCTATAATCGCTAACAATCCTCCATTATTTGGCAGGGAACAGTTATCCCTCGATAAAAATCAGATCCGCGGTGTTTCGCACTCCTCCCGCGTAAGAGTGTAAACTCTTGCTTACATAAAAATGGAGCAAGTGGATGCCACTATAGCACGTCATATCACTCGAACTAGCCCGCCTAACGAGCGGGAAAGCACCGCCCTCGTCATTTTGTTCTGGATTTCTATCGATCGATCGCGTGAAAATGTTACGCTTCGCAAGTTCTAAAGGAAAAGGCGGCACACTTACAACTCGTACGCGTCGCAACCCCGACAGTCCGGCTCGCACGCCGCTCACCAGAGGGGACACACGTTGTCTTGCAATTTCACTGACATGTGGGACCGTAATTGAATAAACCGTAGATAGCCGAAATCTAATCGCTCGGCGGGCGTCGGCTGAGAAGAGAGAAAAGGGGGAGGGAGAAGAGATCGCCCGCCCGCTGCGCACGGACTCCAAGAAATATATGGTGATAATGTGTGGTGGGCCATGCTGGAGTCCGGACCGCTTCCGGAGCCCGCTCTCACCGCCCTGGCCCCTCAAGACGCCAGCTGCCTGCCGCATGCATGCATAGCAAGTAGTACTCCTTATGTGGAGGAGAGAGAGGCATTGACAAAGTCAAGGAGTGGGCTCTGCAAGAGCCCGTCTCTACAGGTGCTCCTAGGTATAAAAAAATTCTAAAAAAAGGCATAAAAACAATTGTGTCTTAAAAAAAGAAAGGTAAAACACATTTGAGAGGAAATAGATAGAGAGAAAGTGAGAAAAAGTTGTAACCTGGGCATTACATGAGGAAGGAGGGAGTGGTGCACATGCCAAGTTCACTGGGCTGCCGTGTTTCACACTCCTCCGTCGTAACAGTGGAGACAATAGCTTTCATCAAAAATAAACAATGAATACTCGTTGCTCGTCCTCTATATCGGAAAGAATACTTTCATTCGCCGACATGTGGGACGTCGACCATCCTGGTCCACCTGCCATGCACAAAATTATCCTGGTCTACCCCGGTCGTATCGCAGGCCCAACCTTTCCCACTGTAAGTTGTTCGGACGAAGGAACCATCATGACTTCGTTGAATTCCGCTTCTTCAAGAAAACTTACTGTACCCGCAATACTGCTACCACACGCGAAGACTGGACGGCACTGTACCACGTCATATCACTGAAACCCACTAGGCCAAACTAGCCCGCCTAGGTCATCTATTTTGGAACGGAGGGAGTACGTCTCTGCACTGCTATGATTTTGTGTTGCACATTCTCTGTACTTTTGCTACGATTTTCCTACCCTATGAACCAAATGAGGCCTGAATGTATGTCGACTATTGTCTGATCGATCGCTAAGCCTACAATTTTAGGAGCTAGGGCTATTGGTCGATCGACGAGGGATAAGTATAAGCGTACCACGAGCTCATCAGCCCCAACGTTTCTCTTCGGTGAGTGTTTTGCAAGTACTATAGCTCGCACAGTAGCTAGCCTACTAACACCAAGAATCATCAAACAAGCCCTGCTGATATGATAAACAGTTCAAACTTACATCTAAGCATGCCATATATTACATCAAAAGCTGGTGAGGATACATCTGTTTCCATAACTCGGAGAGGGTTCGCATGATTCATCGCATGATTCACTATCAAACAAAATTAATGCATGAGTTTAATTAGGGTAGTTTTGTAAAGTACGAGATACATTCCTCCAATCGCAAAATGCCTTGGTTCATGAGATTTGAGCCCTATAAACCGGAAGGGAGGGAGTACTGCACATGGTGTAGTCTAGTCACTTGTTGAAATCTCTAGAAAGGCAAATACTCCTTTCCGGTTTACAGGGCTATACTACTCCCTCCGTCTAGGTGTGTAAGTCATCTTACGAAAACCAAATAGTCCCAAAACACTTAGGCGCGGTGCATTAACTTCTACCTTGTTTCTTGTTTCTTGACATATCAACCAATAAGAGATGAGAGGTTGCATGCTTTTAATGACTTGCAATGGCTAGTTCATTGCATGCAATGCTATTAATTAGCAAATAAACATTGGTGACCCCAGGAGGAAACGGTGCTAAGCGCGTGGACCTATGCCGAATGAGTATCAACCAATGGATAATGGAGTTTAATTGTTAAACAATAGCAATTTTGTCTCATGCAAGATCCTGGCTAGTACTCCAAGGAACCGCACCACGCGAGCGTTCGCAACTGCCACGTTCGGGTTGCGCTTGGCTCTTCGCCTCTTCGAGAAGATGAACAATGATGTTACTCCTACTTCTACAGTATCGAATCCACTGCTGCATGTCCGTCCACCTCGTGCGGGAGGGATAGCGTGTAGCGAAAGCGTCTACTTACTGCTCCTGCCTTTGCGTCTATGACAGGTGGGCCCAACAGGTGGTTGGCCCTCCTGTCATGCAGCCAAAGGCAGGTGCAGTTAAGGCACCGGAGCTCAGCCCGCGAGGGAGAGGGCGTTGTAGTAATCAAATTTCTCGGTCTTGTACGAGTTGACGCGACACATCAAAGCACTGCACTCGATATAAGTCCTTTTACACATTTAAAATGGGCTACTTCGTATGTAGGAGTAGACATATTCTGCTTCGTATGTAGTCACTTGTTGCAATCTCTAAAGAGACTTATATTTGGAAACGGAGGGAGTACAACGCATGCATGCATGCCGTGACTTTCCTTTTGATACTTGCATGTGTTGATTTGATGCACCTTGCCAAATTTTGACTACAAAATTTAACTAACCAAATTTTCATCCATGTCACAAAAAATTACGGGGATGTTTGGATTGTGACAATGTTTGTCTTATGTTGCCACATTATTTTTCCCACACTTGCCACACTTGCCTAACCTGAGTTGCTCAAATTGTTAGACACACTTTGGCTTGCCTAAGGGAATCTTGCCACAATTTTTGTGTCTATGACATGTGGGGTTCACTGCTAATAAAAAAATTCTTGTCTTAGGTGTGGCTTATAAAAAAGACTTATATTTAGGAACGGAGGGAGTAGAAAATATAAATAATAATGCATGTTGGGGCAACCCACGTTTCCGCTAATTTTAGCCGTGGGCTTGTTCACAATTTTTACGAGGGGTTGGTTGTTCATTTAATGGAGGGACTTGTAGTACCAGACTTGAACGATACAAAGTGCGACCTGGCACACCGTAACACCACTTGGAACAAGCGGGTAGCTATCTCAAAAAACAATCAACAACTAAAAAAACCGCGACCTGGCATGTAGTAGTACACAATTTTAAACGATTGTTTTGATGGAGTGAAAAAGGAAAACTACCCCACTACGTATATATAGGCCGGAGCCTCCGCGCTTGCTTGCTAGGGTTGCTCTATTCACACACTCTCATCCTCTCCAGATCTAAACAAGATAGGGGTAGTAACATTGTCTTTCTCCCTTCAAAAACACTGGCTTTCTATCCTCACCGCTGGTTACAGATCCGGACGTATCCCCATCCGCCGGTGAAGTGGAGGAGGGGCAGCGTTTAGGCCGTCGTCGACAGCGAGGGAGGAGACCCACTGCAGGCCGCACTGTTATCTCTGGCCGAGCGCCGGCGCGGGAGGTCCTCCGATCCCTTCGTCGTTGCCTGTGGGCGGATCCGGCCTCCCGTCGCCCACCTATCCACATCCCGACGACCTTCAGGTATATCTTCGTTCGAAACCGCCTTAGCTCTACTTCCCCAGCTCACTACGTCGCTGCATGTGCATCATTTTCTACCTCTCAACCCCTCTCGATCGGATGGTCCAACGTCACATTTTTTTTCTTCTATTGTTAGAGGTAAAGCTACTTCATGGAGTCGAATCTTGTACTCCCTCCGTCCGAAAATACTTGTCATTGAAATGGATGTATCTAGATGTATTTTAGTTCTAGACACATCCATTTTGATGACAAGTAATTCCGGACGGAGGGAGTACTTGGTTCAAACAAGAAATAAACTGGGGGTCGGGGAATTTAGTATGTACTCCCTCCGTTCAGAATTACTTGTCTCAGAAATGGATGTATCTAGAACTAAAATACATTTAGATACATCCATTTCTGCGACAAGTAATTCCGAACGGAGGGAGTACATCGGACTTGGTACAAACAGGAAGGAAAGGGAGTGAATGTAGTACAGACTGGTCATCCAACCGGTCTCTTGGTCGAAAGGGAAATATAGGGGTAACGCTGTACACAGTGGTATGACCAGGACTAGATTTGCTATCCACACATAGGAGTAGGTGGCTAGAGTGAACAAAAATGGGACCAACCCAGATATGTTTCTTGGATGTTTGTTTCTCGGGGCAACAAACTATGAATCACCACTTTATGCCCCTGTTTACGTACATGGTGCTGGACTGCTGGTGCACCCACTGTCCCATGCCCTTATACCAAATATTTAGGCTCCGTTCGGAATAAAGGGGCAGAAAACATAGGTCTTGATGAAAATAGAGGAATAGGAAAGGAATGTAGGTATAAAACTATGGAACAGCGAACCGGAGGAAACTCTCAAGAGAATGTGTTTGGATGGACTACAAAATGTACAGATTTGTTTTTTTAGAGTAGCATGCTTGGCAGTATGAGATGCTATTTGTTTATTCAGCTGCACAGTGACTACTCTTGTCCTCACCTCACGTACCACACATAGGTTGATTTTTTTATTCCGGCAACACAGCACAGCAACCTGTCTAACGCATGGCAGCGAGCGCCTGCCTCGGGCTTCCGCCCAAAAAATGAGCAGCGCGTGGATGTTTCCAATCCTATGGAATCAGTACTACCAGACTAGCTTTCCTATGAAACACTATTCACCTTTCCCGTGTTCCGAATGGTTGGAAGGGAAAGAATACCGAAGGAATTGTGTTCCTACGAAATCCGGCACCAAACCTCTGAACCGAACGCAGCCTTAGCTGTTCTTAATCTAATGTCCCTGGTAAAAACGAAGCCATGCCACTGTTATAAGCCATGACAAGTTTAGCCAAATGTTTTTGCCTGTAATTGTTTGAGACTCTGACTGTTTCCTCTGTGCCTTTTTGTGCAAACAGGGATAACCAATTCACCTGGTTGCTGTTGTGACCTTTTGGTGCACTGCACAAAACTCTTCTTAAAAGAAGTGACTTTTGTGTTGTTTAACTGGAATGTCAGAATGGAACAGTTGGTTCATTTTGGTGGAACTGCACAAAGGGAGATCTGTGTTCCAATCCACATCATCCATATTGGCGCCATAGCCTTCCTTTAGGTAAGAATGATATTTAATGCATGTGTTCATCTCTATTTTCCGACTGCCATGAGAAAATAATGTTGTTTTTTACTAGTACACTTGTACTCCCTCACTGACAAAACCAATTCTGAATTAGAAGGCCAATCATGTACTTGGTTTCACCAACTGATGAGGAGAAAGAGAAACAGAGCATGAAGAGGAGGAAGAAGAAGAATAAACAGTGCCAAGGCGATCTTGCTGAAGCCAGAGGCCTCAGTCGAGGCCATTCAAGGGCTCCGGCAACGACTACCTTACATGTGAGACGATCCTCCAGGGAGCCCTTCCACTTCTGCTGTCTCACTTAATTAATTAGGAGTACTTAAGTAGCACTAATTTATTACTGCCTAATTTTCCTATTGGAGTTAAACAAATCTTTAGTAGGACCCTATGCTGAATCATGTACGTGTGTATGCTTGTCTATGGAGGTGAATCATGTGGTAGAGCAGGGAGGGAATATTATTAGTGTCATGACATAATAGTGCTATTGTTTTGCATGTCAATTTATTGCCATTGGTTCAATGAGGCAATGTATTGCGTATTGTCCATCATGAATTTGATGCTACTGTTTGAGTAATATGCTAATGTCTTCCTATCCTTTCTCACTAAGCTAATGAAGGTTTCACCTTGTTCCTACTTGTGCAAACAGGGATCATGTTGTGCCAATCATACACTTTAGTGGAACTACACAAGACAATACAATGAACTGTATCCCAGCCAGTGCTTTAACTCTGCTGGAAGTTCTTGATAATCTTTCGATATAATCTCAGCACTGGTAAACAAGAGTGATTTCAACCATACATTCGAAGTGCACAAAAATATATACTATTGTGTGATTCCAGTGAGTGCTTTATCATCTCTTATGGGACTACATGAATAAGCTTTTTTTCTCAGGTTGGTACGGGCCTAAGGCCTTCATCCATATTAGTTTGCTGTCATCTCTATTTGTATCGTGCTACTGTCATGAGAAACTCCTTTATCTTTGCACGTTAAAGTTTTGCAACCTATGATAAATGGCAATGCTTTGAGTGTTGAGTTGAGCTAATTGGCACTGATTAAATAAACTAATACCTCTCTTTAAGCAAGACTACTATGTTGGTAACTTTACCCATTAAGATAATGAGGGTGCTTCTATTTGTTAGTGTATGTTTCATCAACTAGTCCCACTATTACAGTAATCTCACTCACTCAATATATGTGCCAACAGGGATGCTCGATTTTGGTGGAACTGCACAAAAACTTTGGGTGCTTCATTGCCTCGACAGCTTCCGTCCTTTCCTGTCAGTCGCTAATCTCCGCTTGCTTTCTTCCTTTGCTGCCAGTCGCTTGGCTTATCTCGGCTTCCAGTCAAAGGAAATAGTAATTGATATGCTACCTCACACAAGTTGGTACTAGTCTTTATCCTGATTATTGTGCCTGTCATATGTATTGGTAATTTGGTATTGTGCTACTGTTTGCCGATTTCATAAAGGAGTAATTTGGAGCCTGAACTCGCAGGCAAATCATTACATCGGGTGATTTCAGTAGAACTGCACAAAATGATCAGATGGACAGGTACTTATGCTGCTGCTATGTACTCCAAAGTTCACTCAGACAAGCATCGATGTTGACAAGAAGTGCCTATATTCATTCGAGTATCAACCGGCGTCAACCAATTGTCAAACTCCAAGTATTAGGAGAGTGAACACCAAAAATATTGCTTGGTGCATAGCCCAGAAAAACGCAGTCCAGTCTTTGGTCCCAACTTGTGCCTTTTGGTTATCGGCACATATGGTAGCGAACTATATGGCATGGAGTCTAAAGATTCCAGACAAGTTGGTTGACGCGTATATTCATCTGGCACTTAATCAGTCTGCACGCCAAGGATGCTCCATTTCAGTTGAACTGCACAAAAAATTTGGGTGGTTCATTTTCTCAACCGCCTCCTTTCTCGTCTGCAATGTAGAATTTTGGCTAGATACAGGACCAAGATGAGCCAGTAAACTAGTTGGATGAAAGTAGTGGCCAAGTTGCTCAAACCTCCCTCAGCACGTGGCCACTATTTGAGGATAAACCTACAAGCAAAGTTCGGATTGTCTGTGCTGCCTCTTATGTACTTGAAAGTTTACTCGTACAAGAACTAATTTTAGCAAGAAGTACCTCCGATTGAACACCATTTACCAGTCTGTACCCTAGGTAATTAAAGTTCGTCCATGGATCATATTGGTTGTGATCTCAATCATTTGGATGCATAAACATACTGAACTGTGTATATCTGAATCTTTTTGTGAATTATGTATGAATATTGTCATGTGATCTATCAATCATTTGGATGCCTAGATATGCTGAGCTTGTGCATATATGAATCTTTTGAGTTGTTGATAGTGAATGTTGGCTATGAATATGAACGTGTCCTGTGAACCTGAGTTTGATATGAATGTTTACCTTTTCTGTTGTATTTGTGTGTGAACTTGTTAGTATGTCTACTTTGGGGTATAAAACGCAGGTCTCTTATAAAAGTAATGTTGTGTCCAATTTATGTTTTCCCTTCTAACCACATTATATATATTTATATTATTACTATTATCGTATATTTTATAGAGACTTATATATACATTATAAAAACATCCCACGTGTCATTAACTTATAAAAGTAAATGTACGGAAGTTGGCAAGGAAAATCCTGGTTGTTTTTGACTCACAGGCAAGGAAAATCCTGGTGATTGCGTACAAAAGCTTGCGAAGATTTTAAGGACCAATTTAATAATAACGCGCTCATTTTTATTTTGAGCAATAACTCGCTAATTTCTTAATTATATATATAAAAAATGTGCCTCTCCGGTTTATTCTTTGATATTAATTGCTCCTTCTAACATAACATTATATATATAACGAGCCCACCTAATACGTGTATTTCAAGGAAGTGCAAATGGGCTGGGTTTTCTTAGAAAATATAAATGGGCCTGATTGACGCGAAATTATTTGTTCACCCAGCCCAGCAAATGGACTGTACATTCTAGAAAACATGGGTTAAATATATGCCACATTTTTGCAGGCTGACATGTGGGCCAATAGGTCGAAGCCTACGCAGGGCGTTGTCAACTTGGTCAACAAATGATTGTGTCATCCACAGCCATTGGATTTATATCCAACGGCCGGCATGCACCTTCAATCTCTCGTCTTCTTCCTCCAGCGTCGCCGGGACCGCCTGGTCCGGCCTCCGGCGGCTAGCGGCTCTGCTTAGCACGCATCGCTGCGAAGCGCTACCCAACCAACGGCCAGGCTATCCCTCCACCCCTCGACACCTCCTGTTATTATCCACAGACTACAGCCCCACGCCGCAACAGAACCAGTTATAACCCTTCTCCTCCTCTCAATCTGCGACTCCACTGCCGCGTTTTCCCATCTCCGAGTCATTCCCGTCCGGGGCCTCGCCGTCGTCCACCGCCTCGCTGCGTTCGGTGCGGCGTGATCAACAAACGAGAGTCGTCGGAAGAGGACTGTACGTGGAGAGCCTGACGGCTGGGACCCACGAGGTCCATGGTCGCACACAAGGAAAGTTCCTCCTTATTAAGCTGAAAAAAATGTTTCCTCCACCTGACAGCTGGGACCCACCGGCTGTATCTTCGCACGGAAGGAAGTGCCTCCTTGTTTTGCGAAAAAAATTATTCATCCCGTTGACAGCTGGGACCCGTCAGATTTGGTGACTGACTTGTGGGCCTACTAAGCGGACATGCACGCACGGCTTTGTCAACTTAATCAACAAATGATTCTAGCAGCTGGACCGTTGGATGTTAATCCAACAGCCGTGCTCCTTCTTCAACCTCTGTTCTTGCTCCTGTCTCCCGTGGGCGGCACCGCGGCTGTGCTGCCGCGCACCCGAACCAGTGAAGTTTCCCACTCCTCTCCATCTGCGACTCCACTGCCCCGCCTTCCCCATCTCCGGGTCGTTCCAGTCTGGGTGCGCTCGGCACGGTGTGGTCAACGTGGTCAACAACCGAGAGTCATCGGAAGATGACTGTACGTGAGAGGCTGACAGTGGGGACGCACCACGCTCATGGACGCATGCATGCAACGGAACGCGGCGAGGTCAACGTGGTCAAGGAACGACTTCCATCGGAAGTATACTGTACGTGGAGAGTCTCAGCTGGGTCCACGGCCGCAGCAAGTAAGTGCCTCCTTATTACGCGGAAAATAATGATTCCTCCAACTGACCGCAGGGACCCACTGGACGGGCCACCGTATTTTGCGAAAAAAATGTTTGCCCCCTGACTGCTGGGACCCACCTGACGGGCCACCGTATTTCACGAAAAAAATGTTCCCCCCGCTGTCAGCTCGGACCCACCGGAAGTGCCTCCTTATTACGGACAAAAAATTGAATACTCCCCCGGCTAGCTGGGACCCACCTTGGTGGGAGGCTGACTTGTGGGCCTACTAAGTTGACGGGGACGAAGGGCTTTGTCAACTTAGTCAATATGAACGATTCTAGCTCCAGTGACCGTACGATGTCCATCCAACAGCCGTAGTGCTTCTTCAACCTCCGGTCTTCTTGCTCCAGCCGCCCAAAGCAGCGCCGGTCGTGCCGCATGCTCCTGCCTCCCGTGGCCGGCTGTGCTGCCGTGGAGGCCTCACCACCCCTACTATTCCCACCGCTGGCCAGGCCCTGCGGCGACGGCAGCCTCACACCGCAGCCGAACCAGTGAACCCTCGTACTCCTCTCCGCGCGGGCTTCCACTGTCGCGTCTTCCCTGGCTCCGCGTTGTCCCCTTCGTAGGCCTCGCCGTCGTCCACCGCCGTGGTGCTCTCCGCGCGGCGTGGTCAACGTGGTCAAGGAACGACTTCCATCGGAAGAGTACTGTACGTGGAGAGGCTGACAGCTGGGTCCACGGCAACAGCCCAGTTTTTTTGTGATTTGCCAAGTAAGTCGCTTTGCCAGGCCTGTTGGGCTGCAAATCTTTCAAGACGAGGAGAGCTCTCATTCGGCTGGCCGAGAAAATGGCCCATCAGTAATGAGAAATGGGCTGTACATTTTTAAAACACATCAAACCGGCAATTAGTTTCAAATATCTTTTTTTTCATTTCGAGATTTTAAATTACATTAATTTTTACGCGTGGAGAATTTGTTGGATTTTATATTGATATACTTTTATTTTTAAAATCAGTTTGAATGTGAGTCGAAATTTCGGGATTATAAACAGTTCGGACCGCACCGAAATATGCAAAATTTCGTATAATTTTTTAACCGTGGCCACTATATGGGTTGTAATGCTACCAAAAAGAATATGGGCTCCAAAAAAACCTTAATAATTAGCAAATGGGCTGTAAATTATTAGAAATAATGGCAGATGGGCTGTATGCTGTTTTCCACAGATTTGAGGCTTTCCTAAAAAAAGGTTGACGCACAAGCAGTGACTGTTGGATGGCCATCCAACGGCCGTCGTGCTTCTTGAATCTCTGCTCTTCCTGCTCCAGCCGCTCAAACAAGCGCCGGCGGGACTGCCTGCTCCCTCCTCCCCGCGGCCGGCTCTGCTGCCCCGCAGGCCTCACCGCCCCACCGTACTCCCATCGCTGGCCTAGCCATCCCTCTACTCACCCACACCTGCTGTTATTCTCCGGCGACGGCAGATGAACCAGTAAACCCTCGTACAGTCGTACTCCCCTCCGCATAGGAAACAACTGCCGAGTCTTCCCTGCCTCCGTGTCGTTCCCTTCCTAGGCCTCGCCGTCGTCCACCGCCCTGGTGCTCTCGGCGCGGCCTGGTCAACGTGGTCAACGACCGACATGCATCTGAAGTGGACTGTACGTGGAGAGGCCAACAGCTGGGTCCATGGCCGCACGCAAGGAAATGCCTCCTTATTACGCGCAAAATAATGATTCCTCCACCTGACATCAGGGACCCACCGAAAGGGCCTCTGTATTTCGCGAAAAAAACGTTACTGCCGCTGACAGCTCAGACCCACCAGCTATATCTTCGCACGCAAGGAAGTGCCTCCTTATTACACCCCAAAAAAATGAATACTCCCCCTGCTAGCTGGGACCCACCATGGTGGGAGGCTGACTTGTGGGCCTACTAAGTTGACTGGGACGGGGGCCTTTGTCAACTTTAGTCAATATGAACGATTCTAGCTCCAGTGACCGTACGATGTCCATCCAACGGCCGTAGTGCTTCTTCAACCTCTGGTCTTCTTGCTCCAGCCGCCAAAAGCAGCGCCGGTCGTGCCGCATGCTCCTGCCTCCCGTGGCCGGCTGTGTTGCCGCGGAGGCCTCACCGCCCCCTACTATTCCCACCGCTGGCCAGGCCATGCGGCGACGGCAGCCTCACACCGCAGCCGAACCAGTGAACCCTCGTACTCCTCTCCGCGTGGGCTTCCACTGCCGCGTCTTCCCTGGCTCCGCGTTGTCCCCTTCCTAGGCCTCGCCGTCATCCACCGTCGTGGTGCTCTCCGCGCGACGTGGTCAACGTGGTCAAGGAACGACTTCCATCGGAAGAGTACTGTACGTGGAGAGGCTGACAGCTGGGTCCACGGCCACTGCCTAGTTTTTTTGTGATTTGCCAAGTAAGTCGCTTTGTCAGGCCTGTTGAGCTGCAAATCTTTCAAGACGAGGAGAGCTTTCATTCGGCTGGCCGAGAAAATGGCCCATCAGTAATGAGAAATGGGTTGTACATTTTTAAAACACATCAAACCGGCAATTAGTTTCAAATATCTTTTTTTTCATTTTGAGATTTTAAATTACATTAATTTTTATGCGTGGAGAATTTGTTGGAGTTTATATTGATATACATTTATTTTTAAAATCAGTTTGAATGTGAGTCGAAATTTCAGGATTAAAAACAGTTCGGACCGCACCGAAATATGCAAAATTTCGTATAATTTTTTAACCGTGGCCACTATATGGGCTGTAATGCAAACAAAAAGAATATGCGCTCCAAAAAAACCTTAATAATTAGCAAATGGGCTGTAAATTATTAGAAATAATGGCAGATGGGATGTATGTTGTTTTCCACATATTTGAGGTTTTCCTAAAAAAAGGTTGACGCACAAGCAGTGACTGTTGGATGGCCATCCAACGGCCGTCGTGCTTCTTCAATCTCTGCTCTTCCTGCTCCAGCCGCTCAAACAAGCGCCGGCGGGACTGCCTGCTCCCTCCTCCCCGCGGTCGGCTCTGCTGCCGCGCAGGCCTCACCGCCCCACCGTACTCCCATCGCTGGCCTAGCCATCCCTCTACTCACCCACACCTGCTGTTATTCTCCGGCGACGGCAGACGAACCAGTAAACCCTCGTACAGTCGTACTCCCCTCCGCGTGGGAAACAACTGCCGAGTCTTCCCTGCCTCCATGTCGTTCCCTTCCTAGGCCTCACCGTCGTCCACCGCCCTGGTGCTCTCGGCGCGGCCTGGTCAATGTGGTCAACGACCGACATGCATCTGAAGTGGACTGTACGTGGAGAGGCCGACAGCTGGGTCCACGGCCGCACGCAAGGAAATGCCTCCTTATTACACGCAAAATAATGATTCCTCCACCTGACATCAGGGACCCACCGAAAGGGCCTCTGTATTTCGCGAAAAAAATGTTACCGCCGCTGACAGCTCGGACCCACCAGCTATATCTTCGCACGCAAGGAAGTGCCTCCTTATTACGCACAAAAAAATGAATACTCCCCCTGCTAGCTGGGACCCACCATGGTGGGAGGCTGACTTGTGGGCCTACTAAGTTGACTGGGATGGGGGCCTTTGTCAACTTTAGTCAATATGAACGATTCTAGCTCCAGTGACCGTACGATGTCCATCTAACGGCCGTAGTGCTTCTTCAACATCTGGTCTTCTTGCTCTAGCCGCCCAAAGCAGCGCCGGTCGTGCCGCATGCTCCTGCCTCCCATGGCCGGCTGTGCTGCCGCGGAGGCCTCACCGCCACCTACTATTCCCACCGCTGGCCAGGCCCTGCGGCGACGGCAGCCTCACACCGCAGCCGAACCAGTGAACCCTCGTACTCCTCTCCGCGCGGGCTTCCACTGTCGTGTCTTCCCCGGCTCCTCGTCGTCCCCTTCCTAGGCCTCGCCGTCGTCCACCGCCCTGGTGCTCTCGGCGCGGCATGGTCAACGTGGTCAAGGAACGACTTCCATCGGACGTGGACTGTACGTGGAGAGGCTGACAGCTGGGTCCACGGCCGCAGCAAGGAAGTGCCTCCTTATTATGCGCAAAATAATGATTCCTCCACCTGACAGCTGGGACCCATCGGACGGGCCACTGTATTTCATGAAAAAAAACGTTTCCCCCTGACTGCTGGGACCCACCAGCTACATCTTCGCACGCAAGGAAGTGCGTCCGGGCAAAAAAAAACGATTCGCCCCCCTGACTGCTGGGACCCACCAGCTACATCTTCGCAGGCAAGGAAGCATACGTAGCATTGTCATTCTGGTCGGGAACGTGTACGTACATACTGGTCGATGTAGAGGCGTGCACGTGTCGTAGTAGAGGCGCGCACGTAGCATGTACACGTGCGTACAGCGGCCAGTGTGCAAGAAAGAAAATACGGCCACGTACGTACATACGGGCAGGGTCTCGAACGCCTACTCGCGCATATGTACGGCCAGAGCTCGTGTACATGGCTGGGTCGAAACGGAGAAACAGCGTCGTCGTCGTGTTCATGGGGAGCCAACCGGCTGGGTCGGAACGGAATGGGTCGTCGTGTTCATCAGGAGGGCTTGGACGGAACAGCCGATGGAAACGAGGCCTGGCATACCGCAGAATGGAGGAAACGGCCTTGTGTTCGACCGGCCATGTTTGAAACGGGATCCTGTTCATCGGGAGGGGTCTGGCGTACCGCAAAACGGAGGAAACGAACCTCCTATGGTCGAAACGGGGGTCCTGTTGATCGGGAGGGGTGTGGCGTACCGCAAAACGGGACTCCACGGGACACTGTTCATCTCCATCGTCGACCCCCTCCCACCTCCACGGGCTACTGTTCATCCACCGTCGACCTCCTCCAGCCTCCACGTGCGACTGTTCATCCACGGGCTCCTGTTCATCCAGCCTCCACCACGCGCTACTCCACCGGCTACTGTTCAACCAGCCCTCACCACGGGCTCCTGTTCAACCACCCCTCCACGGGCTACTGTTCATCCAGCCCTCCACCGTCTACTGTTCATTCTGCCCTGCACGGGGTGGTCCTGTTCATCCTGCCCTCCACGGGGTCCTGTTCATCCAGCCCCAACCGGCTCGATCGATCGGGGTCCTGTTCATCCAGAGGCAACACCACGGGGTCCTGTTCATCCACCCCCACCGGGAACTGTTCATCCAAACCCCCCCAGCAACGCTCACTATTCATCTAGAGGCAGCATCGATCGGCTTCAGTTAGCAGCAGTAGCGAAGGAATCGCTCGATCGGGTTCAGTTAATAGCCATCGATCGATCGCTCGGGTTCAGCAACACGTAGCCTGCAGTGCAATCACTCGGGTTCAGTTAGAGCCCAATCCTCGCTCGGGTTCAGTTAGAGCCAACGCCTCGCACACAGCGCGTACGTGTATGAGAGAAACGCGCATCGCTCGGCCCCCGACCTCCCACCGTAACCGGGAACTCCCCGAAATTTTCATCGCCCTCACTTCTACCATGGTTTTTTCCGTCATGGATGGCCCAAAGAATGTCATGCAGCTGCGTCTCCGGCCCGCCCAGGACGAAAAGCCCATTTTCTGTCATGATTTTTTTTCATAGAAGTAGGAGCCCACCACATCTATGATGATACCGGGTTTTGTCACAAGTATCATCATAGAAGTGCCATATGTATGACAGAAAAAAAAATTGTTCGGCCCAAAATGTCACGGATGTGTCTTTTTTTTGTAGTGTTAAGTACTACTTGTAGCAAGTCAATGGTAGATGGGTGCTTGAAACATTAAATAAAACCACGACTTTCAACGTACGAAATGCACTGTTGCACACGCAGACCAGGCACCGGCGGTGCCCCTCAGTGCTTTAATTATTTACGGCACACATTCACTAGAAGAATCTGTTCGACGCCGGAAGCACGGTGGACTCGGTAGGAAAGAGAGGCACGCACATGACGCCCACGAAGGCATGGGCTAGCACTCTCTGCAGCCACGGTTATGTACGTTTGTGACTCTCTGTGTTTCAGTCATTAGGGTCATAGGCACAGGCGTCAAATCCACAAAGGCATTGTGTGGTATTATAGAGTCATGTTCGCTTGTGTTTGTGTTCCGAATGATTCAGACGACTCGTTCAGACGGAGAGGCACGGACGAGAAGCCCATGGTGGCAAACTTTAGTATTAGGCAGGGTCACAATCATGCGTTTATTGCGCATGGTCGATGGTATTACATAGAGTCATGCTCGCCTGTGAGACTCGACCAGACGGAGATGCACGACCATCTAGCCCACGGAACTGAACCTTTGTCTTACGCACAGCCACGGGCGTTTACTCTGTGAGGCACGGAATTTCCTGTATGAGAGACGCTAATTTTAAAAGCTCATTTCCTTGTATTTAAAAGCATAGACATTAAGTACATACAGACACGGTTCAGTACCGAGTTGCGTCACGCTTCTTTCTTGATAAAGACGTCGACGTTCGTGGCTATCTGTGTTTCAGTGTCAAGGGTCACAAGCATGGGCATACATCCCTCAAAGGCATGGCGTGCTATTATATAGAGTCACGCACAAAGGTTTTCTGATTGTGTTCCGAATGAGTCGGTGGACTCGGTCAAAAGGAGAGGCACGGACGTCCAGCCCACGGAGGCATGGTTCGTTCCTACCCGGAGTCACGTTTGTGCGTTTATTACGGAAACCTAGTAGAATCGGGCGACTGTCCTTGTTACAATTGTTTTCGTTGTAAGATTTTTAACTCAAATGCACGAAAGGCGACTTTGTATGTTTAGTAGCGTCACGATCCTTTACGCACGAAGATGACTTTTTGTGTGTCAGTGTTTCAGGTCATAGGCACGGTTGTCAAACTGACAAACGCATGACGTGTAATTATCCAGAGTCACCTTGGTGTCTCTTTGTGTTCCAAATGCATCCGTTGACTATATTACCAGGACAGGCACGGTCGGGATGGCGATGCAGGCATGCTTGTATTTTGTGCGGAGCCACGTTCGTGCGTTGATTGCGGAAACACAACGTTTCGACGGGCATCTCCACATTTTCGGGTGTGAACCCCACATGGCGCCGCCACAGAAACCCAAGGGTCCGACGGACGTCTCCTCCGGTGACGCCGGTCTGGCTCGTCGCCCGAGGCCAGGCTCCGGCTATTTAAGGCGGACGGACGGCGTCTCAAAACCCTAGCCACACCCTCTTTCTTGGACTGTCCAGATCCATGCCACATAAAGCGGCGCTCGCAGGCGGTGCGATCCCAGCAATGGAAACGGACATGGAGGTCAACTCCGGTGCCCCGAGCACCAAGGGGGCGAGGCTCGCGCCACCGGCGACGCCTTCCTCTGGTGGTTTGGCGGTAGCGGCTGGAAGCGGCGAGGGTGCGCCTACTGGATCCGAGGATCAATAAGAGCAGTCTGGTCCGGACCGCATCAGCGACCTCCCGAACGGTGTCCTCGGTGAGATCATATCCCGTCTGTCCACTAAGGAAGGCGTTCGCACTCAAATCCTCGCACGTCGGTGGCGCCCTGTTTGGCGCGCCGCTCCTCTGAATCTGGACTGCCGTGAGATCCATGTCCCACGTCTTTTTAACCCTCTAGATCAAGTACATTTCGAGTTGGTCACCGCGAACTCCGCAGACTGGAGGAACTCATCCACGTAACATACACTGGAACTTTTTTTTAGAGGAGAACATGTCAGTGAAGATAATTCCTATGATGATTCGTACCTTCTAGAGGCCATCCTCTCCGGGCGTCAGAGTGCAGTTCACCGCCTCTGCATTCTGGCCTCCTACCTCCACTGCAGGCACTCCACAGTCGACGACTGGCATCGATCCCCAAGACTGAACAATCTCCAGGTGCTCGAGTTTTACTACCTGTTCCCACCATGCTTGAGACAATATGACATAGGGCCATTCTCATGCCCTTCGCTCATGCCATCACCACCAGCATTAAACCCTCAGATTTCCTCCTCTCTCCAAACCATCGCCTTTGCTCTTTGCAAGTTACCAGACAATTATGTACGGGTGCTTAAACTACCACTGCTCAGGAGACTCTCGCTAGTAGATGTTGATGTATCAGACGTCTCATTACAAAGCATCATCAGCTCTACTTCTCCTACACTTGAGTCTCTGCTGCTTGTTTGGACAGTCAGGCACCATTGCATCAGAAGAAACTCACCTAACCTTATAAGCATCGGCATTTCTGGTTACTATGGGAAAATTATTATAGAAGATGCCTCGTCACTTCAACGGTTGCTTTGTGATGGTGATTGCAAAAAGTTGCGGATAGTTATCACCTCTGCACCTAAACTGCAGGTCATGGGCAAATTATCTAATATTTTCTGTGAATCCGGCGTCACAAATGACCGTATAATTATTCAGGTACTGACTTTCAACAATACTTTCACCTCCATTCATTGGTATGAACAAGTTCCATGCAATTCAACCTTTACTCTACTAATATATGTTTTATTCTACATGAAGTGTTTGCCGACAGTCAGCACATCCACAGCGGTTCATTCTATCAAGATGTTGTCTATCAGCATGGATTATGACCTGCACGCAGTCTTTTCCTTGGTGGAACACTTCCGAAGCTTGGAAAACTTGTATATCGAGGTGATGCTTCTCACACAAATTGTAAAACACATACCATGCATGGTGTAGAACTCCATTCAACAAAAAAAACGTCACTTACATTTGTATGTAATGGACAAAGGTGTATATAGTCATGGACCAGTATTAGGACAAAACTAAAAAAAGCTTTTATTACAACAGAGGTTATAGAATTATTCATTCACTTGCTCTCCCAGCGGAATCACTCTTTATGGAGCTTAACCATTTCAAATCTTCATGTTTATTCAGGAAATAGCCTCTAATGAAGAAAGTCTTGCGAACGACTGTTCTTGCAAGCACCATCATGACGTCCGTTTGAAGTCACTGACGCTGGAAAGCTATGTTCAATGCGAGAAAAGCATTCGATTTGCGACATTCTTTATTCTCAACGCAGCACAGCTGCAGACTATGAGGATCCAGTTTCTTCTTTAGGAAGACTTCACGGAAGAATTCTACAAACAGCAACAAGACGTGCTTCAGTGGGACAAAAAGGCTTCTAAACATGCTTGCCTTAGGTTGTCGCCAAGTTGCAACCACGAGAACTTGGATCTAAGGCACGCATGTGTCGACCACCTGGATTTAAAGGATCCATTCACTTGTAAGTGCTGAAAACAGTGCTGGAGTGAGATGTTGCCGCCACTTTCCGGTTTGGAATTTACGTAGGTGTGGTGAAACAATGCCCATACCTTTTTTGCTCAATCTGTAACCTTGCCAACAGCGAACTCGGTATTTCGATCGATGGCTAAACGGTCTTTTGCTCATGCCATACATTTCATTAACTAAAAGGGCTTCAAGTCTCTGCAGCCACGGCTATGTACATTTGTGACTTTCTGTGTTTCAGTGATAAGGGTCACGGGCACGGGCGTCAAATCCGCAAAGGCATCGTGTGGTATTATATAGTCATGTTCGCTTGTGCTAGCTTTGTGTTCCGAATGATCCAGTGAACCACGGTTTGTCAGCAAACACACAGACGATCATGCCTTCGTAGAAAAGTGATTCGAGACGCACTGTTCTACCTGTCACACAGGCACGACCATGGCAAACGCACGGTTTGCCACGAACCACACAACGGCCGTGAAGTGATACGATGCGCACTGTTCTACATGCCACATAGGCACGCCCGTGATTCCACGTGCTTCAGTAGCACGTAAAGACGTAACTCTTTCACAGGAAACACCGGGAACCTACTGCCAGGCACTATATCCATTTGTAAAACAGAAACGCAAACACAACCGTGACCCGTTGTATTTGAAATCTTTGCATCACAGAAGCACCGCGTGAAGGCACATGAAGTATGGTTGGACATGCATCGCAAGCACGGTTATGCACATGAGGTACGATTAGGCACAGTGCAGGGACATAATTGCAGATGTCACCGCTGTTGCACGTTTTTTAAAAGCACGGGCCTGCACTCTTTGTGTTTTAGTGTTTCAGTCATTAGGGTCACAGCCACGGGCGTCAAATCCACAAAGGCATCGTGTGCTATTAAATAGAGTCATGTTCACTTGTGTTTGTGTTCCGAATGATTCAGTCGACTCGTTCAGACGGAGAAGCACGGACGAGCAGCCCATGGAGGCATACTTTAGTATTAGGCAAGGTCACAATCATGCGTTTATTGCGCATGGTCGATGGTATTACACAGAGTCATGCTCGCCTGTGAGACTCGATCAGACGAAGATGCACGGGCGGCTAGCCCACGGAACCGAACCTTTGTCTTACGCACAGCCACGGGCGTTTACTCTATGAAGCACAGAATTGCCTATATGAGAGACGCTGATTGTAAAAGCTTATTTCCTTGTATTTAAAAGCATAGACATGAAGTCCATACAGACACGGTTCCGTACTGAGTTGCGTCACGCTTCTTTCTTGATAAAGGCGTCGACGTTCGTTACTATATGTGTTTCAGTGTCAAGGGTCACAAGCACGGGCATACAACCCTCAAAGGATTTCTAATTATATAGAGTCACGCACAGAGGTTTTCTAATTGTATTCAGAATGAGTCGATGGACTCGGTCAGTCGGAGAGGCACAGACGTCAAGCCTACGGAGGCATGGTTTGTTCTTACCCGGAGTCACGTTTATGCGTTATTACGGAAACCCAATAGAATCGGGGGACTGTCGTTGTTACAATTGTTTTCGTTGTAAGATTTCAACTCAAATGCACGAAGGCGACTTTATATGTTTAGTACCGTCACGGTCCTTTACGCATGAAGTCGACTTTCTGTGTGTCAGTGTTTCAGGTCACAGGCACGGTTGTCAAGCCCACAAACGCATGACCTGTAATTATCTAGAGTCACCTTCGTGTTTGTTTGCGTCACCAGGAGAGCCACGGTCGGGATGCCAGGGGAGGCATGCTTGTGTTTTACGCAGAGCCACGTTCGTGTATTGATTGCGGAAACCCAACGTTTCGACGAGCGTCTCCTCCTATTCGGGTGTGAACGACACGTGGCCCCGCTCCGGAAACCCAAGGGTCCGATGAGCGTCTCCTCCCGTGACGCCGCTCTGGCTCGTCGCCCGAGGCCAGCTCCGGCTATTTAAGTCGGACGGAGTCTCGAAACCCTAGCCACACACTCTTCCCCCCTCTGCCCGCCGCCAGGCCATCCATTCCTCTTGCTGCTCTCTATCCTGACCCTCTCCACCATGGCTGGTCAGGAGGAGACTACTGCGGAACCCCTTGTCCAGACACTGGATGAGATCAAGAATGGCAAGCGTTCCTCATCTGTAAGTTCACTCTGCTTCCGCTTCATTCGTTTTACCTTTCCGTCGGCGACTTGATTTAGTTGTGAAACGTGAATAAGCCAGATGGAATCTCAAAACCCTAGCCACATCCCCTTCCTACTTTTTGTCTGCCTCCAGGCCATCCACACCTCTTGTTGTTCTCTATCCTGACACTCTCAGCCATGGCTATGCAGGATGACACTACTCGGCAGATCTCGGCTGTCGAGGCTATCTCATCTGTAAGTTCTCTCTACTTCCGCTTCATCCATTTTTTCTTTCTATCCGCTACTTGATTTAGTTGTGAAACGTGGATTATTGTGGCGAGCTTCCTCCAAAGTTGATCAGGGTGCATCCTGCCATCAATCTGACACCTTTTGCTTTGTCCAGGTGCAGAACATGCTCGAGGATCTCCTGGAGAGAGCCACGAAGTTGGACGAGGAGAACAAAGCCACCATTGCACGTCTTATGAATGACAAAGCACAGCTCGTCCTTCAGCGCGACTAGCTGAAGCTGGAATCATACGTTGAAAAAACAGATAGAGGAACTTCGCACCGAGCAACAAAAAAAGAAGTCTCGCCGGACTAAGTAGACAGCAGCGACCCTGATCGTCATATCTGAAGCTACTAAGCAGTGCACTGAAAGTTTCTTATTTTGTCTTGCGTTACCTCGTGTGGTCAGTAACTTACAGATGTGAACATTAACGTAATGGCCCATTCGAGAGACGCTGTTTTTAATAACACGGACGTGAAGTCTCTGCAGCCAAGGTTCTTTGTACCAGCTACAGTCATGTCTTGTGCACTCACGAAGGCGTGGACGTTCATGCCTTTCTTTGTTTTGGTGTTTCGGGTCACAGGCACGGGCATAAAACGCTCAAAGGCATGGTCGTTGCGTTTACTCTGTGAGGCATGGAATGACCTATGTGAGATAGCCTTTTTTTTAAATTTATTTCCTTCGATTTAAAAGAACCGATGTGGACTCCCTACGGACACGGTTCCTTATTGAGCTGCGTCACGCTTCTTTCTTGATGTTACGTATATTGTTCGATAAAGGCGTGGACATCGTGGATGTCTGTGTTTCAGTGTTAAGGGTCATAGGCACAGGCATAAAACGCTCAGAGGCATGGTCGGTGGTATTACATGGAGTCATGCTCACGGATCGAGAGGGAGCACGGTCGCCGCTTCCTTTCGCTCCGATGACAAGCACACCACGAGAAGGCGGCGTCACCGGCGGAGACACTCTGGACCTCTTGGTGGCACACCACGAGCAGCGCATTCCATCTTCACCTCCATTGCTGCGGTGGCGCCGCCTACGACCAGTGTTCGCTGGATCTGGAAGAGGCACGACGAGAAGCCCATGGAGGCATACTTTAGTATTAGGCAGAGTCACGTTCATTCGTTTATTGTGCAAACCGTACATTTCATTAGCTAAACGGGCTTGAAGTCTCTGCAGCCACGGTTATGTGCGTTTGTGACTTTCTGTATTTTGGTGATAAGGGTCGTAGACACGGGCATCAAATCGACAAAGGCATCATGTGGTATTATATAGAGTCATGTTCGCTTGCGTCTGTTTTCCGAATGATTCCGTCGACTCGTTTAGACACAGAGGCACGGACGAGAAGCCCATGGAGGCATACTTGAGTATTAGGTAGACTCACGTTCGTGCGTTTACTGCAGAAACATAACAGAATTGGATTCAGATGTGAACCCTCACTGTTTACTTTGTGAGGCAATCAATGACCGATCCGAGAGACACTGTCCTTAAAAGCACGAGCAAGAACTCTCTGCAACCATGGTTCTGTACCAAAGAGCCACTGTCAAACGCATGAAGTCATGCAACAAGGGCCACACTTTTAGTAGTAGAAAAAGCACTTTATCAGCTGGCGTTCTTCTTTGCTACGCGCACAGTAGGGTGGCTATGGAAGGCACGTTATTCAAGCAGAGAACGAACATCACGATGCCAGGACAAGGTCAAAAGCATGGTTGTGAGTCTGCAGTGTCACGGATAGAATCCTCGAGACGCATTTCGGTGTGGCCCGTTGAGTAGAAACTCGGTTGTGCGGTAACTAGAAGCACTACATAACGCCCCGCAAAACAGGTTTGGTTCACCGTTGTGGTGGCTCTCTATGCTTTTAGCTCTTTTCATCTCTCATGTGTCGCAGCAGAGACACGTGGTTGTATTGTTACACCATCCAACTTCATAAAGAAAGGGCTGCAAACATTTACAAACAAACCTATCGCCCTTATAATATTTTCCCAGCTGAGTAATAAAAATACCTAAACAAGCAAAATTTGTTATGCTTACATTTGCTTTGTTTCTACAACTGCACCAAATAAACTTACAAGCCGTTTTTTATAACCACAGTACGAGGACCAGAAACAGTGCAGCGGCTCAAATGCAGCTCCATCAGTGCAAGGCTCAACTGCAGCTCCTCAGTGTGTATGACAGGTACATCCGAGAAGCACCGCTCTACCTGCAACACAGGCACGGTTGTGCATGCATTGTGTGCATGACAGGTACATATATAAGACAGGCACCGTCGTACATACAACACAACACGGTTACACATGCAGCGCGCATCTCTCCACTGAAACATTAAATCTACTTTATGTCTCTTAACCTTGGTGCCACAGCATTTTATGGTCCTTCGGCCCGTACAAAGCCGCAAAACCACACATTTCCTTCATGACTGCACGCAACACAAAAACAGACAAGCCTACACACGGTGCAAAGACTACAACGGTTGTCTGATAAAGTTTACATAAAACCCAAGCTCAAAAGAACGCAACAACAAATAACTCCATACACCTGGACAACTAACACAAGGCCTGATTTCAGCATCTACACCTGAACGGAACCGTCAAATCCAGGTATTCAACACTCCTCTTTCTTAAATGCGGACGCGCGTGGTTGCAACTTGATGATAATCTAAGACGTGCACGTTTAGAAGCCCTTCTATGCCACTCCAGAACCCTTTGTTGATTTTCGTAAAATACTCCCGTGAACTCTGTGGGAGGGGAGGTAAACTTAATGGTCATGGTCTCCAGATCCTTTGCACTAAGAACAAAGAACGTCGCAAATTCAGCGTAACTCCCAGAGCGAACATAATCTTCCAGCGATACTGTCTTCAGACAAACGTCGTGATGTCTGAGAAACTGCCGGTACTTACAACGCCATTTGTTTTTTTCACCATGAGAAATCAACGATCCCTAAAATATAAATGATAGGTTGAAAATACTTAGCGTCTATAAAAAGAGATACAGACCATCAAAAAACCAAATGAAACAATTAGTTCTACCACCTCCGTAACAAGAAGTTAGACATAGACTTGTCGATATATGGATGTATACAACAATAAATCATGTGTAGATATGGGTGCATCAATTTCAGTCAAAATTAAGACAAGCATTTCAAAAAGGAACGAGTACTACAGTATGCAAATTTCTGAATATCATCACCTCGACAAACAAGTTCTCCAGTTTTGGAAAGCATTGCAGCAATTCAACGATGGTGTCCACCTTATAATACATGTAGATAAGCAAGGTCTTGACAGATTGACGCATTGTTGTTAGACTGACTGCCTTCAAAACCTTGATAAAAATTAACAGAAGATGGATCACAAAACTAATAGCATAAAGGTTGGATGAAATAAAACGTGTTTCCTCACAAATAAAGTTAAGCTGGAAGTATCATAAAAACACAATACCTCAAGACACGTGAGACGACATGGATACGGTTCATACGCAGAGACATCGGTTACCTCCAAGTCCTGACTCTGCATGAAGAATAGAACATAGACCATCAAATTAATAGAACAAACATCGGAACAAGTACAGCTCTGTTCCAGTATTAAGGAAAGTCAGTACCTCAAGACACTTCGAGGGAGACAAACACGAATTCACCCAACATCTCCAGTTTAGGTGCAGAGACAACGGTTGTCGAACAGTCGTCAACCAGACAATCAACAGTCAACCGTTGAAGCGAAGGGGCATCCTCAACAATGAGTTCTCCGTGTGGACAACAAATGCCAATGCTTACAAGGTTAGACGAGTTTATTGTGACACAACGACCTCCTCTATTGCAAACAAGCAGGAGAGACTCAAGTGCAGGGCAACTAGAGTGGATTATGCTTTGCAGCGACGCGTATGATATATCAACAGACACAAGCGAGAGTCTTTTCACCAGTGGTAGCTTAAGCGTCCCTACGTAATTGTCTGGTATTTGGCAAAGAGAAAAGCCGAGGGTGTGGAGAGAGGAGGAAAACCGAAACACGGACTCCGGTGCCGAGGGCGTAGTTGAAGTGCATAGATCCAATAGAGTTACCTCTTGCGTCAGAAATTCTGGGAAGAGGTAGTAGAACTCAAGAACCTGGATATTGTTCAACTTCCAGGATCAGAGCCAGGCACCAACGGTGGAGGGCCTGCACCGTAGGTATCACGCCGGAATAGAGAGGCGGCTAACCGAGCCAGCATGGCCGGACAGAATGGATTCCGGAAGACTGACAACAGGATTTCGACAGAGCCGCGTTCCGGAATAGCATTTGCGAATGGGCTCCTTGGTGAAGGCGCACAGATGAGATATGGTCTCGATATGAACTTTTTCACCATCGTTAAAGAGACGAGAGTCAGAGATCTCGCGGCAGTCGAGATTCAGAGGAGCGATGGGCCACAAAGGACGCCAGCGACGTGTGACGATTCGAGTACGGATGCCATCCTTGATGAGAACACGAGAGATGATCTCACCTAGGACGCCATCGGCGAGATCGCTGATGCGGTCCACACGACATCCCTCTTCTTCCTCATCGGATCGGGAGGGAGCACGGTTGCCGCTTCCATCCCCTCCGACGACCAGCACACCACCAGAAAGCAGCGTCGCCGGTGGCGCCACTCTCGACCTCTTGATGCTACGAGCAGCGCTTTCCATCTCCACCTCCGTTGCTGGGGCGGCGCCGCCCACGACCAGTGCTCACTGAGGTGGATCTGGAGAAATGGATTATAGCCTGTCAATCCACGAGATGACTTAAATACCCACGACGGGGAGCGGAGGGGTCCAGATTAATTACTTCTTCTTTTTTTCTTTCTGACAGGGGGGCCCAGGTTAAGTACTACTCGTAGCAAGTCAATGGTAGGTGACTGCTTGAAACATTAAATAGAACCACAGCTTTCAAGGTACGAGATGCACTGTTGCACACGCAGACCAGGCACGGGCATGCCTGTCCGTGTTTTAATTATTTACGGCACACATTCAATAGAAGAATCTGTTTGACGCCGGAAGCACGGTTCTACAGTCATCTTGCCTCTACGAGCAGCAAAATTTTCCACAGACATGTTCACATTTAAGTCAATAGAAGATTCAAGGCCGTGCCTCTGCTTTGCAAATGATTCTGCTTAAACGCTCCTGTCACGGCTTGTCACGTACCAGACACACGGTACGGCTTGGCATTGTCATGTACCAGACACACGGTCCTGCCTTCGGCATTGTGACGCACTGTTCTACATGCCACACAGGCATGTAGAACAGTTCGTGTCTACGTTCGTGTCTCTTTGTGTTCCAGATGATTCCGTTGACTCTAACACCAGGAGAGGCACGGTATGGAGGCCCAGAGAGGCATGCTTGCGTTTTACGCGAGATCACAATTATCACAGGCACGGGCATGAAGCGCGTAAAGGCATGGTCGGTGGTATTACATAGAGTCACGCTAACCTTTGTCTTACGCACAGCCATGGGCGTTTACTCTGTGAGGCACGGAATGGCCTATACGAGAGACCCTGTTTTTAAAAGCGTATTTCCTTGTACGGGCATAAGCACGTGCATACAGCATAGAGGCACGGGCGTTTACTCTGTGTTTCAGTGTCAAGGGTCACAAGCACGGGCATACAGCCCTCAAAGATCTTCTAATTACATAGAGTCACGCACAGAGGTTTTCTAATTGTATTCATAATGACTCGGTGGAGAGGCATGGTTTATTCTTACCCGGAGTCACGATTGTGCGATTATTACGGAAACCTAATAGAACCGGACGACTGCCTGTGTTACAATTGTTTTCGTTGTAAGATTTTAACGCAAATGCACGAACCGTCAAGTGTGTCAGTATTTCAAGTCAGAGGTCACCTTCGTGTCTCTTTGTGCTCCAAATGCATCCGTTGATCTATAACCAGGAGTGACACGGTAAAGATGCTCAGGGAGGCATGCTTGTGTTTTACGTGGAGTCACGTTCGTGCGTTAATTGCGGAAACCCAACGTTTCGACGGGTGTCTCCTCGTATTCGGGTGTGAACGCCATGTGGCACCGCTCTGGAAACCCAAGGGTCCGACAGGTGTCTCCTCCGGTGACGCCGCTCTGGCTCGTAGCCCGAGGCCAGGCTGCGGCTATTTAAGCAGGACGGGGTCTCGAAACCCTAGCCACACCCTCTTCCCCCCTCTGCCCGCCGCCAGGCTATCCATTCCTCTTGCTGCTCTCCATCCTGACCCTCTCCGCCATGGCTGCGCAGGAGGACACTACTGCGGAACCCCGTGCCCAGACACTGGAGGGGATCAAGTCTGGCGAGGGTTCCTCATCTGTAAGTTGACTCTGCTTCTGCTTCTTTCCTTTTTTCTTTCCTTCGGCTACTTGATTTAGTTGTGAAACGTGAATAAGCCAGACGAAATCTTGAAACCCTAGCCACATCCCCTTCATCCTTTTATCCGCCTCCAGGCTATCCACTCCTCTTGCTGTTCTCTACCCTGACACTCTCCGCCATGGCTGTGCAGGATGACACTACTCCAGAGAGCCATGTCCTGAGGCAGGAGGAAATCTCCGCTGGCCAGGCTTCCTCATCTGTAAGTTCACTCTGCTTCTGTTTCATTCGTTTTTTCTTTCTTTCGGCTACCCGCATTAGTTGTGAAACGTGGATCATTGTGGTGAACTTCATCCTAAGTTGATGATAGTGCGTCCTGCCATCAATCTCACACCTTCTCTTTTGTCCAGGTGAAGAACCGGTGGGAGGCTACGGAAGCTCACCTCTTGAAGATCGTGGAGATATCCACGAGGTTGTATGATCTTCTGGATGAGAAGACGAAGGCGAAGCTCAAACTTGAGTACGACAAGCTCACGCTAGAGACATACATTATGATAAAAGAGGTCAAGGAACTTCGCGCCCAGCGACCTTGATCGCTGTATCTGAAGCAATTAAGCAGTGGACTAAAAAGTTTCTTATTTTGTCTTGCGTCACCTCGTAGTCAGTAACTTTGATAACAAACGTGTTTTGGTTTCCTGGGTCAAGTTTATGGGTACAAATGTGAACATTAACGTAATGGCCAATTCGAGAGGCGCTCTTTTTAAAAGCGCGGGCGTGAAGTCTCTGCAGCCAAGGTTCTTTGTACCAACTAGAGTCATGTCTTGTGCACCCATGAAGGCGTGGACATTCCTACCTTTCTTTGTTTAAGTGTTTCGGGTCACAGGCACGGGCATGAAGCGCTCAAAAGCATGGTCGGTGGTAGCCTGTGACTCTATTAGACGGACACGCACGGGCGTTTAGCCCACAGAGGCACCCAATGGCCTATGTGAGGGACGCTATTTTTAAAATCTTATTTCCTTGAATATAAAAGCACGGACGTGAACTCCCTACGGACACAGTTCCGTATTGAGTTGCGTCACACATGTTTCTTGATGTTACGTATATTATTTCGATATAAAAGGCGTGGACGTTCGTGGCTATCTGTATTTCATTATTTCACAGTGCAGCACGGGCACGCTTTTAAACAAAGCACAAGCACGTCTCGATTTGCAGAAACAGCACTGTCGTGGTTCTACAGGACGCTATGTTCTAGGCTGTGCAGCATGTTCCACCCAAACGTTCACCACAGGGTCACGGACATACACATAGGAAGTGTCGTGCAGTGATAACAAACGCACAGTCTTACAGGTACAAGAGGCACGAGGAGGCACATTGATTAACATCATTAGAAATGAAACAGATTATACATGCGCACGCATATAGAGAGATGCATAAAAAGTGGACTACAAGAGATAAACTAAGTTGGTAATAGTAAACAATCGATGGTATTAACTAATAATGGAACTTAGCAACAGGCATACAACATTAGACTCAAACTTATAGTAGAACACACACAGTAGTTAGAAGTCCTGATCATGACAGATCGATTGGGTCACTGAAAACTCAAAAGTAGTAACAAGTCAATGCTAGGTGGCTGCTTGAAACATCAAATAGAGTCACGGCTTTGATGGTACGAGATGCACTGTTGTACTTGCAAACCAGGCACGTGCGTGCCCCTCCGTGATTTAATTATTTACCGCACACATTCACAAAGCGTGCCGATCTTTGTGAATCTGTTCCACGCTGGAAGCACGATTCTACAACCATCTTCCCCCTGCAAGCGGCAAAATTTTCCACGGGCACGTTGACAATTAAGTCACTAGAAGATTCAAGGCCGTGCCTCTGCTTTGCAGATGATTCTGCTAAAACGCGGACAAAACCAAGTGAATGAAGTGATGGCAGAACCACGGCTTTTCAAGAACGAGACACACTGTCCTGCCTTCGCCATTGTAACGCACTGTTCTACATGCCACACACAGGCACGGCCGTGATTCCACGTGCTTTAGTATCATGTAAAGACGTGATTCTCTCACAGCAAACGCCGTGAACCTACTGCCAGGCACTATATCCATTTGTGAAACAGAAAAACAAACACAACCGTGACCCATTCAGTTTGAAATCTTTGCATGACAGAAGCACAACGTGAAGGCACATGAGGCACGGTTGGACACGCATCGCAAGCACGGTTATTTGAATTACTTACAGTCATGCATTCATAACAGAAGAACATGCGTTAGAACAGGCGAGGCACAGTTACCACGAAAGCCACGGTTATGCAGCCCCAGAAGCACAACCCAGATTCTGTGCTTAAAAACGTTTTCGTTCCATAACGGCGGGCGTGACCATGCAACCGTGAGAGTCACGGTTGAACACTCACCGGTGGCATGGCCGTGGCTGCCTGTGCCCTTAGGTTGTTTTTATCTCTCTGTCACGCATCAGAGAAGCATGCTTGTATGCTTACAACATCCACGTTCAGAAACCGACGCGGCTGCAGAAAATAACAAGGAAACCTGTGCCTCTGATATTTTTGTCCGCCGAGTAAAAAATACATAAAGAAGCAAAAGGTGTTCTTATTTAAATTTGTTTTGTTTCTATAACTGCAGCAAATTAACTTACAAGCCGTTCATATAACCACAGCACAAGAAAATAAACAATCGACAACCGCCCGCCCTCCCCACCAATTGCTTGCTATTTCATCGCTCCACGTGCGGCCTTGTTTTTGAATGTTCAGCGATCCATTCTTCCTTCTCGACCCTTGTGCAACCCCACCCTTCTGCGTATCTATTCAACCTATTTACCTGTAAATTAATATTCATACATAAAAACAAAGCGAAAGATTGCGGTCATCACTGTTTTTTGCTTACGTCCTGTTTAAGCTGCATTATTACCTTTTAATTTTTCTATTCGTACTGTTCTCCGGTACCAAAAAGTCTCCACTCAGACCTTTCCTTTCTGAAAATGGACTGTGCAGATTCTGTGCCTTGTCCCGGGCTTCCCTGCATGCATTCTGTGTGCCTGGCTTGTGTGATGTTCGATTCTGGCGTACATGCAAGACTTTGGTAAATGCTCCCTGCTGTCAGTGGGGTCGTTGGAGTTGCTGGCGTCTGACGTCTTCCTCCTGGGCTTGGAGTGCATTGTCCTGAGCCGTTTGATGTCCTCAATGGTGTTGTCGGTGTTGTCGGCCATTTCATTGACCTTGCCCTCTTCTCCTGCTGTGATTTCCTCTTCTCCTCTTCAATCCTCATCCTCTCCTGGACTTCTGGGTTATCCGGGCAGTTTGTTTTCCTGTGACCCTTTACTCTACAACGGCCGCACTTGGATGCGGCTTTGTTTCCTTTTCCTTTCTTCTCAGAACCAACTTTGATTCGATCTCCTTTTTTCGTACCCTTTGAGCCACTCATGGGAGGGTTCTTGAGAGTTTCGGCAAGAATGCCTGTGTCTGGTTCTTCGGCAAGTTCCGCCATGACTTTTATTTTCATATCTATCGTACACTCACGCAGCACACGGTATGCCTTCTCTTTTCTGCAAGCATTTGAACAGATATCCGACAACTCAGCATAAGCGAGGCCGAATCTCATAGTTTCATGGTCTTGTACGGTCATGCTATCACCTTGACTTGTAGACAGAACTTTCAGACTCTGATAGATTCCTGGTCCATCTGGGGATGACAAAGGATTTTGGAAATTGATCGATCATGCCTGTTTGGTCCATCACCTTAAGCACATGGCAGCACTAAATGCCATCCCTACTCATTTTCTTGCAGCTGCAACTGTATATTTCTTTTTGCTCATCCACATGTACCCTGAACTCAGACCTGTCAAATTCCTCGCCCTGATATGGTTTCCACACTTTTTCTCCAGGCTCAATAATCTTTTTTAAAAAATACTGCCTCCCCTTTGCCAGGTCAGAGCACTTGAAGTAAGTCTGGTTCCGTAGCTCCAGCTGGAATTTCCTGAAAATTTCATTCGTGTATACTTGACTTGCTTGTCTTTCAATCGGAAAACCCGTCTCTAGTGATGGCACCTTCTCTTCTGTTCGGTGTCTTTTCTTGTCAAGCGTGGCGAGGCAATTTTGCTGAATCATGTGATACGCATTAACAAACCTTTTTATAATGTCCTTGTGGTCGACGTAATTCTTCCACATCGAATTCGTGCTCTCACTGCGAGTGGTTGTTGACGAGAAAGGATAGAAACGGTCCTTGAAGTAGGCCGGCAACCAAAAATTTCGGAGTTCCCATAGCTTGTTCAGGTGTTTGTTGCCTTCCGCCTTGTGCAGAGAAATTGCTGCTTTCCAGGCACGCTCAAACTCGTCTTGATCTAGTGAGTTTTTGACGATTCGAAATATATCATCAGACATCCCTGGGTGCTGCGCAAACACTGCTGCGTTATTTTCCTTCAGGTTCTTCCTAATATGCCACCAGCAGAACATGTGCCTCGTTCTCGGAAGAGCTTCCTTTATTGCAGTCTTCATCGCCTGGTCCTGGTCTGTTATTATGTATTTCGGCTCTTTACCTCCCATTGCCTCGACAAACGTGCTTAGGAGCCACTTGAATGACCCTATTTTCTCATCCTTCAAAAGGCCTACTCCAAACAGGACGGTCGACCCGTGGTTGTCGACACCTATAATTGGTGCAAATTGCAAGCCATATATATTCGTAGAGAATGTCGTGTCAAAAGACACGAAATCTCCATATAGATCATAATTCATCTTACACAAGGAGTCTGTCCAGAACAGGCTGCGCACTACATTGTTCTCTGTCTCGTCCACATGGTGGAATCCCGGCCTCCGCCTCTGCATATCAGCAAACAGTTTCATGGTGTCTGCGATATCAGTGTCGCGCTCTCTAGCCATGTCCCGGCATGCAATGTTGCTTATGTCAATCGTGTCAAACATAATTTCTCGCCTCGGTTTCCCCATGGCAGTAAAAATCTGCATAACCTTCCTTGGTTCTAACCTCGCCTTCTGCAGCACTTGTATAAAGAATTTCTCCTGAGGTGCCATCTTCTTATAGCATCTCATGAACTTCAGCATCCAATCAGATGGGTGAAGCTCGTGGTTGTGCTCTAGACGCACGTTCTTCAGATACCATTTCCTCCTATCTGTATCCCTCTTGGCTGTTATTTGGACTGGGCAGCTTGTCCGGGTCAAGCAGTTGCTCCTTCTCTCCTTAACATGTCTCTCAGTTGTTTTATTCTGCCCTTCCTTGGTGCACTGAAACACCTGCTTGTCAAGCTGTTGATCATATGTCGATCTTCTGCTCGTTGATCGCTTGGCAGCAAAGCCAACCTTTCTAGCATATCTACAGAAAAACAAAAAGCACTCATCCAATGATCCGAATACCATACCACCCTCTGGTTCGAGCGCTTTGGTGACCTCCTGAATCGTTGGGTATATGCCTTCTTTAAACATGTCGTCCATTTCTTTCTCTACAATGGTCGGCGGCGCCATGATGATTCTATCTACTGTGTCTTCGTTTGTCTGATCGCATTCACTTCTGACGACATCAGTCTCATCGCCAGCCACAGGTCCACTTATAGCGGAGCTACTGCTGCTCTGTTGTTTGTCACACACAGCAGTGTCGTTTCTGCATGGCACGGTCAAATCCATAAATGAGTCTGCCTCTCCAATGTTGCATTGTGCAATGCTGCTCCCTGTTTCTCCGGCACTCGTGCAACCAAGGGACTGTGCTGCTTCTACCATGCAATCTGTGCTGGCGTTTTACGCTACTTGCTGCTGTGAACGTTGTGTTTCCTTCGAAATGGATGGAGAACTATGATATTTCTTTCCCTCATCTGTTATCCCCTCCGCCAAATCCTGAACACATGGCAAGAAACAGAATTAGATGTCCAGAGCAACATATGCATTTTATTTAATTTCTAAACAAAAGATTTATATGACTCATCAGGGCTCATCTGGTATACCAAAACCAGACCCGTGCCTCTTCACCGAGTATAAGCGCTACACCAGAGGCACTGTTCACATTACACCCAGCAGCACGAATGTGACCATGCTACACACACATCTGCACAAAGAGGCACAGATGTGCTTCTGTTTACACCATACAACCGGAGAGGCACAACAACATCCTATATAAAAGAACAACTGCACATACAGCCGTACAAGATGGACAGCCGTCCTCCTGTTTTGCACTTTACCCTGTTCTCCCATAAAATTGTTTGTGTGTTGAATTGAAAAAGCATAGTTCCGACGTCACCTTTGTTTTCCCATGCCTCTCTTGTCCAGCAAATCTTGGCGACAACCTCCGTGCATTGGTGATTTTGCTGACGATTTTGAATGCCATCGGAGATCCTTTGGAAGGACCCCTCATGTTGAACGCCACATGTGATCCTTTCAAAGGACCTTGCCTTATGTTTTCATCGATCCGTGGACTACCACTATACTGGCTTCCTTCCTCGTACACCTGTGTGTGGAAGATACTGCAATTTAAATATACCAGACGAAAACAAAGAAAAAATTGCTCACAAAAAAATATACATTTGCTTTAAATGTTGTTGCACATTCGTATATGCTGTCACCTGTATTGCTTTCTGATGCTGCTGTATGGTAGAGCTTATTGCTCCTATGTTTGATTTTGTCATTGGGCTCTTCTTGCTTGTGCAAACCGTACCGAATCCTTGAACACCAATGCTTTTGTTGCCAATGATCCTTCTGCTTGCATCAAAGGAAATTCTGTTACCCTGTACCTCTTCATTATGACCGCCTACAAATGCTGGGCCGTCACAACGCCTGCTCTGCACCTTTGTGGGCATCTGTGTCTTCAAACCAAAAAATAATTAGAGGCACGTGCGACTAAAACTTCCACGTACGTTAAAACCAGCGTTTGAAGTTTTCGTCGTTACCTGCACAATCTCCTTAGTGGAGTCTCTGCTGCTTAGAATGCTCCTCTTGGCAGGTGTATGTTGCACACCATGCTCCTAGTTGGGACGTTTGCCAAGAACTTGTATCTCACTCTTGACTCCAATTATTCCAGCCCGCATGGCATGTGTGTGTTTGACAGCATCTGCATCCTTGATCTTCTTCTCGTTTTGTAGTAATTTTTTTTCTTCCACCTCTCGATACTCAACTGTAGAGTAGATGCACAGGATAAACAGATATTACAGCATTCATCCAGGATATATAAATCATTTGTGTTGTTGTTAATGATCTACTATTTGGTGTTCTCAGTGGTGACACCTTGACAGCAAACGTCCCAGAAATAAAAGACCAAACACTAATGTTCAACTGCCTTACTATTACCTGCCTCCCATAATCCTTGCCGATGTCGTTCAAAGACTGATCGTCCCTGTTGTCCTGACCAGATGACGCACTCCTGAACATCTGCCCCGAAAAAGAGACGTAATAAATATAAAGGTTATAAACCTGCAGTATCACTGTTGAAACTTTTCGAAGTCGATATCAACAGAGATATATTTTTAGTTCTATATAATTAACATATATAAATATATACATATATTAATTTTTAATTAAACTACAACCTCAACCAAAGTGAGATCCTCTGATGCTAATTTTCTTGTGCAACACTTAACACAAAGATAACCATGAAACCTAACAAAAGTAACAACCTCGTATTACAAGGACGAGAGGATACAAAACAAAAAACAAACTCAAATCAAAGCTACAGTGTAAAACTAAACAGTTTTATTCTATGAATCCCGACCACAACAAATTCATCAACGAATTGAATCTCGTGTATCAGGAATCGCCACGCCAAAGGTGCGTTGATAAATTTTTACTAACCTTTAATTGCCGAATCTTATGCGCTGATTGTTCGGAAATCACACCTTTCTAAATTGTGGGGGATCTTCTTCCCTACAGTTTGTCAGCGATCCCCTTCAATGATTTTGAATCTCCGAGAGAGAGAAAAGAGAAAGAGTGAGGGAGAGAGAGAGAGAAAGAAAGAGAGAGGCTACTTCGTTTTTTGCGTGCAGGAGAAGAATAACCTGATAGGTGGAGTGAGTTTTGTGACGCATGAGAGATGGGCATGTTTCTTGGGCGTGACGAGATGTGGTAGGTCGACTTCACTTGACCGTCGACGACACTGACAAGTGGGCTCTCAGTTACTAATTCCTCTAAATCTCTCACTAACTTGTGGGGTCGGCCTTATATGAGTCCTACGAGGAGTACCTCCATCTGAGGTGAGAAAATGTGGTAGGTGGACTTCAAACTCATACTGAACTGTGGGCTCTCAAATAGTTCCTCCAAGTATTTGACTAACTTGTGGGGTCGTCCGCAGATGAGTTCCAGATCTCTCTCCATCTAGCATCGGTGGCGACAGGCGAGCTCTCCAAAGGAAAGCCAATCATGATCCCTCCACAGAGTTCGATCGTCACTGCAAAATTATCGGTCTCCTTCATCTCACTCGCCGTGGATCTCCTGTTCAGGTAATCCATTGCATCCTCACCATGATTATGCCACCGATTAAACGTTTGAACAAAAAAATTACCAGTGCTAGCAATTCCGCGGGCTGCATACACACCGCATGTGCGCAACACAGCAGGTGGGGCGCGATTTGAATATCGGTTCCGGATCCAATTATCTTTAGCTGGTCCGTGCTCAAACTGTTGCACCGTCTTAACAGCAGAGGGGTTATGGATTTAAAATTAGGACTCAGCTAACCTCACTTTAATCATGCCAGCTGCATGCTTGCGCCATGGTTTTGCTAACTTGAGTTATATCTCCAGCCATGCAAAACTTAAGCACTCGTCTTAGCTAACCAACTAGAGACAGGTCAAATTATTTGTATAGATCCGCAATCTATAGCAGACATCCAAAGGATTTACGTCCGTTTTTGCAAAGCAGTTACTAACTCAGAGTTAGAACCCGTCTTAGCTAACCAACCTGTTGATGATGGCCTCACATGGACTGCTAACAACTGTCTTACATAGCTAACCTGTTAACGATGACGTCTCATGACCTCTTATGTAGAGTTCGATGAGATGGACTCCACCCCACAATTGTCGGAGACTCAGTCTCAGTCTGTCGATGGCACGGAGATTGTCACCCAACATTTCATGGTTCATGACCAACTAGAGACAGAGAGACTAAGGATCGAGTTAAAACGTGCAGCGCACAAAAAGCTTGTTGAGGAGTACAGGACAAAGAAGCAGCTTGCTGCCTCGAAGTAGGTGTTTTTTATTATGCATCTCGCGTGTGTCGTTGAAATTTCTTTGGAAATCAATGCCTCTCATTCTAGCTGCATTTTTAATCACGGCTTAAATATTTGTCTCTGTTTTGCTGACTCGGCATTTATATGTAAGCTTCTGCCAGAAAAGCATGTGGTTCAACAATACATTTGCTAAAGGTCAATTTCTTATCTTTGTCCACAGATTTGCTGCAATGGGTGAATACGAAGAAGAGTTCAGCACAAAACTTAGCTTCCAGAAATTCATTACTGTCTGTGAAAAGCTAACAGAATCACAAAAGCAGCTTGTCAGAGATATTGGTTTTGGATACCTTCTGGATCTGTGCTGTCGCGAGCTTCCAAGGTGTTTCGTTCGCTGGCTTGTCCGCTATTTTGATTGCCCTTCCAGGTGTTTCATACTTCTAGTGGATACAGATTCCTTATCAACTCGTACACCGTGCACCGAATCTGAGGAATTCCACTAGGCGGGCAGATTATCCCTAGAAAATGCTCAGAAGCTTTCAGATGTCAGGTTAAGTCTGAAACTCGGTGTGCTGGGCACGCTCCAAACATCAGAGAGTTAACTGATCTCATAACCACAGAGCTGACAGGAGAAGTGTTTCAATGGGTTTTCGTGATGTTTGCAACAGCGGTATTTCTATGCCCAAAAACATATGATTGCGTTAGCCCCGACTATTTAGCCGCTCTAGAAGGACCAGCAAGTAACATATCATCATATGATTGGTCCAATGTTGTCACAGAGAAACTGGTGACATCACTCCAGACCTTCAAGGACAAAGGATTCCCAGGCGCCCTGTGTGGCTGCCTCCTGATTCCAGTGGTTCGTTCACTAACTTGTACACTTCTTTATACCCACAAGCAGCTACAAGAACATTATTAATTTTTACCTCTTCCCCACTTGCAGATAACGTATTTTGAGTACCTGGATACGAAGATTATGGACCTGGAACCTAACACTCCTGCAAGACTTGTCATGTGGGACACAGAGGCCATTAAGAATTATGCTAACATAGACAGCCTGTCAACAGAGGACGGAATTTTTGGGAAACACACGGTGAGTCAACTTTTCATCATTTTCCTTTGGCGAAGTTTTCGACTCAACATAATGACTTAGCTACCATGTATTAATTTGACTTGAATGTAATTCTTTCCTTCCACATGGCAGCTGAAAGACATTAGGCGCACGCCTTTCCAACCACTGCCTGGCTTCCAGGCCCCATTTTTCTAAATGAGTCCCATACTAGAAGCCTGCATAGAAGAATTTGTGCCTCAAGAAAAACTTTGTTCCGTAAGTGATTTCCATCTTCTGCACCTGATTTTATGTTTGAAATGATGTTCCCTAAGTTTTTACGAAACAGATACATGTCCTATTGTGTTCATCCAGACAGTTTCCTATAGTACGTTAGATGTGCTTTTGTGTTAAAATCAGAAGTGCTTCCTATAGTACGTTAGCTGTGCTTTTGTGTTAAAACCAGAAGTGCTTCCTATAGGACGTTAGCTGTGCTTTTGTGTTAAAACCAGAAGTGCTTCCTATAGTACGTTAGTTGTGCTTTTGTGTTAAAACTAGAAGTGCTTCCTATAGTACGTTAGCTGTGTTTTTGTGTTAAATATAAAAGTGCTTCCTATAGTACCTTAGTTGTGCCTTTGTGTTAAAACCAGAAGTGCTTCCTATAGGACGTTAGCCGTACTTTTGTGTTAAATATAGAAATGCTTCCTATAGTACGTTAGTTGTGCTTTTGTGTTAAATATAAAAGTGCTTCCTATAGTACCTTAGCTGTGCCTTTGTGTTAAAACTAGAAGTGCTTCCTATAGGACGTTATCTGTGCTTTTGTGTTAAAACCAGAACTGCTTCCTATAATACGTTAGCCGTGCTTTTGTGTTAAATATAAAAGTGCTTCCTATAGTACGTTAACTGTGCATTTGTGTTAGATATACAAGTGCCTCCTATAGTACGTTAGCTGTGCTTTTGTGTTAAAACTAGAAGTGCTTCCTATAATACGTTAGCCGTGCCTTTGCGTTAAAACTAACAGTGCTTCCTATAGTACGTTAGCTGTGCTTTTGTGTTAAAACTAGAAGTGCTTTCCTATAATACGTTACCCGTGCCTTTGCATTAAAACTAACAGTGCTTCCTATAGTATGTTAGTTGTGCTTTTGTGTTAAAACTAGAAGTGCTTCCTATAATACGTTAGCTATGCCTTTGCGTTAAATATAGAAGTGCTCCCTATAGTACGTTACCTGTGCTTTTGTGTTAAAACTACAGGTGCTTCCTATAGAATGTTAACTGTGCCTTTGTGTTAAATATAGAAGTGCTCCCTATAGTACGTCATCTGTGCTTTTTGTGTTAAAAATACAAGTGCTTCCTATAGTACGTTATCTGTGCCTTTGTGTTAAATATAGAAGTGCTTCCTATAGTACGTTAGTTGTGCCTTTGTGTTAAATATAGCACTACTTCCCTACGACGGTAGATCAACCATGCTTCGTAAGGTACGTCGAGTGTGCTCTTTCAAGGAATGTGTTCACCATGATTCATGGACTTTGTTAGCCGCGCTTCCCGCAGCACACCATGTGTCCTTCTGCGCACATTATTCCATGCCCTTTCTGCAATTATTGACACAACGTACAGTAGTTCACAAGATATATTTTTCATTTTCGGTATTAATAACTTCTTTTCATACTCGGTGTTAATAATATCTGATGGTTTTTCTTTCAATTCCAGGACAAGATGAAAATTGTCAAAGTTATCAATGAAATGTACACAGAACTTTTCTCGCAGTTTCAACCAGTTCTTGAGCAGAAATTGGAGAAGCTCCTTTCACTTGGTAGGGATCTTAGTGCAAAAGAAACCAAGACCAGAGACCAGGGCATTTATTGTAACTTGCAACAGGACAACTCAAATGAAAAAGAAACTTTTTCATCACTCCCTTCAACATATTCTACGCTTCCAAGTTCTAGCACGACAAGCAGTCAAAGTTCTTCCAGCAGTGGCTCGACCAGTGTCCTTCACGCCACATCAAACTCCCTGGAAAATTTAAAGGGTTGCTGCGATACCCCTGACCCAGAATCCCAGAATCTGTACGACAAAGAGCAGTCCCAAATTCGTCTATCTTCACGCCTAAAATCATCAACCCAGATTAAGTTGCTACTGGAAGTGATCAGGATCGACCACAACAAAGAGGACATTGATGAACAAGCCAAGATTCATCTGGACAAAGTGCATAACCATCTGCACAACTGCCTTGATGGCTTGCCGGTCCATGAGCCCTTCGTGTCAACATCCGAGATGCTGGAGAGCGGGGCAATTATAATGACAGGTGAAAATTCATCTGAGTGTTCTGTACCGATTGAAACCCAAAATTCTGCTGGAGGATCTGCAGACCACAACTCTCTGACAAGCCCACTGGAAAAACTCTTGGAGGAAACAGCAAAACCTACTGCAACAGAAACATCAGCCTCGCACTCTACAGTTAACAAACAATTACTGAGTGATCCAATCTCAATAGATACACTTGGAGCACTTGTTTATCATGTTGGGAAAACGTCACCAACTACTGCACGGTCCAACGGTTCTGACAGCGCTCACAACAACTCTTCAACCAACACAAAGAGCCTCACTGTATCCCAGCCTGCACAAAAATCAAACAATGTCACTGGATAACGTTCTTCTTCGCTGTCGGAAGATAAGGTCCATCTTGTTTCAACTTTGAGTGACGAGAAGAACATTGCTGAAACAGAACGCACAAGAGCTACTTCCTCCCTTGCTCCTACAGTAGAAGTCCCCAGTGATTCTGCCAGCGGTTCTGGCTCAGTACTAGACACGGGAAAAGCAATTCCATCCACTAGTGATGCTCCACTGGTTGGTGCACCATCTGTCAATGCAGAAGACAATAACATTGCAGAAGAACATGAACAGTGTACGAAGCAACCACCTATTGATCCCACAAACAGCGTCCCTATTACCACAAGCGCACATCCGCCAGAACCGGAACCACAAATGGCAGCTCACAAGAGGTCCTTAAAGCAGTCAGAAGATCCAGGTAACAAGAGTACAACGCCTCCTATGAAAAGAGTTAGGATACTGGAGCCTCCACATAATTCAACAGAAACTGCAAACAACCAGTCTCTACAAGCTGACAACCACAGAGGCCTCCTTAATTGTGGATTCAGTGATGATGATCAAATATGGTCTGACCCATCTATCTATGAACAACTTGACAGTCATTGAACAAAAAAAAAGAAACAACCCTTTCATAACCAAGTAGCATCACAACAATGCCAACCTGATACTGTCTCACACTTGGCCAAGAATTCAAGCTCGTCACCTAGATCTTCCCTTTCTAACTATCCAAAGCCACCTATACCCAGCAGATCAGGCTCAATGTCAGGCGGTAGCCACCTCACACAGGCCTTTGATACGTCATACTCTACAGGTTTAACTCAAACTGTCTTGTCCCAAAGTTTACCAGCAACTCCCTTATCCCAACACTACAACCAACCAGCTCCTAGTATCAAAAACCACTTCTACCGACATCCGGGTGCTCAGAATAACGGCGGTTGAAACAACAGCCAGCGCTCACCATATGCGATAAACAACCAAAGTCACAAGCAGTACCAGCAACAAACCACTGTCCGTGATGCCCACTACCCCCAACACAATGATGCTCAGAATAACAGCACTACACGGTGCCAACAACGCCAACCTCAAGAGCAGAACAATCAGCAACCACACAGAGGCGGGTCTAATGGGCAAAGTTACAGTGCCTTGCAACAACAGTTCAACAGCATGCAGTATTCCGGCCATCCTCTCCAGCATTTTCCAACAGATATTCCTTCAAGCTCAACCGGTGATCCAACTGTCAGAACATTAGAACTGCGCATGCAGCACCAACCACAATGCCTAATGTTCAAAGAAACAACAATTATAATGAGGGTCGTCTGCAACTTAGTAATGGTCAATTGAACTCCGGTGCTCATGTCTTCCAGCCTCATCAACATCATTCTGAGCTAGAACAGACTCGATTCATTGACCAAGGAAATGATCATCAAGATCACTGCCAACTTTTGGAAAAAAGAGATTCCACAAACGAGGAGAAAGAAGTGTATGAAACAATCGTCGACAATACGCCAGGTATCAAGCAAAATGATAGGTAATGAATTCGTTGTTCCTGTTACAGTAAAGTTTTGGTCCCTTCGTTTACTAATGCAATATATTCTGCCTGAAGCTATCATATTCAAGTGTTTCGGCTCGATTCTTCTACTATTGAAATTGAATACTAATCATTTCCTCTTATGTTAAAAAAGAAAATCTTATGATTTAAAATTCATTTGTTTTTTTTACAGCAAGAGGATATTCTTCGTTGATCGACGTTGGGCCGATCATCGAACTTTAGGTTTGTCAATGAAGGTATACGGATATATCAACTCATTCGTGGTCGATGCTTACTCAGCGTTGCTGATGAAAGAACAATTCTACGCAACGCCAGCATTTGTGCACGAGCATATAATGTACATTGACGCTTCTGTAAGTTCTTGCTTCTCATAAATAATAATAACAAACCACATTTACTACTACTACCACACTGAGTGACACAGCTTCAATTTTCTGCAGGATAAATTTAAAGTTCTAGGAGCAAGCACAGAACTACTCAAGGAACACATTATGGAAAAAATTATTGGGTACAGGCTGCCCAACAAATGTAACATCGTGAGTTCACCCTACTCACTCTATCTGCCCAGTGTTCGTCTTTGATTCTACAAGTTTTTCTTGTTACCATGATATTATTCCCTGTTAATTGTTTTAGGTCTTAATACCTGTGAGAAAGGATCCACATTTTATCTACCTCATCATCGTGAATCTTGCAATGCGTCGCTTCGAAATTCTGTGTCCTTATATCAATTGCGACGGTATAAAGGAACACTCGGACATTGTCATCGAAAACTTCAAGAGAGCTTACCATTCTGCTTACAACAACTATCCTCACACCATGGCATCCTTTCATGTCAAATCTGTGCAGAGTGTATGTAACTCAGACAGAGAGTAAGTTTCTTTTAACTGTAGCTCTACCTCATTTAAACCATGCATCTTTTTGTTCCACTACACATCCCATATCTACTGTTCACCTTCTAATCACAGACATTAATGCTCTCAATTTTCAGGGATGACAGTGCTATTTACACCATGCATTTGATGCCGCTCATTAATTTGAATAATAATTCATTTTTTATCAATAATGTAAGTTCACTCTCATTGACAACACATCAACATACGTTCATCCAAGCCAGCTGAACATTAAGTTTTACAATAAATTTTATTAGTTTGCACGGTTATGTGTTTGCAGATCCATGTGAAACCGATGAGAGAACAACTAACTTACAAAATGATAACATCCAACTACAACACCAGCAATGTATTTGAGGCACTGAGCATCGTCCTTGACAAGCACAATATCCGGCGCGAAAGAAGAAGAGTTGGAAGAAGATGACTACTGCTTAAATGTGCCTTAATTTAGCTGGAGCCATCCGAACATTGTTTCAGCCATATCAACTCATATGTAATCACAACAATGTTTCAGCTATTTTTGTGTCCGTCCAAGATATCTGCTATGGATCCCGTTAAACACAGCTGTGCGTTCAAATGGTCAAGTCTTAAATTCCTGAACAGCAAACATTTACAAATAAGAATCGTATTTTTTCCAAAAGTTCTAAACATGATATTCAAGACATCACTTCCTTGCACTAGAACACCACTCACTTCGAGTAGACGTAATAAAAGAAACAATTGGAACACAGAGGAAAAACACTATCGATTCGTAAGCATCTGACGAAGAAGCTAAATGACTCACCTCCAGTAATCCTGGTCACAGAGGCACTGTCGTGCGTCTTATCCACGTAGAACATGCCTCTCTTACCACGGACAACTAAGCTGACACACACAAGTGCGCCACCAGTTAACACAGGACCGTCCCCTCTCGACAGCTTAACACCGGTCCCTCTCCAAGCCAAATGAGTCATGGAAGCACGAACGTGGATCAAGTTAACGAAAGAAGAACCATACTCTATGATAGACGACTAAACTGAAAAAATTACAAAAACAGAAGAACGACCGTGACTTCAACTATAAAAGGTCTGTCATCTCACAACTTTCAACAACGAGTCTCTCTCAGCAAATAAGTGAAAGCAAACGTTTCGAAAGAAAGGCACGACCGTGCCTTTGAGTAACATCGTAGACGTGCCTCTCCGAGCAAACGTGTAAGAGAAAGCATTTGCGAGCAACAGGCAGAACTCTGACTCAACATAACATAGCACATGCCTCCACTAACTAGATAGACGTGATTTCACTAGCAGACTAACTAGAAATATTACAGAACATACAACCATGACAGTGACTCATACTAACATAACGCAGTGCCTCTCCGAATTTAATACCCAAAGGAAGGATAACGCCTCTACCAAACATACAACAATGCATCCAATGCCTTCACGGCCATGCCTTTCAAAATCAAAGTACCACCACAATAATTGAAACACAGAAACGCAACCGTCGATAACACAATACTCCCACAGCAAGTATCACACTGGATTACCGCGCCTAAAACAGACAACATATATTGAAACAGACAGCAAAGTGAGAAAATCTGAAGAATCTTAAACACACTCAAGCTCTGCATAAAAAGAATTTCAAACACACAACCACAACCGTATATTCAATATAAAAACAACCGTGCCAAACACAGTACAAACACAAAGCAAAAGTAAAGCCCCTACCTGTCAGTGTAATGATATTGAGAGGAGAACTGAAGCAGCTAGCAAACTAATAACACCAGAGCGTGCCTTGCCTATAAACAAAAACAATGCCTCCTTGAACAGACGACTGTGCGCTGCCTAGAATCACGAAAGTGCACAACTGAGTGCTCCCCTTAATACATCTCATCTTATACCAACTCGTAGCAAAAAATCATAGAGGAAAATATTCTCGAAGGCACCCAATCAAGAAAAACATAATGGAACGAAAATAAACTTAAATTTCCAAACTAGTCAACTCCATTCGGTTCAAAATAAAACCACCACAATTACAAATTCATCACTCAATGTAATATTACCCCAATTCATCACACAATCCATCTTGCCAGCACTTCCACCTGGACTACTCCTCAGAAACGCCCTCGCCATCTGAGATCAGGAAGACAGTGACGATGCAGGATGTCCCTCATCGACAGAAACCGGCGGTATAGCTCATAGCTCACACACCCTTCCTAAAGGAAAAGCAAATGAAAACATGAATATACAACAAAAAACAAGTACTGTTCTAGCAACAAAGGCAGAAACTAACGAAAATGAAATCTTCACTTACAGTAGCTCCATATTTCAGGTGATCAAAAGTAAGTGGCTTCCAATCCCAGTAGTGACGAAGAAGTTCTGGAAAAGATGACTCCGGCTTCGAATAAGATTCCTCAATGATGGCTCCTGCTAAGTCCTCCATGGAGTCCCTTTCTTCGCCGCCTTTGATCATAAACTTCTCTTGGATGTCGATGTGGTACCCTTCTGGAATTCTGATGAAATCTTGAAAAAGAGCATCTCTAATATTCCTGACGCCCACACTAGAGAAAGTTATACCTCTATTCTCATGGAAATCCTTCAGGGCAGGGCACTCCGTCCTGGCCCTGCAGAAGTGATAGAGCAAAACATGATTCCGCATAGCCAGTTGCATGACGGCGACTTTTCTACGCCCGTAACAATCCTTTCGCGTGAACTCCATGCCGAGACCAACAAACTTGTGCTTCTCCTCGCGCAAGCAGTCCTCGTACAAGCCAATGATCTCCTCCACCTTGCCAGGCTCGTTGGTGTACCACACGTCGAGCTTCGTGTTACCATCGGCAACTATAGGATGGTACTCGGTGGTGTTCAAAAAGTCATCCATGCCAGCGAGCAGCAAGGTGCCAATGGAGATTCTTGAGACCCTGCGACAAGGTTGGGGAGTGGCGAGGAGGGTGGGAACTGACTGATGTTCTGTGGCTACAATACGACATGAAGACCTCACAAACACGGCCAGTATTTAACCTTAGGGAGGGACGTTTGAGTTACAATGCGCATTAACGTGTGAACTAGGAACAGCGAATAGACGGTTGTGCTTCTGCAGCTCATAAAACCATGCACTTCGTAAAGTCACGGCTGCGCACAAATATTTGATGCCGTGGAGAAATCGAGGAGCCTCTAACTTTATTTTACGGTAACTGACACACTGAATAGTCACATCGAACAGCCGGCACATCAGTCATCAATTCCTCCTTTGAACAAAGATCACCGACGGAAGAATCCAATGAAGCAAACAAACAGCCAGCCGTACACCTTAGATCCAAAGGCCAAAACTCATCCGTGCCTCATCTAGCTAGATTCACAACATTTGTCCCTCGATAGTCAAAGCTGATTTCACGTGAGGCCCGGGTATGCAGGCACAAGACGCACATACGTGTCTATCGGGCATGGGTATGCAGGCACACGATGCACATACGTGTCTATTCCACAGGCACGGGTATCACCACAGGCACGTAGATATACAGGCAGCAACTCGCCGGAAACACGTGAATGCAGGCAACGAAGGCACGGAAACGTAGCCTCTACAGGCACGTGCTTCGGCGTGGCAAGGCACGAATACGGCCTTGCAATTAACATCTCGAGCCACGGCTACACACCCTCTGCGTACAGACATGGAATTGTAGCTTCTCCGACGCACAAGCACGGTTTTCGAATTGGCATTCTCGAGGCACAGATACAAGTCCTCTGCATACAAATCCTCTGGATGCAAAAAAATAGGTGGCAGAGGCATCGGTAAGAACACTCTGTTCGAGAGGCACGGTTGCAAACTCTCAAGAGGGACAGCCATGTGACACCGCAGACACATAGACATGTGACGTGTATCACGTGAGGATACATCAAATACAAGCAGCGAATCAACGGGAGAAGTGAAAGAGCCACAGTTTTAAAGTGTCCAGAGTCACGGGCGTGTAGAAGCACAGGCATGACGAGTCACAGCCACCGCATCCCCTCACGGACAGGCATCTGGCACCACAGGCACGTAGAGTCACAGCCAGCGTGTCTCCTGAGACAAGCGAATGCAGGTACAGGACGCACGTAACTGAAGCGTATACAGGCACGGAATTGCGGCTTTTGGCGCACAGGTACGGCTTTGGAATTGGCGTTCTCGACGCACGAGTACAAACCACCTGGACACACAAAAGAGTGGTGGCAGAGGCACGGTTGTGTAGTCTGAAGAGAAACTGCCGTGTGACACCACCACATACAGACATCGCGTGTGTCACGTGAGGTACATGAATAGCGGAAAAGAAGCCACGGAAGTGAAGCCTCCACAGACAAGGATGCGGGCTTCTAGAGGCACGGTCCCGAAGAACACAAATACAGGAAACTGAAAATGTTGCCTCGTACGTTACCAGACGTGCCTCTCTTGTGCGAATGTGTAAAACACAACAATACAAACACAAACAAACAGCGGTGAATATAAGCCAAACAAAAAACACGCTTCTCCCAAACAATACATATGTGTCCCCTCACGGACGGGCATCTGGCACCAGAGGCACGTAGAGTCACAGCCAGCATGACGCCTGAGACACGCAAATGCATGTACAGGAGACACCGAATTAAAGCGTATACAGGCACGGAATTGCGGCTTCTCATAGTTGTCGAGGCACGGGTACAAACAACCTGGATGCACAAAAGAGTGGTGGCAAAGGCACGGTTGTGTAGTGTCAAGAGGAACTGCCGTGTGAAACCAGCACGTTACAGACATGGCGTGTGTCACGGATGTACATGCATAGACGGAAAGAAGCCACGGAAGTGAAGCCTGAACAGACACGGATGTCCGGATTCTCGAGGCACGGTCCTAAAGCACGCAAAGACACGAAACTAAAATGTTGCCTCGTACGTTAGCAGACGTGCCTCTCTTGTGCGAACGTGTAAAAGACAACAATACAAACACAAACAAATGGCACTGAATATAAGCCAAACACAAAACGCGCTTCTCCCAAACAATACATATGCGCCACTTCAACAGGTTCTCTAAATATACATGAACTCGCGCAAACGTCAACAATGAACTTGTAACATGAAAAAACATAAGAAATTATATTCACATAACATGAGACGGTACTCCATAGGTTTGAACTAAAAGTACTCATTAATTATACAAAAAAAGAAATGAAAGTCTTCCAGGAGTCCATTCTGCTCAGACCACCGGGGCCATTCTACTCAGTTGGAGTTCTGCTCAAAAGCATCAACGGCGTCCGGGGTCGAGAAAACAACGAGGATGCATCATGTCCTTCATAGACAGAACTCGGCGGTAGAGCTCGTAGCTGACATACCCATCCTAAAATAAAAAGCGGATAAGAATGAAGATATACGTAAAGGGGAAAAAGTACTATTGTTGCAATAAAACAAAAATATAAAGACGAAATTTTCACTTACAATTGCCGTATATTTCAGGTGTTCAAGGGAAGGCGGCTTCCATTCCCAGTAGTCATGCAGACCTTGTGGAAAAGACGACTTCATACTCAAGTAAGACTTGTTTATGATGGCTCCTGCCAAATCTGCCATGGAATCCCTTAGATTGCCTCCTTTGATCATGAGCTCCTCTTGAAGGTCGATGTGACACTCTCTTGGGATTTTGAGGTAACTGTTTGCGAGAACATCCCTATCGTTCCTGACGTCGACACTAGCGAAAATTATACCTTTGTTCCGAAGGAAATCCTTCAGAGTAGCGCACTCCGTCCTGGCCTTGCACAAGTGATAAACAAGAACATGCTTGCGCATCGCCAGTTGCATAACGGCAACTTTTCTACTACGATCAAAATAATCCTCTCGTGTGTACTCCAGATCAAGACCAACAAACTTGTACCTGTCCTCACGCAGCCATTCCTCATAGAGAGTAAGAATCTCCTCCACCTTGTGGGGCTCATTGGTGTACAACACCTCGAGCTTGGTATTACCATCAGCATCTATAAAGAGACGCTCAGTAGTTGTTCCTGAAGTCGTCCATGGAACCGAGGCTGAGACGACAATGGAGTTTGACTGTGCTTCTCGTACGAGGCGAGGATGATGGGACCTACCCGCACTTCTCTGGAGGGAATAAGACGCGATAACCTCCAGGAATAGACCACTACTTAACCTTTGGGGAGAGACGACTCAGTTACCATGCGCCCATTTAATTGCTAAGGAAACGGTGAATGGACGATTGTGCTTTTGCAGCTCATGAAACCATGCACTTCAAAAGTCACGACTACCATGCTGTAATCGAGGAGCCTCTAGGTTAACTCTAGCACTTGGGAGCCATGAACGCCACTCTCAAACAAACCCCTTCTGCGCAAATGCGCCCTGGGAAATCTTTCTCCTGTTACACAAATCAAATGTTTCATTTGACGGTATCTGGCACAATAAATACTAACAATAAATAGCCATCCCATCGGTCACCAGCACATCTTTTGACCGAGAGAACAATGCGAAGAGGCAAACGAGATGACCCTGTCGTACAAATACTACACTGGGAATGAACAAAAATAGAAGCACGGTTCGCCAGAACAAAAGCCACACGCGTGCATCCACTTTGGTTAAAGACAAACCTCAGTAACATCAACGCACCATGTCTGCGTACCACCAGAAACATTGACAAAACAAAAGCACGTCCATGCTTCTGACATACATATAACCGTGGGCTATCATACATATTCCCGCCTGAAGCCAGCATACATAAAAATAGTGACTCCCCTGGGTCAACGACTGCCTGAAAAAAAATTGCAATACCAAAGTCACGAACCGTGACTCGATTTCAGATGCAAACGTGCCTCTCATTAGGAACCATCATGCCTCCCGTAAATTTGCATCCCCCGACATATCGACCATGCCTCTCTTGTTACAACGACCGTGCATCTAATAACATCATCACCGGTCCTCTCCTAAAGAAACACCCAACCATATCTGATTAAACATGTGATTAAAAAAACACAGAACCACGAGCATGCTTTTCAGCATGTATAACCGTGCCTCACAGAAAGTATGTGAGGCAGGATAGGCACGTAGAAGACTCCGCTGGGAAGCAGCACAGCTGTACAACTACAGTGAGAGGCAGCTGGATGAGTCAAACGTCTCGCGTCCCCATAAAACCTCGGAATACACGCACACCATCCACAAACCAGCGTTCATTCCATTTCGCAGGATAAAAAATAAAACAAGAAGCACTCATTACTACTCTTGCTCTCTCAAGAATGCTTTATATTTAAATAAGCTCCGACTCCCTCAGCCACATCACAACTCACTTGCCTTCTCCGTCCCCTGCTTCTAGACTAGGGTTCGTGCTTCTTCCCCGCACACAATCTGATTTCAAATAAGTTATTGTAGAGTTTTTATTGGATCTCTTGATTAATTTCTAAGCCGTGCTTCTCTCGTAGATTGCTGGTCGTGGGTGCTTGCCATAAGCTTCCCATCACAACCCATCTGGCTTATCCGTCCGCCTACTTCTAGGGTTCGTGCTTCTTCCTCGCACACAGTCTCATTTCAAACAAGTTATTGTAGAGTTTTTATTGGGTCTCTCGATTAACTTCTAAGCCGTGCTTCTCTCATAGATTTGCTGGCCGTGGGTACTTGCCCTAAGCTTCCCATACCCCAATCTCCGTTCGTCGACGCCCGTTCTTCTTCTCTCACAGGTAAAAAGCATATGCGTAAGCAGCATGCTCCGATCCGTATCTACGTTTTGAAAAAGATATTTTAAATTATTACTATTTTATGTTTAGGTTTTTCATTTGATAGTTATTGAGCATCAGATCCGGACAACGACTTCATTCTCTCAAGCAATAAAAAACCATTTGAAAATTTAAACAAGTGATCTAAACTCTGTCATACTGCTTTTCTGGAAGGACTAGATTAGAAGTTTTCTGGTAAATTTGTAGTTGTTCTCTGCCTTCGTACGGATATTTTTAATACGGCTAACATAGCTGAAGCTAGTCGTTGTCTACCTTCAACGTTGAAGCTTGTTTTAAATTGTTATGATATTCTTGTTTTCTTAACATAGTTGTTCTGAATTATTTAGGTATGATTTTCCCTACCTGCCGCCAACCAGGCGGCCCTTGCGAACCACACCCTGAAGTTCTCCAGCACTTTGAGGTTATTCTTGATGAAAATTGCTGGAGCCGCATGGTTAGTAAGCATTACTAACGTATTAGTTGCTTACAACACAGTAGAAATCGTCGCTGTTACTCATACCCCCTTGCACCTACACTAGGTTCCCCTGCTGTCACTTCTTCGCACCTGTCTTGTGTTTTCATTTTCCATTAGTTTGTCTGCCCATAGCTTGATTACTATAGTGCATCTTTAGTTCTAATTAAAATTAGTCAACATATGCCAAAAATCTGTAATTCTTATCAAAAATTCATATCCAATTTAAGAAAACTTTTAACATTAATAATACGCAAGTTCAAATTTATACATATAGGTTGTTATTTGTACTATTTTTTCCAGTATGTACCTTGTAATGTCAGAGCTTTTCTCGCTGAATACATCAACGAGAGGAAGAAAGAAACAAGAAAATTGCGTAAAGAGCAGGTAGAGCCAGCCCTTCTTACGCATGAAGGAAAGTCTTACAATGCTTTGTTTAAGCATAGGGCGAACTACACAAAGTTCTGCGGTGGTGAGTGGAACACCTTTGCGGATGATTTTGAACTTCGTGCTGGAGACCGCATAGAATTTGAACTACCACAGACGAGGGTCTCAATCTCGAAATACAAACATATCGGGATGACAAAAGACTGCTTCCATTACCCCACATTGGTAGGTATTTAATATTACAAACTTATCTTCTTTCGCTATATTTTTATATTACAAACTTATCTTCTTTCGTTGTAATTTTATATGCATGAATCGAACTGAAAAATATTAACCCCGTGTTGGATATAACTTTAGCTAACTTTAAAATCCTTTTCTTTTTCTAGCTCTCGACGATCTTTCTTCTGACGATTTCGACCATGTTCACTGCTGTGTCTACTCTAAGGATATTGAGCTTACCTACGACCAGACACGATTCTTTCTACAACGCCTTTTCGGAGATACTTTCATCCGTTGCCGTCCATTTGTCCATGTCTTGACTCCCACTAACACCAAAGACTATGTCATGGTTGGTTACAACTGTCCTTGTTAAAATACCAAACGTATTTTGCACATATGTAATATAAACAATACTGACGTAATATTGCTTATATGTAAAATTATAAAGAACCTATTTATTCAAACCTAAAACAACAAAACTTCTGTTGTTCTCTTAATATGTTGTTTTATCTGTTTACACACAAACCTGAACATGCCAGGAATTATATTACTTCCAATATGGAATTTCTTAATGTTTGTGCACTCACCGTATTCAGCCATTCTTTTATTTATTGTCCAAGTGACAAATCAACAGTTTTAATTTATATTTAATTTCGATTTTCTTCTAGAAAATTCCGAGGAGCGTTGTCTCAACACTGAAGAGATGGGTGGACATGCCAACCAATGGCAGGGTGACCCTTGAAGCTCCTGATGAACCTACCCATGTCATCACTCCTTCGTCGTACTACATCTCCAAAAACGACGGCAGGATGGTAATAGAAAAGTCTTCTTTCAGAGACTTCAGCTGCATCCATCGTTGAAAAGAACGTTGTTCTAATCACTTTCAAAGAGCGCCATGACCGTTCTGTGTCCATCATCATTCAGCGCATTATGTAGATTCCGTCAGAACCAGCACCTAAAATGGAAGCAAACAGTGTATCTCCTAGAATGTTCAACGCTCGTTTCATGATGATGCCTCCAGGAGCAAAACACTAATTACTATAAGTTTGCTAGTTAGGATGGTAGAGTAATGTAACTATTATGGACCATGTACTTGCTTGAACTATCGGAATGATCTTTTGCAACTTATGTAGCTCTTACGGACACTCAACTTGCCGTTCCAACCATCGGAATGATCATTTGCAACAAATGTTGTTTGAACTATCGGAATGATTCATTCCAAAAAATGTAGTTCTTATCCTTTGAAAAGTTCACAATTCAAAAAACCAAAAAACAAAAAGATTCATTTTCAAAAATCAAACGAAACAAGAATAAGTTTGTGATTCAAAACCTCTAGCAATGCCATGTTATCAAACTTATTCAAACCATCTAGTGAAACATATCTCAATTAAAAACCAAACAGGACTCCGTTTTCAAGTCCAAACTATATTTACTTCAACTTTTCCTAAACACACACTTGTGCACCGAATAACATAAAAACCGTGCCTCCCTAACCAAGGAAGATTATTAATTGAAAAAAACATTTTCACAACAAAGGCACGACTATGCATCTGCTGAGTGTTCTACCGTTTACACGAGTACTTTCACAGCCAAAGATGAAATACGCACATATGGATCACGCAGGCAGCACGCAACGAATAAAAAAATTCAATGAACAAGACAAGTGAAAATCTTTAAAAAACAGATAAAACAAACCCCTGTTTCCGAAATTCTACGCCTGGAACCGCCGCGTGACTAGCAACTGCTCTTTGGTGGTTTCCTTTTTTGCACGACAAAAGAACCCTTTCACTTTTCTGACTCCATTTCATCCTCTTCCTCGAAAGTTTCTCGCCGGCCGCAGTTCACCACCGCACACCTCCAGCCATGGACGACGGGAAACTAACAACACTCACCGAACACATCACTACCCACGGTACAACCGTGCTCGAGGTGGTGTACACCAACGACCCAAGGACCATGGAGCGGATCATCAAAAAGTACGAAGAATGGCTAAAGGAGGAGAAGAACAAGTTCGTCAGCCTCGACCTCGAGTACACACGTAAGAGCAGTTACATACGACAAGGGATCACCGTCGTCCAACTTGCCATGCGCGAGCATGTCCTTGTATACCACTACTGCAGATCCGAGCGCTCCCAGGCGTTAGTTGACTTCCTACAACGGAAAGCGGTAACTTTCACTAGCGTCGACACCAGGAACGACAAGACCATGCTTGCCCGTGCATGGATCAAAATTCCAGACGAGCACCACGTCGACATCCAGAGGCTATTCTGCATCAAGGGTGGTGGAGAAAGGGACTCCATGGCTGACCTTGCAGCGGCCATCATCGACCCCTCATACAAGAACATGAAGAAATCATTCCCAAAGGAGAAGCACCAGTTCTGGGAGTGGAAGCCACTTTCCCCGATACACCTTGAGTACGCGGCAAAGGACGGGTATGTTAGCAATGAGTTGTACCGTAGAATCCTAATCATCAAGAACGGGCTACGTCACCTCCACCAACAACCAATGAAAGAAAGACTCCACCCACGTAAGAGCAATGACGAGGGATCTTCCAGCGGCTGGAAGCGCCGGAAGGGAAACAGTGGTTGGTAAATTGCGAGAAAATGGATGTCTACATTAAACTAGTAGGAACTACTATTATCATAATTTATATTGTATGAACCTATGTTGTAAATATGTTTGTTGTTGCTCAAAGATGATGTGTGTATTGTATTACTATTTTACGTTTGAACTTTGAACACAGTGGTGTGCTCATGTACAAATGCATACTACGTTTTGCATGTCTAAATGCAATTAGTAAGTTATGTCCCAGTACTGAGCAAGCATATATTGTATCCATGATTATAGAACGAGAGATATCTCGCACGATATTGTATTATAATTTTCATACTCAACCTTTACAAGATGCATCGTGCATTTACAAGAATATGTGATGATATCGTTGTAAACTTTCGGTACAATGCTTATTAAACATTGGCGTGAACAATTCATAAATATTGCAGAAGATCATTCGGTACACAGTCACAAGCGATGAGAACTTTGTTACTTTAACCACATTGGAAAAAAAATCCTTGCCTCCATTTCACATCAAACACCGCTCCGTCCATTCAGAACATCCTTGCTATTGCACACAGGTTCCTCTCCGTACACCAGTTCTGCACGATGCCACAAAACTACACTACTGTGTGCAACTGACCTATGTACAAGCGTGGCTCACTAAGTGTCTACTCAATCCATGCCTGTGGTGCCACGCACCCGTGACCCTAGAGACTTCACACCTGTGCATCCACAACCGAGCCCCTCTAACCAGATATTCGGACCGATGCCTCTACTGCTGTACATCCGTGCCTCTAGAATCTTGACAGCAGCAAGAGGGTTCAAAACCGTGCCTCCACACAACCGTGCTTGTACTGACTGCACTTCCGTGCCTCTGTTGCTTGATCAACGTGCCTCACATGAAACCCACAGTAACTCTACGTGCTCCGCACGCGTGATCGCCAATGCAACTTTGGTGCTGCACAGACACGTCTCTCAGTATACCCGTACCTCCACAACCGTGCTTGTACTGATTATAATTCCATGCCTCCGTTTTGCTCAATCCATGTGCCTCACATAAAACCAACAGTAACTCTACGTACTACACACACGTGCCTCTCGCATGAAACCCATAGTATCTCGCCCGTACAACTTTGGCGCTGCACACACGTACCTCTCAGTATACCCGTGCCTCCTCACGACCGTGCCTGCACTGACTTCAATTCCGTGCCTTCATTTGCTTAATCCACGTGCCTCACAGAAAAGAGATGAACAGTCGTGCCTCAGAGTAAACAACACACGTGCCTCTACTGTATTGATAACTATGACCCCAATTAAATAACATATGTCCAAAAAAAATATTTAAAAGAGATGCACAGCCATACCTCTTCTACAAACATACAACAGCAATGAACACTTAGGTTCATATCGTTTCATATATCTAGATAACATTAAACCGTAGCATAGATTTTTAAACAAAATCCATTTATGTTCAAAGGCTATAACTAACATCACTGCGGCAGAAGATTGAAGATAACAACAAGCCTCCCATCACGCTCTTTGAAAGTTATTAGCACCAAGCTGTTTACTTCAATAGACGATGCCTGAAGAAAATCACTGAAACCTTCCTGTTTGAACACCATTCTACTACCCAAGCCAATGAAGTAGGAGCAAGGAGTGCTCACATATATATCATCATCACCAGATTCCAAAGTAACTTCAAGGGTTAAAACGCCAGTCCTAGGAAAAGTCACAAACTCCTTCAAACTCCTCACAACAATACCAGGAATAACCTGACAAAAAACATCAAGCTATCAGAAATAGAACAAAAATTCAAAACTATAAATAGAAGAGATAATAAAAATAAATAAATAAACAGAAACAAAGAAAAAACAGTGGAAAAAAATCTGACCATATGATGACCATTAACATTCATGGAATCAATCCTGTGAACAAAAGGACAACAGGATATGTAGACATCATCAAAGAGTTGACACCTCATGAAATACATCTGCTGATAATTAAGAAAAACACCACGGGTGTAATAACAACTCCCAACAAGTTCCATCTCGGAGTCGCTCAAACCATCAAGAGCTACAAAATATAATTACACATGCTCAAGGGAACAGAAAAATCATCATGTGCAATAAAACAAGCTAAAAACTTCCTTAAAAATAAACCTTACCAACAGACGGTAAAGGAGACAACGCATCTCCATGACCAACATGATAAAAATCATTATATCACGAGGGCGAACACCATAATCACTGACCAATCGTTCCCAGGAAGGACCATGGAATTTGCTCCTCAACCGACCATGACTAAACAGAACACCATACAAATAACCCTCATTGCACTGAAGAGCAAGATCAGTATCTTCGTCACCCCTCCTTATGGCTAAAGCCCTACGCTCCTCGATGTAATGAGCAAGATGAGCTCTAACACTGCACGGAACATACTGCACAACAAATCAAAACAAGGATCATAATCAAAACCTAAACAGCATGAGCAGCACCAAAAGAAATAAGCGTGTGTGCCAAAAATTGAACAATTATAAAATGATATTCTTACAACACGCCTCCAACAACGCCGATCCAGGACCACACAGAACCCATCTACAGAAGAATCAACAGAAGAACACGGGCCACCAGGCATACGGCAAAAAGGACAAGCCATAACTGCAAGGAACACAATGATTATCAAGAACTAATCCCACAAAACCCAATTGAAACTTGACATCTGATAGTGTTCGTAGTCCCCACCCGTAACTACCCCATAAATCTCCATATCCCGGAGATATAATGGGAACAAAAAGAGAAACAAGAAAGTGAAACAGGGAACCCACGAAGGCAACCGGTAGGGAACGGCGATCACGCGAACGGGGAAGCGCAGTCAACGCTAAAGAAGGACCGCCGTAAGAGCAGGCAACAAGCGCGGCGGCCGGGATAGGGGCCGCCGTAACCACGCGACAAGAGCGGCGGCCGCGACGGGCAGAGACGATGGCAGAGAAAGAACAGTGCTCCATGACGGTTCGCCCACACCAGAGAGAAACAGATCTCAAAACAGATCAAAAGGTTTTACAAAACATTAAAAGTATAAGGACTAAAGTGAAAAAAGGAAAAACCAGAAAGGAAAACCGAAAACCGGAAAACACGGGAGACGCCGTGCGCACGACAGAGCGCCTCAAAAAAGTATCACGACCGCTCCGCGCGTGACACTTGGTGTCGTGGAATTGTCACAGCAGATGTCCTCGTGTAAGAACTTAGTCGTGGAGCCATCGCAGCTAGGAAGCTTAAAGGGGTTAAGCGAGACAAGGAACACGAGGTTTATACTGGTTCGGCCCCTTACGGTGAAGGTAAAAGCCTACGTCCAGTTGAGGTGGTATTACTTAGGGTTTCGATGACCAGGGAGCTAATCGCTATGCCTGGCTCTCGATCTGTTGCCTCTCGCCCTGAACCGCCGCCGGGTCACCCCTTTATATAGAGAGGTTGACGCCCCGCGGCTCTCAGAGTTCCGGCCGGCTTATAACAGTATCCGGCTCGGACTCTTAACTACTCTTGCCTTACATTACAAGTCTTGCCATAACGGCGGTTTATCACTACGGGCCTTAAGCCGCCTCCGGGTCTTAAGCCCATTATTGATCCGCCATCTTCTAGCTTGGTACTGGGCTTCACGCGATGATCATTATGACGTAACCCTGCCCCTCCTGGGCAGGTGACTTTAATGGTTATATCCTCAACAATAGGCCCCAGATTGATTTGAACCGGTTCATGTCAATCTTCAAAATCTTCCGGCTTCTGCTTGGGCAAAGGTTATAACCCGCCGTAACTTCATCTTCTGGATTCTTGGTAACCCGCCATGATGTCATCTTCCATTAAATTCATTTTTTTATTCTGTCATATCTCAACGGATCTTATCTTTAAAGACCATCCCGAAAATCGAGGCATTTCTGCGGCAATATAATCATGTCTTCCGCCTCCTCTTTTCCTGCGCCCATTTACCAGCCGGCCCCTATAAATAGGCCCAGCCCATAGGTCTTCGTCACTCTTCCCCTCCATCATCTTCCTCCTCTGACACTCCAGAGCCCGAGCTCCGCCGCCGCCGCCGCGCACCTCGTCTTCACCGACCAAGGCCGCTGCATCAACCTGTCTTGACCAGAATCCTGCGGCGCGCCTCCGCTGCTCAGCAACACCAGTAAGTCCTCGTCGTCCCGTACCTTAGATCCGCATTAGGGCTCGCAAGTTCTCTGCGTTCTTCGTAGTTCATTGCGATTTCTTCACAGTTCCGCCACCGAGGTTCCCTTTGATCCAAAAACGGTACAGACTCCCTGCGGTAGTAGTTTCTCACTCATTTTTATGCTAGTAAATCCCCTTTGTCCGCAACAAGACCTCATTTAGAGCTTATGGACTTCTCTATATCAGTTTTTAGGTCTAGAAATTTTTCCTTTCTAAACGACCGTTTGGTCCAAAATAATCTCTGCAATCTGTGAAACTTGTTTGTGCAACACTTAGACAAAAAAACTGCATCTGTTAGCCATGGCGGCTCATATCGCCGGCTTAAAAGAGGCCATGCTTTGTGAAATTTCCGGCTCATTCATAATAGAGTTTTAAACAACTTGAATCACTTATGATATCCACAGCGGCTTAGATAACCCGACACAATTAGCCATATATCATTAGGCCCCTTCATAAGCCGCCATCTTGAATACTGAACTGAAATCTTCCTCCGGCTTAAATTTGAACCGGAAATTTTCTTTTGTCATAGGCTTCCGTCTTTCACAATGCCGCCCAAGGCTCCCAAGGCACCCATTATGTGCAACTGGGTGAGATCCAACGTTACTGATAATACCTTAGATGACTTCGTGAAGACGGGTTACCTGCCTAAGAAGGAGGTCATGTCCTATCGTGCCCCTGACCCGTCCGAAGAAAGACCTCAACCAAGAGACGGAGAGGTTGTTATATTTGCTGACCACATGAGCCGGGGTTTTGCACCTCCTGGCTCAAAATTCTTCAGAGATGTTCTGCACTTTTTCGATCTGCGACCTCAAGACATTGGACCCAATTCCGTGTCGAATATTTGTAACTTCCAAGTGTTCTGTGAGGTGTACCTTGGAGAAGAGCCCAGCCTACTGCTTTTTAGGGAGTTATTTTACCTGAACCGTCAGAATGAATGCGCCAACGGGCCTAGCTTGGAACTTGGTGGAATCTCAATTCAACGACGGAGAGACTGTCTCTTTCCTTATGCTGAGCCGCCAAGCCACCCAAAGGAATGGAACCAGACATGGTTCTACTGCCAGGATACTTCTCCGGCTGATGAGAACCCTCTGCCCGGCTTTCGCGCCTTGCGTCTGGAGTCAAATCACCCCCTGCCAGATAAATTATCTCAAGTTGAGCGTCAACCACTTATCCCCACCATCAACAAAATCAAAGCTCTTCTGGGGAACGGCCTTAACGGCGTTGATTTGGTCCGGGTCTGGATTGCTTGGCGGGTGATTCCTCTAAGCCGCCGCCCCGGCTTAATGTGTGATTATACGGGCCGGAAGGATGATCCTCTGCGGCACAGCCCCAACGACTTACCTGAGGACGTCGTTGACGACATGACCAAGTCCCTTTTGAACGAGAGCTTAGCAGACTGCGGGAGGACAGGCTTAAGTCCCTTCTGCAAAGCTAACCCGGCTCCGGCGGTAAGCTACTGATCTGAGCACCTTACTCTCCATTTTAACAATTTTCGTTTTAACTTCAAGAAATCTTTGTTGTATTTTTCAGGCTAATGATAAGTTCTGGAAGATCAGGTATGACCATGAGGCTGCTAAAAAAGCCAGGAAGGCTAAAAAAGCCGCCAAGAGAGCCGCTCCCCGCAAGAAGGGGAGTAAGCCTAGCGCCTCAGATCTGCTTCAGCTGGATGACACCTCCGAGTCAGAGGTAGCCCTTGATTCTTATACTCTTCTTTTGTTTTTTCTTGTTTGTTCTTAACCACCTTATTGACACTGATTATCAGCAGGAGGACACCGGAGCGAGTAACCCGGTGATCGAAGAGGTAACTATACTTTCCTCCGACTCGGAGCCCTTGCCAAGGCTGAAAGTCCGAAGAGTAACCCGGAAAGTAAGATTTTCCCATCCTTTAGCTTATCAAGATCCTCAATTTCTTTTGAAGCGACAGATTCATGAGAGCCGGAGGCAAACCCGGGCCAACAAGGATGCAGACCTCTCCTCCGGCTTACCTGAAGCATCAAAGAAGCGCCGGACCGAGGTTATCTCCAACTTATATCCTTTTCATCCTTTGGCGGGCATCACTCGTCAACCACTCAATTCTTCTGATTCAAACTATCAGGAAACTTCACCTTCCTCCGGTGACTCCATGCAATCTAACTTGCCGGCTTTCAAGACTGCACCTGGGTAATGATGATCATCTTATTTTGTGCTTATCTTACTCATGTTTTTGCACTAACCTTTTGACTTTCAGTGCACAAGCAAAGCTCAGCAAGAGGGCAAAGAAAAATAAACCAGTCAAAGAACCGGACTTGACTGAACCCAACGCCTCTGCCTCTGAGCCGCCGTCGCCGCCGTCTGCACCACCTCCAGAAACCACCACCGCCCCATATGACGAGCAAGTTATGGAGGGTTCTGATAACCCGGAGATCCCCAGCTCGGCTCACCCGGACGACCCGGATGTGGTGATTACCGGGACTGAATTTGTTGAACCGGGAAGACCCACCGTGCTGGCTAAGTGCTCCGCTAAGGAGGAACTTTTGGAACGCCGCAAAGCCAGGCTGGACATTACTAACTATGCCAATCTGAGCATTGGAGACATTGTCGCTGGTTATATTGGTCAAGTGCACAACAGCCGGGACCTGGAAATTGACATGGTGAAGCAGATACAGCAAAAATCTGAGGTACAACTCTCTTGCTTACTCCATGGTCATCGTTACCATGCTAGCCCCCAAGTCTATGACTTATGATAGAATATGTTGTAGACTTAATACCGGCTTACCTGGTAACACTCAAGGGCCGGGTTAAACAGCCTATGTGCACCGGTCTTTTACCTTATGTTTTAATCAAGTAGTTGAACAACTTTCCACATTAGCCCCCAAGTGCCGAGTAACACTGCCTGCAAAGTGCTCGGGACTTACTTTCATGAACCGGCACTGTAAATAGAGCCTTTCAGTATACATTAGCCCCCAAGTGCCAAGTGTCTTTGCTTGCAAAGTGCTTGGGACTTTAGTGTTGCATGATAATCACTCAAACTGTAACCCGGAATTTGTACAGGCTGCCTGCAAGGAATTTGAATCGGAAATCGCTGATCTGAAGAACCGCCTGAAGACTCAGGAAACTGAGACCCAAAAGGCCAATGCCAAATTTGAGTTCAGTGTTTCTGCACAAGAAAAACTGAAGAAAAAATTTCAAACAGAAAGAAAAGCCTGGGCCGATGAGAAGACTGCCTTGCTCAGCCGGGCCGAACAAGCGGAGGCTGCTCTTACCGAAAGAACCGTCGAACTCTCCGGCTTAAAACGCCATGTGTCACAGATGGTCTCCGCAATCTTCGGTAAGTCATTCTGTAAGCTTCTAATAAGTTTTCATCCTTCATGTCTCATAAGTCCCACCATTGCCATCAGCTCACCTGAATTTATTATGCAGGGCCCAGAAGCTCCAATCTCAATCAGAACGTGCTGACCAAGCTGAAGGCGGTTTACACCTTGGTGGAGCAACTCTACACCGGGTCACAGCATGCGTTAGCCGTTGTGGCTCTGTCCAATGAGGTTCCCACTCACCTGGCAGACGTACTCAGGCGGCTTGCCATACTTCCTCAGCGCTTCCAAGAGCTGAGACGGGCTTCTGCAAGAGCCGGAGCTATAGCTGCTCTGAGCCGGGCCAAGGCGTTTCTACCGGAGCTAGACCCGGCCGACATCGCTCTTGGATACCCCAGCCTGAAGGAAGACGGCCCCCCTTTGACCAGAAAGATTTCGCCGCCTGTGTGAAGAGCGTGCGCCCGGTGGCCACCTTGATTGGGAATGACACCGACCTTACCAAGTATCAACCGGGCTATGACGCGGAGAATCAGAGGATCCCCACTCCACGCTATGAAGCAATCAGCCTGATCCCTCCGACTCGTAAGCATACCTTCGCCCCAGAAGTTGACCCGGCCGGGTTAATTGATGATGAGGCTCAATTTGAAGCTTTAAGCGGCATTGACTGGAAATCATCAACCTTCCAGGTCATGGAAACAGCCGGAGGAGCGGAGAGGGATGAGCCGGGAGCTTCAACCCAACAAGCACCTTGATTACTTAGGCAGCTCATGGTTACACCTTAAAAACAATGCCTCACCTTTTGGACTCGGGGAGTCCTGTAATAGAATAGGACAAACTCTTAATTTTGTCGTGCCATCGTGCACGTGTGCAGCGCTTAACTCCGTTGAAGCTGCTCTTTTATATTCCTCCGGGTTATGTTTGATCATTTGCTTTCCGTAAGCTTAAAGAGCTGTCTCTAATTGTCCTGCATAGGAAACAAATCACAAGTCTCCAGGCGGCTTACCGCACTGAGAGTCATATATTTTACATATAACCCGGAAGATAAACCAAAGTCATAGAAGACCGGCTCTCAATTACATCCTCGAGATAACCATAATAGCATACTTTCAAGCCTTCAAGTACACTTCCGGTTTATGTAACCCAAACAATGAGGTTGAGAACTCAACTCCGGTTCACCAGCATCGATAATGCCTATTGTGTGCTATCAACATTGTTAATCAAAGTTAAGCCGGTGGAGTAAGAATCACCCTTGCACACTGTTGATATGATCAAAAGATCAAAACTTAGGGGCTTCTGGTTCTAATACGACCAGAGAACCGTCCCAAAGGGGTTAAGCTAAGATTCAATGCGATCATATAGCCCCCAGTGGCTTTGGCGTTGCCTATCAAGAGGGTACCGACAGCTATGTTCTCTTAGGTTCGGATACGACCCATGTTTGAACAGGAAGCCCCCAAATGACTTTAAGAGTTGTTTAACGACGCTGATTCGAATATGATCCACGTCGGTTCCCAAAGGGGGTTGAGCTATGATTCAAATATGATCAAGAAAAACTCCCCAATGAGCTCGGCAATTTGCCAATCAAGTGGGTATCGACAGCTATGTTCTCTTTGGTTCGAATATGACCTATGTTTGAACAGGAAGCCCCCAAGTGATCATATTGTTAACGGCTAGATTCGAATACGATCGTAAGCCGGATCCACCTCCAAGTGACCATGTAATGTTGTAATGGAAATAACACATTTACCTTTGGAGGATAAAAGGACAGAGGTCCTGCTTTATTATTTATCATAATATATACATGGCTGTAGAAGTATGTACATTATGAGAGCCGGTGGCTTAAGTGTAATAAGGCCGAAGCTGAGCTACGTTCCACGGGCGACGGGTCTCTTCCTCCGAGTTACGTGAATCTTTGTGCTCCCGAACATCGATAAGGTAGTATGACCCGTTGTACAAGTTCTTGCTGACCACAAAGGGCCCTTCCCAAGGCGGGGATAACTTGTGTGCATCTGTTTGATCTTGGATGAGCCGGAGCACCAGATCACCTTCCTGGAAGACCCTGGACTTAACCCGGCGGCTGTGATAGCGGCGCAGGTCTTGTTGGTAAATCGCCGAGCGAGCTGCTGCCACATCACGTTGTTCGTCCAACAAGTCAAGAGCATCTTGGCGCGCCTGCTCATTATCCGCCTCAACATAAGCCGCCACTCGAAGCGAGTCATGATGGATGTCGCTAGGGAGGACCGCCTCCGCTCCATAAACCATGAAGAAAGGCGTGTAACCCGTAGACCAGTTAGGAGTAGTATTGATGCTCCATAACACGGAGGGTAACTCCTCCACCCAACAACCCGGCGTCTGTTGCAAAGGGACCAAAAGTCGGGGCTTGATGCCCTTCAAGATTTCCTGATTGGCTCTCTCAGCTTGACCATTGGATTGAGGGTGAGCCACTGATGAAACATCAAGCCAAATATGCTCTCGTTGACAAAACTCCTCCATGGCGCCTTTAGAAAGATTGGTACCATTGTCAGTTATAATGCTGTGTAGAAAACCAAAGCGAAATATCACCCTCTTCATGAACTGAACCGCTGTGGCTGCGTCACACTTACTAACTGGCTCTGCTTCAACCCACTTTGTGAACTTGTCGACCGCCACCAAGAGGTGGGTCTTCTTATCCTTGGATCTTTTAAAAGGCCCAACCATATCAAGCCCCCAGACCGCAAATGGCCAAGTAATTGGAATCATCCTCAATTCTTGAGCCGGCACATGAGCCCGTCGCGAGAACCTCTGGCAACCGTCACATTTACTGACCAAATCCTCTGCATCAGCATGAGCCGTCAGCCAATAAAAACCATGACGAAAAGCCTTGGCCACAAGGGATTTTGAGCCGGCGTGATGGCCACAATCCCCCTCATGAATTTCACGTAAAATTTCTTGACCTTCCTCAGGGGAAACACAACGCTGGAAAGTTCCACTAACACTGCGACGATGCATCTTGCCATTGATAATTATCATTGACTTAGACCGCCGGGTTATTTGTCTGGCCAAAGTTTCATCCTCAGGCAATTCTCCCGGGGTCATGTAAGCCAAGTATGGTACTGTCCAGTCTGGGGTAATGTGGAGACCCGCCACCAACTGTGCCTCCGGGTCAGGAACAACCAAGTCTTCCTCTGTAGGCAACTTAACAGAAGGGTTATGCAAAATGTCCAAGAAACTATTGGGCGGCACCGGCTTTCGCTGAGAGCCCAGCCGGCTTAATGCATCAGCCGCCTCGTTCTTCCTGCGATCGACGTGCTCTACTTGGTAACCCTGAAAATGTCCAGCAATGGCATCAACTTCGCGGTGATAAGCCGCCATGAGAGGGTCCTTGGAATCCCACTTGCCTGACACTTGTTGGGCCACTAAATCTGAGTCGCCAAAGCACCTTACCCGGCTCAAGCTCATCTCCTGCCATCCGAAGACCATGGAGCAAGGCCTCGTACTCAGCCGCATTGTTAGTACAGGGAAACATCAACCGTAGCACATAGCAAAACTTGTCACCTCGAGGGGAAGTTAATACAACTCCAGCCCCCGAGCCCTCCAATTGTCTAGACCCGTCGAAGTGAATAGTCCAGTATGTATTATCCGGTTTCTCTTCAGGCGCCTGCAGCTCTGTCCAATCGTTGATGAAATCCACCAAAGCTTGAGATTTGATAGCAGTGCGTGGCACGTATTTCAGACCATGAGGCCCAAGTTCTATAGCCCACTTAGCCACTCTTCCTGTGGCTTCTCTGTTTTGGATGATATCTCCTAGGGGAGCAGAACTAACTACAGTGACAGGGTGACCCTTGAAATAATGCTTAAGCTTCCGGCTTGCCATGAATACCCCATAAACAAGCTTCTGCCAATGTGGATACCGTTGCTTGGACTCAATGAGTACTTCGCTGACGTAGTAAACCGGCCGCTGAACCGGATACTCCTTACCCGCTTCCTTACGCTCCACCACCAGAGCCACACTGACGGCTCATGTGTTAGCGGCTACATACAGCAATAAGGGCTCCTTGTCAACAGGAGCAGCAAGGACTGGGGGCTCAGCCAGCTGTCTCTTCAAATCCTCAAAAGCAGCATTAGCAGCATCATTCCAGATAAAGTCATCTGTTTTCTTCATCATCTGGTACAGTGGCATGGCCTTTTCACCCAAACGGCTTATAAACCGGCTCAAAGCGGCGATGCGACCCGCCAGACGCTGGACGTCGTTTATGCACGCCGGCTTAGCCAGAGAGGTGATTGCTTTGATCTTTTCCGGGTTAGCTTCAATGCCTCTGTGAGAAACCAGAAAACCCAAGAGCTTGCCTGCGGGAACACCAAAAACACACTTGGCCGGGTTAAGCATCATCTTGTAAACCCGGAGATTATCAAAGGTTTCTCTAAGATCATCTACCAAGGTCTCCTTCTCCCTGGATTTAACCACGATATCATCCACATAGGCATGAACGTTGCGCCCAATCTGGTTATGAAGACAATTCTGCACACAACGCTGGTAAGTCGCCTGTGCACTCTTGAGTCCAAAAGGCATAGACACATAACAGAAGGCTCCAAAGGGAGTGATGAACGCCATCTTCTCCTGGTCCTTAACTGCCATTTTAATCTGATGGTATCCAGAATAAGCATCCAAAAAACTTAAGCGCTCACAACCCGCCTTAGCATCAATAATTTGATCAATACGGGGGAGAGCAAAAGGATCAGCCGGACAAGCCTTGTTTAAATCCATGTAGTCCACACACATCCGCCAGGTGCCGTTCTTCTTGAGCACGAGCACCGGGTTAGCTAACCATTCTGGATGAAAAACTTCAACAATAAACCCGGCCGCCAAGAGCCGGGCTACCTCCTCACCAATGGCTTTCCGCCTCTCCTCATTAAACCGCCGGAGGAATTGCCTAACGGGCTTAAATTTCGGATCAATATTGAGAGTGTGCTCAGCGAGTTCTCTAGGTACACCCGGCATGTCAGAAGGTTTCCATGCAAAAATGTCCCTGTTCTCACGGATGAACTCGATGAGCGCGCCTTCCTATTTCGGAACCAGATTGGCACTGATACTGAACTGCTGAGATGAATCACCCGGAACAAAGTCAACAAGTTTAGTCTCATCAGCTGACTTAAATTTCATTACCGGCTCATGCTCCGTGGTTGGCTTCTTCAAAGATGTCATATCTGCCGGGTCAACATTATCTTTGTAAAACTTCAACTCCTCTGTTGCACAAACAGATTCCGCGTAAGCCGCGTCACCTTCCTCACACTCCAAGGCTATCTTTCGGCTGCCATGAACCGTAATGGTCCCATTGTGACCCGGCATCTTGAGCTGCAAATAGACGTAACACGGTCGTGCCATGAACCTGGCGTAATCCGGCCGCCCAAATAAAGCATGGTACGGACTCCTTATCTTAACCACCTCAAAGGTTAATTTTTCCGCCCTATAATTGTACTCATCTCCAAAGGCCACTTCCAGTTCGATCTTACCGACTGGATATGCCGACTTACCGGGCACCACCCCATGGAAGACAGTATTAGACTGGCTGAGGTTCTTATCAGTTAATCCCATACGACGGAAGGTCTCATAATAGAGGATGTTAATGCTGCTGCCTCCGTCCATGAGCACTTTAGTGAATTTATATCCCCCAACCTGAGGGGCCACCACCAAGGCCAGGTGACCAGGATTATCGACCCGGGGAGGGTGATCTTCCCTACTCCACACAATGGGCTGCTCAGACCATCTTAAATAGCGTGGAACCGCCGGCTCAACGGCATTCACAGCCCTTTTATGGAGCTTCTGCTCTCGCTTGCAGAGACTGGTAGTACATACTGAAGGAAATATGCCCTAGAGGCAACAATAAAGTATTATATATTTCCTTATATCATGATAAATGTTTATTATTCATGCTAGAATTGTATTAACCGGAAACATAATACATGTGTGAATACATAGACAAACAGAGTGTCACTAGTATGCCTCTACTTGACTAGCTCGTTAATCAAAGATGGTTATGTTTCCTAGCCATAGACATGAGTTGTCATTTGATTAACGGGATCACCTCATTAGGAGAATGACGTGATTGACTTGACCCATTCCGTTAGCTTAGCACCCGATCGTTTAGTATGTTGCTATTGCTTTCTTCATGACTTATACATGTTCCTATGACTATGAGATTATGCAACTCCCGTTTACCGGAGGAACACTTTGTTTGCTACCAAACGTCACAACGTAAATGGGTGATTATAAAGGTGCTCTACAGGTGTCTCCAAAGGTACTTGTTGGGTTGGCGTGTTTCGAGATTAGGATTTGTCACTCCGATTGTCGGAGAGGTATCTCTGGGCCCACTCGGTAATGCACATCACTATAAGCCTTGCAAGCATTGTGACTAAATGAGTTAGTTGCGGGATGATGTGTTACGGAACGAGTAAAGAGACTTGCCGGTAACGAGATTGAACTAGGTATCGAGATACCGACGATCAAATCTCGGGCAAGTAACATACCGGTGACAAAGGGAACAACGTATGTTGTTATGCGGTCTGACCGATAAAGATCTTCGTAGAATATGTGGGAGCCAATATGGGCATCTAGGTCCCGCTATTGGTTATTGACCGGAGACGTGTCTCGGTCATGTCTACATAGTTCTCGAACCCGTAGGGTCCGCACGCTTAAAGTTACGATGACAGTTTTATTATGAGTTTATGTATGTTGATGTACCGAAGGAGTTCGAAGTCCCGGATGAGATCGGGGATATGACGAGGAGTCTCGAAATGGTCAAGACGTAAAGATCGATATATTGGATGACTATGTTCGGACACCGGAATGGTTTCAGGGAGTTTCGGACATATACCGGAGTACCGGGGGGTTACCGAAACCCCCCGGGGAGACTAATGGGCCTATTGGGCCCTAGTGGAGAAGAGGAGGGGCGGCCAAGGGTATTTTCGGAGTACCGAAGAGTTACGGGAATACGTATTGGGCCTTATTGGGCCATACGGGAAAGAAGGAAAAGGGCTTCAAGGGTGGCCGCACCCCTCCCCTTGGTCTGGTCCGAATTGGACTAGGGAAGGGGGGCGCCCCCTTCCTTCCTTCTCTTTTTCCCTTCCTCTTTTCCTATTCCATATGGGAGGTGGAATCCTACTAGGACTAGGGAGTCCTAGTAGGACTCCACACTTGGTTCGCCCCCTCCTAGGGCCGGCCTCCTCCTCCCTTGCTCCTTTATATACGGGGGCAGGGGGCACCCCATGGACACAACAATTGATCCTTGAGATCTCTTAGCCGTGTGCGGTACCCCCCTCCACCATATTACACCTCGATAATACCGTTGCGGAGCTTAGGCGAAGCCCTGCGTCGGTGGAACATCATCATCGTCACCACGCCGTCGTGCTGACGAAACTCTCCCTCAACAATCGGCTGGATCGGAGTTCGAGGGACGTCATCGAGCTGAACGTGTGTAGAACTCGGAGGTGCCGTGCGTTCGGTACTTGATCGGTCGGATCGTGAAGACGTACGACTACATCAACCGCGTTGTGTTAACGCTTCCGCTATCGGTCTACGAGGGTACGTGGACAACACTCTACCCTCTCGTTGCTATGCATCACCATGATCTTGCGTGTGCGTAGGAAATTTTTTGAAATTACTACGTTCCCCAACAAATACATGATACTGCCCGCCATTGAGCTGCTTTGGGTTGGTCTGGTATCCCCCTGCTGCTGCTGCTGTTGACCCTGGCCGGACTGTTGATTAAAGCCCCCTTGAAAGTTCTGAGAATTGGAATTTGAGCCGCCGCCCGGGCCATGAAAGCCGCCGGCGCCTGAGCCGCCGCCTGGCCCATTGTTGCCATTAAAAGCATTGGAATTTTTGAAGGCCTTCATGATTGCGCAGTCCTTCCATAGATGAGTGGCCGGCTTCTCCCTAGAGCCATGCCTTGGACAAGGCTCATTCAACAACTGCTCAAGCGTCGGGCCTGACCCGCCGGCTCGGGGAGGTGGTCTCCCCTTACGTCGGTGGTTGTTACCCTGTGAATTGGCGTTGGCCACAAACTCTATGCTGCCATCGGCCTTACGCTTGTTCCCTCCCTGGTTCGTCGGGTTATGCTGAGGGCCCTTGCCATTGCCGTTCTTCTTTCCCGTCCCTGTCCTTTCATCGTCCGACGCGGGATCCTTGGTACTATCAGAGTCGGCGTACTTGACCAGAGCCGCCATCAGCGTACCCATATCATTGCAGTCGCGCTTGAGCCGCCCGAGCTTCATCTTCAGGGGTGCAAAACGACAATTTTGCTCCAACATTAAAACTGCAGAGCCGGCATCCATCTTATCAGACGAATGTATTATCTCTTTGACCCGGCGGACCCAATGGGTTGTGGACTCGCCCTCTTGCTGCTTGCAGTTAGTCAAATCCACAATTGACATAGATTGCCTACATGTATCCTTGAAGTTTTGGATGAAACGGGCTTTTAGCTCTGCCCATGACCCGATCGAATTAGGCGGCAGTCCTTTCAACCAAGTGCGGGCAGTTCCATCCAACATCATGGTGAAGTATTTGGCCATTGCCGCTTCGCTGACCTCTAGCAACTCCATGGCCATCTCGTAGCTCTCAATCCATGCTCCGGGCTGTAAATCGGCTGTATAGTTAGGTACCTTCCTAGGTCCTTTGAAATCTTTGGGTAGACGTTCATTACGGAGAGCCGGCACCAGACAAGGGACACCCCCGGTCCTCGCAGGTACACCCGCTTCGATAGAAGCTGTTGGATAAACCGGGAGGGGCTGATAAGCCGTCAACTGAGGCGCCTGCTCCGCCTCTTGCCGTGCTCTATCTTGGTCTACCGCGTTAAAGGCTCCATTATGAACCGGGCTGTGGCCAGGAGGCAAGTCACGGCGTCGGACATTGCTTGAGCCGGTCGCTGAGACCATGTGCCTGCTATAACTAGGGCTCCGGCCTGGACGAGGGGTTGAATGAATCTTTCCCGGCTATAAGAATATGCCTCCTGTTGCGCCAGAGCCGTCTGAAGAAGTTCTCTGACCCGGCGGGTTTCGACCGCTGTTGGAGAGTCGCCCTCGATTGGGAGAGCCGCCAGTCGCGCCGCAGCGGCGACCATGTTTTCCAACGGGTTGGCATAATGACCCGATGGTATTGGCATGTACTGAGGCGGGGTGGTGTTCACGCAGGGAGGCCCCATCACCTGCGGCTGAACCGGCGTTCCAGCCCCGGGTGTCGTGATCTCTGGCAGGTTACTGGGCCCTGCACCAGGCGTGTTGAAAAGGTTTCGAGGATCGTAAACCGGAGGGAGTCGAGATTGAGCCTTCTGATGCCTCCTTCTCATGATCTCATTGGATGCGTTCTGATCCATCGTGAGCCGGAAAGACTGCGCCTGAATCAGCTGAGTCTGGGCGTCGAGAGCCGCCCTCTCTGCGGCCATCCTGATCCCTTCCGCCGCCAGATCCTCCTTGGCTTTTGCTAGATCCAGCTTTAACTGTGCCACCTCCGCATCATGTTGAGCCTGATCCGCTGGGGCGACCGTAGCGGTCAACAGGGCCGTCATCTTGTCTGTGAGATCCATTAGCACCTGAGCCGGCGAGTGCACAGGGCCTCCTGCCCCGGCGGCGGGGTTTTGAACAGGTTGTGCCCCGGCCATAAAGATTCCAACCCGGCTCGGCGGCTCAAAGGGGTCCGGAATACTGTCGCCATCGGAACAACCCCTGAGCCTGCCATCTTGAAGTTGGTATAACGAGTCGGTCACCTCTGTGGATGACTCGCCGTCAGAGCAAGCGGCCGTCTCATCGCCAGATCCAGATCCTTCAGAGAGTCCTCCATGGATGCATCCCACGAAAGCATGCTTCGAGGCAGGCAGAGTCCGGGCAGGTCGTGCACGCTGAGCCGTCTCGATGAGATCGGCGCAGAGGTCCGGCTCAGGGCCCGGCTCACCAATCTTGCCGATGAAGACATGGATTCCGCCGAAGGGGACCCGGTACCCGTACTCGATTGAGCCGGCGTCGGGGCCCCAGTTTGCATCGTCAATGTAGAGCTTGCCGCGACGACTCTTGGTCATCCGGCCCACAGCGTATCCCTTGAGCCCTTCGAAGCTGCCCTTCAAGAACTCAAATACACCGTGCGCTGGCCCCACGGTGGGCGCCAACTGTCGTGGAATTGTCACAGCAGATGTCCTCGTGTAAGAACTTAGTCGTGGAGCCATCGCAGCTAGGAAGTTTAAAGGGGTTAAGCGGGACAAGGAACACGAGGTTTATACTGGTTCGGCCCCTTACGGTGAAGGTAAAAGCCTACGTCCAGTTGAGGTGGTATTACTTAGGGTTTCGATGACCAGGGAGCTAATCGCTATGCCTGGCTCTCGATCTGTTGCCTCTCGCCCTGAACCGCCGCCGGGTCATCCCTTTATATAGAGAGGTTGACGCCCCGCGGCTCTCAGAGTTCCGGCCGGCTTATAACAGTATCCGGCTCGGACTCTTAACTACTCTTGCCTTACATTACAAGTCTTGCCATAACGGCGGTTTATCACTACGGGCCTTAAGCTGCCTCCGGGTCTTAAGCCCATTATTGATCCGCCATCTTCTAGCTTGGTACTGGGCTTCACACGATGATCATTATGACGTAACCCGGCCCCTCCTGGGCGGGTGACTTTAATGGTTATATCCTCAACACTTGGCGTGCGGGGAGCGCTCCCCGACTAATCGTTGCGAGGAGCGCTCCTCAATTAGTGATTTCCATAGGTCGCGTACTGCGAGCAATAAACGAACGATCGCCGGCAGCGTCGATCCTAAGGGCCCAGCCCATTAGAAGGCACGAGCATAGAGATGGGTTTTCGGAAGACTCCAAGCCTATTTTTACTAGTCGGTTCCTTAACCGGCTTTTCTTTTCTGGGTTCTAGGTTTTCGTTTTCTTTTTTTCATATATATTTTTCTGTGTTATTTTTTCATTTCCTTTTTGCAATTCAAGAATTTCAGAAAACGCTCACGAATTGTTTGAAATTTCAATAATGTTCAAATTTGTTTGTTTTTAGTTTTTTATTTCTATTACTTTTTCTAAAAATTTATGCGTGCTTCTTTTTCTTTTTATTCTTTTAATTTATAAAGCTCAAAACATATCTCTGCTTTCGAAAAAATTCACATATTTTTAAAAAATATTCGTGCTTTCAAAAATGTTCAGAATAAATTTATTTGAAATTTTAAAAAAAATCCTATTTTCACAATTTATTCACATATTCATAAAATATTGAGAAATTTTCAAAAACTGTTTGTGTTTGGAAAAATGACCCTATTTTTAAATATTTTGAAAAACTTAATCCTACGGCCACTTCAGTTTTTTGCTTGTATTTGTACGTTTTGGGTGGATGTGGGCTTTTAGGTAGGCTAGCTTCAGTTTATGAATTTGATTGGGTATTAGTAGCGTACTATTTCTGAAAACCAGAACAAAACATAGCTCTGACTTGAATAAAGACTAGGTGGAAATGAAAAACAGAAAATTCATAGGTACTCCCTCTGTAAATAAAAATAGCCCATTACACTTTGGCTAAAAATTTAAGTAGCGAAAAAGTGCACTTTACTGTACAGAACGTGCAACTAGGTACTTAAAAATACTATACCAAAAACAAAAACAAACACTGAAGAGTATTTTCAAAATACGATTTGTTGATGACTGTATTACACTACTTCTTTACAAGCTTAGGCAAAGGAAACCCTCCTCCACATGTCAAAAATGGAAAACCCTCCTCCTAGCGGGGTCGTAGTCATCATCTGCCTCCAGGGTCGGTGACTGACACCAGAGATGCACGTGGCCGCCTACATAACCCAAAGCAACATAACCAATGGCGTCTCACAGGCATCTCTTTTCCCTCCCCTTTACATATAGCAAGCCCTACTATGTGGATCCCTCGGCTCAAAATCGAGAAGCGAGCCACCCACCTTAGCTACCTCAGTCCAAGAAACCCCAATGCATGTCTTCGCCGATGCCCCTCTTTCGATCGCCCCTGGTAGACTCACCGCCGACGACAATCATCTGTGCATGGTGCCTTTAGTGCCCCGCTGCCACCCACCTACCCATCCCACAACGGCGGATATGGAATTCCGGCAACTCTGTTCGGTACCAATATATCTAACATTATACCAAACAACACATATTTTACATAAGTGGGTAGTTGCACATTATTGAAAAAAGCGCAACTTGAATTCACTTAAATGTGTAGCTAGGCATAATCAGGAAAATGAAAAAAAAATAGCATGAAAATAAACAGTTACACTTAGATCCAGTGTGGGGCTCATGGGGGCCATCCCCATCCCCCCCCCCCCCCCCCCCAACCCAAAAAAACATCTTTTCGAAACTTTTTTTACTAGTGCATGCATATATTCCATTAGTAAATACTTCAATAATGAAGAACGCAGAAATACAAAATCAGAATCATTTGTTATTGAAAAGCTGGCAGGGTGAGTCTTGTGGACAGCCGATGCGGCGCGTATAAAAAAGCCGTGGCCTGGCTTATCTTTGCCGATGCGTAGACCCACGCCATCTCGCCATGGCACTACCCCCATCGGGGCTTCCACCAAGCAAAACTAGCGATCAACTGCCCGATCGGTAGATACCGAGTACTGTCTAATAGTGTTCACTGTTGCCGTGTACTTCACACGATAGAAATTTTTGAATGTTTTTTTTCTCAGAGTGCAGTTAGGAACTTATTAGGATTGGAGTACCGGTACACGCTACGTGTAGAACCTACCGATGGTTGGTTTTGTATTGGACTCTGATAAGTGTCACGCATGTGGCACAAACAAATGGCAGTTCCGAGTATTTTTTATGGCAAGTTTAGTGACGCGAGGATAGCAATTTTAGTAGTCAAGCATGCGTTGTCAAGTATAACAACTTTCTTTTCGGATGGCAAGTTTCAGTTTTTTTGGGGTTTGTTTTTCTTTTCGTGTGGCAGCTTTAGTTGTAAAACCCGTCAGGACCGGAGTGTTTCGTGACACACGTATGACATTTATCATTTGGGTTTGTATTTAAGTCCATATAAGTCTGAACCCGGCTAGGTAAGCTAGCCAGGGTCCATGCGTGTTATGCATAGAGCTGCCACTTTGTACCACGGAGATTGTGAAAAATAAAAGACAAGGAAGAGGCACGAGACGTGCCTTTGGCGAGCGTATGCGTTCATGATGTTTTGATACACAATACACTCATGAGCGTGGGTGTGCCTTTATGAAGAAATACATTTCTTAAAAAGTACAAATTTAGTTTAGTTTGTTAAAAAGTGTAAGTAGTTCTTAATCTAGAAGAGAAAATTAGATATAAAATGTAAAAATTTCGGTTGCACTTTATGAAAGTAGGTAGTTGCACATTTCCGAAAAAAGTGCAATTTGAATTTATTTAGAAGTGTGGGAAAATACAAATGGCATGTGAAGAAACTAGTTGTCAGGTAGTTGAACATTTCTAGAAAGATGTAAATTGAGATTATTATTTTTTTGCATGTTAATACGTGTCTCATTCATATCATAAAGATCAAAGTACAGGTCACGTAAGGACCGACATGACAAAACTGAAAAGATAGCAGAACATCTCTGAGCTTAATACTAACGTCTGTCACCTGCCTCCGGCACCACCACAGCAGCCATCGAAGAAAAGAATGACGGATCACATCCTAACCTGAGCTCGACGCGGCTCCATCGCTGATATGCAGCTTTGCGGACCTCTAAGGTGGCTCACCAAAAGTGAAGCCCTTGCCAGCCGTTGAATGAATAAGACCGGGGCAACACCCCGGACACGCCACCGAACTCCAAATCTGGCACCTAACCATGACCAAGATGCCGAAGGAGGAAACCATACCTGCCATCCATAAACCACGAACTCAGCACATGTTCCGTCTTCCAGATGTCGTCGATGCAGACCACAATCTGCATCCGCTCCTGGACTACCTCCCAAGCTCCATGCCAACGTTGGAGCAAACTTCGTCGCAACGGTGGAGCCCGAGGACACAGGTCAACCACGAGGATGGCGTCGCCGCCACGCCATCCTTACTTGAACCAACTGGTTTCCAAATCCATCCACAACGATAGGACCGAATGCTTCGTCAGGGAAGGATCCGAAGAATCTTTATTCAGCGTCATCATTGTCACCGCCGAGATTATTGAGAAGTGCAACCATCACATAATCCATAAGATAAATACGTATGCATGTAAAAGTACAACTTGATTATACTAAAAAGTGCAACGTCAATGTATCAAAAACTGCAATGCAAAAAAAAAAATCAAGATACAATCGTACGATTCACGCACATTAAATCATGCAATTTTACTATGACCAAAAATATAAGATATTTTTTAGCATTATTAAGGAAACAATTAGTAACTTTAGAGAAAGTAAATACAAAATATATTTATATTAAAAAAATTGATAAGGTTGTTTTTTCATTCCTTTTTGTTTTTGATATAATTGTTGTTATACTTAAAATAAAATAATTAATACATGAAAAGATGATAAGACAAATAAACAAAGAACAGTAAAGTAAAAAAAGGCACATAATATGGCATGAAATGCTCCAAATAGAAAACTTGACCACTAAGTACGCTTTCTTCAAGGAAAAAAAAGAATGACGGAAAAGATCCTTTCCTAAGCAGGTACATGAACTCGATCTGGCCCAAATGGAAGAATAAAAATTAGAGGAGACACTGGGCCCAAAGCAGATAAAAGAAAAATCCCAGAGTGGGATGTTCCTCCCAAAAATGTAGCAAATAGGTTTTTGGCACGAATCTTGACACTAATCCAACCGTGATCAGGTCGACTGAGACTTACGAAATTCTCAGACGCCTGAGAATTAGCTAATCCGTGTGGCTTTTTAGGGAATGCGTCAGTTATTTCTAAATATTATACTACCAAACAACACGTGTTGTGCATTCGCAAAAAAAAAACATGTGTTGTGTCCAGCAACATACTATGTGGTTGTTTGGTTGTCCGGATTATAGAGAACCAGTTCTCCCTAAGCATGCATGACTTCTGGTGTGACAACCTCAGATCTTGTTTGGATTATCTAACTAATCTATGGATTGCAAAAACAAAGTTGTTGCACAAAAACAAGCTTTATGTATAGTAGATTGCAACAACCTGCTGATCCAAACTAGAAACTGCACATGCTTATCTTGACAAAGAAACTAATCAAAATTGGTTTTCCTAAAATCTTCCAAAAGTTTGTTTACCAAAATCCTGCATCTAATTCTCAGTACAAAACAACCACTATATAGTCGATCCATACCTCTGTGGATCCTGCGGGCCATTAGCGTTAGAGATGAGAATCATGTATGCGTCCGGTTGCACACACTTTTTCTCTAAATTGGAATTGTATATGTTTTGTGCAAAAGCTCTTGATGGACCGAAATTGGTAGAACCAAAAAACAGTAGTAACAAAACATGTTTTATATATGATGTGGCTTGGTTTATGGATTGGTGTGGGTTTGGTGAATCCCTTGTTTGACTAACAAAACATGTTTTATATATGATCAAAAGCATATCACTATGTCCTTATTCTAATAAAATTTATAAACATATATCTTAAAGTCATATAAATCATGCTTTGTTAGTTTAAACACCTAAGAACTTACCCGAACTATAAACCTGGGCGGAGGGAGTGCCGAAAATGTATAAGCATAATCTCACGATCCGAGTTACGATGAGACTCACTCCCCGAAACCAACCATGTAATAATTATCAAGTGGGTGCAGCATTTTTATTAAATTATTACTATGCTTTTGATACCCGATTAGACAACTCATAGTGGAAATAACATAGATAGTAATATGCATGCCATAGGGTTCCTCCGCCTCCCGCCGGCGCCGCCGCCGATCCACCTTGTCTTTGGTGGTCTTAGGGCCATGGGGGCGCGGCGGATCCCGGCCTTTGCCGGTGGGAGGGCTCCGTTTTTAGATGTGTTTTCGAGTTTTGTTAAGGTTTGTGTCCTGCTCAGGAAGGCGAGGCGGGGCGGCACCCTGAAGATGGAATAAGGTTCTCCCCGCCTAGCCCTCGTTCCGATGGTGCATCTAACATCTGAAGGAAATATGTCCTAGAGGCAATAATAAATTTGTTATTTATTTCCTTATTACATGATAAATGTTTATTATTCATGCTAGAATTGTATTAACCGGAAACATAGACATAGTGTCACTAGTATGCCTCTACTTGACTAGCTCGTTAATCGAAGATGGTTGAGTTTCCTAAGCCATAGACATGAGTTTTCATTTGATTAACGGGATCACATCATTAGGAGAATGATGTGATTGACTTGACCCATTCCGTTAGCTTAGCACTTGATCGTTTAGTATGTTGCTATTGCTTTCTTCATGACTTATACATGTTCCTATGACTATGAGATTATGCAACTCCCGTTTATCGGAGGAACACTTTGTGTGCTACCAAACGTCACAACGTAACTGGGTGATTATAAAGGTGCTCTACAGGTGTCTCCGAAGGTACTTGTTGAGTTGGCGTATTTCGAGATTAGGATTTGTCACTCCGATTGTCGGAGAGGTATCTCTGGGCCCTCTCGGTAATGCACATCACTATAAGCCTTGCAAGCAATGTGACTAATGAGTTAGTTACGGGATGATGCAGTACGGAACGAGTAAAGAGACTTGCCGGTAACAAGATTGAACTAGGTATTGAGATACCAACGATCGAATCATGGGCAAGTAACACACCGATGACAAAGGGAACAACGTATGTTGTTATGCGGTTTGACCGATAAAGATCTTCATAGAATATGTAGGAGCCAATATGAGCATCCAGGTTCCGCTATTGGTTATTGACCGGAGACATGTCTCGGTCATGTCTACATAGTTCTCGAACCCGTAGGGTCCGCACGCTTAAAGTTTCGATGACGATTGTATTATGAGTTTTTGTGTTTTGATGTACCGAAGGTAGTTCGGAGTCCCGGATGTGATCACGGACATGACGAGGAGTCTCGAAATGGTCGAGACGTAAAGATCGATATATTGGATGACTATGTTCGGACACCGGAATGGTTTCGGGGAGTTTCGGACATATACCGGAGTACCGGGGGGTTACCAAAACCCCCGGGGAGACTAATGGGCCTATTGGGCCCTAGTGGAGAAGAGGACGGGCGGCCAAGGGCAGCCGCGCGCCCCCTTCCCCCCAGTCCGAATTGGACAAGGAGGGGCCGGCGCCCCCCTTTCCTTTCCCCCTCTCTCTCCTTCCCTCTCCTCTCCTACTCCCACTTGGAAGGGGGGAGTCCTACTCCCGGTGGGAGTAGGACTCCTCATGGGGCGCGCGTAGGGAGGCCGGCCCCCTCCCCCTCCTCCACTCCTTTATATACGGGGAGGGGGGCACCCCTTGGAGACACAGCAATTGATCTCTTGATCTCTTAGCCGTGTGCGGTGCCCCCCTCCACCATATTCCACCTCGGTCATATTGTAGCGGTGCTTAGGCGAAGCCCTGCGCCGGTAGCAACATCATCACCGTCATCACGCTGGCGTGCTGACGGAACTCTCCCATGAAGCTCTGTTGGATCAGAGTTCGCGGGACGTCATCGAGCTGAACGTGTGCTGAACTCGGGGGTGCCGTGCGTTCGGTACTTGGATCGGTCGGATCGTGAAGACGTATGACTACATCAACCGCGTTGTGCTAACGCTTCCGCTTTCGGTCTACGAGGGTACGTGGACACACTCTCCCCTCTCATTGCTATGCATCACCGTGATCCTGTGTGTGCGTAGGAAAATTTTGAAATTACTACGTTCCCCAACAGTGGCATCCGAGCCAGGTTTTCTGCATAGATGTTATATGCACGAGTAGAACACAAGTGAGTTGTGGGCGATACAAGTCATACTGCTTACCAGCATGTCATACTTCGGTTCGGCGGTATTGTTGGATGAAGCGGCTCGGACCGACATTACGCGTACGCTTACGCGAGACTGGTTCTACCGACGTGCTTTGCACATAGGTGGCTGGCAGGTGACAGTTTCTCCAACTTTAGTTGAACCGAGTGTGGCTACACCCGGTCCGAGAGAAGGTTAAAACATCACTAACTTGACGAACTATCGTTGTGGTTTTGATGCGTAGGTAAGAACGGTTCTTGCTCAGCCCATAGCAGCCACGTAAAACTTGCAACAACAAAGTAGAGGACGTCGAACTTGTTTTTGCAGGGCATGTTGTGATGTGATATGGTCAAGACATGATGCTATATTTTATTATATGAGATGATCATGTTTTGTAACCGAGTTATCGGCAACTGGCAGGAGCCATATGGTTGTCGCTTTATGGTATGCAATGCAATCGCCCTGTAATGCTTTACTTTATCACTAAGCGGTAGCAATAGTCGTAGAAGCAATAGTTGGTGAGAAACGATGCTACGATGGAGATCAAGATGTCGCGCTGGTGACGATGGTGATCATGACGGTGCTTCAAGATGGAGATCACAAGCACAAGATGATGATGGCCATATCATATCACTTATATTGATTGCATGTGATGTTTATCTTTTATGCATCTTATTTTGCTTGGATCGACGGTAGCATTATAAGATGATCTCTCACTAAATTTCAAGATATAAGTGTTCTTCCTGAGTATGCACCGTTGCGAAAGTTCTTCGTGCTGAGACACCACGTGATGATCAGGTGTGATAGGCTCTACGTTCAAATACAACGGGTGCAAAATAGTTGCACACGCGGAATACTCAGGTTAAACTTGACGAGCCTAGCATATGCAGATATGGCCTCGGAACACTGGAGACCGAAAGGTCGAGCGTGAAGCATATAGTAGATATGATCAACATAGTGATGTTCACCATTGAAAACTACTCCATCTCACGTGATGATCGGACATGGTTTAGTTGATTTGGATCACGTGATCACTTAGATGATTAGAGGGATGTCTATCTAAGTGAGAGTTCTTAAGTAATATGATTAATTTAACTTTAATTTATCATGAACTTAGTCCTGATAGTATTTTGCAAATAATGTTGTAGATCAATAGCTCACGTTGTTGCTTCCCTATGTTTTATATATGTTCCTAGAGAAAACTAAGTTGAAAGATGATAGTAGCAATGATGCGGACTTGGTCCGTGATCTGAGGTTTATCCTCATTGCTGCACAGAAGAATTATGTCCTTGATGCACCGCTAAGTGACAAACCTATTGCAGGAGCATATGTAGATGTTATGAACGTTTGGCTAGCTCAATATGATGACTACTTGATAGTTTAGTGCACCATGCTTAACGGCTTAGAATTGGGACTTCAAAGACGTTTTGAACGTCATGGACCATATGAGATGTTCCAAGAGTTGAAGTTAATATTTTAAGCAAATACCCGAGTTGAGAGATATGAAGTCTCCAACAAGTTCTATAGCTAAAAGGTGGAGGAGAATAGCTCAAGCAGTGGGCATGTGCTCAGATTGTCTGGATACTACAATCGCTTGAATCAAGTGGGAGTTAATCTTCTAGATAAAATAGTGATTGACAGAATTCTCTAGTCACCATCACCAAGTTAGTAGAACTTCGTGATGAACTATAGTATGCAAGGGATGACGAAAACGATTCCCGAGTTTTTGATGATGATGAAATCGATGAAGGTAGAAATCAAGAAAGAGCATCAAGTGTTGATGGTTGACAAGACCACTAGTTTCAAGGAAAAGGGCAAAGGGAAGAAGGGGAACTTCAAGATGAACGGCAAGCAAGTTGCTGCTCAAGTGAAGAAGCCCAAGTCTGGACCTAAGCCTGAGAGTAAGTGCTTCTACTGCAAAGGGACTGGTCACTGGAAGCGGAATTGCCCCAAGTATTTGGCGGATAAGAAGAATGGCAAAGTGAACAAAGGTATATTTGATATACATGTTATTGATGTGTACCTTACTAGTGTTTATAGCAACCCCTCAGTATTTGATACTAGTTCAGTTGCTCAGATTAGTAACTCGAAACGGGAGTTGCAGAATGAACAGAAACTAGTTAAGGGCAAGGTGACGATGTGTGTTGGAAGTAGTTCCAAGATTGATATGATCATCATCGCACACTCCCTATACTTTCGGGATTAGTGTTGAACCTAAATAAGTGTTATTTGGTGTTTGCGTTGAGCATAAATATGATTTCATCATGTTTATTGCAATACGGTTATTCATTTAAATTAGAGAATAATTGTTGTTCTGTTTACATGAATAAAACCTTCTATGGTCATACACCCAATAAAAATGGTTTGTTGGATCTCGATCGTAGTGATACACATATTCATAATATTGAAGCCAAAAGATGCAAAGTTAATAATGATAGTGCAACTTATTTGTGGCACTGCCGTTTAGGTCATATTGGTGTAAGGCGCATGAAGAAACTCCATGCTGATGGGATTTTGGAATCACTTGATTATGAATCACTTGATTATGAATCACTTGATGCTTGCGAACCATGCCTTATGGGCAAGATGACTAAGACTCCGTTCTCCGGAACAATGGAGCGAGCAACTGACTTACTGGAAATAATACATACTGATGTATGCGATCCGATGAGTATTGAGGCTCACGGCGGGTATCGTTATTTTCTGACCTTCACAGATGATTTGAGCAGATATGGGTATATCTACTTAATGAAACATAAGTCTGAAACATTTGAAAAGTTCATATAATTTCAGAGTGAAGTCATCGTAACAAGAAAAGTTTCTACGATCTGATCGTGGAGGAGAATATTTGAGTTACGAGTTTGGTCTTCATTTGAAACAATGCGTAATAGTTTCGCAACTCGCGCCATCCGGAACACCACAGCGTAATGGTGTGTACGAACATCGTAACCGTACTTTATTGGATATGGTGCAATCTATGATGTCTCTTACCGATTTACCACTATCGTTTTGGGGTTATGCATTAGAGACAGCTGCATTCACGATTAATAGGGCACCATCTAAATCCATTGAGATGACACCATATGAACTGTGGTTTGGCAAGAAACCCAAGTTGTCGTTTCTTAGAATTTGGGGTTGCGATGCTTATGTGAAAAAATTTCAACCTGATAAGCTCGAACCCAAATCAAAGAAGTGTGTCTTCATAGGATACCCAAAAAGAAAATATTGGGTACACCATCTATCACAGATCCGAAGGCAGGACATTTGTTGCTAAATTTGGATCCTTTCTAGAGAAGGAGTTTCTCTCGAAAGAAGTGAGTGGGAGGAAAGTAGAACTTGATGAGGTAATTGTACCTTCTCTCGAATTGAAAAGTAGCTCATCACTGAAATCAGTTCCAGTGATGCCTACACGAATTAGTGAGGAAGTTAATGATGATGATCATGAAACTTCAGATCAAGTTACTACCGAACCTCGTAGGTCAACCAGAGTAAGATCCGCACCAGAGTGGTACGGTAATCCTGTTCTGGAGGTCATGTTACTAGACCATGACGAACCTACGAACTATGAGGAAGCGGTGATGAGCCCAGATTCCGCGAAATGGTCTGAGGCCATGAAATCTGAGATAGGATCCATGTGTGAGAACAAAGTATGGACTTTGGTTGACTTGCCCGATGATCGGCAAGCCATAGAAAATAAATGGATCTTCAAGAGGAAGACGGACGCTGATAGTAGTGTTACTATCTACAAAGCTAGACTTGTCAAAAAGGGTTTTTGACAAAGTTCAAGGTGTTGACTACGATGAGATTTTCTCACTCGTATCGATGCTTAAAGTCTGTCCGAATCATGTTAGCAATTGCCGCATTTTATGAAATCTGGCAACTGGATAACAAAACTGCAATCCTTAATGGACTTATTAAAGAAGAGTTGTATATGATACAACCAGAAGGTTTTGTCGATCCTAAAGGTGCTAACAAAATGTGCAAGCTCAAGCGATCCATCTGTGGACTGGTGCAAGCATCTCAGAGTTGGAATATACGCTTTGATGAGTTGATCAAAGCATATAGTTTTATACAGACTTGCGGTGAAGCCTGTATTTACAAGAAAGTGAGTGGGAGCACTACAGCATTTCTGATAAGTATATGTGAATGACATATTGTTGATCGGAAATAATGTAGAATTTTCTGGAAAGCATAAAGGAGTATTTGAAAGAAGTTTTTTCAAAGAAAGACCTTGGTGAAGCTGCTTACATATTGAGCATCAAGATCTAGAGATAGATCAAGACGCTTGATAAGTTTTTTCAATGAGTACATACCTTGACAAGATTTTGAAGTGGTTCAAAATGCAACAGTCAAAGAAAGAGTTCTTGCCTGTGTTACAAGGTGTGAAATTGAGTAAGACTCAAAACCCGACCACGGCAGAAAATAGAGAGAATGAAAGTCATTCCCTATGCCTCAGCCATAGGTTCTATAAAGTATGCCATGCTGTGTACCAGACCTATTGTATACTCTACACTGAGTTTGGCAAGGGAGTACAATAGTGATCTAGGAGTAGATCACTGGACAGCGGTCAAAGATATCCTTAGTGGAATAAGGATATGTTTCTCGATTATGGAGGTGACAAAAGGTTCGTCGTAAAGGGTTACGTCGATGCAAATTTTGACACTGATCCAGATGACGCTAAGTCTCAATCTGGATGCATATTGAAAGTGGGAGCAATTAGCTAGAGTAGCTCCGTGCAGAGCATTGTTGACATAGAAATTTGCAAAATACATACGGATCTGAATGTGGCAGACCCGTTGACTAAACTTCTCTCACAAGCAAAACATGATCACACCTTAGTACTCTTTGGGTGTTAGTCACATAGCGATGTGAACTAGATTATTGACTCTAGTAAACCCTTTGGGTGTTGGTCACATGACGATGTGAACTATGGGTGTTAATCACATGGTGATGTGAACTATTGGTGTTAAATCACATGGCGATGTGAACTAGATTGTTGCCTCTAGTGCAAGTGGGAGACTGAAGGAAATATGCCCTAGAGGCAATAATAAATTTGTTATTTATTTCCTTATTACATGATAAATGTTTATTATTCATGCTAGAATTGTATTAACCGGAAACATAGACATAGTGTCACTAGTATGCCTCTACTTGACTAGCTCGTTAATCGAAGATGGTTGAGTTTCCTAAGCCATAGACATGAGTTGTCATTTGATTAACGGGATCACATCATTAGGAGAATGATGTGATTGACTTGACCCATTCCGTTAGCTTAGCACTTGATCATTTAGTATGTTGCTATTGCTTTCTTCATGACTTATACATGTTCCTATGACTATGAGATTATGCAACTCCCGTTTATCGGAGGAACACTTTGTGTGCTACCAAACGTCACAACGTAACTGGGTGATTATAAAGGTGCTCTACAGGTGTCTCCGAAGGTACTTGTTGAGTTGGCGTATTTCGAGATTAGGATTTGTCACTCCGATTGTCGGAGAGGTATCTCTGGGCCCTCTCGGTAATGCACATCACTATAAGCCTTGCAAGCAATGTGACTAATGAGTTAGTTGCGGGATGATGCAGTACGGAACGAGTAAAGAGACTTGCCGGTAACAAGATTGAACTAGGTATTGAGATACCAACGGTCGAATCACGGGCAAGTAACACACCGATGACAAAGGGAACAACGTATGTTGTTATGCGGTTTGACCGATAAAGATCTTCATAGAATATGTAGGAGCCAATATGAGCATCCAGGTTCCGCTATTGGTTATTGACCGGAGACATGTCTCGGTCATGTCTACATAGTTCTCGAACCCGTAGGGTCCGCACGCTTAAAGTTTTGATGACGATTGTATTATGAGTTTTTGTGTTTTGATGTACCGAAGGTAGTTCGGAGTCCCGGATGTGATCACGGACATGACGAGGAGTCTCGAAATGGTCGAGACGTAAAGATCGATATATTGGATGACTATGTTCGGACACCGGAATGGTTTCGGGGAGTTTCGGACATATACCGGAGTACCGGGGGGTTACCGAAACCCCCCAGGGAGACTAATGGGCCTATTGAGCCCTAGTGGAGAAGAGGAGGGGCGGCCAAGGGCAGCCGCGCGCCCCCTTCCCCCCAGTCCGAATTGGACAAGGAGGGGGCGGCGCCCCCCTTTCCTTTCCCCCTCTCTCTCCTTCCCTCTCCTCTCCTACTCCCACTTGGAAGGGGGGAGTCCTACTCCCGGTGGGAGTAGGACTCCTCATGGGGCGCGCCTAGGGAGGCCGGCCCCATCCCCCTCCTCCACTCCTTTATATACGGGGAGGGAGCACCCCTTGGAGACACAACAATTGATCTCTTGATCTCTTAGCCGTGTGCGGTGCCCCCCTCCACCATATTCCACCTCGATCATATCGTAGCGGTGCTTAGGCGAAGCCCTGCGTCGGTAGCAACATCATCACCGTCATCACTCCGTCGTGCTGACGGAACTCTCCCATGAAGCTCTGCTGGATCGGAGTTCGCGGGACGTCATCGAGTTGAACGTGTGCTGAACTCGGAGGTGTCGTGCGTTCGGTACTTGGATCGGTCGGATCGTGAAGACGTACGACTACATCAACCGCGTTGTGCTAACGCTTCCGCTTTCGGTCTACGAGGGTACGTGGACACACTCTCCCCTCTCGTTGCTATGCATCACCATGATCTTGTGTGTGCGTAGGAAAATTTTGAAATTACTACGTTCCCCAACAACGTCGTCGGTGGGTGTGTGGAGATGTGTCTTCGGTGGATCTACTTCTGGTGGATTTGCTTGGATCTGATCGTCGTTGGTCTACATTTTTGTGTCTTCAGATTGGATCCTTCCGATCTACGCTCTTCATCGGCGATAGTTGTTGTTCTGATGCGCTGGTCCGATGGGGCCTTAGCACAAAGACTTCCTGACTGTCTACTACAACAAGTTTTGGTCTGCGCCGGTGAAGGAGGGGCGATGACGGCGGCGCGCCTTCGGCTCGCTTCAGTGCTTGTAGTCGTCGCTAGGTGGTCTATGAATCTGGATGTAATTTTAATTATTTCTGATGTTCGTTGTACTACCATGATTGAAGATGAATAGATCAAATGTTTTCCTGCAAAAAGAAAGTAATATGCATGCCATATAGGCGAAAAAGGATGATGTGAACCCTAAACCCTAAACCTCCTGGAGCGGGGCTATCAACCAGGGTTCAAATCCTGGTTCTTACCAAAAAAAGGCCCCTCGCTGCGTATACTTGCGCTGCGTAAGCCGGTGTTCGGGGCCTTTTCTCGACCTTACAATATAATGCCTTCGGGATTTCTCTCCCCTTGGTCGAGTTTTTTTTTAATTAAAGAAGAGAGAGACATATGAAGCTACTGATCTAAACGATTTTATATCTCTACAGAGGGAATATTATCCAATGAAAAATAATTATAAAATAATAAATGAAGGTCTCTATGTCATCACCACTATGACCAACCTAGTCTATCTATACATCCAGTTGTCTAGCAAGCTAGCCAGCTAGTAGCCATCTAGCCATTCGCGTTGACTACTGAACTAAGTGCCAGCCGAGTAAAAATCTGATGAGAAGGTTCCATTCTTTTACGTTTTCAGAGCGCTGTTACAGAGGACAATGGATGGATTTTTCTATTGCTAGTAGATGGAGTTCTACCAGTAGTATTGCTTAATTAAACTTAATTTGAAGATGGTGGTATCCCATTTGCAGCCAGACAGAGATGGAATTAAATGCTAGCTCGATGCTGCTGCTGCTCGGTCTGAGCCGGACGACGACTGACAGTAGGATGAGTGACTCTTTGATTTGATTTGGATAATCATCTGGTCATTGATTCTGCCATGTATGCACCAGATACGGTGGATAGGGCGGCCGATCTATTCATCTTCAATCATGATAATATAACGAACATAGAAAATAATAAAAACTACATGTAGATCCGTAGAGCATATTGATTTAGTCCATCTATCTCAATCTGCTTCGCTAACTATACTGGCCATTTGCGCGCGTTGACCACTAAAAGTACGTGCCAAGTAGTAGTAGCCACATACTCTATTCAGCGATCGAGCAGGTAAAAGAAAATTACTCTTTTCAGCGCTCGAGTAAGTAAAGCCGGATCGGAGGAAGGTTCCATGCATGCATTCTTTTAGGGCGTTCCAGATCCAGGTCGTGGTTAATGTACATGGCTAGGCGTGAAGATGGCATGCGTGGTGCCCAACTTGCACACAGACTACATTATCATCGTATTCTCCGGCCGGCCGGCGGGCCGGCTGATTAATCAATCAAGCTCTCGTCATCTTTTCCGGTAAGCAAGATGATAGAGAGGGACTGATCAAGAGCAGCGGTCCGATCGAGCCTCCTGGCTACTCACAGTAGCACTAGGTACGTAGCTCTTTCCCTTCGATTCGACTTGTCTGCATAATGGAGTATGTACGTACGTACGTATGCTTGTCGAGAAATTACAAGCGAATTAGTACGTGCTAGTGCTACAAACGCGCAGGCGCAGGGAGCATACACACAAGTTGCATCTTACACAACGCCGGCCAGTCCACCCACTGACAAGCCGCAGGCAAGATCAAATCTGAAGCTAAGCTGGTAGGCAGCATTACCGACTGGTAGTAGTACCGAGGATTAACCAGCGCACCGACGATGGTTGTTCGAGGCAAGGCAAGCACAGATGGCACCGGCTGGCCGGGTCTCCGCTCGTTCGTTGGCGCGTCCCATCGGATCGACGTCGACGTACGGTTCACTTCACCGTCAACCGCAACCACCCATGCGTACACACACGCAAACCTTGATCATTTCCATGACCGACGCGACGCCTGCCTTTACCTCTTTTTTCCCCGCCGATCATCATTGATTGATTAGTTACGCACCCACGAGCCATATATGCAGCCTCCCTTTCTTTTGTGCATCAATCAAATCATTGTACGTCAAAGGGGAAAAATAATGGAGAAGAAGCTGGATGCGGAAGGTACGTGCCACCTAACCTCTAAAGCCTAATCTACCCTATCCTAACCTAACCTAACCATCATGCAAGCCCTGATCAGATATTCAGATCAGATCAGGATGAGCCACCGACAGCAAGAAGGGAGGCTCGAAAGGGATCGATCGCAGAAAGATCGAAGTGCCGGATGCGGGTGCGGCAGGAGCCAGAATTGGACTGTGCATGCCCGTGCTCAGCGTCCGGCAGCAGCAAACAAACTACCGGTGTTATTAGGATCTACTAATTCTATATATAGATGGCTCTGTGGATCAAGCAGCAGGCCATTTAGCATTAGCGAGCGGTGCGCTGGGGCCGGGGCCGGCAGGCAGCGGCGAACATGGCATGGCACGTGCATGTGCAGTCATATCTTTTGTCAAGTACTATGTGGCATGGCGCACCCTTGTGCCTGCGCTCCGTGCGATTCCACCCAGCTGTACTGCGCCTACACTGCACCCGCACTGCTGCGTGTAACCATGGACCACGGGCGAGCAAATCCAGCGCTAACCATGTGGGCGGAATTCATAGCTAGCTGTTGGTCGGTCGCAGAATCGCAGGGCGCAAAGCCAAAGCCACAGCACCATCCCTTCAGAGTTAAGAATCCTGGCAGGCTTTCAATTTTTTTCCTGATAACTACACTACTAGAAATATGGTGAGCAGATGAAGCATACAACTAGTAGAACTAGAAAGGGGAACACGAAGATGACAAACTAACAATGTGCAGATGAATGGGCAGCAAGCATGCAGGCATTTTTCCAGCTTAGAATTACCAAAACATGCTAGATAAATAATGTGCAGCTTCCTCTATTACAAACGGCATTCTTGCCTTACAGAGAGAAAATACAAGTTGTTTTCAGTTTGTACATACATAATACATCCTTCGGGCATAGCATACAGACGACAGCTCTCAGTTTCGGCTCACTTACATACATTTATCCTCTCCATTTAAATCAAGGTCAACAAATAAAGAATTGCTGGATGGCTGGACAATTAAACAACACTGGAACTGACTGACTGACTTGCTGGCTGTATTCTTTCTTCTTCGTGGCCGAACTGCACAGAGGTGAGGTGAAGAAGGGTTGCCGCAGCCTCCCGTCTGCCCAAATATTTTGCATATATGAGGCCCAGCTACCCACCATGGAACAAAACCAATAACTTAACACTTGTTGCATGTTTGTTTTCTATCTACACAGGGGATGGAGGAATGGAAGAGAAAAAAATTATGGGCACAAAAACACCTTCAAAATTACTCCACATGATGACTGATTTTGATCGTCGATCCTTTTGATCTCCTAGGTGCAGTCCAGACCGCACTCCTCCAGAAGAGGGCCGTCGGTCTTGGCGAGGAAAGGGTTCACACGCACCCACAGGAGCGAGATGATAGAAGCCAACAGGATGGACCAGACAATGACGATCGTCGGGGTCCTGTTCTGCCTTCCGAGAAGACCCTTGAGGAACGGGTAAAGATGGACAATCACCCAGAAGGCGAAGAAGAGCTTCCCGAAGAGCGGCCCCCATGACTCATATCCGTTGTTGATAGCGTTGGAGATGCCGGCAACCACCCCGATGAAGTTCAGCAGGAGAAGGGTGGTCGGGGGTATCAACAGGGTTGTCCATTTGAACGTGTACAGCTCCGAAAACTCCTCATCGTCTCCAGCCTTTGTTGTGACGGTGAAACTTGTGTCCACACCAGCTATCACCTTGAGAAGTCCTTGGAACACGGCAAAGAGATGGGCAGAGACACCTCCAATGACCCAGAACTGCTCATTCCTCCACCAATCGTCAACCGCTACACGAGCCCATCTCATTTCCAGAATACCCGTAGCAAAAATGCAGATGAAAAGCGACATGTACCAGATACTGGCAAGATTGCTAAGCTGCAAGACAGAACCAAAAGAGAAGGGTAAGGTTTAAATCATACACTACTTGCCGCTTCACAGCGCATAGAACTACAAGTTGGGTAAGCTTTACCTCTGGAGTGATGAACTTCCCCGTTAACAAGCAAATGGCCGGCAACGTACAGTAAGCCAGAAGTGGAATAGATGTCCAAGGATAAACGATGGAGTTGATGTAGGAAAATCTTTCCAAAAATTTCAGTCCACCACCATACCCATACCAAAGAGGGCAATGATTGCTGAAGAAGATCTCAATAGACCCAAGCGCCCACCGAAGAACCTGGTTAAGACGATCCGAAAGATTGAGAGGCGCAGAACCTTTGAATGCAGGCCTTTTAGGTATGCAGTAAATCGATCGCCAGCCGTGGCAATGCATCTTAAACCCAGTCAGGATATCCTCTGTAACTGATCCATAGATCCAGCCAATCTGCAATAAATAAATAAACAAATGGATTATGATTACTACTAGGCAACAGATATTTGGACGACCTAATCAGCACACAGCAACCAAGCTCCAGACTTTACCTCTTTTCCCCAGTCTGTCTTGTCTTCATAGCCACAGCCAATGACATGTATGGCTTCCTTCAGAAGAGAAGCTGGACTATCACACCTCAGGGTACCACCATTCTCAAGAAGAGTTGATGCAACAAAAACAGCAGACTGGCCAAATTTCTTCTCTAACTTCTGCTGATTTACAATACCAGCCTTCTGAGTTTCAGCTCCTGCCAAGAACATTGCAATGTAGGTCATGTTAATACTAACTAATGAAGATATTTCTAGAATAACCAAAATGCTGGAAGTTGAGTGATACCTGCAGCTGCTTCGTCAATTTCACTGAGTGCATACGCAGGTGATTGATTTTCTTCCTTCTTGAAAAACAATCTCTTCTTCTTCTCTGTCTTAGGCTTGGTAACCTTCTTCTTGTTCTTCCTGTTACCAAAGCAGAAACAGCACACACACCACTTTGGCCAGCAGTTGCAAGTCCTTGACGGTGGCTTCTTTGTTTTGGGAGCATCATAACCGTACAGCGCCTGCCTTCTAAAGACACATCCAGTACCAACATAGATGGGGCCTTGAATACCATCCAAACCTTTCATGTTGATCTGTATGAGACAAATGTTAGGGAAACTTCATCAAAGTTACACAGAATGTAAACAAGAGAAATATCTCAGAAACATGAAATCCAAGTCTTACATCAAAGAAGACGACATTCTTGTTAGCATATCGATCGTGACGATCAATGGAGTCGAATCTTTGTGGGAACTGCACATAGCAAACTTTCTTTCCTACCAAAGGATCCATCATGAAACACATTGCTTCCTTGACTGCCTTGCTGTTGTTCACATAGTGATCACAATCCAAGTTCAGCATATATGGAGCATTCGTTAGCACAGCAGAGACACGGACCTGTAGAAGAGCCAACCATTAGAAGGGAACTTAAAATAACTGTGTGCTACTACTAGCTATAGAGAAGACTGGCCGAAAATGCATTCAAAATGTTATTATTACCAATGCATTCATGGCACCAGCCTTCTTGTGATGGTTATAGCCTGGCCGTTTTTCTCTTGAAACATAAACCAATCGAGGCAGCTCATTTCCTTCCACATCAAGGCCACCACTTTGACCAAGGAAGACCTAATGGTAGACAAAATCGAACTTCATTAGGGCAAAGTGGGAAAAGGGGGAAAAAAGGAAGAATCATTTGATGTCAGCATATAGACTGGATAGCACCACAAACTGTAATAAGCATACCTGAATCATTCCAGGGTGATCACGGACATTGTTTCCAGGCCAGGGAGTTCCATCCTGCATGGTCCATCCTTCCTCAGGAACTTTCTGGGCTTTAGCAACCAAGGCATTGATTCTGATCTTGAATTCCTCATACTCTCTCTGTAAAAGAAGACATGGCCAAAATTAGCATACACTTCTATCAACTGAAGGAACATAGCAAAGTGGATGAAATTATGCACCTTCATTGCTCTCCTGTCCCTAACAAAGTTTGGTACCACCTTGTCTTTCAGGTAGTCTATCTTCTGTTGGAAGTACCACTCTGGAGCACGAGGCTCAATGCTATACTTCTTACAGAAAGGAACCCATTTCTTTGCAAATTCAGATGTTTCAGACAATCCTTCGAATGTCAGCATGGCAGCACCATCATCAGAAACGTAGCAAGAGAGCTTGTCAACCGGATAATCTACCGCCAGGATAGATAGGATAGTGTTTGCTGTGACCAGCGGAGGCTCCTTTGCGGGATCGACCGTACTGACAAAGAAATCAACTGGGGCGAGTTGAGATGGCTGGCCTTCCTTGTCGAACCTAACAATACAACACAAGCAGTTAGTTCCATAACTTTGGGAGAATAACAGAAGGCAAGTATTAATAGGTGGCAGCAGTAACCAACCTCAATGTCAACCGGTCAAGGTAAGTCTCCCTCTCAATAGGGAACCACTTGGGGAATTGATCAAGAATCCAAGACATGGCAAACCATATCTCACATATGACAGATATGAGCCACAAAACAAATGCATCATGCACCGGATGCATAACACGATAGTGGAAGAAGAGACACACAATCACCAAACGGATCACAATGATCATCCTGTAGGGATTAATCAGGCTTGAAGGAATGGGAACCTTTCTGGACAGTGGCTGCCTAGCTTCATCCATTCTGGTAAATAAAGTCAAGAAAAAGTTAGTACTCAAGTACAGAGTCTAGTAACACATTTTACAACAAAAAAAGTTTTGTCTAAGCAAAGACCAGATAGAATTTTCTTCCTTGCAGTCAAAGATACAAATAAACAGAGAACTATTATTTTTTCTAGCATGTAGTCATTACTAAATGGCACTTGCGCAGTTACATCTTCACCCAGCTTAGACAAATGCAGCAGTTTTAAGATAGATCTAAGGAATATGAATTCGCCGGTTTGTTTCCATGTTTTAGCAAAATGTACATCTTCTTTTGGCATTTTAGGTCCTCTACGGAGCGCATCGCGACAATCTACTGGATATTCTTTTGGCATTTTAGGTCCTCTACGGAGCACATCGCGACACTCTAGTGGAGCATGAAATCTCTAGTCTGTTTGACCGACACTAATGCTGTTAAAATCAAGAATTAATCAGAAATGCACTAAAGACCAAACTGAAGGATGCCAAGCGAGTTTCTAGTGTCGTACAGTGGCAGATCTGCATCGTCGCCATCACCGTTCCAATCTTTACCGCCATCATTTCTGGCCTGATGCAGCCTCTCCTGCTTCTGCTTCCAGCTCTCCATCCTCTCCTTCCAGGCAACGCTCCCATACCCATAGGAACCAATATCCTTGGATGGGTCCATGGATCTTGGTTGCACTGCATCACAACAACCATCAGTATCCCTGAACCATTGTTACAGCTAAATGCTAGTAGAAGATGATGATATTTCCAAATGCGCACCAGGAAGGTTGGAGTCAGCATAAGGGAGCGGGTGGATCCTCTTTCCCCCGCCGCCGACGAAGGAAGGAACAAGGGCGTGCTGCTCCGGCGGGATGTCATCGACCTACAAACAGGGGGCATCACAGTGAGCAATTGAGCATCCAGTAAGGCACATAAGCTGCTGATATGGCAGAGGAGTGTGAGATTTGCGGGTGGTTAATTAATTAATTACCATCTGGCCATTGGTGAGGAGGGGAACATTGGGGTTGGGCTGGAAGGGCTGGTGCACGCCGTCGAGGTCGCCGCCGCGGCCGTAGGTCATGTGGGCGTGGAGCATGGACTCGGCGGCATACTGCGAGTCGTCCCTGTCCCTCCAGTTGAACTCGTCCTCCAGGTCGTCGGCGCCGTCCTCCTCCTCATCCCCGGGAACACGCGCGCACCCTGCAACCAAATCCGAGCCAGAAAACGCGTCAAATCCCATCCAAATTGGGGGTGAGCTCGGTCGGTCGGTCGCGGCATTGGGAAGGGTGGGCCGAGAGTGAGAGTGGAACAAACCCTTGAGTCGCTTGTAGCGGGTCTTGCACTGCGGGCAGTTCTGCGTGCCCTCGCGGCGCTCGTACTCGTAGCAGTCGCGGCAGACGGGGAAGGCGCACTCGTTGCAGGCGACGAAGGGGTCGCCGCCGGGGCCGAGCCCGAGGTCGTCCCCGCAAATCTGGCACGCGCCGCGGTTCTGCTGCTTCAGCGGCCTCGCCTGCACGCACGAACGCACGAACAAAACAGATTGAGAAACGGCAACCGAAATCTCAGCACCACCGCCGACCGACACGGAGAAGAACAGCCTCCGGAACCCCCGCGCGCGGATTCCGCGGCGCCGACGACCCAGACAGACCAGAACCAGAAGCGAAGGGGGAAGCGGGGGCGGGCACTCACCCCTGGCTCCCCGTCGCGGCGGATGACGACGAGCTCGTTGCGGTTGTGCGAGCCGGCGACCAGGCCGGCGCTGGCCTCCATGGCGCGCCCACCAGATCCCCGCGCCCCAGATCCCGAGGCCCGCGCTCAGACTCTCGGCGGAGGGCGCGGCGCGGCGGGGCGGGGCGGCGGCGGATGCGAACGGGGGAGGAGGGGAATGGGGAACGAATGGAATGAATTGGGGAAGGGCTGGGGGCTTCCGCCTGGTGTTGTAGTACCAGTGCGATGTGGTGTGGTGTCTTCTCTTTTTTTTTTATTCGGCGACGGGACGAATCGGTGGTGGTTGCCCTCCTAGAAACAGCTCATCGCCGCCCCCAACCCGCTGTGCCTCTGTGCCTGTGTGTGTGTGTGTGTTTCGACAGCTCCCCCTCACATGCGCCCCAGTTTTTGTACTACTCGCTCGCCCGTCGGTCCTCCTCTCCCCCCTCCCCTCACTTTCTCTCTCTACACCCATCCACGCCCCTGTGTTTCTCTCTCTAGACTGTCGGTTCCCTACTTCTGAATTATTATTATTATTATTATTGCGACGAGTTAATAATCGGTACCTTGCTTGTAACCACGGCGCAACCACCACCCCTGGCATGTGCGGGCGGAGTTTTTTTTCCTGAGCCGCATGTGCGATCAGAGTTGTAGAGAGAGAGAGAGAAAAAGGGGGGAGAAGAAAGTGTCGGTGACGGTCTGGCGCTACTACGCACCGGAGGCCGGGCCGGGCCGGGCCGGATGACTGTTGACCCTAGACTCCTACTGGAGAGAGAACGGGGTTGTGTTAGTTGGGGTGTCCGTCTCGCACTGGTCAACAAGGTTGTTACGCTTTGTTTGAGAGGAAAAACAGCATGGGCGCCATCTATTTCTCTGTTTAGAAGATCGAGTGTGAAAATTCGGTAGCCTGTACGCGTCTGCCTGCAGAGGATCCTCTGCTTTGCTTGGGAAAGGAGACGAGAAGGTCGCTGCATCCATGGTACAAAAAGGGATTTACTGCTACTAATGTTTGTTCTTCTGGAAAATAAAAAAAAGGGAAAATCCTCGTGGGGAAAGTGGCGACGGAGGAGTGCCCGAATTGGCCCATGCGCACACAGTACTAACGCTACTCTGCTACGGAGATTGATTGGAAATTTCACCTCCTCCTACCCTGTCCTTGGGCAAAAAGAAATCATACAGTAAATAGTAGTATTATTGAGTAGAATTACGCTCTGCAACGTAGTGAGTGTAAAATCAGAGAGATTTTTTGGATGAAACTGATGAAAGGACGGTGACGTGAGGGATACCGGTAGGAAAAAGGAAATGAAAGAGAGAAAGGAGCCCGCCAACTAACGAGAAAAAACAAAACAAAATAAATAAGCATTAGCATGAGTATCATAATTTAGAGGAGAAGAGTTCCGTTCCGATGATGGCGTATTTGCATTGCAACGAGAGAAGAGAAGTGTCGGTACGAAGTGGAGCGAGGGAGCGTTCGTTGGTTCACTGGTGATGATGACGATGATGATCTCGACCCACCAACCCACTCGCTTATTCGCCCATATTTTATCTCTCAGACCGTGACAGCACAACATACTCGTTTTCTTCATTATACTACTCCGCTCCTCCACGACCCGATCAGGATCACACATCGCCTTTAGCCCGTGGCCGGAGATTAGTTAGGAGAATAATACACAATCCGGATTATTATTATTATTGCTATTGTTAGCAGCGGCAGCCTGGGTTGATTGGGGCCGGATGTCTCTGTCGGTGGGCCCGCCCGTGCCTCCGCCCACCGACTGGAGCTCTTGGATTAGCAAGCAGTTCGTGGAGCTAGCTAACACTGCGCGTCCGTGATTACTGCGGCCGGCCGCCTGCACATCTCGGTCGCCTCTTAACTCCTCTCTCTCTCTCTCTCTCTTCAGACAGAATTGGACGCTGCATTTTTATTTCTTCTTCTTTGGACGACAGCGCAGTTACTTTTGGTAGTCGGAGGAGCAGTGTTAGCTGTGGTCTTTGGCCGGAGATGGTAGCGAACCAAACATAGCTGCAATCAATGTGCCTCCGTAGATTGGTCGCTTCTTGTCTTTGTACATACACACACTCCGTGGTACAGTGCGCCTGCAATTGGCCCTGCACCGAAACCCATCGGCGGTTACTTACTTCTTCTCTTCTCGGTAGTAAATCGTAAGCTTGCTTTTCGTCGCCATTCCGGCGAGCGAGCGCGGGCGTGGCTCCGTTCGTGCGTGCGCGCGCGCGTTGACCCCGTTGCGCGGTTACGGTCTACGTACGACGGCGCCCCGTCCGGCCGGGAGCTTAATCTACGACGACGCGGGCTAATTACTGCCGCCACGTCAAGCTGCGCCGTGCTCCAGCTAGCACGAAGAAGGCGCACAGGTCAGGTATTCCGTTCGGACGCATACGGAAAAGTGGTGATGTGGATCGCCGCGTCATGGGATTGTTTTGTTTGCTAGTAGTACTAGTGTTCTCATCTTCGCTTGTGGGCCGTCCGATGGCGGTTGATCGGACGGTGGAGAGCGCGCGCTCGTGCTCTAGCCCTTTTTTCAGTGGAAAAGATGGGTACTAGCTCCGAGTGTCTGATATCTCTGCGTGTGTGAGAGAGAGATTCACGATCACACGCTTTCGCCGGCCCACCTCTCCCTTTTGGCCAGCCACAGACTACCGACACCTGAACTAACACACACACACACACACTCCCACATCTCAATCATCATCATCATGGCGTTTCACAAAAGGGTAAACGAACCCCGTGATTAAGGGGCCTTAACCCCCACGACGCCTAAGCTAAACTAACTAAACTAAAAGCTCGCCCGGTTGGTGGGCTGGCGTTAGTTAGTGCACTAGTACTACTCCTGCTACAGTATACAGTGAGCGAGCGAGGACTCGGAATACTACTTTTCTCTTCTTTTCTTACACCAATCAATCAAGCGCGTTCGCTTCTGGGCGCACGAGATCCAGACGGAGGGAGGGTAGGTCGATTCGATTGCGTGGCATCAATGGCCGCATCATTGCTGGACCGTCTCCCCTTTTAACCCTGTACTGCTACTGCTACGTGTGATCGGGAGCGCGTCATTTGCTTCCTGCCAAAGCCTGCGCCTGCGAACGACGCGTGAATCCTCTGCCGCTGTAAAAGCTTCGCCGTCCGAGATCCCATGATACGTAGTACAGTCCCGAGCATCAGCTCCGTTATCCGGGGACAGCTCCGTTGCGTTCCACACATTTTTTCACTCCAAAGCTGAGGCTACACAGTAGTAGTATTAGTAAAATAACAGCACAATTAAACATGTGCACGGATCACATGGCAATTAATTTGACCGCGGATGTTTATGATTTAATTACTGCTGGCTTTGCAACTGGCAAAGCGAAGAAGCTTGATCTGATCTAATCTGATCGCGCGCCGAGTCAAGGTCGCCACCCATGTGTTCGTATGGCTCGATGCAGTGCGGCTGGCTTAATTGCTCCACCTAGCTGTACCACGCTCGCGCGCTACCGAATTTAGCCTCATGTATGTCTACTTGCACGCCCTTTGTTTCTTTGTTTGTTATTATACCTATATCAACGATCCTCCGGAGATCCCTTTTGTCTTCTTTTTTTGTTGAGATCCGTCCTCCTCAGAGTGACCATCCTTCCGCGTGCTGGTTTGGCGGCCATTGCTGGAAACTGAAATGGGGGCGAGCCCCAAATAGAATAGAAATTCAGTTAATGCAGGCCATGATAGCGTTGCTCCGCCTTGCTTCTTTTTGCTTGCCTTGCGTTTTGCCTTGTTTGACCAAAACAAGGGACGGAACGGGAAGGAACAGTACTGCTCAGGTCCTTCCTTGTCCAGATTTTCCTCCTTTTCAAGAAAAAGATATTTTCATTCTTTTTTTTACAAGTGTATAATAGCATCTACGGCTGGACTTGCTAAATTTGGCCTCTGTATGTCCGAGGATGCGCCCGGACACGTCTGATGAATTTGACATAGCATAGATAAGATACAGCAAATTTATACAGTCGGGCATAGCAAGCTCACAAAAGATCAGACATGGCAAGTTCTCGATCGACTATGATCTATAACTAAATGGTAGATAAAAGATAGATATCAGACACCGGACTTCACCACTTCCTCGACGACCTTCCTCTTGGGGTCTCCGGAGCGGCGGTAGTACTCCTCGGTATAGGCGGCGCCCAGAGGGATGGCAACGTCATCGGTGGTGGTGATCTCATTGATGGACGAGGAGGGGAGGCCGTCCAGGTGTCGCGCGGGCGCGGTCCTGCTCTTGGCAAGGCGTTGCCCTCTAGAGCGCGAGCCACTCGGACACCTCCATGTTGGGCCTCAGTGCCTTGGCACTTGCGTTGATGGCAACGGGCATCGGCAGATGATGTCGCAAAGGAGGTCGTCCTCCGTGTCGGTGGGCAGTGGCCCACGCACAAATCTGCAGGACCCGCAACCGAACCATCTATATCTAGCCGGTGCCACCCACTTCCTTCCACGGCGAGCAAAACGCTCCTCTAACACATGAAGCCACGAGCACGAGCACCCGGCGCGTTCGGGGGGAGCAGTGGCTGAATGAGCTAGAATCTGACTTGGCGAGTGCATCCCAATCAATGGGGACGGGAGGGGAACATACGAGGAGGGTGCGGACTGGAGCGGAGTGTGAAGGGAGCAGAGCAGTCTAGAGTGCTAAGGTTTGGTCCAAATGGGGATGATATGGGGTTTATATGGGGTCAGAGTGGGGCAACATGGGCCGGTCCGACGTGGCGGCCACTCTGGGCATCTTCGAACTTCGTCATATTTGCCTCACATATGGATTGGATTTTAGGGGTGCCAAAAAACCTAGACATTTGGGTTGGATTTGAGATGTCCAACTAACTGCCTTTTTTGGGTCTAGGCAATGTCCGGGTTGTGGACGGTCTAAGAGCATTTACAGCTGGGCGCCTCAAACCCCCTCAAACGCCCGGCTGAACGCCTTACTCACTGGCGGGTCAAAATATGCGAGTGATGTCTACTACGCAACCTTCTTCTTGTAGACGTTGTTGGACCTTCAAGTGCAAAGGTTTGTAGGACAGTAGCAAATTTCCCTCAAGTGGATGACCTAAGCTTTATCAATCAGTGGGAGGCGTAGGACAAAGATGGTCTCTCTCAAACAACCCTGCAACCAAATAATAAAAAGTCTCTTGTGTCCCCAACACACCCAATACAATGGTAAATTGTATAGGTGCACTAGTTCGGCGAAGAGACGGTGATACAAGTGCAATATGGATAGTAGATATAGGTTTTATAATCTGAAAATATAAAAACAGCAAAGTAGCAAGTGGTAAAAGTGAGCGAAAACGGTATTGCAATGCTTCGAAATAAGGCCTAGGGTTCATAATTTTACTAGTGCAAGTTCTCTCAACAATCATAACATAATTAGATCGTATAACAATCCCACAACGTGTAACAAAGAGTCACTTCAAAGTCACTAATAGCGGAGAACAAACGAAGAGATTATTATAGGGTACGAAACCACCTCAAAGTTATTTTTTCTGATCGATCTATTGGGCTATTCCTATAAGTGTCACAAATAGCCCTAGAGTTCATACTAAAATAACACCTTAAGATACACATCAATCAAAACCCTAATGTCACCTAGATACTCCAATGTCAACACAAGTATCCGCGAGTTTGATTATATGGTATGCATCACACAATCTCAGATTCATCTAATCAAACCAACACAAAGAACTTCAAAGAGTGCCCCAAATTTTCTACCGAAGAGTCAAGACGAAAACGTGTGCCAACCCCTATGCATAAGTTCACAAGGTCACAGAACCCGCAAGTTGATCACCAAAACATACATCAAGTGGATCACATGAATATCCCATTGTCACCATAGATAAGCACATGCAAGACTGATACGTCTCCAACATATCTATAATTTTTTATTGTTCCATGCTATTATATTATCTGTTTTGGATGTTTAATGGGCTTTACTAAGCACTTTTATATTATTTTTGGGAATAACCTACTAACCCAAGGCCGAGTGCAAATTGTTGTTTTTTGCCTATTTCAGTGTTTCGTAGAAAAGGAATATCAAATGGAGTCCAAACGGAATGAAACCTTCGGGAGAGTTATTTTTAGAACAAACGTGATCCAGAGGACTTGGAGTGGACGTCAAGAAACAACCGAGGAGGCCACGAGGCAGGGAGGCGCGCCTGCCCCCTGGGCGCGCCCCCACTCTCGTGGGCCCCTCGCAGCTCCACCGACCTACTTCTTCCTCCTATATATACCCATATACCCCGAAATCAATCAGGAGCACCACGAAATCCTATTTCCACCGCCGCAACCTTCTGTACCCGTGAGATCCCATCTTGGGGCTTTTTCCGGCACTCCGCCGGAAGGGGAATCGATCACGGAGGGCTTCTATATCAACACCATAGCCTCTTTGATGATGTGTGAGTAGTTTACCTCAGACCTTCGGGTCCATAGTTATTAGCTAGATGGCTTCTTCTCTCTCTTTGGATCTCAATACAAAGTTCTCCTCGATCTTCTTGGAGATCTATTCGATGTAACTCTTTTTGCGGTGTGTTTGTCGAGATCCGATGAATTGTGGGTTTATGATCAAGATTATCTATGAACAATATTTGAATCTCCTCTGAATTCTTTTATGTATGATGTGTTATCTTTGCAAGTCTCTTCGAATTATCAGTTTGGTTTGGCCTACTAGATTGATCTTTCTTGCGATGGGAGAAGTGCTTAGCTTTGGGTTCAATCTTGCGTTGCTCGATCCCAGTGACAGAAGGGGAAACGACACGTATTGTATTCTTGCCATCGAGGATAAAAAGATGGGGTTTATATCATATTGCTTGAGTTTATCCCTCTACATCATGTCATCTTGCCTAATGCGTTACTCTGTTCTTATGAACTTAATACTCTAGATGCATGCTGGATAGCGGTCAATGTGTGGAGTAATAGTAGTAGATGCAGACAGGAGTCGGTCTACTTGTTGCGGACGTGATGCCTATATACATGATCATGCCTAGATATTCTCATAACTATGCACTTTTCTATCAATTGCTCGACAGTAATTTGTTCACCCACCGTAATACTTATGCTATCTTGAGAGAAGTCACTAGTGAAACCTATGGCCCCCGGGTCTATTCTCCATCATATTAATCTCCCATCAACTAGCTATTTCTGGTGTCGTTTATTTTGCAATATTTACTTTCAATCTTTATCATAAAAATATCAAAAATATTATCTTATCATCTCTATCAGATCTCACTTTTGCAAGTGGCCGTGAAGGGATTGACAACCCCTTTATCGCGTTGGTTGCAAGGTTCTTATTTGTTTGTGTAGGTACGAGGGACTTGCGTGTGGCCTCCTACTGGATTGATACCTTGGTTCTCAAAAACTGAGGGAAATACTTACGCTACTTTGCTGCATCACCCTTTCCTCTTCAAGGGAAAACCAACGCATGCTCAAGAGGTAGCAAAGACATGCATCAAGTGTTCTCAAATCCTTAAAGACTTAATCCGATAAGATAACTTCAAAGGGAAAACTCAATCCATTACAAGAAGGTAGAGGGGGAGAAACATCATAAGATCCAACTATTATAGTAAAGCTCGCGGTACATCAAGATCGTGCCAAATGAAGAACACGAGAGAGAGATCAAACACATAGCTACTGGTACATACCCTCAACCCTGAGGGTGAACTACTCCCTCCTCGTCATGGAGAGCGCCGGGATGATGAAGATGGCCACCGATGATGATTTCCCTCTCCGGCAGGATGCCGAACCATGGCCCCGATTGGTTTTTGGTGGCTACAGAGGCTTGCGGCGGTGGAACTCCCCATCTAGGTTTCTTTTCGGGGGTTTCTATGTTTATAGGAATTTTTGGCGTCGGTTTCAAGTCAGGGGGGTCCACGAGGAGCCCACAAGGTCGGAGGGCGCGCCCGGGGGGCTCCACCCTTCTGGAGGCCTCATGGCTCTTCTGGCCCAACTCTTTTGCTTCAGGGGCTTCTTCTGGTCCATAAAAAATCACCGTAAATTTTCAGGTGAATTGGACTCCGTTTGATATTCCTTTTCTGTAAAACTCAAAAACAAGGAAAAAACAGAAAACTGGCACTGGGCTCTAGGTTAATAGGTTAGTCCCAAAAATCATATAAATGCATATAAAACATCCAAGATAGATAATATAATAGCATGGAACAATAAAAAATTATAGATACGTTGTAGATGTATCAGCGACCCAGATGGGCATCTCAAACGGGCCTCAAATGCCCGAACTGACTGACACCCCTCATATCTAGCCCAGATGTAGGGTGGATATGAGGAGGCCCGAGCGCGTCCGCTAAGTCGGATCTGGCACCCCGCCCCCACCGTAAATTCATCCCCCATCTATCGATTTCATTTCCTCTCTCCTCTCTTCTTCCTCCTCTACGCCGACCTTCTCGTAGCTCGGCCACCACCCGCTCCTCCGTCGCCGTCCGAAGCCTCAGCGCTGCCAGCACCGGCACTACAGTCCTTCATCCATGCATGTCGCTGCAGACATCGTCGCCGGCCCGGACGCCATCGCAGTACGTTCGACAACTTTCGGGTTGCACCTTGCTTTTGATGTGTTATGTGTTTGACACATTGTTCGGCCAGGTTTTTTATGATTTATTTGTAGGGAAAAGTATGGATTCCGGTGCTTCGTCGGACGAGGTGTATGGACCAACGGAGCTTGATAAAATGATTGAAAATGAGTTATTTGATTCGTCGGACTCGGATGAAGAAGTAGATATGATCATGCTCATGAGCATGCAAGAGGAAATGGACCAGCAGGTGGAGCATATTCTCAACTTCAAGGGCTTAATCAAAGGGAGAAGAATCATTAATCCGGATAGGTTCTCTGGAGCATGGCTGTTGTAGAATGACTACTTTGCTCTGCACCCAACTTTCTAGATGATCCATGGTTTCGTCGCCGTTTTCATATGCGCAAACCATTATTTTTGCATGTTGTGAAGGGAGCTGTTGTGCATTATCTTTCTCTGCTAAGCAAAAATGCACAACAGCTCCAAGGCTGCTTGCACTTGGTACTATCGCCGATGCCGTTGGTGAGATGGTCCGGATGGGGGAGAGCACATGCCTGAAGACTACTGTCGGGTTTGCCCACACCATGGTGCAAGTGTTTGGAGCAGAGTATTTGGGAGAACCAAGTGTGCAGGACAAAAAAAAGTTGCTAGCTATTGGAGAGCCAAGAGGTTTCTAGGAATGCTTGGATCAATTTATTGCATGCAGTGGCAATGAAAGAACCGCCCCACAGGTTTGCGTGAGATAAACCAAGGTCACACCAAAGAGGTCACCATTGAAGGAAATATGCCCTAGAGGCAATAATAAAGTTGTTATTTATATTTCCTTATATCATGATAAATGTTTATTATTCATGCTAGAATTGTATTAATCGGAAACTTCGTACATGTGTGAATACATAGACAAACAGAGTGTCCCTAGTATGCCTCTATTTAACTAGCTCGTTAATCAAAGATGGTTAAGTTTCCTAGCCATGGACATGTGTTGTCATTTGATGAACGGGATCACATCATTAGAGAATGATGTGATGGACAAGACCCATCCATTAGCTTAGCACTATGATCGTTTAGTTTATTGCTATTGCTTTCTTCATGACTTATACATGTTCCTATAACTATGAGATTATGCAACTCCCGAAAACCGGAGGAACACTTAGTGTGCTATCAAACGTCACAACGTAACTGGGTGATTATAAAGATGTTGTACAGTGTCTCCAATGGTGTTTGTTGAGTTGGCATAGATCGAGATTAGGATTTGTCACTTGGTGTATCGGAGAGGTATCTCTGGGCCCTCTCGGTAATGCACATCACTATAAGCCTTGCAAGCAATGTGACTAATGAGTTATTTGCGATGATGCATTACGGAACGAGTAAAGAGACTTGCCGGCAACGAGATTGAACTAGGTATGATGATACCGACGATCGAATCTCGGGCAAGTAACATACCGATGACAAAGGGAACAACGTATGTTGTTATGCGGTTTGACCGATAAAGATCTTCGTAGAATATGTAGGAGCCAATATGAGCATCCAGGTTCCGCTATTGGTTATTGAGCGGAGATGTGTCTCGGTCATGTCTACATAGTTCTCGAACCCGTAGGGTCCGCACACTTAACGTTCGATGACGATTTGTATTATGAGTTACGTGATTTGATGACCGAAGTTTGTTCAGAGTCCCGGATGAGATCACAGACATGACGAGGAGTCTCGAAATGGTCGAGACATAAAGATTCATATATTGGAAGGTTACATTCGGACACCGGAATGGTTCGGGTCGTTTCGGATGAGTTTTGGAGTACTGGGGGTTATCGGACCCCCCCCCCCGGGAAGTTATTGCGCCTCAAGGGCCTAGTGGTGGAAGAGAGGAGGCCGGCCAGGGAGTGGCGCCCCCCCTGGCCCAAACCGAATTGGACTAGGATTGGGGGGGCTTTCCTTCTCCTCCTCCTTCCCGCCTTCTCCTACTAGGAATAGGAAAGAGGAGGGGAATCCTACTTGGACTAGGGAGTCCTAGTAGGATTCCCCACACCTGGCGCGCCCCCCTTGGGCCGGCCACCTCTTCCCTCCCCTCCTTTATATACGTGGCCAGGGGGCACCCCAATAGCACACCAATTGTTCCTAACCATGTGCGGTGCCCCCCTCCACGGTTACACACCTCGTCCATATCGTCGTAGTGCTTAGGCGAAGCCCTGCGCCGGTAACTTCATCATCACCGTCGCCACGCTGTCATGCTGACGGAACTCTCCCTCGGCCTCAACTGGATCAAGAGCTCGAGGGACGTCATCGAGCTGAACGTGTGCTGAACACGGAGGTGCCGTACGTTCGGTGCTTGGATCGGTTGGATCGTGAAGACGTTCGATTACATCAACCGCGTTACTAAACGCTTCCGCTTTCGGTCTACGAGGGTACATGGACACACTCTCCCCGCTCGTTGCTATGTGCTAGCTCTTGAGCACTGCGTTGGTTTTCCCTTGAAGAGGAAAGGGTGATGCAGTAAAGCAGCGTAAGTATTTCCCTCGGTTTTTGAGAACCAAGGTATCAATCCAGTAAGAGGCCACGCACGAGTCCCTCGCACCTACACAAACAAATAAATCCTCGCAACCAACGCAGTAAAGGGGTTGTCAATCCCTTCACGGTCACTTACAAGAGTGAGATCTGATAGATATGATAAGATAATATTTTTGGTATTTTTATGATAAAGATGCAAAGTAAAGAAAGCAAAATAAAAGGCAACGGAAATATCTTGTTGTTGGAAGATTAATATGATGGAAAATAGACCCGGGGGCCATAGGTTTCACTAGTGGCTTCTCTCAAGAGCATAAGTATTTACGATGGGTGAACAAATTACTGTTGAGCAATTGACAGAATTGAGCATAGTTATGAGAATATCTAGGTATGATCATGTATATAGGCATCACGTCCGAGACAAGTAGACCGACTCCTGCCTGCATCTACTACTATTACTCCACACATCGACCGCTATCCAGCATGCATCTAGAGTATTAAGTTCATAAGAACAGAGTAACGCTTTAAGCAAGATAACATGATGTTGAGGGATAAACTCATGCAATATGATATAAACCCCATCTTGTTATCCTCGATGGCAACAATACAATACAATACGTGCCTTGCTGCCCCTACTGTCACTGGGAAAGGACACCGTAAGATTGAACCCAAAGCTAAGCACTTCTCCCATTGCAAGAAAGATCAATCTAGTAGGCCAAACCAAATTGATAATTCGAAGAGACTTGCAAAGATAACCAATCATACATAAAAGAATTCAGAAGATTCAAATATTGTTCATAGACAAACTTGATCATAAACCCACAATTCATCGGTCTCAACAAACACACCGCAAAAGAAGATTACATCGAATAGATCTCCACAAGAGAGGGGGAAACCATTGTATTGAGATCCAAAAAGGGAGAAGAAGCCATCTAGCTAATAACTATGGACCCGAAGGTCTGAGGTAAACTACTCACACATCATCGGAGAGGCTATGGTGTTGATGTAGAAGCCCTCCGTAATCGATGCCCCCTCCGGCGGAGCTCTGGAACAGGCCCCAAGATGGGATCTCACGGGTACAGAAGGTTGCGGCGGTGGAATTAGGTTTTTGGCTCCGTATCTGGTAGTTTGGGGGTACGTAGGTATATATAGGAGGAAGGAGTACGTCGGTGGAGCAACAGGGGGCCCACGAGGGTGGAGGGCGCGCCCCCTACCTCGTGCCCTCCTGGTTGATGTCTTGACGTAGGGTCCAAGTCCTCTGGATCATGTTTGTTCCGAAAATCACGTTCCCGAAGGTTTCATTCCGTTTGGACTCCGTTTGATATTCTTTTTCTGCGAAACTCTGAAATAGGCAAAAAAACAGCAATTCTGGGCTAGGCCTCCGGTTAATAGGTTCGTCCCAAAAATAATATAAAAGTGTATAATAAAGCCCAATAATGTCCAAAACAGAATATAATATAGCATGGAACAATCAAAAAATACAGATACGTTGGAGACGTATCAAGCATCCCAAGCTTAATTCCTGCTCGTCCTCGAGTAGGTAAATGATAAAAACAGAATTTTTGATGTGGAATGCTACTTCGCATAATTTCAATGTAATTCTTCTTAATTGTGGTATGAATATTCAGATCCGAAAGATTCAAGACAAAAGTTTAATATTGACAAAAAAATAATAGTACTTCAAGCATACTAACTAAGCAATCATGTCTTCTCAAAATAACATGGCCAAAGAAAGTTATCCCTACAAAATCATATAGTCTGGCTATGCTCTATCTTCAGCACACAAAATATTTAAATCATGCACAACCCCGATGACAAGCCAAGCAATTGTTTCATACTTTTAGTGTTCTCAAACTTTTTCAATCTTCACGCAATACATGAGCGTGAGCCATGGACATAGCACTATATGTGGAATAGAATGGTGGTTGTGGAGAAGACAAAAAAGGGAGAAGATAGTCTCACATCAACTAGGCGTATTGATACGTCCATTTTGCATCATGCTTTTATATCAATATTTATTGCATTATGGGCTGTTATTACACATTATGTCACAATACTTATGCCTATTCTCTCTTATTTTACAAGGTTTACATAAGGAGGGAGAATGCCGGCAGCTGGAATTCTGGGCTGGAAAAGGAGCAAATATTAGAGACCTATTCTGCACAACTCCAAAAGTCCTGAAACTCCATGCAAGTTATTTTTGGAAATAATAAAAAATAATGAGCGGAAGAAATACGTCAGGGGGGCCTCCACCTGTCCACGAGGGTGGGGGGCGCGCCCCCTGCCTCATGGGCCCCCTGTTGGCCCTCCGGTGCCCATCTTCTGCTATATGAAGTCTTTCGTCCAAAGAAAAATCATAAGCAAGCTTTCGGGACGAGACTCCGTCGCCACGAGGCGGAACCTTGGCGGAATCAATCTAGGGCTCCGGCAGAGCTATTCTGCCGGGGACACTTCCCTCCGGGAGGGGAAATCACCGCCATCGCCATCACCAACGCTCCTCTCATCGGGAGAGGGCAATCTCCATCAACATCTTCACCAGCAACATCTCCTCTCAAACCCTAGTTCATCTCTTGTATCCAATTCTTGTCCCTAAGTCTGGGATTGGTACATGTAGGTTGCTAGTAGTGTTGATTACTCCTTGTAGTTGATGCTAGTTGGTTTATTTGGTGGAAGATCATATGTTCAGATCCTTTATGCATATTAATACCCCTATGATTATGAACATGAATATGCTTTGTGAGTAGTTACGTTTGTTCCTGAGGACATGGGAGAAATCTTGCTATTAGTAGTCATGTGAATTTGGTATTCGTTCGATATTTTGATGAGATGTATGTTGTCTATCCTCTAGTGGTGTTATGTGAACGTCGACTACATAACACTTCACCATTATTTGGGCCCAGAGGAAGGCATTGGGAAGTAATAAGTAGATGATGGGTTGCTAGAGTGACAGAAGCTTAAACCCTAGTTTATGCGTTGCTTCGTAAGGGGCTGATTTGGATCCATATGTTTCATGCTATGGTTAGGTTTACCTTAATACTTTTGTTGTAGTTGCGGATGCTTGCAATAGAGGTTAATCATAAGTGGGATGCTTATTCAAGTAAGAACAGCACCCAAGCACCGGTCCACGCACATATTAAATTATCAAAGTACCGAACGCGAATCATATGAACGCGATGAAAACTACTTGACGATAATTTCCATGTGTCCTCGGGAGCGCTTTTCTTTATATAAGAGTTTGTCCAGGCTTGTCCTTTGCTACAAAAAGGATTGGGCCACCTTGCTGCACTTTATTTACTTTTGTTACTTGTTGCTCGTTACAAATTATCCTATCACAAAACTATCTGTTACCTATAGTTTCAGTGCTTGCAGAGAATACCTTGCTGAAAACCGCTTATCATTTCCTTCTGCTCCTCGTTGGGTTCGACACTCTTACTTATCGAAAGTACTACGATAGATCCCCTATACTTGTGGGTCATCAAGACTCTTTTCTGGCGCCGTTGCCGGGGAGTGAAGCGCCTTTGGTAGGTAGAATTTGGTAAGGAAAAATTTATATAGTGTGCTGAAATTTACTGTCACTTGTTACTATGGAAAGTAATCCTCTGAGGGGCTTGTTCGGGGTATCACCCCGACCAGTAGACCAAAGAGTTGCTCCTCAACCTACTGAACCTACTAAAGATGAAAATGTCTACTTTGAGATTCCTTCGGGTATGTTAGAAAAACTACTAGCTAATCCTTATGCAGGAGATGGAACAATGCATCCTGATGAGCACCTAATATATGTGGATGAAGTTTGTGGATTATTTAAGCTTGCAGGTATACCCGGTGATGTTATTAAAAATAAGGTCTTCCCTTTATCTTTGAAGGGAGATGCATTGACATGGTATAGGCTATGTGATGATACGGGATCATGCAACTACAAACGATTGAAATTGGAATTTCATCAGAAATTTTATCCTATGCATCTTGTTCATCGGGATCGCAATTATATATATATATAATTTTTGGCCTCGCGAAGGAGAAAGCATCGCTCAAGCTTGGGGGAGGCTTAAATCAATGTTATATTCATGCCCCAATCATGAGCTCTCAAGAGAAATGATTATTCAAATTTTTTATGCTCGGCTTTCTGATAACAATCGCACCATGCTCGATACTTCTTGTGCTGGCTCTTTTATGATGAAGACTATTGAATTCAAATGGGATTTATTGGATAGAATTAAACGCAACTCTGAAGGTTGGGATCTCGACGAAGGTAAGGAGTCAGGTATGACACCTAAGTTTGATTGTGTTAAATCTTTTATGGATACCGATGTTTTCCGTAAATTTAGCACTAAATATGGACTTGACTCTGAGATAGTAGCTTCTTTCTGTGAATCTTTCACTGCTCATATTGATCTCCCTAAGGAGAAGTGGTTTAAATATCATCCTCCCATAGAAGTAAAAGTAGCTGCACCTATTAAAGTTGAAGAAAAGACCATCACTTATAATGATCCTATTGTTCCTACTTCTTATGTTGAGAAACCACCTTTCCCTGTTAGGATAAAGGATCATGCTAAAGCTTCAACTGTGGTCCGTAAAAGCAATATTAGAACTTATACACCTCCTGAGCAAATTAAAGTTGAACCTAATATTGCTATTGTTAAAGATCTCTTGTCTGATAATATTGATGGGCATGTTATTTATTTCTGTGATGAAACTGCTAGAATTGCTAAACCTTGTGCTAAAGATAAACATAGACCTGTGGTAGGCATGCCTGTTATTTCTGTTAAATTAGGAGATCATTGTTATCATGGATTATGCGATATGGGTGCCAGTGCTAGTGCTATAACTCATGACTTATACAAAGAAATTATGCATGAAATTGCACCTGCTGAGATAGAAGGTATTGATGTTACCATCAAACTTGCTAATAGAGATACAATATCACCCATTGGAATTGTTAGAGATGTTGAAGTCTTGTGTGGGAAAACTAAATATCCTGCTGATTTTCTTGTTCTTGGTTCCCCACAAGATAGCTTTTGTCCCATTATTTTTGGTAGACCCTTCTTGAACACACTTAATGGTAGGATAGGCTGCAAAAAGGATGTCGTTACTATTGGCTTGGGTGATATGTCTCATGAGTTTAATTTCTCTAAATTTAGTACACAACACCGTGAAGAGGAATTGCCTAGTAAGGATGAAATTATGGTCTTGCTTCTATCGCTGTACCTCCTAGTGATCCTTTAGAACAATATTTGCTAGACCATGAAAATGATATGTTTATGAATGAAAGAAGGGAAATAGATGAAGTATTCTTTAAACAGGAACCTATCCTGAAACACAATTTGCCTGTTGAAATCCTAGGGGATCCTCCTCCACCCAAGGGTGATCCCGTGTTTGAGCTTAAACCGTTGCCTGGTACTCTTAAATATGCTTATCTTGATGAGAAAAAGATATATCCTGTTATTATTAGTGCTAACCTTTCAGAGCATGAAGAAGAGATATTATTGAAAACTCTGAAGAAGCACCGTGCTGCTATTGGATATACTCTTGATGATCTTAAGGTCATTAGTCCCACTCTATGTCAACACAAAATAAATTTGGAGAAAGATGCCAAACCAGTTCGTGATCATCAATGACGACTGAATCCTAAGATGAAAGAAATGGTAAGAAAGGAAATACTAAAGCTCCTTGAAGCAGGTATCATTTATCCCGTTGCTGATAGTCAGTGGGTAAGTCCTATCCACTGTGTCCCTAAGAAGGGAGGTATTACTGTCGTTCCTAATGACAAAGATGAATTGATTCCGCAAAGAATTATTACAGGTTATAGGATGGTCATTGATTTCCGCAAATTAAATAAAGCTACTAAAAAGGATCATTACCCCTTACCTTTTATCGATCAAATGCTAGAAAGATTATCTAAACATACACATTTGTGCTTTCTAGATGGTTATTCTGGTTTCTCTCAAATACCTGTGTCAGCCGATGATCAATCAAAGACCACTTTTACTTGCCCTTTCGGGACTTTTGCTTATAGGCGTATGCCTTTTGGTTTATGTAATGCACTTGCTACCTTTCAAAGATGCATGATGGCTATATTCTCTGACTTTTGTGAAAAGATTTGTGAGGTTTTCATGGACGATTTCTCCGTTTATGGATCCTCTTTTGATGATTGCTTGAGCAACCTTGATAGAGTTTTGCAGAGATGTGAAGAAACTAATCTTGTCTTGAATTGGGAGAAGTGCCACTTTATGGTTAATGAAGGTATCGTCTTGGGGCATAAAGTTTCTGAAAGAGGTATTGAAGTTCATAAAGCCAAGGTTGATGCTATTGAAAAGATGCCATGTCCCAAGGACATCAAAGGTATAAGAAGTTTCCTTGGTCACGCCGGTTTTTATAGGAGGTTCATTAAGGACTTCTCAAAAATTTCTCGGCCTCTGACTAATTTATTACAAAAAGATATACCATTTGTCTTTGATGATGATTGTGTAGAAGCATTTGAAATACTTAAGAAAGCATTGATCTCTGCACCTATTGTTCAGCCTCCTGATTGGAATTTACCTTTTGAAATTATGTGTGATGCTAGTGATTATGCTGTAGGTGCTATTCTAGGGCAAAGAGTTGATAAGAAATTAAATGTTATCCAATATGCTAGCAAAACTCTAGACAATGCTCAAAGAAATTATGCTACTACTGAAAAAGAATTCTTAGCAGTTGTATTTGCTTGTGATAAGTTCAGACCTTATATTGTTGATTCTAAAGTAACTATTCACACTGATCATGCTGCTATTAAATATCTTATGGAAAAGAAAGATGCTAAACCTAGACTTATTAGATGGGTTCTCTTGTTACAAGAATTTGATTTGCATATTATTGATAGAAAGGGAGCTGAGAACCCTGTTGCAGACAACTTGTCTAGGTTAGAAAATGTTCTTGATGACCCACTACCTATTGATGATAGCTTTCCTGATGAGCAATTAAATGTCATAAATGCTTCTCGTACTGCTCCATGGTATGCTGATTATGCTAATTATATCGTTGCTAAATTCATACCACCTAGTTTCACATACCAACAAAAGAAAAAGTTTTTCTATGATTTGAGACATTACTTTTGGGATGACCCACATCTTTATAAAGGAGTAGATGGTGTTATTAGACGTTGTGTACCTGAGCATGAACAGGAATAGATCCTACGCAAGTGTCACTCCGAGGCTTATGGAGGACACCACGCTGGAGATAGAACCGCGCATAAGGTATTGCAATCCGGTTTTTATTGGCCTACTCTCTTCAAGGATGCCCGTAAGTTTGTCTTGTCTTGTGATGAATGTCAAAGAATTGGTAATATTAGTAGACGTCAAGAAATGCCTATGAATTATTCACTTGTTATTGAACCATTTGATGTGTGGGGCTTTGATTATATGGGACCTTTTCCTGCCTCTAATGGATACACACATATTTTAGTTGTTGTTGATTACGTTACTAAGTGGGTAGAAGCTATTCCAACTAGTAGTGATGATCATAACACTTCTATTAAAATGCTTAAAGAAGTTATTTTTCTGAGGTTTGGAGTCCCTATATATTTAATGACTGATGGTGGTTCACATTTTATTCATGGTGCTTTCCGAAAAATGCTCGCTAAATATGATGTTAATCATAGAATTGCATCTCCTTATCACCCACAGTCTAGTGGTCAAGTAGAATTGAGCAATAGAGAGCTCAAATTAATTTTGCAAAAGACTGTTAATAGATCTAGAAAGAATTGGTCCAAGAAACCTGATGATGCATTATGGGCCTACAGAACTACATATAAAAATCCTATGGGTATGTCTCCGTATAAAATGGTTTATGGAAAAGCATGTCACTTACCTCTCGAACTAGAACATAAGGCATATTGGGCTATTAAAGAGCTCAATTATGATTTCAAACTTGCCGGTGAGAAGAGGTTATTCGACATTACCTCACTTGATGAATGGAGAACCCAAGCCTATGAGAATGCCAAGTTGTTTAAAGAAAAAGTTAAAAGATGGCATGACAAAAGGATACAAAAGCGTGAGTTTAATGTAGGTGATTATGTATTGCTATACAACTCTCGTTTAAGATTTTTTGCAGGACAACTTCTCTCTAAATGGGAAGGCCCTTACGTTATCGAGGAGGTCTATTGTTCCGGTGCCATAAAAATCAACAACTTCGAAGGCACACATCCGAAGGTGGTAAACGGTCAAAGAATCAAACATTATATCTCAGGTAATCCTATAAATGTTGAAACCAATGTTATTGAAACCGTAACCCCGGAGGAATACATAAGGGACACTTTCCGGAATGTTTCAGACTCCGAAAGGGAATAGGTATGTGGTACGGTAAGTAAACCGACTCCAAAACAGTTCTAATGGCAATTTTTCTCCGCTTTGGAATATTTAGAAAAATAGAAAAATAAGAAGCAGTTCGGGAAGGACACGAGGCCTCCACGAGGGTGGAGGGCCCGCCCTACCCTACTGGGCGCGCCCCCTGCCTCGTGGGCACCTCGTGTGCTCTCCGGACTCCGTTTTCTTGCATGATACGTATTTTGGTCGGTAAAAATTCATTATATAATCTCCCGAAGGTTTTGACTCCTGTATCACGCAAATATCCTCTGTTTTCGTTTTGAGCTGTTTCTCTGACAGATCTAGATCATCATGACGTCTCCAAGCGCCCCCAAGGACAAGTTTTTCGAGGAGGTCATCAACCCCTACCTCGCGGAGGTGCTGCAACACCCTCAAACCATAGAGATGCGTGAAGGGTTGCTGCACATCCGCGATGTTGAGGGACCACGGAGGACCGGAAGCATGGAGACAAGGCTTGAAGCACTGGAGCAACAAGTTTTCAAGTGCCAGGAGATGGTGGAGCGTGGACTTGACTCCAATCACATAATGATCACGGAGTTCACCAACAACCACAAGCTGGATGCCAAGGACATTGGGGAGGCCATCTTCAAGCTCCACGAGAAAATCGAGCACCTCCAAGCTCAAATCTATGACCTGCAAAACCAAAACTGTGAGTATGAATATAGATTCAAAAGGATGAGTTTGGCTGCAGATTTAAGGATCCCGGAGACTCGATCATCCTTCTATGATGGTGAGCCTATGCCTTGGAAGATGGACGACAAGCCTACATCATCAACAATCCCTTCACCAGCAAAGGAGACATAATCACATGGGTATGGGCACTCCCCTTGGCAACTGCCAAGCTTGGGGGAGATGCCCCGGTATCGTATCACCATCACACTCCTATCTTTACCCTTTTTCTTAGTTCGATCCTATTGGTAGTATTTTGATCTAGTAGAATAAAGTTTTGGTATGATCTAGTTTTGAGTTTTGCTGTATGATCTTTCTATGTAATCGAGTCCATGAGCTATATAATAAAGATTAGTGTTGAGTCAAGGGCTTGATTATTTTGCCATGATCTTGAGGGAATAAAAGAAAAAGAAAAGAATAAAAAGAAACAAAGAGATCATATTGATTTTATGAAGAGTAATGACTTCACATAGGAAGAGTATGATGATTAAAAGTTGTTGAGAGTTGACAAACATAGCCTTGGTCATTGTTGCAATTAATAGGAAGTAATAAAGAAAGAGAGGTTTCACATATAAATATACTATCTTGGACATCTTTTATGATTGAGAGCACTCATTAAAATACGACATGCTAAAGAGTTGATGTTGGACAAGGAAGACAACGTAATGGGCTATGTTTTCTTATATTCGAGATAAAGTATATTGTCATGGATCATCCAACATGTTGAGCTTGCCTTTCCCCCTCATGCTAGCCAAATTCTTTGCACCAAGTAGAGATACTACTTGTGCTTCCAAATACCCTTAAACCCAGTTTTGCCATAAGAGTCCACCATACCTACCTATGGATTGAGTAAGATCCTTCAAGTAAGTTGTCATCGGTGCAAGCAATAAAAATTGCTCTCTAAATATGTATGATTGATTGGTGTGGAGGAAATAAGCTTTATACGATCTTGTGATGTGGAAGAAATAAAAGCGACGGACTGCATAATAAAGGTTCATATCACAAGTGGCAATATAAAGTGACGTTCTTTCGCATTAAGATTTTGTGCATCCAAACCTGAAAGCGCATGGCAACCTCTGCTTCCCTCTGTGAAGGGCCTATCTTTTACTTTTATCTTCTACCTTATGCAAGAGTCATGGTGATCTTCACCTTTCCTTTTTACATTTTATCCTTTGGCAAGCACAGTATGTTGGAAAGATCCTGATAGATATATCTAATTGGATATGGGTTAGCATGAATAATTATTGTTGACATTACCCTTGAGGTAAAAGGTTGGGAGGCGAAATTATAAGCCCCTATCTTTCTCTGTGTCCGACTAATACTTCGTAACCACAAGTATTGCGTGAGTGTTAGCAATTATGAAAGATTAAATGATAGTTGAGTATGTGGACTTGCTAGAAAGCTCTGACATAGACTCTTTCTGATGTTATGATAAATTGCAATTGCTTCAATGACTGAGATTATAGTTTGTTGGTTCTCAATAAAGTTTCTGATTCATACTTTGCATTGTGAATAGATTATTACTTGAGCATAAGAAATCATATGACATTATCCATATATGTTGCTGTTATGAGAACAATCATGATGCCCTCATGTCTGTATTTTATTTTATCGACACCTCTACCTCTAAACATGTGGACATATTTATCGTTATCGGCTTTCGCTTGAGGACAAGCGAGGTCTAAGCTTGGGGGAGTTGATACGTCCATTTTTCATCATGCTTTTATATCGATATTTATTGCATTATGGGATGTTATTACACATTATGTCACAATACTTATGCCTATTCTCTCTTATTTTACAAGGTTTACATAAGGAGGGAGAATGCCGTCAGCTGGAATTCTGGGCTGGAAAAGGAGCAAATATTAGAGACCTATTCTGCACAACTCCAAAAGTCCTGAAACTCCACGAAAGTTATTTTTGGAAATAATAAAAAATAATGAGCGGAAGAAATACATCAGGGGGGCCTCTACCTGTCCACGAGGGTGGGGGGGCGCCCTACCCCCTGGGCGCGCCCCCTGCCTCGTGGGCCCCCTGTTGGCCCTCCGGTGCCCATCTTCTGCTATATGAAGTCTTTCGTCCAAAGAAAAATCATTAAGCAAGCTTTCGGGACGAGACTCCGCCGCCACGAGGCGGAACCTTGGCGGAATCAATCTAGGGCTCCGGCAGAGCTGTTCTGCCGGGGACACTTCCCTCCGGGAGGGGGAAATCATCACCATCGTCATCACCAACGCTCCTATCATCGGGAGAGGGCAATCTCCATCAACATCTTCACCAGCACCATCTCCTCTCAAACCCTAGTTCATCTCTTGTATCCAATTCTTGTCCCTAAGTCTGGGATTGGTACCTGTAGGTTGCTAGTAGTGTTGATTACTCCTTGTAGTTGATGCTAGTTGGTTTATTTGGTGGAAGATCATATGTTCAGATCCTTTATGCATATTAATACCCCTATGATTATGAACATGAATATGCTTTGTGAGTAGTTACGTTTGTTCCTGAGGACATGGGAGAAGTCTTTCTATTAGTAGTCATGTGAATTTGGTATTCGTTCGATATTTTGATGAGATGTATGTTGTCTATCCTCTAGTGGTGTTATGTGAACGTCGACTACATAACACTTCACCATTATTTGGGCCTAGAGGAAGGCATTCAGAAGTAATAAGTAGATGGTGGGTTGCTAGGGTGACAGAAGCTTAAACCCTAGTTTATGCGTTGCTTCATAATGGGCTGATTTGGATCCATATGTTTCATGCTATGGTTAGGTTTACCTTAATACTTTTGTTGTAGTTGCGGATGCTTGCAATAGAGGTTAATCATAAGAGGGATGCTTGTTCAAGTAAGAACAGCACCCAAGCACCGGTCCACCCACATATCAAATTATCAAAGTACCGAACGCGAATCATATGAACGCGATGAAAACTAGCTTGACGATAATTCCCATGTGTCCTCGGGAGCGCTTTTCTCTATATAAGAGTTTGTCCAGGCTTGTCCTTTGCTACAAAAAGGATTGGGCCACCTTGCTGCACTTTATTTACTTTTGTTACTTGTTGCTCGTTACAAATTATCCTATCACAAAACTATCTGTTACCTATAGTTTCAGTGCTTGCAGAGAATACCTTGCTGAAAACCGCTTATCATTTCCTTCTGCTCCTCGTTGGGTTCGACACTCTTACTTATCGAAAGGACTAAGATAGATCCCCTATACTCGTGGGTCATCACATATCAACGGGCTATGGAGATGCCCATTAATAGATATCAATGTGAGTGAGTAGGGATTGCCATGCAACGGATGCACTAGAGCTATAAGTATATGAAAGCTCAACAAAAGGAACTAAGTGGGTGTGCATCCAACTCGCTTGCTCACGAAGACCTAGGACATTTTGAGGAAGCCCATAATTGGAATATACAAGCCAAGTTCTATAATGAAAATTTCCCACTAGTATATGAAAGTGATATCATAAGAGACTTTCTATCATGAAGATCATGGTGCTACTTTGAAGCAAAAGTGTGGTAAAAGGATAGTAACATTGTCCCTTCTCTCTTTTTCTCTCATTTCTTTTATTTGGGCCTTTTCTTCTCTCTTTTTTATGGCCTCTTTTTTTCGTCCGGAGTCTCATCCCGACTTGTGGGGGAATCATAGTCTCCATCATCCTTTCCTCACTTGGGACAATGCTCTAAAAAATGATGATCATCACACTTTTATTTTCTTACAACTCAACAATTACAACTCAATACTTAGAACAAAATATGACTCTATGTGAATGCCTCCGGCGGTGTACCGGGATATGCAATGAATCAAGAGTGACATGTATGAAAGAATTATGAACGGTGGCTTTGCCACAAATACAATGTCAACTACATGATCATGCAAAGCAATATGACAATGATGGAGTGTGTCATAGTAAACGGAACGGTGGTAAGTTGCATGGCAATATATCTCGGAATGGCTATGGAAATGCCATGATAGGTAGGTATGGTGGCTGTTTTGAGGAAGGTATATGGTGGGTGTATGATACCGGCGAAAAGTGTGCGGTATTAGAGAGGCTAGCAACGGTGGAAGGAGGAAAAGTGCGTATAATCCATGGACTCAACATTAGTCATAAAGAACTCATATACTTATTGCAAAAATCTACAAGTTATCAAAGCAAAGTATTACGCGCATGCTCCTAGGGGGATAGATTGGTAGGAAAAGACCATCACTCGTCCCCGACCGCCACTCATAAGGAAGACAATCAATAAATAAATCATGCTCCGACTTCATCACATAACGGTTCACCATACGTGCATGCTACGGGAATCACAAACTTTAACACAAGTATTTCTAAAATTCAAAACTACTCAACTAGCATGACTCTAATATCATCATCTCCATATCTCAAAACAATTATCAAGCATCAAAGTTCTCATAGTATTCAACACACTCATAAGAATATTTTTACTAATCTTGAATGCCTATCATTGTTAAAGCAAACTACCATGCTGTTTTGTAGGACTCTCAAAATAATATAAGTGAAGCATGGGAGAACAATAGTTTCTATAAAACAAATCCACCACCGTGCTCTAAAAGATATAAGTGAAGCACTAGAGCAAAAACTATATAGCTCAAAAGATATAAGTGAAGCACATAGAGTATTCTAATAATTTCCGAATCATGTGTGTCTCTATCAAAAGGTGTGTACAGCAAGGATGATTGTGGTAAACTAACAAATAAAGACTCAAATAATACAAGACGCTCCAAGCAAAACACATATCATGTGGTGAATAAAAATATAGCTCCAAGTAAAGTTACCGATGGAAGTAGACGAAAGAGGGGATGCCTTCCGAGGCATACCCAAGCTTTGGATTTTAGGTGTCCTTAGATTATCTTGGGGGTGCCATGGGCATCCACAAGCTTAGGCTCTTGCCACTCCTTGTTTCTTAATCCAACAAATCTTTCACCCAAAACTTGAAAACTTCACAACACAAAACTTAGCAGAAAATCTCGTGAGCTCCGTTGGCGAAAGAAAACAAAAGACCACTTCAAGGTACTGTAATGAACTCATTCTTTATTTATATTGGTGTTAAACCTACTGTATTCCAACTTCTCTATGGTTTATAAACTCTTTTACTAGCCATAGATTCATCAAAATAAGCAAACAACACATGAAAAACAGAATCTGTCAAAAACAGAACAGTCTGTAGTAATCTGTAACTAACGCAAACTTCTGGAACTCCAAAAATTCAGCCAAAATAGGAAGACCTAGAAAATGTGTTTATTGATCAGCAGAAATTGGAATCAATATTTTATCACGTTCTGGTGATTTTTAACAATTATTTTCGTGAACAGAAAGTTTCTGGAATTTACAGCAAGATCAAATAACTATCTTCCAAGAAGATCCTATAGGTTTAACTTGGCACAAACACTAATTAAAACATAAAAACACATCTAACCAGAGGCTAGATCAAAGATTTATTCTTAAACAGAAGCAAAAAGCAAAAAACTAAAAATAAAATTGGGTTGCCTCCCAACAAGCGCTATCATTTAACGCCCCTAGCTAGGCATAATAGCAAGGATAGATCTAGGTATTGCCATCTTTGGTAGGCAATCCATAAGTGGCTCTCATGATAGATTCATAAGGTAATTTTATTTTCTTTCTAGGGAAGTGTTCCATGCCTTTCCTTAATGGAAATTGGAATCTAATATTCCCTTCCTTCATATCAATAATTGCACCAATCGTTCGAAGGAAAGGTCTACCAAGAATAATAGGACATGAAGGATTGCAATCTATGTCAAGAACAATAGAATCTACGGGCACATAGTTCCTATTTGCAACAATAAAAACATCATTGATTCTTCCCATAGGTTTCTTAATAGTGGAATCTGCAAGGTGCAAGTTTAAAGAGCAATCATCAAAATCACGGAAACCTAGCAAATCACACAAAGTTTTTGGAATCGTGGAAACACTAGCACCCAAATCACACAAAGCATAGCATTCATGATCTTTAATTTTAATATTAATAGTAGGTTCCCATTCATCATAAAGTTTTCTAGGGATAGAAACTTCCAACTCAAGTTTTTCTTCATAAGATTGCATCAAAGCATAAACGACATGTTTGGTAAAGGCTTTATTTTGACTATAAGCATGAGGAGAATTTAACACGGATTGCAACAAGGAAATACAATCTATTAAAGAGCAATTATCATAATTAAATTCCTTGAAATCTAAAATAGTGGGTTCATTAATATCTAGAATTTTGACATCTTCATTCCCACTTTTATCAATTTTAGCATCAAGATCTAAAAACTCCGAATTTTTGGAACGCCTTCTAGGTAAAGCACTAGTAGAAAACGAAGCTTTATCACCGGTTCGTAAGGGCCTTTAGTGCCGGTTCTGCAACCGGCACTAAAGAGTGGAGACTAAAGGCCCCCCCCTTTAGTACCGGTTCAGCACGAACCGCCACTAAAGGCTCACCACGTGGCGTGAGCTTGCGCTGTGGTATGGGGGACCTTTAGTACCGGTTGGTGTTACCAACCGGTACTAAAGGTTTTTTTTTGAAATTTTTTTCTGAAAATTTTGGGAATTTTTTTTGAATTTTTTTCGATTTTCAATTTTCTGTATTATTTGATGATTTAGTCTCTAATCACCCCTCTTAAGTACTGAAAGATCGTGGATGTCGCCTAGAGGGGGGGTGAATAGGCGCTTTAAAATAATTACGGTTTAGGCTCGAACAAATGCGGAATAAACCTAACGGTTAATTTGTCAAGCACAAAACCTAAAACAACTGGGCTCACCTATGTGCACCAACAACTTATGCTAAGCAAGATAAACAACTATGTGATAGCAAGATATATAACAAGGAACACTACGGCTATCACAAAGTAAAGTGCATAAGTAAAGGGGCTCGGGTAAGAGATAACCGAGGCACGCGGAGACGATGATGTATCCCGAAGTTCACACCCTTGCCGATGCTAATCTCCGTTTGGAGCGGTGTGGAGGCACAATGCTCCCCAAGAAGCCACTAGGGCCACCGTAATCTCCTCACGCCCTCGCACAATGCAAGATGCCGTGATTCCACTAAGGGACCCTTGAGGGCGGTCACCGAACCCATACAAATGGCAACCCTTGGGGGCGGTCACCGAACCCGTACACTTTGGCAACCCTTGGGGGCGGTCACCGGAACCCGTCAAATTGCTCGGGGCGATCTCCACAACCTAATTGGAGACCTCGACGCTTGCCCGGAGCTTTACACCACAATGATTGAGCTCCGAACACCACCAACCGTCTAGGGCGCCCAAGCACCCAAGAGGAACAAGCTCAAGGGTACCAAGCACCCAGGAGTAATAAGCTTCTCAACTTGTAACTTCCACGTATCACCGTGGAGAACTCAAACCGATGCACCAAATGCAATGGCAAGGGCACACGGAGTGCCCAAGTCCTTCTCTCCCAAATCCCACCGAAGCAACTAATGCTAGGGAGGAAAATGAGAGGAAGAACGAAGAAGAGAACACAAAGAACTCCAAGATCTAGATCCAAAGGGTTCCCCTCACATAGAGGAGAAAGTGATTGGTGGAAATGTGGATCTAGATCTCCTCTCTCTTTCCCCCAAAAAACTAGCAAGAATCCATGGAGGGATTGAGAGTTAGCAAGCTCGAAGAAGGTCAACAATGGGGGAAGAACACGAGGTCAAAGGATAAAGTTCATTGGGGAAGAAGACCCCCTTTTATAGGAGGGGGAAAATCCAACCGTTATGTGCTCAGCCTGCACACGAGCGGTACTACCGCTCGAGCAGAAGAAGCAGTGAAAAGGAGCAACAACACAAGAACCTTGGGGCGGTAGTACCGCCGATAAGCGGTACTACCGCTCACCCCAGCGGTACTACCGCTGGAGGAGCACAAAGGCTCAACGTACGACACACATGTACATGAAGTGCAAACCAACATACATAAACTTGATTACTCAAGATAAGCAATTTGGAGACACAACATATACAAACACATGCAAGAAACAAAACCAATACATGCAAGGGGGCAAGTAACTTTCAATGTAAGCAATTTAAGTACAAGTTACCGCAAGGAGGCACATTGGATATAAGATATAAGCGTGATGATTCAATTGACTTGGCTTGAGACAATATGAGTGATGAAGTCCCCTTAATTCTTCATAATGTAGTCAAGTCTCCAATGTCCTCCAACAACACCTATTGATCAAGTATGAGCTAGATGGTCCCCAACCAAGTTGGGTCCTAAGAGGTTAGTCACAATAGGCTTGGCTACCCAAATGGTTCTTTTCTTGACACCACTTTGAGTACCAACAAATTTGGCAAACACATTGCCAACCTTATCCTTCCCAAGAGAATAGATATCATCAATTAGAATAGGGTTGGATAAGGTACCATTCGTGCATGAAGAAGCGACGTGACCTTTTTCACGACATAGGTAGCAACGTCTACTCTTCACTTTCTTCTCACTTGATTTCTCAACTTGAGAAGCATTAGCTTGAGTCTTCTTGGGAAGAGGCCTTTCTTCAACTTGAGGTTGAGCATGAGAATGCACTTGTAGCCGCTTCCCTTGTTGCTTGTCACTAATGGCCTTGTTCTTCAATGGGCAAGATCTAACATGGTGCCCTTCAATTTTGCACTTGAAGCAAATAATCTTGGCCAAATTCTTGACGTGTTCTTGGCCCTTCTTCTTGTTCATCTTGGACTTCTTCTTCTTGTTGGAGTTGAATCCAAGTCCACCTTTGTCATTGGGGGATTTTTGCACACTCAAGATATTGTTGAGTGTGGATTTCCCTTCATGACACTTTTCCAAGTCTTTCTTCAAAGAAGTGACTTGGGCCTTGAGCTCTTTGATTTCCTCTACATGGTTAGTCTCAACACAAGTACTAGAGGAGGTATAAGCTTCATCATTGGAGCAACAAGGCAAGGAAAGCAATTCATCACAAGATGTACCAACGTTATGCATGGATGAATCGCGAGGACTAGCACAAGGCAATATAGCATTTTGACTAAAAGTAGTGCTAGTGTCCACATGAGGCTCACTAGATGTTACCTTAGCAATCATGGCCTCATGAGCTATCTTTAGCACATTATGGGATACTAGAAGATCATCATGAGAGCTTGAGAGCTTTTCATGGCTTTCTTCCAATTTCCCATAATTGCTAGATAGCAACTCAAGTTGAGCCCGTAGCTCAACGTTCTCCTTTAAAATGGATGCTTCACAAGAAATAGAGTTAGTAGCACAAGCATCATCTTTAACAACAAGAGGAGAAGGCAACTTGGCAAGCTCTTTTAAATAAGAAGCTTCAAGTTGAGCATGAGACTCGGTGAGTTTGATGAGCTCACCCTTGATGACCCTTGAGCCAATTTCGAGGTGCTCAAAATCCTCAAGGAGTCTAGTATGAGCAACTTCAAGCTTAGCATTTTTAGTTTCAAAAACATTGGCCACCTCAAGAGCTCTATCATGAGATTCCTTCACTCTAGAGCAAAAGTCTCCTCAAGATATTCCTTGGTGGTTTGTTCAAGTTCAAGAGCTTGAGAGAGGTCTGCAATCTCATTGGCGTAATCACGCTCATGACCTTCCATTTTATCAATGGTGACCTCATGCTCCTCAAGACGAGATTCCAACTCATCAATATATTTCTTGCCCTCAATAGCAATAGACATGATTTCCATGAAGTTGGAACGAGCAATTTTATTCTTAAGAAGAGCTTTAAAAATTATTTCCCCCTTAACTTTTAAGGAGGCAACATCATCATTCTCTTCATCATAATCGACATCATCATCACTCTTGCCATCATCAATATCATCACAAGATATATTGGGATTCAAAGTGGGAGATACCTTTGAAGCCTTAGCCATAAGGCAAAAAGCAATCGATGATGATGTAGGATCCCTTGAAGCACCGTTCAAGACCACATCTTGTTCCATGGAGTGTTGGGTTTCCTCTACATTGTTAGCACAACAACTCGAGGAAATAGATACATTTTTATCATGGCAACAAGACATAGCAAGCATATCATCATGAGATTTGAGCAAGCGATTTCTACATGATATGCAAGGACTACCAACACGAGCATGTGAAACATGTAAGGTGCTCAAAGTGTTAAAGTCCAAAGATGAAGCATCGCAACAAGAAAGTGATGAAGGATTATCAAAACTAAGCCCACTATCATCATTGCACTGAACACCACTACTCACCATGTCATTACCTTGTGGCAAACCACATGTAGGTGAAGTAGAAGAAGTTGAGAACACAACACGACCGGAGGTGGAGGGAGAACAATCATCCCCACAAAACTTGGACACGCCATATTTATCCTGAAGCTTTGTCCACAACTCATGAGCATCCCGGAAAGGCATGAGTTGAAATATAACTACATTGCTCAAAGCATCAAAAAACACATTAGAAGCTTGAGCATTGAGATAAGAGTTTTTCTCATCCTCTAAAGATAATCTTTGTGGATCCTTTAGAGGAGAAAAACCCATATCTACAATTCGCTCTAAATTTGGGTCCATCACCCTAAAGAGATTAAGCATGCGAATTACCCAAACATCAAAATTTGCCATCGAAACTAAGAGTGTCAGAGAATCCTAAACCCCTTGTCGACATCCTTACTCTCTAGGCGGTTAAGCCCTATAAAGAGAGACGAGGCTCTGATACCAATTGAAAGGTCGTGGATGTCGCCTAGAGGGGGGGGGTGAATAGGCGCTTTAAAAAAATTACGGTTTAGGCTTGAACAAATGCGGAATAAACCTAACGGTTAATTTGTCAAGCACAAAACCTAAAATAACTGGGCTCACCTATGTGCACCAACAACTTATGCTAAGCAAGATAAACAACTATGTGATAGCAAGATATATAACAAGGAACACTACGGCTATCACAAAGTAAAGTGCATAAGTAAAGGGGCTCGGGTAAGAGATAACCGAGGCACGCGGAGACGACGATGTATCCCGAAGTTCACACCCTTGCCGATGCTAATCTCCGTTTGGAGCGGTGTGGAGGAACAATGCTCCCCAAGAAGCCACTAGGGCCACCGTAATCTCCTCACGCCCTCGCACAATGCAAGATGCCGTGATTCCACTAAGGGACCCTTGAGGGCGGTCACCGAACCCATACAAATGGCAACCCTTGGGGGCGGTCACCGAACCCGTACACTTTGGCAACCCTTGGGGGCGGTCACCGGAACCCGTCAAATTGCTCGGGGCGATCTCCACAACCTAATTGGAGACATCGACGCTTGCCCGGAGCTTTACACCACAATGATTGAGCTCCGAACACTACCAACCGTCTAGGGCGCCCAAGCACCCAAGAGGAACAAGCTCAAGGGTACCAAGCACCCAGGAGTAATAAGCTTCTCAACTTGTAACTTCCACGTATCACCGTGGAGAACTCAAACCGATGCACCAAATGCAATGGCAAGGGCACACGGAGTGCCCAAGTCCTTCTCTCCCAAATTCCACCGAAGCAACTAATGCTAGGGAGGAAAATGAGAGGAAGAACAAAGAAGAGAACACAAAGAACTCCAAGATCTAGATCCAAAGGGTTCCCCTCACATAGAGGAGAAAGTGATTGGTGGAAATGTGGATCTAGATCTCCTCTCTCTTTCCCCCCAAAAACTAGCAAGAATCCATGGAGGGATTGAGAGTTAGCAAGCTCGAAGAAGGTCAACAATGGGGGAAGAACACGAGGTCAGAGGATAAAGTTCATTGGGGAAGAAGACCCCCTTTTATAGGAGGGGGAAAATCCAACCTTTATGTGCTCAGCCCGCACACGAGCGGTACTACCGCTCCACGAGCGGTGCTACCGCTCGGGCGGAAGAAGCAGTGAAAAGGAGCAACAACACAAGAACCTTGGGGCGGTAGTACCGCCGATAAGCGGTACTACCGCTCACCCCAGCAATACTACCGCTGGAGGAGCAGAACACGGGACAAAAGGAGGCAGGACAGAGCAGAGTACGGTGGCAGTAGTGCAGTAGCGGTACTACCGCTCGACCGGAGCGGTACTACCGCTTATAGGCGGTACTAACGTAGGGAGAAAAACAGAACTGCCAAAACTTCTTCATATGAGCTCCGAATTGAGCAAACTCAAGCTTGTTGGATACAAGACGACGAGTAGCATCAAAACAGCGAAGAACCGGCATAACCTCCAACATCGAAAACATCATAGAAGATGCGAGTGAACTCTGTTTTCGATGAACTCGAGCTTGTCATCAAGATGACCATAAGCTCCAAAACTCACAAAGAGAAGAACCAAACAAGAACCAATAAAGATGATGCAAGGATGCAATGGTTTGAGCTCTCTATGAATGATACGATCAAGCTACTCATCGAGAGCCCCCCTTGATAGTACGGCAATCGATCCTATAACCCGGTCTCCCAACTACCATCATGAGACCGGTAAAATAGAAAACCTATCAAGAGCAAACCTTTGCCTTGCACATGGTCCACTTGAGCTAGATGATGACGATCTTGACTCCCTCAAGATGGACCACCTTTCTTGATTACGTTGGCTCGATGAAGACTAGTTGATTGCTCCCCCATACTCCACTATGGGTGAGCCACCCTTCCGCACATCTTCACAAGTCCATTGTCACCACAATGGCTTCAAGCATTTGATCTCTTCATGATGCTTTACTTGAACTTGCCCGCTTCACTTGAACTTGCACACCGCAACCTAACCCCACAAAGAACTCTCACGAAGACCATGGGTTAGTACACAAAGCGTAATTGACAATGCTTACCATACCATGGGATCGCTTGATCCCTCGGTACATCTTGTGCGCTTTGTGTGTTGATCAACTTGATTCACTCTTGACTTAGTCTTGATCAACCTTGACTCTTTCCAACTCTCTTCATTTGGATGATGTCTTGAAGGTAAACATGAATGATCACACAATCTTCTTCTTCAAGACATGCTTGCAATAAGCTCAACTCTCACATGACCAATCTTTGGATAATTCCTTAAGAACACCTTGGTCACCATATAAACTCCTTGAAACCAACACATGGACTTCAAGAAATGCCTATGGACAAATCCTTCAAATATAACTCAAGGCAACCATTAGTCCATAGAGATTGTCATCAATTACCAAAACCAAACATGGGGGCACCGCATGTTCTTTCAACTACTCAAGTGTGGATCACTCATTCCAAATCGTCTAACTTCCCGGCCGGTCACCCATCCTCTCACTCCCCCAGCCTGAGCACGCTTAACTTCGGAGTTCTATTCCCTCTACTTTCCAAGTTCGCACTTGTTGTTTTCCTGACAAATGTAAGCTGACAATCCTATTAACCCTCAGCAGTTTAGCTTGAGCATTAGGTCACACGTTTCACCGTTTGAGTTTGAAACTATTATTCTAAAAAACAGTAATTATTTAGTAACACTAATATTTTTTGAATAAGTTTGACAACAGTTTGACCATAGTTTGACCACAGTTTGACCATAGTTTGACCAGATTTGACCAAAATTAAAAAAATTGAAATAATTATTTAGTAACACTAATATTCTTGAATAATTATGTAGTAACATTAATACTTCTTGAATAAGTAGTTTGACCAGATTTAACCAAAAAAACTGAAATTTAAGCATATCTTTTTTTCCTTTTGGAATTTGAGGATTCTAAAAAATTGCAAACAGGCCGTAGGTAGTCAAAATCATATGCGGATTTTCGTGCTGAATTTTTTGATATATTATACGTTTTTTTCTGACATCGTATGCAAAAGTTATAGTCGTTTTACATTTTCCCTACACTTTTTGCAAAACATGTCCGAATTGAAGTTTTCAAATTTTCCTAACTAGTAGATGTACTAATATAACTACCTCTCGAAGGATTTTATTTTTTGAAGTTTTTATCATTTTCTTTTGATTTTTTCAAAACTGAAATGGTGATACACAGGGGGGGGGGGGGGTAGAGTTTGAAAATTGCCCTATAGTCCCGGTTTGTGTCTCCAACCGGGACTATAGGTCAGACCCCTTTAGTCCCGGTTCATGGCATGAACTGGTACTAAAGGTTAGCCCTTTAGTACCGGTTTGTGCCACGAACCGGTACTAAAGGTGATCGTGGGGCCCCGGCCTGACGCCAGCCTGCCACCACCCCTTTAGTACCGGTTCGTGGCACGAACCGGTACTGAAGGTTCAACACGAACCGGCATTAATGCATAGCCGTTCGAACCAGCACTAATGGTACCATTAGTACCGGGCCAAAATCAAACCGGGACTAATGTGTCTCACATTAGGTCCTTTTTCTACTAGCGAAGGTGGATCATATTCAGTCCCATCATTACCAAGATTCATATTGCAAAACAAAGATTTAATAGGGGACACATCAATAACTTTTAGATCTTCATCTTTATTTTCACAGTTTTCCGGCTTAGCGGCCATCTTATTAACTAAGGTGGCCTGCTTATCCGATATTTCAGCTATTAACTTCTCAAGATGAGCAATTTGGGATCTCAAACCATCAAATTCTTTAGACATATGATCGAGTTCTTTATTCATATAACTCATAAAGCTTTTTTGTTCCTTAAGCTCGTTTCTAAAGAAATTATTATGCTCAAATTGTAAGACCATAAAACTCCCGACATTGCCTTCGATCTCTTCCAACCTTTTAAGGTGAAGATCACCAATTTTAGGCAGAGCCATCATGACAAGCAAGCAATCCAACACACGAGCAAACAAGAAGCAAGTGAAAAAAAGGCGAAAGGAAAAGAGAGGGCGAATAAAACGGCAAGGGTGAAGTGGGGGAGAGGAAAACGAGAGGCAAATGGCAAATAATGTAATGCGGGAGATAAGGGTTTGTGATGGGTACTTGGTATGTTGACTTTTGCGTAGACTCCCCGGCAACGGCGCCAGAAATCCTTCTTGCTACCTCTTGAGCACTGCGTTGGTTTTCCCTTGAAGAGGAAAGGGTGATGCAGTAAAGCAGCATAAGCATTTCCCTCAGTTTTTGAGAACCAAGGTAACAATCCAGTAGGAGGCCATGCACGAGTCCCTCGCACCTACACAAACAAATAAATCCTCGCAACCAACGCAGTAAAGGGGTTGTCAATCCCTTCACGGTCACTTACGAGAGTGAGATCTGATAGATATGATAAGATAATATTTTTGGTATTTTTATGATAAAGATGCAAAGTAAAGAAAGCAAAATAAAAGGCAACGGAAATAGCTTGTTGTTGGAAGATTAATATGATGGAAAATAGACCCAGGGGCCATAGGTTTTGAAGGAAATATGCCCTAGAGGCAATAATAAAGTTATTATTTATTTCCTTATATCATGATAAATGTTTATTATTCATGCTAGAATTGTATTAACCGGAAACATAATACTTGTGTGAATACATAGACAAACAGAGTGTCACTAGTATGCCTCTACTTGACTAGCTCGTTGATCAAAGATAGTTATGTTTCCTAGCCATTGACATGAGTTGTCATTTGATTAATGGGATCACATCATTAGGAGAATGATGTGATTGACTTGACCCATTCCGTTAGCTTAGCACTCGATCGTTTAGTATGTTGCTATTGCTTTCTTCATGACTTATACATGTTCCTATGACTATGAGATTATGCAACTCCCGTTTATCGGAGGAACACTTTGTGTGCTACCAAACGTCACAACGTAACTGGGTGATTATAAAGGTGCTCTACAGGTGTCTTCGAAGGTACTTGTTGGGTTGGCGTATTTCAAGATTAGGATTTGTCACTCCGATTGTCGGAGAGGTATCTCTGGGCCCACTCGGTAATGCACATCACTTAAGCCTTGCAAGCATTGCAACTAATGAGTTAGTTGCGGGATGATGTATTACGTAACGAGTAAAGAGACTTGCCGGTAACGAGATTGAACTAGGTATTGAGATACCGACGATCGAATCTCGGGCAAGTAACATACCGATGACAAAGGGAACAACGTATGTTGTTTTGCGGTCTGACCGATAAAGATCTTCGTAGAATATGTGGGAGCCAATATGAGCATCCAGGTTCCGCTATTGGTTATTGACCGGAGACATGTCTCGGTCATGTCTACATAGTTCTCGAACCCGTAGGGTCCGCACACTTAAAGTTTCGATGACAGTTATATTATGAGTTTATGAGTTTTGATGTACGGAAGGTTGTTCGGGCTCCCGGATGTGATCACGGACATGACGAGGAGTCTCGAAATGGTCGATACATGAAGATTGCTATATTGGAAGCCTATATTTGGATATCGGAAGTGTTCCGGGTGAAATCGGGATTTTACCGGAGTACCGGAGGGGTTACCGGAACCCCCCGGGGGTTTAATGGGCCAGAGTGGGCCTTAGTGGAGAAGAGGAGAGGCGGCTAGGGCAGGGCCGCGCACCCCTCCCCCTCTAGTCCGAATAGGACAAGGAGAGGGGGGCGACGCCCCCCTTTCTTTCCTCTCTCCCTCCTCTTTCCCTCCTTCTCCTGGCGCGCCTCCTCCTAGCCGGCCGCACCTCCCCCCCTTGCTCCTTTATATACGGGGGCAGGGGGCACCCCAAAGACACAACAATTGATTTGATCTTTTAGCCGTGTGCGGTGCCCCCTCCACCATAGTCCACCTCGATAATACTGTAGCGGTGCTTAGGCGAAGCCCTGCGTCGGTAGAACATCATCATCATCACCACGCCGTCGTGCTGACGAAACTCTCCCTCAACACTCGGCTGGATCGGAGTTCGAGGGACGTCATCGGGCTGAACGTGTGCTGAACTCGGAGGTGCCGTGCGTTCGGTACTTGATAGGTCGGATCGTGAAGACGTACGACTACATCAACCGCGTTGTGCTAACGCTTCCGCTTTCGGTCTACGAGGGTACGTGGACAACACTCTCCCCTCTCGTTGCTATGCATCACCATGATCTTGCGTGTGCGTAGGATTTTTTTTGAAATTACTACGTTCCCCAACAGTGGCACCCGAGCCTGGTTTTATGCGTAGGTGTCATATGCATGAGTAGAACACAAGTGAGTTGTGGGCGATATCAGTCATACTGCTTACCAGCATGTCATACTTTGGTTCGGCGGTATTGTTGCATGAAGCGGCCCGGACCGACATTACGCGTACGCTTACGCGAGACTGGTTCTACCGACGTGCTTTGCACACAGGTGGCTGGCGGGTGTCAGTTTCTCCAACTTTAGTTGAACTGAGTGTGGCTACGCCCGGTCCTTGCGAAGGTTAAAACATCACCAACTTGACAAACTATCGTTGTGGTTTTGATGCGTAGGTAAGAACAGTTCTTGCTCAGCCCGTAGCAGCCACGTAAAACTTGCAACAACAAAGTAGAGGACGTCTAACTTGTTTTTGCAGGGCATGTTGTGATGTGACATGGTCAAAGCATGATGCTAAAATTTATTGTATGAGATGATCATGTTTTGTAACCGAGTTATCGGCAACTGGCAGGAGCCATATGGTTGTCGCTTTATTGTATGCAATGCAATCGCCCTGTAATGCTTTACTTTATCACTAAGCGGTCGCGATAGTCGTAGAAGCATAAGATTGGCGAGAAGACAACGATGCTATGATGGAGATCAAGGTGTCGCGCCGGTGACGATGGTGATCATGACGGTGCTTCGGAGATGGAGATCACAAGCACAAGATGATGATGGCCATATCATATCACTTATATTGATTGCATGTGATGTTTATCTTTTATGCATCTTATCTTGCTTTGATTAACGGTAGCATTATAAGATGATCTCTCACTAAATTTCAAGATAAAAGTGTTCTCCCTGAGTATGCACCGTTGCCAAAGTTCGTCGTGCCCAGACACCACGTGATGATCGGGTGTGATAAGCTCTACGTTCATCTACAACGGGTGCAAGCCAGTTTTGCACACTCAGAATACTCAGGTTAAACTTGACGAGCCTAGCATATGCAGATATGGCCTCGGAACACTGAGACCGAAAGGTCAAGCATGAATCATATAGTAGATATGATCAACATAGTGATGTTCACCATTGAAAGCTACTCCATTTCACGTGATGATCGGTTATGGTTTAGTTGATATGGATCACGTGATCACTTAGAGGATTAGAGGGATGTCTATCTAAGTGGGAGTTCTTAAGTAATATGATTAATTGAACTTAAATTTATCATGAACTTAGTACCTGATAGTATCTTGCTTGTCTATGTTGATTGTAGATAGATGGCCCGTGCTGTTGTTCCGTTGAATTTTAATGCGTTCCTTGAGAAAGCAAAGTTGAAAGATGATGGTAGCAATTACACGGACTGGGTCCGTAACTTGAGGATTATCCTCATTGCTGCACAGAAGAATTACGTCCTGGAAGCACCGCTAGGTGCCAAACCTGCTGCAGGAGCAACACCAGATGTTATGAACGTCTGGCAGAGCAAAGCTAATGGTACTCGATAGTTCAGTGTGCCATGCTTTACGGCCTAGAACCGGGACATCAACGACGTTTTGAACGTCATGGAGCATATGAGATGTTCCAGGAGTTGAAGTTAATATTTCAAGCAAATGCCCGGATTGAGAATATGAAGTCTCCAATAAGTTCTACAGCTGTAAGATGGAGGAGAATAGTTCTGTCAGTGAGCATATACTCAAAATGTCTGGGTATAACAATCACTTGATTCAACTAGGAGTTAATCTTCCGGATGATAGCGTCATTGACAGAATTCTTCAATCACTGCCACCAAGCTACAAGAGCTTTGTGATGAACTATAACATGCAAGGGATGGATAAGACGATTCCTGAGCTCTTCGCAATGCTAAAAGCTGCGGAGGTAGAAATCAAGAAGGAGCATCAAGTGTTGATGGTTAATAAGACCACCAGGTTCAAGAAAAAGGGCAAAGGGAAGAAGAAGGGGAACTTCAAGAAGAACAGCAAGCAAGTTGCTGCTCAAGAGAAGAAACCCAAGTCTGGAGCTAAGCTTGAGACTGAGTGCTTCTACTGCAAGCAGACTGGTCACTGGAAACGGAACTGCCCCAAGTATTTGGCGGATAAGAAGGATGGCAAGGTGAACAAAGGTATATGTGATATACATGTTATTGATGTGTACCTTACCAGAGCTCGCAGTAGCACCTGGGTATTTGATACTGGTTCTGTTGCTAATATTTGCAACTCAAAACAGGGACTACGGATTAAGCAAACACTGGCCAAGGACGAGGTGACGATGCGCGTGGCAAACGGTTCCAAAGTCGATGTGATCGCCGTCGGCACACTACCTCTACATCTACCTTCGGGAATAGTATTAGACCTAAATAATTGTTATTTGGTGCCAGCGTTGAGCATGAACATTATATCTGGATCTTGTTTGATGCGAGACGGTTATTCATTTAAATCAAAGAATAATGGTTGTTCTATTTATATGAGTAATATCTTGTATGGTCATGCACCCTTAAAGAGTGATCTATTTTTGATGAATCTCGATAGTAGTGATACACATATTCATAATGTTGAAGCCAAAAGATGCAGAGTTGACAATGATAGCGCAACTTATTTGTGGCACTGCCGTTTAGGTCATATCGGTGTAAAGCGCATGAAGAAACTCCATACTGATGGACTTTTGGAACCACTTGATTATGAATCACTTGGTACTTGTGAACTGTGCCTCATGGGCAAGATGACTAAAACGCCATTCTCCGGAACTATGGAGCGAGCAACAGATTTGTTGGAAATCATACATATAGATGTATGTGGTCCGATGAATGTTGAGGCTCGCGACGGGTATCGTTATTTTCTCACCTTCACAGATGATTTAAGCAGATATGGGTATATTTACTTAATGAAACATAAGTTTGAAACATTTGAAAAGTTCAAAGAATTTCAGAGTGAAGTTGAAAATCATCGTAACAAGAAAATAAAGTTTCTATGATCTGATCGTGGAGGAGAATATTTGAGTTACGAGTTTGGTCTACATTTGAAACAATGCGGAATAGTTTCGCAACTCACGCCACCCGGAACACCACAGCATAATGGTGTGTCCGAACGTCGTAATCATACTTTACTAGATATTGTGCGATCTATGATGTCTCTTACTGATTTACCGCTATCATATTGGGGTTATGCTTTAGAGACGGCTGCATTCACGTTAAATAGGGCACCATCAAAATCCGTTGAGACGACGCCTTATGAACTGTGGTTTGGCAAGAAAACAAAGTTGTCGTTTCTTAAAGTTTGGGGCTGCGATGCTTATGTGAAGAAACTTCAACCTGATAAGCTCGAACCCAAATCGGAGAAATGTGTCTTCATAGGATACCCAAAGGAGACTGTTGGGTATACCTTCTATCACAGATCCGAAGGCAAAACTTTTGTTGCTAAATTCGGAAATTTTCTAGAGAAGGAGTTTCTCTCGAAAGAAGTGAGTGGGAGGAAAGTAGAACTTGATGAGGTAACTGTACCTGCTCCCTTATTGGAAAGTAGCTCATCACAGAAACCGGTTCCTATGACGTCTACACCAATTAGTGAGGAAATTAATGATGATGATCATGGAACTACAGATCAAGTTGTTACTGAACCTCGTAGGTCAACCAGAGTAAGATCCGCACCAGAGTGGTACGGTAATCCTGTTCTGGAAGTTATGTTACTAGACCATGACGAACCTACGAACTATGAAGAACGATGGTGAGCCCAGATTCCGCAAAATGGCTTGAGGCCATGAAATCTGAGATGGGATCCATGTATGAGAACAAAGTGTGGACATTGGTTGACTTGCCCGATGATCGGCAAGCCATTGAGAATAAATGGATCTTCAAGAAGAAGACTGACGCTGACGGTAATGTTACTGTCTATAAAGCTCGACTTGTTGCGAAAGGTTTTCGACAAGTTCAAGGGATTGACTACGATGAGACCTTCTCACCCGTAGCGGTGCTTAAGTCTGTCCGAATCATGTTAGCAATTGCCGCATTTTATGATTATGAAATTTGGCAAATGGATGTAAAAACTGCATTCCTTAATGGATTTCTGGAAGAAGAGTTGTATATGATGCAACCGGAAGGTTTTGTCGATCCAAAGGGAGCTAACAAAGTGTGCAAGCTCCAACGATCCATTTATGGACTGGTGCAAGCCTCTCGGAGTTGGAATAAACGCTTTGATAGCGTGATCAAAGCATTTGGTTTTGTACAGACTTTTGGAGAAGCCTGTATTTACAAGAAAGTGAGTGGGAGCTCTGTAGCATTTCTGATATTATATGTGGATGGCATATTGTTGATTGGAAATGATATAGAATTTCTGGATAGCATAAAGGGATACTTGAATAAGAGTTTTTCAATGAAAGACCTCAGTGAAGCTGCTTATATATTGGGCATCAAGATCTATAGAGATAGATCAAGACGCTTAATTGGACTTTCACAAAGCACATACCTTGACAAAGTTTTGAAGAAGTTCAAAATGGATCAAGCAAAGAAAGGGTTCTTGCCTGTGTTACAAGGTGTGAAGTTGAGTAAGACTCAATGCCCGACCACTGCAGAAGATAGAGAGAAGATGAAAGATGTTCCCTATGCTTCAGCCATAGGCTCTATCATGTATGCAATGCTGTGTACCAGACCTGATGTGTGCCTTGCTATAAGTTTAGCAGGGAGGTACCAAAGTAATCCAGGAGTGGATCACTGGACAGCGGTCAAGAACATCCTGAAATACCTGAAAAGGACTAAGGATATGTTTCTCGTTTATGGAGGTGACAAAGAGCTAGTCATAAATGGTTACGTCGATGCAAGCTTTGACACTGATCCGGACGATTCTAAATCGCAAACCGGATATGTGTTTACATTGAACGGTGGAGCTGTCAGTTGGTGCAGTTCTAAACAAAGCGTCGTGGCGGGATCTACGTGTGAAGCGGAGTACATAGCTGCTTCGGAAGCAGCAAATGAAGGAGTCTGGATGAAGGAGTTCATATCCGATCTAGGTGTCATACCTAGTGCATCGGGTCCAATGAAAATCTTTTGTGACAATACTGGTGCAATTGCCTTGGTGAAGGAATCCAGATTTCACAAGAGAACCAAGCACATCAAGAGACGCTTCAATTCCATCCGGGATTTAGTCCAGGTGGGAGACATAGAAATTTGCAAGATACATACGGATCTGAATGTTGCAGACCCGTTGACTAAGCCTCTTCCACGAGCAAAACATGATCAGCACCAAGGCTCCATGGGTGTTAGAATCATTACTGTGTAATCTAGATTATTGACTCTAGTGCAAGTGGGAGACTGAAGGAAATATGCCCTAGAGGCAATAATAAAGTTATTATTTATTTCCTTATATCATGATAAATGTTTATTATTCATGCTAGAATTGTATTAACCGGAAACATAATACTTGTGTGAATACATAGACAAACAGAGTGTCACTAGTATGTCTCTACTTGACTAGCTCGTTGATCAAAGATGGTTATGTTTCCTAGCCATTGACATGAGTTGTCATTTGATTAACGGGATCACATCATTAGGAGAATGATGTGATTGACTTGACCCATTCCGTTAGCTTAGCACTCGATCATTTAGTATGTTGCTATTGCTTTCTTCATGACTTATACATGTTCCTATGACTATGAGATTATGCAACTCCCGTTTACCAGAGGAACACTTTGTGTGCTACCAAACGTCACAACGTAACTGGGTGATTATAAAGGTGCTCTACAGGTGTCTCCGAAGGTACTTGTTGGGTTGGCGTATTTCGAGATTAGGATTTGTCACTTCGATTGTCGGAGAGGTATCTCTGGGCCCACTCGGTAATGCACATCACTTAAGCCTTGCAAGCATTGCAACTAATGAGTTGGTTGCGGGATGATGTATTACGGAACGAGTAAAGAGACTTGCTGGTAACAAGATTGAACTAGGTATTGAGATACCGACGATCGAATCTCGGGCAAGTAACATACCGATGACAAAGGGAACAATGTATGTTGTTATGCGGTCTGACCGATAAAGATCTTGGTAGAATATGTGGGAGCCAATATGAGCATCCAGGTTCCGCTATTGGTTATTGACCGGAGACGTTTCTCGGTCATGTCTACATAGTTCTCGAACCCGTAGGGTCCGCACGCTTAAAGTTTCGATGACAGTTATATTATGAGTTTATGAGTTTTGATGTACCGAAGGTTGTTCAGAGTCCCGGATGTGATCATGGACATGACGAGGAGTCTCGAAATGGTCGAGACATGAAGATTGATATATTGGAAGCCTATATTTGGATATCGGAAGTGTTCCGGGTGAAATCGGGATTTTACCGGAGTACCGGAGGGGTTACCGAAACCCCCCGGGGGTTTAATGGGCCATAGTGGGCCTTAGTGGAGAAGATGAGAGGCGGCTAGGGCAGGGCCGCGCGCCCCTCCCCCTCTCGTCCGAATAGGACAAGGAGAGGGGGGCGGCGCCCCCCTTTCCTTCCTCTCTCCCTCCTCTTTCCCCCCTTCTCCTAATCCAACAAGGAAGGGAGGGAGTCCTACTGCCGGTGGGAGTAGGACTCCTCCTGGCGCGCCTCCTCCTGGCCGGCCGCACCTCCCCCCCTTGCTCCTTTATATACGGGGGCAGGGGGGCACCCCAAAGACACAACAATTGATTTGATCTTTTAGCCGTGTGCGGTGCCCCCTCCACCATAGTCCACCTCGATAATACTGTAGCGGTGCTTAGGCGAAGCCCTGCATCGGTAGAACATCATCATCGTCACCACGCCGTCGTGCTGACGAAACTCTCCCTCAACACTCGGCTGGATCGGAGTTCGAGGGACGTCATCGGGCTGAACGTGTGCTGAACTCGGAGGTGTCGTGCGTTCGGTACTTGATCGGTCGGATCGTGAAGACGTACGACTACATCAACCGCGTTGTGCTAACGCTTCCGCTTTCGGTCTACGAGGGTACGTGGACAACACTCTCCCCTCTCGTTGCTATGCATCACCGTGATCTTGCGTCTGCGTAGGAATTTTTTTGAAATTACTACGTTCCCCAACAGGTTTCAATAGTGGCTTCTCTCAAGAGCATAAGTATTTACGGTGGGTGAACAAATTACTGTTGAGCAATTGACAGAATTGAGCATAGTTATGAGAATATCTAGGTATGATCATGTATATAGGCATCACGTCCGAGACAAGTAGACCGACTCCTGCCTGCATCTACTACTATTACTCCACACATCGACCGCTATCCAGCATGCATCTAGAGTATTAAGTTCATAAGAACAGAGTAACGCTTTAAGCAAGATGACATGATGTAGAGGGATAAACTCATGCAATATGATATAAACCCCATCTTGTTATCCTCGATGGCAACAATACAATACGTGCCTTGCTGCCCCTACTGTCACTGGGAAAGGACACCGCAAGATTGAACCCAAAGCTAAGCACTTCTCCCATTGCAAGAAAGATCAATCTAGTAGGCCAAACCAAACTGATAATTCGAAGAGACTTGCAAAGATAACCAATCATACATAAAAGAATTCAGAAGATTCAAATATTGTTCATAGACAAACTTGATCATAAACCCACAATTCATCGGTCTCAACAAACACACCGCAAAAGAAGATTACATCGAATAGATCTCCACAAGAGAGGGGGAGACCATTGTATTGAGATCCAAAAAGAGAGAAGAAGCCATCTAGCTAATAACTATGGACCCGAAGGTCTGAGGTAAACTACTCACACATCATCGGAGAGGCTATGGTGTTGATGTAGAAGCCCTCCGTGATCGATGCCCCCTCCGGCGGAGCTCCGGAACATGCCCCAAGATGGGATCTCACGGGTACAGAAGGTTGCGGCGGTGGAATTAGGTTTTTGGCTCCGTATCTGGTAGTTTGGGGGTACGTAGTTATATATAGGAGGAAGGAGTACGTCGGTGGAGCAACAGGGGGCCCACGAGGGTGGAGGGCGCGCCCAGGGGGGTAGGCGCGCCCCCCTACCTCGTGCCCTCCTGGTTGATGTCTTGACGTAGGGTCCAAGTCCTCTGGATCACGTTCGTTCCGAAAATCACGTTCCCGAAGGTTTCATTCCGTTTGGACTCCGTTTGATATTCTTTTTCTGCGAAACTCTGAAATAGGCAAAAAACAACAATTCTGGGCTGGGCCTCCGGTTAATAGGTTAGTCCCAAAAATAATATAAAAGTGTATAATAAAGCCCAATAATGTCGAAAACAGAATATAATATAGCATGGAACAATAAAAAATTATAGATACGTTGAAGACGTATCACTATGCTTCTCCTAGATAGATCTTGCGTGATCGTAGGAATTTTTTTTGAAATACTATGTTCCCCAACAACCATCTTACTGGAAACAGTGGCATCACATGACTTATGGATTTAGCATGCTTTGTTTGGAATGTCGGGTTCTCATGACGACGTCAATGTGCTTCAATGATCTCCCGTGTTCATAAGGATTTGTAATGGGGAATCGGCGCCGTGCAACTACACTGTCAACAGTCACAACCACATCATGGGATACTATCTTGCCGATGGCATCTACCCTCCGTGGGCTGCGTTTGTGAAGACCATATTTGAACCACAAGGCAACAAATAAAGCCACTTTGCAGCAATGCATGAAGCAGCTAGGAAGGGTATGGAAAGAGCATTTAGAGTCCTTCAAGCTCGTTGGATGAAAGGATCAGTATGGTCGACTAGAGTGGGGGTGAATAGGCGAGTAATAATTTTTAAGCTCTTTAGCAAATTTTAGGTTCAACAAGAAAGTAGGTTATGTAAATGTGCAACTTGGTGAACAACATATATGACAAGCACCACAAGAACAAGTGCAAACACAAAGTAAACATACAATAATAGCTTGCACACAGTAAAAGAACGCAATAACTGATGTCTACTACGCAACTTTATTCTTGTAGACTTTGGTTGGACTTCAAGTACATAGTTTTGTAGGACAACAAAGTAGCTAAGGGAAGGAAAATCAACTGAGACCCCGTTAGTAGCGGCGAGCAAGAGCGGAACAAGGTCAATCTATGGGAGGTGTAGGATGAAGATGGTTCTCTCTCAAACAATTCTGCAAGAAAATACAAGCAGTCTCTTGTGTCCCCAACACACCCAATACAATTGTCAATTGTATAGGTGCGCTAGTTTAGCGAAAAGATGATGATATATGTGTAATGTGGGTGGTCAAAATAGTTTTTTATAATATGAATAAATAAAAATAGCAAGATAGAAAGTAACAAAAGTGGATGGAAATGGTGTGTGATGCTTAGAAACGAGGCCTAGGGTTCATAATTTCACTAGTGCAATCTCTCAACATCATTAACATAATTGAATCACATGATAATCCCTCAAAGTGCGGCAAACAATCACTCCAAAGTTTCTATTCTATTGAAGAAAGTAGGGTGCAATCGTGTAGGTAGTAAACCACCTCAAAGTTGTGTTTTCAATCAATCTATTGAACTGCTCCAAAGTGTCATGAATAGTTCTACAGATCGTAATACGGCAACACCATATGATACGCATCAATCAACTTCTATGTTAGCTTGATTACCCCAATGTCACCTCGGGAATCCGCGAGTTAGACATGCATCAAGTGATCTCAAATCCAAAATATTCAATCCAACATAAGAAAATCTCAAAGAACAAGACTCAATTCACCACAAAAGAGATAGTGGGGAGAACATCATAAGATTCCACTATATTTGATAAAGCTCATGATACAGCAAGATCGTACCAAATCAAAGAACACGATAGATAGATAGATAGATAGATAGAGAGAGATCAAACACATAGTTACTGGTACAAACTCTCAGCCCTGAGGATGGACTTCTCATGCATCACCATGGAGGTAACAACGATGATAAAGAGGTCTCCCATGGTGGCTTCCCCCTCCGGCAGGGCGTCGAAAAAGGACTCAAGATGAGATCATTTCGCAACAGAGACTTGCGGTGATGGAGAAGAAGTTATAGATTTCTTTATGAGTTTTTCTCTATTTATAGGAACTTTCGACATTGGATCACGCCAAACGGAGTTGCGAGGGACCCACAAGGATGGACGGCCCTCCCTACCCCCAAGCCCGCCACTGCCTTGTGGCCACCTCGTGGGTCTTCTGGTCCTCACCCAAAGCTTCGAGCTCTTATGTTCCAAAAAAACCGTTAAAAAGTTTCGTCGTGTTTGGACCTTCGTAGGTATCGTATTTCTGTAAAACCAAAAACAAGTAGAAAACAACAACTGACACTGGACACTAGATTAATATGTTAGTCCATAAAAATAATATAAAAGTGCACCAAAACCATATATAATTGATGTAAATATAACATTAATACTTCATAAATTATAGATACATTGGAGACGTATCAATATCTGCAAGTGAAATCGATGGAGATGAGGATGTGTTGTCGGAGTTCCTTCCTTCGGGGGAGGCACGTCTCCATTGGAGAGGTGTGGAGTACGTCTCCGTTGGAATGTATCTATAATTTTTTATTGTTTCATGCTATTATATTATTAATCTTAGATACTTTGTATGTAATTTTATATTATTTTTGGGGACTAACCTATTAACTCAGTGCCTAGTGTCAGTTGTTGTTTTCTCCTTGTTTTTGGTTTTATAGAAAATATCTGCCAACTGATGTTTTCTGCTTATTTTTTGTTTCATATGCAACTTTATAATTCCCCTTTGGTGGTTGATGATAATACAACGATTTTCATAAAAATGGGCACGCGTTTCAAACAAAAATGACTGTGACAATTTTGAAAAAATGTTTATCCAATGTAAAACAAATATTAGCATACTAAAAAAATTGTATCATACAAAAAATGTTTCAACATGTATTTGATTCGTTTAACACATATTCGTTTTTTTTCAAAACAAGTATTAAAATAAAATGTGAAATCATGTATTTAATTTTTTTAATGTATATAATAAACGTTCTAGATGTACACAAAAAAGTACAATGTGTATGAAAAAAGGTAGACATGAAACATATATTTTTCAAATATGTCAGTCATGTACTCCATCTAGTACAAAGTTGAGTCACTTATTTTGAAACGGAGGGAATATTTGATAAATGTTAAATGAGTACATAGAAAATGTTCCTGCTAAATAGGAAAAATGTAGAACACTTATGGATAATGTAGACATGTATTGGAAAAAATAAAATAAAATAAAACCCGAAGAATACCCTAGTACAAACAGTGGGAAAACAAAAACAAGGCCGGACCAACAGTCGCCCAGCCGAGGTTAAATATATTCATGCCGACCTTTTATTTTCTATTTTGCCAAGTCCATTTTCATACAAATGGAGAGGTTAAACATTTTTATGCAACCTAGTAGTGGGTGTCGTGGGATGAACCGAAAGGTAATGCGCTAAAGCACCTTTTCCTGTTTTGGTACTGACCATGTGTCAATGTTGTCTTACGCAACTCCGGAACAAGATATTGTCGTATTGGCATAATTCATTTTATGTCAAATGTTTAGTTTTCTTTCACTTGTCAATGAACTTGGTTGCCTCGTGAAGAATGAAGTGATTATACCCGTGTGTTTAGTTTATACTGAGGAATCGGTAAGGGCGAGATATAGCTCTCGCGGTTTTTGTTAGGCTACTTGAGAAACAATAGGCCCTTCAAATGTGATCGTGTCCTACAGGCCCATTTGAAGAGCCCCTTCTTGGACCAGAAACTCCTCACTGGGCTGGGACGCAGGCAAGGTTAGCCGAGTGGATGAGCCCCCGGAGCCGCTCCATTCCAGTGACTGACAAGTGGGCCGGCGTGGCGCAGGCACCTGTCACGCACACGGCGGCGGTGCCACGGCGTGCGCGGCAAAAGCGAGAGCGCTCTCTCGCCCCACTGCCCTCGTCAGCGATCACCCGGCCCGGCCGTCCAAAACCCCAGACCCAAGCCGCTCCGGCCGCCAGCCAGGGTTTCCTCATGGCGCGGCGCGGCGGCGGCGGCGGCGGCGGGAGGCGGAGCAAGGTGACGCCGAACCTGGGGGCGGACCGGGAGGGCACGCGGCTTCTCAACCTCACCGTGCTGCGGCGCCTCGACCCCGCCATCGTCGACATCCTCATCACCGCCGCCAGCGTCACCGCCTACAGCTTCGACCAGGACACGGTCCGATGGGTACTGAACCCTCCGCCCCCGGCGCCCTAACCCCCCCCCCCCCCCCCCCCCCCCCCCCCCTCTCGACGCCCTGCTTCGTGCTTGCCACGGTCCCTGACTCGATCTCTATGTGTTTGTGCAGAGCCACAAGGGCGTGGAGGGGTCGCTCTTCGTCGTCAAGAGGTTCGTGCTCCGACCCTCTAACCGATGTGCTGTGGATTGCGACATTGGTTCCGGGCTTCCGGCCGATTAGTGTAGCATTGGTTGGTTGCGATTGTTTCATCGATGCTTGCGGAATTCCAATCACCTGGGCTTTTAGTCGAGTGCTGGTGCTGCCGATTTTCAGTTAAGAGAACTGAAATCGTTCCTGGAAATAAAAACGGAATGGAATGGAATGTCATGTTGATTTTGTATCTGAGTTCTCGACCATGGCATTATATCGTGGTTAAGCAATTCCCTACACAACGAAGATTATTAGAACATTTTTTGCGATGTTTCATGGATGCTTGTGGAATTCCCAGAGTTACTTGGGTGTCTGCCTGTGCATTTTCAGTTAGGACCATTCAATTGGCTTTCTACTGGTCTTTGCACTGTGTGTTACTCTGTTGCAGTGTAGTTCAGAAATTCCCTGTATATAGCAAAAGGATATTAGGATTTTGTTGATATGTTTGCTAGTTCTTATTTCCTGCGCTGCCTGAAATATTTGCAGTGTAATTTCTATTAGATTGTCAAATGTTGATAAAGACATGTTAGTGTGGAACTTTCAGTACTGTTTATTGATACTTGTGGGTGGTTTCTGCCTGTCACAAGCTATCGGCCGTTGAGGGTTTTGGACCCTGCTAGTATTCTGCATATGATCTCTGGACACCTGCACTGAACTGTTTGTTGCTGATCTTACAATAGCTTACATGTAAATTCGGTGATGTATGCTCCTGAAACAGTACAATGCCTACCGGTAAACATTACCTTTGAGATTTTCGGCATCTACAGCTATTTGCACTTTTAGTACTTATGACCAGATGCCCTCTTGTATTCTTCTGAGATGCAAATTTGTTGGACCTATAAAGTCCTTTAGAGTGTGCATTTCATAATAAAATTTTACATTCTTGCAGGAACACCCAACCCAGATTCCAGTTTCTCGTCATGAATCGTCGAAACACAGGTATTTTTTGCACTTCTAGATTCCTTATGGAAATAAATCATGCCTATCTATTAAACATCTGGAGACAAATCGTACATAGGGGGAGTGGTTTTTCTTTGAATTGTTGTATACTACTATGAGATATAATGGGACGCATTACTGATTGCTTATATTTATAACTATTGTATCAGTATATGTATGCTCAAATTATAAGCTTTGCTTTTAGCCTTTTGGGATAAATTAATGCATCCCTCAATCTTCATATCAGGAAACATCCTCTCTTATGCATCCTCCATTAAGAAAATAACTCTTGAGCATCCTAGGGGTATATATTGTTGTATGCTGGTTCCTGTTCGGTTTATATATGAGGTTGTACAGGAACTTCAACAACAAAATGTAGCTCACTTGAAAACCTTACTGAATCGTGTGTTTGTCTGTAAGAAAATGTGTAGCTGGTTGGTATAAAATGCTATCTTGAATAATTAGCTTGCATGACATGTGAGTATATGCTAATTTTGTGTTGCCTTCCTCTTGTAAGCAGAAAATCTGGTCGAGGATCTCCTGGGCGGTTTTGATTACAAGGTGGAAGTTCCTTACATAATATACACCAATGCTGCAGCTGAAATTATTGGAATTTGGTTCTATGAGCCTGAGGAATGTGAAGAAGTGGCACATCTTTTCAGTAGGTAATTTTTTTTCTTATTGCATTAAATATCATCCATGAGAATGTATTGATATATTTTGGCCTGTAGACTGCAGATCATGGCACCAGATATCTTTCTGCTAGGACTGGCATTTTAAACTGAAACATGAAATTTGATTGCATTGGTCTATCTGTTTGTCTGTTTGGTGTGTTTTCATTTGTCAACAATAAGTTACTAAACTACTGTATTATGTGCTAGATAACATTTTGATATACACTGATACTTGGACCTATGCGTATTCACTGCAAAGCCCACTAAAACTTATCAAGGCTTTCAACCCAATATATAGGCTGTAGGACCTGGTCTGTGCTAACCATCTTCCCTTGCCTCATTGGTCGTGCAAGTCGGGCAGTTGGTAGGAAACAGTGCCGACAATCACAAATCTTCTTTCCTCCCATCCAATACCTAGCATCCAGAAAGGCTGTGTCTTCTGACTTGTTATGCTATCCTGCTCGGTCATTCATTCGATCTGCTCTAGTTTTAGGTCCTTAAGTATGTTTTTGCTAGTGTAGCTGTTTTTGAATTTTGTATACTGGTTGATTTAGTGTCTTAGAAGTTAGATAATATGCTGAGATTAATTACTAGTACCTGCCAACTTCTCCAGTCCTCTGTGTAAGCACACGCTAAGGAACCCCATCAATAACGGGAGGTGGCGCTGCTCCTGATTCATTTGTAAAATGATCCTCCAGGCCTGGGTCAAAAACTTCTCCATATTGCTGTAGCTTATGTCCTTCATGGTTTTTTCCCACAGGGTCACCCCTTTCTGTGTAGAACTCCCTGTAAAGAAATTATTGATCTCGTAAGCTATTTAATGGAAATCGTTCAGGTGGGCAGTTGCCACCTGTAGACATTTTCGAAAAAAAGTTCAGTGTAGGTGTGTATTGAAATGCAGGCTGCGAAATACTGAATATACAGAGCCACATAAACTACAAAAACCAGATGCTTACTAACGCCATTCCAGTAGTTAAATTATAGCTTCAGGGATTAAGTTAAGTGTTCGTTTAGCCTGTATCCACGACCTATCTGTCTGTATTCTTTAACCAGATGCTCAACCTTTGTCCATTGCTTGCTTGCTTGATTCTGTCCACTACAAGAGATGGCTAGACACTTTCTTCAAGTAGTTATATATTTTGTCATGTACTCGCTGAACTATACATTGCCTTCGAAATGTACAGGATACATAAAGCATATTCCAGGGCATCCCCAGAGAAAATGGTTCCTTCAGTTAAAAGGTATTCGGAATTTTCATGCTTTATTTACCTTTGCATAGAAGATAGCCTCTAGCTATTCCATTTTCTCTCTGCTAATCGTTTCTAAGTTAAGTTTAGATGTTTTACACTTGTTTTAGCCGTGATCAAAGTTGTACCACTACCTGTTTTAGTCGTTTCCTCGTACAAACGTAACGATCAAACATAATACTTTGAGGAGTTGGCGTTATGATACAAGAGTGGCAAGGGGAGAAACACAAAACTGATCTTTGGCTAATATTTTAATTTTAATACGAGGGCCTTTATAGAACGCCGGGTTAAAAATATTGCAGAAGAAGAAATTAGAGCTCTCCTTATGGATAAATACTAGTTCGTTTAAATAACTGAATGATGAAAACTCTGTCACGTGAAAGAACTGCAGGAAACCAGAGGGGTAATAATGCAAGTTTACCGTATTGTCTAGCTGAGCTGGTCCCTTTGGCTCATGAGTACAGAACAGTACAACTTAAATCATCTTACTGTGCCCAGTTCCAGTGATTTTGAAGACCTGGAAGTAGCATCTGATGTTCCCTCATCTGAAGATAGCCTAGAGCAGCCAACAACACCATCTACCATGGTACCTGGCAATGTTGGATTCAAGTTATTGTCAGCTTTGTTAACAGTAAGCAAACTCGTTCATCCTCCCATATCGTGTCATTCTGTTTTGAAACACTGGACATCTGTGTTTATTCTGGTGATTGCTCTGCAAGCCAGCATCATTATGTAATTCATGCGAGACTAACCATTTTTAATCTCCTCGGCCAGGCAGCTGCATGTGTTGGAGCACCCACTGGTGGAGCAGGTCCAGTACAGCCAAATCAACCTATCAGGGCGGTTCCTTCATCTAGGCGTGCATCGCCAGCGCCTAGTGCTGTTTCGTCACAGCCTCCTGCCTCGCATAATTTGCTTCCTCCTCCACGAGCGTCAGCAGCTACCGTGGTTCCCCAAGATGCTCATGTACCCACCAGCGCTCCTACCATTCAGCCTGCCAGTATTACAAAACCACCATTCTTTCCCCCCATTGTTACCACATCTTCGCAAGCGGAAACAGCTCATGCTGATTTTCCATCTTCAGCTCCACCCCCATTTCTTCCTCCCCTTGCCATTCAGCACCGGCAGAGTGCTCCCTGTCTCCAGCCATTTCCACTACCCTCTGCTCCTCCTCCAATTGATCCTCCGCACAGGCAAAGTGCTCCCTTGTCCCAGCCCTTTGCACAATTCAATGCTCCTCCTCCACTTGATCCTCAGCACAGGGAAAGTGCTCCCTTGGCCCAGCCCTTTACACAATCCACTGCTCCTCCTGCACTTGATCCTCAGCAGAGGCAAAGTGCTGTCTTGCTCAAGCCCTTTCAACTATCCTCTGCTCCCCCTCCACCTCGTCCTCAGCACTGGCAAAGGTCTCCTTCGCTTGACCACTTTGCACGGCCCACTGAATGCCCCCCTCCACCATACGGTGCGCTGTTGCTTCAGCCATTTCCACCACCTAATCCTCCTCCTCCACTGCTTGCCCCAACATCATCGTATGGCCCAGTTATACTATCAAGAGACAACCTGAGAGGTGCATTGCTGAGGCTTGTGCAGGTAATTTTTCTTTCTGTGGCTGTCATGTACTCCCTCCGTTCCATAATAAGTGTCGTGGTTTTATTCATATTTGAACTAAAACCACGGCACTTACTATGGAACGGAGGGAGTACATGACAACCAAACCGAAGACAAACTAAAACCACGACATTTATTATGGAACGGAGGGAGTAGTAAATAATAAGGTTGATTCAATCTGTTGCTGGGTTCGCATAATTCTATTCTGTCGCTACAACAAATTCATGGCCTCCTGACACTCATGTTGACTATGGAGTATTTGCTCACGCCTTTTTTTTGTGTGTGTGCAGAATGATGATTTCATCGACATGTTCTACCGGGAGATTGTAAAAGGGTAGCAGTGCCTTTGAAGTTGAGAGACGGACAAATCTGCTACAGGCTGCAGACAGAGATGTGCTATAGGCTGCCTTGTGTTTCATGTGGCGCGTTTTGTCAAAGCCTGCGTAGACAGAGATGTGCGTCTCACATCCTGTAGAGGCTAACATAGTTTAGACTGCAGTGTCGAGACTTGGCGGGAAGAAAAAGAACTCGTGTCGTCTAGTTTTGAGTTGTAACTACTAATATTACTGTAGTAAACCAAGTTTGGCTCCAAATATTTAAGGTGCTGTACCTTACCAGCTTACCAACTGGATTAGATTTCTAGATCTCTATTGTACCGGAGGCAGCGATCGAGGATGAATTACCTACTAACATTACTGGAATCTGAAACTTTCCCTAGTGCTAGATTGTTTGCCGAGTGCATTTCAATGGGTTAGGCAAACATGACCTTTGCCAAGTACTTTTTTTTTTGCGGGGGACCAAGTACTTTTTTGTTGCGCTCGATAATTACCTGTTGTCGAGTGTTTTTTTTCTTCCAGCATTTCGTTGTCGAATATGCTTATTTTTGCACTCCATAAATTATTTAGGTGTTTTCCTAGTGCCCATGGAAGAACTCGGCAAAATAACTTTTGTTGGCAGCTGCCCAGCCGAGTCTTTGCGCTTTAGCTGCTTGTTCCCACTAACCCATTTCATTTTCTTAGCATGTTTGCTGAATGTAGAACTCGGCAAACACGTTGCCGACTTTTTTCAGCCTCAGCGATGCTGCGTATTCTAGTAGCAAGGGAAGCAAATGGAGAGGTCAAGGCCTCCTTTGGTTTATAGGATAGGAAAATTATAGAAACAGAAAAGTCATAGGAAATGAGATACATGTATCTCAAATCCTATGAGTAGGAATAGGAAAGGAGATGTCCTTTGATTGACATCATAGGATTTTTTTCATTAAGTCTAGGCTAACGTTTATTTTCTTATGAAATGTGGACGATAGGAAGAATTCCTCCGTAGGAATAGGATTCTATTCCTACAAACCAAAGGACACTGAAGGAATTTTCCCTATAGAAATCCTATCCTATGAAATTCCTATAAAATTCCTCCAAACCAAAGGAGGCCTAAACATTTTCATGCAACTAGTGAGTGTCGTGGGATGAACCGAAAGGTAATGTGCTAAAACACCTTTTCCTGTTTCGATACTGACCTTTAATGAATTGCTACTCACTCAATTTGATAAAAAAAAATTTCTTGCGGGTCGATTGTTAGAACCATGTGTCAATGTTCTCTTACGCAACTTCGGAACAAGATATTGTCATATTGACGTAATTCATTTTATCTCAAATGTTTAGTTTTCTTTCACTTTTCAATGAACTTGGTTGCCACGTGAAGAATGACTTGATTATACCCGTGTTTTAGTTTATACAGATGTTTTTGCCTTGCTGGTTCATGAATATGTCCATGCATGTTTGCTCCTCTCAATTTCTTTTCCGGGTCCGCCCCACTGCAAGAAAGGGTATTTTACTAACATTTTGGTCCATAGTTTTTTTAATACCTTGAGCAATCTGTCGTCCTTCCCTCTATGCCACCACTATCATTGCAGATGAGATTAGATATTGACAGCCCATGAGAAGATGAGCTGGTGCAGAGTTGTGGACAGTTTAGTTGAAAAAAGGAAAAATGGAATTTATATGAGAAATGCAACCATTTAAAACCATTGGCAGTGTTTTCCTTGTAGTTGAAGATGAGGCATTCTTTGACTGGTCAAGAGTCAAAACCTTTGATACATCATGCACCGCATACCTTCTTGTGCGTGCCTATGAAGAGGAACCAACCCGCTTGGCAGGCTTGCATAGCATAGCTGCATTACAATGGATGGACTCATTCCCTTGGTCTTGAATGTTCTCAAGAAGAAGAAGGCCATGGCCTACCACCGGTCTCTCTCCCCGGGTTCGGCAAGCATCGACATCGCCAAGCTCGCAGGGCAGGACCTCCCCATGATTCCTCGGCGCTCCAGGTGGCCGCATGAAGGCTCCCCTGCTGCTGCTGCTCCAACAACCATGGCCATGGAAGCACCACTCATGGCGAGGGGCGACACGAGGCGCGTCATGGAGCCGATGCCACGGGAGACATTCTCGCCGCGCACCATGAACCGGGGCGCAGGAAGGAAGCAACTTCTCTTTGGTAATCGCGGTGATCGTGCCAGTCTTCATTCGTGATAAATTGATGATATCTGACTCCATGTTTGGTCGCGAGTAAGCAATTGGTCGGTGTTGGTATATTTTTTCCTCGTACCTTTTTTTTTTGAGGGAATTTTTTCGTCGTACCTGTTTCCGTTCCGTGCTGGTAAAATCTTGCTGTATTAATTTTCTTCTAGCTAGTGTTAGTAATATGTGCTGTAAATGTGGGCATCAACCACTTCACTATACCTTCAGTGGTTAACTAGTAGTACTGGCAGCAGTTTTGTCGATTCATGATGATCTAACTGGTTGAGTTATTTTGGGCAGCGCATGGTGATGTTGGTCGGAGAGATCTCATCATCCAACCAATGTATGATTGTAGTCGTGCATGTCTTTGGAGCAACTCTCTGAACGAGATGTAGGTTTGGGGTTGAGCTGGAGCTGTAGGGTGGTTGGACACAAATATAGTTCAAATTCCTATTGTTCCATTTCGTGCGCGATTTGGAGACGAGCTCTTGTAAAATTCATGCTACCTTCTTTTCACTAAGAAAAAAGGTAATGCGGGCGAGTCCACAAATAGAAGCACTCGGCTTAAGCAATTCATCGGCCAGAGACATGCACACCACTAACAGAAACAGAGCGTTAAGTTCCCTCAATCAGTAAATAAAATAAAATAAAGGACGAGTGGAGCGGTGATTTGGGGTGCAGCACAGGCGTAATGATGGCGTCAACGCACCAGCATGGGCAGATCCAATGTGGAGTTAGAGCAAGTATAATAAGATGACGTAGGCAAATATAAGACTTTAAATATTATATCTTTATTGAGTTGGACGAGAGAGCAGAGGAATAGAAGAGAAGCGGATTGTAGATTTACAGCCGTCTGTAGTACGGGCTCCAAGAAGTTATATGAGAGTGTATGGTGGGCCATGTGGTAAAAAAATAGTAATTTTTTAAGCTCACTATTATAAACGTTGGCTATTACATTGGCTACAGATGACATGTCAACATGTTATAGCCATCAATCGGCTATATTATTAACCATGTTCATGGGCCCCACACAAACATTTTGCAAATTCTTTTTGCGGGGAGAAAGGAAGTTTTATTCCACAACGAGAGGGTTACAATAACGAGACAACAAGTCCTCACACCATGGAGGAATCGAGTTCAACCATACCGCAGTACAAGCTTCAGTGCGGCTATAGTGTGCCAATTGATGTGCTACCCTATTTTGATATCTGCTAACTTTTAGAGAAACAAACTTCTTGACTACCATATGAGCTTTAATCTCCGCAGCTAGATGACCATAGGCCGACCAGGAGAGATTGTCGCTCGAGAGAATGGCCAGAGCATTTGAAGAATCTGATTGAACAATCACTGGGCAGTCCGAATGCTGAATGGCCAGTGCCATACCCTGCATAATAGCATGAATTTTCGCTTCTAGGGCATCATTACAGTGGAAAATGTACCTATATGCCGCAAAAATCATCGAACCGTTCTCCCTGCGAAGCACCATACCAATCGAAGCGTGACCGTCCTGGCTCGACAATGAACTTTCTACTGACGACGCAACCCCGTCCATAGGTGGAGGAGGCCAAGGCGTGGGGGATTCTGTAGTTTTTACACACTTTGACCGACTGAGGAGGCCAAGGCGTGGGGGATTCTGTAGTTTTTACACACTTTGACCGACTGTCCTCATACAACAGAATCTTCCCTTTGACGATTTCCTCCATGTTATAGTTCCTCACCAAATTTAGAGACTTATAATAACTGTCAAGATAATCCACAGTTACCTCTACTAGGGTCTCATTCTTCCCGTGCGTTATATCACTTCGGAGTTGTCCAATACGCCAGATCGTCATAATTACCAAGTCCCTGGTCCGAACATTTTGAAAGTAGTTGCAGTACCCAGTCCTTACCAGAGTCCACTAATAGTGAGTCATCAGGCAACAGCCAGATTGCACGTAAGCCCTCCCAAACACGTCGGGCGTGCATGCATGAAATCAATGCATGAAAAATGCTTTCAATCTTCGCTCCACAAATAGGACATGATCTCTGTATATGAATACGGCGATGCGCTTTGCCCAGGTTAGTTGCCAATGCACCCGTCGCCATCTTCCATGCCATAATACGCATCTTGAGTGGAACATTAGATTTTCCAAATCGAATTCCAAATCGTTCTGTCGCCATCCGGTCTAGTACTGCAAGCGACCCCTGAATGCAACCCATCATGTGTTTCCGTCGCCAACCTGTAGGCACTTTTGACTGTAAAATTCCCATGCGGTTCGTGAAACCAGCCGATGAAGTCCTGCCGGTTCTTAGGAGACGTGCGTATCTAAGAATCTCAGCAACATCCATTGGCCAAAAGTGCTCCTGACACGGTCTCTGATCCAAGCACCATTATTATCTAAGAAATCAGACACAGTTAAACCAACTGTTTCTTTTAGGAGTAACTGGTCGAAAATCGTATCTTCCAGGAATCCAAGGAATTTTTTTTTACTAGTGAATGCTTATAATATATTTCCTCCGCCCCACAATAGTTGTATTAGGCCTTTTTAAAGTCAAACGATATAAACTTTGACCACGTCTTCAGAAAAAATGTGAAAATATAGAATACTAAATCTTTATCATTAGATTCACCACGAAATATATTTTCATATGATGTATATTTGGTACTCCCTCCGTTCACAATTACTTTCTCCCTTTTTTTATACAACATTGCTTCATATTTTTATTTCTAACTTTGATCATTAATTTTATCAACAAAACATGAGTTATATGCCACAAAAAGTATATAATTGGACACACATTTCAAACAACTTTCCGATGATATATTTTTAGTGACACATAACCCATATTTTGTTGACCAAAAGTACAAGTCAAAGTTTGACACGAAAAACAGAGTGACCTTGTATACAAAAACATAGGGAGTATTAAATGTTTGAGATATTTCAATATGGACTACTTACAAACTGAAATGGGTGAACAATCACACTAAAACATGTTTATGTACATCTAATTCTGAAAAAAGTTAAAATATCTTATATTTTTCAATGGATGGAGTATTATCAAAATAGATAAATTTCTCTATAAACTTTATCAAACTTAGACGTTTGACTTCCACGAAAATCATAGTGCACTATATTAGATGGACAAAGGGAGTATTAAATTAATTTGTGCGGCCTAAATACTTCAATACCAAAGCCCATATATAGAAGTAGAAGACTAGGTTTCATCCGAACAACATACAATCTAGGTTTCATCCGAATAACATATAATTCAGACTTCAGCTCAAAGTCTGCTACAACCCACCTCTACTCCCCTATTCCACGTCTAAGCAAATGGCGTCACTTCCATTAAAAAGTTGGGAGGTTGTTTTTCCGCTTCATCGGAGCTATGTGTTAGACTGAGGGGGCCATTGCCCCCAGCCATGAACAATTTTCTGGAGAATTTTTTTGTTGGAGGGCCTAGATGAGGAATTTTTAGTATTTGACCCTTAAACAGTCATATTTCTGTCTTGTCCACACGGCAGATTTTGTCTAGCTACGCCATTGCACACCAGCGTGACATCTGACGTGATCTCCGTAAATAAGAAGCAAATTACATGAAATGTCAAATTGGCAACCAAGCATCATCAGCAGATCGCCGAAAAGTTTTCATGTGTACTGCTGTTGCAGCTCCCCGATAGATGCATCTTCAATGTACACCATACATGTGTGGCCCACGTGTCTTCTTTAAACACAGTACTAACACACATACACTCGCCTCAGGAAAATCCAAACGCCGGTGTCAAGTCTACTACTTCAATCCTGGTGGGCTGAAAATACCACTGTCATCCTAACCATCGAACCGCAAATTGGTTCATGGCCCACGTGTCAGTGGATGAATTTATTTATTTTTATTTCGGCCTTCCACATCTATAGCTTCTCATTTTGAGAATCAAAGGAGCTCAGCTCTGTGCTCAGGATCACATCTAGTCTGGATACAAGATCCGAAGCAGAATTACGCCACAATATTTTGTCCCTAATCAAGGGAAGTTTTTTCCCCATATGATCCTAAAAAAGGAGTGGGTTCTGTGATCAAACGATAACAACACAAAACATAGGAAAAAAGGCCCGAGGAATCAAAGTCTCGCAAACCGCTGCCACATCTTCTTTTTCCAACAAAACTTCTGATCCGTTCATCAACTATTAAGGTAGTACAACGAATACTGGAAAAAAAAATTACATCCAGATCCGTAGACCACCTAGCGACAATTACAGGCACTGGAGGGAGCTGAAGGCGTGCCGCATCTAACTGCTAACAACAATCCGAAAAAATACCCCCTCCATTCCAAAATAAGTGTCTCAACTTTATACTAACTTCAGTACAAAGTTGTACTAAGGTTGAGACACTTATTTTGCGACGGTGGGAGTCGTAACACGTGACCTTTCTCGGTTGGTTTGCCATTAGATCCTCTTTCTTATTCTCATCAAAAAATAATGTAATCTATACAACTGTAACTTCAGGTCAAACGCTCCATCAGCTCATTACAGCTATCTAAAGTCACCTCACTATTCTCTAAAAACCATTATGTATGAATATTACAAAATAAATATAAATGAATTGAATTACAAAAAGCAAGGCATCAAACCTCTGCAGAGCAAGGCTATAATTTAAAATTATACAGGAACGTAACCACTACTTATTCTGAATACAAATATTGTACTAAACAGAAAATTATATTATATATTGTGACCATTCTCAAAATTTCACTTCTAGAGCACAAATTTATATACTCAATATACATACATTTGCAAGTGGTTTTACTGCTAACACCAATGTCGTGCTAAAATAGACCTAGCATAAAATCTGAGATAGGCATATAGCACAACAAAGAACTACAAAGAGGTCATTATGTACCTTAGATATGTACTCTACATTACATTTACATCACTCCATTGCCCACGGTCGATAAACGACGCACCTTTTTTTACAGCACTGCACTGTGGCACCGCTTCAAAGAATTGGTATGAATGGACCACAATGCCAGCAAAACCTGTCCACCATGACCTGTAAGACCCTTTATGCTCTTTCAGTTTATCATGGATCTTGAAATATAATGCATAGTCATGGTAGAGCGTCGAGGTTTGAAGGTGAGGCTGGATATTATGACTTCAAAGAGCCTTGATGCTGTCTCAGTTTTACCATGGATCTTGTAATATATTCCACGTCTACAAAAGTATATTTACGTACGTCAAATAAATTACTCATGGTACAGAATGTAAATAAATTCTTCACGCACAAAATGAAAAACCAATTCAACACGGAATTAATTTCAAGAAACCAATATCCAACACAATATGTAGTTAAAAAATTAACATTATTCTTTCAGTTAACAACTTCTTTCTTAACACGTAAATACAATGTGAGATGAAGCAGTAAAAACATTTAACGAGTTTTGTAAGTAGTAAAAAATTAATTATTGTTAGAGAGAGAAAACATACCCTGTGTAAATCTCTTTTCTCCATTACCCGGCTGAGTGAAACCGAACAACCGATCTTCATAGGAAAGTTGTCTTATGTTACTTAGCAGGCCCAAGAGCATCTTAACCGCGTGATCTGCCATGCACTATGCGTCAACGGCGCCCATCTGCTCTACAGGATCCCGCAAAATTCACAGATGTATTATCTAAAAGTCAAACGTACGTCTAGTCATCTCCTGAAAATATTCAAGTCAGACCCCGTGCGGGTACCAGGTTGCTCTGCATTACATATGTGAGTAAATCGTTACAGAAAAATATTTCAATCGACCTGAATTATTTGGTCTAAGTCTAACCAGATACTCCCTCCGTTCCAGATTACTTGTCGCAAGTATGGATGTATCTAGATGTATTTTAGTTCTAGATACATTCATTTTCGCGACGAGTAATTTGGAACGGAGGGAGTATGTGCTAAGCAACCACTCCATCAATTCCTGTACTTGGACATATGCCAAGGCATCTGCAAGCGCCTAGGTAAATACTCGTACAATCACCTCCACAAACCTGTGTGAGTTGCAACCCTGATTAATTTCATATGTGCATCATAAAAAGAATGGTCTTGCTGTTGGTTAAAGAGGGAGAGTAGTTATACCCGGCACGGCTCTACGAATTGTTCGAGTCCTCGTCGGCGTCGACCACATCCAGAGCCTCGACGGCGCATGTCCGGGAAGCCAGTGTATACCATCCTGCTCATGTTGCGTGGCCAAGAAGAGGACTGGGCCACGACGCGGTGCAGCAAGGGGAACGCTCCTTAGCCGCTGGTGGCGGAGGTGTGGTCCACGTGGCCTCCGGTCAGGACGCCAGCGAGGACATGGCGAGCGCAGACGCGAGATTGGAGAGGCCGGTGCGAGGGAGGCGGACGGCAGTGCGCTGACGGGTGCGGAAGGTAGACAAGGCGTTGGTGGGGAGGTGGCGAGGTGCTGCCGAGGAGATCGAGCGGCGGCCGAGGAGCTGGAGATCGGGTTGGGGCTGGGGCTGGGGCTGGCGACGACGTCACGACGCTAACCCTAGAGCGCCAGTTAAAACGTCGGGACGGGAGCAACAGAGAGCACATCGATTGTCTTTTTTTTTTTTTTTCCTTTTTGATGAGAATTAGCACATCGATTGTCATGTGTGGGTTTGTGTTGTACAAGGTTTTTTATAGGGATGTTGGCGCACGTGGACTTGCTGGGCCTGGCCCATGTGCTTGGCGGAGCGGAGGGAAGTGCGGACGATGGACAGCGAAACGCAGTCCAGGTATCTTCTGTAGTAGAGATCTTAGATAGATCTCAGCCATCAATCTTTATTTTTAACATAAAATCAACGGTTATAAAAAGGTGACGTATGCAGAACTATGAAAGGCTCCGTCCTTTATTATTATTAGGTAAAGATATGGGCCTACACCAGAAAGATGATTGTATAGGGATTTGAATGTAATTTTTGCATTCTTATGCCACTTCCATTTCGATGCATCGGCAGCTTGATAATGATGTACATAATTCAACATTCCATTCAACCTATTCATTTGAAAAAATTTAGCCCTATTCAACCACCTCCTAAAAGTCAATCTGCAGCCACATTCAGCCATTTGCTTCACAGTTCATTACAAATCAAGAGAAATCTCAAGATTGCTCATTCAGGGGCTTGTCCCCACACCAAGTATCATGCCAAAGGTCTGTCTTTTCTTCATTCCCAATTATCACATGTCTGTCTTTCATGTAGAATTACTTGATTTTTATTCAATTTGCCCAACTATTCTATATTATTTTTCTTTCCATCCATATGTTCTTTGTCAAGAATTGTGTTCGATATTTTGACCTGACTGAAATTAAGTGGATGCAAGGTAAAAAGAAATTGAATTGCTTCGCCATAAGCGACTCGCCTCCTTTCCTCTGCCGAAAGATGCTTAGCCAGAAGAGATTAAGGAGGAGAGCAGTCAAATATGATTCCGAGATGTTGAAGATGTTCTTCCTATAGTGGAGATAGTCACACATAATGATAGACCACTACCATATTATTAAAAGCTTGCGGTAAGAAGGGATTTTGTTTAGGGCCAATATTCTTTTTTTCATAGTTTTCTTTCCATCTCACAACTTCCATAACTTGAGTGACCTTGCACGCTGGAGGTATGATTTCGATCTTTGAATTGAATAATTAAAGGTTTAGAACCATTTAATCCATAATCATGGGAAATGCATAAATATACCCGTGAAAGAAAAGTGGGTAGACAAAGTATTGTTGATGAGTTTTATGTTTTTCTGAATACCCTCTGGAAAGCTACCGGAGCGGCTGCCTTTGTTGATTCCCCACAAAGGAATCATAGTATCCTACTTCCCCTTATCGCCCTAAGAGGAGGTAGTAGGGTTCCGACTCAAAGACTGTAACACCCCGGATGTAACTTTTCATATTTGTAACTCCAACTCTTGCCATTTTCGGCTATGTGTTATGATATTTCCTTCGTGGTCGGGTTTTGTCTTTCGTTTTGCATTTTGTTCATGTCATGCATCTCATATCATGTCATCATGTGCATTGCATTTGCATACGTGTTCGTCTCAAGCATCCGAGCATTTTCCCCGTTGTCCGTTTTGCAATCTGGCACTCCCATCTCCTCCGGCGCACCCCTCTTGTTTTCTTTTCGTGAGCGGGTGTTGAACATTCTCGGAATGGATCGAGTCTTGTCATGTGGCCTTGGTATACCACCGGTAGACCACCTGTCAAGTTTCGTGTCATTTGGAGGTCGTTTGATGCTCCAACGGTTAACCGGGTAACCGCAAAGTCCTTTTGTGTGTTGCAGCAAAACCCCTCTCTAACCAGCCCAAAACCCAGCAAACTCACCTCCATGCTCTCGTTCGTTCGATCACGATCGTGTGGGCGAAAACCGTGCTCCATTTGAAGTCTCCTAGCTCCCTCTACATATAAAAACACCTCCCCCTCCGGAAATCTTCGCAGACCAAAACCTAGATCAAATCGCCTCCGCGCGCCGGACGTGTCCGTCCCGCGCCGGACGCAGCCGCCGCCGCCCGACACGTGGCAGCCCGCCGCTGCCCGTACGCCGCAGCTCGGGGAGCCCGCATCCGGCCCCCGAGCCCACGGCGCCCCGCCCGCACGCCGCCGCCGTCCTCCTCCAGCACCCCCGCGCCTCCGCCGCCGCCTCGCCGGCGCCACGCCGCCGCCTTGCCGGCGCCACGCCTTGCCCCGCGCGCGGTCGCCTCCCTCCCCGTCCGGCGCCTCCTCCCCGACCCCGACGCCCTATCCCTCCGGCCGCCGTCCTCTCCTCAGCCCTCGAGCTCCGGCGACTGCAGCAGCTCCGGCGAGCCGAGCTCGAGCCAGATCCGATCGGGACTGCCCCAGGGTTGATTTTTCTCCCTCTCGATTTTTCTCCAAGTCCTAATATTTTTACATTACATGCCTCTGTTCATCGCATCATAACTCTCTGCATATAGCTCCGTTTCGTGCGTGTAATATACCGAAATGTTCGCCTCTAGATGCTCTTCATTTTGTTCCATCGTGCCATGTTCATTTGAGTCCATTTTGATGCCCAAATCTCTGGTGCAAGAGTGCTAGTTGCTGTTATCTGCTGTTACTTATAAGAACTTGAGGATTTGTTATTTTTGTTGCATTTAATCTGTGCATCTTATGGGCTTGAGCTCTACATGTGTTTTGATGTATGCCATGCTATATTTACAGAGGTGTATGCCATGTATTTTTGTGATCTCTGTGGTGACTAGCACAAGCATGCAAACTAGGCTCCGTAATGTTTCTGATTTCAGGGACTTAGTAATTTTACTAAGTCTGTGACTGCTGTTATTTTGTTGCTATGTATCCATGTGGCTACAGAGAGATATATGCTCCTTTTGGAGATGTTCAGTAAGGATGTGTTGTAGATATTGTTGTAATTGATCCATTCATGCCCTTGTTTGCAATTATGGAGTGCCATAGCATGACTCCATCTTGCTCTACTTTTGCTATAAAATATTTCTGGCAGATTATTAACATGATATTCAATTTTGCCAAGCTCGTTGTAGTTGTTTCATCCATGATATGTATTTGTTCTTGCCATTGATAACTTCATAAACTTGCCATCTTGCTGTAGGTATGCTTGTTTTGTCATGCATTGCTTTGTGTTGAGTGCATCAAGCTCACCAAGATGCCTTCATATTACTGTTTCTGTCATTCTCTGTTTTCTGCCAAGTCTGAAACCTGTTAACGAAACTTGCTATGTTTACATGGTTGCCATCATATCTTCTGGTCCTTTTTGGCTCATGGTCAGTAAGGGACTTTTGTTCTTTGCATTCATTATTTTCGTGCCATGCCTTGTTTTGCTATGTTAGTCCTGTAGCATGTGTTTTTCTTGCTCTGAACTTTGCTACCTGATGCTGTTTCAGCCATGTCCAGTAATTTCACCAAGTCTGTGAACCTGATATCTTTTGCACTTTTGCCATGCTTGTTTGAGCCTGTTATGTTATGACCTAGCCGTAGCTCAGTGTTCATCTTTTATCAAGCATCTCCTGTAGGTTACTTCTATATGCTTTGTTGCTATGTTGGAGTGCTGTAGCATAGTTTCTTGATGTATTCTAAGTGCTATCATGCTGTTAATCACAGATTCGTGTCATTCTTGTTTTGCTTGCCATTTGCAAACCGTGCATCCGTTTCCGGTGATGTTTATATCGATTTCGATCAAAATCATCTCATCTTTCCAGTGGCATGCCTGGTTTGCCAAGTTACTACCTTGTTCATCATTTTTCTTCCGGAGCACGCATATGCATCACATATCATATCTTGCATATCATTCATGTTTTGCATCACGTTGCTTGTGCATTTTCATGATTGATTGTGGTTCCGTTGCTTGTGTTCTTGTTTTGGGTAGAGCCGGAAGACGAGTTCATGAACGAGGAACCTGTTGAGTACGCTTACGAGGATCAAGCTTTCGACAACTCTGAGAACCTTGCAGGCAAGATGACCATACCCTCGAAATCACTTCTATCTTTGCTTTGCTAGTTGTTCGCTCTATTGCCATGCTGCGCTACCTATCACTTGCTATATCATGCCTCCCATATTTCCATGTCAAGCCTCTAACCATCCTTTCCTAGCAAACCGTTGTTTGGCTAAGTCATCGCTTTTTGCTCAGCCCGTCTTATAGCGTTGCTAGATGCAGGTGAAGTTGAAGTTGGTTCCATGTCGGAACATGGATATGTCAGATATCACAATATCTCTTATTTAATTAATGCATCTATATATTTGGTAAAGGGTGGAAGGCTCGGCCTTATGCCTGGTGTTTTGTTCCACTCTTGCCGCCCTAGTTTCCGTCATACCGGTATTATGTTCCTTGAGTTTGCGTTCCTTACGCGGTTGGGTGATTTATGGGACCCCCTTGACAGTTCGCCTTGAATAAAACTCCTCCAGCAAGGCCCAACCTTGGTTTTACCATTTGACCACCTACCACCTACACTTCCCTTGGGTTTTCGCGAGCCCGAGGGTCATCTTATTTTAGACCCCCACGGGCCAGTGCTCCTTCGAGTGTTGGTTCGAACCGAGCTGCCTGCGGGGCCACCTTGGGGAAACTTGAGGACTGGTTTTACTCGTAGCTAGTCTCATCCGGTGTTGCCCTGAGAACGAGATATGTGCAGCTCCTATCGGGATTTGTCGGCACATCGGGCGGCTTTGCTGGTTTTGTTTTACCATTGTCGAAATGTCTTGTAAACCGGGATTCCGAGACTGATCGGGTCTTTCCGGGAGAAGGTTTATCCTTCGTTGACCGTGAGAGCTTATGATGGGCTAAGTTGGGACACCCCTGCAGGGTATTATCTTTCGGAAGCCGTGCCCGCGGTTATGAGGCAGATGGGAATTTGTTAATGTTCGGTTGTAGAGAACTTGTCACTTGACTTAATTAAAATACATCAACTATGTGTGTAGCCGTGATGGTCTCTTCTCGGCGGAGTCCGGGAAGTGAACACGGTTTGAGTTATGCATGAACGTAAGTAGTTTCAGGATCACTTCTTGATCATTTCTAGCTTCGCGACCGTTGCGTTGCTTCTCTTCTCGCTCTCTTTTGCATATGTTAGCCATCATATATGCTTAGTGCCTGCTGCAGCTCCACCTCATTACCCCATCCTTTCCTATAAGCTTAAATAGTCTTGATCTCGTGGGTGTGAGATTGCTGAGTCCTCGTGACTCACAGATTCTACCAAAACAGTTGCAGGTGCCGACGATCCCAGTGCAGATGACGAAACCGAGCTCAAGTGGGAGTTCGACGAGGAACGTGGTCGTTACTATGTTTCTTTTCCTGATGATCAGTAGTGGAGCCCAGTTGGGACGATCGGGGATCTAGCATTTGGGGTTATCTTACTTTCGTTTGGATTTGACCGTAGTCGGTCTATGTGTGGATTTTGGATGATGTATGAATTATATTTATGTATTGTGTGAAGTGGCGATTGTAAGCCAACTCTTGTTATCCCATTCTTGTTCGTTACATGGGATTGTGTGAAGATGACCCTTCTTGCGTCAAAACCACAATGCGGTTATGCCTCTAAGTCGTGCCTCGATACGTGGGAGATATAGCCGCATCGTGGGCGTTACAAGTTGGTAATCAGAACCATCCCCGACTTAGGAGCCCCCTGCTTGATCGAATTGCTGGCATTGTTGAGTCTAGTACAAAAATGTTTTGAGTCTTAGGATTATATATATCGGAGAGTAGGATTCTTTTTACTCCTCAGTCCCTTCGTCGCTCTGGTGAGGCCTCCTGACGTAGAAGTTTTGACTCTTCTCTCCTCAAATTTCACTAAATTTTTTTTTAGGATCACGCGGGTATCTTAGAATCGTTCCGATGGTTTTGTGACGAGAACATTGTTCTTGGTGCCTCCTGACATTTAGGGGTTGTGGCAGTGTCCCGGGGAGTTGAGCTCCGAGGTGTTGTCGTCACAATTTTATCGTTGCAGTTCTGGAATACCTGAGTTTCGCCGACATCGAAATCTCTTTTATGCAGTTGTTGGTGAGATCACCTCGACGCCACCCAGTACTGGGGCGGGAGTTCGGGAGTATTGCCAGAACTCGTATAACGGATGCTTTTCGAAGGTTGAGGTAAACGATTTCCGAAGTTTTCTTGGTTATGTGTTGACGGATGGATACAGCTGGATCTAGGGATTGCTAGTTTGGGTGATATATTTTGTGTCCCCTGTATCCCCAACACCAGATTGCATAACCAGAAAGTTTCGGGAGTTTATAAGTGGGAATTCAAGTAGCTCCTAGGATATCTTTCCGACAGACGCATGATATGAGATTGGGGTTCGACGTCTAGTGGTCCGCCTTTCCACGGTTGGTTTTACAGTGGTCTCGTAGTGTCTTAAAGAGTCCTTGGCTATGCCGACTCGGGGATGCTTCGTATGTCATGTGCACTGCCTTGTACATGATGGTGCTGTAAGATTGAGCCCGTGTGGGCCCCACCACGAAAAGTTCGGACGAAATCTCTATCATATGTTTGTTCCGGCTTATTCTGCAAGCCAATACTTTGTTTTGTTTTGAATTGTGGTATTCGACTTGCTTCGAAGTTAAATGTTGATTCCATACCTTTTTCTAAGTGGCTTCTCAACTAATGGAAGTGTGATGATTTACTATGGAATTCATTCGTTCATCCTCGTTCGAATGTTTATTGTGAAGACTACATGTTGCAATTTCTATCCGTTGATTCTACTTGTCTATTTGTCTATCAAGATGCTAACGGATGTCACCCTCTTCAGGATGGCTCCGCCAACGCGTCAGAATCCAGAACGCAATGAAGGGAGTCAGGCGAACCCTCCACCTCCACCTCCGCCTCCGGAGGCATGGCAAGCTATCATGGCAGCCACCAACGCCAATGCTCAGATGATTCTGTAACTCTTGCAAGAACGCACCCAAGGGCAAGGCAATCAAGGAAATCAAGGTCAAGGCAACAATCAGCCTCACTTCGCTACCCTCAACCAGTTTCTCGCAAATCAGCCCAAGTCTTTCAGCTACTGTGCCGAGGCCACGGATGCCGATGATTGGCTCGTGGACATCAACAAGCATTTTGAATGTAGCAATGTCAGGCCTGAGGACTATGTCAAGTTCGCTTCTTTTCAGCTCAAGGACCAAGCTGCTGATTGGTATCAACAATACAAAGATTCCAGAGGAGGTCGTGTGATCACTTGGACTGACTTCTGTCGGGACTTCAAAGCGCACCACATTCCACAAAGTGTTGTTGAGAGCAAGCGTGAGGAGTTCCGCAATCTCAAGCAAGGCAACATGTCTGTGTATCAATTCAACATCCAGTTTCAGAAACTTGCTCGCTTCGCTAAACAAGACGTTCCCGATGAAAAGAGCATGATCTATCACTTCAGAGGTGGCCTTAGAGAGGATCTGCAGTTAGCTCTCGTTCTTGTTGAGCCTACTCAGTTTGATCAATTCTATAATATGGCACTGAAGCAAGAGGCTGCTCAGCTCAAGTGTGAGGCTTCTAAGAAGAGAGTCAGGGACGCAGTTCAGTCTTCTTCTTCCTCACTAGTGGCTGCTAAGCAACAGAAGTTCTGGTTGCCTCCTCCTCCTCCGTTTCATCAGTCTTACCAGCAGAAGAACAAAGGTGGCCATGGATCTTCCCACCCACCCAACCCTGGCTATCAGAACAAGTCTCAGAATCAAGCTCCAAAGTCGAATGCTCCTTATCATCGTCCACTCTCAGAGGTGACTTGCAACAAGTGTCAACAGAAAGGTCACTATGCTAACAAGTGCTTCAATCAAAGGCGCCTTCCGCCTCCTCCTCCTGTCAGATCTTCCAGCAATGCAGTGGTCAAGCATAATCCCAAGTCTGCAAAGGTGAACATGATGAATGCAGCTCAAGCGGAGGAATCTACTGATGTGATAATGGGTAATCTTCCTGTTAATGACTTTCCTACAAAAGTCTTATTTGATACTGGTGCATCGCATTCTTTCATGTCATACCCATTTGCATCGAAGCACAATTTTGACACAGAGGAATTATCTAGAGCAATGCAAGTTATTTCTCCGGCTAAGCGTTTGAGCTCCAGCATGATGGTTCCGGATGTTTCCACCAAGATGGGAAACTATAAATTTCTGTCTTCTCCAATTGTTCTTGGTGACTCGGATATTGATCTTATTCTCGGGATGGACTGGCTTTCTAAGCACAAGGCTCAACTTGATTGTGCTGCCAGGGAAATTCAATTGACACACTCTTCTGAGGATGTTATCATTTATGCCGCGCGTGATGAAACCATTCAGTTGTTTTCTCTCAATGAGAAGGGCGAATTGAATGCTATCTCTCAGATTCCAGTCGTTTGTGAGTACCAAGATGTCTTTCCAGAAGAGCTTCCGGGTATGCCTCCTCACCGGCCAGTTGAGTTCGTTATCGATCTTGAGCCTGGCACTGAACCCGTTTGCAAGCGTCCATACAAGCTTGGACCCAAGGAGCTGAAGGAATTGAAGAAACAGCTCGATGAACAAGAGCGTCTGGGTTTGATCAGACCGAGTTCATCTCCATGGGGTTGTGGTGTTCTTTTTGTCCAGAAGAAGGATGGCACGGAACGACTTTGTGTCGACTACCGTCCATTGAACAAGAAGACAATCAAGAACAAGTATCCACTTCCCAACATCAATGAGCTATTTGAGCAACTTAAAGGTGCTAAAGTATTCTCCAAGCTTGACCTTCGTATGGGTTATCATCAGATTCGCATTCGTGAAGAAGATATTCCCAAGACAGCATTCAGAACAAGCTTTGGTTCTTATGAATATACTGTCATGTCTTTCGGCCTTGTCAATGCTCCTCCAACATTCTCTCGGATGATGAATTTCATCTTCAACCCCTATACCAATGAATTCGTCCTGGTGTATCTTGATGATATCTTGGTCTTCTCCAAGAATAAGAAGGATCATGCCAAACATTTGCGATTGGTGCTCGACAAACTCAGAGAGTATCAATTTTATGCGAAGTTTTCCAAATGTGAGTTTTGGCTCGATGAAGTTCTTTACCTTGGTCACATCATCTCTGCCAAGGGCATCGCTGTTAATCCTGAGAAGGTGTCTGCAATTGTGAATTGGGAACCTCCTCAGAATGTCAAGCAGCTTCGCAGTTTTCTTGGTCTTGCAAGCTATTGCCGAAGATTCGTTGAGAATTTCTCTAAGATTGCAAAGCCTTTTTCCAACCTCCTCCAGAAGCAAGTGAAGTATGTCTGGTCTCCTGAGTGTGACGTTGCTTTCAACACTCTCAAAGAGAAACTACTCACAGCTCCTGTCTTAACTCCTCCTGACGAATCCAAACCATTCGAAGTTTTCTGTGATGCTTCTCTCCAAGGTCTCGGTGCTGTGTTAATGCAAGAGAAGAAAGTTGTGGCCTATACCTCTCGTCAGTTGAAGCCAAATGAAAACAACTACCCCACTCACGATCTTGAGTTGGCGGCAGTTGTCCATGCATTAATAACATGGAGACATCTCTTGTTGGGAAGAAAAGTGGACATATTCACCGATCACAAGAGTCTCAAGTACATCTTCACTCAGCCCAACCTCAACCTCAGGCAAACTCGATGGGTCGAAATGATTCAAGAGTACAATCCAAGTATTGAATATACTCCAGGCAAGGCCAATGTCATTGCAGATGCTTTGAGCAGGAAGGCTTATTGCAACAACTTAATCCTCAAGCCATTCCAACCGGATCTTTGTGAAGCTTTCCGCAAGCTGAATCTCCAAGTTGTTCCTCAAGGCTTTCTTGCCAACCTCATAGTCTCTCCTACTTTGGAAGATCAAATTCGTGAGGCACAACTCCTGGATACCATGGTGAAGAAGGTGAAACGTGGTATCGACAAGGGTCTTTCCAAATACAAGTGCTATCGCATTGATGACAGAGACACTTTATTCTTCGAGGACCGGATTGTGGTTCCTAAAGGTGATCTAAGGAAAGTCATTATGAATGAGGCGCACAATTCTCTTCTTTCCATTCATCCTAGAAGTACGAAGATGTATCATGACCTCAACCAGTCGTATTGGTGGACTCGAATGAAGCGAGAAATCGCTCAATTCGTGAATGAATGTGATGTCTGTCGAAGGGTGAAAGCAGAACACCAACGACCAGCTGGTCTCCTCCAACCTCTTGCTATCCCAGAATGGAAGTTTGATCATATCGAAATCGACTTCGTGACTGGGTTTCCAAAGTCCAAGCGTGGAAATGATGCTATCTTCGTTGTCATCGACAAGCTTTCTAAAGTGGCTCATTTTCTTCCAATTAAAGAATCTATCACAGCAGCTCAGTTGGCAGAGCTATACACCTCCAGGATTGTCTCCTTGCACGGCATTCCACAATTGATTTCCTCAGATCGTGGAAGCATCTTCACTTCTAAGTTCTGGGACTCCTTCCAGAAGGCCATGGGCACCAACATTCGCTTCAGCACAGCTTTCCATCCTCAAACTAGTGGCCAAGTCGAGCGAGTCAATCAAATTCTTGAAGATATGCTCAGGGCTTGTGTCATTTCCTTTGGCATGAAATGGGAAGATTGTCTTCCATATGCCGAATTCTCCTACAACAACAGCTTCCAAGCGAGTTCGGGCAAGGCCCCATTCGAGATTCTCTATGGCAGAAAGTGCCGTACTCCTCTCAATTGGTTAGAGACTGGTGAACGCCAACTTCTTGGCAATGACTTAATCACAGAGGCTGAAGAAATGTGTAAAGTCATCCGTGAAAATCTCAAAGCCGCGCAATCGCACCAAAAGAGTTACTATGATAGTAAGCACCGTGATGTGGCTTTCGAGATCGGAGACCATGTCTACCTCCGCGTCTCTCCAATCAAAGGCACTCGTCGCTTCGGTATCAAAGGGAAGCTTGCCCCTAGATACGTGGGTCCTTTCAAGATCATTGGCAAAAGAGGCGACCTCGCCTATCAACTTGAGCTTCCCTCCAACTTCGCGGACGTGCACGATGTGTTCCACGTGTCATAGCTCCGCAAGTGCTTCAAGACTCCTGAGCGCACCATCAACTTTGAAGAGATTGACCTCCAAGAAGATCTGTCTTATCATGAGCACCCCGTTGCTATTCTTGAAGAAACTGAGCGCAAGACTCGCAACAAGTCTATCAAATTCCTGAAAGTGAAGTGGTCGCATCATTCCGACCGAGAAGCCACCTGGGAACGCGAGGACCACCTCCGTTCCGAATATCCGGAGTTCTTTCAGTCCTAGATCTCGGGACGAGATCCTCTCGTAGTGGTGGAGTGTTATAACACCCCGGATGTAACTTTCCATATTTATAACTCCAACTCCTGCCATTTTCGGCTATGTGTTATGATATTTCCTTCGTGGTCGGGTTTTGTCTTTCGTTTTGTATTTTGTTCATGTCATGCATCTCATATCATGTCATCATGTGCATTGCATTTGCATACGTGTTCGTCTCAAGCATCCAAGCATTTTCCCCGTTGTCCGTTTTGCAATCCGGCACTCCCATCTCCTCCGGCGCACCCCTCTTGTTTTCTTTTCGTGAGCGGGTGTTGAACGTTCTCGGAATGGACCGAGTCTTGTCAAGTGGCCTTGGTATACCACCGGTATGAAGGGGAACGCAGCAGAAAACAAAAATTTTCCGACCTACGCACCAGCCCAGGACCACTATGGAGACTGCATAGAAGGTTTGATCTTTTTCGTTACCGACTCGTAGCGCAGCGGGAAGTAGAGTCGATGACGATCGGCGGTGCAGATCCCCGCAGATAGGATTTACAACCTCCCAACCGCGAGGATGTATACTCTCATCTGCTCCTCAGACAGCCCCCCGGGAGGCGGTCGAACAGTCCCCCGGACGGTGTCGCGGACAGCCCTTCGGGAGGACCTTCGAAACTCGAACGGTCACTCGGACAGCCCTTCGGGAGGACCTTCGAAACTCGGACGGTCACACGGACAGCCCTTCGGGAGGCACTCACGAACTAAGACCTAAACTACGATCTCTCTACAGAGTTGCACACATACGGTGTCATCTATCCGGCAGGGCTTCGCCGTCCAGAACTAGTTCCCACCGGAACCCAGACAGCCTTTCGGCTCTACGAAACTATTTCGCTGGGAGGGAGAGAGAAGCCAGATCATGCATGGCACTTGTATGTGAGAAGGGATGATCCTTTAGGCAGCCCCCTCCACCCCTATTTATAGGCCAAGCCCAAGGGTGGCTTCTCCAAGAAGCCAAGGGGGGAAATACCAAAAAGGCCCTCAAGGTGGCTTCTCCAAGAAGCCAAGCAAAAAGCACTTTCACTATTCATGATGACATTTTTCAGCGTCCGTTCGAACTGAAAATATTTATGTGGGCTCAGAACATTTCTAGTACCCACTAAAATAATTTTCAACGCGTTCCGAAACAATTTCGGTTTAGTGATTTTCATCTGCGAAAAGCAAACAAGAATGCGTTTTCACTATTCATGAAGACAATTTTTCGCGTCCACTAAATCCGAAAATATTTCTGTGGGTCTTAGAATAATTCCAGTACCCACTAAAATGATTTTGGATTCGTTCTGAAACAATTTCAGATTAGTGAATTTCATCTGCGAAAAACAGCCAAAGCGGTACCGGCAGCTCCGAAACATTTTCGGTTTTTATTTCTGAAAATTCCAAAAAGTTTCCAGAATGATTCTGGCACCCTCCAAGAATTATCAGGCATGTGCCAAACCATTTTGACTTAATGGCATACCCCGAAACAACTTTTTCGGTTTCACCGAAACTCATCCGGTGACCTCTCTCTGCGGAACTTTTCCGCTGTCCGAAACTTTTCGGTGTCCGAAACTTTTCCGGTAATTTTCTCTCAGACTCCTTGTCTAGTATTCAGCAGATAGATGACCCTTAAGCGTGTGACCCTATAGGTCCGGTGAAGTATAGACATGACCCGGAACCCCTTCCGATCAATGATCAACATCGGAGCCGTGGACACCCATATTGACCCCTATACCCACACGAATGAATATTCGAGTGAACCTCCAGTTGCAGTGAGCTATTCCTGTTGCTTCGCGATATGTTACAAATACCCGAGGTGAGACATGGTGGCATTCCCGTGGATCAACAACTTGTCCACTATGCTAGTTATCTCGTTACCGGTATTGTTCTCTTTTCTCGTTATTGTGTTCCGGCATCCCCGTGATCAAATCACAAAGTGTCTGGCCAGACGATGATGGATACCATAACACCGAGAGGGCCCGAGTATATCTCTCCATCGTCGGAGGAGCAAATCCCAATCTCGAGATATCAAGTTACTTAACACTTTCCCATGAACCCGTAAGCTGCCGTAATAGCCATCCAGTTACGGATGACGTTTAACAAACCCCAAAGTTCATGAAGCAAGCATGAAGAAACTCGATACTCTCATGTCTAAGGAATTATGCAAACTTAACTATCTCTGTGTTATAAACCATTAACTTGTGACGAATGTATCTCATAGCATAACATCAATTCGGGCCGATTCAACACAAATGTCCTTCCTGACATTGTGCCCTCAAAGTTGCTTGGCATAGACATGCCCATGATTGGGAAAACATAATCATCATGCAACACTTGAGCTAGTCTTAGAGGCATGACTAGGAATACAATTTATCGTTTATTATTCCACACGTGCATATGGGTTCTCCCCAGAGCCTTTATGGATATACGGGCTCGGGAACCACAACAGTTATAGCATGGAACATAAACATAATATGAACTTGGAGATAAATAATATCATTTATTATTGCCTCTAGGGCATATCTCCTACAGACTCCCACTTGCACTAGACTCAATAATCTAGTTAATGCTAATGCACTTTACACCTATGGCACACCGGTGTAAATATGCTTCGCTTGTGGTATAGCCTGATGTCCAACGGATCTGACGACTTCAGCTCCGTGTGTATCTTTGCATGTCCTCGCGTTTTCACGTTTTCACAAAATTCATATTTTGTGTGGACTTGGCTTTGTATGTATGTGAATCACAGGTCGAACCTGGATTCCTCAGACTGAGTTATGGAGCAACTATCTGCAGTAGTGTCCCATTGTCAAAAGCCATCTTGGAACCATACTAAGTTCATGAATGAACTATATGATTCAACATCTTCTTTGTCGCTTCTAAAGCGTCAACATACTTAGCCCTTGTTATAGAATTCGCCACAGTAACTAGTTTGAACAAATTCCAACTAACTGTGCCACCACATTGTGTGTTACACAAAACCCTTAATTTAAATTGAAAATCGCATGGAGAAAAGATGAAGACTGTATCGATGTAACATTTTACAACGAACTCTTCATGATCTTTGCTTGTGAGAAAACCATGTCATCAGTACTTACTCTAGTACTCTGTGACATCTTTCACTGTTGTCCCATGATCAGTAATTTGATCACTTTGGTATCCATACTCGCAACACCTTCGGAGTATCGGACATATCTGGTTGTTTTACATACCATGGAATACATGATTAATCCAAACACAAGAGTGTGTGGAATCTCCATCATGTATTTTACTCATCAGTGTTTTGGGACACTGAGTCTCGCAAAAACTCTTTCCATGTGACTTCGGCAAGAATCACTCCATGGCGTTTTAAATGCTAAAAGGTTTTAGCATCTTGTCAATATGTATTCATTGCTTAGCCCCATTAGGTAAATCTATCTCCATAGATCATCATGCCTAATATTGAGGCTATTTAGCCTAAGCACTTCATCGAAAAACTATTTTCAAATGAAGTCCTAATTCGTGTCAAGAAATTTATTTCCAATTACCAATGTGCCAAGCACATAAGGTTTTTAGAAATATTATTACGCTCCCACTTACTTTCTTGAATTACAAGCATCTTCGTTACCCATTGATGAAGTCAAACCCCTTTGACCATTTTATCAAAGCACGAAGATTCCAACTCCATTTTGCTCTCTTCTGTCCATAGCTGGAACTCTGAAGTTTGCACCCTTACTAGCATCCTCTGGATAGACAAAATGCCTTGGACTGTAACACATGCAAGTCCTTGGTTTCATTTCCATCAGATGGAAATCCTATTGTCATCCATGTTTCATATCTCATGATTGAAATATGTATTAATTGCTAGTTCAACCCGAACCGACTTTAAGCATCGCTACGATGAAAACAACCTCATCGTAGTCAACTCTTGAACTTGTTATTTCAACAAGTCGAGCTTTATGGATAAAACATTTTTATCCCTATCAGTTTTAAGTTCCATAAATATTCGTTAGACTCTAAGTCTTCCGAAAGGTGTATCAAGGTTTTAATCTTGAATCACTTATATGGAAACTAACTCGGGTTGTATTGGCATTTAGCCAATTCTGGAGTCAGGGCCCATCAACGCTTCCTTGTGTATCGTAGGTATAATGTTGTCTAACAACAATATCTCGTTTGCGCACCTGAGAGGTTTGCACGAGCCTTGCCTACGTGGTTCAGCTGCAAGTTCGACCGAAGTTCATACATTTTATTGTAGAGACTTCTGTATCAGTCGCAGTAGGAAACTCTGGAATTACTTCCAAGGTCTCTTTCCTTTGATCTGATGACAAAGATACTGTTTATCTCGTCGAGTTGCACTATTCTCCCACTCACCTTTTTGAAAGAACCATTCTCTTTAAAAGCACACCGTTTCGCGGCAAAACTATTTGCCTTGGTATAGTGAGGGAGGAATACCCAACATTTTGGTATAACCTACAAAGTAGCACTTGTCTGATTTGGAATAGGTTTGTAACCTTTTACACAAGCCCCATATTCCAAATGTTAAGAAAAGATATAACATGGTTGGGCGTACCATACCATGGCTTCATTTCAACAGACCCGATGTAGCTCTTTTCAGTGTAAAAGCCGCAGTCTCTAAAGCATCACTTTAAAAGGGATAATGACAAATTTATTTATGTCATCTTTGACCTTACCATGTCATAAATGGTTTGATTACATCTCCACGGACTTTCCACTTGCAGTGGTGTTCCGGGAGGTGCAAGTTATGAAACCCCTTTCACAACTCATCAGACATTCGCTAAACATGTAACTCAAATATTCATTTGTGCAATAAAATTGCAGAAACATAATTTTCTTGTTACAATAACTTCTACTTCATTTTGAGAACCTTTCGAATGATTTCAAAAGATCCAGACTTACGTCTCATCAAGTAAATATCCATATATCTACTTGAGTCATTTCCGAAGATAAATAAATCCACCACTAACAACACTTATCGGACTACACACATCAAATGTATGATCACTAATAAGTTTGTTGTTCGTTCCTTATGGCCTGTGAACGGTATTTTAGTCACTTCACTTTTCGGAGGAAAGTTGCAAGTGTCAGATGATTCAAAATCAAAAAGACTTCAAAATCCATCATAATGGAATTTTCCATGCGGGTTTCTCCAATCTGACCAAATGTAGTGCCACACTTGTGTGGTATTCTTTTAGTCTTGCGACATTTAGCGTCAGTGTTATGGATGTATCATATTACCATCAATATTCATAACATACGTCCCATCGATGATGGAAGTATGGCCCTTATGTTATTCATAATACTTAACAATAATTGTTGTTTTTATGAACAACTCTTTTGCAACAAACATTGTGCAATGGGCTAGAGTGTATGAAACTCTAAAATGAATTATGAAAGTAAACCCAGAGGTATTGTATTATTATCAATATTCATAACATACATCTCATTCATAATGAAAGTATGGCCCTTGTGTTATTCATAACATCGAACATAAAAGTTCTCTTATGAACAACCTTCTTGCAAGATACCTTATGCAATGGGATAGAGTTTGTAAAACTCTAAATGAATTATGAAAATAAATACAGACGGCAATACACCGATGGAAGGTATAGTAACATTTACTATGTTCCCTGTGTATACCTTAACCTCATTTCTAGCTAGTCTTTCAGGCCATAGTAGTTCTTACATCGAGTTGCAACAGAATGCAATCGAGCGGGCATTTTTGTGATGAACTCACAATACCCAAGAATTAGTGATTAACATGTTTAACCATAATTCGCAAGAACTATATCTTTGACCAGCCTTCTATACATCAAAAACTTGTATGACATTCATACATGAGCTGGATATTCCAGTCTTCTTTCCTTTTGCCTTTATACTTCTAACAGTTTAACTTTTAGTATTTCTCCTACTCTCAGAAGAAGCACCCAACTTAAGAGTGGCATTAGCCCCGGACTTCCTAGGCATGTAAGTCATACTAACACCCTTTGGACACTTCCTTTCTCTTTAAGTTGTTGTTTTATTCACCTTTCATTATATGACAGGCGTTCTTCTGGATCCCTTTCCCAACAGTCAAATGCATAGTAAACACTTTTACTAATACTTGCAAACAAACATTGCTTTGTTTGTATCTGAAAATAATTTTCAGTTCCATGAATATCATATAACTATCCCAACTTTCGAAGTTTGGGTTTCATGGAAGCAAACATATTCCACTTGACCGTAGCAGAATTCTAGCTTTTGGATCGAAGGACGAGAGTCACATGATCCATAGCATTAGCGGGAGGATACGGAAAGCATGCGATAGGACAAAGTCCTTCTCGGCACTTTTGAGGAAAATCCTCATATTACGTTACCAATCGTAAAGTTTTAACCAGATATTTAACAGCTATTCAATTTTAATAGGGAAGGTGGAAATGCGAGCCATTATTCTACAACTATTATGCAAACCACACTTTGACAGTGTTCAAAATTAATTGCATTGAGAATTAAACATGTTAATTCAACAGTGCACTCCCACTCAAATCAATATCACTCAAAATTGATTGTGAGTGATACAAGACCCACATTTCAATTGTTCGCCATTGGTGTAACACCACTGATGACGAAAAATCTCAACCGGTAGGCCAACTTGCCAATCACATCTCTATGTGACTCTTGTTCATCTTTCGATGCGTGTGTTCCGAGCTCATGACGGTCATGCCTGAACGTCAAGACAACCAAGTGATCTCGCTGCGAGGTCTCAACTCACCCGCCTCACACTTCTCTAATCGTTCGTACCCATGTGACACGGCGCACCCCGAAAAGATAGGTGCCGTGACGGTGCTACACTTGGGAGAACACTAACTACTTGGTATTTTTGTGAGAGATCACCCTAATAAAAAGCGACTAGCGCGCAACCAAGAAGGGTGCATCATAAGGGATAAACATCTCAGGCAATTAATAATAGCATGATATGGTATAGCCCTTTCTGACGGAGAAGTATTTCATTTCTTCGTCTTCGGCATTCGTGTTGGTGTTCACCTTCGCGAAGATTGCCACCACCTTGTCGATGCACCAGATAATATTGCTATCTCCATAGCGTATAAAATTAATGCATTACTTAAGGTTGACACGTAGGTCATTAAAGTGCAATCATATGGCTCCAGCCATCATGCCGAATCATGACACGCAGGTCATGTTAATCAAATTACATCATATAGTCATCTCATACATAATCGAATTAGTATGAGCACTGCTATACCACATCACATGCACATCCTGCAAAACAAAGTTAGACGCCTCTAATCGGTTTATGCAAAATTTATTTTATGTGGCTTCTAAGGTTTTGACTTAAACCGCAGCGACCAACGTTCATCATCAAGTATCATAGTTCATGTCGCTAGATTAACATTGCAGGGTGTATGAAGCACGAGACAATAAACTCTCGAACCCCATACTAAACTTCGTCATACGCATGAACCCCGTGCAGATCATATCTGCATTGCCCTGTCGTCTGCGAATTTCATCTTTCTTTTGACTACGGCAGAACCCAAAGAACTGATAGCACTTCCATGATCAATCAGGATCATGGATTGCCAGAACTTTGTCAAATTCCACCATGCTATCTCGAGATTGAGCAAACGCAAATTCTAGGGAAGCAACAAGAACATCGGGTAACAGATTTCATCTGTCACCCGCATAAATAATTTTCAGCAATAGATCTCATCTACTACCTAATTATATTATGCAATACCCATACATCTCTATGTATTCTAGATCGCAACCTGCATCTACGCATAGCACGGCTCATGATGCCACTGAAGGGTAACGCAGCAGAAAACAAAAAATTTCCGACCTACGCACCAGCCCAGGACCACTATGGAGACTGCATACAAGGTTTGATCTTTTTCATTACCGACTCGTAGCGCAGCGGGAAGTAGAGTCGATGACGATCGGCGGTGCAGATCCCCGCAGCTAGGATTTACAACCTCCCAACCGCGAGGATGTATACCCTCATCTGCTCCTCAGACAGCCCTCCGAGAGGCGGTCGAACAGTCCCCCGGACAGTGTCGTGGACAGCCCTTCGGGAGGACCTTCGAAACTCGAACGGTCACTCGGACAGCCCTTCGGGAGGACCTTCGAAACTCGGACGGTCACACGGACAGCCCTTCGGGAGGCACTCACGAACTAAGACCGAAACTACGATCTCTCTACAGAGTTGCACACATACGGTGTCATCTATCCGGCAGGGCTTCGCCGTCCAGAACTAGTTCCCACCGGAACCCAGACAGCCTTTCGGCTCTACGAAACTATTTCGCTGGGAGGGAGAGAGAAACCAGATCATGCATGGCACTTGTATGTGAGAAGGGATGATCCTTTAGGCAGCCCCCTCCACCCCTATTTATAGGCCAAGCCCAAGGGTGGCTTCTCCAAGAAGCCAAGGGGGGAAATACCAAAAAGGCCCTCAAGGTGGCTTCTCCAAGAAGCCAAGCAAAAAGCACTTTCACTATTCATGACGACATTTTTCAGCGTCCGTTCGAACTGAAAATATTTATGTGGGCTCAGAACATTTCCAGTACCCACTAAAATAATTTTCAACGCGTTCCGAAACAATTTCGGTTTAGTGATTTTCATCTGCGAAAAGCAAACAAGAATGCGTTTTCACTATTCATGAAGACAATTTTTCGCGTCCACTAAATCCGAAAATATTTCTGTGGGTCTTGAATAATTCCAGTACCCACTGAAATGATTATGGATTCGTTCTGAAACAATTTCAGATTAGTGAATTTCATCTGCGAAAAACAGCCAAAGCGGTACCGGCAGCTCCGAAACATTTTCGGTTTTTATTTCTGAAAATTCCAAAAAGTTTCCAGAATGATTCTGGCACCCTCCAAGAATTATCAGGCATGTGCCAAAACCATTTTGACTTAATGGCATACCCTGTCGGGGATATACCCCGCGGTATGACCCTGCCGGAATTGGCGACTCACTGGTGACCCGCCCGGAGCTTGGCGATTCACAGATAACCAGCCTGATCTTGGCGACTCATTAGTAACCCGGCGGGCGGGTCAGATGGACAACAAGGCCCAAAGCCCAGAAGGCCGGCTCACGTTATGATGGGCCGGATTAAGAGGGAAGGGATGACGAATATTTCCTTTACGAGGAAGCAAGACCCGGACTTGTAATCAACTTGTAAGAGAAGATAGACTAGTCGTAGTCCTACTGGGACTCCACATGTAACCCGCCCCTCTAACTTATATAAGGAGGGGCAGGGCACCCCAAAGAGGGACGAGCAACAAGAAATAATCTCTAGGGCTAAACACCGAGAGCCGGAGCCGGCGACTCTCTCATGATCATAAGGAGACCTAGCCTCAAACAACATGTAGGGTTATTACCGGATGATGTTTCCCGGGGCCCGAAGCTGTCTAAATCCCTGTCTTGTGTTGTCTCTCTCGATTCCGCCCAACCCCTCTCAAGCTACCACATAGATGCGCTGGCCTCGCGACTAAGTCCTCACGCTAAGGACATCTGCCGTGACAATTCCACGACAGTTGGCGCCCACCGTGGGGCTCGTGCACGGTGGTGTTGAGTTCTTGGAGGGATCTCTCCCAGGGATCGAGAAATTCATGATTTTTCGGATGAAGATGTAAACGAGCAGTTGGAACGGCGCAAACAAAGTCGAGACAGAGATTTTAGGGTTGCATGTTTTGCAGCCACTGCACACACCTGGATAGCGTGTTGGATTAAATTGCGCGAAGCATCAAATCAAAGATGGCCAGTCGCTAGTGCTTATAGTCAAATAATGCAAGGAGCTGCTGTTAGATGACCAAGAATCAGCCTGCAGGCCAACAAATCACACGTCACGTGAAATCAAAACCAGGGAAATAGGCAAGAAAAAGAAGAGAACGGCGTTTTCTCGGAAGGATTTTATGCGCCATCGGAAGCAAACGATCTGATCCGATCTGGCCTACCGAGCTCTTGCAAGATTGATGTGAAAAAAATATATATGAAATAGAGGGGCCACGACCCGGAGAAGGACTTGGACGTTGACCCGGATTTATCCTCTACCGATGTGGTCCACACCTCGCCTGGCCAGTCCGCCTTTGGCTCGCACGGCCTTGAGCCATGGACTCACACAACAGCTTCTACCGCCGGGGGGTCTCCAATCCGCCCCGCATCCAGGACGACTGTGCTGGCCTTCCAAAGCCTCAAGTGTCGCTGCCCGCGCGCTGTCTTCACCCCTGCGCATGCCTCCTCGGTCTCCACTACGAGTGAGTCGCCTCGGCCTCACTCTGAATCGTCAAGTCGCCGGAGTCCTTCGCCGGCCTGGCCTTCATTTTGGAGCCGCCAAGAGGGCCTGCCGACGCGGACGTGCGTCGAGCCGCCATTACCTTGCTCATCATCGAGCCGCCATTACGTGGACATCTCGCCGCCGCAGACGGACGTGGCCGTCCTCCAGCGCCAGCTTCGTCTCCTTCGGTTGTGCCATCGCTGAGCCGCCATGGCCTCGCTTCACCTTTGACGGCTTCACCGCCGTGCGGCCGAGCTGCCGCGCTAGCTTGCCGCCCTGCTGCAACCATCGCCTCCATGGTCGCTGCACCTCCGACTTGCTGGGCGGTCTTTACCCCCGCGGCTGCTGCGCTGCCCTGCCGGGTTGCCACCACTGCGCCTGCAAGCCGGCTCTGAACCCCTGCCGGGATGCCATGATCCTCGCCTGGCCACCAAGTTTTCCAAGCCACCGGCCTCCGACCTGCCTCTGAATCGCCTCTGAGCCACCGATGCAGCTCACCGCCACACATCAAAATCCACGTGCAGGCGAAAGTACTTTTTTCCCATCATGTCAAAAGAAAAAAAATGTTCGGGGCGTGTGCCCGCTAGCTCCGTTTGATGGTGCACGTACATACAAGGAAAGTCAAACCAACCAAAAGAAGTACTAGTATCCATTACTACTTGGAAAGTTACTAGTACATACACGGATTTTGAGATGATTTACAAGAAAAAGGATCCATCAGAGGAAGATGATAATGGGAAGCTGGCGCCTCTGAGATGCCACGGCTGCACTCCGTTGCTACCTATGATCAAACCGGACCCGAATTAGTCACCTATTGAGCCGCCCCTCGCCAGCGTGTCAAGCTACAGCCGCGGGCACCGTCGAATCCGAACAGATGATCAATTCTTGCTGCAGTCGTTTGTCATCAAAGCTGACAGGAATTGTGCTACGCTGTCATCGCTGGAGCCTTGCTACCTTGGCCAAACTGCTATCAACATCCAAAAAATACCAGGTGCTATTTATCCTATTTTAAAGCACGTATTAATTCATCCGAGCAAAACTACTTTGCCATGTTGTGTTTTATAAGCAGGAGAATTATTCGTCACAAGGTGGCATTATACCACGGACATGGAGGCGTGCCAACATCATTCGGCACGGGTGGTCGTCCTTAGTCAACGGACTCCTGCACCAGCTTACAACGCCGCGGCCGACTCTCTCGTCCGCACCGGGTTACCACGCCACGGAGGGTTCACCCGGCAATGGTTCACTGCAAGAGCGATGACCGTGTCATGTTGCTCGACGAACACGCGTGCCAGCCGCCGTTTCTGCGGCCCAATTTACATCAACACGTCGGCTGACTTGCCGGTTCACGCGTCCGCACCGGCTTACAACACGGAGGACAACTTGCTCGTCCGCATCAGTTTACAAAACCTCAGCCGGCTCATTTGTCTATATCCGTAGCCGACTCGCTCGTGATTGGTTTTAACCTCGCCGCGGTGATCATCAACTCCGCGGTGAATAACTACTGGCCTGACGTATCAGGACAATTGTTCGTTGTGAATGAGGTGTTATATTGTGGGTATGGAGCGAGCGATGGCAACGTTCTGCACCGGGGTTTCGTCCGTGTCATACTGCCCGGAGAATGAACGTGTGCAAGGTCACCATTCTCTGTGGCCCGGTTTACATTAACTCGCCCGTACGCGCCGGCTTACAGAGCCGCGGCCGACTCATCTATTGCCCGGGCGAATCAGGACATTTGTTCACTACGTCAAAACAAACATGGTTGACTCGCTCGCGCCGGTTTATAGCGCTGCAGCCAGTTCATCCGTTTGGGCTGCCTCTGATGTGGCGGTCGTCTTTTCCATCCGTCTACTGCGGCCTGGTCTACATCGACACACCAGGACTGCATCTGTCTGCATGAGCGGATTATTGAATATGAGCAAGTCACTACTTGGGAAGCCCGGTTTTCTTCCAACGGCTTGGAGGAAAATTGTCATGTGTTATCAGCCGCCGTCGGCACTGGACGGCTCAATGGGCAGGCGCACAAGTCGCCGCCACTACAGTTTGGTTAACTTCAAAACATCCAGTTGGAAGGAACCATTGGCCGAGTTGCTGACACGGCTCATACGGGATCATTTATAACCCGCCGCAGTCACTTCAACCTTTTGTGGATTCACATCGCGCTATCAACACCAAGGATATACACCTTATGCTATGGTTAATATGGAGAGTCTCAAAGCCAACTCCTCGAGTCATCTTGAGACTCGGGGCTACAATGATATGACTTGGCAGCATTGGTCGGTTTCAATGCATTCAAGACCTCCGGGTCATTGGAGGAAAAAAATAATCTGGTCCCGGAGGCTACCGCCATATTGGTGAAAAGTTTAAAGGCCGTCAGAAAATTTCCGGCTTAAAAAGAAGGATTCCGATTTAGGTCCGGCTCAAGAGACTTGACATCTCCCACAAAGCACTGAAGCTCTTAATATCCGGTTTAAAATCCGGTTCAAGGGAAATTTGTTTACCACAAGGCTTTGAAGCTCTCAAATCCGGCTCAAGGTAAATTTATCTCTCACAAAGTTTTGAAGCTTTCACATCCGGTTTAAACTTCCGGTTCAAAAAGAATTAATCTCTCGCAAGATCGAGTTCTCAGAAAAATTAAAGGTTGCCAAAGAACTTGCTGCCATGATGCGCGGTTCAAACTTGGGCATCCTGCTTTACGGCTTATCTTATTAGGATCACTTGGGGGCTTCCTGCTCATCGAGCATAGCTATCAGTACCCTTTTGATCGGCGCAATGCCAAAACTTATATGGTCACTTGGGGGCTTCCTGTTCAAACATAGGTCGTATTCGAAACAAAGAGAACATAGCTGTCGATACCCTTTTGATTGGCAAACTGCTGGACCTACTTGGGGGCTTCTTGATCGTATCCGAATCATAGCTCAACCCCTTTGGGAATCGACGTGGATCATATTCGAATCAGCGTCGCTAAACAACTCTTAAGGTCATTTGGGGGCTTCCTGTTCAAACATAGGTCGTATTCGAACCAAAGAGAACATAGCTGTCGATACCCACTTTGATCGGCAACGCCAAAGCCACTGGGGGCTATATGATCGTATTCAAATCTTAGCCCAACCCCTTTGGAACGGTTTTCTGATCGTATACGAATCAGAAGCCTTAAGTTTTTAAGTCTTTTTTGCGAAAAATTTTGGGTTTGACTTGAGACCTTTTTTGGATTATATCTCAAATGTATATAAGTATTTTATGCTTAACCCGGCTTGACTTTTGACTATAAGTCGCCAGCATATGACAATATTAATACTTGGAAGGTTTGGCTTCTAAGGATTGGGTTATCACTCTTACTGCACAGGTCATGTAAACCGGCAGTACAAATTCAATATCACAGTGGTTATATGTGAGGTATTATGACCCGCCCCGCGGCGAACCGCCAAGGGTTCTTGTGATCTACTTGTGTGCAGGGATTTGCAGAACTATGACTTATATAAATGCTTCAGTCCAAGCTCATCACTGAAATTAGTGTTATCAATTATTGATTTTCTCAAGGGATATAGGCCACCGGGTTACCAAAAATCCGGCTTACAATGAATGCGCATTAAGTCGTCATCGGCCAAGAGCCGCCAGGTATTTAAACTCCGGATTTACTTGTCAACCGATGAGGTATTCAAATCTTTAATAGCCAAAACTGGCTGGATTTTCATGATGATATTGAATGATTGAGGTTTTCATACCGGATTATATTATTCAAATCTTGAATAGCCATCATGGCTGGATTTCTATTGTGATTATCAATAACCAGTGTTATGATTGAGGTTTTCAAAGTCACTTTAGCGCAACGGCTATTATTTTTATCAATGGGCATGATTTATTTTACAATGGAGGAAATAGTCCTGAGTCGCTGTAGGCTTACGACCCGGCACTTGGGGGCTACATTATTCAAATTGAGATTACATCGAATATGCAAAGTCCCATGTCACTGCCAGCATGCACCATGGCACTTGGGGGCTAATGCAAAGTCATTTTTTGCTCAACTTATTGAAGACCCGACTCATCACATTCTAAATGAGCCGGCCCTTGGGGGTAATACCAATTGCTCCTGTCAAAAATTCAAGGTACACAAACCTCAGTCCATTATATTGAAAGATCCACTACTCAGTTGGTAGAGTACAAAGCTCTTAACCTTGTGGACGTGGGTTCAAGCCCCATGGTGGAGATTACACCATATGATGTTATTATCAATGAGTTATATACAAAGTCCCAGCTCAGTATTATCTTACTAAGCCGGCCCTTGGGGGCTACACGTTGCTGTTCAAGTTTACATGGTTATATCTACAAAGTACCTGCTCATTATTGCATAATGACCCAGCCATTGGGGGCTACACTGGTTGAATTTTTCATGAGCATAACGCAATTACAAGTCCCAGGTTGCTGCAGGCATGACAACCCGGCACTTGGGGGCTACAGGTGATATACATATAAGGGGGGAAAATCTTCAAATTCTCAGTTTTGAGTAGATCAGATTAACCCGGTGTTTGCAACAATCATGATCCGGTGTCACCAATAATTATGACCCGGCGTCGGCAACAGTTATGACCCGGTGCTATCAATATTTACAAACCGGCAATTTTGGTTATGATAAACCGGCAAGTTCTACCTCTTCAAGCCGGCTGAAAGTTAGATGAGTATTTCAAGACCAATATATTTTAAGCCGGCGGTTTGGAAGCCGACTCAAGTGGATTGTCTCTTACAATATTTCTCAACAAAAGACCAATGTCAGCAAATTGATTCTGAAGCTGGCCTGTTGACCCGGATTTTTTCAAAGGAAGTATCTGGATTTTTTGCATTGGCAAAATTTGAACATATCTGCTAAAGAGATTTGTTATGAGATTATGGATACATATCAAGAAGGAAGATGACAAGGACTTAAGGATGATCAAGTGCCGGCTTACAAAGAATATTTAACCCGGAACACAACCTGTCAAATTTGTTCTTGTGTTTATATTGCAGATTAGTTTAACATGGATGAATCCAAATTAAACTAGGGGCTAATGTCGAGGATATACCCCGCGGTATGACCCGGCCGGAATTGGCGACTCACTGGTGACCCGCCCAGAGCTTGGCGATTCACAGATAACCAGCCTGATCTTGGCGACTCATTAGTAACCCGGCGGGCGGGTCAGATGGACAATAAGGCCCAAAGCCCAGAAGGCCGGCTCACGTTATGATGGGCCGGATTAAGAGGAAAGGGATGCCGAATATTTCCTTTACGAGGAAGCAAGACCCGGACTTGTAATCAACTTGTAAGAGAAGATAGACTAGTCGTAGTCCTACTGGGACTCCACATGTAACCCGCCCCTCTAACTTATATAAGGAGGGGCAGGGCACCCCAAAGAGGGACGAGCAACAAGAAATAATCTCTAGGGCTAAACACCGAGAGCCGGAGCCGGCGACTCTCTCATGATCATAATGAGACCTAGCCTCAAACAGCATGTAGGGTTATTACCGGATGATGTTTCCCGGGGCCCGAAGCTGTCTCAATCCCTGTCTTGTGTTGTCTCTCTCGATTCCGCCCAACCCCTCTCAAGCTACCACATAGATGCGCTGGCCTCGCGACTAAGTCCTCACGCTAAGGACATCTGCCAGGACAATTCCACGACATACCCCGAAACAACTTTTTCGGTTTCACCGAAACTCATCCGGTGACCTCTCTCTGCGGAACTTTTCCGCTGTCCGAAACTTTTCGGTGTCCGAAACTTTTCCGGTAATTTTCTCTCAGACTCCTTGTCTAGTATTCAACAGATAGATGACCCTTAAGCGTGTGACCCTATCGGTTCGGTGAAGTATAGACATGACCCGGAACCCCTTCCGATCAATGATCAACATCGGAGCCGTGGACACCCATATTGACCCCTATACCCACACGAATGAATATTCGAGTGAACCTCCAGTTGCAGTGAGCTATTCCTGTTGCTTCGCGATATGTTACAAATACCCGAGGTGAGACATGTTGGGATTCCCGTGGATCAACGACTTGTCCACTATGCTAGTTACCTCGTTACCGGTATTGTTCTCTTTTCTCGTTATCGTGTTCCGGCATTCCCGTGATCAAATCACAAAGTGTCTGGCCAGACGATGATGGATACCGTAACACCGAGAGGGCCCGAGTATATCTCTCCATCGTCGGAGGAGCAAATCCCAATCTCGAGCTATCAAGTTACTTAACACTTTCCCATGAACCCGTAAGCTGCCGTAATAGCCATCCAGTTACGGATGACGTTTAACAAACCCCAAAGTTCATGAAGCAAGCATGAAGAAACTCGATACTCTCATGGTCTAAGGAATTATGCAAACATTAACTATCTCTGTGTTATAAACCATTAACTTGTGACGAATGTATCTCATAGCATAACATCAATTCGGGTCGATTCAACACAAATGTCCTTCCTGACATTGTGCCCTCAAAGTTGCTTGGCATAGACATGCCCATGATTGGGAAAACATAATCATCATGCAACACTTGAGCTAGTCTTAGAGGCACGACTAGGAATACAATTTATCGTTTATTATTCCACACGTGCATATGGGTTCTCCCCAGAGCCTTTATGGATATACGGGCTCGGGAACCACAGCAGTTATAGCATGGAACATAAACATAATATGAACTCGGAGATAAATAATATCATTTATTATTGCCTCTAAGGCATATCTCCTACACGGTAGACCACCTGTCAAGTTTCGTGCCATTTGGAGGTCGTTTGATGCTCCAACGGTTAACCGGGTAACCGCAAAGTCCTTTTGTGTGTTGCAGAAAAACCCCTCTCTAACCAGCCCAAAACACAGCAAACTCACCTCCATGCTCTCGGTCGTTCGATCACGATCGTGTGGGCGAAAACCGTGCTCCATTTGGAGTCTCATAGCTCCCTCTACATATAAAAACACCTCCCCCTCCGAAAATATTCGCAGACCAAAACCTAGATCAAATCGCCTCCGCGCGCCGGACGTGTCCGTCCCGCGCCAGACGCAGCCGCCGCCGCCCGCAGCCAGCCGCCGCCCGACACGTGGCAGCCCGCCGCCGCCCGTACGCCGCGGCCCGAGGAGCCCGCATCCGGCCCCCGAGCCCACGGCGCCCCGCCCGCACGCCGCCGCCGTCCTCCTCCAGCACCCCCGCGCTTCCGCCGCCGCCTCGCCGGCGTCACGCCGCCGCCACGCCGCCGCCTCGCCCCGCCGCCTCGCGCCTCGGCCCGCGCGCGGTCGCCTCTCTCCCCGTCCGGCGCCTCCTCCCCGACCCCGATGCCCTCTCCCTCCGGACGCCGTCCTCTCCTCCGCCCTCGAGCTCCGGCGACAGCAGCAGCTCCGGCGAGCCGAGCTCGAGCCAGATCCGATCGGGACTGTCCTATGGTTGACTTTTCTCCCTCTCGATTTTTCTCCAAGTCCTAATATTTTTACATTATATGCCTCTGTTCATCGCATCATAACTCTCTGCATATAGCTCCGTTTCGTGCGTGTAATATATTGAAATGTTCGCCTCTAGATGCTCTTCATTTTGTTCCATTGTGCCATGTTCATTTGAGTCCATTTTGATGCCCAAATCTCTGGTGCAAGAGTGCTAGTTGCTGTTATCTGCTGTTACTTATCAGAACTTGAGGATTTGTTATTTTTGTTGCATTTAATCTGTGCATCTTATGGGCTTGAGGTCTACATGTGTTTTGATATATGCCATGCCATCTTTACAGAGGTGTATGCCATGTATTTTTGTGATCTCTGTGGTGACTAGCACAAGCATGCAAACTAGGCTCTGTAATGTTTCTGATTTCAGGGACTTGGTAATTTTACTAAGTCTGTGACTGCTGTTATTTTGTTGCTATGTATCCATGTGGCTACAGAGAGATATATGCTCCTTTTGGAGATGTTCAGTAAGGATGTTTTGTAGATATTGTTGTAATTGATCCATTCATGCCCTTGTTTGCAATTATGGAGTGCCATAGCATGACTCCATCTTGCTCTACTTTTGCTATAAAATATTTCTGGCAGATTCTTAACATGATATTCAATTTTGCCAAGCTCGTTGTAGTTGTTTCATCCATGCTATGTATTTGTTCTTGCCATTGATAACTTCATAAACTTACCATCTTGCTGTAGGTATGATTGTTTTGTCATGCATTGCTTTGTGTTGAGTGCATCAAGCTCACCAAGATGCCTTCATATTACTGTTTCTGTCATTCTCTATTTTCTGCGAAGTCTGAAACCTGTTAACGGAACTTGCTATGTTTACATGGTTGCCATCATATCTTCTGGTCCTTTTTGGCTCATGGTCAGTAAGGGACTTTTGTTCTTTGCATTCATTATTTTCGTGCCATGCCTTGTTTTGCTATGTTAGTCCTGTAGCATGTGTTTTTCTTGCTCTGAACTTTGCTACCTGATGCTGTTTCAGCCATGTCCAGTAATTTCACCAAGTCTGTGAACCTGATATCTTTTGCACTTTTGCCATGCTTGTTTGAGCCTGTTATGTTGTGACCTAGCCGTAGCTCAGTGTTCATCTTTTGTCAAGCATCTCCTGTAGGTTACTGCTATATGCTTTGTTGCTATGTTGGAGTGCTGTAGCATAGTTTCTTGATGTATTCTAAGTGCTATCATGCTGTTAATCACATATTCGTGTCATTCTTGTTTTGCTTGCCATTTGCAAACCGTTCATCCGTTTCCGGTGATCTTTATATCGATTTCGACCAAAATCATCTCATCTTTCTAGTGGCATGCTTGGTTTGCCAAGTTACTTCCTTGTTCATCATTTTTGTTCCGGATCACGCATATGCATCACATATCATATCTTGCATATCATTCATGTTTTGCATCACGTTGCTTGTGCATTTTCATGATTGATTGTGGTTCCGTTGCTTGTGTTCTTGTTTTGGGTAGAGCCGGAAGACGAGTTCGTGAACGAGGAACCTGTTGAGTACGCTTACGAGGATCAAGCTTTCGACAACTCTGAGAACCTTGCAGGCAAGATGACCATACCCTCGAAATCACTTCTATCTTTGCTTTGCTAGTTGTTCGCTCTATTGCCATGCTGCGCTACCTATCACTTGCTATATCATGCCTCCCATATTTCCATGTCAAGCCTCTAACCATCCTTTCCTAGCAAACCGTTGTTTGGCTAAGTCATCGCTTTTTGCTCAGCCCTTCTTATAGTGTTGCTAGATGCAGGTGAAGTTGAAGTTGGTTCCATGTCAGAACATGGATATGTCAGATATCACAATATCTCTTATTTAATTAATGCATCTATATATTTGGTAAAGGATGGAAGGCTCGGCCTTATGCCTGGTGTTTTGTTCCACTCTTGCCGCCCTAGTTTCCGTCATACCGGTATTATGTTCCTTGAGTTTGCGTTCCTTACGCGGTTGGGTGATTTATGGGACCCCCTTGACAGTTCGCCTTGAATAAAACTCCTCCAGCAAGGCCCAACCTTGGTTTTACCATTTGACCACCTACTACCTACACTTCCCTTGGGTTTTCGCGAGCCCGAGGGTCATCTTATTTTAGACCCCCACGGGCTAGTGCTCCTTCGAGTGTTGGTTCGAACCGGGCTGCCTGCAGGGCCACCTTGGGGAAACTTGAGGACTGGTTTTACTCGTAGCTAGTCTCATCCGGTGTTGCCCTGAGAACGAGATATGTGCAGCTCCTATCGGGATTTGTCGGCACATCGGGCGGCTCTGCTGGTTTTGTTTTACCATTGTCGAAATGTCTTGTAAACCGGGATTCCGAGACTGATCGGGTCTTTCCGGGAGAAGGTTTATCCTTCGTTGACCGTGAGAGCTTATGATGGGCTAAGTTGGGACACCCCTGCAGGGTATTATCTTTCGAAAGCCGTGCCCGCGGTTATGAGGCAGATGGGAATTTGTTAATATCCGGTTGTAGAGAACTTGTTACTTGACTTAATTAAAATACATCAACCGTGTGTGTAGTCGTGATGGTCTCTTCTCGGCGGAGTCCGGGAAGTGAACACGGTTTGAGTTATGCATGAACGTAAGTAGTTTCAGGATCACTTCTTGATCATTTCTAGCTTCGTGACTGTTGCGTTGCTTCTCTTCTCGCTCTCTTTTGCGTATGTTAGCCATCATATATGCTTAGTGCCTGCTGCAGCTCCACCTCATTACCCCATCCTTTCCTATAAGCTTAAATAGTCTTGATCTCGCGGGTGTGAGATTGCTGAGTCCTCGTGACTCACAGATTCTACCAAAACAGTTGCAGGTGCCGACGATCCCAGTGCAGATGACGAAACCGAGCTCAAGTGGGAGTTCGACGAGGAACGTGGTCGTTACTATGTTTCTTTTCCTGATGATCAGTAGTGGAGCCTAGTTGGGACGATCGGGGATCTAGCATTTGGGGTTATCTTATTTTCGTTTGGATTTGACCGTAGTCGGTCTATGTGTGGATTTTGGATGATGTATGAATTATATTTATGTATTGTGTGAAGTGGCGATTGTAAGCCAACTCTCGTTATCCCATTCTTGTTCATTACATGGGATTGTGTGAAGATGACCCTTCTTGCGACAAAACCACAATGCGGTTATGCCTCTAAGTCGTGCCTCGACACGTGGGAGATATAGCCGCATCATGGGTGTTACAAAGACCCCACAAAAAAATGGTTCTGATTCAAAGAAGTTTTTAGCCACCTTTGTTTCTTATGTAGCAACTGTGTCTTCCCCAAGGGAATTATACAGATCTTTCACTCACTATATTGATTGGGAGAGCGAGGAAGCGAGCGAATGAGAGATGAGTGAGATGCCTTTATGTAGCGGCTAAGATGCAATTCTATCCCGATCACGTGATGAATTGATGATTGGGGCATAATCGCATTTCGAGCGCATAGCAAGGTGGATATCATTACAACATACCATGCATTGAATAGATGAGAATACCAGATAGAGACTCACACTCGCCACAAACTACAACATGAATACATGAATATATCAATACATAGCAATCATCATACAGAAGAGCGGGATCTGACTCCGGATGAAATCAAAAAAAAAGAACGACATCCACCCTGCTAATCCCAGGTTCCCGACCCGAAACCCATCCTATGATCGACGAGGAAGAAGCAGAAGAAGAACCCCAAAAGAATTCCCCCACTGTGATACTAGCAAGAAAATCTCTAAACTCATATTTGCGAGGTTCACTAGCACTACCCCACTGCGGGAGTTTACAGGCAATATTAAGATCTTCTAAGTCCATGGTATAAAATTTATTATAGAGATCAAACAGGACAGTGTGAGAATTGCGTGAAGATGTAAATTTAAACCTCCTCACAAAGGAGTCAGTTAGGTAGTGATATTGTAAGTGCTTATCTGACATGAAGTCCTCAAGATCAGCATTACGCACATATGCGTCAAATTCATTCTTGATGCCTGCCTGGACCATAAACTCCTCTGACGGCCATTCACAAGGCCGCACTTGAGCTTCCCTCGGTGGTTCATCGTCCGCCTCACGTATCGCGAGCCTTGGTCCTTGCTTCCTTGAGGAACCACCTTGGTATATTTTCCTATGCATTTTTCTTTCTTTGAAAAATTTCTGAAATTTTAGTGACTCAAAATAAAAGTGAACCAAACTCAATAAGATTGATAGCAACTACTCCCACAAGTGCCTAGAGGCTATATCAAGCATTAAAACTACTTTGGACCATATAAATTTTGTTGGGGAACGTAGTAATTTCAAAAAAATTCCTACGCACACGCAAGATCATGGTGATGCATAGCAACGAGGGGGGAGAGTGTTGTCCACGTACCCTCGTAGACCGACAGCGGAAGCGTTATCACAACGCGGTTGATGTAGTCGAACGTCTTCACGATCCGACCGATCAAGTACCGAACGCACGGCACCTCCGAGTTCTACACACGTTCAGCTCGATGACGTCCCTCGGACTCCGATCCAGCCGAGTGTTGAGGGAGAGTTTCGTCAGCACGATGGCGTGGTGACGATGATGATGTTCCACCGACGCAGGGCTTCGCCTATGCTCCGCAACGGTATTATCGAGGTGTAATTTGGTGGAGGGGGGCACCGCACACGGCTAAGAGATCTCAAGGATCAATTGTTGTGTCCATGGGGTGCCCCCTGCCCCCGTATATAAAGGAGCAAGGGAGGAGGAGGCCGCGCTTGGAGGGGGTGCACCAAGTGTGGAGTCCTACTAGGACTCCCTGATCCTAGTAGGATTCCACCTCCCATATGGAATAGGAAAAGAGGAAGGGAAAAAGAGAAGGAAGGAAGGGGGCGCCCAGCTTCCCTAGTCCAATTCGGACCAGACCAAGGGGAGGGGTGCGGCCACCCTTGAGGCCCTTTTCCTTCTTTCCCGTATGGCCCAATAAGGCCCAATACGTATTCCTGTAACTCTCCGGTACTCCGGAAAATACCCGAATCACTCGGAACCTTTTCGAAGTTCGAATATAGTCGTCCAATATATCGATCTTTATGTCTCGACCATTTCGAGACTCCTCGTCATATCCCCGATCTCATCCGGGACTCCAAACTCCTTCGGTATATCAAAACTCAATAAAACTGTCATCGTAACGTTAAGCGTGCGGACCCTACGGGTTCGAGAACTATGTAGACATGACCGAGACACGTCTCCGGTCAATAACCACTAGCGGGACCTGGATGCCCATATTGGCTCCCACATATTCTACGAAGATCTTTATCGGTCAGACCGCATAACAACATACGTTGTTCCCTTTGTCATCGGTATGTTACTTGCCCGAGATTCGATCGTCGGTATCTCGATACCTAGTTCAATCTCGTTACCGGCAAGTCTCTTTACTCGTTCCGTAATACATCATCCGGCAACTAACTCATTAGTCACAATGCTTGCAAGGCTTATAGTGATGTGCATTACCGAGTGGGCCCAGAGATACCTCTCTGACAATTGGAGTGACAAATCCTAATCTCGAAATACGCCAACCCAACAAGTACCTTTGGAGACACCTGTAGAGCACCTATATAATCACCCATTTACGTTGTGACGTTTGGTAGCACACAAAGTGTTCCTCCGGTAAACGGGAGTTGCATAATCTCATAGTCATAGGAACATGTAGAAGTCATGAAGAAAGCAATAGCAACATACTAAACGATCGAGTGCTAAGCTAACGGAATGGGTCAAGTCAATCACGTCATTCTCCTAATGAGGTGATCTCGTTAATCAAATGACAACTTATGTCTATGGCTAGGAAACATAACCATCTTTGATTAACGAGCTAATCAAGTAGAGGCATACTAGTGACACTCTGTTTGTCTATATATTCACACATGTATTATGTTTCCGGTTAATACAATTCTAGCATGAATAATAAACATTTATCATGATACAAGGAAATAAATAATACTTTATTATTGCCTCTAGGGCATATTTCCTTCAAATTTGACATGCAAGATCAAGAACAGGGTCACCTTAGCAGCAAAAAATTGCAATAGATAAAGCACTAGAACAAAAAATAATTGGACCATTGGAGGAGTTACATACCGAAGAATAATCCCCCAAAACAGTTTTGTGAATGAAGCTTTGAGCAAGGAGATCGAAAATGGCAGCAAGATGAGCTAGAACACGGGTTTGAGCTATGGGAGGATTTTTTCTGGAGGAAGAAGAAGTGTGTGGGTGCTGGAATAAGTGGAGGGGGGCCACATGGGGCCCACGAGGCAGGAGGGCACGCCCAAGGGGGGTGGGCGCGCCCTGCACCCTTGTGGCCAAATGGTGGGTCCCGCTGGTGTGTTCTCAGTGCCAGATATTGTTAAATATTCTACAAAAAATCATATTTCATTTTCGGGACATTTGGAGAACTTTTATTTTTGGGGTATTTTTTTATTGCAAGGATAATTCAGAAAACCGACACTAACAGAAAGTAAAAGGAGGGTACAGAGAGTTGTGCTTTCTAACTTCATCCATCTCATGCTCATCAAAAGGAATCTACTAACAAGGTTGATCAAGTCTTGTTAACAAAATCTTTCCGAATAACATGAAACCGGAGAATTTTCGAATAACACTAGGTTACCTCAACGGGGATATGCACGTCCCCAACAATAAGAATATCATATTTTTTCTTGACGGTAGGAAGAGGAAATTCAAAACCTCCAATAATAATTGTTGAAAATTTTCCAATACAATTGATACTGTGGACTTGAGGTTATTTCCTCGAAAAATATACCATATTCTCATTACCATTAACATGAAAAGTGACATTGCCTTTATTGCAATCAATAACAGCCCCTGCAGTATTCAAAAAGGGTCTACCAAGGATAATAGACATACTATCGTCCTCGGGAATATCAAGAATAACAAAGTCCGTCAAAACGGTAACATTCGCAACCACAACAGGCACATCCTCACAAATACCGATAGGTATAGCAGTTGATTTATCGGCCATTTGCAAAGATATTTCAGTAGGTGTCAACTTATTCAAATCAAGTCTACGATATAAAGAGAGAGAGGCATAACACTAACACCGGCTCCAAGATCACATAAAGCAGTTTTAACATAGTTTCTTTTAATGGAGCATGGTATAGTTGGTACTCCTGGATCTCCTAGTTTCTTTGGTATTCCACCTTTAAAAGTATAATTGGCAAGCATGGTGGAAATTTCAGCTTCCGGTATCTTTTTTTATTTGTAACAATATCTTTCATATACTTAGCATAAGGATTCATTTTAAGCATATCAGTCAAACGCATACGCAAAAAGATAGGTCTAATCATTTCAGCAAAGCGTTCAAAATCCTCATCATCCTTTTTCTTGGATGGTTTAGGAGGAAAGGGCATGGGTTTCTGAACCCATGGTTCTCTTTCTTTACCATGCTTCCTAGCAACGAAGTCTCTCTTATCATAATGTTGATTCTTTGATTGTGGGTTATCAAGATCAACAACAGGTTCAATCTCTACATCATTGTTATTGCTAGGTTGAGCATCAACATGAACATCATCATTATCACTAGGTTCATGTTCATTACCAGATTGTGTTTCAGCATCAGAAATAGAAATATCATTGGGATTCTTAGGTGTGTCAACAACAGGTTCACTAGAAGCATGCAAAGTCCTATCATTTTTCTTTTTCTTCTTCTTAGAAGGATTAGGTGCATCAACGTTAGTTCTCTGAGAATCTTGCTCAACTCTCTTAGGGTGGCCCTTAGGATACAAAGGTTCCTGAGTCATTCTACCCCCTCTAGTCACAACTCTAACAGCATTATCATTTTTCTTATTATTTAATTCATTGAGCAAATCATCTTGAGCTTCAAGTACTTGTTCTACCTGAGTGGTAACCATAGAAGCATGTTTACTAATGAGTTTAAGTTCACCTTTAACTCTAGACATATAATCACTGAAATGTTCAATCATATAAGCATTACGTTTCAATTGTCTACCAACGTAAGCATTGAAGTTTTCTTTTTTAACAATAAAATTATCAAACTCATCTAAGCATTGGCTAGCAGACTTATTACAAGGAATATCACCTTCATAAAATCTATAGAGAGAATTTACCTTTACTACCTATGTCGGGTTATCAAGACCATGTATCTCTTCAATAGGTGGTAAATTCTTAACATCTTCAGCTTTAACACCCTTTTCTTTCATAGATTTCTTTGCCTCTTGCATATCTTCGGGACTGAGAAATAGAATACCCCTTTTCTTCGGAGTTGGCTTAGGGGTTGGTTCAGGAAGTGTCCAATCATTATCATTACTCAATATATTATTCAATAGCAATTCAGCTTGCTCAACAGTTCTTTCCCTGAAAACACAACCAGCACAAATATCCAGGTGGTCTCTGGAAGCATCAGTTAGTCCATTATAAAAGATATCAAGTATTTCATTTTTCTTGAGAGGATGATCAGGCAAAGCATTAAGTAATCGGAGAAGCCTCCCCCAAGCTTGTGGGAGACTCTCTTCTTCAATTTGCACAAAATTATATATTTCCCTTAAAGCAGCTTGTTTCTTATGAGCGGGGAAATATTTAGCAGAGAAGTAATAAATCATATCCTGGGGACTACGCACACAACCAGGAGCAAGAGAATTAAACCATGTTTTAGCATCACCCTTTAATGAGAACGGAAATAACTTAAGGTTATAGTAGTAACGAATTTTTTCCTCATTTGTGAATAGGGTGGCTATATCGTTCAATTTAGTAAGATGTCCCACAACAGTTTCAGATTCATAGCCATAAAAAGGATCAGATTCAACCAAAGTAATTAACTCAGGATCGACAGAGAAATCATAATACTTATCAGAAATACAGATAGGTGAAGTAGCAAAAGCAGGGTCATATTTCATTCTAGCATTCAAAGACTTTTCTTTCAGCTTAGCTAACAGTTTCTTAAGATCATATCTATCTTGGCAAGCAAAAAGGTCTCTAGCAGTTTCTTCATCCATAACATAACCCTCAGGCACATCAGGCAATTCATATCTAGGGGGAGAATCTTCATCATCACTTTCATCAATATTATCTGTTTCAGTAATTTCATACTCTCTAACCCTAGCAAGTTGTTCATCAAGAAATTCACCTAATGGCACAGTATTATCAAGCATAGAAGTAGTTTCATCATAAGCATCATGCATAGCAGAAGTGGCATCATCAATAACATGTGACATATCAGAATTAATAGCAGGAGTAGGTGTCGCAAGTTTACTCAAAACAAAAGGAGAATCAAGTGCAGAGCTAGATGGCAGTTCCTTACCTCCCCTCGTAGTTGAGGGAAAAATCTTGGTTCTTTCATATTTCAAGTTCCTCATAGTGATCAACAGATATAAATCCCAAGTGACTCAAAGAATAGTGCTATGCTCCCCGGCAACGGCGCCAGAAAATAGTCTTGATAACCCACAAGTATAGGGGATCGCAACAGTTTTCGAGGGTAGAGTATTCAACCCAAATTTATTGATTCGACACAAGGGGAGCCAAAGAATATTCTCAAGTATTAGCAGCTGAGTTGTCAATTCAACCACACCTGGATAACTTAATATCTGCAGCAAAGTATTTAGTAGCAAAGTAGTATGGAAGTAACGACAACAGTGGCAAAGGTAACAATAGCAGCTCTGTAGTAATTGTAACAGTGGCAACGACAAAGTAACTAAGCAAGGAACAGTATGTGAAAAGCTCGTAGGCATTGGATCGGTGATGGATAATTATGTCGGATGCGGTTCATCATGTAACAATTATAACATAGGGTGACATAGAACTAGCTCCAATTCATCAATGTAATGTAGGCATGTATTCCGAATATAGTCATACGTGCTTATGGAAAAGAACTTGCATGAAATCTTTTATCCTACCCTTCCGTGGCAGCGGGGTCCTATTGGAAACTAAGGGATATTAAGGCCTCCTTTTAATAGAGTACCGGACCAAAGCATTAACACATAGTGAATACATGAACTCCTCAAACTACGGTCATCACCGAGAGTGGTCCCGATTATTGTCACTTCGGGGTTGTCGGATCATAACACATAGTAGGTGACTATTGACTTGCAAGATAGGATCAAGAACTCACATATATTCATGAAAACATAATAGGTTCAGATCTGAAATCATGGCACTCGGGCCCTAGTGACAAGCATTAAGCATAGCAAAGTCATAGCAACATCAATCTCAGAACATAGTGGATACTAGGGATCAAACCCTAACAAAACTAACTCGATTACATGATAAATCTCATCCAACCCATCACCGTCTAGCAAGCCTACGATGGAATTACTCACGCACGGCAGTGAACATCATGAAATTGGTAATGGAGGATGGTTGATGATGACGACGGCGACGGATTCCCCTCTCCGGAGCCCCGAACGGACTCCAGATCAGCCCTCCCGGGAGAGTTTAGGGCTTGGCGGCGGCTCCGTATCGCAAAACGCGATGAATCCTTCTCTCTGATTTTTTTCTCCCCGAACGCGAATATATGGAGTTGGAGTTGAGGTTGGTGGAGCTCCAGGGGGCCCACGAGGCAGGGGGCGCGCCCCCCACCCTCGTGGACAGGGTGTGGGCCCCCTAATCTTGATTTTTTCGCCAGTATTTTTTATTATTTCCAAAAATATTCTCCGTGAAGTTTCAGGTCATTCCGAGAACTTTTATTTCTGCACAAAGATAACACCATGGCAATTCTGCTGAAAACAGCGTCAGTCCGGGTTAGTTCCATTCAAATCATGCAAGTTAGAGTCCAAAATAAGGGCAAAAGTGTTTGGAAAAGTAGATACGGTGGAGACGTATCAAGAGTTTGCATTGCGAACTCGGTGGGACCGATTGCTCTTCTCGGTTAGACCAAAATGTTACAAAGGGAAATAGAGAGTTTGCAATCCCATCTCGGTGAGACCGAGATCCCTATCGGTGAGATCGAAGTGACTAGGGTTTCTGGCAGTGGCTATGTCAAGTGAACTCGGTGGCACCGGATAGATCAAATCGGGGGGGGGGGCGAGTTTGACTTTTGTTTTGGGACATATGTGGATATGAGAAAGTGGTTGAGGGTTTTTGGAGCATATCACTGATACGTCTCCAACATATCTACAATTTATGATGTATTCATGCTATTATATTATCCATCTTGGATGTTTATGGGCTTTATTAAACACTTTTATATTATTTTTGGGACTAACCTATTGACCCAGAGCCCAGTGCCAGTTCCTGTTTTTCCCTTGTTTCAGTGTTTCGAAGAAAAGGAATATCAAACGGAGTCGCAACGGAATGAAACCTTCCAGAGAAGTTATTTTTGGAAGGAAAGCAACCCGGGAGACTTGGAGTGCACGTCAGGAAAGCAACGAGAGAGGCACGAGGCAGGGGGCGCGCCCACCCCCTGGGCGCGCCCTCCACCCTCGTGGCTCCCCCGACGTACTTCTTTCAACTATATATAACCATATACCCTAAAAAATTCGAGGAACAGATTAGATCGGGAGTTCCGCCGCCGCAAGCCTCTGTAGCCACCAAAAACCAATCGGAACCCTGTTCCGGCACCCTGCCGGAGGGGGGATCCCTCACCAGTGGCCATCTTCATCATCCTGGCGCTCTCCATGACAAGGAGGGAGTAGTTCACCCTCGGGGCTGAGGGTATGTACCAGTAGCTATGTGTTTGATCTCTCTCTCTCTCTCTCTCTCTCTTTCTCTCTCTCGTGTTCTTGATTTGGCACGATCTTGATGTATCGCGAGCTTTGCTATTATAGTTGGATCTTATGTTGCTTCTCCCCCTCTACTCTCTTGTAATGGATTGAGTTTCCCCTTTGAAGTTATCTTATCGGATTGAGTCTTTTAATGATTTGATAACACTTGATGTATGTCTTGCGTGGGATACCCGTGGTGACAATGGGATATCATGTGATTCACTTGATGTATGTTTTGGTGATCAACTTGCGGGTTCCGCCCATGAACCTATGCATAGGGGTTGGCACACGTTTTCGTCTTGACTCTCCGGTAGAAACTTTGGGGCACTCTTTGAGGTTCTATGTGTTGGTTGAATAGATGAATCTGAGATTGTGTGATGCATATCGTATAATCATACCCACGGATACTTGAGGTGACATTGGAGTATCTAGGTGACATTAGGGTTTTGGTTGATGTGTGTCTTAAGGTGTTATTTTACTACGAACTATAGGGCTGTTTGTGACACTTATAGGAATAGCCCAATGGATTGATCGGAAAGAATAACTTTGAGGTGGTTTCGTACCCTACCATAATCTCTTCGTGTGTTCTCCGCTGTTAGTGACTTTGGAGTGACTCTTTGTTGCATGTTGAGGGATAGTTATATGATCCAATTATGTTATTATTGTTGAGAGAACTTGCACTAGTGAAAGTATGAACCCTAGGCCTTGTTTCCTAGCATTGAAATACCGTTTGTGCTCACTTTTATCATTAGTTACCTTGCTGTTTTTATATTTTCAGATTACAAAAACCTATACCTACCATCCATATTGCACTTGTATCATCATCTCTTCGCCGAACTAGTGCACCTATACAATTTACCATTGTATTGGTTGTGTTGGGGACACAAGAGACTCTTTGTTATTTGGTTGCAGGGTTGCTTGAGAGAGACCATCTTCATCCTACGCCTCCCACGGATTGATAAACCTTAGGTCATCCACTTGAGGGAAATTTGCTACTGTCCTACAAACCTCTACACTTGGAGGCCCAACAACGTCTACAAGAAGAAGGTTGTGTAGTAGACATCACGAATTCATAAACTCCTTAACACTAGTTTCAAATTCAGAGGGCATCTTATTAAAATTTCCATAAGAATTGTTGTAGGAATTACCATAATTATTAGAGGAATTACTAGGGAACGGCCTAGGATTAAAGTTTCCTCTATACGCGTTGTTACCTAAATTATTCCTACCAACAAAATTCACATCCATAGATTCATTATTATTCTCAATCAAAGTAGACAAAGGCATATCATTAGGATCAGAAGAAACACTTTTAGTAGAAAATAATTTCATAAGTTCATCCATCTTTCCACTCAAAACATTAATTTCTTCTATCGCATGCACCTTTTTATTAGTAGATCTTTCGGTGTGCCATTGAGAATAATTAACCATAATATTATCTAGGAGTTTAGTAGCTTCTCCTAAAGTGATTTCCATAAAAGTGCCTCTCGCGGTCGAATCTAAAAGATTTCTAGAGGCAAAATTCAATTCGGCATAATTTTTTTGTATAATCATCCACAAATTCAAACCATGAGTAGGGCAATTACGTATCATCAATTTCATCCTCTCCCAAGCTTGTGCAACATGTTCGTGATCAAGTTGCTTAAAATTCATAATATCGCTTCTAAGAGAGATGATCTTAGCGGGAGGAAAATACTTAGAGATAAAAGCATCTTTGCACTTATTCCAAGAATCAATACTATTTTTAGGAAAAGACGAAAACCAAGATTTAGCACGATCTCTAAGCGAAAACGTAAATAGCTTCAATTTAACAATATCATTGTCCACATCTTTCTTCTTTTGCATGTCACACAAATCAACGAAGCTATTTAGATGGGTAGCGGCATCTTCACTAGGAAGGCCGGCGAATTGATCTTTCATAACAAGATTCAACAAAGCAGCATTAATTTCACAAGATTCAGCATCATTAAGAGGAGCAATCAGAGTGCTAAGAAAATCATTATTGTTGGTATTGGAGAATTCACACAATTTATTATTATCTTGAGCCATTGTGACAAACAAGCAATCCAACACACAAGCACACGAGAAGAAAGCCAGAAAGAGGCGAACGGAAGAGAGGGGGCGAATAAAACGACAAGGGTGAAGTGGGGGAGAGGAAAACGAGAGGCAAATGGCAAATAATGTAATGCGAGGGACAAGAGTTTGTGATGGGTACTTGGTATGTCTTGACTTGTGCGTAGACTCCCCGGCAACGGTGCCAGAAATCCTTCTTGCTACCTCTTGAGCACTGCGTTGGTTTTCCCTTGAAGAGGAAAGGGTGATGCAGCAAAGTAGCGTAAGTATTTCCCTCAGTTTTTGAGAACCAAGGTATCAATCCAGTAGGAGGCCACGCTCGAGTCCGACGCACCTACACAAACAAATAAGAACCTCGCAACCAACGCGATAAAGGGGTTGTCAATCCCTTCACGGTCACTTACGAGAGTGAGATCTGATAGATATGATAGGATAATATTTTTGGTATTTTTATGACAAAGATGCAAAGTAAAATAAACGGTAATAGAAATAGCTAAGTGTTGGAAGATTAATAAGATGGAAAATAGACCCGGGGCCATAGGTTTCACTAGTGGCTTCTCTCAAGATAGCATAAGTATTGCGATGGGTAAACAAATTACTGTCGAGCAATTGATAGAATTGAGCATAGTTATGAGAATATCTAGGTATGATCATGTATATAGGCATCACATCCGCGACAAGTAGACCGAAACGATTCTGCATCTACTACTATTACTCCACACATCGACCGCTATCCAGCATGCATCTAGAGTATTAAGTTCATAAGAACGGAGTAACGCATTAGGCAAGATGACATGATGTAGAGGGATAAACTCAAGCAATATGATATAAACCCCATCTTTTTATCCTCGATGGCAACAATACAATACGTGCCTTGCTGCCCCTGCTGTCACTGGGAAAGGACACCGCAAGATTGAACCCAAAGCTAAGCATTTCTCCCATTGCAAGAAAGATCAATCTAGTAGGGCAAACCAAACTGATAATTCGAAGAGACTTGCAAAGATAACCAATCATACATAAAAGAATTCAGAGGAGATTCAAATATTGTTCATAGATAAACTTGATCATAAACCCACAATTCATCGGATCTCGATAAACACACCGCAAAAGAAGATTACATCGAATAGATCTCCAAGAGAAACAAGGAGAACTTTGTATTGAGATCCAAAGAGAGAGAAGAAGCCATCTAGCTAATAACTATGGACCCGAAGGTCTGAGGTAAACTACTCACACATCATCGGAGAGGCTATCGTGTTGTTGTAGAAGCCCTCCGTGATCAATGCCCCCTCGGCGGAGCGCCGGAAAAGGCCCTGAGATGGGATCTCACGGGTACAGAAGGTTGCGGCGGTGGAAATAGGGTTTTGGCTCTTGTTCTGATGTTTCCCGGGTATATGAGTATATATAGGAGGAAGAAGTACGTCGGTGGAGCAACGTGGGCCCCACGAGGGTGGAGGGCGCGCCCCCTGCCTCGTGCTCTCCTCGTTGATTGCTTTACGTAAACTCCAAGTCCTCTGGATCACGTTTGTTCCGAAAATCACGTTCCCGAAGGTTTCATTCTGTTTGGACTCCGTTTGATATTCTTTTTCTGCGAAACACTGAAACGGGCAAAAACAGCAATTTGGGCTGGGCCTCCGGTTAATAGGTTAGTCCCAAAAATAATATAAAAGTGTATAATAAAGCCCAATAAACATCCAAAACAGAATATAATATAGCATGGAACAATAAAAAATTATAGATACGTTGGAGACGTATCAAGCATCCCCAAGCTTAATTCCTGCTCGTCCTCGAGTAGGTAAATGATAAAAACAGAATTTTTGATGTGGAATGCTACTTAGCATAATTTTTAATGTAACCCTCTTAATTGTGGTATGAATATTCAGATCCGAAAGATTCAAGATAATGGTTTAATATTGACATAAAAGTAATAATACTTCAAGCATACTAACTAAGCAATTATGTCTTCTCAAAATAACATGGCCAAAGAAAGTTCATCCCTACAAAATCATATAGTTTGGTTATGCTCCATCTTCGTCACACAAAATACTCAAATCATGCACAACCCCGGTTTCAGCCAAGCAATTGTTTCATACTTTAGAATTTTCAAACACTTTCAACTTTCACGCAATACATGAGCGTGAGCCATGGACATAACACTATGGGTGGAATAGAATATAGTGATGGGGGTTATGTGGAGAAGACAAAAAGGAGAAGATAGTCTCACATCAACTAGGCGTATCAACGGGCTATGGAGATGCCCATTAATAGATATCAATGTGAGGAGTAGGGATTGCCATGCAACGGATGCACTAGATCTATAAATGTATGAAAGCTCAACAAAAGAAACTAAGTGGGTGTTGTCGGTGTCAAAACCGGCGGATCTCGGGTAGGGGGTCCCAAACTGTGCGTCTAAGGCGGATGGTAACAGGAGGCGGGGGACACGATGTTTACCCTGGTTCGGGCCCTCTCGATGGAGGTAATACCCTACTTCCTGCTTGATTGATCTTGATGATATGAGTATTACAAGAGTTGATCTACCACGCGATCGTAGAGGCTAAACCCTAGAAGCTAGCCTATGGTACGATTGTTGTTGTCCTACGGACTAAACCCTCCGGTTTATATTGACACCGGAGGGGGCTAGGGTTACACAGAGTCGGTTACAAGGGAGGAGATCTACACATCCATATTGCCAAGCTTGCCTTCCACGCCAAGGACAGTCCCACCCGGACACGGGACGAAGTCTTCAATCTTGTGTCTTCATAGTCCAACAGTCTGACTAAAGGATATAGTCCGGCTGTCCGAGGACCCCCTAATCCAGGACTCCCTCAGTAGCCCCTGAACCAGGCTTCAATGACGATGAGTCTGGCGCGCAGATTGTCCTCGGCATTGCAAGGCGGGTTCCTCCTCCGAATATTCCATAGAAGATTTTGAACACAAGGATAGTGTCTGGCTCTGCAAAAAACAAATTTCACATACCACCGTAGAGAGAATAATATTTCCACAAATCTAATCTGCTGACAGCTTTTCATAATGTGACGTTCTGCCGTGGTCTGGTCATGACAAACTGTTTTTCCGAGCCTGCCACTACACGTGTTGCGAGGCAGTTTTATTGGCACGTCCTGTCGAAGCAGAGATCGTGTCCCTATTTTCACGGGATTCTCATCAATACGGGTGTGGGTAACCCAATCGTACCTACTGGTATGACTCCTCGATTTTTGGCAAGTTCCAAACGGCCACGCGGAGGACGCTTGATATTCACCCTCTTTATAAAGGGGCCAAGGCCTGTCCTTTTCTTCTCGCGCTCGATCCTTCCCTTCCCCCCACCTTCAATTCCAACACTCAAGGCTCATGCTTAAGCGCTTCGGACCTTCAATCATGTCCGGATCCAACCTTCAAGGCCGGTGGATGGCCTCCTCTGTCACAGAGGAGGACATCAAGAAGCTAAGAGAAGCCAGGTATCTGACCGCCGAAATCTCGCACAGGCTGCCTGCTCAAGGGCAGGTCATCCCCACTCCCGAACCCAACGAGAGTGTCATATTTATTTCCCACTTCCTCCGAGGGCTAGGCTTTAGTCTTGATCCGTTTGTTAGAGGGCTTATGTTCTACTACGGGCTCGATTTCCATGATCTGGCTCCGGATTCCATCCTTCACATCTCGTCGTTCATCGTCGTGTGTGAAGCCTTCCTCCGCATCACCCCACACTTCGGCTTATGGCTCAAGACCTTCAATGTGAAGCCAAAGATGATTGAGGGGCGACACGCAGAGTGCGGAGGTGCCATAATAAACAAAGGCGCCGATGCTCCATGGCCAAAGGGTTCCTTCCCGGAGACATCCAAGTTATGGCAGCGGGAGTGGTTTTACATCACCGCTCCCCGAAGCGCTAAGTGGGTAGCTGCCCCCGCCTTCTGTCCGGGCCCCCCGCCACAATTGGCGTCATGGGTCAACAAAGGGCTGGACTGGGGGCCAGCTAATGATGTGCCGACATTGCAGAGCCGCATCTGAGATCTCTTCAAAGGAGATGTCAGCCTTGTGAAGGTAATGCAAGTCACGCTAGTTCGTCGGGTCCTGCCATGCCAACGTCGACCTCTCCGTATGTGGGAGTTCAACCCGGAAGGACCGCGAACTATTCAGCAATTCTTCGGCGCGACGCTCGAAGAGATGTATGGATTGTTCTTTGGATCACGAATAAAGTGTCCAGACACCACCGAGGATGCGGGTCTGAACTGCAATCGTCCAGACACCCAAGTAAGTAATTCCGCAGCCGAACACGTTGTCTTTTAATTTATCACAACATCATTCTGAAAAGTCGCCTTTTGACCAGGACTGGATAAAAAAGGCGAAGATGATCAGGTGTTCGGCCCCCCTTCCCGAAGGCTCACCGGATCCTGTACTAGCCAGGATGCTTGAGCTTGCGCCTTATCAAGCGCCATCAGGGGAAGATAAAGGGAGGAACAAAGAAGCCGAAAGCGAGCCTCACTCATTATTCATCCAAACCGGGGGAATTAGTGCCTCCTCAAAGGAGGATAACCGGGGAGAAGAATCTAAAATTCCCTCTCCCCAAGGAAGGAAGAGGGCCGCCTCTGAAGACTTGGAAACAATGGTTTTCAAACGAGGGAAGAAACCTTTGTCAGGGGGCCCTACCCCGGAGGGCATCCTTACCGCACAGTACCCGCAAGGGGAACAGCCCTCCATCGAGTTGTAAGTAAACAAAAGTACTTTATAGTAAATATACCTTGCTTCATTTCTGAGAACAATAACCGAGACGTACGTCTTGTAGTTCGGATCGTAGCCCTTCTCGACAGAGTTCGTCTTTGGGGGATCTTCTTCCGGAGATGATGGAGAGCGAAACGCCTCCCGTGCCTCCCCGCCTCGTGAAGCGGACGACCCTGAGGTGTCGTCACGGAGGATTTCTCCTGATCCGCCAAGGCCAGAAGGTAACCCTTCGGCCACCCGAAGTCAAGAGTATTCGGCTCCTAAGGAGAGCAACAGAAAGAGTCCGGGACTGTCCGGTGTGCGACCAGACGCACTGATGAATCTTATGGAGCAAGCGGCTATCTCAGAAGCGCATCGTACGCTAATGGGTACGGTGGTTGAGAGGATTTCATCCGCCGAAAGCGGGTTGCATGAAGCTTTTATGAGCCTGCTGAGAGGCTTTGAGGTACGCAAAGTAATATATATTTTTTGACAGTACCGCACACGCTAGGTGTGCCCTATGCAGATAGTAGCCCCTGAGACTCTGGTTGCTGTCGAAAAAGGCGGCAAATAGAGGATCATAGTCCCAGGTAATAACCGTGTTGCTTACATGTGCAGGCGGCTGAGGGTCCGGTGGCTAGCCGGACTGGTGAGTTTGCCGAACTGAAGCGGCAGATGCCGACACGTGCTTGTAAACAAGCGGCTTGACGAGGCACAGGGTATGTATTTCTCCGGTGATCAACACATATTAAGAGGAGCATGATGCTAGTATCTGTAATATGTGGTGACTACAGATGGAGATGCCGCCGTGGAGACCCTTCGGGCGGAACTTGCCCGAGTCAAGGAACAAGCCAGGAAGAGTGATGCGGCCGCCCTAAAGGCGGTCGAAGAGCTAAGAGCCGAACAGGCTGCGCATTGCCAGAGCAAAGAGAAAATAGCCAAGATGGCTGTTGAGTTGAAAGATGCCGCCGACCGTTATGAGCTTCTTGAAAAGGAAAGCCGAACGAAGACGGCGGACCTGGAGAAAGCCATAGTAGCAGCCAAGGAAGCCCGCTCTAAAATCAGAGCGGCGAAGGAGGAGCTACGTCAAGCCGGAGATATCGCGGCTGGGAAGCCCTTTTTGTTGCGGACGAAGTTCGGAGATCCTAAGTATGCCCTTCTAGATCAATTATGGAGTTCTGCAGACGCATACTTGGATTTGGCAGCGAGTGCTGCCGATGCGACCGAGTTTTTCAAAGATCAAAAAGACCACGAAGTGGAAAAGCTGTTCTGGTCGCAGTTCAACGTTCCAGTGCGTCTGCTGCTGTTAAATGAGCAAATGGCCGAGTGGGCCGAGCTCCATAGGTTGTCCGGGCTTGCCATGAGGTCTGTTGTGGATCATCTTTGGCCGGAAGGGCCAAGGCCGAATAGTTATTTTGGCTTAGTGCAACGATTCCTTGGTGTTGTGCCGCATATCGACGCTGTGAAGAGGTCGGCGTGCATAGAGGGTGCGCGGATGGCTCTTGCCCGTGTCAAGACATACTGGGCAGAGATGGAGGCCACCGCTATTGCAACCCAGAGTTCGGCCGTAGGCCGGGTATCGGCCGAGCACTATTTTGAAGAAGTCCTAGAAGGTGCTCGTTTAATAGAGGCTCAGTGCTCGAAGAGTATCATGTTCTAGTGACATGTATCCCAATTGTAAGAACAATGTTACTTGAATTATCAAGGCTTTGTTTATACTTTTGCCTCCTGTGCGGTTGTTTATGTGTGTGTGTGTGTGTATATATATATATATAACCTGAAAGTTTGCAGTCGTCGGCTTCAGCCCCCACACATATAATGCGGGGGTGTTTGCAAAAGCGCGTGTTCACACTTGATCCAACGTCTTGGTCCATTAAGGAGGTGGTAGCGCGGCGAACGAGGCAATCGGACTATATTGCTTTAACACTTTCACTTAACCATAGGAGTTTGAGAGTGGGGCTACTACATAGCCCCTGGTATTTCCGCGTCTATCCGAATACAGTGCGCGTACGTACATGACCGGGAAAACCGGTCCTTCATTAATGCGGAGGAATCCCGAAGATTCCGATGAGTCATCGAGTGGTTGACCAGTCTCGCGCTTTATCATGACAGTCAGTTTTCGGCTTTCTCTACTGAGGTGCTCGTCCGGATGAACCAGGGCACAATCGCAGTAGTTCTCCCGGTGCCACCTTAGCCAATAGAGCGGAACGTAAGGTAGCAAAACACGGGAGCCGGGCAAACCCAACATTTGACCAAAGACATGATTCGGAGCTGATGCATATAAGGCCAAACTCGCGACGCCGAACACTCCCTAAGGTATTCGGTCTTTACAACATATACTGGGCTGAGTAATGCCCTTGAACCCTGAATTTCCAGGTATGTGCATTAGTCTGACATGGCGAAATGCCAATAACGCCAGCGTCCCTCTCGGTTGTGTTGAGTATCCGGAGGGTGTGAAGCAACAAGAGACAGTAAGAAAGGTTTACACAGGGTCTTAATCTAAAAAGAAACCTTTGAGCGGGGCCCTGCTGCACGTCTGCGCCTGTGTCTCCGTTGTGCCGTATCCTGGAAGGGTGTAGCACGATTATCATCTGTTAAAAGAGAAGAACTTAGATGAAATTTGTTGTGCGAAAAATTGGTTATTCTTAATAAACCATTAAAATTAAAAATAAGGTCGAGCCGAACTGTAGACTTTGTTTTTTCACATGCGGGAAGCCCCTAGCACCATCTACGGGGGTATATTCATCAACCCATCTCAGGTTTATCTAAGCTGTTACAGCTAGTGGTGCGCCGAACTCGTCTAGCCGTGTCCGCGGTCTTGACAACCGATCGTTTATGCTAGTTGGAGAGGCCATTTAGTGTTCGGCTGCTAAAGCTGCCGCACATTCTTCCGCGCGTAAGGAACGCTCGGTGTTTCCGCTAACTATGATGACGCCGCGTGGACCGGGCATCTTGAGCTTGAGATAAGCATAATGCGGTACTGCATTAAAACGAGTGAAGGCCGTTCTTCCGAGTAGTGCTTGATAGCCGCTTCGGAATGGAGCGATGTCGAAGGTTAACTTTTGACTTCGGAAGTTGTCGGGGGAACCGAATACAACCTGTAGTACGAGGGAGCCCGTGCAGCTGGCCTCTGGGCCTGGTATTACTCCTTTAAAGATAGTATTGCTTTGGCTAATTCTCGTTGGGTCTATCCCCATTTTGCAGACTGTGTCCTGATATACCAGATTAAGACTACTGCCGCCGTCCATGAGGACTCGGGTGAGATGGTATCCGTTGATTATTGGGTCGAGCACAAAGGCAACCGATCCTCCGTGCCGGACATTGGTCGGGCTATCCCTGCGATCAAAAGTGATCGGGCAGGTTGACCAAGGGTTGAACTTGGGGGTGACGGGCTCTACGGCGCATACGTCTCGGAGTGCGTGTTTGCTCCTCCTCTTCGTCACGTGAATCGTGTTCACTGTTTTGACCTCTGGTGGGAACTTTTTCTGTCCCCTAGTGTTTTGCTGACGAGGCTCATCCTCGTCTTCACTTGGTGTCTCCCTTCCCTTGTGTTCGGCGTTTAGCTTACCGGCCTGCTTGAAGACCCAGCATTCTCTGTGGGTGTGATTTGCAGGTTTATCGGAGGTGCCGTGAATCTGACATAATTTGTCTAGAATCTTGTCGAGGCTGGACGGTCCATCTCTGTTGCCTTTGAAAGGCTTTTTCCGTTGACCGGGTCGAGAGCCCCTAAATCCGGCGTTTACCGCCGTGTTGTCTGGGCTGTCTTTGTTATTTCGATGCTTGCTTTTACTGCGTCGTGGTTTTCCATTACCATCCCTGACTTCAGATGTGCCTGGGTCGCTGGTGCTACTACGGGCCAGCCAGCTATCTTCGCCCGCGCAAAAGCGGGTCATAAGGCTTGTTAGGGCTGCCATTGTCCTTGGTTTTTCTTGGCTGAGGTGTCTGGCGAGCCATTTGTCTCGGACGCTGTGTTTGAAAGCTGCTAAGGCTTCGGCGTCCGGGCAGTCGACGATTTGGTTCTTCTTAGTGAGAAATCTGTTCCAAAGCTTTCGGGCCGACTCTCCGGGCTGTTGAATTATATGACTTAAATCGTCTGCATTCGGAGGTCGGACATAGGTCCCTTGAAAGTTAGCCCTAAAAGCATCCTCAAGCTCCTCCCAACTTCCAATTGAATTTTCGGGGAGGCTCTTCAGCCAGTGCCGAGCTGGTCCTTTCAGCTTGAGGGGCAAGTACTTAATGGCGTGGAGATCGTCTCGCGAGCCATATGGATATGGAGGATGAAGTCCTCAATCCAGACCCCCAGGTCTGTCGTTCCGTTGTACGCCTCTATGTTCACGGGTTTGAATCCCTCTGGAAATTCGTGATTCAGCACCTCATCTGTGAAACATAGGGGTGTGCAGCACCCCTGTATTTGGATGTGTCATGGCGTTCTAACGGTTCTAGCGTTTGATTTTGATTATGGGCTGGAGCGCGCTTCCTAGATCCGTAGATGGATCTGGTCACGCCGGCCTTTTGATGCAAGTCCTCGCGTGGATCATGTGCTGACTTATGTGCGGCCTCGTTAGCCGCCCTATCGCGGCCACGAGGTGGTCGATCCGACCGGTAGGCCGTTTTATTTTTCGGCTGTGTAGGCTTTTGTAGCATCCCAAATTTTCAATTTGAAATGTTATACATTAGATCATCATGCATAACATATTTTATTGCATTTTGTTTTGTGATCCTAGAAATTCTACGCAACTCAAGGACCCACGGAGAGAGTTGGGATTTCGTTATTTTCATATTTGGGTTTTCTCAAATTCTGAAAATAGGATCAATTGTTTTAATTATTTTTCTCTTCGAAAAATATTTCACATTTAAAAATATATGAGAGGGGATAATATGACTTCTCCAAAAATAATGAAATATTGGAGGAAAATATTAAAAACAAATATTTGATTTTATTTGGATTTTATTTGATTTTAATTGAATTAGGGAAAATACGCGTTTTCCAAAATTGCATTTTAGGCCCAAATAAATGTTCATCTTGTCCGGCTTATTTTTAGAGGACGGGGAAAATTTATTTCGCGATTTTTGGAGTCCGTTAATATTTCTTTTCTTTCTTTTTCTGCACGTCCGATTTAAAAAAAAACGAACCGACCTACCAGGCCGTGTCCGGCTAGGACTCTGGCCCGGCTGGCCTTTATAAGCCGGGAGGCCGAGCTCCGCCAGCCCAAGCCGCCCGCCCCCGCGAAATCGTAGCGCCGCCGCCGCCGAACCGCCCCGACGCTGCCGCCGACGCCGTCGCCGACGCCCCGCCGCCGCCCGTCGCCCTGCCGCCGACCCCGCCCGACGCCGGAGCCGCCCCGCCGCCGCCGTCCCGCCACCCGAGGTTGACCACCGCCGCCGCCTGTTTTCTCCGGAAAACCGTGCGTGTTTGTTCTGAAAAACCCCGGTTTATTTTTTTTATTAGATCGGTTTTTTTCGATTTAGTCTATTTTGCAGACGTTCATCCGTACGTTCGTTTTAACGAACGGTTTCCGTCGGTTAACCGCAGACAGCGAACGTTCGTTTGTTAGCCTGTTCGTCAGTTTTTCTTTTTCTCGGATTTTCCGCGATTATTTTCGATCGCGATTTCCGATCTGTTTTTCGTTTTAGTATAACTTTTCGCTCGTTTATCGGAATCAGGCGATTCAAGCGCCTAGAGTTTCGTCTCGAAACCCTCTTTCTGTTTGACCAATTCAAACAAGTTTTTGCTACTGTAAAATTTGAATTAGGTCCAGATTAGTACACGAAGCTTGTTTTTCTTTCGCCGTTTGAGTTTCGTTGCTTCGTTCGATTTGATTCTTTTTGCAAACCGGAGTTCTTAAGCTGAACTTTCTGGTTAGATCTCTTATTTTGAGTTTTACCCGTGCACCCTTGCTTGGTTGCTTATGTGTTTATTGTTTGTTTGCGATAGAGTACCCGGAGTGCGAAGCGTGCTACTACGAGTCTCTAGGTTTCACGGATCATCAGCAAGGCAAGTAACACTTTGATCATACCTCTTTACCACCCAGTTTTATTGCATTAGATCAATCCTTAAACAATTGCATGATTAGGATCTGATTTAATATGTGGGTTTTGGGAAGTAGATGAGGTAGTACCTATTGCCCTGTTTATTATCAAACCATTGGGAGTTACTTCTACGTTTGCTTATATTGCTATGCTATGCTCGTAGACGTGGATTTGGTTTGAGAGTTTTCCATGACAGATGTGAGATTGTTAATTAATGGTTCAACTTAAGGTGGCTACTTTAATTTACATCTGGGTGGATTGAGGCACCTGGAGAATCCAGTGTTGCCTGTATTTTTGGATATCCCGGAGTACCCGTGAGATTATCCTATGGACCGCCACCCAGGTTCAAAGGGATCATGAGATTATTCATGCTAGAAACTTCCGTGTGCAGCCACAAGCTATTATGGGCTCTAGCATAGTTGGTTACATGACCTCTTGAAGAGGTGGGCTAGCAGATGTAGGGGAAAGTAGGTGTAACTGTCCACCCGTAATAAAGAGTATTGTTTCTGAAAGACTGTGTCTCGGTCATCCGTTTCTCAAACACCATGTAGTGCGAGAAATCAAGCGGAGGCGATCGAGTCTTGTGGGGAAAAGTGCACAAACCTCTGCAGAGTGTACAATCTAATCATGGTTAGCCGTGTCCTCGGTTATGGACATCTTGAGCATCTAGTTCTTGGATTATCATGTGAATCTCATCATCATGTTACTTAACTTAATTTGATTGGGTTAATCACGTTCTTAATTGGGATTGAGTTGGAGGTACCTTCTCAATGTTTAACAACCACCATGATAGTTAAATAAAATTTATTCCTTTGTGGTAGGGAAAATTGGCTTTTCGCAAAACTGTAACCATAGAGCTTTCCACCAGCCAAATATGCATGTAGTGATAGCATTATTCTGTTCATTACTCTATGTGTTACATTGCCAGCATATTCCATGTGCTGACCCGTTTTCGGGCTGCAACGTATCATGTTGCAGACTTTTCAGACGACGAGTAAGGAGCCTTAGGTCGTGGTCTTATACCCAGTGATGCCGTTGGAGTTGATGGACTCACTTTATCTTCCAAGCCTTCCGCTGTTATCATTTTAGATGGCCTTAAGCCGTATTTATTGTAATAAGTTCTCTCTTGAACTATTCGATGTAATAAGTGTGTGATTGCTACTCTGTTATAAATCCTTCAAGTACTGTGCGTGTCAGCATTACCGATCCAGGGATGACACTGATGCACGGAGACTAGACTGTTTGAGGTCTGGTCGCTACAAAGATGGTATCAGAGCACACGCTGACTGTAGGACACGACCACTAAGCTAAAGCCCTAGATCACTACTCTCTTCTCATTTCTAACCCCTCTCCTTTCTTCCACTCTTTTAGGATGGTGGATGCAAGGAACAAGTTCGCCCAACCGCATGAGGATACACCTTTTGGACGACACTTGAAGGAAGTTACTAAGTACCTGAACATCGGAATACCAAGCTTCACCGGGACCTACAACGCCACACTACCAGAAGAGGAGCGCTGGATGATTCAAGTTCAAGTTCCAGGAAGGACGTTCATGCCAGTCACTGAGCCCATAGAGTTTTCCTTTGATGCACCAACCTGGAGTCTAGGAAAGAGCATGGCAGCCCACATCACCATGGGACGCATTGGAGAAGTGTACCACAATGATCTCAAGGATACTATCTATCAGATTTGTGGGAGCCGAGACGAGCAATGGGAGATGATCAGTACCAGGAAGGATAGATCTATTGCAGCTTTCATTCAGGAGTTAAACCAGCACATTCATCGCCAGGAGAACCGGATGTGCGCAAACATGATAGATCTGAAGAAGGCAAAGACAAGGATCATGGCTGGAGGAAGAACTCAAGGCTACACGCGAGGATTATATGGAGGAAATCGTCGCACTAGTGGAGAAGAATGGTGACCTGACAAAGAAGCTAGGAGTTTTCATGGGAGACCCAGCACCAGGAGGAGATGACGACGATTCTACTTGTCCAGAGAACTACATCATCATCGACGACACCGACTCGAACCCTGACGATAGCGATGATGACTATGTGGATGAAGCCGGAGCAGATATCATGGAGTCTTCGACTGAGCAATTTTTCTAGTAGACCACCAAATTAGTAGTAGTATTCCACCATGTTTATAGTATAGTCCAAGCACTTTGTAACGATAGTTAGATCGATTGTATGCCTTGTTTGAATTGATTGAAGTGATATGATTGTGTTTGTCTCATGTGCATATGGGTAGTGTTTTCCCTCTAGATCTCATTCTATCCTATTTTCTCATCTTTTCTAAACCCATCAGATGCCTCCGAGACGCGACACCGGATTTGTTTTCCCACCGGAGATCACTCAATTGATTCAGCAGCAGAATGCCCTGATGCAAGCACTAGTTCATAACCAAGGCAACAACAACAACAACCCACCACCACCACCACATGTTGATCACTTAGCCCGTTTTCTTAGGCTGAATCTGCCGGTGTTCTCTAGTAGCACCGAGCCGATTGTGGCAGATGATTGGCTCCGCAAGGTTGGAAGGGAGCTGACCACTGCAGGATGCACAGATGCGGAGAGAGTGCGTTTTGCCGCACATCAGCTTGATGGACCCGCAGCATCATGGTAGGAGAATTACACAGCCACTCACCCCATTGACACTGTCACATGGGACCAATTTCAGCAAGCTTTCTGTACTGCCCATGTTTCAGCAGGAGCTATGGCCATGAAGAAGCGTGAGTTTCGCAACTTACGCCAAGGAGGACGTACCGTTGGCCAGTACGTGGAGGATTTCAGTAAGTTAGCACGTTAGGCCCCAGATGACGTTGCTACGGATGCAGCTAAGCAGGAGAAGTTTCTGGAAGGGCTAAATGATGAGCTGAGCATGCAGTTGATGGTGGCAACTTTTAACAACTACCAGGAGTTGGTAGACAGAGCTCTCATGATTGAAGGGAAGCAGCAGCAGATTGAGAGTCGTAAGAGGAAGTATGGACAAGGAAAGTACAGTACAGGAGCTCACCAGAAGCCTCGTTTTACCCCGAACTCGGGAGGACACCTTCAGCATAACCATGGAGGTCACAATCATAATGGAGGGAGCTCGCACAATCATAGTGGCCCCAAGAATGGCAATGGGAACGGAGGAAGCAACAGACAGAACCGTACCAACCCATCAACCCCAGCCAAGAGGGATCTGAGCCACATTACTTGTTTCAAGTGCCAGAAGACTGGACATTATGCAACTGAATGTCCGAAAGCTAAGAATGGAAATGGCAATGGAAGCTCGGGGAAGAAGCCGAACCCTTTCAACAGGGGACAGGTGAACCACGTTAACATGGAGGAGGTAGAAGCCCAGCCTGATGCAGTAATAGGTAAATTCTTGGTTAAGTCATTTACTGCAATCGTTCTTTTCAATACTGGTGCATCGCATTCATACATATCAAGGGGATTTGTGGATAAGTTTAAGTTGCCCACCAAAGTTCTTAGAACACCTATGTTAGTAACCTCGCCAGGAGCAGAGTATATGGCAAGCCAAGGATGTTTTCAGATGCCATTGGCCATAGGTAGGCATGTTTTCCCCTCAGACCTAATAGTTTTGGAGTCGCAAGGTTTGGATGTGATGTTGGGAATGGATTGGCTATCGATGTATGGAGGAAACATCGATTGCGCCAGTAAGACGAACTTGCTTACTACCCCAGAAGGAAGAAGGATTAAGTATGTATCCCGGCATGTGCCGAAGAGGACTCAAGTGAATTCCTTATCAGGAGTTGTACAGGAGGAAGTGCCAGTGGTGAAGAATTTCCCTGACGTATTTCCAGAGGAGTTGCCAGGCATGCCACCGGATAGAGACATTGAGTTTTTGATTGAGCTTTTGCCAGGCACAGGGCCAATATCTAAGAGACCGTACAGGATGCCCGCTAAGGATTTGGATGAAATTAAGAAGCAGATTAAGGAGTTACTAGATAAAGGATATATTCGCCCAAGTTCGTCACCTTGGGGATCACCCGTACTTCTAGTGGAGAAGAAAGATGGATCATTGAGGATGGTTGTTGATTATCGTGGATTGAATGAAGTAACAATCAAGAACAAGTACCCACTGCCGATGATCAATGATCTGTTTGACCGACTACAAGGAGCTAAAGTATTTTCCAAGATTGATTTGCGATCAGAATACCACCAGTTGAAGATTCGAGAGCAGGATATACCCAAGACAGCTTTTACCACAAGGTATGGGCTATATGAGTACACCGTTATGTCATTTGGCCTGACTAACGCACCCGCCTATTTCATGAACATGATGAAGAAAGTGTTTATGGAGTTTTTGGATAAGTTTGTTGTAGTGTTCATTGATGATATTCTGGTCTATTCAAAGAATGAAGAAGAGCATAAGGAGCATTTGCGTTTGGTACTTGGAAAGCTCAGAGAACATCAGTTATATGCCAAGTTCAGCAAGTGCGAGTTTTAGTTAAAGGAAGTTGGATTCCTTGGACATGTTATATCCGGAGAAGGAATAGCAGCAGATCCCACCAAGGTTAACACTGTGACAAATTGGGAGTCACCCACGACAGTGGGAGAGATCCGGAGTTTTCTTGGACTCGCAGGATACTACCGGAGATTTATTGAGAATTTCTCGAAGATTGCAAAACCTATGACCGAGTTGTTGAAGAAGGACACCAAATTCAATTGGACTGAGGAATGTGAGGCTAGTTTCCAGGAGTTGAAGAAACGTTTGGTTACAGTGCCAGTGTTGATTCTGCCAGATCAACGCAAGGATTATGAAGTATATTGCGACGCTTCTCATCGAGGACTTGGAGCAGTGCTAATGCAGGAGCGAAGAGTTGTTTCATATGCTTCACGGCAGCTTAAACCCCATGAGTTGAATTATGCTACACATGATTTGGAGCTAGCAGCAGTAGTGCATGCGTTGAAGACATGGAGACATTTTCTCATTGGAAACCATTGTGAGGTGTACACGGATCACAAGAGTTTGAAGTACATTTTCACGCAGAAGGAGTTGAATCTCAGGCAAAGGAGATGGTTGGAGCTCATTAAGGATTATGATATGAGATTGCATTATCACCCAGGAAAGGCTAACGTAGTAGCTGATGCGTTGAGCCGCAAGGGCCATGTCAACACACTCATGACCAGAGAGTTACCCAAGGAGTTAGCCGAAGATCTTCGCGAACTATGTTTGGAAATAGTACCAAGAGGCTTTGTAGCAGCATTGGAGATTCAGTCTACTTTGATGGATAAGATCAGAGAAGCTCAAAAGACAGACAAGGAGATTGCTGAGATGAAGGAAAGGATGAGTAAAGGAAAAACCAAGGGATTTCGTGAGGATGAGCACGGTACCTTATGGTTTGAGGACCGCGTTTATGTGCCCAATGATCCGGAGATCAGGAAGTTGATCTTGCAAGAGGCCCATGATTCGCCGTATTCGATTCACCCAAGAAATACCAAGATGTATCTGGATTTAAAGGACAGTTTCTGGTGGACCGGAATGAAGAAGGATATTGCGGAGTATGTAGCAGTTTGTGATGTATGTCAGAGAGTGAAGGCAGAGCATCAGAAACCAGCAGGATTGCTACAACCATTGCCGATACCCGAATGGAAGTGGGATAAGCTAGGCATGGATTTTATCACGGGATTGCCCAGGACTCGTTTAGCCTATGACTCGATATGGGTTCTAGTCGATCGTTTGACGAAGGTAGCTCATTTCATCCCAGTAAAGACCACTTATACCAGTGCTAAGTTGGCAAAGATTTACATGACCAGGATCGTATGTCTGCATGGAGTTCCGAGGACCATTGTATCAGATAGAGGAACCCAGTTTACTTCAAAGTTCTGGAATCAGTTGCACGAAACTTTGGGTACCAGGCTAGAGTTTAGTACAGCCTTTCATCCACAGACCGACGGACAGACCGAGAGAGTCAATCAGATTTTGGAGGACATGCTGAGAGCTTGTGCGCTAGATTATGGATCTAGTTGGGACGACAATTTGCCATATGCAGAGTTCTCTTACAACAACAGTTATCAATCCAGTTTGAAGATGGCCCCTTTCGAAGCTCTATACAGAAGGAGGTGCAGGACACCGTTGTTGTGGGACGAAGTTGGAGACCGCCAGTTGTTTGGACCAGATTTGATTAAAGAGTCTGAATAGAAGGTGAAGTTGATTCGCGATAGGCTCAAGGTAGCCCAGTCCAGGCAGAAGAGCTATGCAGATTCTAAACGCAAGGAGACAGTTTACGAAGTCGGAGACAGAGTTTATCTTCGAGTATCACCACTTCGAGGAGTGAAGCGCTTTGGAGTTAAGGGAAAGTTAGCGCCACGTTTTGTAGGCCCATACAAAGTTTTGGAGCGTATGGGAGAAGTTGCTTACAAGTTGGAATTGCCCGAAGGATTGTCGGGAGTTCACGATGTGTTCCATGTTTCTCAGCTGAAGAAGTGCCACACAGAGATGGCTGAGATACCAATGAGAGATACAGTGCCACTGGAAGCGATTCAGCTGGATAGTGATTTGACCTATGAGGAGAAACCAGTCAAGATTCTCGAATATGCCAGCCGAGTCACCCGCGGCAAGGTTATCAAGTTTTGCAAAGTTCAGTGGAGTCGCCATACCGAGGATGAAGCCACCTGGGAGCGAGAGGAAGATCTACGGAAGGACCACTCTCACCTATTTTCTAGCCAACCCGAATCTCGAGGGCGAGATTCATCTTAAGGGGGTAGGTTCGTAACATCCCAAATTTTCAATTTGGAATGTTATACATTAGATCATCATGCATAACATATTTTATTGCATTTTGTTTTGCGATCCTAGAAATTCTACGCAACTCAAGGACCCACGGAGAGAGTTGGGGATTTCGTTATTTTCATATTTGGGTTTCTCAAATTCTGAAAATAGGATCAATTGTTTTAATTATTTTTCTCTTCGAAAATATTTCATATTTAAAAATATATGAGAGGGGATAATATGACTTCTCCAAAAATAATGAAATATTGGAGGAAAAATATTAAAAACAAATATTTGATTTTATTTGGATTTTATTTGATTTTAATTGAATTAGGAAAAATATGCATTTCTCAAAATTGCATTTTAGGCCCAAATAAATGTTCATCTTGCCCGGCTTATTTTTAGAGGACGGGGAAAATTTATTTCGGGATTTGTGGAGTCCGTTCAGTATTTCTTTTCTTTCTTTTTCTGCACGTCCGATTTAAAAAAAAGAACCGACCTACCGGGCCGTGTCCGGCTAGGACTCTGGCCCGGCCGACCTTTATAAGCCGGGAGGCCGAGCCCCGCCAGCCCAAGCCGCCCGCCCCCGCGAAACCCTGGCGCCGCCGCCGCCGACCCCGCCCGACGCCGGAGCCGCCCCGCCGCCGCCGTCCCGCCACCCGAGGTTGACCGCCGCTGCCGCCGATTTTCTCCGGAAAACCGTGCGTGTTTTTTTTGAAAAACCCCGGTTTATTTTTTTATTAGATCGGTTTTATTTTTTTCCGGTTTAGTCTATTTTGCGGACGTTCGTTCGTACGTTCGTTTTAACGACAGTTTCCGTCGTTTAACCGCAGACAGCGAATGTTCGTTCGTTAGCCTATTCAACAGTTTTTCTTTTTCTCGGATTTTACGCGATTATTTTCGATCGCGATTTCCGATCTGTTTTTCGTTTTAGTATAACTTTTCGCTCGTTTATCGGAATCAGGCGATTCAAGCGCCTAGAGTTTCGTCTCGAAACCCTCTTTCTGTTTAACCAACTCAAACAAGTTTTTGCTACTGTAAAATTTGAATTAGGTCCAGATTAGTAAACGAAGCTTGTTTTCTTTCGCCGTTTGAGTTTCGTTGCTTCGTTCGATTTGATTCTTTTTGCAAACCAGAGTTCTTAAGCTGAACTTCTGGTTAGATCTCTTATTTTGAGTTTTATCCATGCACCCTTGCTTGATTGCTTATGTGTGTATTGTTTGTTTGCGATAGAGTACCCGGAGTGCGAAGCATGCTACTACGAGTCTCTTGGTTTCACGGATCATCAGCAAGGCAAGTAACACTTTGATCATACCTCTTTACCACCCAGTTTTATTGCATTAGATCAATCCTCAAACAATTGCATGATTAGGATCTGATTTAATATGTGGGTTTTGGGAAGTAGATGAGGTAGTACCTATTGCCCTGTTTATTATCAAACCATTGGGAGTTACTTCTACGTTTGCTTATATTGCTATGCTATGCTCGTAGACGTGGATTTGGTTTGAGAGTTTTCCATGACAGATGTGAGATTGTTAATTAATGGTTCAACTTAAGGTGGCTACTTTAATTTACATCTGGGTGGATTGAGGCACCTGGAGAATCCAGTGTTGCCTGTATTTTTGGATATCCCGGAGTACCCGTGAGATTATCCTATGGACCGCTACCCAGGTTCAAAGGGATCATGAGATTATTCATGCTAGAAACTTCCGTGTGCAGCCACAAGCTATTATGGGCTCTAGCATAGTTGGTTACATGACCTCTTGAAGAGGTGGGCTAGCAGATGTAGGGGAAAGTAGGTGTAACTGTCCACCCGGAATAAAGAGTATTGTTTCTGAAAGACTGTGTCTCGGTCATCCGTTTCTCAAACACCATGTAGTGCGAGAAATCAAGCGGAGGCGATCGAGTCTTGTGGGGAAAAGTGCACAAACCTCTGCAGAGTGTACAATCTAATCATGGTTAGCCGTGTCCCCGGTTATGGACATCTTGAGCATCTAGTTCTTGGATTATCATGTGAATCTCATCATCATGTTACTTAACTTAATTTGATTGGGTTAATCACGTTCTTAATTGGGATTGAGTTGGAGGTACCTTCTCAATGTTTAACAACCACCATGATAGTTAAATAAAATTTATTCCTTTGTGGTAGGGAAAATTGGCTTTTCGCAAAACTGTAACCATAGAGCTTTCCACCAGCCAAATATGCATGTAGTGATAGCATTATTCTGTTCATTACTCTATGTGTTACATTGCCAGCATATTCCATGTGCTGACCCGTTTTCGGGCTGCAACGTATCATGTTGCAGACTTTTCAGACGACGAGTAAGGAGCCTTAGGTCGTGGTCTTATACCCAGTGATGCCGTTGGAGTTGATGGACTCACTTTATCTTCCAAGCCTTCCGATGTTATCATTTTAGATGGCCTTAAGCCGTATTTATTGTAATAAGTTCTCTCTTGAACTATTCGATGTAATAAGTGTGTGATTGCTACTCTGTTATAAATCCTTCAAGTACTGTGCGTGTCAGCATTACCGATCCAGGGATGACACTGATGCACGGAGACTAGACTATTTGAGGTCTGGTCGCTACTGCTCTAAGGCCTCATCATCGAATTCAGGCAACAGCTTGCGCTTTGGATAGCTCTGTTGGAAATATGCCCTAGAGGCAATAATAAATAGGTTATTATTATATTTCCTTGTTCATGATAATCGTTTATTATCCATGCTAGAATTGTATTGATAGGAAACTCAGATACATGTGTGGATACATAGACAACACCATGTCCCTAGTAAGCCTCTAGTTGACTAGCTCGTTGATCAATAGATGGTTATGGTTTCCTGACCATGGACATTGGATGTCATTGATAACGGGATCACATCATTAGGAGAATGATGTGATGGACAAGACCCAATCCTAAGCCTAGCACAAGATCGTGTAGTTCGTTTGCTCGGAGCTTTTCTAATGTCAAGTATCATTTCCTTAGACCATGAGATTGTGCAACTCCCGGATACCGTAGGAATGCTTTGGGTGTACCAAACGTCACAACGTAATTGGGTGACTATAAAGGTGCACTACAGGTATCTCCGAAAGTCTCTGTTGGGTTGGCACGAATCGAGACTGGGATTTGTCACTCCATGTAAACGGAGAGGTATCTCTGGGCCCACTCGGTAGGACATCATCATAATGTGCACAATGTGACCAAGGAGTTGATCACGGGATGATGTGAGTTACGGAACGATTAAAGAGACTTGCCGGTAACGAGATTGAACAAGGTATAGGGATACCGACGATCGAATCTCGGGCAAGTAACATACCAATAGACAAAGGGAATTGTATACGGGATTGATTGAATCCCCGACATCGTGGTTCATCCGATCAGATCATCGTGGAACATGTGGGAGCCAACATGGGTATCCAGATCCCGCTGTTGGTTATTGACCGGAGAACGTCTCGGTCATGTCTGCATGGTTCCCGAACCCGTAGGGTCTACACGCTTAAGGTTCGATGACGCTAGGGTTATAGGGAAAGCATGTACGTGGTTACCGAATGTTGTTCGGAGTCCCGGATGAGATCCCGGACGTCACGAGGAATTCCGGAATGGTCCGGAGGTAAAGATTTATATATGGGAAGTCCTGTTTTGGTCACCGGAAAAGTTTCGGGTGATATCGGTAATGTACCGGGACCACCGGGAGGGTCCCGGGGTCCACCGGGAGGGTCCCGGGGTCCACCAAGTGGGGCCACCAGCCCCAGAGGGCTGCATGGGCCAAGTGTGGGAGGGGACCAGCCCAGGTGGGCTGGTGCGCCCCTCCCCCCACAAGAGGTCCAGGGCGCAGGAAAGGGGGAAGGGGGGAAACCCTAGTCTCAGATGGGCCTAAGGCCCATCTAGTGGGGCGCCCCCTCTCTCCCCCCCTTTGGCCGCCCCCCCAAGACCCATCTAGGGCTGGCCGCACCCCTTGGGGGGGAACCCTAGATGGGGGCGCAGCCCTCCCCTTCCCCTATATATACTTGAGGTTTGGGGCTGCCATACAGACACGAGAACGTCTCTCTTTCGGCGCAGTCCTACCCCTCTCCCTCCTCCTCCTCTCCCGCGGTGCTTGGCGAAGCCCTGCGGGATTGCCACGCTCCTCCACCACCACCACGCCGTCGTGCTGCTGCTGGATGGAGTCTTCCCCAACCTCTCCCTCTCTCCTTGCTGGATCAAGGCGTGGGAGACGTTACCGGGCTGCACGTGTGTTGAACGCGGAGGCACCGTTCTTCGGTGCTTAGATCGGAATCAACCGCGATCTGAATCGCTGCGAGTACGACTCCCTCATCCGCGTTCTTGCAACACTTCCGCATCGCGATCTACAAAGGTATGTAGATGCACTCCCCTTCCCTTCGTTGCTAGATTACTCCATAGATTGATCTTGGTGATGCGTAGAAAATTTTGAATTTCTGCTACGTTCCCCAACAAGCTCTTTGTGTGGCGACTACCACCATACTTTTCTTCAGTGTCGAGCACTTTGTTCCATCTACTGTTGAGCGTATTCTGCGCGGCCTTAAGCCTTTGCTTCTGCTTCTTCAGACTCCTCGCGGTGGCAATAAGCCTTCTACGGAGGTTCTCTTGTTCCAAGTGCCTTTCTGGGATGATGTGTGTATCGTCGTCCGGACTATTTTCCTCTCCAGAGAGAGGTTGATGAGATTTATCCTCGGTGTCGCCATGATCGGACAGCGGCTCCGTACTATGTTCTCCGTCCGCTGGTTCATCTTGCTCTATCGCTGGGTCCATGTCGTTGTCGTTTCCTCTGGAGTCGATCGGGGTATTATTTTTTCATGCGCTGTTATTGCTGTTTTTGCCGAGGCGGGATTTGGAGCGGCGCCTACGCCGTCGCTTTGGTTGCTTCTCGAGGGAGCTATCCTTCGCTACATCCTTCCGTTCCTCGTCATTGTTTTCTTTGGGTGTATCCACCATATATATATCATGTGATGAAGTGGCTGTCCAGCGCCCTGTGGGCGGTGGTTCCTGTTCCTCTCCTGCATCGTCGTCCATACCGTCGATGTCTTCGGAGTCGAAATCGAGCATGTCGGTTAAATCGTCGACAGTGGCTATTAAGTGGGTGGTGGGTGGGGAACGAATTTCTTCGTCGTTCGCTTCCCGTTCGGGCCGGACATAGTTCGGCCAAGGGCCTCCTGACAAGGAGAGAGACCTTACGCTATGTTTGGATGTAGACATTCAAGACCTTGGTATTGCATTGGCTCCAATGCCTAATATCCCAAGGCATTGGTATTGTGCTGCAATGCCACACTTTGTGTTTGGATGTTCTTGTATTGGGCACTTGGAATTCAAGGGAAGGAGCAATGCCAAATCTTGTTTGGATGCGCATAGTGTAGAATTGGACATTGTGAAATGTATGAACAATATAATAATTGCTTGTACAAGTTTGGTAATGAAATCTGATCATCATGCCATATACTTGAGATTATGTATTATAATACAATAAAATCGCATGCAAATAATTTAAAAATTGGTACAGACAACATCAATTGTCCAAAATACATGAAAAATAGGCTGAAAAGTGTAGATAGGCAACAGGAGCATATAATCATGCATTGGACAATATCAACTATTCAAAAGCGTGAAAAATAGGCTGAAAATTGTACATTACAGTAGTATATTAGAATTAGGCTCAAAACTGTAGGTAGCAGCAGCATATTATGATAGCCTTGCCAACACCATTACATATTATAACATGTCTCACACCATCTGGAACACATAACAAGTCCTGTGCATCAACCATGCAACTTTAGGACAAGTTCAAAAGTCTCACACAAACTAGGAGAACTAAAAGTAGTAGTACACATACATATTATCCATCAAGAGCCATTCTACTATTCCAACATCAACAACCATTCCTTCCTGAAGTTCATGGGAAGCTCAAGAAGCGCTTGGTACAAGCGTTCGCTAAGGATCAACTTACCATAAGATCGCAATATGTCACCACGAGCCAAATCAGGGATCATCTCAAGTGTCGCGAGGATTTCAGCAGGAGGTGTAACTTGGGGCAGAGGTAAAGGCTCAAGTGACTTCAAAGCATCATTAAATGAGCCTTTCATATCCCCAAGTAGGCACAGGATGGCATCACCAGTCCGCTGTTTTTTGTGTGGCACTTCAGGAGAGGCTTCATTGGGTTCCATAGTTGGTTCTACAACAGTTTCAGCACTTGTGACAGCACCTTCACCATTTGCATGATCTTCTGAGTATATGGTGGTGATAGCATCCCAATTCTTAATGACCTTGTTCTTGTAAAATCCTGCTTTCTTGTTAGCCTGCACACACACACACAAAGAGAGAATTGTCATAGAAAGGTATATCTTACATATGTGCAATACAATCAAATGTGGAACGCATAAATTTCTTACCGCGACATATTTAATCCACACATCTTCACTATCAATTGACAACTTGTTATTGATCCAATCCCACCCAAATCCACTTTGAGAAAGCATCTTGCTAATGGCCTCATAGTGCTTTTCAAAGGTTTTGCACCTTGAACTTATGTTTTCCTTTGTGATGGTCACATTGCACTTCTCACGCACATTACCTATAACAGCACTGTAGACATGGTACTTCCATCCATTCTGAGCATGATCACCATTGTTGTGATGCTCAACAAGGACCTCCAGTAGTGCAATGTCCATTTCATCTGTCCATGTGAGGTAATTTCTACCAAATTTTTTTCCACCTTCTTCAGCCATGGTCCTACAAGAAAATGCATGCACACAATATCCAAACACAAAGACAATGTTAGATGCATGTAAATTGAAACACAAAGACAACAAGTCATGGAAGTTTCTTTTAGTTAAACGTAGCTGATCATAGCATGTTACTTCTGCCCCATCATACAATCCTTTTAGCAAATACTTCCGATGAATGTTTTTTTCCTCATCGTCACTAAAGCTTCCTAAATCCCTTGGTGCCCTCTGCGTACTAAGATATGCTATCCCAAGAAGAAACGATTCAAAGTACAGTTTGGTCAAAACTATTCGCCTCCTCTTTCTTCTTTTGTTCTCCTCGTTTATGTAAGCAACCAAGTCCAAGTCAGACATGGTGCAGCTACATTACATTTCAGAAATTAGACATGCATGCCTCATTCAATTACACATGGTGCGGCAAGCATTCTAAAATTATGTATCATTCCATCGCACAAAAATTATGCATCATTCTATCACAGAAATTAATAAACCCTGACTTGGCACACCACATCTGAACCATTTGAGGATAGCAAGCAAACATCACATATGAAAGGATAGCAGGCAAACATCACATATGACAAGATAGCACAAATTATGGCAAGGCAAATTTATTTGCTTATTCTACCAGCAAACAATCATCACATATGACAGGATAACACAAATTATAGATGAACAAACCTTGAATCTGCCTCAGCTAAACAACCTGCAAATTTATGAGAGACAATTTGTTAGCATCTGAATACGTATCGAAGTTCAAAGCTTGCACTGATGTATTTACAATATGGCAATATTCACATCTGGTCGAGATATGGTGGGGATGTCATCAGATCTGAAACATTTGATGAGGCAGAGGGATATATGGGAGAGGCGGTGGCTACAGAGGAGGTGACAAGCGACCAGGTAGGGGCCAAATCGGGTGGGGAGAAGGCAGGGGATATCAGTGAGAGATGCATCGGGTGAGAGGGACGGGTTCACAGAGGCATGGAGGAAGAGGTCTGGCCGGATGGGGCGGAGGCGGAGAGGAAGGAGACCGGCGGATGGCCGGAGATGCAGGCCGACTGGGGAGATGGGGGCGGGCCGCATGGGCGATGGGGGCGGGTGCCGGGGGTGCTGCGGGGGAGATGTGGAGAGGGGGGGCGCCAGTGCTGGCCGGAGAAAGAGAGGAGGGGGAGGGGCGAGGCCGGGGCTCACCTGCGCCGCCGCGTGCCGCCACTTCTCCACCTCGTCCCGCGCGAGCCCTTTTTGCTTCTGGGGCGGTCGAAGGGATATGGGGGTGGAGCGCTCGGGCAAGATCAGCCCAAAACCAAGCGCCAGAGCAAAGAATTCGGGAAGAGCGCGCGAAGTGTTCCCGGGCTGCTTCCAATATCACGGTCCAATATCACGGTCCAATGTCTACGACCACCCAAACGCTGGCATTCGGGGGTGGCTAATGCCAATACACAATTCCACCCCTCAATCTCCACATCCAAACACAGCGTTAATGAATTTAGCACATCGCCAAAAGGCGAGTGCTGAAAGATATCCGCGGAGGTAAACTCCATGATCGGCGCCCAATCAGATTCGATAGGCATGGACGCAGGCGGTTCGGGGCCTGTGGCCGGGGATGAATCCGAGAATCCGGCGACACAGGTCTCATAGGAGGTGAAGTCAGTATTCGGCTCTATCGCCACTGAGTGTGTGGCCTCCAAGGCGGGATCCATCCACCCGTCCTCGGACGGCGCAATCGACTCCGGATCTAGGGCCGGAGTAGGCATAGGTGTGATCTCCCGAACACCGTCCGGCGGCAAAACTAAGACGTGCTCGTCGTGACTGTGCGGCGCACCTGACATGGGCTCGAATCCGTCAAAGATCAAGTCTCCGCGGATGTTGGCAGTGTAGTTTAAATTTCCAAACCTCACCTGACGGCCAGGGGCGTAGCTCTCGATCTGCTCCAAATGGCCAAGCGAGTTGGCCCGTAGTACGATGCCGCCGAATATGAAGATCTGTCCAGGGAGGAAAACCTCACCCTGGATCGCATCGTTGGCGATGATCGAAGGAGCCATCAAGCCTTTATCGCGATGGCACAGTGGAACCCTCAATGAAAGCACCAATGTCGGTGTCAAAACCGGCGGATCTCGGGTAGGGGGTCCCGAACTGTGCGTCTAAGGCAGATGGTAACAGGAGGCGGGGGACACGATGTTTACCCAGGTTCGGGCCCTCTCGATGGAGGTAATACCCTACTTCCTGCTTGATTGATCTTGATGATATGAGTATTACAAGAGTTGATCTACCACGAGATCGTAGAGGCTAAACCCTAGAAGCTAGGCTATGGTATGATTGTTGTTGTCCTACGGACTAAACCCTTTGGTTTATATAGACACCGGAGGGGGCTAGGGTTACACAGAGTCGGTTACAAGGGAGGAGATCTACACATCCGTATTGCCAAGCTTGCCTTCCACGCCAAGGAGAGTCCCGCCCGGACACGGGACGAAGTCTTCAATCTTGTGTCTTCAGAGTCCAACAGTCCGGCCAAAGGATATAGTCCAGCTGTCCGAGGACCCCCTAATCCAGGACTCCCTCAGGTGTGCGTCCAACTTGCTTGCTCATGAAGACCTAGGGCATTTGAGGAAGCCCATCGTAGGAATATACAAGCCAAGTTCTATAACGAAAAATTCCCACTAGTATATGAAAGTGACAAAACAAGAGACTATCTACCATAAGGATCATGGTGCTACTTTGAAGCACATGTATGGAAAAGGATAGTAGCATTGTCCCTTTTTATTACCTTTTTTTGGGCCCCTTTTTTTTCTTTTGGCCTTTCTCTTTTTTTTTGGGACAATGCTCTATGAATGATGATTATCACACTTTGATTCATTTACAACTCAATGATTACAACTCGATACTAGAACAAAGTATGACTCTATATGAATGCCTCCGGCGGTGTACCGGGAATGAATCAAGAGTGACATGTATGAAATAATATGCATGGTGGCTTTGCCACAAATATGATGTCAACTACATGATCATGCAAGGCAATATGACAATGATGAAACGTGTCATGATAAACAGAACGGTGGAAAGTTGCATGGCAATATATCTCGGAATGGCTATGGAAATGCCATAATAGGTAGGTATGGTGGCTGTTTTGAGGAAGATATAAGGAGGTTTATGTGTGATAGAGTGTATCGTATCACGGGGTTTGGATGCACCGGTGAAGTTTGCACCAACTCTCAAGGTGAGAAAAGGCAATGCACGGTACCGAAGAGGCTAGCGATGATGGAAGGGTGAGAGTGTGTATAATCCATGGACTCAACATTAGTCATAAAGAACTCACATACTTATTGCAAAAATCTACAAGTCATCAAAACCAAGCACTACACGCATGCTCCTAGGGGGGAGGTTGGTAGGAGTTAACCATCGCGCGCCCCGACCTCCATACAAGGGATGACACTCAAAGAACATCTCATGTTTCAAATTTGTTACACAACGTTTACCATACGTGCATGCTACGGGATTTGCAAACTTCAACACAAGTATTTCTCAATTTCACAACTACTCAACTAGCACAACTTTAATATTACTACCTCCATATCTCAAAACAATCATCAAGTATCAAACTTTTCTTAGTATTCAACGCACTCATAAGAGAATTTTTACTAATGTTGAATACCTTGCATATTAGGATTAATTTCACGATTAAAGCAAATTACCATGCTGTTTTGTAGGCTCTCAAAATAATATAAGTGAAGCATGAGAGAACAATAGTTTCTATAAAACAAATCCACCACCGTGCTCTAAAACATATAAGTGAAGCACTAGAGCAAAAACTATATAGCTCAAAAGATATAAGTGAAGCACATAGAGTATTCTAATAAATTCCGAATCATGTGTGTCTCTCTCAAAAGGTGTGTACATCAAGGATGATTGTGGTAAAAAAATCAAAGACTCAAATCATACAAGACGCTCCAAGCAAAACACATATCATGTGGTGAATAAAAATATAGCTCCAAGTAAAGTTACCAATGGACGAAGACGAAAGAGGGGATGCCTTCCGGGGAATCCCCAAGCTTTGGCTTTTTGGTGTCCTTAGATTATCTTGGGGTGCCATGGGGCATTCCCAAGCTTAGGCTCTTGCCACTCCTTGTTCCATAATCCATCAAATCTTTACCCAAAACTTGAACACTTCACAACACAAAACTCAACAGAAAATCTCGTGAGCTCCGTTAGCGAAAGAAAACAAAACACCACTTCAAGGTACTGTATTGAACTCATTCTTTATTTATATAGGTGTTAAACTTACTGTATTCCAACTTCCCTATGGTTTATAAACTATTTTACTGGCCATAGATTCATCAAAATAAGCAAACAACACACGAAAAACAGAATCTGTCAAAAACAGAACAGTCTGTAGTAATCTGTAACTAACGCAAACTTCTGGAACGCAAAAAATTCCACCAAATTAGGAAGTTCTAGATAATTTGTTTATTGATCTACTGCAAAAATAATAAACTGAAAAGCACGTTCCTGTGATTTATGAAAACTATTCTCGTGCACACAAAGTTTCTGTTTTTTACAGTAGGATCAAATAACTATCACCGTAGGTTATCCTAACGGTTTTACTTGGCACAAACACTAATTAAAACACAAAAACAAATCTAACCAGAGGCTATATCAAATATTTATTCCTAAAAAGAAGCAAAAGGCAAAAAACTAAAATAAAATTGAGTTGCCTCCCAAGAAGCGCTATCGTTTAACGCCCCTAGCTAGGCATAAAAGCAAGGATAGATCTAAGTATTGCCATCTTTGGTGGGCAATCCATAAGTGGCTCTCATAATAGATTCATAAGGTAATTTTATTTTCTTTCTAGGAAAGTGTTCCATGCCTTTCCTTAACGGAAATTGGAATCTAATATTTCCTTCCCTCATATCAATAATTGCACCAATCGTTCTAAGGAAAGTTCTACCAAGAATAATAGGACATGAATGATTGCAATCTATGTCAAGAACGATAAAATATATGGGCACATAATTCCTATTTGCAACAATAGGAACATCATTAATTCTTCCCATAGGTTTCTTGATGGTGGAATCCGCAAGGTGCAAGTTTAAAGAGCAATCATCAAGTTCACGGAAACCTAGCAAATCACACAAAGTTTTTGGAATCGTGGAAACACTAGCACCCAAATCACACAAAGCATAACATTCATGATATTTAATTTTAATTTTAATTGTAGGTTCCCACTCATCATAAAGTTTTCTAGGGACAGAAACTTCCAACTCAAGTTTTTCTTCATAAGATTGCATCAAAGCATCAACGATATGTTTAGTAAAGGCTTTATTTTGACTATAAGCGTGAGGAGAATTTAGCACGGATTGCAACAAGGAATTAAAATATATTAAAGAGCAATTATCATAATTAAATTCCTTGAAATCCAAAATAGCGGGTTCAATGCAATCTAAAGTTTTAACCTCTTCAATCCAACTTTTACCAAATTTTGCATCAAGATCTAAAAACTCCGAATTATTGGGACGCCTTTTAACTAAAGTTGACTCATCTCTAGTCCCATCATTATCAAGATTCATATTGCAAAACAAAGATTTAATAGGAGACACATCAATAACTTTTAGATCTTCATCTTTATTCTCATAAAAACTAGAAGAACACGCTTTTACAAAGCAATCTTTCTTAGCACGCATTCTAGCGGTTCTTTCTTTGCACTCATCAATGGAAATTCTCATGGCTTTGAGAGACTCATTGATATCATGCTTAGGTGGAATAGATCTAAGTTTCAAAGAATCAACATCAAGAGAAATTCGATCAACGTTCCTAGCCAATTCATCAACTTTAAGCAATTTTTCTTCAAGCAAAGCATTGAAATTCTTTTGCGAATTCATAAACTCCTTAACACTAGTTTCAAATTCAGAGGGCATCTTATTAAAATTTCCATAAGAATTGTTGTAGGAATTACCATAATTATTAGAGGAATTACTAGGGAACGGCCTAGGATTAAAGTTTCCTCTATACGCGTTGTTACCTAAATTATTCCTACCAACAAAATTCACATCCATAGATTCATTATTATTCTCAATCAAAGTAGACAAAGGCATATCATTAGGATCAGAAGAAACACTTTTAGTAGAAAATAATTTCATAAGTTCATCCATCTTTCCACTCAAAACATTAATTTCTTCTATCGCATGCACCTTTTTATTAGTAAATCTTTCGGTGTGCCATTGAGAATAATTAACCATAATATTATCTAGGAGTTTAGTAGCTTCTCCTAAAGTGATTTCCATAAAAGTGCCTCCCGCGGCCGAATCTAAAAGATTTCTAGAGGCAAAATTCAATCCGGCATAAAAAAAATATATAATCATCCACAAATTCAAACCATGAGTAGGGCAATTGTGTATCATCAATTTCATCCTCTCCCAAGCTTGTGCAACATGTTCGTGATCAAGTTGCTTAAAATTCATAATATCGTTTCTAAGATCTTAGCGGGAGGAAAATACTTAGAGATAAAAGCATCTTTGCACTTATTCCAAGAATCAATACTATTTTTAGGCAAAGACGAAAACCAAGTTTTAGCACAATCTCTAAGCAAAAATGGAAATAGCTTCAATTTAACAATATCATTGTCCACATCTTTCTTCTTTTGCATGTCACACAAATCAACGAAGCTATTTAGATGGGTAGCGGCATCTTCACTAGGAAGGCCGGCGAATTGATCTTTCATAACAAGATTTAACAAAGCAGCATTAATTTCACAAGATTCAGCATCATTAAGAGGAGCAATCGGAGTGCTAAGAAAATCATTATTGTTCGTATTGGAGAAGTCACACAATTTAGTATTATCTTGAGCCATTGTGACAAACAAGCAATCCAACACACAAGCACACGAGAAGAAAGCGAGAAAGAGGCGAACGGAAGAGAGGGGGCGAATAAAACGGCAAGGGTGAAGTGGGGGAGAGGAAAACGAGAGGCAAATGGCAAATAATGTAATGTGAGGGATAAGAGTTTGTGATGGGTACTTGGTATGTCTTGACTTGTGCGTAGACTCCCCGGCAACGGCGCCAGAAATCCTTCTTGCTACCTCTTGAGCACTGCGTTGGTTTTCCCTTGAAGAGGAAAGGGTGATGCAGCAAAGTAGCGTAAGTATTTCCCTCAGTTTTTGAGAACCAAGGTATCAATCCAGTAGGAGGCCACGCTTGAGTCCGACGCACCTACACAAACAAATAAGAACCTCGCAACCAACGCGATAAAGGGGTTGTCAATCCCTTCACGGTCACTTACAAGAGTGAGATCTGATAGATATGATAGGATAATATTTTTGGTATTTTTATGATAAAGATGCAAAGTAAAATAAACGGTAATAGAAATAGCTAAGTGTTGGAAGATTAATATGATGGAAAATAGACCCGGGGCCATAGGTTTCACTAGTGGCTTCTCTCAAGATAGCATAAGTATTGCGATGGGTAAACAAATTACTATCGAGCAATTGATAGAATTGAGCATAGTTATGAGAATATCTAGGTATGATCATGTATATAGGCATCACGTTCGCGACAAGTAGACCGAAACGATTCTGCATCTACTACTATTACTCCACACATCGACCGCTATCCAGCATGCATCTAGAGTATTAAGTTCATAAGAACGGAGTAACGCATTAGGCAAGATGACATGATGTAGAGGGATAAACTCAAGCAATATGATATAAACCCCATCTTTTTATCCTCGATGGCAACAATACAATACGTGCCTTGCTGCCCCTGCTGTTACTGGGAAAGGACACCGCAAGATTGAACCCAAAGCTAAGCACTTCTCCCATTGCAAGAAAGATCACTCTAGTAGGCCAAACCAAACTGATAATTCGAAGAGACTTGCAAAGATAACCAATCATACATAAAAGAATTCAGAGGAGATTCAAATATTGTTCATAGATAAACTTGATCATAAACCCACAATTCATCGGATCTCGACAAACACACCGCAAAAGAAGATTACATCGAATAGATCTCCAAGAGAAACAAGGAGAACTTTGTATTGAGATCCAAAGAGAGAGAAGAAGCCATCTAGCTAATAACTATGGACCCGAAGGTCTGAGGTAAACTACTCACACATCATCGGAGATGCTATGGTGTTGATGTAGAAGCCCTCCGTGATCAATGCCCCCTCCGGCGGAGCGCTGGAAAAGGCCCCGAGATGGCATCTCACGGGTACAGAAGGTGGCGGCGGTGGAAATAGGGTTTGGGCTCTTGTTCTGATGTTTTCGGGTATATGAGTATATATAGGAGGAAGAAGTACGTCGGTGGAGCAACGTGGGCCCCTCGAGGGTGGAGGGCGCGCCCAGGGGGTAGGCTCGCCCCCCTACCTCGTGCTCTCCTCGTTGATTGCTTTACGTAGACTCCAAGTCCTTTGGATCACGTTTGTTCCGAAAATCACATTCCCGAAGGTTTCATTCCGTTTGGACTCCGTTTGATATTCTTTTTCTGTGAAACACTGAAACGGGCAAAAAACAACAATTTGGGTTGGGCCTCCGGTTAATAGGTTAGTCCCAAAAATAACATAAAAGTGTATAATAAAGCCCAATAAACATCCAAAACAGAATATAATATAGCATGGAACAATAAAAAATTATAGATACGTTGGAGACGTATCAAGCATCCCCAAGCTTAATTCCTGCTCGTCCTCGAGTAGGTAAATGATAAAAACAGAATTTTTGATGTGGAATGCTACTTAGCATAATTTTTAATGTAACCCTCTTAATTGTGGTATGAATATTCAGATTCGAAAGATTCAAGATAATGGTTTAATATTGACATAAAAGTAATAATACTTCAAGCATACTAACTAAGCAATTATGTCTTCTCAAAATAACATGGCCAAAGAAAGTTCATCCCTACAAAATCATATAGTTTGGTTATGCTCCATCTTCGTCACACAAAATACTCAAATCATGCACAACCCCGGTTTCAGCCAAGCAATTGTTTCATACTTTAGAATTTTCAAACACTTTCAACTTTCACGCAATACATGAGCGTGAGCCATGGACATAACACTATGGGTGGAATAGAATATAGTGATGGGGGTTATGTGGAGAAGACAAAAAGGAGAAGATAGTCTCACATCAACTAGGCGTATCAACGGGCTATGGAGATGCCCATTAATAGATATCAGTGTGAGGAGTAGGGATTGCCATGCAACGGATGCACTAGAGCTATAAATGTATGAAAGCTCAACAAAAGAAACTAAGTGAGTGTGCATCCAACTTGCTTGCTCATGAAGACCTAGGGCATTTGAGGAAGCCCATCGTAGGAATATACAAGCCAAGTTATATAACGAAAAATTCCAACTAGTATATGAAAGTGACAAAACAAGAGACTATCTACCATAAGGATCATGGTGCTACTTTGAAGCACAAGTATGGAAAAGGATAGTAGCATTGCCCCTTTCTGTTTCCCTTTTTTCGGGCCCCTTTTTTTCTTTTGGCCTTTCTCTTTTTTTTGGAACAATGCTCTATGAATGATGATTCACACTTCTATTCATTTACAACTCAATGATTACAAATCGATACTAGAACAAAGTATGACTCTATATGAATGCCTCCGACGGTGTACCGGGAATACATCAAGAGTGACATGTATGAAATAATATGCATGGTGGCTTTGCCACAAATACGATGTCAACTACATGATCATGCAAGGCAATATGACAATGATGAAACGTGTCATGATAAACGGAATGGTGGAAAGTTGCATGGAAATATATCTCGGAATGGCTATGGAAATGCCATAATAGGTAGGTATGGTGGCTGTTTTGAGGAAGATATAAGGAGGTTTATGTGTGATAGAGCGTATCGTATCACGGGGTTTGGATGCACCGGCGAAGTTTGCACCAACTCTCAAGGTGAGAAAAGGCAATGCACGGTACCGAAGAGGCTAGAAATGATGGAAGGGTGAGAGTGTGTATAATCCATGGACTCAACATTAGTCATAAAGAACTCACATACTTATTGCAACAATACAATACGTGCCTTGCTGCCCCTGCTGTCACTGGGAAAGGACACCGCAAGATTGAACCCAAAGCTAAGCACTTCTCCCATTGCAAGAAAGATCAATCTAGTAGGCCAAACCAAACTGATAATTCGAAGAGACTTGCAAAGATAACCAATCATACATAAAAGAATTCAGAGGAGATTCAAATATTGTTCATAGATAAACTTGATCATAAACCCACAATTCATCGGATCTCGACAAACACACCACAAAAGAAGATTACATCGAATAGATCTCCAAGAGAAACAAGGAGAACTTTGTATTGAGATCCAAAGAGAGAGAAGAAGCCATCTAGCTAATAACTATGGACCCGAAGGTCTGAGGTAAACTACTCACACATCATCGGAGAGGCTATGGTGTTGATGTAGAAGCCCTCCGTGATCAATGCCCCCTCCGGTGGAGCGCCGGAAAAGGCCCCAAGATGGGATCTCACGGGTACAGAAGGTTGCGACGGTGGAAATAGGCTTTTGGCTCTTGTTCTCATGTTTTCCGGGTATATGAGTATATATAGGAGGAAGAAGTACGTCGGTGGAGCAACGTGGGCCCCACGAGGGTGGAGGGCGCGCCCAGGGGGGTAGGCATGCCCCCCTACCTCGTGCTCTCCTCGTTGATTGCTTTATGTAGACTCCAAGTCCTCTGGATCACGTTTGTTCCGAAAATCACGTTCCCGTAGGTTTCATTCCGTTTGGACTCCTTTGATATTCTTTTTCTGCGAAACACTGAAACCGGCAAAAAACAACAATTTGGGCTGGGCCTCCGGTTAATAGGTTAGTCCCAAAAATAATATAAAAGTGTATAATAAAGCCCAATAAACATCCAAAATAGAATATAATATAGCATGGAACAATAAAAAATTATAGATACGGTGGATACGTATCAGCCAGTAGCCTTGCAACTGGCACGCTGTTCAGCATCTACTTCGAGTCTAGTTTTCTTCATGCGGCGGTAATAAATTATATGAAACTAGTAACCACTATTTTGTTTTTAGTGCTATTGGCATTAATGCATCGTGTATATATCATTTTGCTTTTTGTTCACAGATCATCCCATGCAATGTGAGGTCAGAATTCAACAAGCTGACCGGAGACTCTGTGAACTTTGAGGCTCCTGGGGGCCCCTACACTATGGAGGTCGAGAAAGGATGAAATATGACGCAGGTGGGAGGAGATGGATGGGTCCGTTTCATCGCCCACATGCGTATCACCGGTGGTGAGTTGAACAGCTTCTCCTTCAGAGCAGAAAGACCCAAGCTGGTCGTGATTTATGTCAACAAAGAAGAAGATGATGAAGATGATGAGGATGATGAGGATGATGACGACCCACATGGTGAAGCCATCGTAGCTCAAAGAATGAGGTTGAGCGAGGAGGAGGTGTGCAACCTATGGGACATCATTCCGCCACGTGCTGACTTCGTCGGGGTGCCATTCGTGACCCGCCTGACAAGTACCATGGTTGATTGGCATATCATGGTATGTTGCATTTACTGTCGTAATTTGATGATATGCTTTATTGTTATACTTAGTGTAGAGTCCGATGATATATATGCTTAGTGAATCTTATATGCTTTATTGTTATACTTAGTGTAGAGTCCGATGATATATATGCTTAGTGAATCTTATATTCTTAGTAAATCCGATGACCTATATGCTTAGTGAATCCGATGATATATATGCTTTATTTTTATACTTAGTGTAGAGTCCGATGATATATATGCTTAGTGAATGTTATATGCTTAGTGAATCCGATGATCTATATGCTTAGTGAATCCGATGATATATATGCTTCGTGTGGAATCCAAAGAACTGTTAATAGTGTAGAATCCATATATACTTATTAGTAGAATTCATGCTTAGCAGAAATGTAGTACTGTCTTTTGATAGTGTAGAATGTGTGAGGCTACTTATTAATTGATATGTTTTTCTTATTCAGAAATTGCCAAAGAGCCTATCTGAGAGTTGTGGTATCAAGCCTGATGAAGAAGGCTCTGCTGGAATATGCCTTACCGCGAGGGGCTCCGTCACCACTTGTGCGTACGGCATGGACACGGACGGTCGCACACACTTCAACTCGGTTGGGTGGAAGAGCTTCCTCGTCGGCAAGAATCTTCATGTTGGACAGGCAATCCTAATTACTATCAGGAACACCCACCGCCCAGGCTTGAGGATGATGGTCGTCATCGATATCATCTAGAACTACATATGCATGTGTGTGGCTGCTGAACCATATATATGTTAGTATGACTACCTAGTAGACTTATCAACTATGATCTATCCATGCATTGTTAACTACTATATATGCGTTTGTGAGATTGTGTGGTTATATTAAATGTGGTATTGTCGTTAATGTTTGTGAGATGGTTCTGTGAACTTAGTTTATTTGCACTGGACTTGTCTTGATTTCCATGAATATTGCATCTGACTTCTTTTTTTATTTTTTATTTCTATTTACCTAGTTGTAGCGTGGGGAGAAAATAGGGGGCTACTACTACGTGATGATAGTAGTAGCGTTGGTGGAGAAAGAGGCGCTACTACTAAGTATTTTAGCTGCAGCGCTTGTTTAGAAACGCGCTACTGTTAAATAATAGTTGTAGCGCCCTAGCAGTAGCGCGGGTGCCCGCGCTACTGGTATGTAAAAAACCAGCGCCACTAGTAAGGTTTTCTCTAGTAGTGCGAGGTGAGAACAAGACACCAGGGCGCGCCTGGAGGCCCAGGCGCACCCTGGTGGGTTGTGCCCACCTCGGTGGCCTCCCGCACTGCCTCTTTGCTCTATAAATTCCCCAATATTCCAGAAACCCTAGGGGAGTCGATGAAAATCAATTCCAGCCGCCGCAAGTTCTAGAAACACCAGATCCAATCTAGACACCATCACGGAGGGGTCCATCATGCCCATTGGTGCCTCTCCGATGATGCGTGAGTAGTTCTTTGTAGACCTACAGGTCCATAGTTAGTAGCTAGATGGCTTCCTCTCTCTCTCTTTTGATTCTCAATACAATGGTCACTTGGAGATCCATATGATGTAACTCTTTTTTGCGGTGTGTTTGTTGGGATCCGATGAACTTTGAGTTTATGATCAGATCTATGTTTTTATCCATGAAAGTTATTTGAGTCTTCTTTGATCTCTTATATGCATGATTGCTTATAGCCTCATATTTCTTCTCCGATATTTGGGTTTTGTTTGGCCAACTTGATCTATTTATCTTGCAATGGGAAGAGGTGCTTTGTGATGGGTTCGATCTTACGGTGCTTGATCCCAGTGACAGAAGGGGAACCGACACGTATGTATCATTGCCATTAAGGATAACAAGATGGGGTCTATTTCTACATAGATATATTTTGTCTACATAATGTCATCGTTCTTATTGCATTACTTCGTTTTTCCATGAACTTAATACACTAGATGCATGCTAGATAGCGGTCGATGTGTGGAGTAATAGTAGTAGATGCAGGCAGGAGTCGGTCTACTAATCTTGGACGTGATGCATATATAATGATCATTGCCTGGATATCATCATGATTATTTGAAGTTCTATAAATTGCCCAACAGTAATTCGTTTACCCACCGTTTGTTACCTTTCTCGAGAGAAGCCACTAGTGAAATCTACGGGCCCCGTGTCTCTTCTTTATTATATTTGCCTTTGCGATCTATCTTTATTTGCTATTATTTCCAGATCTATTAAACCAAAAATATAAAAATATCTTACTGCACTTTATTTTATTTGGCGATACATCTATCAATTTATTACAACTTTCTCATGTCCATTTGCCAATTTCTGGCGCCGTTGCCCGAAAGGGATTGACAACCCTTTAATACGTCGGGTTGCGAGTATTTGTTATTTGCGTGCAGGTACCATTCACGTAGTGTTGCGTGGTTCTCCTACTGGTTTGATAACCTTGGTCTCATCACTAAGGGAAATACCTACCGTTGATGTGTTGCATCATGTCTTCCTCTTTGGGGAAATACCGACGTAGTTCTAGCAGACATCAAACATGGTCACCTGAATTGCGTGTGATGCCATATGATCCATACAAATGTTGCACTAATATCCAAAAAAACATTATACAAGGAGTTAAATATGGTAAAGTACTTAATGTTAATTTCGTTACAACCAGTACGTCTTGCATTAGAGCGAGACTAAGCCTAACTAGACTAGTTGTCACTGATTATATTGGTTTGCTCATAAGTGCGTGGTATACCTTGTTCATCAATAGTGTGCTTTATTTTATATATTTAGATCGAGAGCACCTCCTCTCTAGACCAGGGTAGTTGCCTACGGGTTGAAAGAAATGGTTTTCTACCATGCATCCTATACACTCCCTCCATTACCTCAAACAAGGCTCATATATCCAAAATGCTTTTGCTGAAGTTCAAACAATCACGAAATAGAAGCCAGTGGAATATTTTCACTTTGATGGGAACATTAGAAGACCAAATGTAGTCGGTCTTGGGGTCGATGCGAGACTCATCGGTGATGGTGTTGTAGGCGTTCCCAGCGAAGAAGGGCAGTCCATGCCACAAGAAGCGATCAACATTAGCCCCACTGCACTACTAGGAAAAGGCTTATAGGTGGTCTCAAATGTGTGACGGGCGTGGCGAGGAACCCGCCACTGTTGGGGAACGTTGCACGGAAAACAAAAAAAATTCTACGCACACGTAAGATCTATCCATGGAGATGCATAGCAACGAGAGGGGAGAGTGTGTGTACGTACCCTCGTAGACCGTAAGCGGAAGTGTTTAGTAACGCGGTTGATGTAGTCGAACTTCTTCACGATCCAACCGATCAAGTACCGAACGGACGACACCTCCGCGTTCAGCACACGTTCAGCTCGGTGACGTCCTCGCCTTCTTGATCCAGCAAGACGGGCGAAGTAGTAGATGAGTTCCGGCAGTACGATGGCATGGTGACGGTGGTGATGCAACTATCTCCGCAGGGCTTCGCCGAGCACTACGAAAATATGACCGAGGACGAGCTAGAGAGAGGGGGGCGCCGCACACGGCTAGGGAATCGTGGTGTGTGTTGCCCCTCTCCCTCCTCTCATATATATATATATAGGTGGAGGGGGAGGGGAGGCAGCCCCTAGGGCGCCCCAAGTGGCCGGCGGCTGCCCTAGGGCGCCTGCCCTGGCCGAATTCCCCCTTCCATATTTGTGCATGGGGGAAAGGAAAGGGGGCCTGCCTGCCTTTGGGGCGCCTCCCCTTTCCTTCCCTCCCTCTTTGGTGCATGGGCAAGGGGTGGAGGAGCGCACCAGCCCCCTTGTGGGCTGGTGTGCTTCCCCCCCTTGGGCGTTTCTACCACGTTGAAATAGAAGAAGTGGCTTTCGCAAATAAAAATATGAATAAATTAGAAGACCCATGACTATTAAATCTTGAATGCTTTATTAGAATATATATATATATATATATATAAACGTGCATTTTTTTTCTCCGGTTACAACTAGTAGTTTTATAATGTTTCATTGAAGGATTGTGCTAACCACGTCTTCCTTTTTTTCTTCTAGCGCAATAAAAAGGATTGGCGGAAGTGGGAATGGAACCCGCTACCTCTTGGTAGACCGCGGTAGCTTGCAACCACCCGGTCTACATTGAGCTAGTGATTGGATTGAGGTTAGATAGTATTTGTACTGTTACTTAGCGCGACTTGAAAAACGAACCATTTTTCTTTCTTCCCTTTTATACTTTTTTATCCTATATAGATGGCCTGGCTGCTCTGTTAATATTTACAACATCATGGTACCTTTAACGTAGTAAAAATTGTTGACATATCCCGGTAACTTCGTTGTAAATAGCATGCCAGGGTACACAAGTTTCTTTTTGCGAGGGTACAAAAGTTATCAACCCTCTGGTACGTAACTTACCACGCTCTTTATACATAAGTTACCGGAGAATATTTTAAACATTTTTTTTCTTGGGTCAGAGTTATGGCTGGGTGTTGTACAAAATTATTATGTTTTGCAGTCCGTAAAAATCATGATATTTACACAAAAGTTATTAAAGGGATGTTTTCAATAACTTTTTCCTAGTTCAACATTATCATGGTGTTTGTACACAAGTTATCATGACAGTGGTACATAAATTATCATACTATTTACATAGTAATTATCAGGGTACGTTTCAAGCACACCTCGTGTTGAAATGTTACCATCATGTTTGTATCTAAATTATCAGGGCTGCAGTGCATAAATTATCATGTCATTTACACAACAGTTATCGAAGTTATGTTTTTCAAAGATAAAGTTTACAAAGTCAAAGTTATCAGCTCTGTTGTGCGTATATTACAACCAAATTTTGGAATTTGTTTACCACGTATAGCACAGGAAACATGCTTTCTCAGTTTTTTCCTTGGATTTATGTACTGCACAATTTTCACGGACAGATATATGGTGTCTCCATGCCCCTCATGTTATACTAATTACCTAGAATTTATCAGGGGATGTTTCTACACTTATTTTAACTGAAACAAAAGTTACCGGGGTGTTCATAAGTTATCAAGTGTGTGGAGTAAATTATCATGGTATTAACACAAGAGTTATCGGGGTATATTTTTAATTAAAAAAATCCCCGAGTCAGAATTATCAGGGGGCTTGTGCATAAGTTATCAGGTCTGTAATGCGTTAAAAAAACCATGCTATTTACACAAAAGTTACCGGGATATATTTTCAACAGCTTTTTTCTGAGGGTCAAAAAGGTTACCATGGTATTCGTACATGAGTTATCAGCTCTGCGCTGTGTAATTTACCATGCTAATTACACATATGTTACTGAGGGTATCTATTCAATGACTTTTTTCTCCGGTTCAAAGTTATCATGGTGTTTGTACCTAATTTAGCAGGTCTACAATATGTAACTACGCTACTTACAAAGAACTTATCATATGTATGTTTCAACAACTTCTATCCACTAGGTCAAAAGTTACCACGATGTTTGTCCATAATTTATCATGTATGGGGTGCGTATTACAATGCTATTTACACAGAACTTAGTGGGGTTATGTTTTGAACAATTTTCCCCAGTCAAAAAGTTATCACGGTGTCCATACATTAGTTATCAACTCTACACTGTGTAATTTACCATGCTATGTTTACATACTCCCTCCGTTCCTAAATGTAAGTCTTTTTAGACATTTCAAATGGACTACAACATACGGATGTATGTAGACATATTTTAGAGTATGGATTCACTCATTTTGCTCCGTATGTAGTCATTTGTTGGAATCTCTAGAAAGACTTATATTTGGGAACGAAGGGAGTAGATGTTAGGGGGGTGTTTTCAACTCCCCCTTCATGGTGCAAAATTACCATAGTGTTTGTACCTAATTTAGCGGGTATGTAGTAGGTAAGTTACCACGCTACTTACACAAAATTTATCAGGGGTATGTCTAAAGAAAATTTCCATTGGCTTAAAAGTTACCATGATATTTAGACGTAAGTTATCGGGTATGCGACACGTTGATACGTCCATTTTGCATCATGCTTTGATATTGATACTTATTGCATTATGGGCTGTTATTACATATTATGTCACAATACTTATGCCTTTTCTCTCTTATTTTACAAGGTTTACATGAAGAGGGAGAATGCCGGCAGCTGGAATCCTGGGCTGGAAAAAGGAGCAAATATTAGAGACCTATTCTACGCAACTCCAAAAGTCCTGAAACTCCACGGAAGTCATTTTTGGAATTTATAAAAAATACTGAGCGAAGAAAATACCAGAGGGGGCCCACACCCTGGCCACGAGGGTGGGGGCGCGCCCTACCTCCCTGGGCGCGCCCCCTGCCTCGTGGGCCCCCAGGCAGGCCTCCGGTGTCCATCTTCTGCTATATGAAGTCTTTTACCCTGGAAAAAATCATAAGCAAGCTTGCGGGACGAGACTCCGCCGCCATCAGGCGGAACCTTGGCGGAACCAATATAGGGCTCCGGTGGAGCTGTTCTGCCGGGGAAACATCCCTCCGGGAGGGGGAAATCATCGCCATCATCATCACCAACGATCCTCTCATCGGGAGGTGGTCAATCTCCATCAACATCTTCACCAGCACCATCTCCTCTCAAACCCTAGTTCATCTCTTGTATCCAATCTTTGTCCCAAAGCCTTAGATTGGTACTTGTAGGTTGCTAGTAGTGTTGATTACTCCTTGTAGTTGATGCTAGTTGGTTTATTCGGTGGAAGATTATATGTTCAGATCCTTAATGCATATTAATACCCCTCTGATTATGAACATGAATATGATTTGTGAGTAGTTACGTTTGTTCCTGAGGACATGGGAGAAGTCTTGCTATTAGTACTCATGTGAATTTGGTATTCGTTCGATATTTTGATGAGATGTATGTTGTCTTTCCTCTAGTGGTGTCATGTGAACATCTACTACATGACACTTCACCATTGTTTGGGCCTAGAGGAAGGCATTGGGAAGTAATAAGTAGATGATGGGTTGCTAGAGTGACAGAAGCTTAAACCCCAGTTTATGCGTTGCTTCGTAAGGGGCTGATTTGGATCCATATGTTTCATGCTATGGTTAGGTTTACCTTAATACTTCTTTTGTAGTTGCGGATGCTTGCAATAGGAGTTAATCATAAGTGGGATAGTTGTCCAAGTAAGGGCAGCACCCAAGCACCGGTCCACCCACATATCAAATTATCAAAGTACCAAACGCGAATCATATGAGCGTGATGAAAACTAGCTTGACGATAATTCCCATGTGTCCTCGGGAGCGTTTTCCTTCATATAAGAAATTGTCCAGGCTTGTCCTTTGCTACAAAAAGGATTGGGCCACCTTGCTGCACCTTATTTACTTTTTTTACTTGTTGCTCGTTACCAATTACCTTATCACAAAACTATCTGTTATCGATAATTTCAGTGCTTGCAGAGAATACCTTACTGAAAACTGCTTATCATTTCCTTCTGCTCCTCGTTGGGTTCGACACTCTTACTTATCGAAAGGACTACGATAGATCCCCTATACTTGTGGGTCATCAAGACTCTTTTCTGGCGCCATTGCCGGGGAGTGAAGCGCCTTTGGTAAGTGGAACTTGGTAAGGAAAATTTTATATAGTGTGCTGAAATTTACTATCACTTGTTACTATGGAAAGTAATCCTTTGAGGGGCTTTTTCGGGGTATCTTCACCCCGTCCAGTAGAGCAAAGAGTTGCTCCTCAACCTACTGAACCTACTGAAAATGTTTACTTTGAAATTCCTTTGGGTATGATAGAGAAACTGCTAGATAATCCCTTTACAGGAGATGGAACATTGCATCCCGATTTACATCTAATCTATGTGGATGTAGTTTGTGGATTATTTAAGCTTGCAGGTATGCCCGATGATGTTATCAATAAGAAGGTCTTCCCTTTATCTTTGAAAGGAAAGGCATTGACATGGTACAGGCTATGTGATGATATGGGATCATGGAACTACAAACGATTGAAATTGGAATTTCATGAGAAGTTTTATCCTATGCATCTTGTTCATCGTGATCATAATTATATATATATTTTTTGGCCTCGCGAAGGAGAAAGCATCGCTCAAGCTTGGGGGAGGCTTAAGTCAATGTTATATTCATGCCCCAATCATGAGCTCTCAAGAGAAATGATTATTCAAAAAATTTATGCTCGGCTTTCTGACAACAATCGCTCCATGCTCGATACTTCTTGTACTGGTTCTTTTATGATGAAGACTATCGAATTCAGATGGGATTTATTGGAAAGAATTAAACGCAACTCCGAAGATTGGGATATCGACGAAGGTAAGGAGTCAGGTATAACGCCTAAGTTTGATTGTGTTAAATCTTTTATGGATACCGATGTTTTCCGTAAGTTTAGCACTAAATATGGACTTGACTCTGAGATAGTAGCTTCTTTCTGTGAATCATTTGCTACTCATGTTGATCTCCCTAAGGAGAAGTGGTTTAAATATCATCCTCCCATTGAAGTAAAAGTATTCGAACCTATTAAAATTGAAGAAAAGACTATCACTTATAATGATCCTATTGTTCCGACTACTTATGTTGAGAAACCACCTTTTCCTGTTAGAATAAAGGATCATACTAAAGCTTCAACTGTTGTCAACAAAAGTAATATTAGGACACACAAACCCCCTAAGCAAATTAAAGTTGAACCTAATATTGCTATGGTTAAAGATCTCTTGGCTGATAATATTGATGGGCATGTTATTTACTTCTATCTGCTAGAATTGCTAGACCCGATTCTAAAAATAAACATAGACCTATTGTAGGCATGCCTGTTATTTCTGTTAAAATAGGAGATCATTGTTATCATGGCTTATGTGATGTGGGTGCTAGTGCTAGTGCTATACCTCATTCTTTATACGAAGAAATTATGCATGATATTGCACCCGCTGAGATAGAAGATATTGATGTTACAATTAAGCTTGCCAATAGAGATACTATATCACCGATTGGGATTGTTAGAGATGTCGAAGTCTTGTGTGGGAAGGTTAAATATCCTACTGATTTTCTTGTTCTTGGTTCCCCACAAGATAGCTTTTGTCCCATTATATTCGGTAGACCCTTCTTGAACACTGTTAATGCTAGGATAAACTGCGAAAAGGATATTGTTACTATTGGTTTGGGTGATATGTCTCATGAGTTTAACTTTGCTAAATTTCGTAGACAACCTCGTGACGAGGAATTGCCTAGTAAAGATGAAATTATTGGTCTTGCTTCTATTGTCGTGCCTCCTAATGATCCTTTAGAACAATATTTGCTTGACCATGAAAATGATATGTTTATGAATGAAAGAAGGGAAATAGATGAATTATTCTTTAAACAGGGACCCATTCTGAAACACAACTTGCCTATTGAAATCCTAGGGGATCCTCCTCCACCCAAGGGTGATCCCGTGTTTGAGCTTAAACCATTACCTGATACTCTCAAATATGCTTATCTTGATGAAAACAACATATATCCTGTTATTATTAGTGCCAACCTTTCAGAGAAGGAGGAAGAAAAATTATTGAAAACTCTGAAGAAGCACCGTGCTGCTATTGGATATACTCTTGATGATCTTAAGGGCATTAGTCCCACTCTATGCCAGCACAAAATAAAATTGGAAAAAGACGCTAAACCGGTTGTTGATCACCAACGACGGTTAAATCCTAAGATGAAAGAAGTGGTAAGAAAAGAAATACTAAAGCTTCTGGAGGCAGGTATAATTTATCACGTTGCTGATAGTCAGTGGGTAAGTCATGTCCATTGTGTCCCTAAGAAGGGAGGTATCACTGTTGTTCCTAATGATAAAGATGAATTGATCCCACAAAGAATTGTTACAGGGTATAGAATGGTAATTGATTTCTGCAAGTTAAATAAAGCTACTAAAAAGGATCATCACCCTTTACCTTTTATTGATCAAATACTAGAAAGACTATCCAAACATACACATTTTTGCTTTCTAGATGGTTATTCCGGTTTCTCTCAAATACCTGTGTCAAAAGAGGATCAAGAAAAGACCACTTTTACTTGCCCTTTCGGTACTTCTATAGATGTATGCCTTTTGGTTTATGTAATGCACCTGCTACCTTTCGAAGATGCATGATGGCTATATTCTCTGACTTTTGTGAAAAGATTGTTGAGGTTTTCATGGATGATTTCTCCGTTTATGGATCTTATTTTGATGATTGCTTAAGCAACCTTGATCGAGTTTTGCAGAGATGTGAAGAAACTAATCTTGTCTTGAATTGGGAGAAGTGCCACTTTATGGTTAATGAAGGTATTGTCTTGGGGCATAAAATTTCTGAAAGAGGTATTGAAGTTGACAAAGCTAAAGTTGATGCTATTGAGAAGATGCCATGTCCCAAGGACATTAAAGGTATAAGAAGTTTCCTTGGTCATGCCGGTTTTTATAGGAGGTTCATTAAGGACTTCTGAAAAATCTCTAGGCCTCTGACTAATCTCTTACAAAAAGATATACCTTTTGTCTTTGATGATGATTGTGTAGAAGCATTTGAAATACTTAAGAAAGCTTTAATTTCTTCACCTATTGTTCAGCCACCTGATTGGAATTTACCCTTTGAAATTATGTGTGATGCTAGTGATTATGATGTAGGTGCTGTTTTAGGGCAAAGAGTTGATAAGAAATTAAATGTTATCCAATATGCTAGTAAAACTCTAGACAGTGCCCAGAGAAATTATGCTACTACTGAAAAAGAATTTTTAGCAGTTGTATTTGCATGTGATAAGTTCAGACCTTATATTGTTGATTCTAAAGTAACTATCCACACTGATCATGCTGCTATTAAATATCTTATGGAAAAGAAAGATGCTAAACCTAGACTTATTAGATGGGTTCTCTTGCTACAAGAATTTGATTTGCATATTATTGATAGAAAGGGAGCTGAGAACCCCATTGCAGACAAGTTGTTTAGGTTAGAGAATGTTCTTGATGACCCACTACCTATCGATGATAGCTTTCCTGATGAACCATTAGCTGTCATAAATGCTTCTCGTACTGCTCCATGGTATGCTGATTATGCTAATTACATTGTTGCTAAATTTATACCACCTAGTTTCACATACCAGCAAAAGAAAGAGTTTTTCTATGATTTAAGACATTACTTCTGGGATGACCCACACCTTTATAAAGAAGGAGTAGATGGTGTTATTAGACGGTGTGTACCTGATCATGAACAGGAACAAATCCTACGCAAGTGTCACTCCGAGGCTTATGGAGGACACCACACTGGAGATAGAACTGCACATAGGGTATTGCAATCCGGTTTTTATTGGCCTACGCTCTTCAAAGATGCCCGTAAGTTTGTCTTGTCTTGTGATGAATGTCAAAGAATTGGTAATATTAGCAGACGTCAAGAAATGCCTATGAATTATTCACTTGTTATTGAACCATTTGATGTTTGGGGCTTTGATTATATGGGACCGTTTCCTTCCTCTAATGGGTATACACATATTTTAGTTGATGTTGATTACGTTACTAAGTGGGTAGAAGCTATTCCAACTAGTAGTGCTGATCATAACACTTCTATTAAAATGCTTAAAGAAGTTATTTTTCTGAGGTTTGGAGTCCCTAGATACTTCATGACTGATGGTGGTTCACACTTTATTCATGGTGCTTTTCGTAAAATGCTTTCTAAGTATGATGTTAATCATAGAATTGCATCTCCATACCACCCGCAGTCTAGTGGTCAAGTAGCATTGAGTAATAGAGAGCTTAAATTAATTTTGCAAAAGACTGTTAATAGATCTAGAAAGAATTGGTCTAAGAAACTTGATGATGCATTATGGGCTTATAGAACTGCATACAAAAATCCTATGGGTATGTCTCCATATAAAATGGTTTATGGAAAAGCATGTCACTTACCTCTCGAACTTGAACATAAGGCATATTGGGCTATTAAAGAGCTCAATTATGATTTCAAACTTGCCGGTGAGAAGAGGTTATTTGACATTAGCTCACTTGATGAATGGAGAACCCAGTCCTATGAGAATGCCAAACTGTTTAAAGAAAATGTTAAAAGATGGCATGACAAAAGGATACAAAAGCGTGAGTTTAATCTAGGTGATTATGTGTTGCTATTCAACTCTCGTTTAAGATTTTTTGCAGGAAAACTTCTCTCTAAATGGGAAGGCCCTTACGTTATCGAGGAGGTCTATCGTTCTGGTGCCATAAAAATCAATAACTTCGAATGCACAAATCCGAAGGTGGTGAACGGTCAAAGGATCAAACATTATATCTCAGGTAATCCCATAAATGTTGAAACCAATATTATTGAAACCGTAACCCCGGAAGAATACATAAGAGACACTTTCCAGAACGTTTCAGACTCCGAAAAGGAATAGGTACGTGGTACGGTAAGTAAACCGACTCCAAAATAGTTCTAATGGCAATTTTTCTCCGTTTTGGAATATTTAATAAAATAGGAAAATAAGAAGCAGTCCGGGAAGGACACGAGGCTTCCACGAGGGTGGAGGGCGCGCCCTACCCCCTGGGCGCGCCCCCTGCCTCGTGGGCACCTCGTGTACTCTCCGGACTCCGTTTTCTTGCCCGATACTCCTCTCGGTCGGTAAAAATTCATTATATAATCTCCCGAAGGTTTTGACCACCATATCACGCAAATATCCTCTGTCTTTGTTTCGAGCTGTTTTTCTGACAGATCTAGATCACCATGACGTCTCCAAGCGCCCCCAAGGACAAGTTCTTCGAGAAGGTCATCAACCCCTTCCTCGCGGAAGTGCTGCAACATCCTCAAACCATTGAGATGTGTGAGGGGTTGCTGCACATTCGCGATGTTGAGGGACCAAGGAGGACCGGAAGCACGGAGACAAGGCTCGAAGCAATGGAGCAACAAGTTTTCAAGTGTCAAGAGATGGTGGAACGTGGACTCGACGCCAACCACATAATGATCACAGAGTTCACCAACAACCACAAGCTAGATGTCAAGAACATTGGGGAGACCATCTTCAAGCTTCACGAGAAAATCGAGCACCTCCAGGCCCAGATCTATGACCTGCAAAACCAAAAATGTGAGTATGAATATATATTCAGAAGGATGAGTTTGGCTGCAGATCTGAGGATCCCGGAGACCCGATCATCCTTATATGATGGTGGGCCTATGCCTTGGAAGATGGACGACAAGCCTACATCATCAACAACTCCATCATCACTACCTCCGAGGAAGGAGAATTGAGTATTGGGTATGGGCACTCCCCTTGGCAACTGCCAAGCTTGGGGGAGGTGCCCGGTATCGTATCACCATCACACTCCTATCTTTACCGTTTTCTTAGTTTGATCCTTTTGGTAATATCTTGATCTAGTAGAATAAAGTTTTAGTATGATCTAGTTTTGAGTTTTGCTTTATGATCCTTCTATGTAATCGAGTCTGTGACCTATATATAATAAAGATTAGTGTTGAGTCAAGGGCTTGATTATCTTGCTATGATCTTGAGTGAATAAAAGAAAGAGAAAAGAAATAGAAAGAAATAAAGAGATCATATTTATCTTATGGAGAGTAATGACTTCACATATAAGAGTATGATGATTAAAAGTTGTTGAGAGTTGACAAACATAGTTTTGGTCATCGTTGCAATTAATAGGAAGTAATAAAGAAAGAGAGGCTTCACATATAAATATACTATCTTGGACATCTTTTATGATTGTGAGCACTCATTAAAATATGACATACTAAAGAGTTGATGTTGGACAAGGAAGACAACGTAATGGGTTATGTTTTCTTATATCCGAAATAGAGTATATTGTCATGGATCATCCAACATGTTGAGCTTGCCTTTCCCCCTCAGGCTAGCCAATTCTTTGCACCAAGTAGAGATACTACTTGTGCTTCCAAATATCCTTAAACCCAGTTTTTCCATGAGTGTCCACCATATCTACCTATGGATTGAGTAAGATCCTTCAAGTAAGTTGTCATTGTGCAAGCAATAAAAATTGCTCTCTAAATATGTATGATTTATTAGTGAGGGAGAAAATAAGCTTTATACGATCTTGTGATGTGGAAGTAATAAAAGTGATGGACTGCATAATAAAGGTCTATATCACAAGTGGCAATATAAAGTGACGTTCTTTCGCATTAAGATTTTGTGCATCCAACCTAAAAGCACATGACAACCTCTGCTTCCCTCTGCGAAGGGCCTATCTTTTACTTCTATCTTCTACCTTATGCAAGAGTCATGGTGATCTTCACCTTTCCTTTTTACATTTTATCCTTTGGCAAGCGCATTGTGTTGGAAAGATCCTGATATATATATATCCAATTTTTTTTTGAATTTGATATATATATATATATATATATATATATATATATCCAATTGGATGTAAGTTAGCATGAACTATTATTGTTGACATTACCCTTGAGGTAAAAGGTTGGGAGGCAACACTATAAGCCCCTATCTTTCTCTGTGTCCGATTAAAACTCCGTAACCACAAGTATTGCGTGAGTGTTAGCAATTGTGAAAGACTAAATGATAGTTGAATATGTGGACTTGCTGAAAAGCTCTTACATTGACTCTTTCCTATGTTATGATAAATTGCAATTGCTTCAATGACCGAGATTATAGTTTATTAGTTTTCAATAAAGTTTTTGATTCATACTTGACATTGTGAATAGATTGTTACTTTATCATAAGAATTCATATGACAATATTCATATATGTTGCTGTTATAAGAATGATCATGATGCCCTCATGTCTGTATTTTATTTTATCGACACCTCTATCTCTAAACATGTGGACATATTTTTCGATATCGGCTTTCGCCTGAGGACAAGCGAGGTCTAAGCTTGGGGGAGTTGATGTTGGAAATATGCCCTAGAGGCAATAATAAAATGGTTATTATTGTATTTCCTTGTTCATGATAATTGTCTGTTGTTCATGCTATAATTGTATTAACTGGAAACCGTAATACATGTGTGAATACATAGACCACAACATGTCCCTAGTAAGCCTCTAGTTGACTAGCTCGTTGATCAATAGATGGTTATGGTCTCCTGACCATGGACATTGGATGTCATTGATAACGGGATCACATCACTAGGAGAATGATGTGATGGACAAGACCCAATCCTAAGCATAGCACAAGATCGTGTAGTTCGTTTGCTAGAGCTTTTCCAAATGTCAAGTATCATTTCCTTAGACCATGAGATTGTGCAACTCCCGGATACCGTAGGAATGCTTTGGCTGTACAAACGTCACAACGTAACTGGGTGGCTATAAAGGTGCACTACAGGTATCTCCGAAAGTGTATGTTGGGTTGGCACGAATCGAGACTGGGATTTGTCACTCCGTATGACGGAGAGGTATCTCTGGGCCCACTCGGTAATGCATCATCATAATGAGCTCAATGTGACTAAGGAGTTAGCCACGGGATCATGCGTCACGGTACAAGTAAAGTGACTTGCCGGTAACGAGATTGAACAAGGTATTGGGATACCGACGATCGAATCTCGGGCAAGTAACGTACCGATTGACAAAGGGAATTGTATACGGGATTGATTGAATCCTCGACATCGTGGTTCATCCGATGAGATCATCGTGGAACATGTGGGAGCCAACATGGGTATCCAGATCCCGCTGTTGGTTATTGACCGGAGAGTCGTCTCGGTCATGTCTGCATGTCTCCCGAACCCGTAGGGTCTACACACTTAAGGTTCGGTGACGCTAGAGTTGTAGAGATATTAGTATGCGGTTAACCGAAAGTTGTTCGGAGTCCCGGATGAGATCCCGGACATCACGAGGAGTTCCGGAATGGTCCGGAGGTAAAGATTTATATATGGGAAGTCCTATTTTGGCCACCGGAAAATGTTCGGGATTTTTCGGTATTGTACCGGGAAGGTTCTAGAAGGTTCCGAAGTGGGGCCCACCTGCATGGGGGGACCCACATGAACGTGGGTAGTGGGGGCAAGGCCCCACACCCCTGGTCAAGGCGCACCAAGATCCCACCTTAGAAGGAATAAGATCATATCCCGAAGGGATAAGATCAAGATCCCTAAAAAAGGGGGATAACAATCGGTGGGGAAGGGAAATGATGGGATTTCTTTCCCCCACCTTTGCCAACGCCCCAATGGACTTGGAGGGAAAGAAACCAGCCCCCTCCACCCCTATATATAGTGGGGAGGCGCATGGGAGCAGCACCCCAAGCCCTGGCGCCTCCCTCCCTCCCGTGACACCTCTTCCTCCCCGCTTGCGCTTGGCGAAGCCCTGCCGGGATCCCGCTACTTCCACCACCACGCCGTCGTGCTGCTGGATCTCCATCAACTTCTCCTCCCCCCTTGCTGGATCAAGAAGGAGGAGACGTCCCCGCTCCGTACGTGTGTTGAACGTGGAGGTGCCGTCCGTTCGGCGCTAGGATCATCGGTGATTTGGATCACGACGAGTATGACTCCATCAACCCCGTTCTCTTGAACGCTTCCGCGCGTGATCTACAAGGGTATGTAGATGCACTCCCCTCTCTCTCATTGCTAGATGACTCCATAGATTGATCTTGGTGGTACGTAGAAAATTTTAAATTTCTGCTACGTTCCCCAACAGTGGCATCATGAGCCAGGTCTATGCGTAGATTCTATGCACGAGTAGAACACAAAGTAGTTGTGGGCGATGATTTGTTCAATTTGCTTGCCGTTACTAGTCTTATCTTGATTCGGCGGCATTGTGGGATGAAGCGGCCCGGACCGACCTTACACGTACTCTTACGTGAGACAGGTTCCACCGACTGACATGCACTTGATGCATAAGGTGGCTAGCGGGTGTCTGTCTCTCCCACTTTAGTCGGATCGGATTCGATGAAAAGGGTCCTTATGAAGGGTAAGTCACCGTTGTGGCTTTTGCGTAGGTAAGAAACGTTCTTGCTAGAAACCCATAGCAGCCACGTAAAACATGCAACAACAATTAGAGGACGTCTAACTTGTTTTTGCAGGGTATGCTATGTGATGTGATATGTCCAAAAGGATGTGATGAATGATATATGTGATGTATGAGATTGATCATGTTCTTGTAATAGGAATCACGACTTGCATGTCGATGAGTATGACAACCGGCAGGAGCCATAGGAGTTGTCTTAATTTATTGTATGACCTGCGTGTCAATGAAAAACGCCATGTAATTACTTTACTTTACTGCTAACCGTTAGCCATAGTAGTCGAAGTAATAGTTGGCGAGACAACTTCATGAAGACACGATGATGGAGATCATGATGATGGAGATCATGGTGTCATGCCGGTGACGAAGGTGATCATGCCGCGCCTCGAAGATGGAGATCAAAAGGCGCAAGATGATATTGGCCATATCATGTCACTTTATGATTTGCATGTGATGTTTGTCATGTTTACATCTTATTTGCTTAGAACGACGGTAGCATAAATAAGATGATCCCTCACTAAAATTTCAAGAGATGTGTTCCCCCTAACTGTGCACCGTTGCAAAGGTTCGTTGTTTCGAAGCACCACGTGATGATCGGGTGTGATAGATTGTAACGTTCGCATACAACGGGTGTTGACGAGCCTAGCATGTACAGACATGGCCTCGGAACACAAGCAAAACACTTAGGTTGACTTGACGAGCCTAGCATGTACAGACATGGCCTCGGAACACAAGAGACCGAAAGGTCGAACATGAGTCGTATAGTAGATACGATCAACATGGAGATGTTCACCGATGATGACTAGTCCGTCTCACGTGATGATCGGACACGGCCTAGTCGATTCGGATCATGTATCACTTAGATGACTAGAGGGATGTCTATCTAAGTGGGAGTTCATTAAATAATCAGATGAACTTAATTATCATGAACATAGTCAAAAGGTCTTTGCAAATAATGTCATAGCTTACGCTTTAGTTCTACTAAGATATGTTCCTAGAGAAAATTTAGTTGAAAGTTGATAGTAGCAATTATGCGGACTGGGTCCGTAAACTGAGGATTGTCCTCATTGCTGCACAGAAGGCTTATGTCCTTAATGCACCGCTTGGTGTGCTGAACCTCGAGCATCGTCTGTAGATGTTACGAAACATCTGACATACACGTTTTGATGACTACGTGATAGTTCAGTGTGTGATGCTAACGGTTTAAAATTGTGGCACCAAAGACGGTTTTGAAACGTCGCAGAACATATGAGATGTTCCAAAGACTGAAATTGGGATTTCAGACTAATGCCCACGTCAAGAGGTATGAGACCTCTGACAAGTTTCTTAAGCCTGCAAACTAAGGGAGAAAAGCTCAATCGTTGAGCATGTGCTCAGATTGTCTGAGTACTACAATCACTTGAATCGAGTGGGAGTTAATCTTCCAGATGAGATAGTGATGGTTCTCCATAGTCACTGCCACCAAGCTATTAGAGCTTCGTGATGAACTATAACATATTAGGGATAGACATGATGATCCTTGAGCAACTCGCGATGTTTGACACCGCGAAAGTAGAAATCAAGAAGGAGCATCAATTGTTGATGGTTAGTAAAACCACTAGTTTCTAGAAGGGCAAGAAGGGATACTTCATGAAACGGCAAATCAGTTGCTGCTCTAGTGAAGAAACCCAAGGTTGAACCCAAACCCGAGACTAAGTGCTTCTGAAATGAGGGGAACGGTCACTGAAGCAGAACTACCCTAGATACTTTGTAGATGAGAAGGCTGGCAAGGTCGACAGAAGTATATTGGATATACATTATATTAATGTGTACTTTACTAGTACTCCTAGTAGCACCAGGGTATTAGATACCGGTTCGGTTGCTAAGTGTTAGTAACTCGAAATAAAAGCTGCGGAATAAACGGAGACTAGCTAAAGGTGAGATGACGATATGTGTTGGAAGTGTTTCCAAGGTTGATGTGATCAAGCATCGCATGCTCCCTCTACCATCGAGATTGGGGTTAAACCTGAATAATAATTATTTGGTGTTTGCGTTGAGCATAGACATGATTGGATTATGTTTATCGCAATACGGTTATTCATTAAAGGAGAATAATGGTTACTCTGTCTATTTGAATAGTACCTTCAATGGTCTTGCACCTAAAATGAATGGTTTATTGAATCTCGATCGTAGTGATACACATGTTCATGCCAAAAGATATAAGATAGTAATTATAGTACCACATACTTGTGGCACTGCCACTTGAGTCATATTGGTATAAAACGCATGAAGAAGCTCCATGTTGATGGATCTTTGGACTCACTCATTTTTGAAAAGATTGAGACATGCGAACCATGTCTATTATTATATATGCATGAAGAAAGTCCATACAGATGGATCATTTGGACTCACTTGATTTTGAATCACTTGAGACATGCAAATCATACCACATGGGCAAGATGACTGAAAGGCCTCGTTTTCAGTAAGATGGAACAAGAGAGCAACTTGTTGGAAGTAATACATTTGATGTGTGCAGTCCAATGAGTGATGAGGCACGCAGTGGATATCGTTATGTTCTTACTTCACAGATGATTTGAGTAGATGCTGAGAATATTTACTTGATGAAACACAAGTCTGAATTATTAAAAGGTTCAAGTAATTTCAGAGTGAAGTTGAAGATCGTTGTGACAAGAGGATAAAATGTCTGTGATATGATCATAGAGATGAATATCTGAGTTACGAGTTTGGCACACAATTAAGAAATTGTGGAAATTGTTTCACGACTAATACCGCCTGGAACACCATATTGTGATGGTGTCCGAACATCATAACTGCACCCTATTGGATATGGTGCATACCATGATGTCTCTTATCGAATTACAACTATCGATTATGGGTTAGGCATTAGAGACAACCGCATTCACTTTAAATAGGGCACCACGCAATTCCGTTGAGACGACACCGTATGAACTATGGTTTAGAGAAACCTAAGCTGTCGTTTCTTAAAAGTTTGGGGCTGCGACGCTTATGTGAAAAAGTTTCAGGCTGATAAGCTCGAACCCAAAGCGGATAAATGCATCTTCATAGAATACCCAAAACAGTTGGGTATACCTCCTATTTCAGATCTGGAAGCAAAAGTGATTATTTCTAGAAAAGGGTCCTTTCTCGAGGAAAAGTTTCTCTCGAAAGAATTGAGTGGGAGGATGGTGGAGACTTGATGGGGTCATTGAACCGTCACTTCAACTAATGTGTAGCAGGGCACAGGAAGTTGTTCCTGTGGCACCTACACCAATTGAAGTGGAAGCTTATGATAGTGATCATGAAACTTCAGATCAAGTCACTACCAAACCTCATAGGATGACAAGGATGCGTACTACTTCAGAGTGGTACGTAATCCTGTCTTGGAAGTCATGTTGCTAGACAACAATGAACCTACGAGCTATGGAGAAGCGATGGTAGGCCCGGATTCCGACGAATGGCTCGAGGCCATAAAATCCGAGAGGATCCATGTATGAAAACAAAGTATAGACTTTGAAAGAACTACTTGATGGTCGTAGGGTTGTTGGGTACAGATGGATTTTAAAGGGAAGACAGACAATGATGGTAAGTGTCACCATTAAGAAAGCTTGACTTGTCGTTAAGATGTTTTCCCGCAAGTTCAAGGAGTTGACTGCGATGAGACTTTCTCACTCGTAGCGATGCTAAGAGTCTGTTAGAATTATATTAGCAGTTACTGCATTATTTATGAAATCTTGCAGATAGGATGTCAAAACATTGTTTCCTCGACGATTTTCTTGAGGAAAGGTTGTATGTGATACAACCAGAAGGTTTTGTCAATCCTGAAAGATGCAAACAAGTATGCAAAGCTCCAGCAATCCTTCTAAGGATTGGAGTAAGCATCTCGGAGTTGGAATGAACGCTTTGATGAGATGATCAAAGATATTGGGTTTATACAAAGTTCATGAGAAACTTGTATTTCCAAAGAAGTGAGTGGGAGCACTATAGAATTTTTGATGAGTATATGTTGTTAACATATTGTTGATCAGAAATGATGTAGAATTTCTGGAAAGCATCCAGGGTTATTTGAAAAGTGTTTTTAATGGAAAACCTGGATTAAGCTACTTGAACATTGAGCATCAAGATCTATAAGGATAGATCAAAAACTCTTAATAGTACTTTCAAATGAATACATACCGTGACAAGATTTTGAAGGAGTTCAAAATAGATCAGCAAAGAAGGAGTTCTTGGCTGTGTTACAAGGTGTGAGTATTGAGTAAGACTCAAGACCTGACCACGGTAGAAGAAAGAGAAAGGACGAAGGTTGTCCCCTATGCTTTAGACGTAGACTCTACAATATGCTATGCTGTGTACCGCACCTGAAGTGTGCCTTGCCATGAGTTAGTCAAGGGGTACAATAGTGATCCAGGAAGGGATCACATGACAGCGGTCGAACTTATCCTTAGTATCTAGTGGACTAAGGAATTTTCTCGATTATGGAGGTGGAAAGGGGGTTCGTCGTAAAGGGTTACGTCGATGCAAACTTTGACACTAATCCGGATGACTCTGAGTAGTGAACCGGATTCGTATAGTAGAGCAGTTATTTGGAATAGCTCCAAGTAGCGCGTGGTAGCTGCATCTACAAGATGACATAGAGATTTGTAAAGCACACACGGATCTGAATGTTGCAGACCCGTTGACTAAAACCTCTCTCGTAAGCATAACATGATCAAACCCTAGAACTCATTGAGTGTTAATCACATGGTGATGTGAACTAGATTATTGACTCTAGTAAACTCTTGGGTATTAGTCACATGGCGATGTGAACTTTGAGTGTTAATCACATGGTGATGTGAACTAGATTATTGACTCTAGTGCAAGTGGGAGACTGTTGGAAATATGCCCTAGAGGCAATAATAAAATGGTTATTATTGTATTTCCTTGTTCATGATAATTGTCTGTTGTTCATGCTATAATTGTATTAACTGGAAACCGTAATACATGTGTGAATACATAGACCACAACATGTCCCTAGTAAGCCTCTAGTTGACTAGCTCGTTGATCAATAGATGGTTATGGTTTCCTGACCATGGACATTGGATGTCATTGATAACGGGATCACATCATTAGGAGAATGATGTGATGGACAAGACCCAATCCTAAGCATAGCACAAGATCGTGTAGTTCGTTTGCTAGAGCTTTTCTAATGTCAAGTATCATTTCCTTAGACCATGAGATTGTGCAACTCCCGGATACCGTAGGAATGCTTTGGCTGTACAAACGTCACAACGTAACTGGGTGGCTATAAAGGTGCACTACAGGTATCTCCGAAAGTGTATGTTGGGTTGGCACGAATCGAGACTGGGATTTGTCACTCCGTATGACGGAGAGGTATCTCTGGGCCCACTCGGTAATGCATCATCATAATGAGCTCAATGTGACTAAGGAGTTAGCCATGGGATCATGCGTCACGGTACAAGTAAAGTGACTTGCCGGTAACGAGATTGAACAAGGTATTGGGATACCGACGATCGAATCTCGGGCAAGTAACGTACCGATTGACAAAGGGAATTGTATACGGGATTGATTGAATCCTCGACATCGTGGTTCATCCGATGAGATCATCGTGGAACATGTGGGAGCCAACATGGGTATCCAGATCCCGCTGTTGGTTATTGACCGGAGAGTCGTCTCGGTCATGTCTGCATGTCTTCCGAACCCGTAGGGTCTACACACTTAAGGTTCGGTGACGCTAGAGTTGTAGAGATATTAGTATGCGGTTAACCGAAAGTTGTTCGGAGTCCCGGATGAGATCCCGGACGTCACGAGGAGTTTCGGAATGGTCCGGAGGTAAAGATTTATATATGGGAAGTCCTATTTTGGCCACCGGAAAATGTTCGGGATTTTTCGGTATTGTACCGGGAAGGTTCTAGAAGGTTCCGAAGTTGGGCCCACCTGCATGGGGGGACCCACATGAACGTGGGTAGCGGGGGCAAGGCCCCACACCCCTGGTCAAGGCGCACCAAGATCCCACCTTAGAAGGAATAAGATCATATCCCGAAGGGATAAGATCAAGATCCCTAAAAAAGGGGGATAACAATCGGTGGGGAAGGGAAATGATGGGATTTCTTTCCCCCACCTTTGCCAACGCCCCAATGGACTTGGAGGGCAAGAAACCAGCCCCCTCCACCCCTATATATAGTGGGGAGGCGCATGGGAGCAGCACCCCAAGCCCTGGCGCCTCCCTCCCTCCCGTGACACCTCTTCCTCCCCGCTTGCGCTTGGCGAAGCCCTGCCGGGATCCCGCTACTTCCACCACCACGCCGTCGTGCTGCTGGATCTCCATCAACTTCTCCTCCCCCCTTGCTGGATCAAGAAGGAGGAGACGTCCCCGCTCCGTACGTGTGTTGAACGTGGAGGTGCCGTCCGTTCGGCGCTAGGATCATCGGTGATTTGGATCACGACGAGTACGACTCCATCAACCCCGTTCTCTTGAACGCTTCCGCGCGCGATCTATAAGGGTATGTAGATGCACTTCCCTCTCTCTCGTTGCTAGATGACTCCATAGATTGATCTTGGTGATACGTAGAAAATTTTAAATTTCTGCTACGTTCCCCAACAGTTGATACGTCCATTTTGCATCACGCTTTGATATTGATATTTATTGCATTATGGGTTGTTATTACACATTATGTCACAATACTTATGCCTTTTCTCTCTTATTTTACAAGGTTTAGATGAAGAGGGAGAATGCCGGCAGCTGGAATCCTGGGCTGGAAAAGGAACAAATATTAGAGACCTATTCTGCGCAACTCCAAAAGTCCTGAAACTCCACGGAAGTCATTTTTGAAATTTATAAAAAATGCTGAGCGAAGAAAATACCATAGGGGGCCCACACCCTGGCCACGAGGGTGGGGGCGCGCCCCCCTGCCTCGTGGGCTCCCTGGCAGGCCTCCGGTGTCCATCTTCTGCTATATGAAGTCTTTTACCCTAGAAAAAATCATAAGCAAGCTTGCGGGACGAGACTCCGCCGCCACGAGGCGGAACCTTGGCGGAACCAATCTAGGGCTCCGGCGGAGCTGTTCTGCCGGGGAAACATCCCTCCGGGAGGGGGGAATCATCGCCATCATCATCACCAACAATCCTCTCATCGGGAGGGGGTCAATCTCCATCAACGTCTTCACCAGCACCATCTCCTCTCAAACCCTAGTTCATCTCTTGTATCCAATCTTTGTCCCAAAGCCTCAGATTGGTACCTGTAGGTTGCTAGTAGTGTTGATTACTCCTTGTAGTTGATGCTAGTTGGTTTATTCGGTGGAAGATTATATGTTCAGATCCTTAATGCATATTAATACCCATCTGATTATGAACATGAATATGATTTGTGAGTAGTTACATTTGTTCCTGAGGACGTGGGAGAAGTCTTGCTATTAGTAGTCATGTGAATTTGGTATTCGTTCGATATTTTGATGAGATGTATGTTGTCTTTGCTCTAGTGGTGTCATGTGAACGTCGACTACATGACAATTCACCATTGTTTGGGCCTAGAGGAAGGCATTGGGAAGTAATAAGTAGATGATGGGTTGCTAGAGTGACAGAAGCTTAAACCCCAGTTTATGTGTTGCTTCGTAAGGGGCTGATTTGGATCCATATGTTTCATGCTATGATTAGGTTTACCTTAATACTTCTTTTATAGTTGCGGATGCTTGCAATAGGAGTTAATCATAAGTGGGATGGTTGTCCAAGTAAAGGCAGCACCCAAGCACCGGTCCACCCACATATCAAATTATCAAAGTACGGAACGCGAATCATATGAGCGTGATGAAAACTAGTTTGACGATAATTCTCATGTGTCCTCGGGAGCGTTTTCCTTCATATAAGAAATTGTCCAGGCTTGTCCTTTGCTACAAAAAGGATTGGGCCACCTTGCTGCACCTTATATACTTTTGTTACTTGTTGGTCGTTACCAATTACCTTATCACAAAACTATCTGTTACCGATAAATTCAGTGCTTGCAGAGAATACCTTATTGAAAACTGCTTATCATTTCCTTCTGCTCCTTGTTGGGTTCGACACTCTTACTTATCGAAAGGACTACGATAGATCCCCTATACTTGTGGGTCATCACACGTGTATTACCATGCTATTTACACATAAGTTATCGAGTATATGTTCTCAATGGTTTTTTAGGTCAAAAAGTTACCGATGCTTGTATGTAAGCTATCAGGTTTGTGGTGCATAAATTATCAAACTCATTACAAAGAATTTAACGGGGGGGTATTTCAAAACTTTTTTTCTTGATGACACATGAGAAAAAACTTTATTCCATGAGAGGGGAATGTTTATTTCACTAGAAAATGTTCATCACTACAAAAGAGAGACAAGTACAACACGATGCATCAGTCCTTACAAAACCTGGGCTAGATGGTTTTGTCTCCTCGTCAAAGGCAATGTTGTTTTTCTTTCCCATTCTCATTGAATAAGGTATAAAATCATGTTAAATTGTGCAAAAAAACAGATCAGATACATGTACCAGTTGGTTGCACGCAATGGGCTTCATCCAATCGGTTGTGGGTTTGACTCCTATTGGCGCCTCATTTTATTTTCTGGTAGCTTTTCTTCACGCGCGAGAGCTGAACGAGCGGTTTGTCTAGCGCGAGAAGCGGATCGAACAGCTCGCGAGTCGTTCACGCCTGTCGCAAACTTCCAATCAACTGGAAGTTAAGTTAGCTTCCTCGTTCCCCGGGAAGGTACACCACTTTATGTGGAGGCTGGGCCACAACAGTCATCCTCTCCATATGAATATTCAGAGGCGAGGTGTCGAGCTTGACACTAGATGCGCCGTTTGTGGAGGTTATTTTGAAGATGGCGGTCACTTCTTTTTTCGATGCAAATATGCCAAAGCATTGTGGAGAGCTGCTGATTTGGAAAATGAAAGAAGGGCACTGATGCAGCATCCCACTTCCTTGGAAGTTTTAGAGGGCATCTTTGCCTTGGAGGAAGGAAAGAAACTGAAAGGAACAGAGTAAGGCATGGCAAGAGACAGACTGGGCTGGATGTGTTTGTTGCCAGCTAAATCTGACCATTAATGAGTGGTTAGAATTTTTTTTCTCCTCCGGCCAAACATACCGTCGCTACATTTCCCAAATGGAAGCCACCCCCTTCTAACTTGATTTTGAATAACTCAGATGCAGCTTATTGTGAGAGAACAGGGGAAGGTGGGTGGGGTTGTATAGCTAGAGATTCAGATGGAGATGTTTTGTTTGCTGCAGCCGGGAAATTGGAAGGACTTGCAGAGGCTATTCATGCGGAAGCATTAGCATTGATGAAGGCTGTTTTACTTGCGGAGGAGTTTGGGATGGGTCGTGTCATTTTCAGTACAGATTGCCTCCCACTCAAGCTACAAAAAATAATAATAATCTGGACCTACGAACCTCCAACACATTCAACGGTGAATGAGCGCATGTTCATCCAGATTTACTGCGAGGGCAAACAATTCCACAGCCCGAACACATCTTGTCGTCGTTTACCCCTCAGAAACAGAGCCGAAAGCAGAGCACCTACGCAGCCGCGGGAGGCGACGCCGTGGCACGCGCGTGCTTGTTCAAGAACTCGATGGCCACTGCGGCGTGGAGGGCGGCCCCAACGGGGAGCGCGTCCTCATCGATGACCATGCGCGGCGTGTGCACGTGGTGCACCTCGTCCTCCTCGCCGCCGGCGCGGACGCCGAGGCCGAAGAAGGCGGCCGGGATCTTCTCGGCGTAGAACCCGAAGTCCTCGGCGGCCATGATCTGCGGGGACAGCCTGACGTTCGCCGGGCCCAGCATGCCCTCCGCCACCGCCCTGGCGTGCGCGTACACGCCCTCGTCGTTCACCGTGGCCGGGTACGGCCGGAGCTCCTCCTCCATGAAGTCCACCGTCGCCGCGCACCGGGCCACCGCCGCCTGCCCCTCCACCACCTCCCTGATCCTCCTCATCAGGTAGCGCATCCCCGGCGTCGTCATGCTCCTCAAGGTGCCACCCAGCGTCACGGACTCCGGGATGACGTTGAACGTCTCGCCGCCCCTGATGGTGGTCACCGACACCACCGCGCCCTGGAGCGGGTCCGTCTCGCGGGCGACGAGCTGCTGCAGGCTGAGCACGGCGGAGCAGGCGGCCACCACCGGGTCGACAGCGGCGTGCGGCATAGCGCCGTGGCCGCCCTTTCCGGTTATGGTGGCCTTGAAGCGGGCCGACCCGGCGAGGAACGGCCCCGGCCTGGACCCAACGGCGCCGGCGCGGAGTTGCGTGTCGATGTGCACGGCGAAGATGGCGGCCACGTCGTCCAGGACGCCGGATTGCAGCACGTGGTACCCGCCGGCGTGGCTCTCCTCCGCCGGCTGGAACACGAGCTTCACCGTGCCCGCGAGGCCGTCCTTGCGGGACTGGAGCAACTTGGCGGCGCCGAGGAGCATGGCGGTGTGGGCGTCGTGGCCGCAGGCGTGCATCTTGCCGTCCTCCTTGCTCTTGAACTCCCACTCCACCATCTCCTAAACGCACGACAATGCAAATCAAATAATCAACGACCCCGTAACGCCGGAACGTTCGTTTTTTTACCATGGCAAATTGAACATTTTCGATGGAAATTTTAGTAACGCGAGGATGACAAGTTTAGTTGATACGTATGACAAATTCGTGTTCAGAGTATTTTCTTTTTCCAGAAAATTGCCGTGTCAACTAAAATGCCATAAAAACGTTCGATTTGCCATGGTCAAATCCCAAACGTACGGGATTTAATCAATGGATCAATTGCAATGTCGCTAAAAAAAGTATCATCATTGCAATTGCATGCACACATATATACAAGAATTAGTTAGACGGGCCAACTAATTCAGTTTTTCAATCCGGTTTTTCTTATAAATTGGGCCACTCTCTTGGCATATCGCCACTTGTAACAATACATTCAGTTATAGGCACTCACCCCGATGATTTCTAAAAAGATATACGAAATTGTTTTTTGGTGGACATGTTTGATTCATATGAGAAGTGGAGAAAAAACATTGAAATAGAACAAATTTATTTGCTGACACTATTCATACATTAATGGGATCGACACATCGAGAAAAATGATTGTTTTTCCCAATTGTTTTGAATTTCAAAGGGAAAAACCTTGGTTTGACTATTCTTATTCCTGTGTTTTGCCTATTCCCACAAATTAAGCACCCAGTTTCGCAAAATACCTGTGTTTGCACAATACTCAGTTTTAAGTATGCTACCATGTCTAATTTTTATATCTTTTCTATTTCGACGTTTCTAGAATCTTTTTTTTTGCGGGGGACGTTTCTAGAATCTTTTAAATCTAAAGAAGCCCCAAGCTGGCTATGCAAAGAGATATCTGCAGCCTAATATTGTTGGTAGTCGTTATCAGAATAGTAGTGTACTTGTCCCAGAAAAAATAGTGTTGTACTAACTTTGTGTCGTCTATAGTCGTTTCGGCATCCACACGGACACGGTGGCGTCACAAAACTATACACGCAACCACAATGCTCCTTAACTGATCGGTTGGCTGATGAAAATCTCGTGAACCTTAGCATGAAGAGGAGACGTGCTAGCTGCTGGCTGAAACATGGTGTGTATATGTGGATAGTGCTTGAGAAAAGGGTAGAATTTGGTGTCCTCCTGAATTTCTATCTTTTTTAACTGTACTCCTGGTTTTTAAACCCAGACATGTTCATTAATTAACTGCGGGCAAAGTTGCAGCAGGATTACTTGATTATTCTACAACTGTGCTAATTAGTGAGCTTGTGTTGTGTGGGAGTGATGGAAATGCCTAAAGCACCTGGGCCTGGATGCGGAGCGCGACCGTAAAGAATAACTCGATCAATCGCATCGTGTTCATGGTACCACTGTAGCAGAGTAATTGGAGTTGCTGTTCGACCATGTTCATGTAGGAATTGATGAGCTTGTGTGTGTGGGAGAGATGGAAATGTCTACTGACAAAACCTGCACGGGCCACGGGCCTGGATGGGGAGCGCCGCCGTCCGTGTCGGAAAGATTCACTCAAATCACATCGTGTTCGTGGTATTACGCCCTCCGTTCTAAAATAGATGACTCAACTAGTGTTGAGGACAAAGTTGAGTCATCTATTTTGAGACGGAGGGAGTACTACTCTAGGACTAGAGTAATTGGAGTTGCACGCGGTCGGTGTAGCGTGTACGGACCTGGATGGGGAGCGCGTCCATGTCGGCCCGGAGCGCGAACACGGGGCCCGGGACACCGCCGGAGATGGTGGCCACGACGCCGGTGCGCGCGACGGGCCATGCGTAGGGGACGCCGAGGGCGTCGAGCTCGGCGCGCACGAGCGCCGAGGTACGGTGCTCCTGGAAGGCCAGCTCCGGGTGCTGGTGGATCTGCCGACGCAGCCCCCGCATCCACGCTGCGAACCCCGGCGCCCGCGCCTCCTCCAGCACCTCCGGTCCCAGCGCCGCCGCGGCCGCCATAGATCGGTCGCCGGCCGAACAAGAGTAGCTTCTACGAGGGTGGAGGAGGAGATGGTCACAAGGGCGCGGGCGCGTGCGTACGTACCAGACTGAGGCAGCTAGGCTTTCAAGCGGAGTTAGAGGTGTGGGAGTTCGGCACAGGATCGATCGTCGCGACGTGGGGCGTGGTCGTATTGCTCAACGCTCTCGCCGGCGACAACTACAAGGGACCCTCTTGTCGTACGTACTATACACGCCTCATGCTTCCCTTTTTTGTGAGGATGTAAACTAGTTTTATATGTTCAATAAATAAAAAACCACGGTTCGTGGAGCCCCTCATCTAGAGAAAAGCATCAGCTTTTGCTACACCGTGTGCTTCACAATTTGATTCCATCGCCTCATGCTTCGCAGTCCCTCAAAGTTTGCCATTTTCACTTTAATTTCCATGATGATCATGCTGCTAGTGCACCCACAAAATAAAAGGCACTCCCTCCGTCTCAATGTAAGTGTCTCAACTTTATACTAACTTTAGGACGAAGGAAATATAAAAAGTCACTTTGAACATGTTTGACATTAGCCAAGCGGTCAGTGACCACCTGGAGCTTGATCAGATAAAGATCGATAACCAGAGTTTCCCTTTCACGTACACGCCATGGCCTCAAAAATTTCCGGCTCAACAATTGCACGCATCGCAACATGTCCCGAGTCCTCGGCCGTCGACCGAAAGCCGTGTGAGATCCTTCGAGGAAGCCATGTAAAGGATTGCACGTCAGCCGGTACCCAAGATGAAGAATGAGCACATGTAGTAGAGACTAATGAACATTGACAATGTATCGAGTGGAGATATCCATGCGGAGAAGACTGGACGACCGAGCACTAAAAGCCCTGCACCGGCGAAGAAATCGAGAGTAAACAGGGCCCGGCAACCCAATTTCATGGAACAAGCAGGGAATATCTAAGGATTTATTGGAGGCAAAGCTAAAATAAGAACTCAAAGTAAGGTGAAGAGGAGCCGCCAACATAGATCCCTCTGAATCACCATAAATGCAGCGATCGCGAGGAATAAAATCAGAAGAACACGTGAACACGAAGTTTATTTATGGGGGAATAAATGGATGGCAAAAGATTCCACTTCGGGCATGACTTCGCCCTTAACTCACTAGTTCCTCTAAGCCGACAATAATAATCCCCATTATGTTGTTTAGGATGAAGAACTACACTTGCCATCGAAAAAGGACAGAGAGGAGATAGGAGGGGTCAATGAAAGTGGAGAAAGAGCGGGTTGTAGGCAGAGCGAACGAGAAGGGCGAGAGCAAGAGGGTATCGGTTCCACATCTGGTGGTGGTGGTTCGGCCTGATAAGAGCACTCCACTTAAGAACTTCGTGGGGTGAAACTGGAATGATGTCTGAAGAGCTAAAATCTCTTTGGATGAAGTTGCTTTATCTGATGACCCTGACATCGTAACATGAAGAATGTGTAGCAAGAAATCTTTTACTGCCTAGGATTTATATTTGCAGATGAAAGCCTCGGTCCTTGTGGGGTATATAAGGATGTGGAAGCTCAGGATGCCTTTGAAGATCAAAATCGTTTTATGGTTGATGTTAAAAAACAACATTCTCACTAAAGATGCTTTGCTTCACATAGGCTAGACTATGAATATTTATTTGTTTCTTTTTGTGGGCATGATGAAAGCATCAAACATCTTTTCTTTGATTGTAATCTCGCAAAAAATTCTTGGAGGTTGGCCCTTGGTGCTCTTGATTTACTCAGGCCGCCTGAAGATGTGGAGGATCTAGTTGGCCTCTGGCTAAACCTCTTCTTACCAGAACATTGGAGTACGGCTCTGGTGGGGGCCACAACATTATGTTGGACCATTTGGAAAACCAAGAATGTCGCATGCTTTGAACATGAAATGGCTGATGATTCTGCTGCAATTATATTTAGTTTTTACCATTATCTCACTAGTTGGGTGATTATGCAGAAAAACCCAAGACAACGAAGAATGGATGAAGGGATTGCGAGAATCAAAAGGATGATGCTGTCGACCGAGCTCATGGGTGGATGCATGTGACCTGAATCGATCGACGTGGAGTGAAAATTGTTTTAGATCTTCGTGTAATCCTTTCTTTCCATGCTTTAATTTTCATACAAGCGTTGGCTTGATTTTGGGATGTGGTGTAAGAGACTGATATTGTACTAGTTTCAGGGACCATGCTTGGTCACCCTGAAGTCGTCCTAGGCTGTTAGTTCCTACTTTTGAATTTCGTTCCTTCGTAAGGCAATGGTGGTTTCTTTAATGAAAATCGAGGAGGTGAGATCCTTGTTTTTTTTTTTAAAGAACAGTTCTCACATTTATTTAATACTACATGCTTGCGTCTATGGCTTATGTGCTTGGCCAAATCATTTTCCGGTAAGAAATGATGAGAATCAAAATGTTTCGTTTATTTATTGTTCATATATACCTGACGACCATTTTTTTTACATGTGAAAGTGGAGCAAATTTTAAGATGGTGTGAAAGCCACTAGCCAAACCCTTCAATACATGATAGTATACATGATGTATTTCCCTTCAAAGTTGATTTGGAACATAAAGAAAGCATAACAAGGCAAACCATGAGATGTCCGAGAATGTGAGTACAAAACGAGATGTAACAAGGACGAATCAAGAAAGAGGAGAGGCAACATGCTTGTTCAAGAACTCAATGGCCACAGCAGCATGCAGCGCGGCCCCGACAGGGAGCGCATCTTCACCGACCACCAAGTGTGGCGTGTGCACGTGGGTGATCTCCTCGCTGGTGCGGACACCGACGCTAAAGAAGGCGGCTGGGAATTTCTGCGCATAGAACCCAAAGTCCTCCGCCGCCATCACCTGAGGACACAACCGCATGTTCGTATCTCCGAGCATCTCCTCCGCCACTGCCTTTGCGTGTGCGTACACGCCGACATCATTCACGGTTGCGGGATACGGCCGAAGCTCCTCCTCCATGAAGTCCACCGTCGCCGTGCACCGACCCACCAATGCTTGCCCCTCGATCACCTTAATTCATTAATGCATCCATGTTAATTACAAGTAATTAAAGCATAGCATCAATTATTGTTGACAGACCAATGATGCAGTGAGTCTCATGATCATGTTGTTAATTACACCCTACAACATGCCGTTTTAGAAATGGGCACCGTCTCCAACGTGTGCATTTGTCCATTTCTTTTCATGCAAGCATATATGTTTGGTGAAAATCCATTGTGATAATACGGACATAATTCTTGTAAGAAATCTAGTGGTGATGTTTTTATGTGTCCAATCTTAACATTTTCTTATACACGGTGCAAACCAAAGTTGGTAAGTCTGACTTTGGTTATTCCTAGAAAAACATGCACTCCTGCAGGGAGGGAGTATACCTCTTTGATCCTCCTCATGAGATAGGATAGTCCTTCTGTTGTCATGCTCCTGAAGGTGCCACCCAAGGTCACAGATTCCGGGATGACGTTGAAAGCCTCACCTCCTTTGATAAAGGTCACCGACACCACCTATACAAATTGTTCAAACACATAGGGAGTCGATGTATAATCGATGAAACATAGGCACACGATTAATATGTTGAAGAAGATGTGGAATCAATATCCACCCGAGAGTTGAGAAGTAGCGAAAGCACAAACGTACCGCGCTCTGGAGGGGGTCGGTCTCGCGAGCAACGAGTTGTTGGAGGCTAAGGACGGCCGAGGAGGCGGCAACGACGGGATCAATGGCGGCATGGGGCACAGCTCCGTGACCACCCTTCCCGGTGATGATAGCCTTGAAGCGAGCAGATCCGGCGAGGAACGGCCCAGGCCTAGAGCCGACGGTGCCTACCGGCAGGTGCGTGTCGATGTGCACAGCGAAGATGGCATCGACGTCGTCCAGTACGCCTTCCTGCAGCACGTGGTACCCGCCGGCGTGGCCCTCCTCCGCCGGCTGGAACACGAGCTTCACCGTGCCCTTGAGATGATCCTTGCGGGACCGGAGCAGCCTGGCGGCGCCGAGGAGCATGGCGGTGTGGGCGTCGTGGCCGCAGGCGTGCATCTTGCCGTCCTCCTTGCTCTTGAGCTCCCACTCCACCATCTCCTGCACTTGCCAATGGATGGATCAAGCACACGGTATCAGTAAAAAAACATTTATTCAAAAATAACAGTAAAAAATAAATTCACGTTTGATCTATGGACAAGGGAAGTAGACAGCATCTGCAAATGAGAACTATTTTCTATGACTCCTTGCTCAACTTGACCAGCTGACAAGATTCCATTCGCACATGAACGCATGCTGCAATTAACTAATTTAAGATCGTTTTTTTTGCAGACAACCCTAATCTTACCCACCGAGATGAGCTGATTAACCAATGATTAACCTCTCGATCTCGATCCAGTAGAATTTGCATTATTGAGACGTCGGTGGCTAGCTGACCTGGATGGGCAGCGCGTCCATGTCGGCCCGGAGCGCGAACACGGGGCCGGGGCCAGCACCACCGGCGATGGTGGCGACGACGCCGGTGCGGGCGACGGGCCAGGCGTATGGGACGCCGATGGCGTCGAGCTCGGCGCGCACGAGCGCCGAGGTGCGGTGCTCCTGGAAGGCCAGCTCCGGGTGCTGGTGGATCCGCCGCCGCACGCCGAGCATCCACGCCGCGAACTCCGGCGCCCGAGCCTCCTCCAGCAGCTGCGCCGCCGCCGTGACCATCGGTATTACCGTATACCGCGCCGGCCGGAGACGTGGGGGGCAGGAGATGAACTTTGCAGATCTCCTGTAGATACTAGATACTGGGGTCGGGTGTGGCGTCCCGGTCTCGGCGTGGACTTCCATTGTTCTCGGGCCCGGCCGAGGAGTATGCTTCGTGGGCCGTGACAAATGTGGCACGGGCTAAACCTACACGCTGGTAGAGTATAGAAGACCACGACTGATCCTCAAAGGTAATGAATGAAAAATATAGCATGTCATAATAAAATCAATCTTTTTTGAATGGAATCCAAAATTACAATTTTCTGGGTCTAGTGAATAAATGGATAGATTCTGGCTCCAATTCGGGTAAAATAAAAGGCAACGAGCTTAACTACTTATTGGAATGATTCCCCGCTCTAATTAGACGTCAAAAAATATATTAGTGCCGGATGCGGGGAAAGGTTAGGTTTTCTATGAGTGGACCCTTTATTCTTTTTCTCTTTATTATGAAATCCTAATTATTCTTGATTATGGATTGAATAAGGGATGTTATGAATTGAATTTGTAAAAGAAGCAGTATATTGATAAAGAGGTTGTATTCCAAAGTACTCAAGAAGAGCGATTGGCCTGCAAAAAAAAACTTGTTATGTTCTTTTTTGTAATTAGAACAAACATAAACTAATTGGCTAGAAAAGGAGAGAAAAAGATCTGTGAATTAGACTCCCTTTCTTTCCAGGGTTTGTACTTAAAATGCAACACCCTGTTCTGACCATATTGCACTATGCTACAATTAGGCCCACCCAACTGGCAAGGCTCCCATTTCAGCTCATACCACAAAAGTTTTCTACGTTTTTCTTCTCGGGTTTTTCTCCCTTTTCATTTTCTGCTTTGTTTTTAGTCATTTTAGCCTTAGGTTTCCTCTTTCTCCCTCTTTTTTACATTTCCAAATTCAGAATATTTTTTCAATTTCTCAAATATTTTTTGAATTAATGAATATTCTTTGAATTCACAAACATTGGCTGATGTTTTGAACTTTTTTTGGTTTCAGGCCATGTCATGAAATTCAAAGCCCTTTCTTTGAATTAATGAACACTTTTTCAAACATGTTATGCAGTTCATGAACATTTTTTAAATTCACGACGATTTTGAAATTCAATAAAAAATTATGAAATTCGGCAACAATTTTTCGAAATTCTAAAAAAAAAATTGAAATATAGAAAAAAAAACAAATTCATGATTTTTTAAAATTATACTTCTTAAATTTTAACATTTTTATTTGAAATCTAGGAACGAATTTCAAATTCATAACTTTTTTTGAAATTGGGGAATTTTTTTAGTTCATTAACATTTTTGAAATTTGGATATATTTTTTGGGAATTTTGAACATTTTAAAGAAGCAAAGAGACAAAAAATAAACTAAAGGGAAAAAGGAGGCGAACATGGGTCGGCCAAAGCTCGTGCGGCGGGGGGGGGGGGGGGGGGGTTGCCTCACTTTCCAAAAAACAATGGCTAAGAAAATGATAGTAAGCACATATACCTGACTAGTAACTAGTGATTCTCTAATAGAAAAGGTATGTCTTGTTTCTTAGTCATCAAAACACTTCTTAAGTCGGTCGTCACTTTGTCACACAAAAAACTCGATCCATTCATGTTTTTTGTTGGCCCCAGTTTGTTTTTGTTTCCTAGAGGATAGTGAACACGTTCTGATTCCCTCTCTTCGTCTGCTGCCTCTTGTTCATCGAATCAGGAACCAGTTTCAATTACTGAACCTACCATTTCGATGGAACACTTTGAAAATCCTGTGGAGGAGAACAATGAAGTTCCTACTAGGAGCAAGAGACAGAGGACTGCAAAGTCCTTTGGTGATGATTTTTGTGTGTATCTCATAGATGACACTCCCAGTTCCATTTCAGAGGCCTATGCATCTGAAGATGCTGACTACTGGAAGGAAGCGGTTCGTAGCGAGATGGATTCCATCTTGGCGAATGAAACTTGGGAGATAACTGATCGTCCTTATGGGTGCAAACCTATAGGATGTAAATGGGTATTCAAGAAGAAGCTTAGGCCTGATGGTACTATTGAAAAGTACAAGGCTCGGCTCGTGGCTAAGGGATATACCCAAAAGAAAGGTGAAGACTTCTTTGATACTTAGTCACCTGTGGCTCGACTGACCACTATTCGAGTTCTACTTTCACTAGTTGCCTCACATGGTCTTCTTGTTCATCAAATGCATGTTAAGACTGCTTTCCTAAATGGAGAGTTGGACAAGGAAATTTATATGGAACAACCAGATGGGTTTGTACTAGATGGTCAGGAAGGAAAAGTGTGCAAGTTGCTGAAGTCTTTGTATGGACTAAAGCAAGTGTTGGAAATATGCCCTAGAGGCAATGATAAAATGGTTATTATTGTATTTCCTTGTTCATGATAATTGTCTGTTGTTCATGCTATAATTGTATTAACTGGAAACCGTAATACATGTGTGAATACATAGACCACAACATGTCCCTAGTAAGCCTCTAGTTGACTAGCTCGTTGATCAATAGATGGTTATGGTTTCCTGACCATGGACATTGGATGTCATTGATAACAGGATCACATCATTAGGAGAATGATGTGATGGACAAGACCCAATCCTAAGCATAGCACAAGATCGTGTAGTTCGTTTGCTAGAGCTTTTCCAAATGTCAAGTATCATTTCCTTAGACCATGAGATTGTGCAACTCCCGGATACCATAGGAGTGCTTTGGGTGTGCCAAACGTCACAACGTAACTGGGTGGCTATAAAGGTGCACTACGGGTATCTCCGAAAGTGTCTGTTGGGTTGGCACGAATCGAGACTGGGATTTGTCACTCCGTATGACGGAGAGGTATCTCTGGGCCCACTCGGTAATGCATCATCATAATGAGCTCAATGTGACCAAGTGTTTGGTCACGGGATCATGCATTACGGTACGAGTAAAGTGACTTGCCGGTAACGAGATTGAACAAGGTATTGGGATACCGACGATCGAATCTCGGGCAAGTAACGTACCGATTGACAAAGGGAATTGTATACGGGATTAATTGAATCCTCGACATCGTGGTTCATCCGATGAGATCATCGTGGAACATGTGGGAGCCAACATGGGTATCCAGATCCTGCTGTTGGTTATTGACCGGAGAGTCGTCCCGGTCATGTCTGCATGTCTCCCGAACCCGTAGGGTCTACACACTTAAGGTTCGGTGACGCTAGGGTTGTAGAGATATTACTATGCAGAAATCCGAAAGTCGTTCGGAGTCCCGGATGAGATCCCGGACGTCACGAGGAGTTCTGGAATGGTCCGGAGGTAAAGATTTATATATGGGAAGTCCTATTTTGGCCACCGGAAAATGTTCGGGATTTTTCGGTATTGTACCGGGAAGGTTCTAGAAGGTTCCGAAGTGGGGCCCACCTGCATGGGGGGACCCACATGAACGTGGGTAGTGGGGGCAAGGCCCCACACCCCTGGTCAAGGCGCACCAAGATCCCACCTTAGAAGGAATAAGATCATATCCCGAAGGGATAAGATCAAGATCCCTAAAAAAGGGGGATAACAATTGGTGGGGAAGGGAAATGATGGGATTTCTTTCCCCCACCTTTGCCAACGCCCCAATGGACTTGGAGGGCAAGAAACCAGCCCCCTCCACCCCTATATATAGTGGGGAGGCGCATGGGAGCAGCACCCCAAGCCCTGGCGCCTCCCTCCCTCCCGTGACACCTCTTCCTCCCCGCTTGCGCTTGGCGAAGCCCTGCCGGGATCCCGCTACTTCCACCACCACGCCGTCGTGCTGCTAGATATCCATCAACTTTTCCTCCCCCCTTGCTGGATCAAGAAGGAGGAGACGTCCCCGCTCCGTACGTGTGTTGAACGCGGAGGTGCCGTCCGTTCGGCGCTAGGATCATCGGTGATTTGGATCACGACGAGTACGACTCCATCAACCCCGTTCTCTTGAACGCTTCCGCTCGCGATCTACAAGGGTATGTAGATGCACTCCTCCCCTCTCGTTGCTAGCATCTCCTAGATTGATCTTGGTGACACGTAGGAAAATTTTGAATTTCTGCTACGTTCCCCAACAGTGGCATCATGAGCCAGGTCTATGCGTAGATTCTATGCACGAGTAGAACACAAAGTAGTTGTGGGCGATGATTTGTTCAATTTGCTTACCGTCACTAGTCTTATCTTGATTCGGCGGCATTGTGGGATGAAGCGGCCCGGACCGACCTTACACGTACTCTTACGTGAGACAGGTTCCACCGACTGACATGCACTTGATGCATAAGGTGGCTAGCGGGTGTCTGTCTCTCCCACTTTAGTTGGATCAGATTCGATGAAAAGGGTCCTTATGAAGGGTAAATAGCAATTGGCATATCACCGTTGTGGCTTTTGTGTAGGTAAGAAACGTTCTTGCTGGAAACCCATAGCAGCCACGTAAAACATGCAACAACAATTAGAAGACGTCTAACTTGTTTTTGCAGGGTATGCTATGTGATGTGATATGGCCAAAAGGATGTGATGAATTATATATGTGATGTATGAGATTGATCATGTTCTTGTGATAGGAATCACGACTTGCATGTCGATGAGTATGACAACCGGCAGGAGCCATAGGAGTTGTCTTAATTTATTGTATGACCTGCGTGTCAATGAAAACGCCATGTAATTACTTTACTTTATTGCTAACCGTTAGCCATAGTAGTAGAAGTAATAGTTGGCGAGACAACTTCATGAAGACACGATGATGGAGATCATGATGATGGAGATCATGGTGTCATGCCGGTGACGAAGGTGATCATGCCGCGCCTCAAAGATGGAGATCAAAGGCGCAAGATGATATTGGCCATATCATGTCACTTTATGATTTGCATGTGATGTTTGTCATGTTTACATCTTATTTGCTTAGAACGACGGTGGCATAAATAAGATGATCCCTCACTAAAATTTCAAGAGATGTGTTCCCCCTAATTGTGCACCGTTGCGAAGGTTCGTTGTTTCGAAGCACCACGTGATGATCGGGTGTGATAGATTCTAACGTTCGCATACAACGGGTGTTGACGAGCCTAGCATGTACAGACATGGCCTCGGAACACAAGCAAAACACTTAGGTTGACTTGACGAGCCTAGCATGTACAGCATGGCCTCGGAACACAAGAGACCGAAAGGTCGAACATGAGTCGTATAGTAGATACGATCAACATGGAGATGTTCACCGATGATGACTAGTCCGTCTCACGTGATGATCGGACACGGCCTAGTCGATTCGGATCATGTATCACTTAGATGAACACAGTACAGACGCAAGTGTTCATATACACGCGCATACACTCACCTCTATGAACGCACCCACGTACACCCTACCCCTATGAGCACCTCCGAAAGACTGAACCGTAGCCGTAGGCACCTCGTCGTCGACGGGAACGTCTCCTCCCACTTAATGCGCATCGCCGGAAATTCTGAAATAAATGCGAGCACCAGGATTTGAATCCTGGTGGGCTGGGATACCACAGTCCCTCTAACCATCCAACCACAAGTTGGTTCGCGTATAGGTTATGCACGTTGACTACTATTACTATTGGCATTTCATTCTAGTTTTACTTGGGTTTTAGTTAATTAGTTTCTTGCGATTGAAATGAAGTATATTCCGGTTTGCTATCTAGTTATCTTTTACTTGCTTAATCTCGGGTTTGGATATAATTTTCATAATTTTGATTGGAGTCTCAATGTTGTTTTATTTAGGTTTCATCAAGTCTTAAGAGGTAATTGAAAAGGTTACATTTTATTCGGTTTAGTGCGTTCTTCTTTTTCAGAAAAGGCGTATCATTTGCTTTCCAAGCAAACGGAACCATGTATCGCTGAAAATGAAACCAAAGCACACTTTCCATCTACCCCTCCGTTCGGAATTAGTTGTCGCGAAAATGGATGTATCTAGAACTAAATTTTAGTTCTAGATACATCCATTTTCGCGACAACTAATTCCAAACGGAGAAAGTAGAATCCTAAGGCGATGAAGATAGAATTAGCATAGAGCGAGCACCCTGCAGTTCCGCGTGGAAGGGACAACATTCAAGAAACCTCTATCCTATAGTCAGCAAGTGCCTTACTGACACCATATACAAGTCAAACATGGTAAAAACAGCTTCATTGTAGTTTCAGAATTCGAATTCCAGATTTGTTCAAACCATGCTTGACATTGATCTTGTTTTCAAGATTCCCGTCATCCTAAATCGGGTCATAAATCAGACTTAAGGTACAAAAGATAAAATAATACAAAGCGTTGGAATCAAGAAAGCCAACTATGGAGCCATCACTAACCTTTAAAAAAAAACTATGGAGCCATCACCTCTTTTTTTTTTCGGGATCTATGGAGCCATCACCAACAGCAGTTGATGCCTCCAGCTCGACCACGCTCTGCCAACGCGCTCTCTTCTTTTGAAAGAAAAGAAACAAAAAATACAGAAAACGCGTAGGAGCGCTCTCTCTCTCTCTCTCTCTCTCTCTCTCTCTCTCTCTCTCTCTCTCTCTCTGCTTGGGACGTTTGGCGAGGCAACCACCATGGATGCCGTTGCCACGGCTGAGAGCGAGAGGAGACGGATAACAACCAACGGTCACCTTGTCCTTTGTTCACGACCCACTGGCCTGCCCAGCAGCAGGTCTTCTTCTTGGTCTCCTCTGCTCACATCTGGCCGCGTCCGAAGACCCACACCCTCGCCACAAGTCTCCGCTTCCAGCTCCAGCCCCGCCCCCTTCTTCTCCCCTCGCCGTGCGCGCTCCAGCTCCACGCTCCTAGCCGAGCCACGCCTCCACCCGGAGAGATCCACCCACCAGCTGAGCTAAGCCAGCGCCAGCGCCAGCCATGGTCTTCTGGGAGCGCGACTGGTGGCGCAAGTGGTGGGAGAAGCGCCGGGGGGACTGCTCCGACTGCGAGTGCAGCTGGACCACGGCCATCGTCTGCCTGGTCATCCTGGCCGTGCTCGGGGGTGCCCTCGCCCTCCTCATCCTCGCCTTCGCCGTCGTCAAACCGCCCACGGCCAGCGCCGACGACGCCCTCCTCACACGCTTCGACCTCGCCCCGGCCCCCAACTCCACGTCCACGGCGAGGCCGCCGCTCCAGCTCCTATCCTACAACGCCACGGTCACCGTCTCCCTGCGCAACCCCAACCTGCACTACGGCATCACCTTCGGGGCCGTGGCCGCGGCCTTCTCCTTCAACGGCACCCGCTTCGACGAGTCGGGCACCGTGCCGACCCTCGACCTCGGCGCACGGAAGGAGACCACGGTGCGCCTCAGGGTCGGCGCCGTCGGCCGCGCCCTGCCCAAGCTGCCGGCGGCCGGCGCGGCGGAGTTCGCCAAGCAGAAGGACGCCGGCGTGTTCGACGTGGAGGTGCGGCTGGACACGGTGATGCAGTACAAGGGGCGCAAGGCCAAGTGCCCCCTGGGGATCGTCTGCCCGCTCCGGCTGCAGCTCGTCGACCCGGACGTCGCCGCCACCGCCTTCCAGAAGACCAAGTGCACCATCCTCAGGGCCAAGATCTCCGGCTGCTAGCCCTCCCGCCCGCCGTTGCCACCACTTGATTTGGTTTGGTTTCATTTCCAATTGTAAAAATCGGTTCTTGCTCTGTGTTCTTCATCAGTACTAGTAGTGGAGAACAAGCATCGATGTCTCTTCTAGTGTCACCCAAAGAAGGAATTTCCGTCCCCTAGCTGGTGTAACTGTTGGTAGATTAGAGAGAGGTTGCAGAACTAATACTGCAGAACAAGCAATATTTCTATTCATCTTTCACAAAGAAAATACCAGATTATAAATATAAATATACATAAATCCAAAATAAATAAAAGTTAAAAAAGAACACAAATGTTAGAAATAAATAAATACGGGAAAATGCGAGAAATTTATAAATTCGGCACATGGGCTGGCGAAATGGCTCTTATTCTTTGCTAAAAGCGGAATATATTTCTATAAGTTCTTTTTTCATACATTAGGAACATTGTATTTACTTTCTACCAATTTACTACATTTAATAATAGAATAATGTCTATTTAGAAAACAAAAGATATTTTGAAAAGACAAAAAATAGAAATTAAAAAAACACAAAAGTTAGAAATAAATAAATATGGGAAATGTGGGAAAATTGTAAATTCGGCACATGGGTGGGCGAAATGGCTATTATTCTTTGCTTAAGATAAGTGAATTACAAAAAACACCAGATTCGCTTCAGATATTTGGATTTGCCACCACATTTCCCCGCCTCCCCAAAAGTCTACAACTCTAGTGGTAAAAAAAAGTAAACACCGATGACCGATTTGGACCATTTTAATCCGATTTGTAACATGTCAGGCTCGCAGGTCAGTGCCACGTGGCACTAAGAATCAACAACGTTTGTTCTCACCATTAAGTCAGATGTGGGGTTTAGGGTTTTTAAGTCAGTGATAATGTTGTTCATATCCTCAGGCCCTGGTAGAGCTGGCACACCTGTCTCCTTAGCCTTCTGAGCTTTCAACTCCCTCCACATGTCTTTCCCTATGAACATTTCTGACATGGTGCTCATGAGAAGACTTGCACGTCTTGAACAGATAATTGAAACCTCGAATAAACATATTCTTCTCCTTCTTGGAGTCATCAGCAAAACTTCGGTAAAACAAGATGCATTTTAGATTCATCGGCAACCCGTAGCCGATATCAATGCCGCTCTACCATGCCCAAGCACCTTTTCCTCCATTTCGTGGCCGCACTAGCCATCCCTTTAAACCCTCTCTTCTCTAGCGCCAACAAAGCCCCCCTACCCATCCACCCATCAAACTCTTGGATTATCCTCGTCGGCCAGGATGGCAATGGGCCGACCCGGCCCTGGCCTTGGACTAGGCCCCTGTGGCCCCAAGGCCAATTTGAGAGGCCAGGGGTCGACCCATATAAAGAATAGTCAATGGCCTCGTTGGTGCGATGGGTATTTCGTGTCTCAAATTCGGGTCCTACGACAATGCCGACGCGACAAAGATTGCAACTACTGTGAGATATAAGACTGTAAGATGAACTGACCCGGCTGGCCCGGTGGGTCACCCGGTGCCGACTCTGTTGACCTAAATCTCATTTGAGACCAACCCACATGACCCATTGGCCTCAAATTTATGGGTCACGGCAGCGACCCGGCCCATTCCCATCCTGACTCGTCGGACACCGCAGCATCAACCGTGTCGTCCTATCTCTGGCTCATTCTTAGATTCGGTCCTGTGTAGGATTATTCTCGCCGGTGTTCTTTGTACTGCCATAACCATAACAGCTAATGAATAGATCGGAAGTTTCTCGGAAAAAAAAATCCTCGCCAGTGATGCCGCAGCCAACCGTGCCATTCGCAGAATTGACTGACGCCCGAACCATTTTCGGTCAATTTCAAATAACAGTCACGGAAAAAAAAGTGAGCATGAAACACGAGTGCTCCAGCACTACCAACTGGCCGGAGCAGTTGCCATGTCGTAGCCAGAGCTCAGATGACCAACGGTCACCTTCTGCTTGCACCCTTTGTTTATACGACCCCACTGGTCTTGGTCTTGGTCTTCTTCTTGCTCTGCTCTCGTCTGGATGGCCATTGGCCACAGCCACAAGACCCGCTCGCCATAAGTCTCCGGCTCCAGCCCCTCTTCTCCCCGCCCCTCCTCGCCGGACTTCCCGCTCCAGCTCCACGCTTCTCTCGCAATCTCCATCCGACCAGCCAGCCAGGCGAAGCGAGCCATGGGCACCTTCTGGGAGTACGAAGATTGGAACTGGAAAAAGATCGGCATCTGGGCGGCGATCCTGCTCGTGCTCGGGGGCGTCCTCGTCGTCCTCATCCTCGCCTTCGCCGTCATCAAGCCGCCGACGGCCACGGCCGAGGACGCCCTCCTCACGCGCTTCGACCTCGCCCCGTCGCCCAACGCCTCCAACTCCACCACCGCGAAGCCGCCGCTCCAGCTGCTGTCCTACAACGCGACGGCGACCGTGTCGATGCGCAACCCCAACCTGCACTACGCCATCAGCTACGGGCTAGTGGCGGTGGCCTTCTCCTTCAACGGCACCCGCTTCGACGAGTCCGGCACCGTGGCGGCCTTCGACCTCGGGGCCCGGAAGGAGACCACGCTGCGGCTCAAGGTGGGCGGCGTCGACCGGGCGCTGCCGAAGCTGCCGGCGGGCGGCGCGGCGGAGTTCGAGCGGCAGAAGGAGGCCGGCAGGTTCGAGGTGGAGGTGCGGCTGGACACGGTGATGCAGTACAAGGGGCGCAAGACCAAGTGCCCCCTGGCCGTCATCTGCCCGCTGAGCCTGCAGCTGGTGGACCCGGACGTCGCCGCCACCTCCTTCCAGAAGACCAAGTGCACCATCCTCCGGGCCAAGATCTCCGGCTGCTAGCCGGCGGCCGCCATTGGCGCCGGATGATCTGATTCCATTCCATTTTCCTTTCATTTCCTGCTGTAAAAATCTCCTGTTGCTGCCCGCCGTTCTTCATTATTGCTACTAGTGGATGCAGAGCAAGCATCATTAATTTCTCTTCTAGTTTCGCCCAAAGAACAAATTTCGCCTGATTGATTGATGTGTCCGTTGGTAGATTAGAGGGTGCTCTCTCTATGACTGGAATATTCGATGCTATGATTGATGATTGGGTGCTTGCTCTGTCTCTGTGCTGATTTGGGGGGTTAGAGCATCTCTAACAGACTTCTTAAAAACGCGCAAACCGTAAAAATCCGACGATCATACGGGTTTGGTCCGTTTTTGGGCAAGACCAAAGCCCGTATAGTCGCCCCGGCTCATAACTCTTTTTCGATGGCCCGGAAGAACCCTCCTCGCGCGTATAACTACGGGTTCATGGCCGCGATACGGGTCGAAACCATATCCCCCATCGCTGCGATTCCCCATCCCCCCTCCTCTGATTTCTCGCCGCCGGTGACCTAAATTCGCCGCCCCCGCCCACCGATCTGCCACGATGTGGGGCGGGATGTGGAGCTCTGGCCGGCCGGTGGCGGCGAAGACCTGGAGCGCAAGCGTTGCGTCGCCACCGATGCAGCGCGGAAGCGCTCGGCCCGACGGTACACCAACTGCGGGCTCGAGGTGTCGACGTCCCTCCTCTGCCGCGAGATGGAGGAGTATGACCCGCCAGGCGCGGCGCTTCGACGCGGGGAGCTCTTCCGGCGCGCCGCCGCTTCCGGTGAAGAGGGAGCCCGGCGAGCTTCCGTTGCTCCGCGCCGTCAAGAGGGAGCCTGGGCTCAGGCGCCGCCGCCCCACATCGTGAAGACGGAGCCGGGGGAGGAGCCCCTGCGCGACCGCGGCGTCATCGGCCCGGAGGCCTACCTCGTCGGGCCCGACGTGGACGCCTTCGAAGCAGCGCGAGCATGAGGAGGAGGAAGCGCGTCGCCGGCGGGACGAGGAGCTCAATGAGCTCCTCTATGAGCAGGCGCTCACTGCCGTGCGCGAGTTCGATGCCAAGCAGGCGGGATGGCGCCGCGAAGCCGAGGAGCAAGACAAGATGTACATCGATCTTGTCTCCGACGACGACGACGACAAGATGTACATCGATCTTGCCTCCGACGACGACGACGAGTGAGCGTCGTCGCCTCCGCCGCACCCGGAGAGCTCCGGTGAGCTTGGTTTTTCGCTAGTTTAGGATAGGGCGGCATGGCGACATAAAATATCTTCGAAGTGTAGCGATGATCAAACTATGTATGCAGTGTTGTGTTCTTTATTTCGTCCGGGAATGTTTTCTTTTCCAAATTTACAGTTTCAATTGCGGGTTCTGTTCGGCCGTAGCCGATTTCGCTCATCAAACCTCCGATTTCTCGGTCCTTATCCGCGACTAGAGATGCTCTTAATTTGGGTGGATTGCAACGACTGTTGGATGATGGATAGAATGTGCACTGCATTGTAATTTCGTTGATGTTGCTAGGAGGAGGAGTTGCCATGACTTTGAGGGTTGATTAGTATGGTTTGTTGGGGCATGTTGGCTCTGTCGGGCGCACAAGGTGGAGGCGGCTAAACCTAAACTGAACGCAGGGTTGTTGAGGCCATGATTGGCGACTGACAGAGAGGACAGGGCAGCATTCTACTACAGAGACAACGACAAAAAAGGCGTTATCCGGGAGTCTAAATGTCCTTCGTCTTCATCTCTAACAGTTATATAATGCTTGCGTCGCTGTAACGGTAAAGAACACGTTCAGAAAGCGCGTGGCAAAGTTAAACAACACGTTGAGTACAACCGAGAGAGAAACAGACAGAAAGACAGTCACACCCCTTTTCTTTCTTTTTTCCAACCGGGCATTCCATTTCCATTAATTTCTCAACGGAAAGATAAGAGCAACTCCAACGCGTCAATCCAAACGGATGACGATTTTTATCCGTTTTTTGTCTGTTTGGATCGTCCCAGCGGACATCCATGTCCGCTTTCGCGTTTGGGTTGGCGCTTTTGAGTGTTGAACACTGGCCTGACACTTTTTTATATGACGTGCAAAAAGAAAATAACACACATATTTTGAAATAAAATATGATAATTAAACATTAATGCCGGCCATAAAGGCCGGCGAGAGTCCATGAGTCCACTTTTACATTAACTAAAACATTAAATAAAACTAAAAACTACGAGGAGGCGTCCTCGTCCTCGTCGTTGGGGTCTGTGAGGTTGATGAGCGTCAGCGTCGGGCCAGCCCAAGTGAATGCCGTCGACCAGGCTCTAGCGACGTCGTCCGCCGCCGACTAGGCTGGCCCATCACGGGCAAGGCGCTCCTCCTTTGCCTTGCGCTCCAGCTGCTCGAGGTACTCGCCCTCGCGGCGCTCCTTGACCAGCCTTCGCTACCGCCATTGCTCAAGGTAGGCTGCTCCTGCGCCGGCCTCGCCCCTACAAGACCGGTGGTGTGCTGGCCCGCTCGTGCACCACCCCAGCTCGACACGGGCCCTACCACCAGCCGCCGGCCTCGCCCCTACAAGACCGAAGTACCACCAGCCGCCGGAGCGGCAGGCAGAGGGGAATGTGAATCCACGGACTCGCCGATGAAACCTGGAGGGAAAAGTTTGCCCTGGCCAACTATGATTAGGAAAGGAAACAAACAATCTGGCTTACTCCATATCGCCATTTTGACCAATGTAATGCAAAACCATATACTATAAAAGATACCCCTAGAAACTTGTTTCGGTCACAAATCCAATGGTATACTTTGGCGTCGAGCATCTCCAACAGCCGCCCAATGCGCGGCGCATTAAAAATCAGAATACAGCGTCGGGTGAGCCAGCTTTTGCGCGTGGCGGTGCGCTAGCTCCAACGGCCGCCGCAAAATAAAGTGCGCCCGAGCCGCTCCAGCAGGCGCGCTATATTTCATCCTTTTTTTCCTTGACGCCTACTGTCTGAACTACGATTCGATACACATTTGGTTCCGATGATACAAATGTGAGATAGTTCGTCACATAGCCTGCTTCTACGATACAAAATAGTGCATAGATAGTTCATAGTCCTCTACTACGATAGATAGATAAAACGAAAAACTACTACTATTCGTCATTCTCCGGTCTGAGCGTAGGCGTCAAGGAACCGCTCGTCGTTGGAGTCCCAGGACGACGCATCTCCTAGCGCGATGTTGAATTTAGCGACCGCCTTCCGCGTTCGCTTGTCCTCGCGATAGGCGGCTCCCTCCTCTCCTCCCTCTCCGCCCTCCTCTCGACGAAGAACTATTGCTCGTTGATGGTGTCTTGCAAGAAGCGTTGGCGTCACAGCGCCATGGCTTCCTCGTCCATCTCGAGCAGGCTGAGACGGCGCTCCCGCCTCCGGTTCTCGCGACGATCCTCGTCGGTGATAAGCCGCGGGGGAGGCGCCAACTCCTGTGGGATCTTGAACTAAGAAATAGACCTAGCAGCTAAAAGAGGGTATCCTGAGCAATTGCAAGAATGGGGTTCATTGATATTCCTGGTATAGTTCCGGGAAGTTCATGTCCCAAAGGGACCGCCGGAGGCGCCACGCCGCAGCGTCGTACGCGCGAGCGCCCTCCTGGGCTGTGTCGAAGGTTCCGAGGCCGAGGCGCACGTCGCCCGACCGAATCTCGGCGGAGTAGGTGCCGGACGGACGCACGCGGACGCCGTGGTAGCCCGAAGCTCCCCGGCGGCGCGGCGGCATGGTGGCGCGGTGGTGGCGTGTCGGCGGCGAGGAGAGAAAGCGGTAGAGGGAGAGACGAGAGAGCGGCAGAGGGCGCTGCAATTTTATAGGCGCGCCAGACACGGTGCACCAAATCTAGCGCGCGAGCTGCCGCTTTTTCCCGCGCGCGCTAGTTTCCCGCCTCCGCTGGAGCGCGCGAAAACGTCCCCCGCGCGCTAAAATGCCAGTTTACCGCGCGCGTCTTTTGGTGCCGCCGTTGGAGATGCTCTTATAAACCAAAAGAGGGACTATTTTATTGCGGGATGATCTCTCTCTTTTTTGCCAAAAAATAGCATATGACAAATAGCTTGATAATAATATTAAGTTATTACAAAATTAGTGTTAAGTACACCATATACACTATATTCCCTTTTTTTGTAGGGGGTGCTTGTCGAGTTGGGCATTTCGAGGACCGGTCTCCATGAAGGCCTTAATTTTGAAAAAATCAAACTTTTCAGTTTCAAAAAATTCTGAGAATAATACACATGTATACAAGGATGTAATGTGTGTGTAAATTTTCAGAATGAAATACTTTCAATTACGAGCTGCACAAAAACAAATTACGAACTTTGAGGATGAACATTTTTAGCTCTCATTTTAACGTATTTTGATCTGAAAATTTACACATATATACATTATGTCTCTGGGTACCATTTGGCATTTTCGATGCTTGTCTAACCAGTTTTCGCCTATTTGCACTGGTCAACTTGTTTTTCTACTTGGGCATGCACGCAAATACCAAAAGATGCCAGGGTGGCAAGGAAAAACATTGACACGGATCGCCAGAGGGGCGGATGGATGGATGGCTGTGGTTGGAACACGGGGCCACCCAATCGCTCCTGCCATCATCTTCCTCCTCTGCACCACTCAAAACCACACCCCCTTCCATCCTCCCTCTGCGCCAGCCTCCCTCCCTTCCTCGCCCAGCCGGCCATGGAAGCTCTGGCCGTCGCCTCGCCGGCCGCGGCACGGCCGCAGCCCCGTCGACGACGCCTCGCCGCAGGTTCTTGTAATTCTCAGTCACCCAGCTAATCGAGCTGCATTTCCATGCCTAGTTCTTCTAGTTCCCTGTTGTGTATGTAGTGGTCACGTGTAATCATGCACTGTCTGCTCTGGGACTGGGATAGCCTAGAATTCGTTCGTTCAGAGAACAGGTACACGGTGACGGTGCATCACATCAGTGATAGCACCATAGACTGGGTGATGTGCTACGTGCACTGGTGTCTGTTTTTTTTTTTATCAAAGAAGGGTTTCCCCCTTCCGATTTTTATTACTGAAAACCCCAAGCATCCAAGCATCCAGTCTATGGTGTCTGCTAGGTGCGTCAGCACATGATCTGCCTCGCCTTCTTCCTCTGGACAGGGCAGGATGTACTTGGAAACAATAATTCTTTCAGCAATCTGCTTTTATTTATGACGACATACCAAAGAAATTGAAGCAAACCGAAAGTCACATTGCGGTTGTCCAAAGTTGCCGTCTCTAGTTTAGGCCCGCCCTTCGCATATCCTCGCCTCCGGTGAAGAAATCTTCTTATGCTTTCTTTATGATTTTTTTTTTCAAAACAAGCAGAGCCTTAATGATTTTAGATCTGAGAAAACCAAGGTTTTGCTTATGGATGCTTAGTTCCAGTTATGCATGATACTGCATTGCTAGGAAAGGCCGTCATAACATTACATAAGTCAACACTGCCGGAATCGTAATCGGTTCAGAACCCCATGGTAGGCTCGCAAATCGTAGAATTTTGAACCAAATCAGAATCAAAATGAACATAATAACCTTAATGTTTAGTTGTGAGAAAAGAAAGTCTATCTTTGCAGACAGTCAGTTTCTGTTATGCATGACAGTGCGCTGGAGGCCAAGTTGTGCTAGTCGATGACACAAGGGTTTCAGAATCTAGGTTGATTCTACTAACCAGAATCGTAGAATTGGTCCGAGCAATTTACATTGTAAAGTCGTAGAATGGACAACATTGTAGCGTGCACTATGCACCTCCAATAAGTTTCAGTATATGTATCTGACACCGTTCCTCATTTCCAGGTTCGTCGTGCCAGAGGAGGACAAGCCAGCTGCACACCTCCTTCAGCGGCGTCACCGTGCAGCTGCAGAAGCCATTGCACCCAACGACTAGTTCCCGGCGATCATCGTCGGTGGTGGCGATGGCGATGACGTCGCGGCCGTCGATCCAGTTCATCCAGGGCACGGACGAGCAGACGATCCCGGACGTGCGGCTGACCAAGTCCCGGGACGGCAGCAACGGGGTGGCCATCTTCACCTTCGAGCAGCCGTCGGTGTTCGACTCGTCGGCGGAGCTGGGCGACATCACGGGGTTCTACATGATCGACGAGGAGGGGACGCTGAGCTCCGTGGACGTCAGCGCCAAGTTCGTCAACGGCAAGCCGGCGGCCGTGGAGGCCAAGTACGTGATGCGCACCCCCAGGGACTGGGACCGCTTCATGCGCTTCATGGAGCGCTACTCCCAGGCCAACGGCCTCCAGTTCCTCAAGAAGTAGCAGCCATCTCCGTCCATCCAATCCATCATCATCATCCATGAATAAATCTTTTGATTCTTTTTCTTCTACCTTTTCTTTCAAGGATTCCTGACAGAAACTACGTAGCTGCTATCTATAGCTGCATTGAGTTCAGTCATCACCGTGACTGCTGATTTGTGTCAGTGCTCTGTTGCTGCGTGCCTTATTCATGCTGCTTTCTCTCCTTGATTCTTTGGTAATATGCTTTTTTGAACAATACTCATGTGCTTATATTCTGATGATGTGTCAAAAACGCTCTTATATTATGGGACGGAGGGAGTAACTAATAACACATGCTTGCAAAAGCTCATGTAGGTTGTAGAGTGCCTGCCTCACCTCTTTCTTGCAGACCACCACATCGCCGAGAAATTGCTCCACCGAATACAGACTGCTGCACATGTGTTGTGGCGGATAGAAAGAATCGATGATGATCGCGGCAGGGATCGGTATGAGTACATTCTCAATCTCAATGAGGAAGGTGGGCTAAATTTACATGATACAGTTACAATATAATCCTGTACAAGCCGAGGGTGAAGATGTATTAGAAGGGGGTGGTCATAGTGCTGTCAATAGTACAGCACATCAGTACACTGCAGAGCATGTCCTTGATCCGGTTGTACTCTGACGCAAACGACCTGGGCATGTCCACGCGCGATCAGTCATCGATTATCTGATGTCTGTCCGCTTCGGAGTAACTGGCTGAAGACTGATTCGAGGAGGCGCCATGAGCAGTGCTGTTGCTGCCACGGCAATGCAGTAGCTGCACCTGGAGGCTCTGGATGAGCTCGGTGAGCTGCTGGATGTTCTTCTCCTGCGCCAGTATTATCTGTAGATTGATACATAAACTTGTGAGTGTTGAATGTTGATTTGAATCCGCGCAAAAGGGATGGAAACAAGAAACCGCCTTGCGTGTCATAGGCACTGGCACTGAACACCTGCTTATCAAAAAGTGTCGCATGAAGCGCAATACTTCCCTAAAAGTTCTTGCGTAATAAAGCAATCACCATACCAGTAAGCATGGCTGCATAATGTATCAACTAAGGGGCTGTTTGGTTGCAATCTCATGCCTGAGTGTGGCCTGACGTTGTATCATAAATCGAGGAAGATTGCATACACCTTCTAAAAATAAAGCCACTGGCTCTTTCTTCAGATGACAAACTTATGCTATTCCTGTTCTACCGTCAGATCCATCACAAAGCATAGGCGTTGAGAAAGAGTAATAATTAGCGCCATCACAACAAAGAAACAGGGCTAAATCTGTATGCTCCAAATATAGCAGAAAGTGAATAATAAATGATCATGAAACTTCCACAGGTCACTCAACTTCTTCACTAAGCAATACTTGGATATATTGTAAGTTTAGAGAGGGATGCCCTAAACTTAAAACTCACTTTCTTGAAACTGAACAGCAGTATGCAATTAAATGGAAAGAAGAAAAGGAAATAGTACAGAACATTCCGACATAAATGCACACAGATTATTCTGAAGCCAGCTACTAGTATCATGCCACACAATTTAATTATTTCGATCAACATTATAGTAGCATCAAAAAAGAAAAGTTGGCTTCTAGAGAGGATGAAATGCAACCAAAAGAACTAAGTTGGTCACACATCACAGGTTTCAATTTGTTTTCATAGACAACACTTGTGGTGGTGGTTCCAAATTTTCAATCTATGTGTGTTCAAAGTTCTAAAAACGCTACCATATGCCAGCACCAATTCTTCCGCAACATGTACAAAACAAGGTAGCACAACAAACAATGGCAATAAATAGGGGTGCCTCCAAGAAGATACTAGTAGATAATTTCCCGCCAAATAGAATGGCGGGGGCGTGCGCTGAAATCGACCTAGAGCGAGTGCAATTTGACAAACGACAAGAACGCCAGGAGAGCGGCTCACTCACTTTCTCTTTAACGGCATCTTCCCTTACGACCTGTGGTTGCTGCCTCCGCCGCGTAGCTTCCGGGCTGGCCTCGGCCTCACCGATCTGCTGCTTCCACTCGAACTGCGATGATATGATGAGCACGAGCAGGAGGAAGACGAGCACGATCGGCCTCGAATTCATCACTGCAGTCAGCAGCCAGAGACCTGCGGAAACACATGCCACCGTCAGCTCGTTACAATCTCCACGGCGGCCCGCCAGGGGACCAAAACCACAAAACAATCTCTACAGCACACACTAGCCTAATGCTTATTCCTGTGTACTACTCCCTCTGTTCCCAAATGTAAGAGATTCCAACAAGGGGCTACATACGGAGCAAAATGAGTGAATCTACACCCTAAAACATGTCTACATGCATCCGTATGTTGTAGTCACTTGTTGAAATCTCTAAAAAGACTTGTATATTTAGGAATGGAGGGAGTACAAAAATTCCCCCAAAATGGACGAAGTCAGGGAACAAGTGAATAACACAAAGAGGCTAGATCAAGTACTATTTATCAAAGTCCAGCCTGTGGGCTAGAGGGATCGTAGTGGCGCGACGAACTCACGCACAGAGGAAATGGGGAATCTGACTCGAACTGGCAGCTCCCACGGATCGAGGCCTAGCCTGGCCGTCCCAGCGCGAGAACTGCCCGGGGGATCCGGCGATGATCTCGCCCGAATTTGAACCCTAGGAGGGAGGATAACAAAATTACTGATGGGTAGATGGGGGCGGAGATCGAACCATCGCAGAGGCGGGCCGCGGAATCGGATGGCCGGTCCGGCCGAAGCTCCGGGGAGCCTCCTCTCTGCGCCGGACAGACGCGGATCAGATCTGCTTCTGCCGCCGGCTGCCAGCCCTAGCCGCCGCCACCAACCTCGGAGATCGAGAACTGAGACTGCTTCCTCTCTTTCTCCTCCGCTCTCCGTTCCGCCGCGCCGCCCCCAGTTTTCCAAGTAGCCCTCTTCCTTCCCCCTTCGTGCGGCGCAGTCGGCCAGCCAAATGCTGCTGGCTGGAAAAACCGATGATGCGATGCGTCATGCGTTGCAACTTGGCATCACTGCTTACGCGTCGTGAAGCAAAGGGAGGAACCGTCCTGCAAGGCACGTGGGTGCTTCTAGATGGTCCGTTGTAGGAGTATTCATCAAACATTTCATCTCCACTACTATTAAACAATCAAACAAGAACTTTCTTATGTGCACACCGTAAAATGTACACGGATTCATTATGACCGCATGATTAAGCCCTCTAAACTTAATCTAACGGCTAGCCTTAACCTAATCCATTCTCTTTGTGCACTTAACAATTTACATTGACTGACCATGCTTCACCATATGAAACTCCACGTCCGATCAATTAGGAAACTATAATTATGATCGCGTCTTCTTAGGAAACTAATTACGATCGCGTCTTCGTAGGAAATTAATTACTATCGTGTTTTATTAGGAAACTAATCATGATCGCGTTTTATTAGGAAACTAGTCACGGTCGCATTTTATTAGAAAACTAATCCGGTATTCGCACACATTGACACGTCCATCACCTCGGCCTCCTGGATCACGATCCTATCTCTCCCAAGAAAAACCACCACAACCAGCCTCCACTCGGCATGGCGACAAGGAGCCGAGGACCAACAACTCCTTCTCAGGGGACGCCGCCGGAGTGCCGGTAATTCTCTGTACTTGCTGACTTGAAGGGATTATGATTTACAAAATGACACTTTTGCCCAGAGAATCAGCTTGTATGAAATATTTAGCATGCACTTCTGAAGAAAATAGTAGTTAGCAAATGCCGTATGACCTAATAGTCCTCCTGCCAAGCAACCTTTTCTTGAAAGAGAAAATATTCTATGATGACATGCAATGTGATAAGTAATGAGTAGTAGAAGGTTCCTAAGTTGACATGATAGCGTGATTAAATTTTCTTTACTTCACCATTTTTTTTGAGGGAATTCTTTACTTCACCATGTTACTTATGAGCAATTGCCATATTTTGACATAGGTTCCTGGTTTCCTCACTTCTGCTGAGGCGAAGGCTATTAATCGAGGTGAAAATGTGAAGGAACCACTGGGTAACCGCCCCCACCGCCTCTGGGGATGTGGGAGTCACATCTGCCGCCGCCACCAAGACGCGCTAGCCGCTGCTGCCGCAGGGGACACGAGCGCACATGGAAGCCCATACTTCTCACAAGTTCAAATGTGGTTTTTGTGGTACTCTATTTTTAGTTTTGTTTCCTTATCGAGGTTTTTGTGATACGGGCGCACACGGGTGCACTTTTATTATTTTCTCAATAATATATTTCTGTTCATTTTGGCACATCTTCACTACAGAATGTGACCGCGATGGAAGAGGCGCTCCTGCAAACTTTGCTTCATGTACCTTTTAATTTAGATTTGTTATGTTGCTTGTAAGACAACTGCCCAGCCAACATTTATGGTTTCTTGTGAACTTACACGGCGTGCCTGTGCTGACTTGTATACTTCAAAATAAGGTTTCTATGCATTGCTAACCAGAGTGTGCTATCTTTATATCTTCGGTGTTTCTTAGCAGATGTCGTTTACATGTGTCATCAACACATTATTTGTTTTTCTTAATTTGTAACACTTGTACTGCTGGAGTTGGTTTATTTTAAGTTGTTACATTTGGAACTCCTTTAAGTTGTTTTCCTGTGTCTACCCTTGTATTTATTTAGCGCATTGTTCTTTTCGCATTTTGGCATGAAAGCTTGTTGGCTTGGAGGAGGATGAACACAGATGAAAGAGGGGAAACTTTGTAGAATTGTGTATGTTGCTTGCCAAGTTTAGCTTTGGATTTTTAGTGCTTTGACACTTCGTGCAGAATGAACTAAACATTTACATGTCAAGAGCATCTTGATGCATATAAAAAGTAAACGGAGGCATGAAATTGCGAGTTGTATGGGTTGATTTATATTCTCCAGTTTTATGTATGTTTGTGACTTTGTGTGTACCAGACATGAACATTCATCGTTTCATGCGTTGTCAATTTTTCCTATAGGCCACGAGACGCAAAGCAACCTTTTATCTACCAGCTGTTGGCATCTACTTGAAATGCAATCAATAATTATACGTGTGTTGCACGTGCACACTTACTAGTTTAAATAATTGTAAAAACGTCTTACATTGGTGTATAGATGTTAGTAGCTCCCACGATGATCTATCGTATATGTTGTCATGTGTTTTTTTTAGGGGATATGTTGTCATGTGTTGAGGACGGGTTGCGTATTATAACGCTGTGTTCGAGAACAATGGCATGTTGGTGTCGGCCATGCTAATTTTGTTATTTTTTTCATTTTTTTTGTATTTGTGATAGTGTATTATAGAGTTTGGGGTAGCATCGGAACTTAAAGGGCAATACATAACAGTGTCTACATTAACTATGAGGTGGAAATCTAGCTTCTCTACTATTAAAAGCATGCTCGTTTTACGCAGAGAAACAAAAAAAATATAATGCATATACAAAACACACACGAGATATGCTAGAGAAAATGAGAGAGATGACATGTGTTATGAAAACTTTTGTCTAAAAGTGCCATAGAGAAAACATCATTAGAGATGAGTCCTTTAGGCTCCCTGCACGCACCCATCCTGCAACCGCCGCCAACCTCCAGTATCACCGTTACGCATGACAGAGGCTATTGCCATCACATGCGAGGCTATGTGCAGAACCGATGCGAGCCACAAGACAATTGTTGATGCGGTATGACGGGTGGGGCCTGGGGGAATGTTCCCTTGTTGACCTAGGCCCGGATCCGTCGTCGACGATGCCGAGGAAGAACACCAAAAATCCTCCACCGAGAAACCTCCAACCAAGCTCTAAGACGTCACCCTTGCTCCGTGGTGAGCAAGAGACCGGGGGCCCAGCTTATTCCATGTGACTGCCGCCCTTGCCGCTTTTTAGCCACCAAACGGAAAGCCGAGCCTTCCTTTGTGCACAAATGGAAAACTCCCATTATCGTCGAATCAATAGACGGAGCGTGGGAGGGGATGAAAACCATTGCCACGCCGTTGGGGACCCACCTCCGGCTTCTCTCAAAGGGCGAAGAGAGCGGAGTGATGTTTTGGTTTTCCTACCGAAAGCAAACATTGCATTTTTAAGGAAACTCTCAACAAACTTGTACATACCTAAAAAAAATCTACATACCAAAATAGCATTTTGTTGTTGTTGTGAGACGACATACCAAAATAGCAGGGTGCGGCCTGCCGTGGAGCATGTACGCGCGGCCCACCCACCCACCCATCCCGTCCACCAAACCAAAGAAAGGTTCCGAGCCCACCGAAGCGAGAGAAAGGAAGGAAGGACAGAGCTTCCCGAAGCAGGCGTCGGCCTGCCTGCCTGAATCCCACGCCCAACGACGAATACGTCTGTCCGGCCCCGCCTGCCTGTGAGAGTGTGAGTGACGCCCAGCGCGGACGGAAAATATCTCGCGCCGCCGCCGGGATTTAGGGTTCCAACGTTTCCACTCTGGTCTAGGATCGTATCATCCCATATAAAATCCCCCCCGCGCCACTACTGTACTGTACGACGCGGTCTCTCCTCCGCCCATCTCTGCTCCGCTCCGGTCAACCCAAGTTCCTCCTCGCCTCCCAAGCCGTCTTCCTCCTCCTCGCAGGTGAGATCTCTCGCCTCCTCCCCCGCCCCCGCCCCCGCCCCAGCCTCTCCCGGAGATGGCCGCGGTGGCCGGCTGTCTGGTTGCGTGCTTTCGGCCCTGTTTCTGTTCGCTCTCGATCGTCCCACGGGTCTAGACTAGGGCTTGATTTGGTCGGTGCTCTGTAGAATATCGAGCGATTGGTTGCTCGGCCTGGCTCCAGTCTGTATCTCTAGTCTGAATGAAGCTCGCGTTTCTGGTGTCCGTTCCGCATCCAGGACGAATCCCCCAACGGCACAACGCACATCTAAGATTTAAGCTTCTTATTACTGTAGCGCTGTTCGGCAGTTCATCCCATCCCCCCTAATAAAACTGAGCATGTTTTTTTAGGACACCTGTTTCCTCAATTAGCCTTGGCTAAAATACTAGTACTCCCTTCGTCTCACAATATAAGATCGTTTTTAAGCTATGTTAGAAGATCCAGAAGAATTGCTTTTCCTTTTGCTAGGGGCATCTCGGTACAGCAAAACTGCGATGCCATTCTGTTTGATGTCCGTAGTCGGTTCAGCTTCTATTCTAGTACTATCTGTTTGTCCATACGTGTTTCAGCTTCTCTCCTCTGCTACTCTGCTTCCAGTAAAGCATCCTCTTCTCGACCAACAGATATGCAGTTTAGCTTAGATGAGTTGATTGATACCGCCTATTGACAAATTGCCATGGCATGCTCAGTTTTTCCTTTTTTTTTTGCTGCCTAAGATGTACTAAATCTTTGAGGTACCTATGAATCGAAGCACTCATCGCTTAGGAGGTTGAATGAACAGAATATTTGTTGATCGCCATATAATCTGTATTGCTCTTGTTCTTTTGGCAAGCTCTAACAGTTTGTTACCTGCCCATCTGTTGTTGGATGTGTTTATATCCCCCCAGTGATGGCTGATGAGGATGAGTACAGATGCTTCGTTGGGAACCTGTCCTGGTCCACAACTGATGAAAGCCTCAAGGATGCATTCTCAAAATATGGCAAAGTTACCGAGGCAAAGGTGACGTGGACAATCTCTTGGTCATCAATTCTCTGTTTACAATTCAACAACTGCATATGTTCGAATTATTTTCCTGATCCTACGCTCAGCGTCTGATAGAGCATTGATGAAGCAATTTTTATGCCTTCTGCTGGACTCTTTTCGTCACTAGTTATTCACTTATTTTGTCTCAGAGATCAATCTTTTCCTCAGTTCTGTGTCCAACCTTGATACAATAGAGCTTTAGGACATACGGTTGCATATCTACACATTCCCAACTATTGATTATATGTGGAATGTTTTTTGTTTACTTGTTATTAGTTCCTGAATTGTTTTGCAAATATTGGCTTTATGTTGGTGGACTGAGTGATGCCTTTTATTACCTTCACAACTATTCCTCATATGCACTTTGCCGTTTATTCATCATGAGCTTTTATTTATCTTTGTTTTCTGGTAATGTGCAGGTGGTTATGGACAAGTTTTCTGGACGTTCACGTGGATTTGCCTTTGTGACCTTTGATGAGAAGAAAGCCATGGAAGAAGCTATCGAGGACATGAATGGATTGGACTTGGAAGGGAGGGCCATCACTGTTGATAAAGCTCAGCCTCAAGGGGCTGGTAGAGATCGTAACGGTGACCGTGATTTTGATCGTGACCGTGGGTCTCGTGGTGGCCGTGACTATGGCGGTGGTCGTGCGCCGCGTGGTGGTGGTGGTGGGGACTGCTTCAAGTGCGGCAAACCTGGACACTTTGCTAGAGAGTGTCCAGATGGTGACGGCGGGAGAGGTGACCGATATGGTGGCAGAGATGATAGGTATGGTGGTGGTAGATCTGACCGTGGCGGTGATCGTTCTGACCGTGACCGTTCTGACCGTGGCGGCGATCGTTCTGACCGTGACCGTTCTGACCGTGGCGGCGACCGTTTTGATCGTGACGGCGATCGATCTGAGCGTGGCAGTGACCGATATTCTAGCCGTAGCCGAGATGGCGGAAGCGGGGGTGATCGTTACAGTCGTGACCGATCAGGTCCCTACTGATGGCCTGGATCTTGAGAAGTGTGTTTCATCCAGGTATGAAAACCCTATCTACTATCATGAGGTGTGTTTCCTTGTGTCTGAAACTTTGTGATCATGTATTTGAATCATAATGATGTACCGTGAGTAAGCAGATCCTTTATTACAGACCATATTACTGACCTGCTTATTATTTGCTTCCTGGTTAATGTGAGTCACATGGACTTTGGCCATAAAATGCTTGGCGCTGGGCCCTACATGTTTGCTTGATATGCTGCTCGGTGGTTCTTGCTTGGTTGAGAGGTGGCTTTTGGTCGCGCTGTGTGTTGATGCTCCATCATGCTGGTTGTGCTCATGCGAGATACGTGGGTTATGTGGGATTGGACGGGCATACCATGTTGTTGTTCCTGTGGTACCGGGAAGGAAACGGTGAACTAAACTTTGCTTGAAAAATTCATCGCAAGAAAAGGGGGAGATGACAATCATCGGTCCGTAAAAGGAAAAGCAAACCGGTAATCTCTTTCAATGCTCTGTTTTTGAGATTGAGTTGACCTATCAATCTTAAATGATCTTCTGTTTTGGCAGGCCCCCTTTTGGGTTGCTTATTTTGTTCTGGATCGGTTTCGTTGTTGTCTAATAATGACTGAGGTCATGTTGGTTGATTCCAATCCGTGCCAGTATACCATAGCCATTGGAGGACCCCTGCTTCTCTGCAGCCTGCCTAAAAATGTTGGTCTGTGCCTTTGCCGCTGTTGGTCGGCTTTGGTACCTGGTCACTGGAGTTTGTCCCTGTTGGTCGGCCTTGCTACCTGGTCGCTGGAGTTTGCTAGCTGTTGTTTCCTTGTTTCGTTGAGCTGTGCCGTTCGTCGCTAGAGATGCATCACTGGGCCGTGTTCGTCGCGAGAGATGCGCATGAGAATAATGCTGAGCTACCTGGCTATTCTTCTTTGGCAATGCACCACCGGAGTAGCAGGTTCCGTTAGTATGTAGTGTATTATAGTGTGGCATTGCAAGTTTACATGGCCATCAGATAGGTCATCTAAAGAGTTTTTCCTTGTTTAAATTTAGTTTACATGGCATTGCAAGTTTGACATGTTTTAATCGTCTAAAGAATGTTTTGTTCACTTTATTTGTTTTTCCTTGTTTAAATTCATGAGCTGTTCATCCTTATGTGTGTGGAATTGTTGTACTAAGAAAAGTGATTGCTGGTTTCACTTGCTAATACAAGCAAAGTTTGCATATAGTTGGTCCATACAATACATGTAGCCTCAAAATACCATAATCTGACCATGCCGATGACAGCATCTGTAGAGTGCGTGTCGGTCTGTCACATGCCGAAAACAAATGCCGCCACCTCGCCATCGCCGGAGCTGGGGTCAGAGCGAGCCAGCATCGGCGCAAATCGCCGGAGATGGAGTTCAGGGGAGCGCGGTGGCGAGGATGGGGTACTTGTTCTTGGGCATGCGCACCAGCGTCGGCTGCACCGAGGCGTCATCCTCCAGCGCCTTCCAGCTGCACAGAAACAAACATCATTATTACCGTTAGCCGGCCGTTTCAGAGCTAGTGACTGGACACGGTGGCCGGCGGGACAGCGACTCACTCGTATGTGCAGACGAGGTGGTGTGCGAAGACGCAAATCTCGAGCTTGGCGAGGCTCATCCCCGGGCACATCCGCGGCCCGCTGCCGAACCCCAGGAAGCTGTACGGCTTCAGCGACCCCTGCATACGTGCATTGCACAAAGTCAGTCGAGTCGTCAGCTAGCTCGGCTGCTCGCCGGAGACGAGGAAGAAAGGAAGCTAGGCTAGGCACGCACGTCGAATCTGTCCGGGTCGAAGCGCTCGGGGTCGGCGAAGACGGCGGCGTCGTGGTGGATGGACACCACGTCCAGGTTCACCGACGCGCCCTTGGCCACCTCGAAGCCGTCGATGCTGAAGTCCTGCGCGGCCTTACGCGAGTACCACGGCAGGATGGTGGCCCGCCGCAGCGTCTCGTTCATCACCTTGGTCGTGTACGGCATGCTGCTCAGGTCCGACCACCACAGGTGCTGCGTGTCGTCGCCGTCGTGCGCCGCCCGGATCCCCATGTGCTCCTCCCTGAGCCTGGCGAGCACGTCCGGGTTCTCGCCAAGGAACTTGACGAGCCAGGTCAGGCCCGCCGTGGTGGTGTCGTGGCCGGCCACCAGCAGCGTCAGGATGTTGTCCTTGAGCTGCGCGTCCGTCAGCTTCTCCTCCTCCGCCGGGTCCGACGATCCTTGCTGGCCGCGGGCGTGCTTCATGAGGAGCGTCTGGAGGAAGTCCTCGCGGACCTCGCCGGCCCTGCGGCGCGCGATCACCGCGTCCAGCATGGCGTACATCCGGTTCCGGCCGCCGAGGCCGCGGTGGAAGGCCGTGCCGGGGAGCTTGAGCGGCAGCGACGCGAAGGAGGAGGAGATGGCCTTGAAGTTGGCCCGGAACTCCTCCTGCTCCGGCCCCTCCGGCTCCAGGCTGACGAGCATGTTGGCGATGACCTTGAGCGTGAACTGGGAGGCCTCGTCGAGGACGAGCACGCGGCCGCGGCCGGCCCAGGAGCCGAGGATCTGCACGGCGAGGCCGTCGATGAAGGCGAAGTGCTTCCGTAAAGCGTCCACGGAGAGGGGCTGCGCGATGAGCCGGCGCAGCCGCCGGTGCTCGTCGCCGTTGGTGGTGAGCAGGCTGGTGGGGCCCAGCACCTGCTTGCCGGTGTAGAAGAGGTTGAGGCTCACCACGCCGTCCTTGCCGGACAGCAGGATCTTGGCCGCCTCCCGCCCCGTCATGAACACCGTCGTCCGCCCCAGCACGTACGTCTTGAACACCTTGCCGTACCTCGCCTGCCGCTCGCGCATGAAGCTCAGGATGCCGGCCGGGTTGGAGAAGGCGGCGATGAAGGCGAAGGTCTCGCCCACCACCGGCCACCCCATGTTCCCCGGGATGCCACGCATCGGGTCGTCGGCCGGCCGCCTCAACGCCCGGAGCCAGAAGAGGAGCCCGCAGGCCGCCCCCAAGGCAGCGGCCAGCAGCACGGGAGCTCCCGTTCCCAAGATGGCCGCCATTGATGGTGTCGGAGGAAGGTTGACAGAGCTGTACGTATCACCATCGCCATTCTTGGCCTTATATATCGTTGTCTCTTGTTCTCTGTTGCCTCGTCGTCGTTACGCCCGAGAGGGAGCCATTTGGTGCCATGCCAGAGGTTCACTCGAGTTCCATTGTGATCTGCTCAGCTAGCTCTAGCCTTTGTCTTTGGTGCCGATTTGGTTGTCTTTTTTCTTTTAGATTATACACCATGCATACATCTATGATTACGTGCTCTGCTTTAGCCCTTGTCTTGTTCACACAGTTTCCTTGTAAACTGAACATATCGTTTTTCTTAGGTTATATAGAAGTTGCTATAACAGCTCCAAAGAAGTACTAGTATTTGTGTGACTTGTAGAGTGTGCCGGCCATGTGCATGGAGATAAGCTTTGTTTTAACTTGTGCCACGAAGCTCATGGACAGGCTTTGATAAGGACTATGATGCCCACAAACGTATTATTCTTGAGGTTAACGTAGCCACGTAGGCAGGATTTGTTTTCTACTCACAGGTACCTACCTGTGGTACAAGTCTATGTTCATTTACAAAAGTTGATGAAGCGTGAGAACCAACCTATGGTTGAATGGTTAACAGGATGGTTGTACCTTAGCCGTTGCATGAATGCGTGTATATGGCTGACGACCTGACACCTTCATCTTGTTCGTGCTGCCCCCGCGACAGCCGGACAATCCCCCACCTCCTCCACCTCGTTGCCGCCAGAAGGTGTTGTCGGGCGAAGCTCGACCTATGTCAACGTCGACGGTGGCGCGGGATGCGGTCGGTTGTCAGGGTTGCGATGCTAGGTGCGGGACGTGACAGCTGTGTGGCGGAGGGTGCGTGCGAGACGACTGTGATGCGTCGATGATTCTCTCAAGCGATACGGGCAGACTCCCCGTTCCATAGGGCAGGGGCTTGCCTGGGTAGGCAGAAACATGGGGTGGTAGTGCGTGAGGCTCCGACAGCGATGCTGGGCAGGATCGAGGGTTTGGGCGGCAGTGGGACTTGGAGATTTCTCCATGGCCAGATCTGGCCCATGTAGGCATGCTACCTCGGCGGCACGCCTTGAGTGGGTGCTGCCCCCGCGATGCATGTCGGGAAATCGTCATACGACGTGTTGCTGGCTAGAGTCGGTGATCCCCGCTTTTCGACGACCTGATGTCCTGGCAGCGATGTCTCTCTTGGAAGCTAGGGCGGTGACCCTGGATGGTGAGGTTGCATGCTTGGCTCTCTGGCGAGCAACGTTTGTAGTAGTGGTGGTGTATGCTCTTGACCATGTGGATAACAATGGGAGGGGTGGCGGGTGATCTTGGTGTCGTTGTCGCTTCGGTGGTGACAATCCTTGTTTTGGATATGGAGGCCTTCCACTGGTGGCAACGACCCCTCCCTCGCGGGTTGGGTCGGCAACCTCTGCTCTGTCGGGTGGCACTTGTGAGGGTCAGAGCAAAAGCCTCGCGCTCAAGCGCCATGGACAACGAAGCCCACGGTTGTTGCTTCCCTCTTGAGGGCATTGTTGTGGATCCCCAGTCACCCAGGTGTTGTGGACTGGGCACCTGGGTGAAAACCCTAGTCCATTTGCTCGGGCTTGATGATGATGGCGCCTGGTGGCATCACTCTCTTGAGGGCGTTGTTTGCGGATCCTCGATCCATTTTGTTGCCGCTGGCCAACATCTTCTGATTTTGCCTTGTCCTTCGCATGTAGCGTCCCGACTCTAGAGTGGGGTGGTCTCGGCGATCTCTTTTATTATACACGTGTGCTCATAGTCTTCGTTTTCAGCCCTTGCCAGCCCTTGCCATCTCCTGGCAGGAGTGGAGCTCCACAACCCAGAGTGAGAGGGCAGTCTCAATGGGGAGTCGACACACTCTGGAGATGGCTCGGTGTGTTTGGTACTACGGTGTCCAGTGGTAGGTGTGGTGCAGTTTCGTTCATATCCAGTAGTCTAGGTTGTCTCTTGTTAGGTGAGGCGTCTCCTGTTTTCGTAGTCAGTGTAGCGTTGTTAGCACTTGTGTCTCTCACTCGGATGTCGTTTATTTTTCTTTTGTCCTACTTGTATCGGTTTGACTGTCTGGGCTTTTGAGAATGTATGTGGTGGGTGTGTGTGTTCGTGTATGCATCTAAATTGTAACCGGTGTTTATATCTTTTTTTACAAACTATGTTTAAAGTTTCAAAATATCCAATAAAACCTCACACATACAAAATTTATAGTACATTATATTCGCAAAAAATATATGTGAAAATTTTGCAGGATTCTCCAAACACAGTAATAGAGAAAATGAATGAGTGTCATCTCCTCTTCAGTCCTATAGTATCAGAAAACAGAGTGAATTTGCATCAAAGGATGTGTTTCTGTGGGGATCATCAAAGAGTAGTGTCTGACAACACAGGAAAAACAAAGGAATTCTACCAAGAGCTTTACGTTAGTGATTTTCTCTCTCTCCAAAATAGAGTGCAGATGAATGCTAAATGAAAATCCGTCCTAATCACATGAATCAAATGAACAATATTGGAAAATTTCCTAAGAATTCAAATCCTCCAAAAAAGATCGGGTAAAATATCTCTGAATGAAAGGACTCGAGTATTGTGGTGTACAGTGAAAAACTAAAATGAAGGGTAAAGAACAACTCTCCCTTTTCAGACACTACTAATTGTGTACATGCACACACGTCTAGTTTGACAGTAATATTATTTTTAGTGTTAACTGCAATTAATTCATTCCGAGATTAATTATGTTTAATGCAATTAATGTCATTTCTAAATTATGATTAATGCAACTAACATGTTTCAATGTATTGATGATGTGACGGCAACATCATTGGAGCAGCGTGAGACGTTGGATATAGGTGAATGGATGGCTCAGATCATTTGGATTCACCAAACTCATGCTTTTATAAGTAACAAGTATAGTAGCAGAATCTAAAACACGTTTCTAAAAAAAAGTGGAAATTCACAACAAATGCTGGATGAGTGGTCATTGGTCCAGCATCAAGAAGTTTACAACAAACGAAAATAAGTAAAGAAGAAGCATCATGATAATTGCAGCCCATCCCGAAAGGCTTCGCAGCATTGAGATTTTGGAGGCTGCAACAACCACTGGGGACACTTCAAGCACATGCACATCGACGACTGCCATCGGCTCCATCGAAGGGCCATCACTCCGGCCACCGATGCAGCATCCCGAACACCGACCTAGGTCGCCGGCTAACATTTGCCAGCACCTTGAGCTCTCTTGCTACCAATTCTTTTTAATAGACAACAAGCACACATGAACTATCTATTCTGGTCAACATGCTTGATCAGCCGAACTGTTATATTTTAGCCACTTGTGTTGAGCAGGTGCAACACGACTTCTAAGGCACCATCGCTGTTCCTTTCATTTATAAGGTTAATATTTGACTGTATTTCATAGGCATCAGTCACACATATGTATTTTATCGTTTGGACCAACATCCAATTGATCATATGAAGATCATTCTCTTCCATCCATATAAATGTTGACTTGGGACTGAAGAAGAAAACCATACATCCTGTGTATGATCCTACGATATCAAAACCATTAGGATATGATCTAGCATATCAGCAAGATGGTACGTAGCTTCCCGAAAATCCCAAGATATTCCTGGGATCAGAAACATACTTACTGTTCATAAGCCTCATACTGGAACTCCATATATCAAGCCAGCTGTCTTCTGGGCCCACGCCATCTCATCCAAACGACTAGCTTCGACCTCTTCTCGGATTTCTTTCAAACAACATTACAAGATTCATTATTATCGGATTGATTCGGTCTTACAGGCGAAGATGCCCAGTGACTAAGTCTTCCTTGTCTGAACTATAGGCTACATCTTTGTCTGAACTCAATGGCCTGCAGCAGCACCTTCGTTGGCTTGGTTAATTTGGTTGTCAATTCAATGACATGCACCTTCCCGCACCGCACTGAACAAAACGCATGAGGTTGACAGCTGAACAAGCAGCTTTTTTTTCTTTGAAGAAAGAACAAATATGGAGTACTAGTATTTTGAAGTGGCGCATAAATCTTGAAATCATATTTTGACTTGTATGTATCCCAGGATTTTCTTTCTAAAACTTTTGAATGGTTTATTTGTTGAGAATTGATAATAAGTACTCGATTATAATTTGTTGAATGTATAAAAAAAGCAAGTCACACAAGGACACATTCGTACCTGCTATCACATTTATATAAATAACAAAAGCGATAATTTTATTCTGGAAACAAAGGCAGACATTAAGACCAAAGGGAACACAACTTCCAGAACAAATTCAATAGTATTTAAATTGTGATGATGGGAACTGGCAAATTGACCAACACCTTAACTGAAGAGCTGTTATCAAGATAGCTCTCATTCCCATCCCAGGTGCTGAGAAGCCTGGAACAGCTTCGACTCTTGTTGCGTTGTTCAACCGTAGAGCTGCTTGCTCCGGCGAAAGCTGAAGAGTTTGGAACTGAGCATCTATACAGGCTCAGAAATTCTCTATCTGTATCTCCGATGAGCCAAATCCACCTGAATGAAGAATGTTTATCAAACCTTGCAATTCACCAATGATAGACTCAACAAGAGACTCAACACATGAGATAGGGCCTCTGCCAATCTTGCTAACCTGTGTTATTATTCAGTAGCCAATATTTCAAACGAGGAAGAGAGGCACAGTAAGTATAGTGGAGGACTCTTCGCATATATTAACAGCATAGGAGAACAGTGTTTATGAAAGGAGTTCATTTTTTCTTTTAAAAAAGAGAGCTCAATTAGATTGTACAGAATTATTGACGTCGATGACAATCTAAGTCTGAAGTCTTGATGTTCAGAGCCGGTTAGTTGCTTGCTTTTGTTTTGCATCGACGACTAAAGCACTATTAAAGGCCCATTTTTTTAAGCCAACGTCAACCGTGATGGCCTTATCCTTGAACAATTCTGTCATAGCTGATCATTTTGCATAAGTGCATCATCACGGTGAGGTAAGCATCATAATAGCGCACAGAGCGACATAATGAGGTGAAATAGTGACCTCTTCAGGAATAATTGCAGAAACATATTCTAGAAAACTGCAACCTGATCTCAGTCATGCACAACGATTTTGTGGACGGCCTTTGGACCAAACATTGTGTTTACTGAAGACCTGCAAGATTCCAGCAAAGTTCAACATGTTAACACCAAAAAATTCTAGTTACATGAAAGGAAATAAAAAGTCCAAGTAAAAATAACAGCATAGCAAATATAAACAAAATATACACTTGCAGTTGTAAGATGCTGCTGATAAAAGTACATTTTTTTAAGTTTGGAAAGATTGCTCTTGAGTACTTACACATCTGTAAAACGAGTTCTAGAAGAAATTAGATCTCAAGATCTGGAGGTACCAAATTTACTCCCAAAAGACCAGTACTAAAGCAACCCGAAGGCAGATGCATGTTAGAAAAAAAAAGCCATTATCATATTATGTGGATTAGCATTAGCTTGCCCTGATTATAAAATTATATGTTACACTGCAGGAGATTCAGAAAACTCAGGAAAATTTATAGCATTGTGATTCACACAAGTATTGTTGCTAATCCCAAAGTTACAAGCTAAGAAACAATTGCTGCATCTGTACCAGGATATTGGACTGCCTTATTCAAAACGGTAACTTTCACTCACCTAGACCAACTGTATGCAGCATTGCCCTGAGACCAGGTCCTCCTTCCCAGTAGACACAGTAAGCCTTCTTCAGGTGTCTTATATTTATAGTGGATTTTGAAGATGTGACAATCATCAAAATGGATAGCCAGTGCTTTAGCAAATCCTGCGCCGTCTTTTTAACATATCCTAAAATTAAACTCTGCATTTTTTTATCATGTGTCTTCTAAAATGCAATGAACTTTCTTGCATATTTCGCTTTGCAAGTACAAGTTACAACAAGCAGTAGATAATGGTGTTTAGTTTCACCGTTTATTTGCAGTACAAGGATCAGGATGTACTCGGTCAGCTCAGAAAAAAAAACGATTATATGATGAGACCATTAACAAATAAAAAAGTGCAAACTAATCATCTGCAAATGAGAAAATGAATTCAAAGACAAGCAAGTGAGCTCTTTTATGTGCAGGTCCAGCAACAGGACTCTAGAAGAAAACTCATCCCCACTGTCTTGGCCTCTTGGATTACAGAGTCTAGAGAAACCTTGAACTATAAGCAAAGTTATAGAATATAATAATGAAGACAGGACTGTAGCAACAAGATGAGACCAAAAGCAAGCTGGAAAGATTTTGCCATGGCACTGTAAATTCCTGATTGTGCAGTAAATTCCTGGTTATTTGCTCTGCAACTGCAAGTGTACAAGAAAAAAACCAGTAGCAGAAAACTGACTTTGTTCTAACATGAAAGCATGAAGAATTAAAGAGTTCTGGTGTGGCTGTGAAAATAGTGGAAAAGCCACTATTTACAGAAGCAGAAATGATAGGAGGTTACTTGGGAACTTGTTCATGAAATTCCAGCAATCCAAGCAGCAACTACCGATGTGAAAATCAAAAGAAATTTGTCAAATGAGTAAATAAGAATATAGTACACTGCATGTGAGCATGCCTTTTCTTCTCTGTAAAAAATAATGTAATGCAGTATATCGTTTTACTATGAAGAACAATTTCCTTCAGATACATTATCCTGAAACAGAAGAGTTAACAGAATGTAGCACCATTTTCAAGCTGATACTCGTCTTGCCTGTAGTTCAGTATTAGTTCAGTATAGTGCTTCATTCCAGTTAGGGAACCAACCAAAGTTTGAACTTTGAACAGGGTTTTACAACCCTGATGGAAATCATCAACAAAGCTCAATTTTTTCTCCATGTTTCGTGTTCTTATTGATTGAAGGTCAAGAATAATTAGGGACAACCAGCAATAGTCATGGTACCAGAAAAACACTCCGTAGGGGCAACAGTGGTATCATTACTGACTAATACATAATCGGAGAATAAATATTTCACTAGAATAGAACCTAAGGTTTCTTCTTTGGATTGACTTTTGGCTGCAGTGGAGCAGTGGAGTGCTTTCGTGGCTTTGCTCTGCTTCGTTAGTCTTCTGGGCTGGAGTCGGAGACTGGCTCGTCGTCATCATCGGCGTCGTCCTCCTCCGGGTGGTGGTCGCGGCGCTGCTGCTCGTGCGACTCGGCGCCGGTGAGATGATGGCTGAACTGCTGCTGCTGGTGGTCCGAGTTGGTGTTCTGGACCACGGTAGAAGCAGACTGCTGCTGTTGATGGTAGTCGGCGGCAACGTTGGGGAACACAGCTCCAGCCGGCATGGTCTGCGCGCCGGCGAGGTTGATGAGCTGTGGCGCGGACTGGAAGGCCCAGTACTGGGTGGGCTGGTTGGGGGCGCCGGCCGGCTGCGGGACCATCCACACGGCGGTGGCCTGCGGGATCATGTGGTTGGCTCCGGCGGCCCCAGCGGCGGACGGGACGGCGAAGACGGGGACGAGGCCCTGCTGACCGCCGATTGGAGCGAGGCCGCTGGCGACGGAAATGGCCGCGCTCCCGGCGCCGCCCTGCAGGAGAGGGTCGGCGAGGACGGAGTAGTAGGCGGCGGTGGGCGGCACGGTGGCGAGCGGTCCGGCGGCGCGCGTGGGCTGCAGCTTGCGGCGGCGCTTGGCGGAGGCCTCGTCGTCGACGACGGCGGAGGAGGCGGACTGGGTGGGGATCCGGAGCACGCCGTCAACGGTGGTGGCGATGGCGGGCACGGTGCCGGTGCCGGTGGCGGCGACGATGGCCGGCTCGGACTGCTGCAGCAGCCAGCGCACGGTCTCGCCGTCCGACTTGTGCCCTAGCTCGCGGGTGAGCTGGAAGATCCTGGCGGCGCAGGCGGCCGGCATGCGGATCCGGCGGCCGCGGCCCTCGACCTTGGTGTGCCGGTCCCGGTTCCTCGGCGGCGGCTTGCGCACCACCATCCCGCCCCCGCCGGCCCCGAAGAGCTCCACCGGCTCCGGCTTGGGCACCACCATGTACCCCCCGCGTACCGGCACCGGCACCATCGCCATCGCCCCCGGCTCAGCCACCCCGCCGGCGTTTGCTTCCCCCTCGCCCAGCGGCCTGTCCTGCCCCTCCGACTCCATCCCGGCCGGGCAAATTCCCCGGCGCGCCGCGGCTGGTGGTGTTTTCGCGTGTCGCGGGAGATGGTGGGGTGGGGTTGGGGTGGGGGTGGGTGGGGTGTTGTTACTTGGTGGTGGTCCTACCGCTGCCCGTGTGGTGTCACTCGGCGTGGGGCCACCGCCCATCCCGGGTCCCGGCGCTGGTGGTGGGGACCGGGTCCACCTTCCCCCCGCCGCGCTGTAGTGGGCCCGGGCCCCGCGGGCAGGCGCGCATTTGATCCTGATCCTGGCGGATCCGGGGGCCCGGGAGCGGCTGTCGTTTCCCCCCCTGCTCCTGCCCGTTGGGCCAGCCAGTCGGATCAGCCCCGGGCCCACCACGCCCATTGAGAAACCGCTGGCCCCACTGCCCACGGATGCGTGTGCGTGCGTGCGTACGGGTCAAATCCAGGCGAATAAAAGGGGTAATTAACGCGTGATTACGAGGTGGGCCCGCCGGATTAGGGTTTAATGGGGGTTGATGGCCTTAAGATCCGCGTCCGTGCACGTGACTGACCGCTCCCGCGCCTTTCGAAACCAAAATGCAAATGTAGCACTCGCTGGAATAAAAAGGCACCTTTCGGACGGGGTGGGGTGGGGCAGACGGCGCGTGTGGCGGGGGTGGCCCCCGCTGGCGGTGGGTGGGGGTGGGACTGGCAGCTGGCCTGGCGTTGGTCCCAGCTGGACCGTAGCACGCCGACGGCGGGGACCACCCGCCCGTTACGGTGGAGATCTGGGCCCGCGTCTCCAGAGATACCACCGTGCGTGCGTCCACGCGCCTTTTCCTTCCGCTCGGCACTGGACGATGGGGTATTTTTTTTCTCGGAAATTATATGGGGCGAACGTCAGTTTTTTTGGCTTAACTTGTCACGAAGGGGTTTTGACAAATTCATAGGTTGATACAATGCTTAAGTCTATGTGGATTATGATGGCAATTGCTGCTTATTTCGATTACGAGATATGATAGATGAGCATCAAGACAACTTTCTTAAGTGGAAACTTCGAAAAGAATATATACATGATACAACCTGAAGGTTATGTCGATGCTAAGGATGTCGCTAAGGTGTGCAAGCTTCAAATGGCCATTTATGGTTTGAAGTAAGCATCAAGGAGTTGGAATATACGCTCTGATGAAGTTGTCAAAGGGTATGGCTTTATCAGGAATGGCGTGTCAACAAGAAGTTTAGTAGAAATTCAAAAGTATTTCTAATCTTATATCTGAACGACATATTGTTAATTGACAATGAAGTGAAATTTCCTAGTGCAATTAAAGAGTCATTGAAAAAGAGCTTTTCGATGAAAAACTTAGGTGAACAAGGGTATATACCTTGTAACTCTACAAGGTATATGTGACAGCCTCTTCCATACCAATAGTGCCCCTATGAAGTGTATTGGTTTTTATAGAAATAGATCACCATACCTTCCAATTGAGCATCGAATGTTACACATGGACCATCAGACCAAGTCAACTGCTCGATCATATTCTTTCTTCTTCTAAAAAACACTTACGGTGGAAAATTTTCGTATTGCCATCCCTGCGGGGATGGAGAGGGATGCGTTGTGGCTTCAGAAAACACCACATTGGACACAGGCACAAAGACTAGAGAGCTCCTAATTGACACTCATTGCGCCTGTTAGACTGCTGGCGCTCACGTGCATGCTATGTGGGCTGGTGGGCCGCGACCAACGGGAGCATTTCACCATAGATTGTTAGACCGTTGCATTCACCTTTGACCATTGACGTTGACCATGAACATTGGTCGTTGATTTTTTGAAGAAAAAAATGAACTAAAAAAGAGTTCATTTTTTTAAGAAGACAGTGAATAAGTGTTCATAAATTTAAAAATATTCATAAATCTGAAAGTAAATGTGAACATGGAAAAGGTTCATGAATTTGATAAATGTTCACAAAAAACACGAATTTGCAAAACTCTGCAAATTTAAGGAAAGTTCACAAAAAAATCTCAAATTTTAAAAAGTTCACGAATTAAAAAGTGATTTTGAAAAAGTTCAAGAATATGAAAAATTTCAGGATTTTGAAAAATGTTCAGAATTAAAAAGAACTGAATTTGAAAAGGGTCTGCTAATTTAAGAATATTTCATGAAACTTAATTGTTTCCCCTCAAATTTGAAAAAGGTTCCCGAATCTGGAAAATGTTCACGAATTCATGAATTTGCAAAAAGTGTATGCATTGAAAATATAATCATAAAAGAAAAAAATTGTGCCAAAAAAGAAAAATTAATACAACAACAACAACAATAACAGGGAGTTTAGCTTCACATAAACATGCGTGTACTTAAGAAATTTAGTAAGGGAATGGGTATTTGTCGAAATCGCTAATTAATGGATAACCCTTACAATGGCCACTTTCACCTTGTTAGAGCCTGACAAGTGGCAAACTGGGATTTTCCCTTTTTTTCATAGATTCGCTTTTTAAAATGTTTATCTTTTGTACCATGCGTCCAAATTTTGAATCGTTTTCACCACTGGATTTCTCGCATCGAGATCTTCGAAACTAGATACAATGTTAATAGGTTTCGATGAAAATATTCACGAAAGAATTCACAAAAATTGATAGAAAAAGTAATCATAACTGGAAACACTTTTTTTTAAACATTTTTTTCCTTTTCGAGAGGCACACCCGTACTTCTCACGGAGGTAAATATGTGCCTCCCCGAGAAGGAAATCTATGCCTCACGTGGGAAAATGCATTTTTTTTTATTTTTCAAGGTAGAACTGTGCTTCTCATAAAAGCAAAAAAATACAAGTTTTTTTTCATTTCCTAGCCTCTCGCGGAAGCAAATCTGTACCTCTCGTTAATACAAAAAAAATATGTTTTTTTTCTTTTTCGAGAGGCACAGTTGTGCCTCTCGTGGAAACAAACATGTGTCTCCACAGAAGCAAAGTTGCTTGTGGAAGAACAAAATATTTTTTTTCTTTTCGAGAGACATAATTGTGCCTTCACGAGAAAGAAATTTGTGCCTCTCGTGACAGCAAGAAAAATAACACGTTTTTTTCTCCAAAATGTCGGGAAAACCGAGGGAAAAGCGAAAGTAAAAAAAGTAAAAAAACCAATATAAACCCGAAAATGCATACAAAAAAAGGAAAACAAATTCCTGAGGGTGCGTCTAGCACGGGACACGTGACGTCGGCTGAGAACGCGCCATGTAGCACGCTCTCAACCCACCAAAAGTAACCCATGAAGGCTCTCGCAAGGGATACCCCTCAGTCAATTGCTTTCATTGTGTGTTAGTTTGTACGTGTATACTGCGACCGCTACGTGCCTCTTTGCTGCAGGCAGATCACTGCCTCGCCAATCAGGCACTGGGGTTGGGCCAGCCCTATAGGACGTGGGTCATCAAGCTGCCATCACTCTAATATCTTTTCCCCTATTTTACTTTTTATATTTTAAATGCATATATTTCAAAACCTTAATTGTACATAAGAATGTTATGACCATGAGTTCGAAAAATGAAACACAGTATAAAAGCATTGTTAGCGTGATTTGAAAAAAATGTCGATAACTTACAAAAAAAAATCATAACATTTTTCTGGAAATATTCCCGCGTTTCAAACAATGTATGCGTTTTGAAAAAAAAATACAGTGTAGATTTTTAAAAAATTCTTGCGTGATGTTAAAAAGTTTCATGCTATATGTGAAATTTTATTGAAATATTCCTGCAATCCAAAACAAATGTTTGTGACATTTAAAAAGTGTTATATACAATGTAGAAAAATGTCCATATAGGTTAAAAGATGTTTATTTGTAGTATTAAATGTACGTGATATTTTAGTAAGTAAACATTCTCGTTTTCCAATAAACTGTCCGTGACACTTAAAAATGTGGATCATGTATCAAAAAACTTTTTCACATGTACTCTAAAAATATACATTGTGTACCGATAAAAAGAGGGATTGTGTTAAAATAATAAAATTGATAAAAAAACTGACAACGAAAGAAGAAGAAAATCAAAGGAAGCCGAAGAAAACTAAGCAACCAAAGTATAACAAAGAAAGAAAAAAACCTGTGAGAAAACAAAGAAAAACCAAAGTAAAATATTGAAAAAAGAAAAACAGAAGAATAAATAAATAAAACCAGAGAAAACAGGAAATAACGAAACCGAAAAAACTGGAGGAAAGCGAACCAATAGCTTGAAATGAGCTGCTGCGAGCTGCCACGCTAATGGCCCAGCCCGCTGGTTGTCACCCGTAGGTGATTCCTATTTGGAATCGGTTCGAGCGACATATACTATTTGGAATCGAATGAGGGATGTTACGTAGGTTTTTTTTTTGGCATTTCCTATCGGGTGCCTTAAGCGCCCGTTTCTTCATCGCAATAACCACCACGGTCAGCTCACAGCTCTTGGCTACCTACTCGTTTTTTTGTACATCAACTTGCAACCCTGATAAGATCACTCTTTTTTTTTTGCGACTCTGATAAGATCACTCTACTCTTGCTTTTTCTTTCAGCTTTCGTTGGCCAGTTTTCATTCGTTTTTTTTGCCCGGCTTTTATTCATGAAAATTTTCTTGAAAATTTGTGAACTTTTTTTCAACAGTGATGTACTTTTTTCAATATCCACGAACATTTTTAAATTCATGACCTTTTAAAAAAATTGATGGACTTAAAAAATAGGTTTTTTAAATCATTGAATTTATTTTACAAAATCTTTTTTTCTAAAAACAATGATGAACTATTTTCAAAAGCGAGGAACATTCTTCCAAATTTGTGATATTTTTCAAAATTGAAGAACTTTTTCTAATTCGATTTTTTTTCAAAATCGATGATTTTTTTAAATTCCTGAATTTTTTCAAAAATCGTGGTCATTTTTAATTGCTCTGAACTTTTCTCTTAAGTTGGTGAACTTTTTTCAATTTCATGTTTTTTTAATCCTTGAACTTATTTGAATACATGAACTTTTTTTCATTGGCCAACTTTTGATGCATGTTTGTGAACTTTAAAAAAATCACATTTTTTCCCAAATATTCACGTTTTCCAATAATATTTTCAAATAATTCAAAAATCTACGTGAGGTACTGTAGAATAAATAGCGCAGCTGGTACTTAAAATAGTTCGCGCTTATGTGAGTCAGTCGCTTCCAGTTGGTGTATCAGTTAGCCAAACTCGAAGACAAATTTAAGGGCGCGAGTTTGATTCCTATATGGGGCACTTTATTTGTGGTTGCTAAATAGGCGCTCCCAGTTTTTTTTTTGTTATTCGGTATGCGTTCAGTTTGTTAAAAATATGAGATCTGAGATGTACATAGCTTTATATTGGTCTATTCCCATTTCTTTATATTTCCAATATTTTTCTTCTTTTATTTCTAATTTGTAGTTTTAAGTTTCCCTTTCATTTATGCATTTCTTTCCTTTTATTTTCTTCTATTCTACCTTTTTATTTTGTCAATTTTTTCAAAAAATTCTTATTGTTTTTCTCCATTCTATTAAATTTATTTTAATGCGAGTAATACATGTATATTATTTGTATGATACATGGACACTTTATGTGTGTAATACATTTCGTCATATATTAAAAAAAAATATATATATATAATGTAATTTAAAAATGCTTTATCATGTATTAACAAGTTGCTCCGCTTTTTGCACTTTATTTTTATTTTTTTCGTTTATACTTTTTTCCTTTCCCCTTTTGATTTTCTTCACCTTTTCATGGTCAACTTTCTGCTTGTTTTTGGAAAGAATACACACTTTCTAAAGCTTCGGCTGGTATTAAAATAATGTACATCATGTGTTAAATTATGTTTATCATATACTTCAAAATCTTAACCATGTACGTAAATGATATTCATCATGCTATTAAAAAAAAATACTCATGGCATATTTTAAAAATGGTCATTGTGTATTTTCAAAAATATATGTTGGGTATTTAAGAAATCTTCCTATATTAAAAAAACATTATGTAACTTTGAAAAATATTGGTCATGTATTTTCAAAACGTCCATCGTATATTTTTAAAATTGTTCATCATGTATTAAAAAAATCTTGATAATGTTTTTTGAAAACATCCATCGTATTTTCAAACATGTTCATAACATATATTAAAAATGTTTAAATTATTTCCTATCATGTTCATTTTGTATCTAGAAAATGTTCATGTATCTCAAAAAAACATCTTAAAAAATCACATGGTTGAAGGATTCTAGTTTCTCACAAAAAAATGTATGAAGGACTCTCATCGCTCGCTTTCGTCAACACACACGTGTATGAAGGATTCCACGTCTCATCGACCGCATGCGCTCGCCCTCAGCCGCCAACGCTTGCCGGCCACCAGTGTTCACATCTTTGACTGCCCCCGCTCGCCAGCCACTCGTGCCACCGCACGCTCTCCCTCGTCCGATCATGCTTGCCGCGCCATTGCTTTGGTAGCGATGACAATTCGGGTTGCAGCTTTTGTCGTCGGTCGGTCGCAGCTTCTCCTGCCGATGGGTAACATCATCGTCGTGTATTGGTCTCACACCATCGCTAGCTTTGCCTGCGGCTGAAGCTTTTTTTTATCACTAGCTACATCATTCGCCATTGTTGTTCGCAGCTTTCACCAATCGGAGCTTTTTTGTCGCCGGTTGAAGCGTTTTCCATTGTCGATCGCAGCTTTATGCCCTCATCTATAGCTTTTCGCTGAATCCCATTGAAGCTGTTTTGTCGCATCTTGAAGGATTTTGCAACGCCGATCACAGCTTTTGGCCATCATCTATAGCTTTTCGCTAAATCCCATTGAAGTTTTTTCGTCGCCAGTTGAAACCTTTTCTATCATCGGTTGCAGCTATCGCGGTTCGTAGTCGTCGGCCCTAGCTTTCATGATTTCCGGTTGAAGCTTTCGACGTTGTTAGTTGTAACTTCCTCGGTCATCGGTTGCAGCTTTGGCTATTGCACAGTGGCCGGTTCCAGCTTCCGCCGTCTCCGATTGAAGCTCTTTGTGTCGCCAGTTATAACTTTCGCAGTCGCCGGTGGCCACTCGCAGCTCCAGTGATGCACCTCCCACCCCCATGCTAGCTACACCTGTTGTAGCTTCTCGTGCCTTGGGGTGTAGCTCCTGCGTTCTTTGGTTGTAGCACATGAGGATGCAGTGTGACAGATGGCAGGCTGGTTTTGCAGCACGAGCCCCGCCGGGTGCTGATCAGCAATGCCGCCATGAGCTCGTACATTGTAGGCTCATGGCAGCCACGCATGGCGTGGCCGCACGATAGCCAGGCACAATTGTCACGACATACCCTGCACCTGACAACAATGTGGGCTCAATCTTGTGGGATCCATGGTAGATTGCTGCAGGAAGGAGAGTGGACAACATGTAGGAGCTCAATCTCGAGGCATCCATGGAGGATCGGTGGCGAGGAGGAGAGCCAGCTCATTGGACCTATGAAGGAGAAAGACGATGCGACGCTCAATGGAAGAAAGCGTGTGGACGAGAACTTTCTGAGGGGATAAAGGATGCGGGGAAAGAGAGCGGTTGTGGGACAAATAAATGTGGTCAAGCTACCCGCTACCGACCAACCAAGCGTTCCGCTGGCCAACCAATTAGAATAATTTGCGTTTATGTAAGGGAACGGTGCATGTTTTCAGAGAGTACACATGTTGGCTACAACCGCTTAACGAACATGCTTCTGGTAATTCCTATTTGGTGCCTGAAGCATCACTTATAGGTTTACCTTTTCTTTTGAGACAGCTTATAGGTTTACCTGATACATGGCACACACCCTCTGAGCACTATGTAGAATTGGGCCAGCCCATGTATGGCATGATTTAGAAGCTTTCCATCACGGTTTTGTGGAGCTTTTAGAAGCTTTCAGCTGGTTTTATGAATCCTCTAGAAGCTTTTGACCTTTTTTGTATCTTTTTTCATTTTTGTTTTTCTTCTCTTTTTCGTTTTCGAAAACTTCTTTTAAAATGTGTGAACCTTTTTTAAAAATCACGTACTTTTTCAAATCCATGAACTATTTTGAACACATGGACTTTTAAAATTCGATGAACTTAATTTAAATTCATATAGTTTTTCAAATTTGCGAACATTTCTTGAGTTAGCAAACAATTTTTGCGGCCATGAGCTCTTTTTATTTTCGTGATATTTTTGAAGTTATGATCTTTTTTGAATTCATTCATTTATTTGATTTTGATAAACGTTTTTGAATTTGTGGATTTTCTGATTCAGTTTTTTTTGGAAAATTCAATGGTCAATTGGTCATCGGTCAACCAGTCAGAAAAACAAATGAACCTGTAGTGGCTGGAGAGCAATCGACACTAAGGGGTCGCAACCCATCTAGTAATCCTGAAAAAACCAAAAACACGTGTAGGAAAACATGGTGCTCCTACGAGGTGCACTCGACATGCGGCACGTGGCAGCGGCTGGGTGCAGTACGCCTGCCTTCCTGCTGCGAGCCCCTTCCAGGGGTACCGGTTGGTTAGAGCATCTCTAGCAGACCCCATATAATGTTAACCCGCAAAACACATTTATAGTTGGAGAAAAAATGGCTTTGCGGGCCGGCGCAGGCGAGGGCAGAGTCAGACCCCGCAAACGGACCCGTAAAAAAGATATTAACAGAAGATGCTCTTTTACGGGCCGGCTACACGGGGTCTGCTCAGGCGCCGCCGCTTCGAGCCGCAAACCGAAAACCCCCAATAAGCAAATTTGACAGCGATTCCGATAAATGAGTTCAAATTCAAACAATAAAACATAGTTCGGGCGTAAATAAAATCATAGTTTTGTAGGACAAACGCAAAAGGACTTGCAAACGACCACGTCCGTCATCATTTTGGTCACTCTTCACTCCGCACCACTTCCATACACTACAGGAATCAGCTATTTTGCCGTCTGCCACGGCGGACGGCAAAGGCATGAACGGCGGACGACAAAAGGCTCCGGCAAAGTAGGCTACGGTAAAGAGCTACTTTGCCGTCTGCTTCCTGGCGGCTGACAGCAAAGGCCCTTTGCCGTCTGCCGCGGACGGCAAAGAGAGCGGACGGCAATAATTGCGCTGTCAGTCCGTTAAGTGGCTAACGGCAGGCCTTTGCCGTCCGCCGCTGACGACAAACTTTCTAGTGCCTTTGCCGTCCGCCGCTGACGGCAAACTTTCTAGTGTCTTTGCCGTCCGCCGTATGATGTCATCTACACGTCACTACATGGCAGGCCTTTGCCGTCCGCCGCTGACGGCAAAGTCGTTTACTCTTTGTCGTCTGCCACTGTAGGCAAACTGACCAAATGGGTCAGCTCCCAGGAAGCACAGCTGGCTGCCACGTGTCTTCTTTGCCGTCCGCGGCAGACGGCAAAGAGCCCGTTGCCGTCGGTGGCAGACGGCAAAGAGCCTGCATATTGGCTCTTTTTTCTTTTTTTATTAAATCCAACAATTTTCACAGCAAATATATATGACATATATAGATATATTTCACAAGGCAATTACAGAGCAAACATATAAGATATCCAACACATAACTTCATCATACATGCGTAGTTCCATCCAACCATACCAAGTTCCATGCATAGTTCCATCATACATAGCAAGTTCAACATAGAGGCATCCAACCATATATATTACAATAGTTTCATCCAACGATACATGCATAGTTCAACGATACAAAAGAAACAGAGAAAGGGATAAGGAGCACTCCATCTATGCAAGCTTTCGTCAAGTGAATGAAATCTGCAAAATGAAAAATAAGAAAGTTAGAAATAGGTGACTAGAATAAGAAGACTAGAACAAGAAGAGTAGAACAAGAAGAAGACTAGAACAAGAAGAGTAGAACAAGAAGAAGACTAGAACAAGAAGAGTATGTCATTTATGAGCTAACTTACGTGAAATGGATCATATATGAGCTAACTAAGTTGAAATGGGTCGTTTATGAGCTAGCTAAGGTGAAATGGATTATTTATGAGCTAACTTAGTTGAAATGGGTCGTTTATGAGCTAACTAAGGTCAAATGGATCGTTTTTGAGGTAACTAAGGTGAAATGGATCGTTTTTTTAGCTAACTTAGGTGAAATTGATCATTTATGAGCTAACTTAGTTGAAATGGATCGTTTTTAGCTAACTTAGGTGAAATGGATCATTTATGAGCTAATTTAGTTGAAATGGATCTTTTTGAGCTAACTTAGGTGAAATGGATCATTTATGAGCTAACTTAGTTGAAATGGATCGTTTTTTAGCTAACTTAGGTGAAATGGATCATTTATGAGCTAATTTAGTTGAAATGGATCTTTTTGAGCTAACTTAGGTGAAATGGATCATTTAAGAGCTAATTTAGGTGAAATGGATTGTTTTTGAGCTAACTTGGTGAAATGGATCGTTTATGAGCTAAATTAGTTGAAATGGATCGTTTATGAGATAACCTAGGTAAGATGGGTCATTTTGGAGTTAACCTAGGTGAAATGGGTCATTTTAAAGCTAACGTAGGTAAAATGGATCATTTAGGAGCTAATCTAGGTAAAATGGGTCATTTTTGAGCTAACTTGGATGAACTGGATCATTTATAAGGTAACCAAGGTAAAATGGGTCATTTTAGAGCTAACTTAGGTAAAATGGATCGTTTATGAGCTAACTAAGCTAATTATGCAATTTTTGACATAAGTAAGCTAAGTACAGATCGTTTTAGAGCTAACTTAGGTAAAATGGATGGTTTTGGAGGTCAGTAAGCTTATTAAGTCATTTTGGAGGAGAAGAAGCTAAGTCTAGGTCATTATGGTAAGCATTGGAGGAAATAAAGCTAAGTCTAGGTCTTTATGCATGTGTTAAGCAAAACACTAGATAAACTTAACATGATCTAGGAGGTGTAGTAGCGGGCTGGCTCGTGTCGGTAGCTGGAGAAGGATCGTGCGATGCTTGTCTGGAGTTACGCTACACCAAAGATCATTTCCAATGTCTTGTTAGCATGATGACACTCAAATGTTAAGACTAGCAAGTAATGTCCATTCAAATTAAACTCACCGTGGTCCCAGGAGCAATCACAGGCATCGGCGGAGCGGTCTGACCGGTCTTCTCGCACACAGACTGCACATTTGGTTTTGACGACTCAGTCATACTAGTTAGTAATGAGACAAACACTACATGAATGTTTTGGCTAATCTGCAGAAGAAACTTACCACAAGGAGCTCGTACATGGCCCTTGCCTGCATGTCATTCCGTGCCCTCTCCTCCTCCATCATCTTTGTCGTCCTCTCCTCCAACTCCCGCTGCCTCTCCGCCGCCTCTGCCAGAAGTTTCTCCGTTCTATCTCTCTCACTTTGTATAGCAGCCTGCAACACCACTCACATGACCCTTTGTAATCATTGATGGAAGCGCACACAATGTAATGGAGAAAGATAGCTGAGTACGTATCACTAACCTTGATGGCGAGTTGCACTGGCCGTTCACGAGGCCTTATCTCAGGAGCGGAGCTCGACTGGCGCGCCTTGATCTCCGGGAGAGTGCTAGGACAACGGATAAGTCCATCTCCAATGGCTATGGAGCCATGGGACCTCCCGCCACTAGATATCATCACCAGCTCTGGATCAATGGGACCCTGGCTCGGGTTAAAGTCCTCCCCTTTCCTCGCCTTCCCCTCATCTCTATATCTCACGAGCTTGTTGTGGGAGGAGATGTTGGTGAAGTTGTTTGCATCATCGAGGTCAGACTGAGAGAAAGCCTTGACTTTCTTGAAAGAGGCAGTGTGGGCCATGGCATACAGGTCGTACACCTCTGGCACCTTATCCACCTTATTGTGGCGTGCCTGAAAGAGAGAAACAATGTAAATTAGTAATTAAAGGGCTCAAGCTAGCATGCTGAATGAATTGCATGAATCATGAAGCAAACCACATACCCAGTTCCGCCCGAACTGATATAAGTTGGAGCTGCCTTGATGGTGTGGCACACCTTCCATGTGGGCACGTTTGTCCTTGGCCTCGTTGTGGAGGGCTAGCCATTCCTTTGAGCACCACTCATTGACCAACACCTCCCAACAATCCATCCGATCCGCACACCATCTCGAAGGCGCCTAAGTTAGCAAATAGAAACTTGAGCGCTGCGGCTAAGAATTACTAAATGAAGGAACTTAAGTAGAAGGCCTTAAGAATTACCTTCATGTACTGCTCCTTACTCAGGAACTTATCGCGGCACGCCGGCTTGGTCTTCTTGATACCACGTAAGGCGTAGTAGTCTCGAACAGCCTGCACCCGAGCCTCGTGCCGTAAGTTCTGTAGTAGGCGCTTGCAGACGTTCTCGATAACATGTGCTGCGTCCTCCTCGTATCCCTCCTCACACCTGTAGAATGTCTGCAATCAAATGAGACAATATTGATTAGTACAATTAATAACTAGCTAGTTGAAGATTTTTAAATGTGTAAAGGAGAAATTACCCAGAACTTTCTGATCACCATGTCTGCTCTCGTGTCGCACACGACACCGTCGATAATCTCATCCGGCGGGGCCGGGGCAGCCACGTAGTGCTCCCAGCTCAATCCAAGCTCTGGAAGCCGACCCTCACCAGGCAACGTGACAAACCCCGGGAAGTTTTGCCGGCAAAGAACTCCAAGGACGGAGTTGGGCCGGCGGACACTATGATGGTGGTCCCAACCCCTGCAGCATGACAAGGCCAACGCATTAGTTATTTGAAGAAACGTGAATGCAGAAGGTACAAAAATATTAAATGCACTTACGTACCTCTCCCCATCAGGGAAAATCAACCACCTCTACTCGCGGGTCGCCGGCACGGACGGGAGCCGAGTAGCACCACGCTGGTAGACGGTGCCCCCCTCCTCAAAATCAGTCGGCTCCCCGCCATCATCAGCATGGCCACTCGGCTCCTCGGGCTGATCCGGCCAGGTACCCCATCCGGACGTGTGCTCCTCCGGGGTCTCGTGGGCCGAACTCTCGTGGGCCGAAGGCCAGTCGACCCGAGACTCGTGGGCCCAAGACTCGTGGACCGGAGTCCGTGTAGCCTCCTCCTCGGACGAGTCCACCCTAGCAGTCACGTGCTCGGGTGAAACAGCTGGGGGTGGCGGCGAGGAAGGCGCCGTAGCAGTCACCCTACCTCCTCTCCCGCGACCACGTGCCCCACCTCCTCTCTTCCTACCTCGTCCCCTACTGGGCACCGCAGTCGACGAAGAAGGGCCCGGCGGTGTGGCCATACTGTCCAGCAACGCTCGGCGGAGAGGTGCGTCTGGAATGGAAGACCTCAGACCACGTGCCGACGAAGAAGGGGCCTTGGCGCGCTCCCGACCAGCGCCCACCATCTTTCAACACCTGCCATGACAAACAGTAAACGAAATTAGTACAACATAAAAAAAAGACCGACATGAATAATAATATGTGTATCACTTAAGTGTATCATCATCAAGTACAACATAAAAAAATTTAATACCTGACACTACTAATAATCTCGATCAATATCATCAATAAATGCATAATCATCATCATCACTATAATCAATGACGGGCTCATAGGGTTCAGTGGCATCAACATGTGGAAGGCCACCTTGACGTAATCGGTCAAGCAATGACAGGTCATCCGCAACAGTAACCTCTTCTTGTTCCGGCTCTTCTTGTTCCTCCTCTGGGGTGATGTCGGATTCACTGTCGCTGTCTACTTCAATGTTTTGGGGTGAAGTATAGCGGTTCTTGAAACGCTTTTTGGAAAGACGTGTCTCTTGGAAGAATTCTCCTTCATATGTGTCTGTGTTAATGTGAGGTTCATAATCCTCTTCCTTTGGGGGAGATAGTCTAGCACGTGGCGGCACTTCATAAACGACATCACAACCTTTCAGATTTGGATTAGTTTGGCAGGCCCACGGTAGATAGAATACTTGGGTCGCCTGTTGAGCCGTAATATAGACATCAGGAACATCTAAATGGGTGCTTTGGTTGATTTCAACTAGCCCTATATGTTCATGAGTCCTTCTAGTCTCCTTCGGCTGAAACCAATAACATTTGAAGACTACGACATTCGGTGGGTTTTCACCATAAAATAGAAGTTCATAAATTGCTTCAACTCTCCCATAATACTCGGTACCTCCTTCGCCGATAGCAGATACACAACAATTTGTAGACTTTCGGTCGGCCATAGATAGCTCTTTGCCATAGGTACGAAAGCGATACCCGTTGATGTCGTATTTCTCAAATGAACGGACCTTATAGTCAAAACCATTAGCGACTTGTCTCAATTCGGCGTCCATAGACTCTGAATTAGCCTACAAGTTTATTATGAAAGGATTGTTGCATTACGCACAAATTAGCGAATGAAATGAAATTGTCTAATAGAAATTACCGTTTGTTTGAACCAAGAGATGAAACCGGGATAGCCGCCTCCTTGCTTTGCGAGAAGCTCATACTCTTCGACAGAATCCTTTTGGATCACCGCTCCATACGAGAATAAGGCGACGTATCGACTGTATGAAATATCCAGGAATAAGAGCAGTTCAAAGGAAATAGAAGTTGCGAAACTATGTACCGAGAACTTACTCGATGTACGGCCGCACTTCTATCAGGTTGTTGAAGATATACAACGAAATGGTCCGCCATTGTTCGTTATCCAAAGATACTGGATTTGAAACACTGGCTGGTGCGAGATTCCCTTTGAATAGGCTGAGGTTGGATCCACCCTTTTTAGGGTCGTCAGCATTGTACCGAGGCTTCGGATTATGCAAATGACGATTTTTGGCTTCGTAGTGTGCTGTCATGAAGTTTGCCGCCTCCTCAGTGATGAATGCCTCAGCCATCGATACTTCAATTCTACGTTTATTTTTACATTTTTGTCGAAGCGTCTTCTGCATCCTCTCAGTTGGGTAGCACCAACGATTTTGCACGGGCCCCCCCAATCTTGCCTCGGTCGGGAGATGCAAAATCAAATGTTGCATTGGATTAAAGAAGCCCGGTGGAAAGATCTTCTCTAACTTGCAGATCAACTCCGGCGCCAACTCTTCCATTTCTTCTAGCACGCTAGGCGATAGTTCTTTCGCACAAAGAACACGGAATAAATAGCTGAGTTCTGCCAGTACTAGCCATTCATCCTCAGGGATGAAGCCACGCAACATCACCGGCATTACCCGCTCAATCCATATGTGCCAATCATGACTCTTGAGACCAAATATCTTCAATTTATCAAGACTGGCTCCCCTCTGTAGATTCGCTGCATACCCATCGGGGAACATCAACTGCATTTTCACCCACAAGATAATTTCCCTCATAGCTGGCCTTCCAAGATTGAACCATGCCTTTGGCTTCGTCCAGTTCTGCTTTCCTTTCAGTTCTTTCATGTTTTGTAACGGCCTATCACATAGCGCCTCCAGATCGACTCTAGCCTTAGTATTATCCTTTGACTTCCCATCTATGCCGAACAATGTACCAAAAAGTGCCTCGGCGATATTCTTCTGAGTGTGCATCACGTCGATGTTGTGTGGGAAAAGGAGGTCTTTGAAGTAAGGCAGATCCCATAAGCATGTTTTGTGAGTCCAGGCATGCTTAGAATTATACCCCTTGAAGTACCCTGGACGCTCTGGATCTGGCTCGAGAGCGTTTAACTGATCCAGGGTCTGTTGGCCTGTCAATGCAGGTGGTGCAGAGTTTTTGACAACTCTACCTCTGATGAAGTTCTTCTTGTCTTTCCTGAACTTATGGCGAGGATTCAGGAACTGTCTATGCATGTCGAAGCAAGAAAACTTGCGACCGGCCTGAAGCCAACGAAACTCAAGAGCTCCCTTGCATGTGGGGCACGGGAACCTTCCATGCACACACCAGCCAACGAATAGCACATACGCCGGCAAGTCATGCGTCGAGTACATGTACCAGACACGCATTATGAAGTTCCGTTTGCTATAGGCGTCGTATGTCTTGAACCCATTATCCCAGGCTTCTTGCAATTCGTCCTTAAGCGGCTGCATGTACACATTCATATTTTTCCCCGGATAGTTGGGCCCTGGAATTATCAACGTCAGGAAAATGTTCTTTCTTTGCATAATCTGTCCGGGGGGGGGGGAGATTGAGTGGAAAGACAAATACGGGCCAACAACTGTATTGGGCTGCCGTTATACCAAACACACTGAACCCATCCGTGTTGATGCCGACTCGAGGATGCCTCGGATCTGCCGCTTTGTTACCATGTAATTCATCAAACTTTTTCCACGCAACACCATCCGATGTGTGTACAATCATCAGATTCCCATCTGCATCTAGTTCGGTTCTTTTGCCCGTTTTGTGCCATGTCATCTGTCTGGCCGTCTCTTCGACCATGAAAAGATGTTGAAGTCTTGGTACGATTGGCATATACCGAAGAACACTAACGGGGATTTTGGTCTGTGTCTTCTCACCCATACCGTTGTCTACCACAACATACCTGGAAGACTTGCAAATGGGACAATAGTTCAAGTCCGCATAGTCAAGCCTAAACAAGACACATCCTTTCTCACAGGCATGTATCTTATCATAGGGCATCTTCAGTGCACGGAGGATTTTGTCCGACTGGTACAGGTTTGCAGGCATTACATGGCCTTTGGGTAGAAAGCGTCCAAATACTGTCATCATTGCATCATAGCATTCTCTGCCCAAGTTGAACTGAGCCTTCAGAGCCATTACTTGTGAGATGGCATCCAACTGACAAAGCTCAGTGTGCTCATGGAGCGGACGTTTTGAAGACTACAACATTTCATTGAAGGCCTTTGCAGATTCCTCCATCTCCTCGTCCGAATCCCGAGCATCATCGAAGTCTTGCACCATGTTTTCCATCCCGGTACCATGCTCGTCGGTGCGACGACGATCCACCTCAGCTCGGTCACGTTGGGCAGACTCACCATGAAATGTCCACACCGTATAATCGGGCGTAAAACCACTCTTCTGCAGGTGTTTGCCCATTTCAGCCTCTGTCCTCTTTTCCCAATTGCCGCACCGTAAACAGGGGCACCAGGTTTTCCTCTGGCCATTTGCAAATGCGGCTCGCACAAACCCCTTGGTTTTTGTGAACCATTCAGTGCTCCATTTGTTCTGACCAGTGTGACCGGTGTACATCCACGCACGATCACTCATCTTGACTTTCAGAGCTACTAGACACACAACAAATATATATATATATATATATATATATATATATATATATATATATAATTCACCATGTATATATTCATCAGTTGATCTACTTTGTCAATTTTATTACGTCCATGCAACCTACACTCTAATAGGTAATGATAGGTCCTAATCCCACCTGAGTATGTTTAGATTGGGTTCATTTTCCCATGCTATGCTCCGGATCCTACGCAAAATTTCGGCAGCACCTCCCCGGGGTTCTCCTGATACACGTCTCTGCAATAAACAGAGAGGATGTGTACCGGAGAACAACAGGGGAGGCACTGACGAAATTTATGCGTCGGATCCGGAGCAAAGCATATGTGAAAACGAACCCAATCTAAACATACTCGGGCTGTCCATGGATAGCGTTGGACAATTCGAAAGAATCAAGGTTATAAATATGCAAATGCATGCATATTTATAACTATGACGCTTTCGAACGGGAGACACATATTGGTTACGCATACTGATGATTCAAGACACATATATAGCTAGCTATCAAGTTTCATCGGAATAGATCAAATAATTAATGGGGGAGGAGGACATGTCATTTGTGCTCACCCACGAACGAAGGGGCAGAGCTCGTCAAACGCACGGCGAGGTCGTCGAACACCAAACCTCGCAACGATGAAACAACTGCACATTTAAAACTACCCGATCAACACAATTATATATGATGTTTTTCATAACAAAATCGAAAAATATATGACCTAACTAATAATTCACAAATATATGACCCCGTCGGCTTCTCGAAGGCCAAAGAACACCTTTTCGGGAGGTGTCGGGGGTCGGGGTGTCGTGTCGGTGTCGGGGTGCCGTGTCGGGGTCGGGGTCGGGGTCTCGGGGTCGGGGTGTCGGGTCGGGGTCGGGGTGCCGTGTCGGTGTCGGGGTCGGGGTGTCGGGTCAGGCTCGGGGTCAGGGTGTCGGGGTCGGGGTGTCGGGTCGGGGTGCCGGGTCGGGGTGCCATGTCGGTGTCGGGGTCGGGGTGTCGGGTCAGGCTCGGGGTCGGGGTCTCGGGGTCGGGGTCAGGGTCGGGGTCTCGAGGTCGGGGTGTCGGGTCGGGGTGCCGGGTCGGGGTCGGGGTGCCGTGTCGGTGTCGGGGTCGGGGTGTCGGGTCAGGCTCGGGGTCGGGGTCTCGGGGTCGGGGTCTCGGGGTCGGGGTGCCGGGTCGGGGTCGGGGTGCCGTGTCGGTGTCGGGGTCAGGGTGTCGGGTCAGGCTCGGGGTCGGGGTCTCGGGGTCGGGGTGTCGGGTCGGGGTGCCGGGTCGGGGTCGGGGTGCCGTGTCGGTGTCGGGGTAAGGGTGGGTGTGGTGTCAGGGTGTCGGTGTCGGGGTGTCGTGTCGGGGTCGGGGTGTCGTGTCGTGTCGGGGTGTCGTGCTGGGGTGTCGTGTCGGGGTGTCGTGTCGGGGTCGGGGTGTCGTGTCGGGGTGTCGCGTCGGGGTGGGGGTGTCGGTCGTCGAGGTCGGGGTGTCGGTGGTCGGGGTGTCAGGTGTCGGGGTGTCGGTGGTCGGGGTCGGGGTGTCGGTGGTCGGGGTCGGGGTGTCGGTGGTCTTCTTCTTCTCCTCCTCTCCTCTAGCTTTCTCCTCCTCCTCCTCCTCCTCTCCTCTTTCTTCTTCTTCTTCTTCTTCTTCTTCTTCTTCTTTCTTCTCCTCCTCCTCCTCTTCTTCTTCTTCTTCTTCTTCTTCTTCTCCTTTTTCCTCTTCTTAAACCTAGCACTAAGTAACCTAAAACAAAACTAAAACTAAACTAAAAAACAGAAAAAATCTAAAACTAAAAAACTAAACTAAACTAAATCTAAAACTAAACTAAAAGTAATCTAAACTAAAAAACAGAAAAAAGGAGAAGAGGGGTGGGGCTCACCTGCGGCAGGGGTGGGGCGCTCGCCGACGGAGGGGCGGCGGGGTGGCACTGGCCGGGCGGAGGGGTGGGGGGCGACGGGGCGGAGGGGGCGGAGGGGTGGGGGGGCGACGGGGCGGAGGGGGCGACGGGGCGGCGCCGGGCGGCGGGTGGGGGGCGACGGGGCGACGGGGCGGCGGCGGCGGCGGCGGTGGGGTGGGATGTGGTGGCGGGGCGCGTCGGGGAGGAGAGAGAGGGAGAGAACAGAGAGTAATGGGCGGGGGGGGGGGGGGTGGTACGGGCCGTTAGGTACTCTCCTCTTTGCTGTCCGCCAATCTTTGCCGTCCGCCTTTTTGTCTCTTTGCCGTCTGCTAGCGGACGGCAAAGAGGTGGGGCGTTAAGTTTTTTCCAAACGGGCGGGGGGTGGGGGCCACCTCTCTCTTTGCCGTCTGCCAGCGGACGGCAAATATTCTTTGCGCAAAGACCTGTTTTGTCGTCTGCCATTTCTTTGCCGTCTGCTTTTAGGTAGCTGATGGCAAAGAGCTTCTTTGCCGTCAGCTAGCAGACGACAAAGAGCTGGCAGATGGCAAATTAGCTGATTCCAGTAGTGATAGAGGTCATCGCCGCCCCTGAATCCATCACCGACACTTGTTCCAACTCGGGCACCGAAATCACCGCCGGACGCGCTGAATGCATTGGCGATGTTGGTTCCAAATCCCGACGAGAAACCATCACCAGCACTATAACACGCACCGGCCGAAGCAAGCATCCTCCTCTTCAAGATGTCTCTCCTTGCCATATCATGCCATTCTTTGGTGATGTCGTCCATGTCATTGCGCTTTAATGTCATGATCCTATTCTCTTCGGCAAGAAGCTTGGACATGGCTTTGTTCTCAGCGACACATGCTCTTCTCTTCTTAATGGCCGCCTTGCGCAACCCCTCGCCTTGAGCAATTGCCACTTCTCTTGCTTCTCTCATGCCTTCTTCTTGGCCAACTCTTTCTTTGTCTTCAAGGTCTTCGCTAACATCAACTCATTTGATTGCACCATGGCATCTATCTTGTCCCGCAAGCTCGATGCTTCGTGTTCCCTCTTGATCTTCTCCTTTGTCTTCTTGTCACCATCAGGCTTGTTCAAGTTTCTTGGACCATCATCATCTTCATCTTCATCCATGTTCGTAAGTGAACCTCTCTTCGGTGGGGATTCTTTGTCAATCAACTTCCACTTCTCGCACTCTTTGAGCATATCCCAACAATGCTCAAGTTTAAAAAATTTGCCTTCGGAAGCTTCCATGTCTTTGTATCTTTGTTGGGCAATTTTGTCCTACACATTTAAAACAAAGTCAAATGATGCAATCACTTCATATGATGCAAATGATGTGCACAACTTGGGACGTGAAAACGAACTCACATAGTCGGATTCCACGGTTCCACTTGGAGGTGCACTGCGAACTTGTTCCAAGCAAGCCGCCCAATGGCTACAAATCGGCTTGATCACGTCCCAACGACCTTGGAGTGACCGAAAGGTCCATGGTGTCCTATTGGGATACTCGGCCATCATGCGAAAGTATTGATTTTCGATTCTTTGCCAATATCTCTTGGAGGTTTGAGACGTACCCGTGCAAGCATCAAGAGACACCGCACTCCAAGCCTTGATCAAGATTTGATCTTCCAAGATCGTGTAGTTCTTCGATCTCACATTTTTTTCCTTGTGCTTGCTCATACGCCCCCTCATCTACCTCCTCCACTTCATCTTCACCACTGTGATCGTCCACACCACCCTCCAGTTCATTATAATCAAAATTAGCGAACGGGGCTTGATCGATGTCGACGGTGTTGGTGTCCAGCAAGTTCATGTACTCGACAGTGGCATTGTTCGAACCGCCGCTACATTGAGTGACATCAAGTCACGAAAACCACAATGGCGCAAAGCCAAGCAAGACAAAAGATCGAAGATGTATACCTTCCGGCCATTTCGTTGAGCACCTCGCTTGCGATGGAAGCAGCGCCGTTGAACGGCATCGTCGGGGAACATCTTGCCAGGACGGGGGGAGTGGACGAAGGCGCCGGCCTTTTCGTAGGAATCTTCTTCCGCTTCACGCCCAAAACCTTGCTCACCTTCTCCGCCTGCTGCCGGCCAGATCGCGCAGCGGCGCGGCGCCCGGTGCGCGTGCCTTTCCGGCGGGGCCAGCCGGATTGTCGCCCTGCACAACAACGTTGCCCTGCCGCTTGTGAGCAGGCGCATTGGGGCCTTGGGCTACGGCGGGGGCGACATGGCCGGCGACGAGATCTGCCGGAGGGGATTGCGCGTGCTCGACCTCCATGATGACGGGGGGCGGCTGGGAGGCTTCCATGGCAGCGAAGAATGGCGGGGAAGATGGACCGGAGCGCGCGGTGGCGGGGCAATGGCGGCCGAGGAGGGGGGGGGGGGAGCGGGAACGGCCGCGCGAAAAGTTCCCTCGCGCCAAATCTCGCTGCGGATAGGGGGCGAGTTTGGGTCGGCCTCCCATCCTGTGAATCTAGAGGTTGAGGTCGAACTTTTGCCGTGCCTCGCAAAATCTTTTACGGGCCGGACGTGTTTGCAGGGTCTGCTCGGGCAGAATTTTCCACGCTGGCCCGCATTTTGACGGTTATTTTGCGGGTTGCGGCGTTATACGAGGTCTGCTTGAGATGCTCTTATTGCCCCCTGTACTTTCTACTTCTAGTGACGAGGCATGGTGCTTCGTGGGATAATTAGTTCTTGGACCGGCCCAATTCCTGTTCGTGTAGGTAGCAAGACAAATGGAGCTCTCGCCACAAGCAAGGGAGCTCCTCCTTGGCGCTTAAAGTGCAATGGTGGCTAATGGTCGGCCTAACAAAGCGTCCGCTCATGCGCTCGTTCGCTTAAGGAAAACTATGTTCGACCTATTGACCATTGACCGCTAATTTTTGAATAAAAAAAATTCTAAAACGTAAATTTGATAAAGATTCTTGAAATTTGAAAAAATTCATGAATTTTGAAAAAGTTTGTGAATTCAAAAAAAATACCGTGAATTTTCAAAAATGGGATCTGAAAAAATTCATGAATTTGAAAAGAATCACACGCTAAAAAAAGTCCATGGATTTAAAAGAACAAATTTTTCATGAATTTAAAGAAGTTCATGGGTTCCGTGGATTTAAAAAGTCCATGAATTGGAGGGAAAAAAGTACAAATATGAAAAAATATACGTGGATTTGAAAAGAACTTCATGAGTTTGAGAAAGAAAATCACAAAATAGAAAAAGATCACGGATTCAGAAAAGTAAAAAGAAACATGAATTAGAATAAAGTTTGAGCATTAAAAAAAGGCAAATTAAAAGAGAGAAAGAGAAAGAGAAAAAGAAAATACCGAATAAAACAGAACAAAAACTGGTCGAAAAACCCAAAACCAAAGAAAAGAAAAATCGATCGGAAGCTTCTTGAAGCTTCCCAAGCCGGACCATGGAAGCTTTTGGAGCTTCCGAAAACCAGGAGTGGGAGGGAGGTTCTCGCTCGTGCTTAGTTGGGCTGGCTCATTTTAAATATATCAAGGGGAGGTGGGGGTGGGGGGAGGGGGGTGGGGGGGGGGGCATTGTCTTTAACGGATGCCTTAAGTGCCAAATAGGAATGGGGACAAGCAAGATACACACGCACCCGGACACATGATACAAACGAAGAAAATGGCATAGTGTTTTCCTTTTTTCTTTTGGAGGCTAAATTCTAGGGTCGCACGTAGACTGAAGAAGGGTATTGCTATGCCCACCGCCCCTAGCAAGGTTTTGTCAAGATCAAGGTTGATGGGGCTATGGTCCGGAATAGTAATGAAGGATCTTTTGGCGCAGTTTGTAGGGATGATTCAGGTACATACATAGGAGCCTCAGTTTTCAAATGTTCGGGGATCTCAGACCCGGCAATTCTTGAAGCTTTGGCTTGTCATGAAGCCCTGTCTCTTGCCCTGGATCTCTCCCTCTCATGTATGATCATAGCCTTTAAGGAAGGCACGGGAGGCAAATATGCAAGCATTATCAACGAGATTATAGTGACATCAAGGCAACTTGAAAGACGTTCCATCATCTTCGAAGGATGTGACACCATTATTGAGGCGCATAGTCTCGCTAAGCATGCTCTAGGACTTTCGATCGGACGCCATATGTGACTCCTTAATACTCCAGATATAAGTTGAATCCCTACGAACCTTTTTTATGATCATTAATAAAGAGTGTGGTTAGACTAAAAAAAGTGTATATCATCTCATCTAAAGAAAGGAAGAAAGTAAGAAAGGAAGAGAGGAATCCTCTGTGGAGATCCGTTTTCCAGCTTGTCATGCGTCATGTGTGTACACACCGTGGAGTATGCATGGACCATGAAGGTGTGTGTGTGTGATCGATCAGATCGGTGCTGGCCCGGCCCGGCCGGCCGGCCAACGCCCAACGCCGCGCCTGTCTGCTGTTAGCCAGCAATGCCGGCCCATGCAAGCATCGTATGCCCATGATCACTATTCCATGTAGTACTAGGTGTGTCTAAAAAAGTGTTTCTCAAAAAAAAAGTAGTACGAGGTGATTCTTACCACTAAATAAGGCGATTCTAAAAAAAAGTAGTACTATGTGGCCTGTGTACTTTTTTCTTCAAGAAAAATGGCTTGTGTGTGAGTTGAAGCTAAAATGATATTGCGAGTGACTAATTGACTATCTCTACTCCTAGTTGGGGAGTTGGTAAGTGGTATCGTCGCTTCGCCCCCTCCCCCTCCCCCCCCCCCCCCCCGTTTTCGTTGATTAAGGCGTTTTTTCACAACCCATTGCCAATCTGAACTTGCCAAACTGCTCCTCCTTCCACACCAGACCAAGCTAGTCAATAAAAGGAACCCGCCGTCCACGTCATCGCCGGATCATGGGCACACCGGGATCTGGCGTCGTCCGCTTCCCATCCCCACCATACTGGAAGCCATCCGTGGTGCACCATCGTCTCAGGTATTCCCGTGCTGCATGGAAGCCTCGCCGCCGAACACGTCTTCGAGGAACCACGCCAGCAGCGGCGCCAGAAGAATGACACCGTCAACAGCTCCTTCTGAGGGATTCCGTCGGGAGAAGTCATTGTCACCCGGCATCGCGATGGTGGAGGATGTTGTTGGACGCGCACTTGGCCCTTTAGTTTTTGTGGTGTGCTTGTGGAACTTTGTGAGAACGTGAGTGTTACCAGTATACCAGTTTTGTAGCTAATCTTTTTCCAACAGTCTAAAAGCCTTTGAAGACCATCAGGAACCCTAATGTCGAGAATGAAAATTGTAAGATCAATATCTTACCAATTTTGATATTCTTTGAGAAACATCATTAAAGAATACCAGATATACTTATTGTTAGTTCTTCGTCGACACCTATTGTTCTTAATGAACCTTAATTGTTAACGATATGTGTAGTACTATAGGATCAATGGAAAGAACATTCGGTTGTCCAGTTGATGCTACTAATGTTGGCTATACCAAAGTATCTCTTCTGCATGATATCTTCTTAATATGGATCCTGTCATTTTGGGAAAGTCAGTATCTCGAGAGCAAGCAGGCAGCTTAACCAACGCTGTAGGACGATCCAGTGCTTCTGGAATCAAATTATTGAGTTGGTACTGTATATTCTGATTTCGTTTGTAAACAAATGTGAGGAGTGGAAGAGGATGTGCATTTATAAAATGTACTTAGGTTGAGGTTCCGTTTTCAAGATCCGATTGTTATTTATTCTTTTTCATTGTAATAATTTACTAATTATAATATTTCTTATTTCTTCTGGATATAATCTACTATTTTTGGATTCATGGGGGCAAGATGGAAGAGTTAACATTCGTTGTTTTACACCAGTACAATTGCTGTTGAGAGGTGGAGCACTTGGAAAGTGGGTGCATTAAAGAGCAAATCAAGTGGGCTGAGGCCCTTTGGCTATGTTAGATGTTGGAACAACAAGGATATGGGGATTGTTCGCTTACGTCACCGTGTACCCTCGGCGTCGAGCGCGATATGCAAAACACATTGCCGAAGGAGGCTCACCGGAAGCGCGATACGCAAGACAATCCGGCGAGCTCCTTTGAAGACCCAAAACCCCACGTGGTTGGGAGAGACCCCGTCTGGACGCATGGCGGTGATGGGCTGCCCTAGGTAGGTTCGCCCGCCCCTAAGATTTCGTAGATCGAAGCTCTCCGAAGCGAAGAACACCGATGAACAAGAAGCAGAAAACTAGGGTAGGAGATGAAAGTTTGTAGATGGGTTTTGCGATTGTGTGTTGTTCAATTGGCCGTCAAATCTTGTCAATATAAGAGGAGGATGGACTTCCCGTACAAGAAAAGGACTCCAAATCACGTCCAAACATTTCCAAAATTAACCGAACTCGGATTTAGGTAAGTCTGGGACATTAGTTCGGTTTTTGACTCTCACAGGCCACAAACGACCACGGATGAAGATGCGCCCCAAAGAAAATTTAACTGTTTCGACGAGACAAATAACTTTCATGTTGAATGTTTTTCGATTCGAGGCCATCTTCAGGGACGAATCGCTCGCGCAAGACAACCTATTACTCGCGCTACCCATCAGATACCATGTCTGATTGGGCGAGCGACTTTTTGCCTGGTGGTAGGGCTGCACTCGAATGGCTCTAATTTTTACATACAACCTTGTATTGACACGATTTTTATACCAGAATTGACCAATTCGACAAGACAAAGACAATCCGTGTAGAAACTTTTCTCATATGAGGTCGTCTTGGAGGCTTAATTGGCCGAACAATACTCTGAATACAAAATCTTAATACTTTGAGCATGGTTTCGGCCCTGGAGATGAGGTCGGATGGTGATGGCCCAAACTTCAAATATGTTCATGTCTACAATATGAAACTTTTTCATGTAGATCACTTCTCCATTTGAGGCCACATTAATTAAGTTCTTGACCGTGTCAAAATTTGATGTCAACAGGGATGAATGGAGAGATTTTAAAGGAGAAACTACATTATTTTTATATAAAAAGTTCTCCAATTGTTGATGAAAATGTGAATGTTGTAAGTCCATGATATGAAGTTTGTGTATGAGTCAAGTACTATTGGGTGGATGGATCTTATGTAGGCGACCCTGAAATGGAGAATGCAGGCATGTCTCTGATTACTTTCGTCATCCCCTAATCTCCAAAAAAGTTTGGTGATGGAAGCCATCAAATTTTGTACTAATCTTACGATGCGCGGAGATCATTGTTCTTACTCTCAAAAGTTCCATCGAATCTATCTATGTTATTTATTCCTTTGTTTTATTCATTTTATTACATTGTTTGTCTTTAATGTTATAGCTTCTAGGATATACTGTAGCCGACAAATGTTAACACGAGCAAAAATTAAGCTGTACCAAACTAAACTTTGAGTCTTGAGGGGGAGAGGGGGGGGGGGGGAGAGTCCGTGTGTATGTTTGTGCGTGTGTGCGTGTGTGTGTGTGTGAGAGAGGGGGGGGGGGTGGGAGAGAAGGGAAGGGAGAGAGATGGGCGAGGTAGAGAGTGTGGGAGCGAGAGACAGGTATCAATTGTATTCATAGGTGAAAACAGAAAAGTAAATTAAAAGGCCCATGGCAACGCACGGGCCTTCTACTAATATCTATAGGTGACAAATTAACACAATGGCATGCAGTAGTATATACTATACATATATTTTCGCTAATCCGTTGGGTAAATAGAGCATCTTTCCTTAAAAATCCATGCCTTACATTGGTTTTATGGAGAGTTTGTGAACACATTAGGGTTGCTTAACAAAAATAACACACTACTTATAATACATTCCTTATAATTTTTGCCTAGACACCGACAAAACAAATCCCTGACGGCCCACAAGTATAGGAGATCAATCATAGTCCTTTCGATAAGTAAGAGTGTCGAATCCAACGAGCAGCGGAAGGAATTAATAAACGATTTCAGCAAGGTAATCTCTGCAAGTGTTGTAAAGTGGTAGTAATAGATAATTTGATAGCAAGATAATTTGGAGCAAGTAATAAGTAAGCAAAGTAACACGGTGCAACAAGGTGGCCCTAATCCTTTTATTGCAAAGGACAAGCCAGAAATTCTCTTAAGAAAAGCGTTCTCAAGGACACATGGGAATTTCGCCTAGTCAAGTTCATCATATTTAGTTGGTTCGCGCTCACTACTTTGATAAATTGATATGTGGGTGGACCGGTGCTACGGTGTTGTTCTTACTTGAAGAAACAACCTACTTATGATTACCCCTCTTGCAAGCATCCAGAACTACGAAAGAAGAATTAAGATAGATCTAACAATAGCATGAAACATATGGATCCAAATCAGCCCCTTACAGAATAGCGCATAAACTAGGGTTTAAGCTTAAGTCACTCTCGCAATTCATCGTCTACTTACTACTCCATGATTGTTGATGCTCAAAGCATATTTTTAGAACAAACATTTCAGTCAGACACATAGGAAGATGGGGGGTTTAATATTTCACCACCCAACTTATTTACCTAAGGGACAATGTCAACAGTAATAACTCATGATCACCTACATCCAACTGGATATATGTGCCTAGATCTTTCTCTGCCATATGAATGCTTGCTAGGTGGAGAATAATTGAGGTCGGATAAGAATGAATATTATTGACTCTTGCATAATAGTAAAATCTGAAAAGTAAAAGATAGACCCTTCGTAGAGGGAAGCATATGTTGTCATGCGCTTTACAATTTGGATGTGCAATATCTTAATGCAAAGGAACTCACTTTATATTGCCCCTTGTGATAGCAACCTTTATTATGCAATCCATCGCTTTTATTTCTTTACCATCACAAGTTCTACAAAACTTATTTTCCCTTACAATAAAAGATCATACATATTTAGGAGCATTTTTTATTGCTTTGCACTGATGACAACTTACTTGAAGGATCTTATTCAATCCATAGGTAGATATGGTGGACTCTCATGACAAGAAACTAGGTTTAAGGGTTTTTGGATGCACGAGTAGTATCTCTACTTAGTACGAAATTTTGACTAGCAAAAGATTATAAGCAAGCACCACATGTTAGAGGCTCCATGACAATATAACTTCTATGTGAATATGAGCAAACATAACCCATTACGCTGTCTTCCTTGTCCAACATCTACTATTTGATCAAGCTTGAAAATAATTAATGGAGGCTCACAATCATAAAAGATTTCTAACATAGTTATTTATATGTGACATCTCTCTTCCTTTATTATTATTTCATGAATTGCAAAAATGACCAATGCTATGTTTGTTAACTTCCAATAAATTTTATCAATGTACTTCTTATATCTGAAGTCATTACTCTCCATGGGATAGCATATGCTCTTTTATTTGTGCTAAGATGGAACCAAGAAAGTAAAGCAACAAAACTCAACTACTCTTTATTATATAAATCTCACACACGATTACATAGATAGATCGATCACGAAACAAGCACTCAAAAACTACTTCATACTAATATTTTATTCTTCTAAATCACGAAATAACTAAGGACCGAACTAAGATAGATAATGATGATAAAACTGATGGTGATACGATACCGGAGCACCTCCCCCAAGCTTGGAACAAGCCAAGGGTGGAGCCCATACCCGTGTACTCAAGTTTCTTTCTTTGGTGATGGTGGTGATGAAGTAGTAGGCTTGTCCTCTGTCTTACAAGGCATGGTTTCCCCATTGAAGAAAGAAGAAGGAGTCTCTGGAATCCTGAAATCTACAGCTAGGCTCATCCTTTTAAACCTGGATTCATACTCATTTTTTTATTTTGTAGGTCAAAGATTTGTTCTTGGAGATTTCCAATCCGGTCATGAAGCTTAAAGATGGCCTTGATAACCCACAAGTATAGGGGATCGCAACAGTTTTCGAGGGTAGAGTATTCAACCCAAATTTATTGATTCGACACAAGGGGAGCGAAAGAATATTCTCAAGTATTAGCAGTTGAGTTGTCAATTCAACCACACCTGGATAACTTAATATCTGCAGCGAAGTATTTAGTAGCAAAGTAATATGGAAGTGACGGTAATGATAGCAACACCAATTCTTCCTGGACCTATTAACAGTCTTTTGCACAATTAATTTTATTTCTCTATTGCTAAGCTCAACTTGACCACTAGACTGAGGATGATAAGGTGATGCAATTCTATGGTTAACATCATACTTAGCAAGCATCTTACGAAAAGCACCATGAATAAAGTGTGAACCACCATCAATCATTAAATATCTAGGGAATCCAAACCTTGGGAAAATAACTTCCTTGAGCATTTTAATAGATGTGTTGTGATCAGCACTACTAGTTGGAATAGCTTCTACCCATTTAGTAACATAATCAACAACAACCAAAATGTGTGTATACCCATTAGAAGAAGGAAAAGGTTCCATGTAATCAAATCCCCAAACATCAAATGGTTCAACAGCAAGAGAATAGTTCATAGGCATTTCTTGATGCTTACCAATATTACCTATTCTTTGGCATTCATCACAAGATGAGACATACTTACGAGCATCCTTGAAGAGAGTAGGCCAATAAAATCCAGACTGCAATACCTTGTGGGCAGTTCTATCTCCAGCATGATGCCCTCCATAAGCTTCGTTGTGACATTTCCGTAGGATTTGTCCCTGTTCATGCTCAGGTACACAACGTCTAATAATACCATCTACTCCTTTATAAAGATGTGGGTCATCCCAAAAGTAATGTCTTAAATCATAGAAGAACTTTTTATTTTGTTGGTAAGTAAAGCTAGGTGGCAAATATTTTGCAACAATGTAATTAGCATAGTCAGCATACCAAGGAGTACTATAAGCAACATCTATTGCAGCTAACTCCGCATCAAGAAAACTATCATCAATAGGAAGTGGGTCATCAAGAACATTTTCAACCCTAGACAAGTTATCAGCCACGGGGTTCTCAGCTCCTTTTATATCAATAATATGAAAATCAAATTATTGTAACAAGAGAACCCAACGAATAAGTCTAGGTTTAGCATCTTCCTTTTCCATCAGATATTTAATAGCAGCATGGTCTGTGTGAACAGTTACTTTGGAATCAACAATATAAGGTCTAAACTTATCACAAGCAAACACCACTGCTAAGAATTCTTTTTCAGTAGTAGCATAATTTCTTTAAGCACTGTCTAGAGGTTTACTAGCATAATGAATAACATTCAATTTCTTATCAACTCTTTGTCCTAGAACAGCACCAACAGCATAATCACTAGCATCACACATAATTTGAAAAGGCAAGTTCCAATCAGGCGGTTGAACAATAGGTGCAGAGATTAAAGCTTTCTTGAGTGTTTCGAAGGCTTCTAAACAATCATCATCAAAAACAAAAGGAACATCCTTTTGCAAAAGACTAGTGAGAGGCCTAGAAATTTTAGAGAAGTCTTTAATAAATCTCCTATAGAAACCAGCATGACCTATGAAACTACGAATACCTTTTATGTCCTGAGGACATGGAATTTTCTCAATAGCATCAACCTTAGCTTGGTCCACTTCGATACCTCTTTCAGAAATTTTATGACCCAAAACAATGCCTTCATTAAGCATAAAGTGGAACTTCTCCCAATTCAAGACAAGATTTGTCTGTTCACATCTCTGCAAAACTCGATCAAGATTGCTTAAACAATCATCAAAAGACTTCCCATAAATAGAAAAGTCATCCATGAAAACCTCAACAATCTTTTCACAAAAATCAGAGAATATAGCCATCATGCATCTTTGAAAGGTAGCAGGTGCATTACACAAACCAAAAGGCATACATCTATAAGCATAGGTTCCAAAAGGACAAGTAAAATTGGTCTTTTCTTGATCAGGTGGAGAAACAGGTATTTGTGAAAAGCCAGAATATCCATCAAGGAAGCAAAACTGTGTGTGCTTAGATAATCTTTCAAGCATTTGATCAATAAAAGGCAAAGGGTAATGACCTTTTCTAATAGCTTTATTTAATTTTCTGAAATCAATTACCATTCTATAACCTATAACTATTCTTTGTGGAATGAGTTCATTCTTATCATTAGGAACAACAATAATACCTCCTTTCTTGGGGACACAATGAGCAGGACTTACCCATCTACTATCAGCTATATGATAGAGTATACCTGCTTCCAGAAGTTTTAATATTTTTGTTCTTACCACCTCTTTCATCTTCAGATTTAACCGACGTTGGTGATCAACAACTGGTTTAGCATCAGGTTCCATATTAATTTTGTGCTGACATAGAGTGGGACTAATGCCCTTTAAATCATCAAGAGTATATCCAATAGCAGCCTGGTGCTTCCTTAGAACTTTCAATAATCTTTCTTCTTCATGTTCTGAAAGGTTAGCACTGATAATAACAGGATATATTTTCTTTTCATCAAGATAAGCATATTTCAAAGTGTCTGGAAATTGTTTTAACTCAAACACAGGATCACCTTTAGGTGGAGGAGGACCACCTAGAGTTTCAATAGGCAAACTGTGTTTAAGTAGAGGACGTTGTTCAAAGAAAATCTTATCTATTTCATTTCTTTCATGCATATGTAAATCATTTTCATGTTCTAGCAAGTATTGTTCTAAAGGATCAGTAGGTGGCACAACAATAGAAGCAAGACCAATTAATTCATCCTTACTAGGCAATTCTTTTTCATGATGATTTCTACTAAACTTGGAAAAATTAAACTCATGAGACTCATCACCAAAACTAACACCGACGGTTTGTTTCTTGCAATCTATCTTAGCATTAACTGTGTTCAAGAAAGGTCTACCAAAGATAATGGGACAGAAGTCATCTTGTGGGGAACCAAGAACAAGAAAATCAGTAGGGTATTTTATTTTCCCACACAAGACTTCAACATCTCTAATAATCCCAATTGGTGATATGGTGTCTCTATTAGCAAGTTTAATAGTAACATCTATGTTTTCTATCTCTGCAGGTGCTATGTCTTTCATAATTTCTTGATATAAAGTGTAAGGAATAGCACTCACACTAGCACCCATGTCACATAAACCATGATAACAGTGATCTCCTATTTTAACCGACATGACAGGCATGCCAACAACTGGTCTATGTTTATCCCTTTTATCGGGTTTAGCAATTCTAGCAGCTTCTGCACAGAAGTAAATAACATGCCCATCTATATCTTCCTCTAAGAGATCTTTAACCACAGCAACATTAGGTTCCACTCTAATTTGTTCATCTGGTTTAGGTGTTCTAACATAGCTTTTGTTAACCATATTTGAAACTTTAGCATGTTCCTTTATCCTAACAGGAAAAGGTGGTTTCTCAATATAAGCAGTAGGAACAACTGGATCAACATTATAAAGTATAGTTTCTTCTTTAACTTGTACTGGTTCTTTAATTTCTTGTTTAATAGGTGGGTGATATTTAAACCACTTCTCTTCAGGGAGTTCAACATGAGTAGCAAATGATTCACAAAAGGAGGCTCCTATCTCAGAGTCAAGTCCATATTTAGTGTAAACTTTTGAAAAGCATCGGTATCCATAAAAGATTTAACACAATCATACTTAAGCTTTGTACCTGACTCTTTACATTTGTCGAGTTCCCAATCTTTAGAGTTGCATTTAATTCTTTCCAAAAGATCCCATCGGAATTCAATAGTTTTCTTCATAAAAGAACCAGCACAAGAAGTATCCAGCATGGTTTGATCATTACGAGAAAGCCGAGCATAAAAATTCTGAATGATAATTTCTCTTGAGAGCTCATGATTGGGGCATGAATATAACATTGACTTAAGCCTCCCCCAAGCTAGAGCGATACTATCTCCTTCACGAGGCCAAAAATTATATATATAATTCCGATCACGATGAACTAGATGCATAGGATAAATTTTTTGGTGGAACTCTAATTTCAAACGATTCCAATTCCATGATCCAATATCATCGCATAGCCTATACCATGCCAATGCTTTTCCCTTCAAAGATAAAGGGAAAACCTTTTTCATCACCTCATCTCCGGGTAAACCTGCAAGCTTGAACAATCCACAAATTTGTTCTACATATAGCAAGTGCATATCAGGATGTTCGGTTCCATCTCCTGCATAAGGATTAGCTAGCAGTTGTTTTATCATACCCGAAGGAATTTCATATTCAATATTTTCAGTAGGTGCAGTAGGTTGAGGGGCAATTAATTGTGGTTCCGGACGAGGTGAAGGTACCCCGAACAAACCCCTCAAAGGATTGTTTTCCATAGTAACAAGTGACAATAAATTCCAGCACACTATATAAAAGTTTCCTTACAGAATTCCACTTACCAAAGGCGCTTCACTCCCCGGCAACGGCGCCAGAAAATAGCCTTGATGACCCACAAGTATAGGAGATCAATTGTAGCTCTTTTTGATAAGTAAGAGTGTCGAACCCAACGAGGAGCAGAAGGAAATGACAAGTAGTTTTCAGTAAGGTAATGTCTGCAAGTGCTGAGAAATTGGAAGTAGAGCGTAGTTTGGTAGCAAGGTAATTTGTAATGAGCAAGTAACGATAATTATAACAAGTATGCACCAAGGTAGCCCAATCCTTTTGAGGCAAAGGATAGGCCAAAACAGTCTCTTATAATAATCAAAGTGTTCTTGAGGGTACACGGGGAATTCATCTAGTCACTGTCATCATGTTTGTTTTATTTGCGTTCGCTACTTTGATAATTTGATTTGTGGTTGGACTGGTGCTTAGGTGTTGTTCTTACTTGAACAAACCTCCTACTTATGATTAACCCTCCCGCAAGCATCCTCAACTACGAGAAAAGTATTAAGAATAAATTCTAACCATAGCATTAAACTCTAGGATCCAATCGGTCCCTTACGGAATAGTGCATAAATTGGGGCTTAAGTTTCTACCACTCTCGCAACCCACCATCTATTTACTACTCCACAATGCATTCCCTTAGGCCCAAATATGGTGAAGTGTCATGTAGTCGATGTTCACATGACACCATGAAGGGAATCACAACATACATACCATCAAAATATCAAACACATATCAAATTCACATGATTACTTGCAACATGATTTAACCCGTGACCTCAAGAACGAAGGTAACTACTCACAAACAATAAACATGCTCATGATCAGAGGGGTATTAATATGCATAATGGATCTGAACATATAATCTTCCACCAAATAAACCATATAGTAACTACAAGATGTAATCAACACTACTAGTCACCCCCTAGCACCAATCTATAGTTCCGGTAACAAGATTGAATACAAGAGATGAACTAGGGTTTGAGATGAGATGGTGCTGGTGAAGATGTTGATGGAGATTGCCCTCCCCAAGATGGGAGAGTTGTTGGTGATGATGATGGCGATGATTTCCCCCTCCGGGAGGGAAGTTCCCCCGGCAGAATCGCTCCACCGTAGGGCAAAAGTGCTCCTGCCCAAGTTCCGCCTCGAGATGGTGGCGCTCCGTCCCGAAAGTATCCTCCTTATTTTTTCTAGGTCAAAATCACTTATATACCAGAAGATCGGCACCGGAGGTGGGCCGAGGAGGCCCAACCCACCAGGGCGCGCCAGGTGGTCCTGGCGCGCCCAGGTGGGTTGTGCCCACCTGGTGGCCCCCCCTCTGCTGTTTATTGGCTCTAGTATTTCTTAAATATTCCATAAAAAATCCTCATGGAGTTTTAGCTCATTTGGAGTTGTGCAGAATAGGTGGCCTGACGTAGCTTTCTCAGGTCCAGATTTCCAGCTGCCAGAATTCTCCCACTTGGTGTGTACCTTGCAAATTATGAGAGAAAAGGCATTAGAATTACTCAAAAAAGCATTATTATGGATAAAAACATTGTAAATAACAGTAAGAAAACATGATGCAAAATGGACGTATCACCTATCCATGTACTTACGCAGGGTCATAACGGCCGATGTTGTTGTTTGCCGTCGAGGTTAGCTGCATCCCATGTCTTACAGTATTTCACATCATTTGTGCAATTGCAGTTTAACTTCTACCATTTACTGGTCGCCTGTAGGTACAAATGTCAGTGGCACCGATCCACGCTTTGACCCGGAGGAACAGCTCACATCCGCCGCCACTGACTTTGGGCGGGCTCTGGCCAAGATGAAGTGCCCCCGCAACCACCTCTCAGGACTTACCAAGTATGTACTCACCAGTTCAATCTTACCAATACCAGTTGCAATTAATGGCTATGTTTTGTACTGTTGATGTATTAAGCATGTTGTAGTAAACATGCCTAACACGTTTTAGCTTTTTTCCCTACCTTTTTATAGACAACTGGGCCATTATCTGCTCTGGCAGCTCCTGCCATGTGATGTTTAACTCTGCCAATTGCATTTTTATCAGTACCGGTTTCAATGGCCATTAAGCCTGTTGCAATTAACAGTTGTATCCATTTTTAAAGAGTTGTATTTCAATGGCTACAAACTTACAAAACATGAATTAGGATGTTGTTAAGCCTGTTGCAATTAGCAGTTGTATCCATTTTTTAATCCATCCCTTTGCTACCGTGCTACTCTTTCACAATGAAGATATCACTACAGATGCTGCCGTCTTATTACCATTTGCTATTTTTGGTGGATGTTAACCCTGTTGTAGTTAACATTGGCTTTCCATGTACTTACACAGGGCTACAATGGGTGATGTTGTTGTTTGTCGTCGAGGTTAGCTGCATCCCATGTTTTGTACACCATCCATTCCTAAATATAAGTATTTTTAGAGATTCCAATATAGACTACATAAGGAGCAAAATGCGTGAATCTAGATTCTAATCTAAACTATATCTATAATTCTATATACATCCGTATGTAGTTCATATTGAAATCTCAAAAAAATACTTGTACTTAGGAACATATGTAGTTGTATTTTACATCATTTGTGCAATCTCAGTTTAGCTTCTAACATTTACTAGTTGCTTGTAGGTACATATATGAGCGGTACTGATCCACGCTTCGATCCCTTTTGCATATGGGGCAATGAGATATTCATGAATAAGCGTCAAGTGAGGAAACTAAGAAAGATTGTTAGGCAAAAGAAACGGGTGATTGGAATTAAGCTCTTTATTTACACTTCGTCCAAGACAATGGTGAACTTTAGGATGGTAAGTAATGTGTTGCCTTTTCCCCTGCCCACAACAAGTTACTCTATTAGACCTTAGTATCTGATATTTTTCTCTTTTCAGTGGTTTCCGAAGCTATTTACTGATGATTACCTTGCAAACTACATGACCGGAGTGGAGGCAACTAAGGTTAAAGTATATAATTCATGCTACCATGATAATGCTCTAGAAGTCTTCCTGAAGGCGGTGAAGGATGGGCGGGCGATCATCACAAGGGGTTGGACAAAAGTGGTTCGTGCCTATGGCATGCAGGAAGGCACATTATGGGCATTCCACTTCTTCAACACCGTCGGCAGTCAAAATGATTTACACTTGTCTCTTCACCTTTACCACCTTTAAATATTGTGGTTCATCATAGTTAACTGTTGCCTAATCCTGTAATTACTGAACATATTGTACTGGCAATTTTATTTATGGATTCATTGTTGAACCATTGTGCTGAGAATTTGAATTGCACGTTTCATATTTCAAAATTTCCAATTCAAATAATAAATTATAGGCAAAAATAAAAATATACAGGAGCTAATAAAATAATGTGCACACAGTTAGAAAGAAAACAACATGTGCGATGTAAAAAGAGAACAGACGGTCATGGAACTTTGCAAACGGTTTTGGCAGTAAAAGCGCTTGTGATGGATAGCCCAATGCCACACATTTTTCTACATCAAATCGTGTGTGATGTAGTTCATAAAAGCAAACAGTTAACCAAGGCAGAGTGTGTGTGATAGTTACACCTTTCACACACAAGCGTATACATAAAACTGTGTGGGATGTACATACGAACGGAAACATTTTCTCTGGATTGACTGTGTGGGATGTACATAAGAACAGAAAAGTATTCCTTAGATTGACTGTGTGTGATATACATACCTACGGAAATGTTTTTCTGGGATTCACCGTGTGGGATGTACATACCTACGGAAATTATTGGGTTTCGATGCCTCGCCCGACCGCACACGAGCTCATTTGGTGTCCCAGGAGGGCCTATCCCCGATGATTTCTGGGTCGTGTGGGAAGGACCCCCTATCGCCCACACTCACTTGGCGATGGTTCCAAATGCCGTCGCGGAAAGGGGTTAAAAACCGTTTGTATAGCACCAACGCGTACCAGTGATTGGCACAATCAGTACATGGACACAGGATGTAATCCGCATCACCAATTCTCCTCTTTGTACTTTTCAGCCAAATTCATGAACTCTGTCACGCCACTGATAAAATATGCGGTTTTCCGATTCTTCATCCATCGAGATCATTCCATCTGCACCACACAAATAGTAATTAAAAACAAAACAACAACATTAATACACAGATTAACTGCTGCCCAAAGATGCGTGCATAAATCACAAGGTTTTATTTTCATAATTACTGAGGGTGCTCCATATTGTTATCCAGACGTGCAATGACAAAAATTAATGGCCAATCAATTTACACGTAGAGTACTAGTACAACACTACCCTTAGGAATTGAATACCTTAATTAAGCCACTCACGAAAAGAATACCTTAATTAATTAGCCGCGCGGCGACCTCCACCCAGCAGACAGAGAAGCGCGATGCAGCGGCACGCCGAGACAGCAGGGTTGAGGAGCAAAGCTTAGTGCGGCTGCCACCTGAAGTTTGACCTCCACTATCCCGCCATCGACCGCGATGGATGTGCTCGAATCATGCGGTCGCCGACCTCGATGGTTGAGCTCCTCCTATCTCCCGCCATAGACCGATGATTGACCTCCTATGACGCCGCCACCGCCAACCGACCGAGGATTGACCTCTTCTCCGGTAGCCGCTGCCTAGGCCGCCGCCGCCATCTCTATATGCAGAACGACTGCTTTATACAGATATCCGCAGAGCGGCTATTTACACGGTATCACTGTAACTCAATTATATGGACATGATAGTACATCACATACGGTTATGTAATGGCAACCGTGTCTAACCTACGTTGTCTTCTCACATAGTGTGCCGTATACAACATATAGTGCCATAAGTAGTTCCCGACCGTTAGCTTATCCCCACAGTTTCCCCATTTCCCCCAAATCCCTACATAGCCTCCAAATTACCTCGCGTGGCGCTGACATTGGGGGAATGCAGACGAGTGGTGCTGATGGTTTCGGTGCGGCTGCTCCTGCTCGTATCGCCGCCATGAAGGCGGTCGCCGCCGAGCACTTGCCTAAGGTCATCAGAAGGCAGGTGTACTATGGATCCGAATCGTCTTGTCAGGTTCCAATCTATCCAGATCTTTTTTAGCATGTCCAAAGTATAGCTCCTTGCTGAATCTGTCCTGAATGACCCCCCCTCCCACCCCAGGAAAGCGATTTGCCGCCGGATCCGGAGCATGACTCCAGACTCCCGCAACACGAGTTCGACTACGAGTTTGCGCCACCGAGAAGTACCAAAAGCTGAGTTGTGTGCACGGGCACACTCCCGCTCGACGTGTATGCATGGAGGGATTCGACATTGGCAGGCGGTTTCTCAGTTGCCCCATAGAGGTTAGTGCTAAGTTCATCATTTTACTTCAGTTAATGCCACCGCTCATCCTGAATACTATTTAACATTGGAAGGGATACGAGGCTTGTGCCTTTGTTAACTGGCTGGATGAAGAATGGCATGCAGGGCTTAGAGTGTTATCACCAAGCTCGCAGAAGATAACGTAAAGCTGAAGAAGAAACTGGCTGATCTGGAATGTAAATCAGTACGATGAAGCAAGAAAGAATCAACCACAGGCAACAGATGAAAGCAAGAGACAAGAGGGAACTAGCATGTGTAGTTTTGGTTGTCGCATTAGCCATGTTCTATGTGCTATTTGCAATGATGATTAGGGGCTTTATTTGACAGTATTGCTAAAGCACATCTAGATGTGCTCTAAGTAATGCACATCTAGGTCCTATGCCATTGATGTTACGCGAAGATTCATGTAGATATTTTCCTGTGTCTTTTTTTCTTTTCCTTTGTAGTTTGATTATTACTGGCTTTATCAATAAGAAGAGCTCAATGTATTGCTTGCCAACTGTCCTACTCCGTTCGTACCGGTACCGATGCATAATCCCAAAACTCGTTCTTTTTTTGTCCTGAAAAAATAAACCAGCCAATAGGAGTCCTGCGCAACCCCGGGAATTCGGAGCGACTGGGTACAAATAATTGTGATTGATTATATCAGCGGATAGATAATACGTCAACCCCCGCTTCAATTGGCATTTCCTCTTCTCTGCATAACCCGCTTAAGTGTCCACTATCTTCATCGTCCCCGGTAGGCCGCCCTACACATTGGCACACACTCTGCAGCCATGTCGAGCGATAGCGAGGACGACAGTTCAGTCAGCAGTCTGGCGCCCGATGATAGGTCAACATCGGAATCATCCCGCTCGTCTTCCATGAGTCCGGCGTCGAGCCCAGACTTCGATTATATCTGGATCATGGAAGGGATGCCGCCTCCGGAGTCGTCAGACAAGGAGCCGTCGGAGGACGGAGAAGAGGACGACGATGATGATTAGGAGGAATGGTCGAACAAGGAGGAGGAGGACGACGACAGCAACGACGATGACGACAGCGGTGGCGATGAAAAGCCAACCATCAGCGGCAAGAAGCGTCCTCGCCAAGACGATGTTGCGGGGCCATCCAACAAAAACAACAAGAAGAAGAAGGACTAAATTAAGCAGACTGTACATATCTCTGTTTCCGTTCCCTCATATTAATTTGTTATCTCTGTTTATCTTGTCAATCTCATCGCAGATGGTTAGTAATACGTATTCAACAGAGATCTTCTACATTATCGCCCACAGGTTGGTTTGTTAAACTGTGTGCCCTGACGAGCACACAATTCACAAAAAAGACCGTACGGGCTGTCTATAATGATCGCACACAATTCTGATTACCGACCTGTTTGTCGGGTATCACACACATCTTGTTACGCCGAATCATTTGTGTTCACCTCGATCATCGCAAATGGTTCATCGGATTGAACTGTATGTCGTATATCACACACACATTGATATGGCTGCCCATTTCTGTTGTTCTGTCTAATCGCAAACAGTTCATATGGATCAACTGTATGCCCAGCATCGCACACGCAACTAAAATCTAAACTGTGTTTGATGTGCCCGCCATTGCAAACGGCTTGCACCTTTTTGACGGTTATTTTACACCACTGTTTGCGATTATAGCATCGCACACAGTTTCGTCGAAGGGTCCCTGAGCGTAGTGTCACGTTAGCAGCATCCTGTAGTAGTGTACAAGATGTAATCAACACTACTAGCAACCCACATGTACCAATCTGAGGTTTTGAGACAAAGATGAATTCAATAGATGAACTAGGGTTTGAGATGAGATGGTGTTGGTCAAGATGTTGATGGAGATGAGTCCGAAGAGCAAAAGTGCTCCTGCCCAGGTTCTGCCTTGAGACGGCAGCGCTTCATCCTGAAAGTATTCTTGTATTTTTTAGGGTAAATGACCTCATATAGCAGAAGGAGGGCACCAGAGGGCATCTGTGGGCCCCACAAGGGGGTAGGGCGCACCCCCTACCTTGTGGGCCCACTATTGATCTTCTCTGATACTTTTTCCTTCCAGTGTTTTTTATATATTCCAAAATAATTCTCCCTAAAATTTCAGTTCATTTGGAGCTCCGAAGAATAGCTATCTCTGTTATAGCTCTTTAGGTCCAGAATTTCAGCCACCTGGAATTTCCCTCTTCATGTATATCTTGCATATTGAGAGAGAAAAGGCATTAGAATTGCATCATAAAGTGAAGTATTGATCCAAAACACCCACACATCAATGTCCCTAGATGAGGTCGTCACGGCGTAGCCACCCAGTGTAGCGCTCACCACAACCCCACGCTTATTGCCTAAGCCTCCGACCCTCGTTTCCACCATGGGCGCCCACTTCATGGGGGTTATATTGTCTGAGCAAAAGCTCGAACACCTTGGGAATGCTATGAGCTTTGCCGGATAGGCAAGAGGAGTGTGGGGATGTCCCTAGCCTCGACTTAGGGCCACCGGACTTGCACGGGCGACAAAAGGTGTGCGACGACCCGGACCACCTCATACATGCGTTGGAGCCCTCTGATGAGCTGGTAGTGCCACCACAATACCGCGCACCATGGTTGAGGTTGGCATCGACATGCACATAGCGCGGGGGGTTCGCCGAGGCCTATGAACCCGCTGAGAGAGAGGCGACTGATGACCCACAAGTATAGGGGATCTATCGTAGTCCTTTCAATAAGTAAGAGTGTCAAGCCCAACGAGGAGCAGATGGAAATGACAAGCGGTTTTCAGTAAGGTATTCTCTGCAAGCACTGAAATTATCGGTAATAGATAGTTGTGTGATAAGATAATTCGTAATGGATAACAAGTAACAAAAGTAGCTAAGTTGCAGCAAGGTGGCCCAATCCTTTTTGTAGCAAAGGTAAAGCCTGGACGGACTCTTATATAAAGCAAAGCGCTCCCGAGGACACATGGGAATTACTGTCAAGCTAGTTTTCATCATGCTCATATGATTCGCGTTCATTACTTTGATAATTTGATATGTGGGTGGACCGGTGCTTGGGTGATGTCCTTTCTTGGACAAGCCTCCCACTTATGATTAACCCCTCTCGCAAGCATCCGCAACTACAAAAGAAGAATTAAGATAAATCTAACCATAGCATGAAACATATGGATCCATATCAGCCCCTTACGAAGCAACGCATAAACTAGGGTTTAAGCTTCTGTCACTCTAGCAACCCATCATCTACTTATTACTTCCCAATGCCTTCCCCTAGGCCCAAATGTTGGTGAAGTGTCATGTAGTCGACATTCACATAACACCACTAGAGGAAAGACAACATACATCTCATCAAAGTATCGAACGAATAACAAATTCACATGATTACTTATAACAAGACTTCTCCCATGTCCTCAGGAACAAACGTAACTACTCACAAAGCATATCCATGTTCATAATCAGAGGAGTATTAATTATCATTAAGGATCTGAACATATGATATTCCACCAAATAAACCAACTAGCATCAACTACAAGGAGTAATCAACACTACTAGAAACCCACAGGTACCAATCTGAGGTTTTGAGACAAAGATCGGATACAAGAGTTGAACTAGGGTTTGAGAGGAGATGGTGCTGGTGAAGATGTTGATGGAGAGTAACCCCCTCTCGATGAGAGGATCGATGGTGATGACGATGGCGATGATTCCCCCCTCCTGGAGGGATGTTTCCCCGGGAGAACAGCTCTGCCGGAGCCCTAGATTGGTTCTGCCCAGGTTCCTCCTCGAGACGGCGGCGCTTCGTCCCGAAAGCTTCCTTCTGATTTTTCTAGGTCAAAACAAGTCATATAGCAGAAGATGGGCATCGGGGGCCTGCCAGGTGGCCCACAAGGCAGGGGGGCGCGCCCAGGGGGTAGGGCGCACCCCCACCCTTGTGGATGGTAGGTGGCCCCCCTATGGTGCTTTCTTCACCCAATATTTTTTATATATCCCAAACAATTCTCCGTGAAGTTTCGGGACTTTTGGAGTTGTGTAGAATAGGTCTATAATATTTGCTCCTTTTCCAGTCCAGAATTCCAGCTGCCGGCATTCTCCCTCCTTCATGTAAACCTTGTAAAATAAGAGAGAGAAGGCATAAGTACTTGTACATAATTAATGTGTAATAACAGCCCATAATGCAATAAATATTGCTATAAAAGCATGATGAAAAATGGACGTATCAACACCCCCAAGCTTAGACCTTGCTTGTCCTCAAGCGAAAGCCGATATAAAAAAAAATGTCCACATGTTTAGAGATAGAGGTGCCGATAATACAAAATACGGACATGAGGGCATCATGATCATCTTTAGAACAGCAACATATAATGTCATATAATTTTTTGTGCCAAAGTAACAATTCATTCACAAGGTAAAGTATGAATCAGAAACTTTATTGAAAACTAACAAACTATGATCTCAGTCATTGAAGCAATTGCAATTTATCATAACGTCGGAAAGAGTCAATACAAGAGCTTTTCAGCAGGTCCACATACTCAATTATCATTTAGTCTTTCACAATTGCTAACACTCACACGATACTTATGAGTTCAAAGCTTCAATTGGACACAGAGAAAGATAGGGGCTTATAGTTTCACCTCCCAACCTTTTACCTCAAGGGTAATGTCAACAATAATACTTTATGATAACCTACATCCGAGTGGATATATATATCCGGATCTCTCCAACACATAGTGCTTGCCAAAAGAAAAGGTGTAAAAAGGAAAGGTGAAGATCACCATGACTCTTGTATAAGGGTAGAAAATAAAAGTAAAAGATAGGCTCTTCGCAGAGGGAAGCAGAGGTTGTCATGCGCTTTTATGGTTGGATGCACAAAATCTTAATGCAAAAGAACATCACTTTATATTGCCGCTTGTGATAAAGAACTTTACTATGTAGTCCGTCACTTTTATTTCTTCCATATCACAAGTTCATATAAAGCTTATTTTCTTCACACTAATAGATCATACATATTTCGAGAGCATTTTTTATTGCTTGCACCGATGACAACTTACTTGAAGGATCTTACTCAATCCATAGGTAGGTATGATGGACTCTCATGGCAAAACTGGGTTTAGGGATGTCTGGAAGCACAAGTAGTATCTCTACTTGGTGCAAAGGATTTGGCTAGCATGAGAGGGAAAAGCAAGCTCAACATGTTGGAGGATCCATGACAATATAACTTCTATTCGGATATAAGAAAACATAACCCATTATGTTGTCTTCCTTGTCCAACATCAACTTTTAGCATGTCATATTTTAATCAGTGCTCACAGTTACAAAAGATGTCCAAGATAGTATATTTATATGTGAAGCCTCTTTTTCTTTATTACTTCCTATTAATTGCAACAATGACCAAAACTATGTTTGTCAACCCTCAACAACTTTTATTCATCATACTCCTTATATGTGAAGTCATCACTCTCCATAAGATCATTATATAATCTTTTTATTTCTTTTTATTCTATTCTTTTATTCCCTCAAGATCATAGCAAGAAAGGAAAGCCCTCAACTCAAAACTACTCTTTATTATATATATCTCGGACTCGATTACATATATAGAACATAAAGCAAAACTCAAAGCTAGATCATACTAAAAACTTTATTCTACTAGATCAAGATATAACCAAAAGGATCGAACTAAGAAAAATGATAAAGGTAAAGGTGTGATGGTGATATGATACCGGGGCACCTCCCCCAAGCTTGGCAGTTGCCAAGGGGAGTGCCCATACCCATGTATTTATGTCTCTTTCTTCGAAGGTGATGATGATGAAGTTGTTGATGTAGTACTGCCACACTTCGAGCATAGGAGATACTCCAATCTACGAATGATGTTCTGGAGGGTAATGATATGCTATCGCAACAGAATATTTTCACGAATGAGATATTTGTTTTGCACACGAACTAATTCAATGATCTTAAAAGCTTAAATTTCAATAGGGGTAAGATGATTGTAGTATGGTTGAAGGATGTCTTCTTCTTCTGCTGCCGGAACTTGATATTCCGCGGCCTTCTTGATCTTATCACCCTTGTTGGTTTCCCCAAGTTCTTCTTTATTCATCTCCATCTTCATTAGCCAAACATCGTCACCCCCATTGTTGGAGGAGGAAGAAGACATAATGCCTGGCCTTGAAAACTCTGGCAAAAAACAGCTCAAAACGAAAACAGGAGATATTGTCGTGGTACGGTGGTCAAAACCTTTGGGAGATTATATAATGAATTTTTACGAACCAAAAGAAGTATTGTGCAAGAAAACGGAGTCCGGAGGGCACACGAGGTGGCCACAAGGCAGGGGGCACGCCCTCCACCCTCGTGGTCTCCTCGTGTCTCTTTCAGACTACATTTAATTTTCCTAATTTTTTAAATATTCCAAAACGGTGAAAATTTATCATTGGAAATGCTTTGGAGTCGGTTTACTTACCGTACCACATACCTATTCCTTTTCGGAGTCTGAAACGTTCTGGAAAGTATCCCTTATGTACTCCTCTGGTGTTATGGTATTAATTATGTTGGTGTCAACATTTATGGGAGTACCTGAGATATAATGTTTGATTCTGTGACCGTTCACCACCTTCGGATTTGTGCCTTCGGCGTTGTTGATTTTGATGGCACCGGAATGATAAACCTCCTCGATAATGTAAGGACCTTCCCATTTAGAGAGAAGCTTTCCTGCAAAAAAATCTTAAACGAGAGTTGTATAGCAAATAATGATCACCTACATTAAACTCACGCTTTTGTATCCTTTTGTCATGCCATCTTTTAACCTTTTCTTTAAACAACTTGACATTCTCATAGGCTTGGGTTCTCCATTCATCAAGTGAGCTAATGTTAAATAACCTCTTCTCACCGGCAAGTTTTAAATCATAGTTGAGCTCTTTAATAGCCCAATATGCCTTATGTTCTAGTTCAAGAGGTAAGTGACAAGCCTTTTCATAAACCATTTTATACGGAGACATACCCATAGGGTTCTTATAAGCAGTTCTATAAGCACATAATGCATCATCAAGTTTCTTAGACCAATTCTTTCTAGACTATTAACAGTCTTTTGCAAAATCAATTTAATCTCTCTAATGCTCAATTCTACTTGACCACTAGACTGAGGATGATACGGAGATGCAATTCTATGGTTGATATCATACTTAGCAAGCAATTTACGGAAAGCACCATGAATAAAATGCGAACCACCATCAGTCATTAAATATCTAGGGACTCCAAACCTCAGAAAAATAACTTCTTTAAGCATCTTAATAGAAGTGTTATGATCAGCACTACTAGTTGGAATAGCTTCTACCCACTTAATAACATAATCAACAGCAACTAAAATATGTGTATACCCATTAGAGGAACGAAAAGGTCCCATATAATCAAAGCCCCAAACATCAAATGGTTCAATAACAAGTGAATAATTCATAGGCATTTCCTGACGTCTACTAATATTTTCTCTGGCATTCATCACAAGACAAGACAAACTTATGAGCATCGTCCTTGAAGAGAGTAGGCCAATAAAACCAGATTGCAATACCTTATGCGCAGTCCTATCTCCTGCATGGTGTCCTCCGTAGGACTCGGAGTGGCACTTGCATAGGATCTGTTCCTATTCATGCTCAGGTACCCAACGTCTAACAACACCATCTACTCCTTTATAAAGGTATGGGTCATCCCAAAAGTAATGTCTTAATGTTGGGAAACATAGTATGCAATTTCAAAAAAATTCCTACGCTCACGCAAGATCTATCTAGGAGATGCATAGCAACGAGAGGGAGAGTGTGTCTACATACCCTTGTAGACCGAAAGCGGAAGCATTTGACAACGCTGTTGATGTAGTCGAACTTCTTCTTGTTCCGACCAATCAAGCACCGAACGTACAACACCTCTGAGTTCTGCACACGTTCAGCTTGATGACTTCCCTCGAACTCTTGATCCAACAAAGTGTCGAGGGAGAGTTCCGTCAAGACGACGGAGTGGTGACGGTGATGGTGAAGTGATCCACGCAGGGCTTCGCCTAAGCACTACGGAGATATGACTGAGGGTGTAATATGTGGAGGGAGGCGCCGCACACGGCTAACATGTGTTGTTGTATCTTCTAGGTGCCTCCCCCCTCTCATATATATAGGTGGGAGGGAGAGGGGCAGGGGCGCCCAAGTAGGAGGAATCCTACTTGGGGCCCTAATCCTATTCGCCCCCCTTACCATAACTTCCGGAGGGGGAAGAAGGAAGGGGGAGGCCGAATCCCTCCCCTTCCTTTCTCTCTTCTCCTCTTTCCTTCCCCTCCTATTTCAGCCTACATGGGGCGCACCAGCCCCTTAGGGGCTGGTCTGTCCCCCTCATGGCGCATTAGGCCCATGTAGTTGCCGGGGGGATGCCCGGAACCCCTTTCGGTGACCCGATATGTACCCGGTACCCCCGGAACACTTCCGGGGGTCTGAATACCATCATCCTATATATCAATCTTTACCTCTCAACCATTTCGAGACTCCTCATCATGTCTGTGATCTCATCCGGGACTCCGAATAACATTCGGTCACCAAATCACATAACTCATATAATACAAAATTGTCATCAAACGTTAAACGTGTGGACCCTACGGGTTCGACAACTATGTAGACATGAATGAGACACCTCTCCGGTCAATAACCAACAGCGGAACCTAGATGCTCATATTGTGTGACGCCCGAATAATCAAGCTACAGTAAAACTCTGCTAATGATGCCACATCACCTCCGTTACTGTTTCTAATCCTTCGTTAGTTCAAAAACCGATTCAAAAATCAATTCAAAATATGGCAAACAACAAAAGTTTTCAAATATTAAAACTAAAATGTTCGGGGGGATTCAAATAAATCATGGATAATTACGATGGAGAAAACCACACTTATATAAAATCTTTAAATACTCTAAAATAAATAAAACAGTAGTCAAAACAATTATTGAAATGCCGTTATAATTATTAAAATGTTAAACTATTCTAATTAGGTGTTAAACTTTTTATCGCAGTGGGTTTAGTGGTAGTACTAATTTAGGGATCATTTTGTGCTTTACAAAACTAAAATAACATGAGAAATAAAATAAAACAGTAAAGGTAAATAAATAAAAGAAAACAAAAAAAAAACAGAAGACAATAAAAAAAAGGAAAAGACACCCCCCCCCCGCGCTGGGCCAAGTGGCCCAGCTGGCCTCAGCCGCCCGAATGGGCCGGCCCACCCCCTACCTACCTAACCCCACTACCCCGAAACCCTAACCCCCCCACGCGCTCCACTCCCTCCCCCGTTTCCCTGGATCGGGATCGATCCCCCCACTCCCCTCGTTCCTCTCCTCCCCACTCGCCCGTTCTGGATCGACGGGAGGGACCCGATCCCGCGCCGCCCGACGCCCGCGACGCCGTCGCTTCGTCGCCCCCCGTCGCCATCGCGCGCCATCGCCCCGCCACCAACGCTGGACGACGTCGCCGCCGCCCGGAAGCGCCTCCGCCTCGACCACCACCGTCGCCAACCACCGCCACCTCACCGACGCCGCCCGGCGCTGCCCCGCCGTCGCCCGCCTCCTCAACCCCCTCTTGCGTGGATCCGGTCGGGGGCAATCGACGCCCCCGACGACCTGCGCCGACGCCGGACGACCCCCCGCTGGAGCCACCCCGCCATCCGCCGTCGTTGGCGCCGCCTCCCCGTCTACGTCGCTCGTCCCCATCCTCCTCCTCGCCGGACACCATCGAGCCACGCCGCCCTCTCCCCTACAACGAATGTGAGCACGCCTCGTGCTCCCTCTCTGCCCTCCTGTGGTGGCCGTGTCCTGCTCCTACCGCTGGCCGCCCCTGTCCCGTGCGCCGTCACCTTCGTTCATCGCCCGCCTCCCCCTGCGGCTCCGGCCTAGCCTCCCGACGGCCACTGCCGCAGCTCCTGCTGGGCCGCAGCCGAGCGCCACCTTCGCCCGCACAGCCTCCGGCGGCCGCCCGCGCACCACCACGGCCTCGCCAGCGCCCCCGCCCCGGGCGCCCTGTCGGGCACCAGCGCCCGAACCGCCCCGTTTGGCCCTAGGGCCACTGACAGTGGCCCCCCTGGAAACTTGTTTAAAAAAAGGAATTAAAAAAAGTTATAAAAATAATAATAATAAAATTTAGTTAATTAACTTAATTAATCTGTTTAATTAAATAATTAAAACTAATTATTCAATTAATAAAGCTAACTACTGTTTAGTTAACCTGAGACTATGACGAACGAGACCCACGCGTCTGTTGACCCAGTCAACAGATGGTTGACTGATGACATCATGCTGACCTCATAATTAATTTTCTAATTGAATTAATTCTATTAATTCTAGAAATAATTTAAATCTTTATAAATTAATATAAAATAATCCGTAGCTCGGATGAAAAAACTTTGTACATGAAAGTTGCTCAGAACGACGAGACGAATCCGGTTACGCAGCCCGCTCGTCCGCCACGCATCCCTAGCATAACGAACACGCAAATTTTCCCCTCCGATGCCCCTGTGGTCGACTACGTCACCGATGACCCCTCCTTCTTGTCTGAGCAACCAGGCAAGCCCCCCCTTGATCACCAGATATCGCCTACTCTACTCTCTACTACTTGCATTAGAGTAGTGTAGCATGTTACTGCTTTCGATTAATCCTATTCTGTTGCATAGCCTGTCATTGTTGCTACAGTTGTTTCCCTTACCTGCTATCCTACTGCTTAGTATAGGATGCTAGTTTTCCATCAGTGGCCCTACATTCTTGTCCGTCTGCTGTGCTATACTATCGGGCCGTGATCACCTGGGCGGTGATCACGGGTATATACTATATACATTATATACATGACACATGTGGTGACTAAAGTCGGGTCGGCTCGAGGAGTACCCGCAAGTGGTTCTGGTGAGGGGGCTGAAAGGACAGGTGGCTCCACCCCGGTAGAGGTGGGCCTGGGTTCCTGACGGCCCCCGACTGTTACTTTGTGGCGGAGCGACAGGGCAGGTTGAGACCGCCTAGGTGAGAGGTGGGCCTGGCCCTGGTCGGCGTTCGCGGATACTTAACACGCTTAACGAGATCTTGGTATTTGATCTGAGTCTGGCCATTTGGTCTATACGCACTAGCCATCTACGCGGGAGTAGTTATGGGTATCCCGGCGTCGTGGTATCAGCCGAAGCCTTCTTGACGTCAGCGACTGAGTGGCGCGCGCCGGATTGGACTGGAACGCCACTAGGCTAGGTCTGCTTCCGGCCGCGTACGCAACGTGCAGGTGTGCATAGGGCGATGGGCCCAGACCCCTGCGCGCATAGGTTTAGACCGGCGTGCTGACCTCTCTGTTGAGCCTAGGTGGGGCTGCGACGTGTTGATCTTACGAGGCCGGGCATGACCCAGGAAAGTGTGTCCGGCCAAATGGGATCGAGCGTGTTGGGTTATGTGGTGCACCCCTGCAGGGAAGTTTATCTATTCGAATAGCCGTGTCCCTCGGTAAAAGGACGACCCGGAGTTGTACCTTGACCTTATGACAACTAGAACTGGATACTTAATAAAACACACCCTTCCAAGTGCCAGATATAACCCGGTGGTCGCTCTCTAACAGGGTGACGAGGAGGGGATCGCCGGGTAGGATTATGCTATGCGATGCTACTTGGAGGACTTCAATCTACTCTCTTCTACATGCTGCAAGATGGAGATGTCCAGAAGCGTAGTCTTCGACAGGATTAGCTATCCCCCTCTTATTCTGGCATTCTGCAGTTCAGTCCACTGATATGCCCCTTTACACATATACACATGCATATGTAGTGTAGCTCCTTGCTTGCGAGTACTTTGGATGAGTACTCACGGTTGCTTTTCTCCCTCTTTTCCCCTTTCTATACCTGATTGTCGCCACCAGATGCTGGAGTCCAGGAGCTTGAGATCCCGAGGATGATGCTACATGGAGTTCAGCTTCGAGGAGTAGTTAGGAGGTCCCAGGCAGGAGGCCTTGCCTTTTCGATCGTTGCTACTTTGTGCTATCCTTCTTAAGGCAGATCTGTTTAACTTATGTCTGTACTCAGATATTGTTGCTTCCGCTGACTCGTCTATGATCGAGCACTTGTATTCGAGCCCTCGAGGCCCCTGGCTTGTATTATAATGCTTGTATGACTTATTTATGTTTTAGAGTTGAGTTGTGATATCTTCCCGTGAGTCCCTGATCTTGATCGTACACATTTGCGTGCATGATTAGTGTACGGTCAAATCGGGGGCGTCACAAGTTGGTATCAGAGCCAACTGCCTGTAGGAATCCCCCTTTCCACACTCCTTGGCCGCAGTCGAGTCTAGACATTACAAGAACTTTTACTAACATGGCTGTGTGTCTTACGGGCCCACGTCGCCATTGGGTGGTATTAGGATCTTTTACTCCTCGTCTATACTCTGGGACTCTGATCTCTCTTCTATTCGGGTTAAGTGAATTTTACTAAATCTAACATTGGGATCTCGCTCACTTTCACCCGGAGAGCCCCTTATTGCTGATGATCGTCTGCTGCACGTGAAGAGCCTGAAGATACTCTCCGCTGATAACCCGAGAACTTGTGTTCATTGCTTTTGCAATTCTCTTTCATCGATAAACTCCTATGGATAACCACGTATACTCGCCATTCATACAATGTTTCCCCGTTAATCTTGTTATTACAAGATACCCCGAAATTCTCTCTGTTGTTCCGAGAATCCTTTGAGCTTACTGCCTTGCTGTTCCTTGTCACCTGAATACCCCTACGGATAATTCTCGCACTTACCGAGTATCCGCTCGTCCCCAGTTGATTCAAGTAATTCACATAAGCCTTTGAAATACTATTTGAACTTCCGAAAATCCTGAGCAGCCTATTGCTCTTGAAATTCTTGCTTGCTTGCATTATGGTTAATCCCATAAGTCTCGTAATCTTATTGTCATTCCTTGTCATTATCACTTTGAGTCCGTTGATTCAATTTGTTGCGACTGCTCGCAATCCTCAATCATATCCTAGAATTCATTCTTCTGGCTCAGGCGACATTTTAAACGTGAGCTGGATCTCGACCTATCAAATTGCCATCGATTGTACCCCTAAGCCTACTCAACTTATCCATCCTTGATCAGAGCGTTGATTCTGACCCCATGATTTGGAAATCATAATTCTTTTGCATTTGAACTTTGAGTTAGTCAGTTGTTTCTATAATCAGATCTCCTTGCGTTCTTCTTCCTCTGGTTGAGTACCGATGCTCACATCAGATCCCTTGTGGACCATCGGTTCCTTTGTTGGATTTTATCCGACAGTGTCCTCCATATTAAATAAGCTGGTGAGCTTTTCCTCGGCTACATAATGCCTTTAGTAAATTGTATCCTCTGCTTTGTCAACCATGCTCTACTTTTGAGCTTGTGTTATTTACTCCTGAAGTTTGTAGTATATCTTTCTACGATGCCCCGATGGGTTGAACCTATGCCTTCCTTAATCTGTGCGAACCCGAAAGATTTCGCGGGACATACTTATCTGGTATTGCACCAGGTAAAACTTTCGAGGGAGAGTTCCGTCAAGACGACGGAGTGGTGACGGTGATGGTGAAGTGATCCACGCAGGGCTTCGCCTAAGCACTACGGAGATATGACTGAGGGTGTAATCTGTGGAGGGAGGCGCCGCACACGGCTAACATGTGTTGTTGTATCTTCTAGGTGCCTCCCCCCTCTCATATATATAGGTGGGAGGGAGAGGGGCAGGGGCGCCCAAGTAGGAGGAATCCTACTTGGGGCCCTAATCCTATTCGCCCCCCCTTACCATAACTTCCGGAGGGGGAAGAAGGAAGGGGGAGGCCGAATCCCTCCCCTTCCTTTCTCTCTTCTCCTCTTTCCTTCCCCTCCTATTTCAGCCTACATGGGGCGCACCAGCCCCTTAGGGGCTGGTCTGTCCCCCTCATGGCGCATTAGGCCCATGTAGTTGCCGGGGGGATGCCCGGAACCCCTTTCGGTGACCCGATATGTACCCGGTACCCCCGGAACACTTCCGGTGTCTGAATACCATCATCCTATATATCAATCTTTACCTCTCAACCATTTCGAGACTCCTCATCATGTCTGTGATCTCATCCGGGACTCCGAATAACATTCGGTCACCAAATCACATAACTCATATAATACAAAATTGTCATCAAACGTTAAACGTGTGGACCCTACGGGTTCGACAACTATGTAGACATGAATGAGACACCTCTCCGGTCAATAACCAACAGCGGAACCTAGATGCTCATATTGGTTCCCACATATTTTACGAAGATCTTTATCGGTCGTACCGTAATGACAACATACGTTATTTCCTTTGTCATCGGTATGTTACTTGCCCGAGATTCGATCATCGGTATCTTCATACCTAGTTCAATCTTGTTACCGGCAAGTCTCTTTACTCGTTCCGTAATGCATCATCCCGCAACTAACTCATTAGTCACATTACTTGCAAGGCTTATTATGATGTGCATTACCGACAGGGCCCAGAGATACCTCTCCGATACTCGGAGTGACAAATCCTAATCTCGTTCTATGCCAACCCAACAAACACCTTCGGAGATACCTGTAGAGCATCTTTATAATCACCCAGTTATGTTGTGACGTTTGATAGCACACAAGGTATTCCTACAGTATCCGGGAGTTGCATAATCTCATAGTCAAAGGAATATGCACTACAAAAAAAGACACATCCGTGACATTTTGGGCCGAACGAAAAAAATTTCTGTCATACATATGACACTTCTATGACGATAATTGTGACAAAACCCGGTATCATCATAGATGTGGTGGTGTCCTACTTCTATGACAAAAAATCATGACAGAAAATGGGCTTTTCGTCCTGGGCGGGCCGGAGACGCAGCTGCATGACATTCTTTGGGCCGTCCATGACGGAAAAAACCGTGGTAGAAGCAAGGGCGACGAAAATTTTGGGGAGTTCCCGGTTATGGTGGGAGGTCGGGGGCCGAGCGATGCGCGTTTCTCTCGTACACGTACGCGCGTGTGTGCGAGGCGTTGGCTCTAACTGAACCCGAGTGAGGCGTTGGGCTCTAACTGAACCCGAGCGATTGCACTGCAGGCTACGCGTTACTGAACCCGAGCGATCGATCGATGGCTGTTAACTGAACCCGATCGAGCGATTCCTTCGCTACTGCTGCTAACTGAAGCCCATCGATTGGATGAACAGTGAGTGTTGTGGGGGGGGGGGGGTTTGGATGAACAGTGAGCGGTGGTGTTGCCTCTGGATGAATAGGACCCCATGGTGTGGAGGGATGGATGAACAGTAGACGGTGGAGGGGTGGTTGAACAGTGGCCGGTGGAGTAGCGCGCGGTGGAGGCTGGATGAACAGGAGCCCGTGGAGGCTGGAGGAGGTCGACGGTAGCCCGTGGAGGCTGGAGGAGGTCGACGGTGGAGATGAACAGTATCTCGTGGAGTCCCGTTTTGCGGTACGCCACACCCCTCCCGATGAACAGGACCCCGTTTCGACTGTAGGAGGTCCGTTTCGTCCGTTTTGCGGTACGCCACACCCCTCCCGATCAACAGGACCCCCATTTCGACCGTAGGAGGTCCGTTTCGTCCGTTTTGCGGTACGCCACACCCCTCCCGATCAACAGGACCCCCGTTTCGACCGTAGGAGGTCCGTTTCCTCCGTTTTGCGGTACGCCAGACCCCTCCCGATCAACAGGACCCCGTTCCGAACGTAGGAGGTCCGTTTCCTCCGTTGTGCGGTACGCCAGGCCTCGTTTCCATCGCCTGTTCCGTCCAAGCCCTCCCGATGAACACGACCACGCATTCCATTCCGACCCAGCCGGTTGGCTCCCACGCGTTCCGTTGCCTCCTGATGAACACGACGCATTCCGTTGCCTCCCCATGAACACGACGCATTTCGTTGCCTCCCCATGAACACGACGACGACGCTGTTTCTCCGTTCTGACCCAGCCATGTCAACGAGCCCTCGCCGTACGTATGCGCGAGTAGGCGTTCGAGACCCCGCCCGTATGTACACATACGTGGCCGTATTTTCATTCTTGCACCCTGGTCGCTGTACGTACGTGTACATGCTACGTGTGCGCCTCTACTACGACACGTGCGCGCCTCTACATCCAGCAGTATATATGTACGTACACGTTCGCGACCAGAATGACAACGCTACATACGCTTCGACTAGGTGGGTCCCGACTGTCAGGCACTTCCTTGCGTGCGAAGATGTAGCTGGTGGGTCCCAGCAGTCAGGGGGGCGAATCGTTTTGTTTGTTTTTTTGCCCGGACGCACTTCCTTGTGTGCGAAGGTGTAGCTGGTGGGTCCCAGCAGTCAGGGGGGAAACATTTTTTCGCGAAATATGGTGGCCCGTCCGGTGGGTCCCTGCTGTCAGGTGGAGGAATAATTATTTTGCGCGTAATAAGGATGCACTTCCTTGCTGCGGCCGTGGACCCAGCTATCAGCGTCTCCACGCACAGTACTCTTCCGATGGAAGTCGGTCATTGACCACATTGACCACGCCGCGCCGAGAGCACCACGGCGGTGGACGACGGCGAGGCCTAGGAAGGGGACGACACGGAGGCAGGGAAGACTCGGCAGTTGTTTCCCACGCGGAGGGGAGTACGACTGTACAAGGGTTTACTGGTTCGTCTGCCGTCGCCAGAGAATAACAGCAGGTGTGGGTGAGTAGAGGGATGGCTAGGCCAGCGATGGGAGTACGGTGGGGCGGTGAGGCCTCCGCAGCATGCACAGCCGGCCGCGGGGAGGAGGGAGCAGGCAGTCCCTCCGGCGCTTGTTTGAGCGGCTGGAGCAGGAAGAGCAGAGATTGAAGAAGCACGACGGCCGTTGGATGGACATCCAACAGTCAGTGCTTGTGCGTCAACCTTTTTTTCTAGGAAAGCCTCAAATCTATGGAAAATAGCATACAGCCCGTCTGCCATTATTTCTAATAATTTACAGCCCATTTGCTAATTCTTAAGGTTTTTTTGGAGCCCATATTCTTTTAGTTAGCATTACAGCCCATATTGTGGCCACGGTTAAAAAATTATACGAAATTTTGCATATTTCGGTGCGGTCCGAACTGTTTTTAATCCCGAAATTTTGACTCACATTCAAACTGATTTTAAAAATAAATGTATATCAATATAAAATCCAACAAATTCTCCACGCATAAAAATTAATGTAATTTAAAATCTTGAAATGAAAAAAAAGATATTTGAAACTAATTGCCGGTTTGATGTGTTTTTAAAATGTACAGCCCATTTCTCATTACTGATGGGCCATTTTCTCGGCCAGCCGAATGAAAGCTCTCCTCGTCTTGAAAAATTTGCAGCCCAACAGGCCTGACAAAGCGACTTACTTGGCAAATCACAAAAAACTGGGCTGTGGCCGTGGACCCAGCTGTCAGCCTCTCCACATACAGTACTCTTCCGATGGAAGTCGTTCCTTGACCACGTTGACCACGCCGCGCGGAGAGCACCACGGCGGTGGACGACGGCGAGGCCTAGGAAGGGGACTACGCGGAGCTGGGGAAGACGCGGCAGTGGAAGCCCGCGCGGAGAGGAGTACGGGGGTTCACTGGTTCGGCTGCGGTGTGAGGCTGCCATCGCCGCAGGGCCTGGCCAGCGGTGGGAATAGTAGGGGGCGGTGAGGCCTGTGCGGCAGCACAGCCGGCCACGGGAGGCAGGAGCATGCGGCACGACCGGCGCTGCTTTGGGCGGCTGGAGCAAGAAGACCAGAGGTTGAAGAAGCACTACGGCCGTTGGATGGACATCGTACGGTCACTTGAGCTAGAATCGTTCATATTGACTAAGTTGACAAAGCCCTTCGTCCCCATCAACTTAGTAGGCCCACAAGTCAGCCTCCCACCAAGGTGGGTCCCAGCTAGCCGGGGGAGTATTCATTTTTTTGTGCGTACTAAGGAGGCACTTCCGGTGGGTCCAAGCTGACAGCGGGGGGAACGTTTTTTTCACGAAATACGGTGGCCCGTCCGGTGGGTCCCAGCAGTCAGGGGGAAACGATTTTTTCACAAAATACTGGTGGCCCGTCCGGTGGGTCCCCGCTGTCAGGTGGAGGAATAATTATTTTCCGCGTAATAAGGAGGCACTTCCTTGCGGCTGCCGTGGACCCAGATGTCAGCCTCTCCACGTACAGTACTCTTCCGATGGAAGTCGGTCGTTGACCACATTGACCACGCCGCGCCGAGAGCACCACGGCGGTGGATGACGGCGAGGCCTAGGAAGGGGACGACGCGGAGCCGGGCAAGACGCGGCAGTGGATGCCCACGCGGAGAGGAGTACGAGCGTTCACTGGTTCGGCTGCGGTGTGAGGCTGCCGTCGCCGCAGAATAATAGGGGGTGTGGGTGAGTGGAGGATGGCCTGGCCAGTGGTGGGAGTAGTATGGGGGCGGTGAGGCCTCCGCGGTAGCACAGCCGGCCACGGGAGGAAGGAGCAGGCGGCACGACCGGCGCTGCTTTGGGCGGCTAGAGCAAGAAGACCAGAGGTTGAAGAAGCACTATGGCCGTTGGATGGACATCATACGGTCACTGGAGTATTGACTAAGTTGACAAAGCCCTCCGTCCCCGTCAACTTAGTAGGCCCACAAGTCAGCCCAACAATATGGTGGGTCCCAGCTAGCAGGGGGTATTCATTTTTTTGGGCGTAATAAGGAGGCACTTCCTTGCGTGCGAAGATATAGCTGGTGGGTCCGACCTGTCAGTGGGGGGAACATTTTTTTCACGAAATACAGAGGCCCTTCCTGCGGGTCCTAGTTGTCAGGTGGAGGAATCATTATTTTGCACATAATAAGGAGGCATTTCCTTGCGTGCGGCCGTGGACCCAGCTGCCAGCCTCTCCACGTACAGTCCACTTCCGATGGATGTCGTTCATTGACCACGTTGACCAGGCCGCGCCGAGAGCACCAGGGTGGTGGACGACGGCGAGGCCTGGGAAGGGAACGACACGGAGCCAGGGAATACTCGGAAGTTGTTTCCCACACGGAGGAGTACGAGGGTTTACTGGTTCGTCTGCCGTCGCCGGAGAATAACAGCATGTGTGGGTGAGTAGAGGGATGGCTAGGCCAGCGATGGGAGTATGGTGGGGCCGTGAGGCCTGCGCGGAAGCATAGCCAGCCGCGGAAGGAGGGAGCAGGCAGTCCCGCCGGCGCTTGTTTGAGCGGCTGGAGCATGAAGAGCAGAGATTGAAGAAGCACGACAGCCGTTGGATGGACATCCAACAGTCACTGCTCTCGTGTGTTGACTAAGTTGACAGGGCGTTGCATGTGCGTCAACCTTTTTTTATGAAAGCATACGCGTCAACCTGTAGTAGGCGCACAAGTCAGCCTCAAATCTGTGGAAAACAGCATACAGCCCATCTCCCATTATTTCTAATAATGTACAACCCATTTGCTAATTCTTAAGAATTTTTTTGGAGCCCATCTTCTTTTTGTTAGCATTACACCCCATATTGTGGCCACGGTTAAAAAGTATACGAATTTTTGCATATTTCGGTGCAGTCAACTGTTTTTAATCCAGAAATATCGATTCACATTCAAACTATTTTGAAAAATAATTTATATAAATATAAAATCCAAATAATTGTCCACGCATAAAAATCAATGGAATTTAAGATCTTGTAATGAAAAAAAATTGAAACTAATTCCCGGTTTGATGTGTTTTAAAAATGTACAGCCCATTTCTGGGCAAACCAAATGAAACTCTCCTCGTCTTGAAAGATTTGCAGCCCAGCAGGGCCGATAAAGCAAGTAGGCCTTGTTTGGGTATTTCTTAAAAAAAAATAGAACTGGGCTAGCCATTTTCAGCAAGAAAAAAACACAACTGGGCTCATGATGTGGTAAACATAAATAAAGCCCTGGCTAGACGGGCCACAGCCCCCGCACAGCCCCGTTGTTACCCTGATCCGTCGCTAAAACTAGTATAAATAACAACTGCTTGTTCCTCAAAAAAAACTGCGCGACTTGCTGGGTCCCTGGTGTCAGCCGCTCGTAGTGTAATTCTCTCGTTTATTGACTACGTTGACAATGGCGTGAGCCCCAGTTGTCCAACCATTAGGAGGAACCATATTTTTGGGCTTGTACTATAGAGGCACTTGCTTGTGTACTGCCATGATGCTGGTGGGTCCCTATTGTCATCCTCTCCACGTACAGTCATCTCCTTGTTCCTCTCGGTTGTTGACGACGTTGACAACGCAAGAGGGCGGCGCACCGCGCACGGCGAGCGAACCAAGGCCGCAAGGCGGAGGACGACGGCGAGGCCTCAGACGGAACGAACAGGAGCCGTTGAAGATGCGTCGGTCCAGTCGCAGGCGGAGGGGAGTACGAGGGTTGACTGGTTCGGGCGCGGGTGCGTGTTGGGCCTGACGTCACCGGAGAATAACAGGACATGTGGGGGAATAGAGGGAGGGACTGGCCAATGTTGGAGGGTACATACGGTAGGGTGGCGGAGGCGCAGCCAGCCATGGGAGGCGGGAGCAGGCGGAGCCGACGGGGTGGTTTGGTTTGGGCGGCTGGAGGAAGAAGAAGACAAGAGATAGAAGATACACGACAGATGTTGGATGTCAATCCAACGGCTGGTAGGCAGAATCGTTTGTTGACTGGCTAGTAAGTCGACACCACCTTGGATAGGCTATTTCCTCGCGGGTCCCAAATGTCAGAATCCAAATCTGTCATGGTCATGCAGCCTTTCCTATGAAAATTTACAGCCCATTTGATGTGCTAGTTCGAAATAAGTTTGTGGGTGCTGGTGGGGGCTAATCACTTGGCTTCTGTAATGCACAGTGAGCTCAAGCAGCCGGCGAGAGTGATGTTATTTCCCTTGGTTGGGATTTGTTACAATATTTCACTCTAAATTAAACGAATGGCAAGCCATTTGCCTTGTTTCAAAGAAAATATGACAGTCACAGCCGAGTTGAAAAGGGCAGGAACATCTAACTCCAGCTTACAAACTGTACAAAAGCACGAGGTTTAATTGTTCATTAGGTTTACAAAAAAAACAGATTGAAAAGGGCAACAACATCTAACTCCAACACTGTTTTCGGCAGTCACAGTCAAATGGATCGGTCAGGTCCATAGAATGAACATCCTGGGTCATAAAATTTACTGGATTATGACCACAATATGTTGTAAATAGAAGCCCGACACGTTCAGAAGCTCTTTTGCCCACTTGAAACTCCTTTTTTTGCCCTTCGACATACCCATCCGTCAAAACCATGCTGCTGATAAACTTAAGCCTGATGGACAATAGTAACCTCGCATTCAGCAGGAAGAATGTGACAAATCTTGTGTTTGCACGGTTGGCTACATATCGTTCTAGCGTTATTGTCTTCAATCGTATCTCATGAGAAGTGAGAAAATCCCGATGCTTACGAATCCACCGATTGGTTATAACTTTCTTACCCCGTCCTGTTGCCTAAATAGACATGAAGATTGAAAACAGTTAAGGTCTAAAAGAAGAGTGTCGAAAGAGCAACAGCTGAACGGTTAATTCTAGTACACTATATGCGGGCTTCCAATGTGCGTGAAATTATCACCTTTATATACAACTTATCCAGACATGGAAAGCATTGCAGCAAGCCAATAATCTTGTTCAGATCAAAACTATTCATTTGGATATATAAGATCTTGACAGAATCCAACACCATTGATAGGCCATCCATGGAGAAACTCTTCATTGAGCATAGAACATAATATTAGTACAAAATGTGTACTCCAAGATGATATATAAATTATGCGCAGAAATTTAAAATGCAGCTTATGGTTACAAGTGTAGATGATAATATAAAGTACCTGAAGAACTGTGGATCCAAACACCATATTGAAATGAGCACAGAGATCATGTATTACACCCAAGGTCTCCAGTTTAGGCGCAGAGAGGACGGTTATTTGCAACGGTGAATAACTAGAATCAAGGATCAACCTTTGAAGTGAAGGGGCATATTGGATGATGAGTTGCCTTCCGTCAAAAGAAATTCCAAGTCTTACAAGGTTAGGCGACTTTATTTGGAGACAACCGATTCTAACTGTGAAAACAAGCACCAAGCACTCCAGCGCAGGGCAACTGGAGTGGATGATGCTGTGCAATGAGGCCTCCGATATACGAACCCGCACATGAGAAATGGGAGTCGAAGGTTTAGTACCAGATTATCTGGTAGGTAGCACAGCGCAAAGGTGGCGGTGTGGAGAGAGGACGAAAACCGCGAGATGGACATCGGTGCTGAGGGCACAAGTTCATGTCGTTCGGTATGTGGTATGTGATTTCCAGGGGAATAGTAGAACTCAAGCAGCTGTAGTTCTGTGAATTCAGGGGATTTCAGCCAGGCGTCCACCGTGCAGGGCATGGTATGCTTGCTCAGGTAGCATGACGGGATGCAGAGGCTTTGAACGGAGCCCTGGTGGGAGGAGATGGTGGCTCTGGGGATTTCAAAATCATTGAAGAGAGATGGCTGACGACAGTCAAGATTAAGGGGCACGGCGCGCCATAGAGGGCGCCACTGAATTGAGAGGACTTGGGTGTGGCAGCAATCCTTGGTGGGGAGAAGCGAGATGATCTCCCCAAGGACGGCGTCCGGGAGATCGCTGATGCGGTCCACCCGAGATTCTACGGGTTCCTGGGATCCGGTGGGGGCGGGGTCGCCGCTTCTCCCCACGCTGCCGAGTGCGGGATCTACAACAGGCGTCACCGCTGGTGGGAGCCTCATCTTCTTGGCGCTGGGGTCAGCCGACTCCATTTTCCTCGAGGGCGTCGCGTCGCGCTCACGGATTTGAGCAGAGTAACGAATGACGAGCCTAGTTGTAGTGCGAGCGAAGAAGGGGAGCTGGGGGTTTTCTGTAGGAGTGAGGAAGAAGGGGAGCTGGGGTTTTCTGTAGGAGTGAGGTGAGGAATTTGGTGGTACGAGTGGAGCGAGCTGACGTGAGGTGGGTGGGAGCGAGGAGGAAGAAGGGCACCCAGTGTGGATGGAATTTTGAATTGATTTTACTATTTACTAGTGTGGATGGGTTGTTTTGTCTTGGGCCCAGAGAAACAATTACTACTAGTACAGTGGAGACACTCTACAGCTACCCAGAAAAACAATTACTACTAGTACAGTGGAGACACTTTACCGCTTCTGGCTCCTCCTAGGTCATTGAAACGTCTCCCTCTACTGAATGCCGTTATACTTTTGTTCACCGACATGCGGGCCATGCAGCGTGCGGGCCCAAATGCCATCCACCAAATTAGAAGGCAGTATGCAGGTGGAGAGTCACCCCGGTCGTAGCGCGGCAGTAACGAACCATCGTATCACAAAACCCCACCTCCCCGCAGTCTAAGTTTGACGGACGAAGCAACCATCATTTCACTCTTTGCTGAATCCCCTTCTCCCTCACCGTCTTCAAGAAAGGCAACACTCGCATCTGCCACTGTTCTTCTCTCCGAACGAAGGGAAGGTAAGCGGATCCGTGATGTTGGTATATTTTCGTTCAGAGAAAAAAAAGAACTTTTGCAAAGCAGTAACCGATCCTCACTCTCTTTTTTGTTTCATTCTCATTGCGATCGTGTTTTCCTTTCAGTGGTCTCCTAGTATTCGTCAGTTTCATGATGGACCAAGTAGAACTAGGCAAAGATCTGCCGATATTGGAGCAGACGCGGGAGGCTGATCCCCACGAGACAGAGAGCTCCAAGAAGATGGAGGCAACCACCCAGCTGACCCCAGATACGCTCACGGCCACTACTGAGATGGTCAACGCCCCGTTTGAGGTTACAGCCCCTGTGGCACTGCAGGAGCAGTTTTCCCCCTTCGAGGATGTGTCCCCCCCCCCCCCCCGCTGAGCTGCCCAAGGTGATTTCCTTCTTTGCCGATCTCGATTGTGGTTTTTCATCTAAGTATGTGGTGATTTTTTTAGAAAAGGAAGTATGTGGTGATTAATAATGCAAAATTTTATTAGCTTCGATGCCATGCTATACATAGTGGTTTAAATAACTTGTGTTTCTTATACTGAAAAGTAATTCAGAATTTGTTTCTGTTTCAATTAGAGCCCTGATGCAGACAAGGATTGTGTGGTTGTACATGTCACTCGCTATGAGGCGGACGACCTGAATATACGCACTGGGAAAACAGAGTTCTTAGGCTGTTGGATCCTGGAAGCCATTTGTGGTTATACCAATGAAGAGTTGTATTCTAGCCTCACTGTTGTCAGGCGTGTTGTCCAGGGTGTACTGAAGCACAAGAAGTTCAAAGCTACTCCTTCGTTTGTGAGGCATACTATTCTTGTCAAGCTTACGCAGGAAGATGACGTGGCATGCCTCCACAAACAAGTTTATCAGTGGCAAGGCCACAAGGTTGTCTTCATGAAGGTTCACAGGATTGAGCTGCTGCGGGACGTCCTCGATGATGTTCATGGCAAGGTCCGTCTTGTGTCCAGCCCAAATTAGATCGAGGCATGAAATAGTTGCCCGAGCTAGTGTTTAATAGTAGTTTGGATTGTGTCTAATTATCCGAACCTTGCCTGTTATCGACCCCTCTGGGGCTAGTACTCTGTTTGAATCCGTCTATGGGAACTGCTGCTACTTTTGTGTGCCCGTGAATCATGTGAGAACCATCGTAATTGTTGCCGAAATAGATGCGTCCTCACTAGTTTTTTCATGAATATGGCATGGTAAGACATAAGTTGTCACGGTTTATCATACGAGCAGTGTGTGTTTCGATGAAATAGAGCACTCGTTCGAGAACCGTGCGCTGACGTATACATAAGTACTTGTAAACACTGTTGGTGCTACCCCACTTGTAAGCAGTTGTGCAAAACACGGCACATTGGCTCAGCTCGCTTCAACACTAGGCTATCGACCAGCTAACAATCAACAATCTGCTCTCTAACATATAATCAACTATGTATCTTGTTACAGTGGTTCATGCAGTTAATTGAGGCCACAATGTAATAAATTCCAAACGTTCACACGCTAGTCCAGCGCTCATGTGGAACACTCACATTAAACTCGTCTTCATAAAAAACTTGAAAAGCATAAGTTAAGCAATTTATACATCTCAATGATTCATAGAACATAACAAACATGTACTAGTTCACAACAAAAGACAAAGTTGTGAGAAGGTTTACAAATCAGGAAAAAACAAGCAAGGCTTCTCTGAGCAAAGGGCCTCCCGGCAGGCTTAAATTTCATGGAGTTCACTCTGGTTTTTTCTTGTTGCCACCATTCAGGGTTAGGTTCTCTCATTCCAGAATAACCAATTATAATTGTGGTCTCAGCTGGAATGCTGAACTGAACCATGAAGTGTACTGACCAGCTGAAATGCTTGTGCATTCCACTAAATTTAAGCACCGCTATTTGCAGAAATAAGCAGACCACAATGCCTCTTGTCCGCGCACCTGTCCAAAAAACCGCCGTGCAGCCGTGCCAGCTAGTCCTCGGTCCATGGATGAACTGGTAGAAAGTGCATTCCGGACTAGGATGCAGTTGTTTTCGCTTGTCCCTGCACTACAATCAGGAAGTAAAACGTACGAATCAGCTTCTTTTAGATTGCATTGGTCATTCTACCTTAGTTACTAGTACCAATGTAGGGATACCTTGAAGACGGGAGGTTAAACGACGGCAACGAGGGATAGCCATCTCATTTTGCGCAGTTGTACTAAAACTGAGGTGTGTGCTTTTGATTGCGCGGATAGAAACGATACGGAGACAGACATCCCGAAACGATATGGAGACAGACATCCCTGTTTGCGCAAATACCAAATACGGTTATTTAAACGGTGACAGATATTACTACTTTCCCCCGTTTCCTCTTAGAACCAAGTCCTAGATTCATGCTACAGCTTTCCCACTTTCTTCCATGTTTGAACCAACGCGTTGAGTCGACTGTATGAACTAGCTTTACTTCTAATAATAGTAGAAGTCTAGGTGGTTTGGAACAGCGGACGGAAGTAGAAAAGGGTCCACACGAAGGGAGCTGGGGCAGTAGAGCAAGGCAGGTTTCGAAGGAATATATACCTGAGGGTCGTCGGCATGTGGCAAAGACGGCGTCGGGAGGCCACATCTTGGCCACAATACCGCAGGGAGGAAGAAGGGGTCGGAGGCCCTCCCGAGCCGGCGCTCTCTCGAAGAGAACGGTACGGCCGTCGATCGGGACGCGCGGGCAGCCGTTGGTCTCCTCCCTCGCCGCCGACGACAGCGTGAACGATGCACCTACACCCCTGCCCCGGTCAAGGTTGTCCGGCCGGATTTGTGACCAGCCGTGAGCTGAGAGAGAGTGTGGCCGCCTATGTGTTGCTTAGATCTGGAGAGCATGAGAGAGTGAACGAGAGGAACCCTAGTAAAGCAAGCGCTAAGGCTCCTGCTTTTATATATAGTGGAGTGATTTTGTTGTACCAGCTTCAAAAAAATGCGCTCCTACGTGTACCCGCGAGTGGGTGTGAGAGAACTAGTGCGTGCGTGCACCGCTTCTCTTTGTGAGAGTACAATATACTATGCCCAAAGAACGTTCGCCGCAAGAGTAATAGTATAAGTGTGTGACGTGTGAGCTAAAATAAAATGTGTGCGTCGTCTTCTATTTTTTAGAAGTTCTGAGGGTAGGGTGTGAAGAGCACATATGTGTGTGACGTCTACCTGCAAATAGACGGTGGGTGCGACGTGCGAGTCTGCGAGAGGACTCGGGAGAGTCATGACTCGTGAGGGTGCGTGTGCGTAAGAGAGAGGGGGGCACGTATCAATGCAATGCATGTGTCCGTAAATCATTATCCGACAAACGTTCGCCACAAGCCTTTTCCTGAGGAACGCCGTAAGAACCGTTAGATCGGCATCCGACAGTGTCAGTTTTGCCATGTCATTTAACAGAACAACCACTCCTCCTACACGCAAATCTTCCACGTGAGTGTTAGCAACTGTCGTATGCTCCCTCCGTTCCGAAATGCAGTGCATATAGCTTTATTGAAAATTCGAACCTCGCAAACTTTTACCGAGTTTTCGTGTACCAAATTGCACATGTAGAATACCATGTATATATCATTTCATTCATCTTCGAGAGGTAACTATAAAGATGGGTGAGGAGTCTACAAAGAAAGACCATCGTATCACCCGCAGCAATTTCAAGCATCCTTTAGTGTCGAGGAATATCATAGGAACTCTATATGATATGATTTTTATAGGATTTTTTCCTTTAGAGCCAATTGGTTCATAGGAATAGATTCATATACTCCACATTTCAAAGGAAATAAACATGATATCATTTCTCTAGCTTTAGAGCCACTTGGTTCATATGAATGGATTCCTATAGTCCCTTAATTTCAAAGGAAAATAAACATTAGCGTATATTCAATAGAAAAGTTCCTATGATATGAACCAAATTACACCTCTTTTCTAATCCCTCCTCATAGGAATTGAGATACATGCCATCTCTAGATTCAATAGAAAAGTTCCTATGATGTGAACCAAATGACATCTCTTTTCCAATCCCTACTCATAGGAATTGAGATGCTCCAATGCATCTCTTTCCCTACAACTTCCATGTATACATCTACTATTCCTAAATAGATAGTACAACCCACTAGTAGCTTTTTTCCAAAACATGCAACTATGGCACAAGAACTATATAGTGTGCCAATAACTTTGAAAGATGGTCGCTGGATGAAGCTAACCCGACAGTGCAGAGATAGGCAAATCCGAGCACTACTGGCTGTTGGATATCATCAACATTCCACCAGATCTGCCACATGTACAATTTAGAAGACTCCATGGTTGAACTTAAGCATAATGCACAAACCTCAAAACACAAGCACTTCTCCTTTGTTCTAGAATCTTCTGTATCATAATTGATTATTTTTTTCTAAATGAATTGCCATTATTTGTTTTTTACTTTATGATTTACAATGCACAGCCCCATGAATCTTAACATTTTTATAAAACTAATTGATTTTGAATGAGATGAACTAAAAGAACTAAACAAACATCTACATCATGCATATATGACTCAAAGCTTTACATGCTATAGTGTGTATTTATTCGTAATTTGGTTTCGAAATCTCATGCGTTCAATACATGTGTACCTTACTAGTTTTGAGTAGAGTAGCAAATTTCACGCGGCCCCGGGTATATCAAAATGCAGGGCCCATGCATCATTGCCTTTCAGTCGAACCTACGTCCACAATTTTTTGTACGTACTATATCTCCACTGGTCCCCGAACCCAAAATGCTGCCTCGTTCCCGTAAAACCAAGCGGCCCACACATATTTAAGGCGTAGACTCGAACCCGTTTACTACGACGTGGCCCCGCATGCCGTAGTACTCCTACAAACCCTACCGCCGCACTCATCATCGGTTTTCTTCAAGAGGACGAGGGAGAAGCCGATTTGTAGTGGAGGCGCTTTAAAAAAAGGATCTGTAGTGGAGGCCCCTACCCTAGGGTGCCCTAGGTAGCTGCCGCATGCATCATTGTTTTCTCTTTTCTTTATGCTCTTGTGCCCTAGAGTGAAATGATGGTTGCTTCGTCCGTCCAGCTTAATGCGGGAAAGGTGGGGCTTTGTGATTTGACCCCTCATCGCTCATTTTCTACTACTGCGGCGCTACGACCGGGGTGCCTCCAATTCCAACCGCTGCTCCGAACTGTAATTTGGTGCATCGCACGTGGAACAAGACGGTGGATGAGCCACATGTCGGCCAAAGGGGTCCTGTTAAGTGTGTCGCCATTTCGTGTGCAGACTGACCCTGCTTGAGTTGCTACGCCAACACGACAGGAGCAGCCTACCACTTGGGTTTGCTCTTGGTGAATCCCGACTATATTGATCTAAAAAGATACGTGCTGAACTACCCTCTCCGTCTCTGTTTTTTATTTTTAGGCGTCTCGGTTTATAGGGCCTGCACGTAGTTCTAGGTCATCCATTTGACTAACTAAATATGAGTTACTATGTCACAAAAAGTATATCATTGGATTCTTAAGCGGATGTAGTTGTATTTAAAAGTCGAGGGCGGGGCTTTTCCTGCGCGGTAGGCGGGGCAGTTCCGCCTAGTCGGTTCGACAGAGACGCGAGAAGACGAGGGAGTAGGCTGCTGCAAACGTAGGGCTGTGTGATTTGACAGCGAGTTACTGCTGGACAAGTGGGGCCCCGTGATTTGACTTGCCATTATCATTTTAACTGCGGCGCTACGACCGGCGTGAGTCTCCCGATTCCTGACCACCTCCATACAGGTGCCTCTCCCAATGCTCCACCATGTAGTAGAGGCTGGCTCTTGCATGAGAGCCCACTTCTCCACTTTTTCCTTGCCTCTCTTTCCTCCACATATGCAAAAATGCCATGTAAAGCGCACTATTGTACTTACTTTTACTTGCTCCTACAGGTGCTTAAGCTTGCCACATAGGCATAAAGTCTGATGTGGCAAGTTAATCAAGAAGAGAGAGACTAGTTTGGTGACCCAAGGAAGAAACGGTGCTAAGCGCGTGTACCTAGGTGAAAAGACAATTTTGAGTCTATAGCTAATTAAATGAAGCAAACTTAGCAACACCATTTCATTGGAAGAGGTCACTCCTTGGCAAATGCAATAAATGCTAGATGTTGAGTACACCACAGTCCTGGGACGAGAGAAGGATCTAAAGGACAAAGAGAGGAAGAAGCCCGCCGTGATCCAGGTTTGCGTACATAACGTTTGCTTGGTCTACCACATATGCCATGCCGACGTTGAGTGCCAGGATTTTAAGAACTTCCTCAAGGACAAAACAGTGAAATTCGTTACTGTAGACTTTAAGAACGACAAAGAAGTCCTGGGTCGGATAGGCCTCGTTGTAGGCAACCCCTTCGACCTCCAGACGAATCGGCTGGTGCCCTCTCATCAGCCTTCAATGCTGACCCTGGCAGGAGCCATGGTTCATCCTTCGTACCGTAAACTGGAGAAACCTCATTACACGTTTCATCGTCATGCATGGCAGCGGAATGTACTAGATATAGACCACATCCACTACGCTGCAATGGATGGCTACCTTTGTTTCAATATCTACAAGGGTTGGATGAAGAGCAACAACCAAGTGTGCGGTTCAAGCAAAGAAGTATCGGCCAAGAGGAAGAGGGACAAGGACAAAGTCGAGGACGTGGATGAGGACTCCGAGTAAGGTGGCAGTGTTGTTGCTCATGGTGGTTCTAAACTTCTAATGCAGTGTCTACCGGATTAGTTGCATAGTTTAATTTCAGGTGTGCTTAGTTTAATTTGAGGGGTGTGTTGTGCTGAGCCCCCAGCAGAAATATGTTATGTTTCTTCTCGTTACTTTAACTCTTCAGTATGTACATACTACTAGTATTTCTTTAATAGAATTTAGCACCCCAATTAAGCACGTACTAGCTTTTTTAATAGTACTATATGCATCATTTGGTGACGAGCGCTCTCTATATTTACCACCTTTTTTTAATTTCAATTTTTGCTCCATGGCACAATCCATCGATAGTACTACTGTACAAAAGTATACATTTTTTAAAAGGCTAGAGTACTGTTCATCACATATATAGCCAGTTAAATTCTCAACCTAGAACGACGTGCATGCCATGTAGTAAACCGATACGGAGGAAGTATAGTAAAAATGAGGTGATTTTACCGAGCGATCGGCGGGGGAGCATGGCCTGTCATGCGGTCCCACGTGTCATGATGTACCAAGGCGATGTGCGTGTCCCTCTTGAGGCAGAAGCAATACTACGTGGTTTGAGATGATGGCGAACCGAAGTGTGAAATAATGGTTGCTTCGTCCGTCTGGGAAGGTGCGACATTGTGATTTGACGTCTCATTGCTCATTACTACTACTGGGCCGGTACGAGTGGGGTGCGTCCCCCCTGCTATTCTGCACTGTTATTTGGTGCTTGACACGTCGACCCGGTTGCTATATGTCCCACATGTCGGCGACAGGAAGTACAGAATTCATGAAAGGGAGCGTCGACGGAGGAGTATACTACAGAATTCATGAAAGGGAGCGACTTAGTTTTGGAAAATCTGTTTTTACAGAGTCCGTACCCACTAGGGTTTATAGGGCTCATCTAAAAAACATTCGTTTTTCCGTTTGATAAGTCCCAATTCTACTATACTAGTAGTAGTACCATTACATGTTGGATTTCGAGGTGCGTTAGATCACCCGACGCAAGCAGTGTCAAGAGGAAACTAACCAATGCATGTACAAGTACATGGAAATTTAGTGGTCATTCATGCATTCGTTCTAATTAATGCCTCGGTAAACATAACTTCTTGAGAAAAACGAGCGTACTAATTACTTGTGCAAACTAGGAAATTAATTCGACCACTCACCGTCTACCTTGGTTGGAGAGATTTTGAAATTGAGCCATAAACTGGAAAGGAGGGAGTAGTAACTTTTGTCTCGATTACTATTTGTGGCCTTGTACTGATGCAAAATGTATTTTTTTATAGTGGCCTTGTATAAGTAAATGGAGGGAGTACTAACCAAAGTACGTAGTAGGGACGAGGAGTAAACAGAGGGAGTAGTAAAATTTTCTCCTCGTGCTACGAGCCACCGCGCACGTGGGCGAGGGAGCGGCGTAAAGGCGTACAGTAGTAGTAGTAGTACTACTACTACTCGTAAGCAAGCTTCACCTCATCCTGCGAGCCACCGCGCCCGTGGGCGGGGGAGACGGCATACTAAGCAAGCTTCTCCTCGTTCTACGAGTTGACGGGACACATCAAAAGTACTCTAGTGTATAGAGCCTTGCCTCTAAGGTAGGCCCCACATGGTTTGCCTCTTTTTTTAATTTAACATAACGCGTCAAGTCGCAATTTGTTTGTTCACCCGTGGTAGGCGATCCTCCCTCCACCAAGTGGACAACCAGTACACGTGCCAAATTACCACGTGGGCTGCCTTTTTCGTACAGAAATGAGCTCCACCGTGTACCCGCGCGAGTGTGGTTGGGAAAGAGACGGGAGTACGTGCGCCGTGCGTGCACCTCTTCTCTTCGTGCACGTCCCCCACCTACGTGGGTGTGTGTGAGAGAGATACAAACCTAGACATAATGCGCCGTCCATCCCCATGCCTCCGCCCAGTCCGACCACCAGTCACCACCACGCCCCACTCCTCCTCACCTTATCTCTCATCTTTCTCCCTCCATTTTTATATAGAAGGGGCCACTATCAAAATTACAATTTGCAGATATACAAGGCCACAAACACTAATTGATGCAATATTAATGGTGTTTGCCTTGTGGTACTAGCAAAGGAGGACATTAATTATCCCTTGCATGCATGCGGGAGTTTGTAAAAAAATGCATCTTGATGTTCCGTGCAATGCACGGGCATCTTGCTAGTCCATGAAAACAACACATGGCAAAATTCCACGGCGAACGAGGGATTTGAATCTGTTGGGAGGGGCTGTTTGGATCTTGCCCGGGGTAGCCAAAATATTGGCGACCCTTTTGTCCACTGGTGCCTTTGCCACCGATGAACGAGGAATGGCTCGGGTGCTCATGCTGTCATGCATCCTCCAGCGCGCACGTTGGAGACGAGCTCGCACGAGCTGTGTTTTTTTGTCCCACAACACCGCCCGAGCCGCCCGCAGACCGACCGACGACCCGCAAATTACGCCATCCAACCGTAGCCACTCACATTATGACAGCAACTCAACCAACCGGACGAAATTCACGCAAACACGTAGACAAACTGATATTTCATATAAACAACGACGGAAATCATATAAAATACCGGATTTTCATACAAACATGACGGATTTCATTACATTCAAATGAACTACCGGTGCTAGTTCTGGACAGCACAGGTATATAATACCTGGCCTAAATGGTCGCCCGCCGATCGATTTGTGTTCCTCATGTCCGGCAGCACGATCACCGGACTGCCGGGAGCCCCGGAGGTATATGCTTCAGCGCAAAGGACGGCTCGCTTCCCCACTGCCCAACTGATATCATTGGCTGGTGCCGAAGATGATGGTGGCCGGCACCGGTTCGAGTTCATCACCGGCCACTACTTCGCCATGGCCGGCACCGGCTCGAGTTCTTCCTAACATTCCCCTCTTCCGTGGAGCCCATGCGGGGTCGACGAAGGTCCTCGCAACAAAAGGATCCGGCAAGACACCTGCTGTGTACGCCGGCGTCGCCTCCGCGGTGGCGGCCTCCGTGTTCTACTTCTCCTCGATGATGGCGGCGGACGCGGAGGCGCTGGCCACCGACTCGTCGCTCTCCGCGCACCCGGCTTCTGTCGCTGCTTGCATGGCGCGGCCGCCGGCATGGGAGTCTCCGCCACAGAAACGGAGACGCGGCACGAGGCGGCGGCGTGGACGGCAGCAACGACGCCCGTGCGCCGCTCCTCATCGAGCTGGCCTGGAGCGGCGAGTTGCTGAACCGCGCGCCGGCTTGGGGCAGCAATTGGCTCCGTCGGGCAAGGGGAGGGAGGTGGATCAGCGAGCTGCATAGCTCGTATCCGGCGGGCTACCCAGCCGGCTTGGATGCGGAATAACTACTCCTCGTAAGCCATTGTAAGAGTGGACAAAATGGTGGAGGAGATAGGGGAGCGGCGGAGGTGTGCGATTCTTGGCCGGCGTTTGGCCTCGTTTAAATAGGAGATTAAATAGACGGCGGACGGGAGGAGCTCGGCCGGTGTTGCGTTTAAAACCGGCCCGGTCATGAACGGACATGTGTCCAGAGTGGGTTTCTCGGCTTCCACACGGGCGGGTTTCATGGAGGCGTTTGAATGCGGCACGGACAGCCGGGCGTGCCGCGAGTGGCGCCCTCGACTCTGACCTAGGACACCGCGCCGTTCTTCCACTAATGTGTGGGCTCTTTGGGTGCATGGCCTGCATGTCAGTGACCCAACGCAGGTAGCGCACAGCAGAGGAACCTTTGGTGGGCCAGGGCGGTCAGAAGCGGGCATTTCATAAACCGATGATTGTTCATTGAGTGTGACGTCATCTTTTTCATGTAGATAAGCCTACTATGTTGATAGCCCGTTCGATACGTTGTGATTCATAAAGACCGCTGCAAACATCAATGTTCTGCTTATCACAGATAAGATTGATTAATACCCGTAATAGTCCATGTCCTTAACAAAGGGTGCATGCACGTATAGGTTGAGCGTGTGTCTTGCGTCGTGTACTATGTGCATGCAGGCGTGCAAGTGTTGCGTGCATGCAAGGGTACGTTTCAGTGTTGCATGCATGGGTGCGTACGTGCGTGTGTTCGTGAGTGCATGTGTATGTGTTAGTATTGCACGCCAGCATGCGTGCGTGTGTACGTGTCAGTGTTGCACGCCTACATGCGTGCGTGTCTTGCATGCGTGCATGTGTACGTGGGGGTGAGGCTACACGTCAGTCGACTGACTTTTTCATCTCTAGTGATTAGATTTTCCAGCCGTTGGATACGAAATCAAGGGCCTCTAGTTTATCATCAAACTCCACCCCCCTGAGCCGCCAGCCACCACCGGCCGAACCGCCAGCCCCCGCCGCCAGCGGCCGGCCCGCCCTCCCCGAAACCACTCCCCACCGGCGGTCTGCCGCCGCACCGGCCATCCCTCTAGCCCCCCCCCCCGCGCCGAGCTTTTCCTCCGGGGATCCCCACCCCACCGCCCAATGAACGCCCCCCCCCGAACCGCCGGTGACTGCCAACCAGAGGTCTCACGACTTCGAATACCCACCGACCACTAATTTATTACCATTTTTGTCCTTCATATACGCGCTGACGGGTGGGCCCTATGGTAATGTGCGCTGCTGAATGTGGACCGTTTGACTGGTCAATTGATCGTGTTATCAACAAATTACGGAGCTGTATGGTGAGCCAGTGACCGTATGATCACCCTAAAATGTACTCCTATTTTATTAACACAGTACAGACTCAAACTACCATTTCTTTCTTTCATATACGGGCTGACAGGTGGGCCCCACAGTTACGCGCCCCGATGGTGCAACACTAGTTGTGCCGCGTGGAACGTTTGACTGGTCAATTGATTGTGTCATCAACAAAATACGGAGTTGTACGGGTGAGCCAGTGACCGTATAATCATGATATGTATTTGTTTAACACGGTACAGACGCAAGGGCTCATATATACGCGCAAGCACTCACCGCTATAAGCGCACACACGCGAACCCTACCCCTATGAGCACCTTCGAGAGAGTGGGCCAGCATATATGATCTTGAGATTTTCCGAAGTCACCATAGGTGCCTCGTAGTCGAGTGGAACGTCTCCTCCCACTGAACGTACATCGCCGGAAAATACTGAAATTAACACAAGATAAATGCGAGCACCGGGACTTTAACCTTGGTGGGCTCGAGAAACCACTGTCCTCTAACCATCCAACCACATGTTGGTTAGCACGACAAAATGTATGTGGTGACCGTGATGAGCTTATTCTGAAGTCCAGTGACCATATTGTGCTTTCGCTTCAAATACAATGACCGTAAGTGTCGTCAACAAAATACGGAGCACGCATCAAATGCAAAGTCCGTCAGTGTCATCAACAAAATATGGAGACGTATCATGAGCTAGATACCGTTGTACTATTGTATATGCTTATTTTCTTAGTGGCCGATTGCGTGTGTGGTGTGGTGGGAACATCATTTCTAGTTGTGGTGGGTCAACATGAAGACTCATGGGTCGGTTCCATCCTGCGCCACATATAGGTTGGACCGAGACGTGTTATACGAAGACCCATGTGGAGGACTCGGCGTACAACACGAAGCTACCAGAGTCGCGGAGGACCCTATCCCCACTGGTGATAAGCCGACTATATATGATTTGTAACCCTAGGCCCTTAGTATGTTATACAAGCTTGGGGGCTAGTTCGTCGATAGTATACACACACGCACAATGCCTGGTATTCACGTGTACTTTGTACACACCCCTATCACTAATATACAGTACCAGGAGTAGGCTCTTTCTTCAACTGCAAGGGTCCAATCCGAACTAGGGTAAAACTTTGCCTCGTATTACCATCCAGCCTAACAACCAGGGGTATCCTACCAAATGATATGATGAAATCATATCTGCCAACTACTAAGAGAGAGGTGTGTCGGGGGCAATGTGTGCGAGAGAGGCCTAAAGATAATGTGTGTGCGGGAGACATGTAGGCACATATATGTGCGTATAGAGGGCTAGTAGAGACCGTGCATGTGTATATATGCATGTGAGAGAAATAGTGTTTTCCAACTGAGATTAGTGAAAAGAGTGGTACATAGTAGTCAGAAAGAGAGAGAGAGAAACAGAGAGGGCATGTGCGTGAGACACCCCGACACCCTGAGAGAGATTGTGAGCATGTGTGAAAGAGAAATGCCGATGCATATAAAGTGTGTGCACTTATGCATTAGATAGAGAGATATATAACGCGTTTGTGAGAACGGGGCGAGGCATAGTGCATCTACGTGTAAAAGACGGTTCTACGCATTAAATTAAAATATAAATGGCATTATTATTTTTGGATGAGATCATGACTTTTGCAAATTGCGTATGGACGAAAATCGGTCTATCAGACACCCATACTCTATTGAATTCTAGCATGTGCATGTGTTTATTTCATATTATCGATCCATAGAGTGAGAGCGGTTTGAAATACAAGCAATGGATGCTTTTGCAATTCATATATAAACATTAATTAGTGCACTCCATGTTGTTAGTGTGAAGCACTTTATACATTTATCACTTGCATGGATACATTCCAAATTGCTAGCTACGTAATAGAATACATGTTGAATTCAACATAAAGGGGGTTTCGAAGATTCGAATTCATAGGAAGTGCATTCATCTATTTGAACCCGAGATAATGGCATTTGTAAATCAGATGTAAAAGGGGGCATCAATCTTTGTTGTGAGTTTGAACATGCTATATATATTCATACGCATATCTAACTTTTTTTTGCAACCAAGGAGATTATATCTGGAACCATGCATGAACTGAGGTAAGTTGCATATTTTTTAATGTATACTCGTGTACAATGTATATTCAAATGTACACCCTCCATTCCAAAATAATCGTAGCTTTAGGATTTTCAAGAGTAAACATTTGTGAAGTTTGACAAAACCTGAAAGTTCAATTCAAGAGAACCGACGTTAATGCTTCTGCTCCCAAATATTGAACGAAGCGCCAAATAGGCCTCTGGTCACCTCAAACCGCGTGAGACTAATGTTTTGGTGGTAGGAAATTACTGTCCTGACTCTGGCCCGTGTAGCCTATCGGCCCGATGTCCAAAGGTCTAAACCGGGTAGGTTTGTAACTTCACCAAGACGCCAGTCTCAACCGCCTCCGAGAAGCATTCATACGCCGTGGGCGCCTACCCATGCGCTCGGCCGAAATCTATCCCGCCCACATTTGGGACACCTGACATGACTGCCCTACCCCCAACCCGCAATATGTCCGAAATTTTAGATGGGGGCAAAGTTTGTAACTTTCCCCAAATTTCAAACAAGCGCGTCTCAAACCAAAACATTGTTCCCCCTTAGTTCCCCGCCTCCCTCCGTTTCCCCATTCATACTCCGTGGGCGCGAAAACGCCCTCTCCACCAGCCGCGAAACCCCAGCCTCCTCCGTCCTCCACCCCATAGCGGCCAATCCACCACCGCCCTCCTCCATCATGCCGGAGCCGGTACCCCGACGTCGTCATCCAACGCAACCGCAACCGTAACGTCCTCAAGGACTTAGCAGCTGAAGCCGAGGCAGAGCTGCCTCCACGACGCCGACGCCGACGTGCGCCGTACCAGAACCACTCCGACCACGCCGTCCTGCGCCTCACTGCTGCGGCTCCACTGTCGCAACCGTCCACCACACCATAGCTGTTCCCGCTACGCCGTCGTTCGCCGGCTCGGATCTGCTTCCCCGCTGCCGACAGACGGCCACCGCACCACACTCAACAACTTGGCCATGGGTTCGTCCAAGGCTGCACCGTCCTCCACAACCTCTGGTTTCCGGCAAACAACAAGAAGATCGTCGGAAAAACAGAAGGAGGACACAGCACTGCCAGTAGAAAGAGGTACTCCTCTTCCCTTATTCGTGCAAATCTTACGTCTCCGCTCACACCGTATTCATCCCACGAAAGAAACTAGTTGAGCGCTTCTTACTGCATCTTCTTCGTGATACTAAATGCACAAGGTTTCCTCCCTTTTACTATTTCACCTTTGCTAGAGGTCAGTAGCCCGCCTGGATTTCAATTCAGGGTCAGTCGAACCGCAATTAAAAGAAGCAGCACCCGCTTAGGCGCGCGGAGCACCTAGTCCGCCTGTTCCCCCGGGGAAGCGGCGCATCGGTGTCTATCATAGGGGTGTGGGGTGCAGGAGCTGCTTGCGCCCGATCTGGAGGTCAGCGGGGCTTGAATGGATGGCCGGGGGCGGTGCCAAGCACGGCGGTGCGGTGAGGTCAAGGGGAGGGCGCAGGCAGGGGAGGAATACTGGGCCGGTGGTCGCTGGCGTTTCGAGGAAGATCGTCAACACTGACTGGCTGGAGGTAGATGAAGGCGATCTGCCCGTTCTTTGTACATCGGACGGTGCAGAAAAATGGACTGACCTGTTTGCTTTCAGTCGACTGTTATTTTCATAGAATCCTGTAGTAATTTAGTGTGCCATGCATGTTGTAGAGCTATCATATGTCTCCCGTCATTTATTTCTCACCGACCTGCTATCTGCTACCTTTACACTGTACTAATTGTGCACACACTTCACCCATACTCACACTATTGTTTTTTTATGCATGGGTATTTCAGAGTCTGACGCGGTGTTAATGAATGCAGAAAAGAAAAGATAGAAGTCGCTCCAGTGTAATTCGAAGATAAGCACTAAGCGTTTCAGCGCTCTAATGGGTGCAGTGTCAGCAGTTGGAGACAGTAAACGTAGCTCTGCAGTTGATGATCTCAATTGCCACACACAACCATCCCAGGTGCTTGCTTTAACTTCGCGCTGTCAAATGTGGTTGCATGTTGCATATGGTGTCTAGCTTGTATTGCTTCCAATTTGGTTAAATTGCATCTGCTTACTTTACACATTATACCTTTGATAATGACATGCCTTCCTGTTTTTGATACATACTACATATGTCTATTAACCATGTTCGTACATCAAACTAATGCTCTTTTGTATCCCTCGTCAATCACTTATGATGATACAGTCACCCGAGTGGGTTACTGTGAGACGCCCTACTCGTTTAAAGAGTGCAGTGTCATCCTCCCCACATGATTCTCAAGAAACAGCAAGGCTAAATGAAGATAGTCAACGTAGCTCTCTAGTTGATCACCGCAATTCCCCCACACCACCATCGCAGGTGCTTGCTCTTACTTGGCAGTGTGATATGTGGTTGCATGTTGCATATGGTGTCTACCTTGTAATGCTTCTAGGGTAAATTGCATCTGCTTAGTTAACACATTATACATGTGAATATGACATACCTTCCTGTTTTTGGTGCATACTACGTCTTTCTATTAACCATGTTCTTACATCAAACTACTTTTCTTGTGTATCCCTCATCAATGCTCCTAATTTGTTAAATTGCATCTCCTTAGCTTACACATTATACATGTGAATATGACACGCCTTCCTGTTTTTGGTACATACTACATCTGCCTATCACACCATGTTCTTACATCAAACTACTGTTCTTGTGTATCCTGCGTCTATCGCTTATGATGAGACAGTCACGCGCGTGGGTTAATATGAGACACAATACTCTTATAAAGAATACAATTTCATCCTCTCCACATGATTCTCAAGAAACAGCAAGCCTAAATGAAGATATTGAACGTAGCTCTGTACCTGAAGACCGCACTTCCCCTACACCACCATCACAGGTGTGAATATGTCAAGCCGTCCATTTTTTCGTACATATTCCATCCTCGTATCATGACTTTGCCTTTCATCAGAGTAGTGTTCGTCAGTATCATGCATGAATGAGTTCTGAAGAGCGAATGATATTCCTTTTTCTTGTCGGTATGACCTCACAATGCAAAATCAATAAAGCTGACGGAAATTGGCAAGGCATTGGATGATGGTGGTCCTTCCGAGCAACTGAAACGGAGGTTCTCTACAGATTCTACTCCGCCATCCTCCCAACAAGATTCGCAAGACAACGCAAGGCTAGACAGTCAACGTAGTTGTGTAGATGATGAGCACATCTCCCCTACTCCACCATCACAGGTGCTTGCTCTAACTTGGCACTATTATATGTGGTTGCATGTTGCGTATGATGTCTAGCTTGTATTGCTTCTAACTTTGATGAATTGCATCTGCTTACTTTACACATAATGCATGTGAATATGACATGTGTTCCTGTTTCTACATCAGACTACTATTCTTGCATATCCCGCATCAGTCACTTATGATAAGGCACCTTTAAGTCACCACTGTGATATTGGTTGTGTCTTGCATATGATTTCTAGCATGTACTGCTTCTAATTTGTTGAAACGCCATACAGTTTGAACTTGGCAGAGTGATATTGGTTGCATCTTTCATATGGTGTCTACCTTGCAGTGCTTCTAATTTGTTGAGATGCCTTCTGTTTAGTTACCACATCATAGGTGTGAATATGTCACACCATCCTGTTTTTCATACATATTCCATCCTCGCATCATGTGTTTGCCTTTCATCCGAGTAGTGTTTGTCAGTATCATGCATGAATGAGTTCTGAAGAGCGAATTTTATTCCGGCTTCACAATGCAAAATTAGAAGGAAATCATTACAGCTGAGGAAATTAGTCCGGCAGTGGATGATGGTGGTCCTTCGGAGCAACTCAAACAGGGGGTCTCTACAAATTCTACTCCGCCATCCTCCCAACAAGATTCGCAAGACAACACAAGGTTGGACAGTCAACGTAGCTGTGTAGATGATGAGCACATCTCCCCTACTCCACCAGCACAGGTGCTTGCTCTAACTTGACACTATTATATGTGGTTGCATGTTGCGTATGATGTCTAGCTTGTATTGCTTCTAACTTGAATTGCATCTGCTTACTTTACACATAATGCCTGTGAATATGACACGTGTTCCTGTTTCTAGAACATACGTGTACATGATGAGCACATCTCCCCTACTCCACCATCACAGGTGCTTGCTCTTACTTGGAACTGTTATACGTGGTTGCGTTTTCCGTATGATGTCTAGTTTGTATTGCTTATGATTATGTTGAATTGCATCTGCGTAGCTTACAACTTATACCTGCAACGATCACTTACCCATAAGACACATTTAACTTGGGACTATGATGTAGGTTGCATCTTGCATTGTCTTCTAGCTTGTACTGCTTCTAATTTCTTGAAATGGCACTTACGACGAGACACTGTTTACCTGATAGAGTGATATTGGTTGCATGTTCATATGGTGCCTAGCTTTCATTTCTTCTAATTTTGTTGAAATGCCTTCCGCGTACTGTTTTTTCATACATATTCCATTCTCCTATCGTACGTGTGAATATGAAGCGCTGTCTTTTTTGTATATATTCCATCCTCCTATCCTGCGCTTGCCTTACATCAAAGTAGTGTTCGTCTGTATCATGCATCAACCAGTTATGCAGAGCTAATTTTATTCATCTTCTTGTGGTTTTGACTTCATAAGGCAATATCAGAAAATAGGAAGGAAAAGAGTAAGTTAGGGGATGTTGGTGGTCCTCCGGACCGACGCAAACAGACTCTCTAGATTTGCCACTGCTACTGCTAATGAAGTTGAAGTCCCAAGTCTACATGATGAGTTCATCTCCCATACTCCACCATCGCAAGTGCTTGCTCTAAGTTGACAGTGTGATAATTGGTTTCATGTTGCATATGTTGTCTAGCCTGTATTTCTTCTATTTTGATTAAGTTGCACGTGCTGAGTTCATACGTTATACATGTGCATATGACATGGCTTTCTGTGTCTAGAATACACTGCATCTATCTATCATACCATGTTCTTACATCAAAGTACTGCTGTTGTGTATCCCGCATCAGTCACTCATGATTGGACGCTTTTAACATGGCAGTTTGATAGTGGTTGCATCTTGCATTGATTTCTACATTGTACTGCTTCTAATTTTTCGAATTGCCACTTATGACAAGACACTTTTAACTTGGCAGAGTAATATTGGTTGCATCTTTCATATGGTGTCTAGCTTGCATTACTTCTATTTTCTTGAAAATCCTTCTGCTTAGTTTGCACATCGTAGCTGTGAATATGGCATGCCGTCCTGTTTTTCTTACATATTCCATCCTCATACGGTTGTCTTACATCAAAGTATTGCTTGTCTGTATCATGCATCAATGAGTTCTGAAGAGTGATTTTATTATTTTGTGTTGTGGGTATAGCTTGACATGGCAAAGTCAAAAAAGAGCAAGGAAAATAATATAGTAGGGAGTGTTGTTACTCGTCGGGTGAAACGGAAAAGGTTCTACCATCGAGATTCTGCTAGTACTTATAGTGCAGTAGAAGGTCCAAGTCCACCGGCTAAATCTACAAACACAGTATCACCTGCTCCACCAGCTGCAGCATCCGCTTCAACTGTACCAGCATCTCAACCAGTTACTCGTTCGTTTGCTCCGGAACTGGCCAGTTCCCAAGCTGCCTTCACACCTAACAGTACTTCCGAAGCACTGCTGACACAACAGGACTTGGCAAGATTAGATGAACCTCATGAGCATCAACACCAAGACGGTACCTGACCGAGTCAAGTTGCAGTTGCATGCTCCTTTATATGTACTCTCACAGTTTGATGTACACTAACACTTTCCATATTCGTTGTTGAACTAGCACCACGGCGCAAGCGGAAACAGACATCAGGGATAATGCTTGATAGATTAACAAAATCTAAAGGAGGAAGAATGGAGATCCATTTTGAGGCAGGTTTAAAAAGGCCACGTGATGCTACAGAGTCAGCCAAGTTAGTATCAGAGGCAGCCGTTGCCGTTAGGTGTCATGCACGTATCCTCCCAAAGTGGATCCAGTACAGGAATGAGAAAGACAATACCCAGTTTAACACCTTCCTTGACCATTTATCCGTCAGTAATGTTATTCATCGCAATTAGTAATATTGTCTTGCTCTGTCCCATACTTTCTAGCTTCCTCCTAATAAGACTCACATTCTTTTTTCAACAGATGAGGTTCAAGTTGGATCCGAAAGATGATGCAACTAAACAAGCATGCACTCATGTTTTTCAGTCTGCTCTGCGACAGTATCGGTACCACCTTAGAAAATCTCACTTTGAAGGCAAGGCTAACAATGAAATCGCCCAAACATCTCCAGTGGAATATATTACAGATGAAGACTGGACAACCCTCATTAAACACTGGTCTGATCCAAAGTATCAGGTAGGCTATATGTATTTGATCAGACCACATATTGAACTTGTATTTATGTATGTGCCTTACAAGTGTATCTTCTTCTAGGCTAACTATTTGAAGAACAAAACCAACCGTTCTAAAGTGAAATTCCAACAGACAACAGGATCTCGTAGCTATATTGCACACTGCGAGGCTCTTATAAATAGCTGCTACTTCCTTCTTTTTCTGTGCCATATTATCGTATCTATATTGACTTGTTCCAAATACAGAGGAAAGCCCGTGCGGACCAAAAAGAACCTGAACCGAATGCAGTGCAAATCTTCAAGGATTGCCACACCAGCAAGATGAAGGGCATGAGCACACCAGTTCAAGCCACTGTTGTAAGTCCTTACTCCTCCTGCCTTGAACTGGTTGGTACTGTGATGTGTTAATTTAACTACTTGGTTTGCAGCCAATGTCAGTTACTCTGTTCACTTTTATTCACAGTTGTATTAACGTATCATTTCACCTTACATGGTCTAAAAGAGATGAAGGATATTCTTTTGGTCTTGATCTGTAATCTAGTTGTTATGTTCACGTGCGCACACAATGATAAAATAGTCTGTTTGTTTTATATCTGTTTGCCCATGATATGAATGATGTCATACTATGTTCATCCTACTTTAAACCATGACTCTTTATCCTTAGATGTCAACAAATGTGAGGAAATAGACAATACAGTAGGCATGCTACATGGACATATGTTCCGAAAGTGATTTTATTATGTAGTTGGCACTACAATACATGCTAATGTATTACAGTAGTTCACCAAAATAAGTTATGTATAAACGTTTAACCTACTTTGTTTGTTTTTGTCTTGTTAGTAACTTATCTGGTACACTAATCTACAAGTTCAAACTTTCAGGAAGCTATGGAAAAAATGATTGAACAGCCACAACCACCTGAAGGTGACGAGGCTACTACAGGCACAATGTCACCTCTTGCTGCAGTGCGTCAGTATCTCTCCACTAACAGTGCAAAAAGCACCTTCCTGCATAATTCTGGGTTGGTTGTCAAGGTAACCTCGTCCAAATCGCCTACTGAACAAAATCTTCTTGCTAGACAGAGTGATATATCTGCGCTCCAGACACAAGTCCAATCCCTAATGGATGTTGTTTCGGAAACAAGAATAGTGGTTGAGAAATGTCATCAAGATATGAATGGTTTTGAAACAAGACTATCAGACATTCGCTTCGTTGTTCAAGAGCAATGGCGGAAAAAAGGTGGAGATCGTGCTGCTCCATCAGATTCTACAGCCTGAAACATTAGCACTCAGATCAAATGATATATGCTTCTATACATCTGATGGTGCTTTTATCTGGAAGGACTGTAAACTTTATGCCAACGGGCCTTTTGTTGTATGGTTGGAATTTATTTTGTTGTGATACAACATTTATGATGCTGCCTCAGGCTGCAGTAATTACGACGCTATTTTTGTATAGTGTAGGTTTATCTTAGTAATGTATTCGGCCGAAAGCTTCGTAGGAGCCCAACATGCCAACATTCGTCGGGCCCATTCCAATTGGGCTAAAAACGATTACGGGTCGAAATTGGCATGTAGCCCACTAAAATTATCTGGGCCTAAATCATCATAAGCTTTCATATTTTTCTGGTAGGCATGTGCCCATAGTGGGCCTTTAACAGGCCTAAACATAATTTGGGCCCTCCGTAAAAATAGGCCGTTTACAGGTGTAAATATCTCGAGCCCATAAAAAACATGGGCCTTTAATAGACCGAAAGTGAGATTGGGCCCTGATTGTGCCAAATAACCCACTGGACTTAGCAGGCCGAAATGGTGGCCCATTTACGATGCGGATCTTTGACAGGCCGAAATTCGGACGGGCCGTAAATGCGCCGACCTAATACACGGGCCTTTAACAGGCCGGAACTTCGGTCGGGCTAGATTATCGTCATTTTTATATGGGCCGTTAATGGGCCCGATATGACATTGGGCCACATATGGCCCATGGTTTACGTCCGGCGTTAACAGGCCGAAAATGACAACAGGCCGAAAGTGGCCCAAAGCTATAGTGGGCCTCTAACAGGCCGAATGTCAGACATGGCCGAATATGACCCAAATCCTTCACGGTCGTTTATGGGCCGAAAGTTTTGATGGCCTGTAAATGGGCCCGAATGAAGCCGGAGCTTTAACAGGACGGAAATACACCGGGCCGTAATCCGGCCCAATTACTTAGCGGACTGTTAACGGGCCAGAACTGACCATGGGCCGCGTTGATGACAAGTTTAGGACAGGTCGTTGACGAGCCGATTTGACAGAGAATGTTGGGCCTTTAGCTGGGCCGGCCCATTATTGTCTGCAGAATCTTGTGGGCCTTTAGCTGGGCCGGCCCATTGTGGTCCGCAAAATCTTGTGGACCTTTAGCTGGGCCGGCCCATTATGGTCTGCAAAATCGTGTGGGCCTTTAGCTGGGCCGGCCCATTATGGTCCGCTAAATTTTGTGGGCCTTTAGCTGGGCCGGCCCATTATGGTCTGCTAAATCTTATGGGCCTTCGGTTGGGCCGGCCCATTTAAACTTTGTGGGCCACTTTTGGGCCGGTCCACGTGTCAACATATCATAGGCCCATCTCGACCGTTGGATGAGTGACACCTGTGCCAACGCGGAGCTAACGCGTTGATCCGTCAGCCAATGAGAATTTTACACGTGGAAAATCGGCATTGGTCGTGGCTGTTAACGGGTTATCGGATCCAAAATCCGACCCGATAGCTTAACGGCGTTCCGTTACGGTGGATGCCACGTGTCGGTCACCCTTGACGAAAGCACTTCTGTGACGCGTGATTTATCATCATGGAAGTGGACACTTCCGTGATGATAATTTTGGCAATGTCATGGAACACTTCTACGACAGCACATGTATGACTATCTTGATTCTGTCATAAATTTGTCATGGATGTACATGCATGACAGAAAACGCGACCTACTGTGACAAACACGTATCATCACGGAAGTGTATTTTTTTTCTAGTGATGTATATGACATGAAGAAAGCAATAGCAATAAAACTTAACGATCATTATGCTGAGCTAACGGATGGGTCTTGTCCATCACATCATTCTCCTAATGATGTGATCCCGTTCATCAAATGACAACACATGTCTATGGTTAGGAAACTTAACCATCTTTGACTAACGAGCTAGTCTAGTAGAGGCTTACTAGGGACACTGTGTTTTGTATATGTATCCACACATGTATCAAGTTTTCGGTTAATACAATTCTAGCATGAATAATAAACATTTATCATGATATAAGGAAATATAAAATAACAACTTTATTATTGCCTCTAGGGCATATTTCCTTCACTTAAGTCATAGAAAAACTTTTTTCTTTTGCTGGTATGTGAAACTAGATGGTATATATTTAGCAACAATGTAATTAGCATAATCAGCATACCATGGAGTATTACGAGAAGCATTTATGACAGCTAATTGCTCATCAGGAAAGCTATCATTAATAGGCAGTGGGTCATCAAGAACATTTCCTAACCTAGACAAGGTGTCTGCAACGGGGTTCTCAGCTCCATTTCTATCAATAATATGCAAATCAAATTCTTGTAACAAGAGAATCCATCTAATAAGTCTAGGTTTAGCATCTTTCTTTTCCATAAGATATTTAATAGCAGCATGATTAGTGTGAACAGTTACTTTGGAATCAACAATATAAGATCTGAACTTATCACAAGCAAAAACAACTGCTAAAAATTCTTTTTCAGTAGTAGCATAATTTCTCCGGGCACTGTCTAGAGTTTTACTAGCATAATGGATAACATTGAATTTCTTATCAACTCTTTGCCCTAGAACACCACCAACAGCATAATCACTAGCATCACACATAATTTCAAAGGGTAAATTCCAATCAGGTGGTTGAACAACAGGTGTAGAAATCAAGGCTTTCTTAAGTATTTCAAATGTTTCTACACAATCATCATCCAAAACAAAAGGAACATCTTTTTGCAAGAGATTGGTGAGAGGCCTAGAAATTTTAGAGAAGTCTTTAATAAACCTCCTATAGAAACGAGCATGACCAAGGAAACTTCTTATACCTTTGATATCTGTAGGACACGACATTTTTTCAATAGCATCTACGTTAGCTTTATCAACTTCAATACCTCTTTCAGAGATTTTATGCCCCAAGACAATACCTTCATTAACCATAAATTGGCACTTCTCCCAATTCAAGACAAGATTAGTTTCTTCACATCTCTGCAAAACTCGATCAAGGTTGCTCAAGCAATCATCAAAAGAAGTTCCGTAAATGGAGAAATCATCCATGAAAACCTCAACAATATTTTCACAAAAGTCAGAGAATATAGCAGTCATACATCTTTGAAAGGTAGTAGGTGCATTGCATAAACCAAAAAGCATACGTCTATAGGCAAAGGTACCAAAAGGGCATGTAAAAGTAGTTTTTTCTTGGTCCTCATTTGACACAGGTATTTGAGAGAAACCAGAATAACCATCTAGAAAGCAAAAATGTGTATGTTTGGATAGTCTTTCTAGCATTTGATCAATAGAAGGTAGAGGGTAATGATCTTTCTAGTAGCTTTGTTTAATTTGCGAAAATCAATTACCATTCTATAACCTGTAACAATTCTTTGTGGAATCAATTCATTCTTATCATTAGGAACAACAGTAATACCTCCCTTCTTAGGGACACAATGAAAATCAATTATACCTGCCTCCAGAAGCTTTAGTATTTCATTTCTTACCACTTCTTTCATCTTAGGATTTAAACGTGTTGATGATCAACCATTGGTTTAGCATCAGGCTCCAAATTAATTTTGTGCTGACATAGAGTGAGACTAATGCCCTTAAGATCATCAAGAGTATATCCAATAGCAACACGGTGCTTCTTCAGACTTTTCAATAATTTCTTTTCTTCATGCTCTGAAAGGTTAGCACTAATAATAACAGGATATATCTTCTTTTCATCAAGATAAGCATATTTCAAAGTATCAGGTAATTGTTAAGCTCAAACACAGGATCACCCTTGGGTGGAGGAGGATCCCCGAGGATTTCAACAGGCAAATTGTGTTTCAAAAGAGGCCCTTGATTAAAGAATACTTCATCTATTTCTCTTTTCTTTCATTCATAGACAAATCATTTTCATGGTCTAGCAAATATTGTTCTAAAGGATCAGCAGGAGGCACGGCAATACAAGCAAGGCCAATAATTTCATCCTTACTAGGCAATTCTTTATCATGAGGTTGTCTATGAAATTAAGAGAAATTAAAATCATGAGACATATAACCTAAACCAACAGTAACAATATCTTTCTTGCAGTCTATCTTAGCATTAATAGTATTCAAGAAAGGTCTACCAAATATAATGGGACAAAAATTATCTTGTGGGGAACCCAGAACAAGAAAATCAGTAGGATATTTAATTTTTCCACACAAGACTTCAACATCTCTTACAATCCCAATTGGTGATATAGTATCTCTATTGGCAAGCTTAATAGTAACATCAATATCTTCTATCTCAGCAGGTGCAATTTCATTCATAATTTCTTGGTACAGGGTATAAGGAATTGCACTCACACTAGCACCTACATCACATAAGCCATGATAACAATGATATCCTATTTCAACAGAAACAACAGGCATGCCAACAACAGGTCTATGTTTATCTTCAGTAACAAGTGCAATTTCATTCATAATTTCTTGATACAGGGTATAAGGAATTGCACTCACACTAGCACCTACGTCACATAAGCCATGATAACAATGATCTCCTATTTCATCTATTTCCCTTCTTTCATTCATAAACATATCATTTTCATGGTCTAGCAAATATTGTTCTAAAGAATCAGTAGGAGGCACGGCAATAGAAGCAAGACCAATAATTTCATCCTTACTAGGCAATTCTTTATCATGAGGTTGTCTACGAAATTTAGGGAAATTAAAATCATGAGATATATCCCTAAACCGACAGTAACAATATCTTTCTTGCTGTCTATCTTAGCATGAACAGTATTCAAGAAAGGTCTACCAAATATAATGGGACAAAAGTCATCTTGTGGGGAGGCAAGAACAAGAAAATCAGTAGGGTATTTTATTTTCCCACACAAGACTTAAACATCTCTAACAATCCCAATGGGTGATATAGTATCTCTATTGGCAAGCTTAATAGTAACATCAATATCTTCTATCTCAGCAGGTGCAATATCATTCATAATTTCTTTATATAAAGTAAAAGGAATTGCACTCACACTGGCACCCACATCACATAAGCCATGATAACAATGATCTCCTATTTTAACAGAAACAATAGGCATGCCAACAACGGGTCTATGTTTATCTTTATTATCGGGTCTAGCAACAGCTTCATCACAGAAATAAATAACATGCCCATCAATATTATCAACCAAGAGATCTTTAACCATAGCAATACTAGGTTCAACTTTAATTTGTTCAGGGGGTGTAAGTGTTCTAGTATAACTCTTACGAACCACAGTTGAATCTTTAGCATGTTCCTTTATTCTAACAGGGAAAGGTGGTTTCTCAATATAAGCAGTAGGAACAATAGGATCAACATTATAAGTAATAGTCTCTTCTTCAACTTTAATAAGGTATAATACTTTAACTTTAATGGGAGGATGATATTTAAACCACTTCTCCTTAGGGAGATCAACATGAGTAGCAAAAGATTCACAGAAAGAAGCTACTATCTCAGAGTCAAGTCCATATTTAGTGATAAATTCACGAAAAGCATCGGTATCCATAAAAGATTTAACACAATCAAACTTAAGGTTTATACCTGACTCCTTACCTTCGTCGAGTTCCCAATCTTCAGAGTTGCATTTAATTATTTCCAATAAATCCCATTTGAATTCAATATCCTTCTTCATAAAAGAACCAGTACAAGAAGTATCGAGCATGGATCGATCATTATGAGAAAGCCGAGCATAAAAATTTTGAATAATAATTTCTCTTGAGAGCTCATGATTGGGGCATGAATATAACATTGACTTAAGCCTCCCCCAAGCTTGAGCGATACTTTCTCCTTCACGAGGCCAAAAATTATATATATATCTATATCTATATCTATATTTATATATATATATATATATATAATTCCAATCACGATGAACCAGATGCTTAGGATAAAACTTCTGATGAAATTCCAATTTCAGTCGGTTGTAGTTCCAAGATCCAATATCATCACATAGCCTATACCATGTTAATGTCTTTCCCTTCAAAGATAAAGGGAAGACCTTCTTCTTGACAACATCCTCGGCCAAACCTGTAAGCTTAAATAATCCACAAACTTCATCCACATAGATTAGGTGCATATCAGGATGTAATGTTCCATCTCCTGCATAAGGATTAGCTAGTAGTTTCTCTATCAAACCCGAAGGAATTTCATAATAAATATTTTCAGTAGGTTCAGTAGGTTGAGGAGCAACTCTTTGCTCTACCGATCGAGGTGAAGATACCCTGAACAAGCCTCTTAAAGGATTATTTTCCATAGTAACAAGTCACAGTAAATTTCAGCGCACTATATAAATGTTTCCTTACCAAATTCCACTTACCAAAGGCGCTCCACTCCACGGCAACGACGCCAGAAAAGAGTATTGATGACCCACAAGTATAGGGGATCTATCGTAGTTCTTTCAATAAGTAAGAGTGTCAAACCCAATGAGGAGCAGAAGGAAATAACAAGCGGTTTTCAGTAAGGTATTCTCTGCAGGCACTGAAATTATCGATAACAGATAGTTGTGTGATAAGATAATTCATAACGGGTAACAAGTAACAAAAGTAACAAAGGTGCAGAAAGGTGGCCCAATCCTTTTTGTAGCAAAGGACAAGCCTGGACGAACTCTTATATAAAGCAAAGCACTCCGGAGGACACATGGGAATTACTGTCAAGCTAGTTTTCATCATGCTCATATGATTCGTGTTTGTTACTTTGATAATTTGATATGTGGGTGGACTGCTGCTTGGGTGTTGTCCTTCCTTGTACAAGCCTCCCACTTATGATTAACCCCTCTCGCAAGCATCCGCAACTACAAAAGAAGAATTAAGATAAATCTAACCATAGCATGAAACATATGGATCCAAATCAGCCCCTTACGAAGCAACGCATAAACTAGGGTTTAAGCTTCTGTCACTCTAGCAACCCATCATCTACTTATTACTTCCCAATGCCTTCCCCTAGGCCCAAATCATGGTGAAGTGTCATGTAGTAGACATTCACATAACACCACTAGTGGAAAGACAACATACATCTCATCAAAATATCGAACGAATACCAAATTCACATGATTACTTATAACAAGACTTCTCCCATGTCCTCAGGAACAAACGTAACTACTCGCAAAGCATGTTCATGTTCATAATCAGAGGAGTATTAATTATCATTAAGGATCTGAACATATGATCTTCCACCAAATAAACCAACTAGCGTCAACTACAAGGAGTAATCAACACTACTAGCAACCCACAGATACCAATCTGAGGTTTTGAGACAAAGATCAGATACAATAGATTAGCTAGGGTTTGAGAGGAGATGGTGCTGGTGAAGATGTTGATGGAGAGTGACCCCTCTCGATGAGAGGATCGATGGTGATGACGATGGCAATGATTTCCCCCTCCCGGAGGGATGATTCCCCGGCAGAACAGCTCCGCCGAAGCCCTAGATTGGTTCTGCCTAGGTTCCGCCTCGAGACGGCGGCGCTTCGTCCCAAAAGCTTCCTTCTGATTTTTTCCAGGTCAAAACACATCATATAGCAGAAGATGGGCATCGGGGGCCTGCCAGGTGGCCCACAAGGCAGGGGGCGCCCAAGGGGGTAGGGCGCGCCCCCGCCCTTGGGGATGGCAGGTGCTACCTCTTGAGCACTGCGTTGGTTTTCCCTTGAAGAGAAAGGGTGATGCAACAAAGTAGCGTAAGTATTTCCCTCAATTTTTGAGAACCAAGGTATCAATCCAGTAGGAGGCTACGCGCGAGTCCCTCGCACCTACACAAAACAAATAAATCCTCGCAACCAACGCGATAAGGGGTTGTCAATCCGTACACGGTCACTTACGAGAGTGAGATCTGATAGATATGATAGAATAATATTTTTGGTATTTTTATGATAAAGATGCAAAATAAAATAAAAGGCAAAGGAAATAACTAAGTGTTGGAAGATTAATATGATGAAGATAGGCCCGGGGGCCATAGGTTTCACTAGTGGCTTCTCTCAAGAGCATAAGTATTTTACGGTGGGTGAACAAATTAATGTTGATCAATTGACAGAATTGAGCATAGTTATGAGAATATCTAGGCATGATCATGTATATAGGCATCACGTCCGAGACAAGTAGACCGACTCCTGCCTGCATCAACTACTATTACTCCAGACATCGACCGCTATCCAGCATGCATCTAGAGTATTAAGTTCATAAGAACAGAGTAACGCCTTAAGCAAGATGACATGATGTAGAGGGATAAATTCATGCAATATGATAAAAAAACCCATCTTGTTATCCTTGATGGCAACAATACAATACGTGCCTTGCTGCCCCTACTGTCACTGGGAAAGGACACCGCAAGAATGAACCCAAAGCTAAGCACTTCTCCCATTGCAAGAAAGATCAATCTAGTAGGCAAAACCAAACTGATAATTCGAAGAGACTTGCAAAGATAACCAATCATACATAAAAGAATTCAGAAGATTCAAATATTGTTCATAGATAAACTTGATCATAAACCCACAATTCATCGGTCTCAACAAACACACCGCAAAAGAAGATTACATCGAATAGATCTCCACGAGAGAGGGGGAGAAGATTGTATTGAGATCCAAAAAGAGAGAGAAAGCCATCTAGCTAATAACAATGGACCCGAAGGTCTGAGGTAAACTACTCACACTTCATCGGAGAGGCTATGGTGTTGATGTAGAAGCCCTCCTATTGGGGAATGTAGCAGAAATTCAAAATTTTCTACGCATCACCAAGATCAATCTATGGAGTTTACTAGCAACGAGAGGGCAGGAGTGCATCTACATACCCTTGTAGATCGCGAGCGGAAGCGTTCAAGAGAACGGGGTTGATGGAGTCGTACTCGTCGTGATCCAAATCACCGATGATCCTAGCGCCGAACGGACGGCACCTCCGCGTTCAACACACGTACGGAGCAGCGACGTCTCCTCCTTCTTGATCCAGCAAGGGGGGAGGAGAGGTTGATGGAGATCTAGCAGCACGACGGCGTGGTGGTGGAAGTAGCGGGATCCCGGCAGGGCTTCGCCAAGCGCAAGCGGGGAGGAAGAGGTGTCACGGGAGGGAGAGGGAGGCGCCAGGGCTTGGATTTTGCTGCCCTCCCTTCCCCCCACTATATATAGGGCCAAGGGAGAGGGGGGGCGCAGCCTTGGCCCTTCCTCCAAGGAAGGGTGCGGCCAGGGAGGAGTCCTTCCCCCCCAAGGCACCTCGGAGGTGCCTTCCCCCTTTAGGACTCTCCGTTTATCTTATCTCTTGGCACATGGGCCTCTTGGGGCTGGTTCCCTTGGCCCATATAGGCCAAGGCGCACCCCCCACAGCCCATGTGGCCCCCCGGGGGCTGGTGGACCCCTTGGTGGACCCCCGGACCCCTTTCGGCACTCCCGGTACAATACCGATAAAGTGCGAAACTTTTCTGGCGACCAAAATAAGACTTCCCATATATAAATCTTTACCTCCGGACCATTCCGGAACTCCTCGTGACGTCCGGGATCTCATCCGGGACTCCGAACAACTTTCGGGTTACCGCATACTAATATCTCTATAACCCTAGCGTCACCGAACCTTAAGTGTGTAGACCCTACGGGTTCGGGAGACATGCAGACATGACCGAGACGACTCTCCGGTCAATAACCAACAGCGGGATCTGGATACCCATGTTGGCTCCCAGATGCTCCTCGATGATCTCATCGGATGAACCACGATGTCGAGGATTCAATCAATCCCATATACAATTCCCTTTGTCAATCGGTATGTTACTTGCCCGAGATTCGATCGTCGGTATCCCGATACCTTGTTCAATCTCGTTACCGTCAAGTCTCTTTACTCGTTCCGTAACACATCATCCCGTGATCAACTCCTTGGTCACATTGTGCACATTATGATGATGTCCTACCGAGTGGGCCCAGAGATACCTCTCCGTTTACACGGAGTGACAAATCCCAGTCTCGATTCGTGCCAACCCAACAGACACTTTCGGAGATACCTGTAGTGCACCTTTATAGCCACCCAGTTACGTTGTGACGTTTGGTACACCCAAAGCATTCCTACGGTATCCGGGAGTTGCACAATCTCATGGTCTAAGGAAATGATACTTGACATTAGAAAAGCTCTTAGCAAACGAACTACACGATCTTGTGCTAGGCTTAGGATTGGGTCTTGTCCATCACATCATTCTCCTAATGATGTGATCCCGTTATGAACGACATCCAATGTCCATGGTCAGGAAACCGTAACCATCTATTGATCAACGAGCTAGTCAACTAGAGGCTTACTAGGGACATGGTGTTGTCTATGTATCCACACATGTATCTGAGTTTCCTATCAATACAATTCTAGCATGGATAATAAACGATTATCATGAACAAGGAAATATAATAATAACCTATTTATTATTGCCTCTAGGGCATATTTCCAACAGTCTCCCACTTGCACTAGAGTCAATAATCTAGTTCACATCACCATGTGATTAACACTGACAGGTCACATCACCATGTGACCAACATCCAAAGAGTTTACTAGAGTCAACAATCTAGTTCACATCACTATGTGATTAACACTCAATGAGTTCTGGTTTGATCATGTTATGCTTGTGAGAGAGGTTATTTAGTCAACGGGTCTGAACCTTTCAGATCCGTGTGTGCTTTACGAATATCTATGTCATCTTGTGGATGCTACCACGCGCTACTTGGAGCCATTTCAAATAACTGCTCTACTATACGAATCCGGTTTACTACTCAGAGTCATCCAGATTAGTGTCAAAGTTCGCATCGACGTAACCCTTTACGACGAACTCCTTTTCACCTCCATAATCGAGAAAATTCCTTAGTCCACTAGGTACTAAGGATAAGTTCGACCGCTGTCATGAGATCCTTTCCCGGATCACTATTGTACCCTCTTGACCAACTCATGGCAAGGCACACTACATGTGCGGTACACAACATAGCATACTATAGAGCCTACGTCTAAAGCATAGGGGACGACCTTCGTCCTTTCTCTCTCTTCTGCTGTGGTCAGGTCTTGAGTCTTACTCAATACTCACACCTTGTAACACAGTCAAGAACTCCTTCTTTGCTGATCTATTTTGAACTCTTTCAAAATCGTGTCAAGGTGTGTGTTCTTTGAAAGTATCATCAGGCGTCTTGATCTATCTCTATAGATCTTGATGCCCAATATGTAAGCAGCTTTATCCAGGTCTTCCTTTGAAAAACTCCTTTCAAACAACCCTTTATGCTTTCCAGAAATCTTACATCATTTCGGATCAACAATATGTCATTCACATATACTTATCAGAAATGTTGTAGCGCTCCCACTCACTTTATTGTAAATACAAGTTTCTAACAAACTTTGTATAAACCCAAAAACTTTGATCACTCCATCAAAGCGTATATTCTGACTCCGAGATGCTTGCTCTAGTCCTTGGAAGGATCGCTGGAGCTAGCATACCTTTTTAGCATCCTTAGGATCGACAAAACCTTTCTGATTGTATCACATACAACCTTTCCTTACGAAAACTGGTAAGGAGACTTATTTTGACATCCATCTGCCAGATTTCATAAATGCAGCTAATGCTAACATGATTCCGACGGACTTAAGCATCGCTACGGATGAGAAAATCTCATCGTAGTCAACTCCTTGAACTTGTGAAAATACACTTTGCCACAAGTCGAGCTTCATAGACGGTAACATTACCGTCCATGTCCGTCTTCTTCTTAAAGATACATTTATCTCGGATTTCATGGCTTCTAACCATTTGTCGAAATATGGGCCCACCATCGCTTCTCCATAGCTCGTAGGTTCATTGTTGTCTAACAACATGACTTTCAAGACAGGATCACGTACTACTCTGAAGTATTACGCATCCTCGTCGTCCTACGAGGTTTGGTAGTGACTTGATCCGAAGTTTCATGATCACCATCATAAGCTTCCACTTCAATTGGTGTAGGTGCCACAGGAACAACTTCCTGTGCCCTGCTACACACTAGTTGAAGTGTCGGTTCAATAACCTTATCAAGTCTCCACCATCCTCCCACTCAATTCTTTCGAGAGAAACTTTTCCTCGAGAAATGACCTGTCTCTAGAAGCAATTACTTTTGCTTCCAGATCTGAAATAGGAGGTACACCCAACTATTTTGGGTTTTCTATGAAGATGCATTTATCCGCTTTAGGTTCGAGCTTATCAGCCTGAAACTTTTTCACATAAGCATCGCAACCCCAAACTTTTAAGAAACGACAACTCAGGTTTCTCTAAACGGTGTCGTCTCAACGGAATTGCGTGGTGCCCCTTTTAAAGTGAATGTGGTTGTCTCTAATGCCTAACCCATAAACGATAGTGGTAATTCGATAAGAAACATCATGGTATGCACCATATCCAATAGGGTGCAGCTATGATGTCCGGACACACCATCACACTATGGTGTTCCAGGCAGTATTAATTGTGAAACACTTTCCACAATGTCTCAATTGTGTGCCAAACTCGTAACTCAGATATCTCTATGATCATATCATAGACATTTTATCCTTTTGTCACGACGATCTTCAACTTCACTCTGAAATTACTTGAACCTTTCAATAACTCAGACTTGTGTTTCATCAAGTAAATACACTCAGCATCTACTCAAATCATCTGTGAAGTAAGAACATAACGATATCCACTGCATGCCTCAGCACTCATTGGACTGCATACATCAAAATGTATTACTTCCAATAAGTTGCTCTCTTGTTCCATCTTACTGAAAACGAGGCCTTTCAGTCATCTTGCCCATGTGGTATGATTTGCATGTCTCAAGTGATTCAAAATCAAGTGAGTCCAAACGATCCATCTGCATGGAGTTTCTTCATGCATATATACCAATAGACATGGTTCGCATGTCTCAATCCTTTCAAAAAATGACTGAGTCCAAAGATCCATCTACATGGAGCTTCTTCATGCGTTCTATACCAGTATGACTCAAATGGCAGTGCCACAAGTATGTGGTACTATCATTACTATTTTATATCTTTTGGCACGAACATGTGTATCACTGCGATCGAGATTCATTTTAGGTGCAAGACCATTGAAGGTATTATTCAAATAAACAGAGTAACCATTATTCTCCTTAAATGAATAACCGTATTGCGATAAACATAATCCAATCATGCTCAACGCAAACACCAAATCTCGATGGTAGAGGGAGCATGCGATGCTTGATCACATCAACCTTGGAAACATTTCCAACACATATCGTCATCTCACCTTTAGCTAGTCTCCGTTTATTCCGCAGCTTTTATTTCGAGTTACTACCACTTAGCAACCGAACCGGTATCTAATACCCTGGTGCTGCTAGGAGTACTAGTAAAGTACACATTCATATAACGTATATCCAATATACTTCTGTCGACCTTGCCTGCCTTCTCATCTACCAAGTATCTAGGGTAGTACAGCTTCAGTGACCGTTCCCCTCATTACAGAAGCACTTAGTCTCGGGTTTGGGTTCAACCTTGGGATTCTTCACTAGAGCAGCAACTGATTTGCCGTTTCATGAAGTATCCCTTCTTGCCCTTGCCCTTCTAGAAACTAGTGGTTTTACTAACCATCAACAATTGATGCTCCTTCTTGATTTCTACTTTTGCGGTGTCAATCATCGCGAGTTGCTCAAGGATCATCATCTATCCTTGATATTTATAGTTCATCACGAAGCTCTAATAGCTTGGTGGCAGTGATTATGGAGAACCATCACTATCTCATCTGGAAGATTAACTCCCACTCGATTCAAGTGATCATAGTACTCAGACAATCTGAGCACATGCTCAACGATTGAGCTTTTCTCCCTTAGTTTGCAGGCTTAAGAAACTTGTCAGGGGTCTCATACCTCTTGACGTGGGCACTAGTCTGAAATCCCAATTTCAGTCTTCGGAACATCTCATATGTTCTGCGACGTTTCAAAAACGTCTTTGGTACCACAATTCTAAACCGTTAGCATTACGCACTGAACTATCACGTAGTTATCAAACGTGTATGTCAGATGTTTCGCAACATCTACAGACGACGCTGAGGTTCAGCACACCGAGCGGTGCATTAAGGACATAAGCCTTCTGTGTAGCAATGAGGACAATCCTCAGTTTATGGACCCAGTCCACATAATTGCTACTACCAGCTTTCAACTAAATTTTATCTAGGAACGTATTTTAAACAGTAGAACTAAAGCGTATGACATAATTCGCAAAGACCTTTTGACTATGTTCATGATAATGAAGTTTATCTGATTATTGAACTCCCACTCAGATAGACATCCCTCTAGTCATCTAAGCGATACATGATCCGAGTCAAACTAGGCCGTGTCCGATCATCACGTGAGACGGACTAGTCATCATCGGTGAACATCTCCATGTTGATCGTATCTTCTATACGACTCATGCTCGACCTTTCGGTCTCTTGTGTTCCGAGGCCATGTTTGTACATGCTAGGCCTGTCAAGTCAACCTAAGTGTTTTGCATGTGTTCCGAGGCCATGTCTGTACATGCTAGGCTCGTCAACACCCGTTGTATTCGAACGTTAGAATCTATCACACCCGATCATCACGTGGTGCTTCGAAACAACGAACCTTCGCAACGGTGCACAGTTAGGGGGGACACGTCTCTTGAAATTTTAGTGAGGGATCATCTTACTTACTACCGTCATTCTAAGCAAATAAGATGCATAACATGATAAACATCACATGCAATCAAATAGTGACATGATATGGCCAATATCATTTTGCTCCTTTGATCTCCATCTTCGGGGCACCATGATCATCTTTGTCACTGGCATGACACCATGATCTCCATCATCATGATCTCCATCATTGTGTCTTCATGAAGTTGTCACGCCAACGATTACTTCTACTTCTATGGCTAACGCGCTTAGCAATAAAGTAAAGTAATTTACATGGCGTTATTCAATGACACGCAGGTCATACAAAAAATAAAGACAACTCCTGTGGCTCGTGCCGGTTGTCATACTCATCGACATGCAAGTCATGATTCCTATTACAAGAATATGATCAATCTCATACATCACATATATCATTCATCACATCTTCTGGCCATACCACATCACATAGCACATGCTGCAAAAACAAGTTAGACGTCCTCTAATTGTTGTTGCATGTTTTACGTGGCTGCTATGGGATTCTAGCAAGAACGTTTCTTACCTACGCAAAAGCCACAACGTGATATGCCAATTTCTATTTACCCTTCATAAGGACCCTTTTCATCGAATCCGATCCGACTAAAGTGGGAGAGACAGACACCCGCTAGCCACCTTATGCAACTAGTGCATGTCAGTCGGTGGAACCTGTCTCACGTAAGCGTACGTGTAAGGTCGGTCTGGGCCGCTTCATCCCACAATGCCGCCGAAACAAGATAAGACTAGTAACGGCAAGTAAATTGACAAAATCGACGCCCACAACTACTTTGTGTTCTACACGTGCATAGAAACTACGCATAGACCGAGCTCTGATACCACTGTTGGGGAACGTAGCAGAAATTCAAAATTTTCTACGCATCACCAAGATCAAACTATGGAGTTTACTAGCAACGAGAGGGAAGGAGTGCATCTACATACCCTTGTAGATCGCGAGCGGAAGCGTTCAAGAGAACGGGGTTGATGGAGTCGTACTCGTCGTGATCCAAATCACCGATGATCCTAGCGCCAAACGGACGGCACCTCCGCGTTCAACACACGTACGGAGCAGCGACGTCTCCTCCTTCTTGATCCAGCAAGGGGGGAGGAGAGGTTGATGGAGATCCAGCAGCACGACGGCGTGGTGGTGGAAGTAGCAGGATCCCGGCAGGGCTTCGCCAAGCGCAAGCGGGGAGGAAGAGGTGTCACGGGAGGGAGAGGGAGGCGCCAGGGCTTGGATTTTGCTGCCCTCCCTTCCCCCCACTATATATAGGGCCAAGGGAGAGGGGGGCGCAGCCTTGGCCCTTCCTCCAAGGAAGGGTGCGGCCAGGGAGGAGTCCTTCCCCCCCCCAAGGCACCTCGGAGGTGCCTTCCCCCTTTAGGACTCTCCGTTTATCTTATCTCTTGGCACATGGGCCTCTTGGGGCTGGTTCCCTTGGCCCATATAGGCCAAGGCGCACCCCCCACAGCCCATGTGGCCCCCCGGAGGCTGGTGGACCCCTTGGTGGACCCCCGGACCCCTTTCGGCACTCCCGGTACAATACCGATAAAGTGCGAAACTTTTCCGGCGACCAAAATAAGACTTCCCATATATAAATCTTTACCTCCGGACCATTCCGGAACTCCTCATGACGTCCGGGATCTCATCCGGGACTCCGAACAACTTTCGGGTTACCGCATACTAATATCTCTATAACCCTAGCGTCACCGAACCTTAAGTGTGTAGACCCTACGGGTTCGGGAGACATGCAGACATGACCGAGACGACTCTCCGGTCAATAACCAACAGCGGGATCTGGATACCCATGTTGGCTCCCACATGCTCCTCGATGATCTCATCGGATGAACCACAATGTCGAGGATTCAATCAATCCCGTATACAATTCCCTTTGTCAATCGGTATGTTACTTGCCCGAGATTCGATCGTCGGTATCCCGATACCTTGTTCAATCTCGTTACCGGCAAGTCTCTTTACTCGTTCCGTAACACATCATCCCGTGATCAACTCCTTGGTCACATTCTGCACATTATGATGATGTCCTACCGAGTGGACCCAGAGATACATCTCCGTTTACACGGAGTGACAAATCCCAGTCTCGATTCGTGCCAACCCAACAGACACTTTCGGAGATACCTGTAGTGCACCTTTATAGCCACCCAGTTACGTTGTGACGTTTGGTACACCCAAAGCATTCCTACGGTATCTGGGAGTTGCACAATCTCATGGTCTAAGGAAATGATACTTGACATTAGAAAAGCTCTTAGCAAACGAACTACACAATCTTGTGCTAGGCTTAGGATTGGGTCTTGTCCATCACATCATTCTCCTAATGATGTGATCCCGTTATCAACAACATCCAATGTCCATGGTCAGGGAACCGTAACCATCTATTGATCAACGAGCTAGTCAACTAGAGGCTTACTAGGGACATGGTGTTGTCTATGTATCCACACATGTATCTGAGTTTCCTATCAATACAATTCTAGCATGGATAATAAACGATTATCATGAACAAGGAAATATAATAATAACCTATTTATTATTGCCTCTAGGGCATATTTCCAACACCTCCGTGATGGGTGCCCCCTCCGGCGGAGCTCCGAAACAGGCCCCAAGATGGGATCTCGTGGGTACAGAAGGTTGCCGCGGTGGAATTAGGTTTTTGGCTCAGTATCTGATCGTTTGGGGGTATGTAGGTATATATAGGAGGAAGGAGTACGTCAGTGGAGCAACATGGGGCCCACGAGGGTGGAGGGCGCGCCCTAGGGGGGTAGGCGTGCCCCCCTACCTCATGGCTTCCTCTTTGATTTCTTGACGTAGGGTCCAAGTCTCCTGGATCATGTTCGTTCCGAAAATCACGTTCCCGAAGGTTTCATTCCGTTTGGACTCCGTTTGATATTCTTTTTCTGCAAAACTCTGAAATAGGCAAAAACAGCAATTCTGGGTTGGGCCTCCGGTTAATAGGTTAGTCCCAAAAATAATATAAAAGTGGATAATAAAGCCCAATAATGTCCAAAACAGAAGATAATATAGCATGGAGCAATCAAAAATTATAGATACGTTGGAGACGTATCAAGCATCCCCAAGCTTAATTCATGCTCGTCCTCGAGTAGGTAAATGATAAAAACAGAATTTTTGATGCGGAGTGCTAATTGGCATAATTTCAGTGTAATTCTTCTTAATTGTGGTATGAATATTCAGATCCGAAAGATTCAAGATAAAAGTTCATATTGACATAAAAATAATAATACTTCAAGCATACTAACTAAGCAATTATGTCCTCTCAAAATAACATGGCCAAAGAAAGTTCATCCCTACAAAATCATATAGTTTAGTCATGCTCCATTTTCGTCACACAAGAATGCTCTCATCATGCACAACCCCGATGACAAGCCAAGCAATTGTTTCATACTTTAGTAATCTCAAACTTTTTCAACCTTCACGCAATACATGAGCGCGAGCCATGGATATAGCACTATGGGTGGAATAGAATATGATGATGGGGGTTATGTGGAGAAGACAAAAAAGGAGAAAGTCTCACATCAACGAGGCTAATCAATGAGCTATGGAGATGCCCATCGATTGATGTTAATGCAAGGAGTAGGGATTGCCATGCAAGGGATGCACTAGAGCTATAAATATATGAAAGCTCAACAAAAGAAACTAAGTGGGTGTGCATCCAACATGCTTGCTCACGAAGACCTAGGGCACTTGAGGAGGCCCATTGTTGGAATATACAAGCCAAGTTCTATAATGAAAAATTCCCACTAGTATATGAAAGTGACAAAACAAGAGACTCTCTATCATGAAGATTATGGTGCTACTTTGAAGCACAAGTGTGGTAAAAGGATAGTAACATTGTCCCTTCTCTCTTTTTCTCTCATTTTTTGGGCCTTCTCTTTTTTTTATGGCCTTTCTCTATTTTTTTTTATTCCTCACTTGGGACAATGCTCTAGAAAATGATGATCATCACACTTCTATTTATTTACAACTCAATGATTACAACTCGATACTAGAACAAAGTATGACTCTATATGAATGCCTCCGGCGGTGTACCGGGATATGCAATGAACCAAGAGTGACATGTATGAAAGAATTATGAAGGGTGGCTTTGCCACAAATACTATGTCAACTACATGATCATGCAAAGCAATATGACAATGATGAACGTGTCATGATAAACGGGATGGTGTAAAGTTGCATGGCAATATATCTCGGAATGGCTATGAAAATGCCATAATAGGTAGGTATGGTGGCTGTTTTGAGGAAGATATAAGGAGGTTTATGTGTGAAAGAGCGTATCATATCACGGGGTTTCGATGCACTGGCGAAGTTTGCACCAACTCTCAATGTGAGAAAGGGCAATGCATGGTACCGAAGAGGCTAGCAATGGTGGAAAGGTGAGAGTGCATATAATCCATGGACTCAACATTAGTCATAAAGAACTCACATACTTATTGCAAAAATCTACAAGTCATCAAAAACCAAGCACTACGCGCATGCTCCTAGGGGGATAGATTGGTAGGAAAAGACCATCGCTCGTCCCCGACCGCCACTCATAAGGAGGACAATCAAAGAACACCTCATGTTTCAAATTTGTTACATAACGTTTACCATACGTGCATGCTACAGGACTTGCAAACTTCAACACAAGTATTTCTCAAATTCACAACTACTCAACTAGCACGACTTTAATATCACTACCTCCATATCTCAAAACAATCATCAAGCATCAAACTTCTCTTAGTATTCAACACACTCATAAGAAAGTTTTTACTAATCTTGAATACCTAGCATATTAGGATTTTTTAAGCAAATTACCTTGCTATTTAAGACTCTCAAAATAATCTCGATACCTAGTTCAATCTCGTTACCGGCAAGTCTCTTTACTCGTTCCGTAATACATCATCCCGCAACTAACTCATTAGTCACAATGCTTGCAAGGCTTATAGTGATGTGTATTATTGAGTGGGCACAGAGATACCTCTCCGACAATCGGAGTGACAAATCCTAATCTCGAAATACGCCAACCCAACAAGTACCTTTGGAAGCACCTGTAGAGCACCTTTATAATCACCCAGTTACGTTGTGACATTTGGTAGCACACAAAGTGTTCCTCCGGTAAACGGGAGTTGCATAATCTCATAGTCATAGGAACATGTATAAGTCATGAAGAAAGCAATAGCAACATACTAAACGATCGAGTGCTAAGCTAACGGAATGGGTCAAGTCAATCACATCATTCTCCTAATGATGGGATCCCGTTAATCAAATGACAACTCATGTCTATGGCTAGGAAACATAACCATCTTTGATCAACGAGCTAGTCAAGTAGAGGCATACTAGTGACACTTTGTTTGTCTATGTATTCACACATGTATCAAGTTTCCGGTTAATACAATTCTTGCATGAATAATAAACATTTATCATGATATAAGGAAATAAATAATAACTTTATTATTGCCTCTAGGGCATATTTCCTTCAGTCTCCCACTTGCACTAGAGTCAATAATCTAGTTCACATCGCCATGTGATTTAACATCAATAGTTCACATCACCATGTGATTAACACCCATAGTTCACATCGTCATGTGACCAACACCCAAAGGGTTTACTAGAGTCAGTAATCTATGTCACGTCGCTATGTGATTAACACCCAAAGAGTACTAAGGTGTGATCATGTTTTGCTTGTGAGATAATTTTAGTCAACGGGTCTGTCACATTCAGATCCGTAAATATTTTGCAAATTTCTATGTCTACAATGCTCTGCACGGAGCTACTCTAGCTAATTGCTCCCACTTTCAATATGTATCTAGACCGAGACTTAGAGTCATCTAGATTAGTGTCAAAACTTGCATCGATGTAACCCTTTACGACGAACATTTTGTCACTTCCATAATCGAGAAACATATCCTTATTCCACTAAGGATAATTTTGACCGCTGTCGAGTGATCTACTCCTAGATCACTATTGTACTCCCTTGCTAAAATCAGTGTAGGGTATGTTGGAAATATGCCCTAGAGGCAATAATAAATGGTTATTATTATATTTCTTTGTTCATGGTAATTGTCTATTGTTCATGCTATAATTGTGTTATCCGGAAATCGTAATGCATGTGTGAATACATAGACCACAACGTGTCCCTAGTAAGCCTCTAGTTGACTAGCTCGTTGATCAACAGATAGTCATGGTTTCCTGACTATGGACATTGGATGTCATTGATAACGGGATCACATCATTAGGAGAATGATGTGATGGACAAGACCCAGCATAGCTCAAAGATCGTGTAGTTCGTTTGCTAGAGCTTTTCCAATGTCAAGTATCTTTTCCTTGGACCATGAGATCGTGCAACTCCCGGATACCGTAGGAGTGCTTTGGGTGTGCCAAACGTCACAACACTGGGTGACTATAAAGGTACACTACGGGTATCACCGAAAGTGTCTGTTGGGTTGGCACGGATCGAGACTAGGATTTGTCACTCCGTATGACGGAGAGGTATCTCTGGGCCCACTCGGTAATGCATCATCATAATGAGCTCAATGTGACTAAGGCGTTAGTCACGGGATCATGCATTACGGTACGAGTAAAGAGACTTGCCGGTAACGAGATTGAACAAGGTATTGGGATACCGACGATTGAATCTCGGGCAAGTAACATACCGATTGACAAAGGGAATTGTATACGGGATTGATTGAATCCTCGACATCGTGGTTCATCCGATGAGATCATCGTGGAACATGTGGGAGCCAACATGGGTATCCAGATCCCGCTGTTGGTTATTGACCGGAGAGGCGTCTCGGTCATGTCTGCATGTCTCCCGAACCCGTAGGGTCTACACACTTAAGGTTCGGTGACGCTAGGGTTGTAGAGATATGAGTATGCGGAAACCCGAAAGTTGTTCGGAGTCCCGGATGAGATCCCGGACATCACGAGGAGTTTCGGAATGGTCCGGAGGTGAAGAATTATATATAGGAAAGTTCCGGGGGTTATCGGTATTGTACCGGGACCACCGGAAGGGTCCCGGGGGTCCACCGGGTGGGGCCACCTGTCCCGGAGGGCCCTATGGGCTGAATGTAGGGGAACGCGACAGAAAATGAAAATTTTCGGTATAGCGAGCACACCCAGGACCACTATGGAGACTGCATACAAGGTTTGATCTGATCCGTACCGACTCGATGCGCAGCGGAAGAAGAGTCGGTGTAGATCGTCGGTGCAGATCCCCGCAGCTAGGATTTACAACCTCCCAACCGCGAGGATGTACTCCCTCTCCGGACAGCCCTTCGGGAGGCGGTCGGACAGTCCCCCGGACAATGTCGCGGACAGCCCTTCGGGAGGAACCTCGAAACTCGGACGGAGACTCGGACAGCCCTTCGGGAGGACACTCGAACAGCCCCTTGGGCAAAAGATCAAAACTACAATCTCTCTACGGGGTTGCACACATACGGTGTCAGCTATCCGGCAGGGCTTCGCCGTCCAGAACTAGTTCCTGCCGAAACCCAGACAGCCTTACGGCTCTACGAAACTCTTTTCGTGGGAGGGAGAGAAGAAGCCAGATAATGCATGGCATGTGTATGAGAGCAAGGGATGAGGTTTGGGCTGCCCACTCCTCCTCTATTTATAGGAAAGCCAAGGGGTAGGGATGGCTCACGAAAAACCCAAAATGCCCATGCAAATGTCACACATGAAGGGCATAATGGGGAGTGAAGTGGAGCTCCATGGAGCCCCACACATGTGGCCGGCCAACCCCCTTGGGGGACCCCCATGAGGAGCATGCTTGGCCCCCAAGCCCTTCTAGAAGCCTTTTGGAAATATCCCAAAAGGTGACTCACCACAAAATATCCCAAAAAGCACTTTCACTATTCACGACAACATTTTTCAGCGTCTGTTCGAACTGAAAATATTTATGTGGGCTTAGAACATTTCCAGTACCCACCAAAATTATTTTCAACGCGTTCCGAAACAATTCCGGTTTAGTGATTTTCATCTGCGAAAAGCATCTGAAGTGGCTCCGGCAGCTCCGGAACATTTCCGGTTTTTATCTCAGAAAATTCCAAAAAGCTTCCAGAATGATTCTGGCACCCTCCAAGAATTATCAGGCATGTGCCGAAACCAATTTGACTTAATGGTGTATCCCGAAACAACTTTTCGGTATCATCGAAACTTATCCGATGACCTCTCTCTGCGGTACGATTCCGCTGTCCGAAACTTTTCGGTGTTCGAAACTTTTTCGGTGATTTTCTCTCATACTCCCTGTCTAGTATTCAGCAGATAGATGACCCTTAAGCGTGTGACCCTATAGGTTCGGTGAAGTATAGACATGACCCGGAACCCCTTCCGATCAATGATCAACATCGGAGCCGTGGACACCCATATTGACCCCTATACCCACACGAATGAATATTCGAGTGAACCTCCAGTTGTAGTGAGCTATTCCTATTGCTTCACGATATGTCACAAACACCCGAGGTGAGATTTATTGTATCCCCGTGGACGAACAATTTGTCCACCATGCAAGTTACCTCGTTACCGGTTCTTTTCTCTTTTCTCGTTTCCGTGTTCCGGCATCCCAGTGATCAAATCACAAGGTGTCTGGCCAGACGATTATGGATACCGTAACAACGAGAGGGCCCGAGAATATCTCTCCATCGTCGGAGGAGCAAATCCCAATCTTGAGCTATCTCGTTACTTGCCATACTTTTCCGTGAACCCGTAAGCCGCCGTAATAGCCACCCAGTTACGGATGACGTTTAACAAACCCCAAAGGTCACAAAGCAAGTACGAAGGAACTCGATACTCTCATGGTCTAAGGAATTATGCAAAAATTAACTATCTCTGTGTTATTAACCATAAACTTGTGACGAAAAGAATCTCATAGCATAACATCAATTTGGGTCGATTCAACACAAGTGTTCTACCAACATCGCGCCCTCAGAATTGCCAGCATAGACATGCCCATGATCAGGAAAACAGGATCATCATGCAATACATGAGCCAGTCTTAGAGGCAAGACTAGGAATACATTTTACCATTTAGTATACCACACGTGCACATGAGTTTCCCTCCGAGCCTCGTGGATATTGCAGACTCGGGAATCATTGCAGTTATAGCATGGAAGCTAAACATTCATTACAAACTTTGGAGATACAAAATAACTGTTATTACTGCCTCTAGGGCATATCTCCTACAGACTCCCACTTGCACTAGAGTCATAATCCAGTTACATGGCTTCCCTAACACCAATGGCTATCCGGTGCTGCTCATGCTTTGCTCGGGGTAGAGGCTTTGTCATCGGGTCTGACACGTTCAGATCCGTGTGAACTTTGCGTACTTTCACTAAACCCTCTTCGACATGATGTCGAATGATTTTATATTTGCGTTGAATATGTCTTGTCTTATGGTGCGAACTTGGCTCCCTTGCCTGAGCCACGGCGCCACTATTATCACAATAGATTTCCACCGGGTCCAGAGCACTTGGAACCACACCAAGGTCTTCAAGAAATTGCTTGATCCATACCGCCTCCTTGGAGGCTTCTGAAGCGGCAACATACTCCGCCTCCGTCGTAGAATCCGCCACAGTCTTTTGTTTGGAACTTCTCCAATCAACTGCACCGCTGTTCAATATGAAAACATAGCCTGATTGAGATTTGAAGTCATCTGGGTCAGTCATGAAGCCTGCATCAGTGTAACCACTTACAATGAGCTCTTCATCACCTCCGTACACAAGGAGTAAATCCTTGGTCCTTCTGAGGTACTTAAGAATACCCTTGACTGCGGCCCAGTGTTCCAACCCTGGATCACTTTGGTACCGGCTGCTAACACTTAGCGCAAGTTTTCATCTAGGATTTTTTTTAGTTGATCGTTATAGATTAATTCTCCGTGCTTCATTTAGTGTTCAGACCAAAAATGCATCCATCCCGCACTAAGTCATAAAATTCGTTGAAATGATAATAGATAGGGTAGAGGTAGAAACTATCAATTCTTTTTCGAAATTGGAATTATTAAAAGAAGTCTATGGACTGATATCGATTCTACCCATTTTGACCCTGTATTTATCGTACTTTTGCCTTGGGGGGTCTCTTCCTCATTTAACAAATGTCTGGAACTTTGGATTAAGAATTGGTGGAATACCAGGCAATCCGAAACTCTCTTAACTGATATTCAAGAGAAAAGGATTCTAGAAAGATTCATAGAATTAGAAGAACTTTCTCTCTTGGGCGATTTAATTTAGACCGGAGGCAGACCTAAGTCAAGGTAATCCTCCTTTGAAACACTTTGGTATTGCTCCTAGATAGATCATAATACAAAAAATCAATCAGAGCACAGGGAGCCATCTCATTATCTTTCCGTAAAGAAAAACTATGGTGGACTAACTGATCTTTAAATCAGTTTATGAAAGAGCCCAATGGAACTTTGGATTAAGAATTGGTGGAATACCAGGCAATCCGAAACTCTCTTAACTGATATTCAAGAGAAAAGGATTCTAGAAAGATTCATAGAATTAGAAGAACTTTCTCTCTTGGACGAGATGATAAAAGGGTTGATAAGATCCTTCCATTTAGTAGCACCTTAGGATGGCATAGCCTTAACGTTAATGGCGAGGTTCAAAAGAGGAAAGGCTTGCGGTGGATACCTAGGCACCCAGAGACGAGGAGGGCGTAGCAAGCGACGAAATGCTTCGGGGAGTTGAAAATAAGCATAGATCCGGAGATTCCCAAATAGGTCAACCTTTTAAACTGCCGGAAACATCTGGTCTTGTACATAGCATGGCATACATAATAGAACCAACTGCCGAGGCATATGGAACATCATTCATTTGTACTCGCTCATCCAGAGTCCGAGGACTCTGATTTTTGCAAAGCACTGTGCCAGGTGACATGGGGAGTAGGCCTTTCTTGGAGTTCTCCATGTTGAACCTTTTCAACACCTTGTCAATGTACGTGCTTTGGCTAAGCGCTATCAGGCGTTTTGATCTATCTCTATAGATTATGATGCCCAATACATATGCCGCTTCGCCTAAGTCTTTCATTGAAAAACTTCTCTTCAATGAGTCTTTTATTTCGCTAAGAAAATTCACGTCATTTCCAATCAATAATATGTCATCCACATACAAGATTAGAAATGCTTTTGCGCTCCCACTAAACTTCTTGTAAACACAAGATTCTTCGTCATTCCTGATGAAGCCAAATTCTTTGACCACTTCATCAAAACGAATGTTCCAGCTCCTTGACGCTTGCTTCAGACCATAAATGGCTTTCTGAAGTTTGCATACCTTTCCAGCATCCTTATGAACGACAAAACCTTCTGGCTGTATCATGTATACATCCTCTTTGAGGTTTCCATTTAGGAAAGCCGTTTTGACATCCATCTGCCATATTTCATAATCGAAATAAGCAGCAATTGCTAGTAATATCCGAACAGACCTAAGCATAGCTACCGGCGAGAAAGTCTCGTCGTAGTCCACTCCTGGAACTTGTGTGAACCCTTTCGCGACAAGTCTAGCTTTGTGGATAGTAATGTTACCATCCGCGTCTGTCTTCCTTTTGAAAATCCATTTACAACCAATCGGCTTTACGCCTTCAGGAAGTTCTTCCAAGTTCCAAACTTGGTTTTCGTACATGGATTCCATTTCGGATTTCATGGCCTTGTGCCATTCCTTTGAGCTGGGCCCCGCCATCGCTTCCTTGTAGTGCGCAGGTTCATCGTCTTCAAGAATGAAGATTTCATTATCAAACCATTCAGGTGGCTGGATAGCCCTACCTGATCTGTGCGGTTCAGTTACAACATTGTCTATAGTCTCCGCATCATATGCAACAACTTCCGGCTCAGTTGCAGGGATAATGAGCAGAATTTCTTCCGGTTCCTTCGCCATATCAACAGTTGCCGAAGATTCACTAATCTCATCAAGTTGTACTGTCCTCCCACTTAATTCTTTGGCGAGAAATTCTTTCTCAAGAAAGACTCCGCTTTTAGCTACAAACACTTTGTGCTCGGAGGGTAGGTAGAAGGAATACCCAATTGTTTCTTTTGGATAACCTACAAAGTTACACTTGTCTGATCTGGGATCGAGTTTGGTAGGTTGTAAACGTTTTACATGTACCTCACATCCCCAAATTTTAAGATGCGACAAACTGGGTTTCTTCCCATTCCACATCTCATGTGGTGTCGTCTTAACAGACTTAGACGGTGCTCTGTTTAGTGTGTGAGCGGCAGTTTCTAGTGCATGACAACAAAAAGATATCGGCAGATCTATAAGAGACATCATCGACCTTACCATGTCCAACAGGGTTCGGTTACGTCTTTCCGATACTCCGTTTCTCTGTGGAGTTCCGGGAGGCGTAAGCTGTGAAACGATTCCACGGTCACTCAGATGTTGGCCAAACTCATGACTAAGATATTCGCCTCCGCGATCAGACCGCAGAAACTTAATCTTTTTGTTACGATGATTTTCTACCTCATTCTAAAATTCTTTGAACTTTTCAAAGGTTTCCGACTTATGCTTCATTAAGTAGATATAGCCATACCGACTTAAATCATCAGTAAAAGTCACGAAGTAGAAATACCCACCCCGTGCGGCTGTGCTCATTGGACCACATACATCACTATGTATTATTTCCAATAATTCACCCGCCCGTTCAGGATGACCCGTGAACGGCGTCTTGGTCATTTTCCCCATCAGACAAGCTTCGCATGTGTCAAATGATTCAAAATCAAAGGACGGTAAAACTCCATCTCTCTGGAGTCTTTGCATACGTTTCTTTCCGATGTGGCCAAGCCGACAGTGCCACAAGTAAGTGGTGGTGGTATCAGCCTTCTTAAGGCGTTTGGCATTCACGTTAAAGACATCATTTTCACATTCAAGATTTAGTATGAAAAGGCCCCCAACAATGGGTGCAAATCCATAAAACATATCCTTACAATAAAGTGAACAACCATTGTTCTCAGACTTGTACGAATACCCATCGTGTACTAAACATGATCCGGAGATAATGTTTCTACACAACAGTGGAACAAAATAACAGTTACTTAGTTCTAAGATAAATCCTGAAGGGAGACGTAGAGGCATAATGCCGACGGCTTGAGCGGCGATCCCAGTGCCGTTCCCGACGCACATTACGACTTCATTCTTTGCCAGCTTGCGCACCTTCTGAAGCCCCTGTATCGAGTTGCAAATGTGAGCAACCGATCCGGTATCAAATACCCAAGACTTAGAATTTTCGCTAGCAAGCAAAACGTCAATGACATTAACCTGTATAACAATTATACCTTTTCCGGTTTTCCCGGTCTTCTTATCTTCCAGATACTTCTTGCAGTTTCTCTTCCAGTGTCCTGTGCCCTTGCAGTAGAAGCACTCAGTTTCATTCTTGGCTCCGCCCTTAGAGTTGCTTTGGGAGCCGGTCTTACCGGCGCCCTTGCCCTTCTTTGGCTTGCCTTTCTTCTTTTTGAAACTGGCGGTTTTATTCACAAGCAACACTTGCTTGCGATTTTTCCGCAGTCCTCCTTCTGTAGTTTTCAGCATGGCGAGCACCTCTTCCGGTGTCTTCTCCATCCCTGTCATGTTGTAGTTCATGACAAAACCGTCGTAAGACGGGGGGAGTGAAGAAAGCAACATGTCCATCATATGGCCAGGTGGAAGTGGAAATTCTAGGGCTTTAAGCCTTTCAGAATAGCCAATCATTTTGACCACGTGTTCACCAACTGAACTACCCTCAGCCATCTTGCAATCCATCAAAGCCTTCATGATATCATATCGCTCAGACTTTGCGGTTTCCTTGTACAGAGCATCCAATTCCCGGATCATATCACGGGCTTTATGGAATTCAAAACGTTTTTGAAGCCCTCGAGTCATGCAAGCTAGCATGAGGCACTGCACTAAGTTGTGATCATCATCCTTAGTGGCCCAGACATTTTGTTCATCTACCGGTGCATCTGCCGCCGGTTTAGCTGGAAGAGCAGTTTCAAGCACGTACAATTTCTTAGCGCTCCTGAGGACAATCCTCAGGTTACGGACCCAGTCCGCATAGTTGTTTCCAGTCGTAGCTAACTTCTCTTTCTCTAACATCGGTCCTAAGTTGAATGCGGTGTTGCGAGCCATTTGATCTACAACGGAAAACACAAGTTTCACTTAGACTTTTGTTTATAATGAAATTTGCACTAGTGAATAAACATTTTTATTCTAAAGTGTGCTCTCACTCAAATCAATATCTCTCAAAATTGATTTTGAGTGATTCAAGATCCAAATATCAATTCAACGTCATAGAATCATCATCTCATGACGAGGATTTCAATTGGTAGGCCAACTTGCCGATCACATCTCTATGTGACTCTTGTTCATCTTTCGATGCGTGTGTTCCGAGCTCAGGACGATCCTGCCATGAACGTCAAGACAACCAAGTGATCTTGCTGCGAGGTCTGACCTCACCCGCCTTACATTTCTCCAATCGTTCGTACCCATGCATCCATGGCGCACCCTGAAAGGATAGATGTTGTGACGGTGCTGCACTTGGGAGAACACTAACTACTTGATATTTGAAGTGAGAGATCACCCTAATAAAAGCGACTACCGCGCAATCAAGAAGGGTGCATCAAGAGGGATAAACATCTCAGGCAATTCATAATAGCATGATATGGTATAGCCTCTTCTGACGGAGAAGTCAAGTATTTCTTTGTCTCCGGCATTCGCGTCGGTGTTCACCTTTGCGAAGATTGCCACCACCTTGTCGATGCACCAGATAATATCACTATCTCCATAGCAGATAAAATAAATGCATTACTTAAGGTTGACACGCAGGTCATTAAAGTGCAATCATATGGCTCCAGCCATCATGCTGAATCATGACACGCAGGTCATGTTAATTACATTATATAGTCATCTCATACACAATCAAATTGAATATGAGCATTGCTATACCACATCACATGCACATCCTGCAAAACCAAGTTAGACGCCTCTAATCGGTTTATGCAAAATTTTATTTTACGTGGCTTCTAAGGTTTTGACTTAAACCGCAGCTACCAACGTTTTATCATCAAGTATGATTATTCAAGTTGCTAGATTAACATCTCGGGGTGTATGAAACACGAGATAATTAAATCTCGAGCCCCATACTAAACTTCGTCATACGCATGACCCCCGTGCAGATCATATCTGCAATGCCCTTTCATCTGCGAATTTCATATTTCTTTTGACTATGGCAGAACCCAAAGAACTGATAGCACTTCCATGATCAATCAGGATCACGGATTGCCAGAACTTTGTCAAATTCCACCATGCTGTCTCGAGATTGAGCAAACGCAAATTCTAGGGAAGCAGCAAGAACGTCGGGTAACAGATTTCATCTGTCACCCGCATAAATAATTTTTAGCAATAGATCTCATCTACTCCAAAATTATATTATGCAATACCCATACATCTCCATGTATTCTAGATCGTAACCTGCATCTACGCATAGCACGGCTCTTGATGCCACTGTAGGGGAACGTGACAGAAAACGAAAATTTTCGGTATAGCGAGCACACCCAGGACCACTATGGGGACTGCATACAAGGTTTGATCTGATCCGTACCGACTCGATGCGCAGCGGAAGAAGAGTCGGTGTAGATCGTCGGTGCAGATCCCCGCAGCTAGGATTTACAACCTCCCAACCGCGAGGATGTACTCCCTCTCCGGACAGCCCTTCGGGAGGCGGTCGGACAGTCCCCCGGACAATGTCGCGGACAGCCCTTCGGGAGGACCCTCGAAACTCAGACGGAGACTCGGACAGCCCTTCGGGAGGACACTCGAACAGCCCCTTGGGCAAAAGATCGAAACTACAATCTCTCTACGGGGTTGCACACATACGGTGTCAGCTATCCGGCAGGGCTTCGCCGTCCAGAACTAGTTCCTGCCGGAACCCAGACAGCCTTACGGCTCTACGAAACTCTTTTCGTGGGAGGGAGAGAAGAAGCCAGATAATGCATGGCATGTGTATGAGAGCAAGGGATGAGGTTTGGGCTGCCCACTCCTCCTCTATTTATGGGAAAGCCAAGGGGTAGGGATGGCTCACAAAAAACCCAAAATGCCCATGCAAATGTCACACATGAAGGGCATAATGGGGAGTGAAGTGGAGCTCCATGGAGCCCCACACATGTGGCCGACCAACCCCCTTGGGGGACCCCCATGAGGAGCATGCTTGGCCCCCAAGCCCTTCTAGAAGCCTTTTGGAAATATCCCAAAAGGTGACTCACCATAAAATATCCCAAAAAGCACTTTCACTATTCACGACGACATTTTTCAGCGTCTGTTCAAACTGAAAATATTTATGTGGGCTTAGAACATTTCCAGTACCCACCAAAATTATTTTCAACGCGTTCCGAAACAATTCCGGTTTAGTGATTTTCATCTGCAAAAAGCATCTGAAGTGGCTCCGGCAGCTCCGGAACATTTCCGGTTTTTATCTCAGAAAATTCCAAAAAGCTTCCAGAATGATTCTGGCACCCTCCAAGAATTATCAGGCATGTGCCAAAACCAATTTGACTTAATGGTGTATCCCGAAACAACTTTTTGGTATCATCGAAACTTATCCGATGACCTCTCTCTGCGGTACGATTCCGCTGTCCGAAACTTTTCGGTGTCCGAAACTTTTTCGGTGATTTTCTCTCATACTCCCTGTCTAGTATTCAGCAGATAGATGACCCTTAAGCGTGTGACCCTATAGGTTCGGTGAAGTATAGACATGACCCGGAACCCCTTCCGATCAATGATCAACATCGGAGCCGTGGACACCCATATTGACCCCTATACCCACACGAATGAATATTCGAGTGAACCTCCAGTTGTAGTGAGCTATTCCTATTGCTTCACGATATGTCACAAACACCCGAGGTGAGATTTATTGTATCCCCGTGGACGAACAATTTGTCCACCATGCAAGTTACCTCGTTACCGGTTCTGTTCTCTTTTCTCGTTTCCGTGTTCCGGCATCCCAGTGATCAAATCACAAGGTGTCTGGCCAGACGATTATGGATACCGTAACAACGAGAGGGCCCGAGAATATCTCTCCATCGTCGGAGGAGCAAATCCCAATCTTGAGCTATCTCGTTACTTGCCATACTTTTCCGTGAACCCGTAAGCCGCCGTAATAGCCACCCAGTTACGGATGACGTTTAACAAACCCCAAAGTTCACAAAGCAAGTACAAAGGAACTCGATACTCTCATGGTCTAAGGAATTATGCAAACATTAACTATCTCTGTGTTATTAACCATAAACTTGTGACGAAAAGAATCTCATAGCATAACATCAATTTGGGTCGATTCAACACAAGTGTTCTACCAACATCGCGCCCTTAGAATTGCCAGCATAGACATGCCCATGATCAGGAAAACAGGATCATCATGCAATACATGAGCCAGTCTTAGAGGCAAGACTAGGAATACATTTTACCGTTTAGTATACCACACGTGCACATGAGTTTCCCTCCGAGCCTCGTGGATATTGCAGACTTGGGAATCATTGCAGTTATAGCATGGAAGCTAAACATTCATTACAAACTTTGGAGATACAAAATAACTGTTATTACTGCCTCTAGGGCATATCTCCTACACTGAAGTGGGAAGGGAACCAGCCCTTAGTGGGCTGGGGCGCCCCCCATGGGCCTCCCCCCTGCGCCTAGGGTTGGAAACCCTAGGGTGGGGGCCGCCCCACTTGACTTGGGGGGTATGTTACCCTCCTTGGCCGCCGCCCCCCCCCCTCCCAGGGGGCCTATATAAAGGGGGGAGGGAGGGCAGCAACATTACAGCCTTGGGCGCCTCCCTCCTCCCCTGCAACACCTCTCCCTCTCGCAGAAGCTCGGCGAAGCCCTGCCGAGATCCCGCTACATCCACCACCACGCCGTCGTGCTGCTGGATCTCCATCAACCTCTCCTTCCCCCTTGCTGGATCAAGAAGGAGGAGACGTCGCTGCACCGTACGTGTGTTGAACGCGGAGGTGCCGTCCGTTCGGCACTCGGTCATCGGTGATTTGGATCACGGCGAGTACGACTCCATCAACCACGTTCATTGGAACACTTCCGCTTGCGATCTACAAGGGTATGTAGATGCACTCCTTTCCCCTCGTTGCTAGTATACTCCATAGATGGATCTTGGTGAGCGTAGGAAAATTTTAAAATTCTGCTAAGATTCCCAACAGTGGCATCATGAGCCAGGCCTATGCGTAGTTACTATGCACGAGTAGAACACAAAGTAGTTGTGGGCGTTGATGTTGCCAATTCTTCTTGCCGCTACTAGTCTTGTCTTGTTTCGGCGGTATTGTGGGATGAAGCGGCCCGGACCGACCTTACACGTACGCTTACGTGAGACAGGTTCCACCGACTGACATGCACTAGTTGCATAAGGTGGCTAGCGGGTGTCTGTCTCTCCTACTTTAGTCGGAACGGATTTGATGAAAAGGGTCCTTATGAAGGGTAAATAGAAATTTGCAAATCACGTTGTGGTTTTACGTAGGTAAGAAACGTTCTTGCTAGAAACCTATTCAAGCCACGTAAAAACTTGCAACAACAATTAGAGGACGTCTAACTTGTTTTTGCAGCATGTGCTATGTGATGTGATATGGCCAGAAGATGTGATGAATGATATATGTGATGTATGAGATTGATCATATTCTTGTAATAGGAATCACGACTTGCATGTCGATGAGTATGACAACCGGCAGGAGCCATAGGAGTTGTCTTTATTATTTTGTATGACTTGCGTGTCATTGAATAACGCCATGTAAATTACTTTACTTTATTGCTAAACATGTTAGCCATAGAAGTAGAAGTAATCGTTAGCGTGACAGCTTCATGAAGACACAATGATGGAGATCATGGTGTCATGCCGGTGACGAAGATGATCATGGTGCCCCGAAGGTGGAGATCAAAGGAGCAAAATGATATTGGCCATATCATGTCACTATTTGATTGCATGTGATGTTTATCATGTTTTGCATCTTATTTGCTTAGAACGACGGTAGTAAGTAAGATGATCCCTTATGATAATTTCAAGAAAGTGTTCCCCCTAACTGTGCACCGTTGCGAAGGTTCGTTGTTTCGAAGCACCACGTGATGATCGGGTGTGATAGATTCTAACGTTCGCATACAACGGGTGTTGACGAGCCTAGCATGTACAGACATGGCCTCGGAACACACGCAATACACTTAGGTTGACTTGACGAGCCTAGCATGTACAGACATGGCCTCGGAACACGGAGGACCGAAAGGTCGAGCATGAGTCGTATAGAAGATACGATCAACATGGAGATGTTCACCGATCTTGACTAGTCCGTCTCACGTGATGATCGGACACGGCCTAATTAACTCGGATCATGTTTCACTTAGATGACTAGAGGGATGTCTATCTGAGTGGGAGTTCATTGAGTAATTTGATTAGATGAACTTAATTATCATGAACTTAGTCTAAAATCTTTACACTATGTCCTGTAGATCAAATGGCCCACGTTGTCCTCAACTTCAACGTGTTCCTAGAGAAAACCAAGCTGAAAGATGATGGCAGTAACTATACGGACTGGGTCCGGAACCTGAGGATCATCCTCATAGCTGCCAAGAAAGATTATGTCTTAGAAGCACCGCTAGGTGAAGCACCAATCCCAGAGAACCAATACGTTATGAACGCTTGGCAATCACGTGCTGATGATTACTCCCTCGTTCAGTGCGGCATGCTTTACAGCTTAGAACCGGGTCTTCAAAAGCGTTTTGAGAAACATGGAGCATATGAGATGTTCGAGGAGCTGAAAATGGTTTTCCAAGCTCATGCCCGGGTCGAGAGATATGAAGTCTCCGACAAGTTCTTCAGCTATAAAATGGAGGAGAATAGTTCTGTTAGTGAGCACATACTCAGAATGTCTGGGTTACACAACCGCTTGTCTCAGCTGGGAGTTAATCTCCCGGATGACGCGGTCATTGACAGAATCCTTCAGTCGCTTCCACCAAGCTACAAGAGCTTTGTGATGAACTTCAATATGCAGGGGATGGAAAAGACCATTCCCGAGGTATATTCAATGCTGAAATCAGCGGAGGTGGAGATCAGAAAAGAACATCAAGTGTTGATGGTGAATAAAACCACTAAGTTCAAGAAGGGCAAGGGTAAGAAGAACTTCAAGAAGGACGGCAAGGGAGTTGCCGCGCCCGGTAAGCCAGTTGCCGGGAAGAAGTCAAAGAACGGACCCAAGCCTGAGACTGAGTGCTTTTATTGCAAGGGAAGTGGTCACTGGAAGCGGAACTGCCCCAAATACTTAGCGAACAAGAAGGCCGGCAACACAAAAGGTATATGTGATATACATGTAATTGATGTGTACCTTACCAGTACTCGTAGTAGCTCCTGGGTATTTGATACCGGTGCGGTTGCTCATATTTGTAACTCAAAACAGGAACTGCTGAATAAGCGGAGACTGGCAAAGGACGAGGTGACGATGCGCGTCGGGAATGGTTCCAAGGTCGATGTGATCGCCGTCGGCACGCTACCTCTGCATCTACCTACGGGATTAGTTTTAAACCTCAATAATTGTTATTTAGTGCCAGCTTTGAGCATGAACATTGTATCTGGATCTCGTTTAATTCGAGATGGCTACTCATTTAAATTCGAGAATAATGGTTGTTCTATTTATTTGAGAGATATGTATTATGGTCATGCCCCGCTGGTCAATGGTTTATTCTTGATGAATCTCGAACGTGATGTTACACATATTCATAGTGTGAATACCAAAAGATGTAAAGTTGATAACGATAGTCCCACATACTTGTGGCACTGCCGCCTTGGTCACATTGGTGTCAAGCGCATGAAGAAGCTCCATGCAGATGGACTTTTGGAGTCTCTTGATTACGAATCATTTGGCACGTGCGAACCATGCCTCATGGGTAAGATGACCAAGACTCCGTTCTCCAGAACAATGGAGCGAGCAACCAACTTATTGGAAATCATACATACCGATGTGTGCGGTCCAATGAGTGTTGAGGCTCGCGGAGGATATCGTTATGTTCTCACTCTCACTGATGATTTAAGTAGATATGGGTATGTCTACCTAATGAAACACAAGTCTGAAACCTTTGAAAAGTTCAAGGAATTTCAGAGTGAGGTTGAGAATCAACGTGACAGGAAAATAAAATTCTTACGATCAGATCGTGGTGGAGAATATTTAAGTCACGAGTTTGGTACACACTTAAGGAAATGTGGAATAGTTTCACAACTCACGCCGCCTGGAACACCTCAGAGAAATGGTGTGTCCGAACGTCGTAATCGCACTCTATTGGATATGGTGCGATCTATGATGTCTCTTACCGATTTACCGCTCTCATTTTAGGGCTATGCTTTAGAGACTGCCGCATTCACTTTAAATAGGGCTCCGTCGAAATCCGTTGAGACGACACCGTATGAATTATGGTTTGGGAAGAAACCTAAGCTGTCGTTTCTAAAAGTTTGGGGATGCGATGCTTATGTCAAGAAACTTCAACCTGAAAAGCTCGAACCCAAGTCGGAGAAATGCGTCTTCATAGGATACCCTAAGGAAACTATTGGGTATACCTTCTACCTCAGATCCGAAGGCAAGATCTTCGTTGCCAAGAACGGGTCCTTTCTGGAGAAGGAGTTTCTCTCGAAAGAATTGAGTGGGAGGAAAGTGGAACTTGATGAGGTGATAGTCACCCCTTCCGAACCGGAAAGTAGCGCAGCGCGAGAAAATGTTCCTGTGGTGCCTACACCGACTGGGGAGGAAGTTAATGATGATGATCATGAAGCTTCGGATCAAGTTACTACTGAACTTCGTAGGTCCACAAGGACACGTTCCGCACCAGAGTGGTACGGCAACCCTGTCCTGGAAATCATGTTGTTAGACAACGGTGAACCTTCGAACTATGAAGAAGCGATGGCGGGCCCGGATTCCGACAAATGGCTAGAAGCCATGAAATCCGAGATAGGATCCATGTATGAAAACGAAGTATGGACTTTGACTGACTTGCCCGATGATCGGCGAGCCATAGAAAACAAATGGATCTTTAAGAAGAAGACGGACACGGATGGTAATGTGACCATCTATAAGGCTCGACTCGTCGCTAAGGGTTATCGACAAGTTCAAGGGGTTGACTACGATGAGACTTTCTCACCCGTAGCGAAGCTGAAGTCTGTCCGAATCATGTTAGCAATTGCCGAATACTATGATTATGAGATATGGCAGATGGACGTCAAAACGGCATTCCTTAACGGCTTCCTTAAGGAAGAGTTGTATATGATGCAGCCGGAAGGTTTTATCGATCCTAAGAATGCTGACAAAGTATGCAAGCTCCAGCGCTCAATCTATGGGCTGGTGCAAGCATCTCGGAGTTGGAACATTCGTTTTGATGAGATGATCAAAGCGTTTGGGTTTACACAGACTTATGGAGAAGCCTGTGTTTACAAGAAAGTGAGTGGGAGCTCTGTAGCATTTCTCATATTATATGTGGATGGCATACTATTGATGGGAAATGATATAGAATTCTTGGAAAGTATAAAGGCCTATTTGAATAAGTGTTTTTCAATGAAGGACCTTGGAGAAGCTGCTTATATATTAGGCATCAAGATCTATAGAGATAGATCAAGACGCCTCATTGGTCTTTCACAGAGTACATACCTTGACAAGATATTGAAGAAGTTCAATATGGATCAGTCCAAGAAGGGGTTCTTGCCTGTATTGCAAGGTGTGCAATTGAGCACGGCTCAATGCCCGACCACGGCAGAAGATAGAGAAAAGATGAGTGTCATCCCCTATGCCTCAGCCATAGAGTCTATTATGTATGCCATGCTGTGTACCAGACCTGATGTAAACCTTGCCGTAAGTTTGGTAGGAAGGTACCAAAGTAATCCCGGCATGGAACACTGGACAGCGGTCAAGAATATCCTGAAGTACCTGAAGAGGACTAAGGATATGTTTCTCGTTTATGGAGGTGACGAAGAGCTCGTCGTAAAGGGTTACGTCGACGCTAGCTTCGACACAGATCTGGATGACTCGAAGTCACAAACCGGATACGTGTATATTTTGAATGGAGGAGCAGTAAGCTGGTGCAGTTGCAAGCAAAGCGTCGTGGCGGGATCTACATGTGAAGCGGAGTACATGGCAGCCTCGGAGGCAGCACAGGAAGCAGTCTGGATGAAGGAGTTCCTTATCGACCTAGGGGTGATTCCCAATGCGCCGGGCCCGATGACTCTCTTCTGTGACAACACTGGAGCTATTGCCCTTGCGAAGGAGCCCAGATTTCACAGGAAGACCAGGCATATCAAGCGTCGCTTCAACTCCATTCGTGAAAGTGTTCAAAATGGAGACATAGATATTTGTAAAGTACATACGGACCTGAATGTAGCGAATCCGTTGACTAAACCTCTCCCTAGAGCAAAACATGATCAACACCAGGACGCAATGGGTGTTCGATTCATCACAATGTAACTAGATTATTGACTCTAGTGCAAGTGGGAGACTGTTGGAAATATGCCCTAGAGGCAATAATAAATGGTTATTATTATATTTCTTTGTTCATGGTAATTGTCTATTGTTCATGCTATAATTGTGTTATCCGGAAATCGTAATGCATGTGTGAATACATAGACCACAACGTGTCCCTAGTAAGCCTCTAGTTGACTAGCTCGTTGATCAACAGATAGTCATGGTTTCCTGACTATGGACATTGGATGTCATTGATAACGGGATCACATCATTAGGAGAATGATGTGATGGACAAGACCCAGCATAGCTCAAAGATCGTGTAGTTCGTTTGCTAGAGCTTTTCCAATGTCAAGTATCTTTTCCTTGGACCATGAGATCATGCAACTCCCGGATACCGTAGGAGTGCTTTGGGTGTGCCAAACGTCACAACGTAACTGGGTGACTATAAAGGTACACTACGGGTATCTCCGAAAGTGTCTGTTGGGTTGGCACGGATCGAGACTGGGATTTGTCACTCCGTATGACGGAGAGGTATCTCTGGGCCCACTCGGTAATGCATCATCATAATGAGCTCAATGTGACTAAGGCGTTAGTCACAGGATCATGCATTATGGTACGAGTAAAGAGACTTGCCGGTAACGAGATTGAACAAGGTATTGGGATACCGACGATCGAATCTCGGGCAAGTAACATACCGATTGACAAAGGGAATTGTATACGGGATTGATTGAATCCTCGACATCGTGGTTCATCCGATGAGATCATCGTGGAACATGCGGGAGCCAACATGGGTATCCAGATCCCGCTGTTGGTTATTGACCGGAGAGGCGTCTCGGTCATGTCTGCATGTCTCCCGAACCCGTAGGGTCTACACACTTAAGGTTCGGTGACGCTAGGGTTGTAGAGATATGAGTATGCGGAAACCCGAAAGTTGTTCGGAGTCCCGGATGAGATCCCGGACGTCACGAGGAGTTCCGGAATGGTCCGGAGGTGAAGAATTATATATAGGAAGTCCAGTTTCGGCCACCGGGAAAGTTCCGGGGGTTATCGGTATTGTACCGGGACCACCGGAAGGGTCCCGGGGGTCCACCGGGTGGGGCCACCTGTCCCGGAGGGCCCCATGGGCTGAAGTGGGAAGGGAACCAGCCCTTAGTGGGCTGGGGCGCCCCCCATGGGCCTCCCCCTTGCGCCTAGGGTTGGAAACCCTAGGGTGGGGGGCCGCCCCACTTGACTTGGGGGGTAAGTTACCCCCCTTGGCCGCCGCCCCCCCTCTAGATGGGTCTTGGCCGGCGCCCCCCCCCCCTCCCAGGGGGCCTATATAAAAGGTGGGGGAGGGAGGGCAGCAACATTACAGCCTTGGGCGCCTCCCTCCTCCCCTGCAACACATCTCCCTCTCGCAGAAGCTCGGCGAAGCCCTGCCGAGATCCCGCTACATCCACCACCACGCCGTCGTGCTGCTGGATCTCCATCAACCTCTACTTCCCCCTTGCTGGATCAAGAAGGAGGAGACGTCGCTGCACCGTACGTGTGTTGAACGCGGAGGTGCCGTCCGTTCGGCACTCGGTCATCGGTGATTTGGATCACGGCGAGTACGACTCCATCAACCACGTTCATTGGAACGCTTCCGCTTGCGATCTACAAGGGTATGTAGATGCACTCCTTTCCCCTCGTTGCTAGTATACTCCATAGATGGATCTTGGTGAGCGTAGGAAAATTTTAAAATTCTGCTACGATTCCCAACAGGGTATACAATAGATCTGGTACACAGCATGGCATACTTTATAGAACCTATGGCCGAGGCATAGGGAATGATTTTCATTCTTTTTCTATCTTCTGTCGTGGTCGGGCTTTGAGTCTTACTCAATTTCACACCTTGTAACACAGGCAAGAAACTCTTTCTTTGACTATTCCATTTTGAACTACTTCAAAATCTTGTTAAGGTATGTACTCATTGAAAAAACTTATCAAGCGTCTTGATCTATCTCTATAGATCTTGATGCTCAATATGTAAGCAGCTTCACCGAGGTCTTTCTTTGAAAAACTCCTTTCAAACACTCCTTTATGCTTTGCAGAATAATTCTACATTATTTCCGATCAACAATATGTCATTCACATATACTTATCAGAAATGTTGTAGTGCTCCCACTCACTTTCTTGTAAATGCAGGCTTCACCGCAAGTCTGTATAAAACTATATGCTTTGATCAACTTATCAAAGCGTATATTCCAATCTCCGAGATGCTTGCACCAGTCCATAGATGGATCGCTGGAGTTTGCATATTTTGTTAGCACCTTTAGGATTGACAAAACCTTCTGGTTGCATCATATACAACTCTTCTTTAATAAATCCATTAAGGAATGAAGTTTTGTTTATCCATTTGCCAGATTTCATAAAATGCGGCAATTCCTAACATGATTCGGACAGACTTAAGCATAGATACAAGTGAGAAACTCTCATCGTAGTCAACACCTTAAACTTGTCGAAAACCTTTTGCGACAATTCTAGCTTTGTAGATAGTAACACTACTATCAGCGTCCGTCTTCCTCTTGAAGATCCATTTAATCTCAATGGCTCGCCGATCATTGGGCAAGTCAATCAAAGTCCATACTTTGTTCTCATACATGGATCCCATCTCAGATTTCATGGCCTCAAGCCATTTTGCGGAATCTGGCTCACCATCGCTTCTTCATAGTTCGTAGGTTCGTCATGGTCTAGTAACATAACCTCCAGAACAGGATTACCGTACCACTCTGGTGCGGATCTTACTCTGGTTGACCTACGAGGTTCAGTAACAACTTGATCTGAAGTTTCATGATCATCATCATTAACTTCCTCACTAATTGGTGTAGGTGTCACAGGAACCGGTTTCTGTGATGAACTACTTTCCAATAAGCGATGAGGTACAGTTACCTCATCAAGTTCTACTTTCCTCCCACTCACTTCTTTCGAGAGAAACTCCTTCTCTAGAAAGGATCCATTCTTAGCAACGAATGTCTTGCCTTCGGATCTGTGATAGAAGGTGTACCCAACTGTCTCCTTTGGGTATCCTATGAAGACACATTTCTCCGATTTGGGTTTGAGCTTATCAGGATGAAACCTTTTCACATAAGCATCGCAACCCCAAACTTTAAGAAACGACAACTTTGGTTTCTTGCCAAACCACAGTTCATAAGATGTCGTATCAACGGATTTAGATGGTACCCTATTTAACGTGAATGCAGCTGTCTCTAGTGCATAACCCCAAAACGATAGTGGTAGATCGGTAAGAGACATCATATATCGCACCATATCTAATAAAGTACGGTTACGATGTTCGGACACACCATTACACCGTGGTGTTCCAGGTGGCGTGAGTAGTGAAACTATTTCACATTGTTTTAACTGAAGGCCAAACTCGTAACTCAAATACTCTTCTCCACGATCAGATCGTAGAAACTTTATTTTCTTGTTACGATGATTTTCCGCTTCACTCTGAAATTATATGAACTTTTCAAATGTTTCAGACTTCTGTTTCATTAAGTAGATATACCCATATCTGCTCAAATCATCTGTGAAGGTCAGAAAATAATGATACCTGCTACGAGCCTCAATATTCATCGGACCACATACATCTGTATGCATGATTTCCAACAAATCTGTTGCTCTCTCCATAGTTCCGGAGAACGGCGTTTTAGTCATCTTGCCCATGAGGCACGGTTCGCAAGCATCAAGTGATTCCAAAATCCCAGCAGTATGGAGTTTCTTCATGCGCTTTACACCAATATGACCTAAACGGCAATGCCACAAATAAGTTGCACTATCATTATTAACTTTGCATCTTTTGGCTTCATTATTATGAATATGTGTATCACTACGATCGAGATCCAACAAACCATTTTATTGGGTGTATGACCATAGAAGGTTTTATTCATGTAAACAGAACAACAATTATTCTCTAATTTAAATGAATAACCGTATTGCAACAAACATGATCAAATCATATTCATGCTCAACGCAAACACCAAATAACACTTATTTAGTTTCAACACTAATCCCGAAAGTATAGGGAGTGTGCGATGATGATCATATCAATCTTGGAACTACTTCCAACACACATCGTCACCTCGCCTTTTACTAGTCTCTGTTTATTCTACAACTCCCGTTTTGAGTTACTACTCTTAGCAACTGAACCAGTATCAAATACCGAGGGGTTGCTATAAACACTAGTAAAGTACACATCAATAACATGTATATCCAATATACCTTTGTTCACTTTGCCATCCTTCTTATCCACCAAATAGTTGGGGTTGTTCCGCTTCCAGTGACCAGTCCCTTTGCAGTAGAAGCACTTAGTCTCAGGCTTTGGACCAGACTTAGGCTTCTTCACTTGAGCAGCAACTTGCTTGCCGTTCTTCTTGAAGTTCCCCTTCTTCCCTTTGCCCTTTTCTTGAAACTAGTGGTCTCGTCAACCATCAACACTTGATGTTTTTCTTGATTTCTACCTTCGTCGATTTTAGCATCACGAAGAGCTCGGGAATTACTTTCGTCATCCCTTGCATACTATAGTTCATCACGAAGTTCTACTAACATGGTGATGGTGACTAGAGAATTTTGTCAATCACTATTTTATCTAGAAGATTAACTCCCACTTGATTCAAGCGATTGTAGTACCCAGACAATCTGAGCACATGCTCACTGCTTGAGCTATTCTCCTCCATCTTTTAGCTATAGAAATTGTTGGAGACTTCATATCTCTCAATCCGGGTATTTTCTTGAAATATTAACTTCAACTCCTGGAACATCTCATATGGTCCATGACGTTCAAAATGTCTTTGAAGTCCCGATTCTAAGCCGTTAAGCATGGTGCACTAAACTATCAAGTAGTCATCATATTGAGCTAGCCAAACGTTCATAACGTCTGCATCTGCTCCTGTAATAGGTCTGTCACCTAGCGGTGCATCAAGGACATAATTCTTCTGTGCAGCAATGAGGATAATCCTCAGATCACGGATCCAATCCGCATCTTTGCTACTAACATCTTTCAACATAATTTTTCTCTAGGAACATATCAAAAATAAACACAGGGAAGCAACAACGCGAGCTATTGATCTACAACATAATTTGCAAAATACTATCAGGACTAAGTTCATGATAAATTTAAGTTCAATTAAACATATTACTTAAGAACTCCCACTTAGATAGACATCCCTCTAATCCTCTAAGTGATCACGTGATCCATATCAACTAAACCATAACCGATCATCACGTGAAATGGAGTAGCTTTCAATGGTGAACATCACTATGTTGATCATATCTACTATATGATTCACGCTCGACCTTTCGGTCTCAGTGTTCCGAGGCCACATCTGCATATGCTAGGCTCGTCAAGTTTAACCTGAGTATTCTGCGTGTGCAAAACTGGCTTGCACCCGTTGTAGATGGACGTAGAGCTTATCACACCCGATCATCACGTGGTGTCTGGGCACGACGAACTTTGGCAACGGTGCATACTCAGGGAGAACACTTTTATCTTGAAATTTAGTGAGAGATCATCTTATAAAATGCTCCTGTCAATCAAATCAAGATAAGATGCATAAAAGATAAACATCACATGCAATCAAATATAAGTGATATGATATGGCCATCATCATCTTGTGCTTGTGATCTCCATCTCCGAAGCACCGTCTTGATCACCATCGTCACCGGTGCGACACCTTGATCTCCATCGTAGCATCGTTGTCGTCTCGCCAACTATTGCTTTTACGACTATCGCTACTGCTTAGTGATAAAGTAAAACAATTACATGGCGATTGCATTTCATACAATAAAGCGACAACCATATGGCTCCTGCCAGTTGCCGATAACTCGGTTACAAAACATGATCATCTCATACAATAAAATTCAGCATCATGTCTTGACCATATCACATCACAACATGCCCTGCAAAAACAAGTTAGACGTCCTCTACTTTGTTGTTGCAAGTTTTACGTGGCTGCTACTGGCTTAGCAAGAACCGTTCTTACCTACGCATCAAAACCACAACGATAGTTTGTCAAGTTGGTGCTGTTTTAACCTTCGCAAGGACTGGGCGTAGCCACACTCGGTCCAACTAAAGTGAGAGAGACAGACACCCGCCGGTCACCTTTAAGCAACGAGTGCTCGCAACGGTGAAACCAGTCTCGCGTAAGCGTACGCGTAATGTCGGTCCGGGCCGCTTCATCTCACAATACCGCTGAACCAAAGTATGACATGCTGGTAAGCAGTATGACTTATATCGCCCACAACTCACTTGTGTTCTACTCGTGCATAACATCAACGCATAAAACCAGGCTCTGATCCACTGTTGGGGAACGTAGTAATTTCAAAAAAATTCCTACACACACGCAAGATCATGGTGATGCATAGCAATGAGAGGGGAGAGTGTTGTCCACGTACCCTCGAAGACCGAAATCGGAAGCGTTAACTCAACGCGGTTGATGTAGTCGTACGTCTTCACGATTCGACCGATCAAGTACCGAACGCACTGCACCTCCGAGTTCAGCACACCTTCGGCTCGATGACGTCCCTCGAACTCCGATCCAGCCAAGTGTTGAGGGAGAGTTTTGTCAGCACGACGGCGTGGTGACGATGATGATGTTCTACCGACGCAGGGCTTCGCCTAAGCACCGCTACGATATTATCGAGGTGTAATATGGTGGAGGGGGCACCGCACACGGCTAAAAGATCGTTGATCAATTGTTGTGTCTATGGGGTGCCCCCCTGCCCCCGTATATAAAGGAGCAAGGGGGAAGGCGACCGGCCTAGGAGGAGGGCGCGCCAAGGGGGGAGTCCTACTCCCACCGGGAGTAGGACTCCTCCTTTCCTTGTTGGAGTAGGAAAAGGGAAGGGAGAAGGAGAAAGAAGGAAGGGGCCCCCCCTCCCTAGTCCAATTCGGACTAGTCCATGGGGAGGGGTGCGGCCACCCTTTGGGGCCTTTCTCTCCTTTCCCGTATGGCCCATTAAGGCCCAATACAAATTCCCGTAACTCTCCGGTACTCCAAAAAATACCCGAATCACTCGGAACCTTTCCGATGTCCGAACATAGTCGTCCAATATATCGATCTTTACGTCTCGACCATTTCGAGACTCCTCGTCAAGTCCCTGATCTCATCCGGGACTCCGAACTCCTTCCGTACATCAAAACACATAAACTCATAATATAACCGTCATCTAACTTTAAGCGTGGGACCCTACGGGTTCGAGAACTATGTAGACATGACCGAGACACGTCTCCGGTCAATAACCAATAGCGGAACCTGGATGCTCATATTGGCTCCCACATATTCTACGAAGATCTTTATCGGTCAGACCGCATAACAACATACGTTGTTCCCTTTGTCATCGGTATGTTACTTGCCCGAGATTCGATCGTCGGTATCTTAATACCTAGTTCAATCTCATTACCGGCAAGTCTCTTTACTCGTTCCGTAATACATCATCCCGCAACTAACTCATTAGTTACAATGCTTGCAAGGCTTATAGTGATGTGCATTACTGAGTGGGCCCGGAGATACCTCTCCGACAATCGGAGTGACAAATCCTAATCTCGAAATACGCCAACCCAACAAGTACCTTTGGAAGCACCTGTAGAGCACCTTTATAATCACCCAGTTACGTTGTGACGTTTGGTAGCACACAAAGTGTTCCTCCGGTAAACGGGAGTTGCATAATCTCATAGTCATAGGAACATGTATAAGTCATGAAGAAAGCAATAGCAACATACTAAACGATCGAGTCCTAAGCTAACGGAATGGGTCAAGTCAATCACATCATTCTCCTAAAGATGTGATCCCGTTAATCAAATGACAACTCATGTCTATGGCTAGGAAACATAACCATCTTTGATCAACGAGCTAGTCAAGTAGAGGCATACTAGTGACACTCTGTTTGTCTATGTATTCACACATGTATCAAGTTTCCAGTTAATACAATTCTATCATGAATAATAAACATTTATCATGATATAAGGAAATAAATAATAACTTTATTATTGCCTCTAGGGCATATTTCCTTCAGTCTCCCACTTGCACTAGAGTCAATAATCTAGTTCACATCGCCATGTGATTTAACATCAATAGTTCACATCACCATGTGATTAACACCCATAGTTCACATCGTCATGTGACCAACACCCAAAGGGTTTACTAGAGTCAGTAATCTAGTTCACATCGCTTATGTGATTAACACCCAAAGAGTACTAAGGTGTGATCATGTTTTGCTTGTGAGATAATTTTAGTCAACGGGTCTGTCACATTCAGATCCGTAAGTATTTTGCAAATTTCTATGTCTACAATGCTCTGCACGGAGCTACTCTAGCTAATTGCTCCCTCTTTCAATATGTATCTAGACCGAGACTTAGAGTCATCTAGATTAGCGTCAAAACTTGCATCGACGTAACCCTTTACGACGAACCTTTTGTCACTCCCATAATCGAGAAACATATCCTTATTCCAGTAAGGATAATTTTGACCGCTGTCCAGTGATCTACTCCTAGATCACTATTGTACTCCCTTGCCAAAATCAGTGTAGGGTATACAATAGATCTGGTACACAGCATGGCATTCTTTATAGAACCTATGGCCGAGGCATAGGGAATGACTTTCATTCTTTTTCTATCTTCTGCCGTGGTCGGGCTTTGAGTCTTACTCAATTTCACACCTTGTAACACAGGCAAGAAACTCTTTCTTTGACTGTTCCATTTTGAACTACTTCAAAATCTTATTAAGGTATGTACTCATTGAAAAAACTTATCAAGCGTCTTGATCTATCTCTATAGATCTTGATGCTCAATATGTAAGCAGCTTCACCGAGGTCTTTCTTTGAAAAACTCCTTTCAAACACTCCTTTATGCTTTGCAGAATAATTCTACATTATTTCCGATCAACAATATGTCATTCACATATACTTATCAGAAATGTTGTAGTGCTCCCACTTACTTTCTTGTAAATACAGGCTTCACCGCAAGTCTGTATAAAACTATATGCTTTGATCAACTTATCAAAGCGTATATTCCAACTCCGAGATGCTTGCACCAGTCCATAGATGGATCGCTGGAGTTTGCATATTTTGTTAGCACCTTTAGGATTCACAAAACCTTCTGGTTGCATCATATACAACTCTTCTTTAATGAATCCATTAAGGAATGCAGTTTTGTTTATCCATTTGCGAGATTCATAAAATGCGGCAATTCCTAACATGATTCGGACAGACTTAAGCATAGATACGAGTGAGAAACTCTCATCGTAGTCAACACCTTAAACTTGTCGAAAACCTTTTGCGACAATTCTAGCTTTGTAGATAGTAACACTACTATCAGCGTCCGTCTTCCTCTTGAAGATCCATTTAATCTCAATGGCTCGCCGATCATTGGGCAAGTCAATCAAAGTCCATACTTTGTTCTCATACATGGATCCCATCTCAGATTTCATGGCCTCAAGCCATTTTACGGAATCTGGGCTCACCATCGCTTCTTCATAGTTCGTAGGTTCGTCATGGTCTAGTAACATAACCTCCAGAACAGGATTACCGTACCACTCTGGTGCGGATCTTACTCTGGTTGACCTACGAGGTTCAGTAACAACTTGATCTGAAGTTTCATGATCATCATCATTAACTTCCTCACTAATTGGTGTAGGTGTCACAGGAACCGGTTTCTGTGATGAACTACTTTCCAATAAGCGATGAGGTACAGTTACCTCATCAAGTTCTACTTTCCTCCCACTCACTTCTTTCGAGAGAAACTCCTTCTCTAGAAAGGATCCATTCTTAGCAACGAATGTCTTGCCTTCGGATCTGTGATAGAAGGTGTACCCAACTGTCTCCTTTGGGTATCCTATGAAGACACATTTCTCCGATTTGGGTTTGAGCTTATCAGGATGAAACCTTTTCACATAAGCATCGCAACCCCAAACTTTAAGAAACGACAACTTTGGTTTCTTGCCAAACCACAGTTCATAAGATGTCGTATCAACAGATTAGGTGGTACCCTATTTAACGTGAATGCAGCTATCTCTAATGCATAACCCCAAAACGATAGTGGTAGATCGGTAAGAGACATCATATATCGCACCATATCTAATAAAGTACGGTTACGATGTTCGGACACACCATTACACCGTGGTGTTCCAGGTGGCGTGAGTAGTGAAACTATTTCACATTGTTTTAACTGAAGGCCAAACTCGTAACTCAAATACTCTTCTCCACGATCAGATCGTAGAAACTTTATTTTCTTGTTACGATGATTTTCCGCTTCACTCTGAAATCATATGAACTTTTCAAATGTTTCAGACTTCTGTTTCATTAAGTAGATATACCCATATCTGCTCAAATCATCTGTGAAGGTCAGAAAATAATGATACCTGCTACGAGCCTCAATATTCATCGGACCACATACATCTGTATGTATGATTTCCAACAAATCTGTTGCTCTCTCCATAGTTCCGGAGAACGGCGTTTTAGTCATCTTGCCCATGAGGCACGGTTCGCAAGCATCAAGTGATTCATAATCAAGTGATTCCAAAATCCCATCAGTATGGAGTTTCTTCATGCGCTTTACACCAATATGACCTAAACGGCAGTGCCACAAATAAGTTGCACTATCATTATTAACTTTGCTTCTTTTGGCTTCATTATTATGAATATGTGTATCACTACGATCGAGATCCAACAAACCATTTTATTGGATGTATGACCATAGAAGGTTTTATTCATGTAAACAGAACAACAATTATTCTCTAATTTAAATGAATAACCGTATTGCAACAAACATGATCAAATCATATTCATGCTCAACGCAAACACCAAATAACACTTATTTAGTTTCAACACTAATCCCGAAAGTATAGGGAGTGTGCGATGATGATCATATCAATCTTGGAACTACTTCCAACACACATCGTCACCTCGCCTTTTACTAGTCTCTGTTTATTCTACAACTCCCGTTTTGAGTTACTACTCTTAGCAACTGAACCAGTATCAAATACCGAGGGGTTGCTATAAACACTAGTAAAGTACACATCAATAACATGTATATCCAATATACCTTTGTTCACTTTGTCATCCTTCTTATCCACCAAATAGTTGGGGTAGTTCCGCTTCCAGTGACCAGTCCCTTTGCAGTAGAAGCACTTAGTCTCTGGCTTAGGACCAGACTTAGGCTTCTTCACTTGAGCAGCAACTTGCTTGCCGTTCTTCTTGAAGTTCCCCTTCTTCCCTTTGCCCTTTTCTTGAAACTAGTGGTCTCGTCAACCATCAACACTTGATGTTTTTCTTGATTTCTACCTTCGTCGATTTTAGCATCACGAAGAGCTCGGGAATTACTTTCGTCATCCCTTGCATACTATAGTTCATCACGAAGTTCTACTAACTTGGTGATGGTGACTAGAGAATTCTGTCAATCACTATTTTATGTGGAAGATTAACTCCCACTTGATTCAAGCGATTGTAGTATCCAGACAATCTGAGCACATGCTCACTGCTTGAGCTATTCTCCTCCATCTTTTAGCTATAGAACTTGTTGGAGACTTCATATCTCTCAATCCGGGCATTTTCTTGAAATATTAACTTCAACTCCTGGAACATCTCATATGGTCCATGACGTTCAAAACGTCTTTGAAGTCCCGATTCTAAGCCGTTAAGCATGGTGCACTAAACTGTCAAGTAGTCATCATATTGAGCTAGCCAAACGTTCATAACGTCTGCATCTGCTCCTGTAATAGGTCTGTCACCTAGCGGTGCATCAAGGACATAATTCTTCTGTGCAACAATGAGGATAATCCTCAGATCACGGATCCAATCCACATCTTTGCTACTAACATCTTTCAACATAATTTTTCTCTAGGAACATATCAAAAATAAACACAGGGAAGCAACAACGCGAGCTATTGATCTACAACATAATTTGCAAAATACTATCAGGACTAAGTTCATGATAAATTTAAGTTCAATTAATCATATTACTTAAGAACTCCCACTTAGATAGACATTCCTCTAATCCTCTAAGTGATCACGTGATCCATATCAACTAAACCATAACCGATCATCACGTGAAATGGAGTAGCTTTCAATGGTGAACATCACTATGTTGATCATATCTACTATATGATTCACGCTCGACCTTTCGGTCTCAGTGTTCCGAGGCCACATCTGCATATGCTAGGCTTGTCAAGTTTAACCTGAGTATTCTGCGTGTGCAAAAATGGCTTGCACCCGTTGTAGATGGACGTAGAGCTTATCACACCCGATCATCACGTGGTGTCTGGACACGACGAACTTTGGCAATGGTGCATACTCAGGGAGAACACTTTTATCTTGAAATTTAGTGAGAGATCATCTTATAATGCTACCGTCAATCAAAGCAAGATAAGATGCATAAAAGATAAACATCACATGCAATCAAATATAAGTGATATGATATGGCCATCATCATCTTGTGCTTGTGATCTCCATCTCCGAAGCACCGTCATGATCACCATCGTCACCGGTGCGACACCTTGATCTCCATCGTAGCATCGTTGTCGTCTCGCCAACTATTGCTTTTACGACTATCGCTACCGCTTAGTGATAAAGTAAAACAATTACATGGCGATTGCATTTCATACAATAAAGCGACAACCATATGGCTCCTGCCAGTTGCCGATAACTCGGTTACAAAACATGATCATCTCATACAATAAAATTCAGCATCATGTCTTGACCATATCACATCACAACATGCCCTGCAAAAACAAGTTAAACGTCCTCTACTTTGTTGTTGCAAGTTTTACGTGGCTGCTACTGGCTTAGCAAGAACCGTTCTTACCTACGCATCAAAACCACAACGATAGTTTGTCAAGTTGGTGCTGTTTTAACCTTCGCAAGGACCGGGCGTAGCCACACTCGGTCCAACTAAAGTGAGAGAGACAGACACCCGCCAGTCACCTTTAAGCAACGAGTGCTCGCAACGGTGAAACCAGTCTCGCGTAAGCGTACGCGTAATGTCGGTCCGGGCCGCTTCATCTCACAATACCGCTGAACCAAAGTATGACATGCTGGTAAGCAGTATGACTTATATCGCCCACAACTCACTTGTGTTCTACTCGTGCATAACATCAACGCATAAAACCAGGCTCTGATACCACTGTTGGGGAACGTAGTAATTTCAAAAAAATTCCTACGCACACGCAAGATCATGGTGATGCATAGCAACGAGAGGGGAGAGTGTTGTCCACGTACCCTCGTAGACCGAAAGCGGAAGCGTTAACACAACGCGATTGATGTAGTCGTACGTCTTCACGATTCGACCGATCAAGTACCGAACGCACGGCTCCTCCGAGTTCAGCGCACGTTCAGCTCGATGACGTCCCTCGAACTCCGATCCAGCCGAGTGTTGAGGGAGAGTTTCGTCAGCACGACGGCATGGTGACGATGATGATGTTCTACCGACGCAGGGCTTCGCCTAAGCACCGCTACGATATTATCGAGGTGTAATATGGTGGAGGGGGGCACCGCACACGGCTAAAAGATCGTTGATCAATTGTTGTGTCTATGGGGTGCCCCCCTGCCCCCGTATATAAAGGAGCAAGGGGGAAGGCGGCCGGCCTAGGAGGAGGGCGCGCCAAGGGGGGAGTCCTACTCCCACCGGGAGTAGGACTCCTCCTTTCCTTGTTGGAGTAGGAAAAGGGAAGGGAGAAGGAGAAAGAAGGAAGGGCCCCCCCTCCCTAGTCCAATTCGGACTAGTCCATGGGGAGGGGTGCGGCCACCCTTTGGGGCCTTTCTCTCCTTTCCCGTATGGCCCATTAAGGCCCAATACGAATTCCCGTAACTCTCCGGTACTCCGAAAAATACCCGAATCACTCGGAACCTTTCCGATGTCCGAATATAGTCGTCCAATATATCGATCTTTACGTCTCGACCATTTCGAGACTCCTCGTCAAGTAACTATGTAGACATGACCGAGACACGTCTCCAGTCAATAAGCAATAGCGGAACCTGAATGCTCATATTGGCTCCCACATATTCTACGAAGATCTTTATCGGTCAGACCGCATAACAACATACGTTGTTCCCTTTGTCATCGGTATGTTACTTGCCCGAGATTCGATCGTCGGTATCTTAATACCTAGTTCAATCTCGTTACCGGCAAGTCTCTTTACTCGTTCCGTAATACATCATCCCGCAACTAACTCATTAGTTACAATGCTTGCAAGGCTTATAGTGATGTGCATTACTGAGTGGGCCCAGAGATACCTCTCCGACAATCGGAGTGACAAATCCTAATCTCGAAATAAGCCAACCCAACAAGTACCTTTGGAAGCACCTGTAGAGCACCTTTATAATCACCCAGTTACGTTGTGACGTTTGGTAGCACACAGAGTGTTCCTTCGGTAAACGGGAGTTGCATAATCTCATAGTCATAGGAACATGTATAAGTCATGAAGAAAGCAATAGCAACATACTAAACGATCGAGTGCTAAGCTAACGGAATGGGTCAAGTCAATCACATCATTCTCCTAATGATGTGATCCCGTTAATCAAATGACAACTCATGTCTATGGCTAGGAAACATAACCATCTTTGATCAACGAGCTAGTCAAGTAGAGGCATACTAGTGACACTCTGTTTGTCTATGTATTCACACATGTATCAAGTTTCCAGTTAATACAATTCTAGCATGAATAATAAACATTTATCATGATATAAGGAAATAAATAATAACTTTATTATTGCCTCTAGGGCATATTTCCTTCAGTCTCCCACTTGCACTAGAGTCAATAATCTAGTTCACATCGCCATGTGATTTAACATCAATAGTTCACATCACCATGTGATTAACACCCATAGTTCACATCGTCATGTGACCAACACCCAAAGGGTTTACTAGAGTCAGTAATCTAGTTCACATCGCTTATGTGATTAACACCCAAAGAGTACTAAGGTGTGATCATGTTTTGCTTGTGAGATAATTTTAGTCAACGGGTCTGTCACATTCAGATCCGTAAGTATTTTGCAAATTTCTATGTCTACAATGCTCTGCACGGAGCTACTCTAGCTAATTTCTCCCTCTTTCAATATGTATCTAGACCGAGACTTAGAGTCATCTAGATTAGTGTCAAAACTTGCATCGACGTAACCCTTTACGACGAACCTTTTGTCACTCCCATAATCGAGAAACATATCCTTATTCCAGTAAGGATAATTTTGACCGCTGTCCAGTGATCTACTCCTAGATCACTATTGTACTCCCTTGCCAAAATCAGTGTAGGGTATACAATAGATCTGGTACACAGCATGGCATACTTTATAGAACCTATGGCCGAGGCATAGGGAATGACTTTCATTCTTTTTCTATCTTCTGCCGTGGTCGGGCTTTGAGTCTTACTCAATTTCACACCTTGTAACATAGGCAAGAAACTCTTTCTTTGACTGTTCCATTTTGAACTACTTCAAAATCTTATTAAGGTATGTACTCATTGAAAAAACTTATCAAGCGTCTTGATCTATCTCTATAGATCTTGATGCTCAATATGTAAGCAGCTTCACCGAGGTCTTTCTTTGAAAAACTCCTTTCAAACACTCCTTTATGCTTTGCAGAATAATTCTACATTATTTCCGATCAACAATATGTCATTCACATATACTTATCAGAAATGCTGTAGTTCTCCCACTCACTTCAATAATGATAGTGCAACTTATTTGTGGCACTGCCGTTTAGGTCATATTGGTGTAAAGCGCATGAAGAAACTCCATACTGATGGGATTTTGGAATCACTTGATTATGAATCACTTGATGTAGAAGCCTTCCATGATCGAATCCCCCTCGGCAGGGTGCCGGAAAAGGTCCCTAGATGGGATCTCACGGGTACAGAAGATTGCGGCGGTGGAAAAGTGTTTTCGTGGATGCCTCTGGTGGTTTGGGGATATTTGGGAATATATAGACGAAAAAATTAGGTCAGGAGGGTCAGGGGGCCACAAGGGTGGGAGCGCGCCCTCCATCCTTGTGGCCGCCTCGTGGCTCCTCCAACTTCATCTCCAAGTCTCCTGGTTGTCTTTTGGTCCAAGAAAAATCATCGCGAAGGTTTTATTCCGTTTGGACTCTGTTTGGTATTCTTTTTCTGCGAAACTCAAAAATAAGAAGAAAAAAAACAGAAACTGGCACTGGGGTCTAGGTTAATAGGTTAGTCCCAAAAATAATATAAAATAGCATATTAATGCATATAAAACATCCAAAACAGATAATATAATAGCATGGAACAATAAAATATTATAGATACGTTGGAGACGTATCAAACTCCAATGCGGAATGTCCGCGGGACACGTCGAGGCGTGTCCATGAGTAGCGGTAGGAAGCCGGACATCCTACCCTGTGCACCAAATGTTTGCCTCGGGCCCGGCCTCCTTCATTTGACATGCATATGTAGATCAATAGCAATTTAGCATATATACAAACAGTACAAACATATACAATCACAACAAAAAAGCACCAGACATTCAACAAGTTTTTACGTCCAACCAATGCCAAAAGATGGTAGTCCGATTGTGCAAAAGACTTTTTTTGCCTCCCAATCTGGTTTTCCGTGCCAAAGTATTCAATCTTTGGCCAATTCCTCCGAAGCGTCTGTGTAGTGCTAACTGCTAGCATGATACGCTTGCACAATCTTCGCCGCATCGGAATCCAAGTCCGACATCTTCATTGTCAACATCTCGGCATCAACTTTCTTCTCTTGAAATTTGATCTTCTTGCCTTGCGCCGCCATGAACCTGTCAAACCCCTCGGTCGTATTTTCCTCCTTCGCATCATTGCGCTTGACTCATGCCTCCTCCTTCGACATGATGTCCTCAAACTTCTCTGCCATCTTGGCCACCACCCGTTTTCGCTTCTCCTTCTCCTCCTCCCAACTCCTCCCTGGGTTCCTAACCATCCTTTTGGTTGGAGCAAGGCCTCCTTTTTTTGGATCACCATTTTCATTTTCGTTGGCGATGGCGGCGGTCTTGGCGGAATTGGCAACGATATTGAGCCACTTGGAATGCGCATTCAACTTCAACCAACAATGCATCAAGAGAAAGTGCTTCTTGTCTGTCCTAAAGAATAACGTACACACACAAACCACCTAGAAAAAAAACATGATCAACAAGTTGCATATCCAGCCAAACGACCAACACATAGAGCACATGCTACCAAATGACCAACACATAGAGAAGCAACAGACTTACAAGCTCAGTGTATGCCGCGCCACTTGGCCACCGAATTTGGAATTGTTTGTAAAAGCCACAATACTTGTTTGTGGCCTCTTGAATGGTGTGCCATTGATTAGTGAGCGACTTTAGATTGCACTCACGATTTTTCTCTTTGCGATACAGATCATAGTGCTTCTGCTCATGGAAACAAACATGCATAATTGTCCAAAAGGCTCAGATCATTTGCTTTGTGCAATGAATAAGATCAATGCTAGTGGCCAACCGCACATCAACCAACAACTAATCCTTCTTCATGTTATTTTATTCCATCTTCTTCTTTGGGTCTACACCCGGCACCCAAAAGTCGTCCGCATACCATCCGACTGGTCGATGTCCAGCAGTTGGGTGTCCAGTATTTGGGTGTGTGTCTGTTAGGTGTCCGGCCCTGGCCGGGAGTCCTCCACCTTCCCATCTTGATGTCCGCCGCTATCGTGGATCATGTTTATCATTGCCTCCTCCTCATTCATCGTCACGCCTGGTTGAGACATTCCGGCAAACAAAGACTGGGCACCTAAGGGTGAGGTAGGCATAGTCGGCATCCGCGAAGGTGTAGTCCCTGTTGAGGTCAAGGCTGAACGACACTTGATGGCCAGCAGTGACGGTGGACGCAGACTCCTGCTGCAAACCGAGCTGTTGGGCGTCGTAGTAGTATAGCAAATACAATTGCATCGGCGATTGCATGAACGGCACCCGCCGGGCCACACGCTTTGGCGAAGGAGGTACCGAGTGACTGTCCGCTGCCAAAGTGTCCTCCCAATTTTCTGTTTGCGGCAGCGGCTGTTGCGTGCCACCGACGGGTCCTTCGGCTCCGGCGTGACGGCGACCATCTCGATCGGCCATGTCGCGGCGCTGGACGGCAAAACGGTGTTGGATGACAAAAAGTACCTGGGTCGGCGCTTTCTTGACATTTACGAGCATTTTTTTAACACAGTACAATGAAAGTCGCTCATGTACACGCATCCCTATGAACGTACGCACTCACACCCTATCCCTACGAGCGCCTTCGAGAGACAGAGCCGGCATAGCATCTTAAGATTTCAGGAAGTCACCGCAGACGCCTCGCAGTCAACGGGAACGTCTCCTCCCACTGAACGAACATCGCCGGAAGCCTAAAATAAATCCAAGAATAATGCGGACACCAATGTAAAGTCTAGTCTAGGATTTGAACTCTGACGAGCTAGGATACCACCATTGTCCTCCTAGCCATCCAACTGTAGATTGGTTCACACATTATAAGGGTTTTGATGTTGCCATAAGAGAAAGTTGTGATTGGGGACAGGTAGATGAGATGGGGGGAGAGAACGTGCGTTGGCAGCTGCAGATCTTGTGCGCGGGCAGATCCGTCGGAGATCCCACCATTATAGCTCCTCGTGTGATCGTGTCCTCCAGATCTTCGACTCAATTCGAAAATCCGTAACGGCGAACACCACACCACACCCACAGCACAGCACAGATCCTGTATTTAACTCGACGCACCCAAACCCAACGCCAACGCACGCAGCGCACGACACGGCCACTTTCCACGCCTCCGTCTCCGCCTTCCTCGCCAGCGAGCTCCGCTCCGTTCCGCCTCCTCCTCCGGTCCCCAAGGTTCGATCCCTCCCTCCCTCCCTCCCGTCACGCTTCCCCGAACCCCTCGCTCGCCGCTCCGTGGCGGCGCGGATCTGGCCGCGGAGCATGCTGTGTTTGGGGGGTCTCGTGTCGCGGCGCTGCCGGTGGATCTGCCCGTGCGCGCGGGCGGGTCCGGCCGATCCGGCGGTCCTCCGGCCCCGTCGGCGGCTGGTGGTTTCGTTAGTCACTGCGAAATGGCTGCTCCTCCTTCAGTCGCTGGTCCAGCTAGTGGCTGTTGCGTTGGGTGTTAAGCTTGACGCAGCGTGGTGCAAGCACAGAGTGTCCAAGTGTTCTAGCTTTTGCTTTGGCCCGATGGGATCTGTTAGGCTACCGGAGTATTATTGTCTAAATTGGGGAGGTGGCCCCCTTGATCCAAGGGGAAACCAAGTGTCCATACCAGAGTTCAATCATAAAAATGGGTTTGGCATCAACTGTCTTCTGTGTAAGATGAGATGACTGGGCTAGGATCTGTCCAAATCTAAAATAAATCTCACCCGAATACTCATAAACCAAATAACTTGGGGAGATCATTTCAAGTGAGATGGTATCTCTCGAACATGATTACGAAATGTGCGATCTAAATGCTAGATGTGCACATCATCATTCTAGTGGCTTTTAAGATTGCTATGTATGATGTTTGATTGTGTATACTCTGATCTCGTGATCTTACAATGGTTCATGTCTTACGAAACGCACCAATTTTTAGCTTAATCAGTATATCTGTCTGATATTTTGATTAGTTTTGCCAGCCTACTTTTATCCATTAAACTAAACTAAACTCTCTTATATTTCTTTACAGAGGTAGTATTTGTTAATCACATCATATCATAATGGCTTTAATTGAATAGCTCGGCACAGAACCTCAGTGCGTGGTTCTTACTTCTTAATAGTGCAAAAAACAATGTAAATCGTGTTTGATGACTAAAAATGTTGATTTATAGCTAGTACTAGGCTGGATGACTAAAAATGTTGATTTATAGCTAGTACTAGGCTGGATGACTAAAAATGTTGATTTATAACTAGTACTAGGCTGGATGACTAAAAATGTTGATTTATAACTAGTACTAGGCTGGATGTCCAGCAACAGCAATAATTGTGATCCAGTACAGCTATAGTTTTTTTTTTCAACTTTGGTAGGCATAGTTGCACATGGGTAGAGCATGCCTGCCTGGAAGGACAGCTTATTGCTCTCTTTATTATTTTTATTAAGCATAAATGGCCATTAATGTGATTGAAGTTTTGATTAGTTTTGCCAGCCTACTTCTATCCACTAACCTCATTAGTGATGAAAATACCTGCTATGCTTAGAGCCTTAAAGCTAGAGGTACACTTTGCTAAATACAGCTGTAGTTTCTCCTTATTGTGTTATTACCAGAAACATTGCTTTAGTTACATATTTGAATAAGGTTGATGAGCACATCAGGTAGAGATAAATTGACAGCTCCTTAAAATGATTCAGTTAGTTATGTGTTTTTGTGCTCATCGATGTAATTCTTATTAGCAAGATACCTAGCAGTGAATATGTGATGTAACAAGTAAATGATTGAGAAGGTTTTCAATTGTCTTGTGCAGACCAATGGCTGACGGCGAGGACATCCAGCCACTTGTGTGTGACAATGGCACTGGAATGGTCAAGGTTCGATGCTCACCCCTCTGTTTCATTCAAATTTTAAGCACAGAAAATTAGTTGTTCGGAAAATAAACACCTCATTCCTGTAGGCTGGTTTTGCTGGTGATGATGCCCCAAGAGCAGTTTTCCCTAGTATAGTTGGCCGCCCTCGGCACACAGGTGTCATGGTTGGAATGGGCCAAAAAGATGCCTATGTGGGTGATGAAGCGCAATCAAAAAGGGGTATCCTGACCTTGAAATACCCTATTGAGCATGGCATTGTGAGCAACTGGGATGACATGGAGAAAATCTGGCATCACACCTTCTACAATGAGCTGCGTGTTGCCCCTGAAGAACATCCAGTTTTGCTGACAGAAGCTCCTCTGAACCCAAAGGCAAACAGAGAGAAGATGACCCAAATCATGTTCGAGACATTCAATGCCCCAGCTATGTATGTGGCTATTCAAGCTGTTCTTTCTCTATATGCAAGTGGTCGTACAACCGGTACGTGTCCATTTTCTCCCTACTCAAGATGGGTTTATCTATGCTTATATCCCTTCATCAGTCATTGTATGACCTGAACGTGCGATGTCTGTGCAGGTATTGTGCTTGATTCTGGTGATGGTGTGAGCCATACTGTGCCTATCTACGAGGGATATGCACTTCCTCATGCTATTCTCCGGCTGGATCTTGCGGGCCGTGATCTGACCGACTCCCTGATGAAGATCCTCACAGAAAGGGGTTATTCCTTCACTACAACCGCTGAGCGGGAAATCGTAAGAGATATAAAGGAGAAGCTCGCCTATGTCGCCCTTGACTACGAGCAGGAGCTGGAGACCGCCAAGAGCAGCTCATCCGTCGAGAAGAGCTACGAACTGCCTGACGGGCAGGTCATCACGATCGGCGCCGAGAGGTTCAGGTGCCCGGAGGTGCTGTTCCAGCCCTCGCTGATCGGCATGGAGGCTCCTGGGATCCACGAGACCACCTACAACTCCATCATGAAGTGCGACGTGGATATCAGGAAGGACCTGTACGGCAACATTGTGCTCAGTGGAGGGACGACCATGTTCCCCGGCATTGCAGACAGGATGAGCAAGGAGATCACCGCCCTCGCGCCGAGCAGCATGAAGATTAAGGTCGTGGCGCCTCCAGAGAGGAAGTACAGTGTCTGGATCGGTGGCTCCATCCTTGCCTCCCTCAGCACATTCCAGCAGGTACTTACGCGACCTTTTTGTTTTGTCAGGGTGTGTACCATCTTATTCTGGGGAAAAAGATACATTGTTTTTTTTCCTTATCTCTATTAACATCTTATTACATGAACCAACCAGACAGCAAATTAATCTTTTCCTACAAAGCAAAGTATTACTTGTGTTTCCAGCTTATGAAGAAAGTACCCCTGATGTTATCAAAAAAGAAAGTACCCCTGATCCCTTTAACTTTTGCAGATGTGGATATCCAAGGGAGAGTACGATGAATCTGGCCCCTCGATCGTCCACCGCAAGTGCTTCTAAGCCTTGGGCCGTGTCTTACTCCGTGTCTCTCTGCACTTTTCCTATGATTGAGCTTGTATCCGACTCCCCCTCCATTGAAGTACTCCCCGAGCTTCTTGTGCGGCCGTTTTCGCGGATGCTTTAGCATTACCTTGTGGATGAAGGAAAAGTAGGTCCTGTATTATCACTTATATACAGAAGATGCCGCTTGTTCTCAGTGATATGCTACTATGTTGGTTGATATTTAGCCGGTGCGCGCGGAGGAGGACCGACGCACCGGTTTCGGGTTTGGGCTTGGGCTGTTGTGTGGCTGCAGAGTGCAGGACGCTGGGTGTGTATGTATAATTATTTTCTTCCATTAAGTATATTGGATCGGTGTGGAATTACTATTATACCTTTATTTGGTTGCTTTGGTCAGCAAGGCTGGTCACCGGTCTATTTCGGCTTGCTATTTTTTTTATAATATATGCAAGAAGAAAAGGGAAGTTTCCTAGAAAGTATTAGTGCCTCCTTCCATTGCGAGCGCTGGTGGCAGTATGTATGTATGTATGATGTTTATGCGAAATGTGTGCCACTGAACCCCCGGAGGCTTTTGTGGAATATTATATCCCCATCCATCTGCTTTGATGCTTTGCGCCTGTGTTTTTGTCGCCTCCAATGATTTCTTTTTGAGAACCTCATGCGAGGACAGGGGTTTCCTGCAGTTCGTTAAGAAGAAAGATGATCCGATGTATACTCAGCTGGATAAACGGGCGGTTTTTCCTCGATGGCAGCTGCTCCATATTATGTTGATATTTGTGTCCAGGCAACTTGGTTCTCTCGGAGTTATTGTACTCCTACTTAATAGGAATGCCAATATTGTAGCTCATGCCTTATTATTATGTTGATATTTGTGTCCTAGCAACTTGGTTCTCTCGGAGTTGCTGTAATTGTAGCGAGGCTATGCCGCAACCACGTGTTTGATTTGGGTTGATGAGCCTCTTGAGTTTTATTATCTTAGTCTGATGTATCCGTTATCTGATGATTAATAAAATTAGCCATAGTGACTTTCCCTAAAAGAAAGAAATATTGTCCAATGTATAATTAGGAAAATCGGACGCAAAAACCGAACAGCGCCCATTTAATTAGGGGAAACCGAGTGAACACCCAAGAACAAACGCAAAAAGGACTGTGGAACTTGGGATAGAGACTAGGAGAGGTGCCTCCAATGAAGAACTGGCTCGCCCTCTCAGTCAGAGCCAAGGAACAAGAGAGAAGGTATCAAGCGGAGGATCTCTCTCTCTCTCTCTCTCTCTCTCTCTCTCTCTCTCTCTCTCTCTCGGCCGGCCACCAAACTAAACTGAATGCGTCAATGGTTGAGACAGCCAGAATTCAAAAAAAGAAACCTGGACTACCAATGAAACGCCGTCCAAGAAACAAAAACAAAAGGAGGATCATCAGCATCCCCAACCACTTTCACATGCTGAGATGCCATTCTTGGCAGACACATCTTGAGATGCGGCATTCAGATTAACCAACACTACTAGACATCAGCAGCTACACGAGCAAACCAGTTTTGTTTCAAAAGCTAGGAAGCAACCAAGAGGCAGGCACACAAACGAACAGCAAGCATGTCAAACGAACCGGCGGAAAACCAACGGCGCAAAGACGACCACGCAAAAACCATGAAACTGCATTTTAGTCCCTTATTTCTCATTCTCCTCCATCTCCATCTCCATCTCCATGGGTGGGTTCACCCAACAATCCGACTAACGACCAAAGCACACAGGCAGGCAGGCAGGGGATAAACAACCATCAAGATTGGTTTTACAGAGCATCAAGGTTCTACTCAACACAACCGGGGGAGCCAGAGGTGAGACCCCTAATACAGGTCGCCCTCCTTGTGGGTGTGGATGACGCAGTCCGACTTGGGGTAGGCGACGCACGTCAGCACGTAGCCCTCCTCCTGCTGCGCGTCGTCCAGGAACGACCCGTCCGACTGGTCCACCGCGCCCGCCTCGATCTTGCCCGCGCAGGTCGAGCATGCCCCCGCCCGGCACGAGTAGGGCAGCTCCACCCCCGCCGTCTCCGCCGAGTCCAGGATGTAGGCGTCGTCCGGCGCCTCAAACTCGTGCTCCTCCCCTTCCGGGGTCACCAGCTTCACCTTGTACGTGGCCGCCGCTGAGACATCCAGCTTCTTCTTTGAGGAGGACCTCAGGCTCGGCAGCTGCAGCGCGCCTCGGCCAAGGAAGCTCACACGGCTCTTGAGCGCTTTCTGGGGGACATCGGTTGTCCGAGCATTGCCCAAGAGCACGCAGGAGGTCGCAAACGTGCAGGTTGACATCTTGAAACCTGACCCAAAGAATCAAGTCAGTAAAGGTAACAAAAAATAGAACTGAAATTCTCACTATCTAATGCAACCAATTATTCAGCACACAACAAGTTATGCATTGGGTCGGATGCTATCCTACCACTAGCACTGGAAAAGCACCCATTGTTTTCCACATGAACAGATTAAGGTCAAACACAAAGAGCTAGTGATATACGGCGATGGTATCTTTACCAAGGAAAAAAATGGGGATAAACCATCATTCTCTCCATGAGAAGGCCACGGTTACTCTCTGGAGCAGTATGAGAAAGGCAGGCATTGCACTCCTGCCCTTCACTCGAAGCTCCAGGACAAAATACGCAACATCAACGCCCCTTTGTTGCTTGCTCAAGATAACAACTAATTTCATGATAAACGATTGACACCCAGACCAGGGACACAGGAAACAGAAAGGCTCTATTGTGAAAAAAAGATACCCGCCTGGACCTAAATCAACCTTCTTAATTTTGTATGAAAATGTTGTGCTGATATATGCCAACGGTATCTTTACCAACAAAGAGAAATGGGGACAGGCCATCCACTCCCTTGGTGAGAAGGCCATAATTACTTTTGGAGCAGTATGAGAAAGGCAGGCATTGCAACCCTGCTCTTCACTCGAAGCTCCAGGACACAGCACGCAAAACATGAACTGCTTAATAGAGCAAACAATTTCATGTTTGTCCAAACTCTAATAATAGGAGAAGAAAAACGTAAGAGGTCATGCTTATTGTGCGCCTATTGTGTCGGACTGCATCGTCCAACATGCTATCCAACACTAACACTGGAACATCACACACACACACACACACATTATTTGCGTGACAAACAGCGGGTTTTAAGACCAAACACGAGTCGGGATGCTGATATAAGCCAACGGTATGTTAACCAAGGAGGGAAAAGTGAGGACAAGCCAGCACCCCCCTCCAGTACAAGGCCGGAGTCACTCTCCGGAGCAATATGAGAAAGGCAAGCACTGCATCCCTGCCATTCACTCGAAGCTCCCGGACACACACACACACACAGGTAAATGAAGAGAAAACCAGCCTCCCTTCCTTTCCTACCAGGGCCGCCCGCCATGACCATCTACTCTAGTATCATCAAAATCCAAAACCCTGAGCGACGGCAAACAAATAATTCGTCGAATCGGGGCATGGGTAAACTGAAATGTTGGGTTTGTTCACCTACCTACATAGTACTACATACATACATACATACATATCTAAACCCAGACAGAATCCCCAAAACCTGCGTGCTCACGGCGACGACGACGAAAACCGGAGCGCGTGTTCCATTTCCACCCCACCCCCCACCCCTTTGTTCCCCGGATGGAGGGAGGAAACGACGAGATCCCCTGCCCGTCCCTGTTGAGGGCTCGGGCTGAGCATGCGACACGGGCGGACTTAACGAGGCGCGCGGGTGGGGTTGGAGATTCCGGGGGGATAACCAGGCCGCTACTCAACGCAAAGCAGAGCAGATCGGCGGCGAGCCGGGCGGAGATTCCGGCGCCCGTCCCGTCCCGTCCTGTCCCGGAGAACTGGCTGGGTAGGGTTCGCACGCCGCCGCCAGAAGGAAGTGAAACAAGAGGGGAAAAACAGAGAAGGAAGAGAACAGATCGGGACAGCTGCTTGCTACCTGTGGCGGCGGGCCGGCGAGGAGGGACGGGGCGGGGGCGGCGGCGGCGGCGGCGGCGGCGGCGGCGGCGGCGGCTTCCCTTGCCTCCTCCTCCTTGCGTGTGTTCTCTGTGTCTGTGGTGGGGGTGGGCGGCGGCGGCGGCCACCTTTTAATAGGCGGAATGGCGAGTGCCCTTGCCTGCCCTGGCAGCGGTCGCCGTTTTCTCGTTGAAAAAAAAAACCGGCAGAAAAGATGCGGACGAAATGACGGGTTTGCCCCCCGCGGCGGCTGCGAACGAACGAACCCGGGGGTGCGGCGCTGGGTCTGGTCTGGCCGGTTTCCAGTTTCGGCCCACATTCATTCATTCCTCCTCCAGGAAGGTTCTGGAGCCCCCCGGTAGGTACATCTTTTTTTTATTGGAAGAGTTTTAGTCACTCCACGTGCTTTGTTTTCTCCGTACGCCTGCATTTCATAGGTTCTTTTTATACCTGCGCTACGATTGCACACGAAAGAAATTTCTCGTCGGCTACAATCTCTCACCATGCATCTCGCAAAAACACTTTTGATATTTGCTTGTCTCGTCCTCGTTCTGGTTAGGGCTTGCCGCACTTTGTTGGTTGTATATATTACTGGGTGTATCTAGACAAATCTAAAACAACTAATTCGGGTCCACGGAGGGAGTATGTATGGTGAGCATGTTGTAGATGGACATGGGTGAAATTTCGTTTTCGTGGTTGTAACAGGGGGTCCTCACCTATGTAGATTACGGATAACCCGCACTAATGTCTCTCATGACTCCGCCTTATCTTAATGCTCCTTTAAGGAGGCGAGCGGGGTGGACACGCGGCCAACATCAAAACAAACTTGGTGTTGTTTTTTGGTCGGATGCGAACTAATTGGCTGTTTTCGTGGGATTAGCAGGCCGCAGCTTGCATCCCTATGCCACCACTTATGTCGATGTGGGGGCGCAAACCGTTGTGGAAGCCTCTAACTCTACATTCCGATGTCGTTGTCCTTATGTTAAGCGATGTCTAGTTTGGTTCTAGTTGATTGTTTGCCTTTTATTCTTAAAGCCTCTTAACTCCAAACATTTCCTAATTTCGCACCCCCCCTAAAAAAAGGCTTATAAATTTTGCTTGAAATCAAATGATGGAGAGTTTGACCAGGTTTATAGGGAAACCATCAATAACAACATTACAAAAATATCATGAGAATAATTTATTTTGTATATAATGATACTAAATTGATGCCATAATTGTTGGCCATTTAACTTGAGAGAACATTTATAGGCCCTCCTTTTGGAGTCAGAGGGGGGAGTTGCCTGCCCGAGTACGGATTTGTCTCATTGTTTTTTTTAACTTCGGATTTATCTCATTGTTTATATGCATTTTATGCTTTCTCTTTTTTTGTTGCATGTTAAGCGTTTTGCAATTAATTTCAATGTTCAAAAATAGATGCATATGTTATGGTGAGTATAAACCCAAATGCTTTTGGTCATTAGAGTTTAGCTCTGGCCATGCTCAAATCCTGAATCTGTCACTTATCATAAGACTTCAATTTTTGCCAAATCTTTGTCACACTTGTGGCGGGCGTTTTGTTCTCCGCACTTTTTGGGGGCAAACACAGTTTGCCTAGATTAGTTGTGGCAAATTTATTCATCAACTTTCTTTTTTGAGTAACCTTCATCAACCTAATATGACCTGAGCTTCAGACGTTGTGGTGGATCATGAATCTTTTGGACCCGACTGTCACCAAATGAGCTGTAAATAGATGTCAATTTTGCAACCTCACTAGAATTAAAAAACACGATCCAAGTTTTTGAACCTACAAGTCAACGGTGGTGTGGATCTAGAAAATACACTATTCTCTTTTGGTCGATGTGAAGTCTATGATAAGTATCGTTGTATCTTCTGTCCAACACCGTGACAAACATGTGATCGCATATGTAAAAAAGATGGTGGATGAGAATTAACTTGTTCCGTAGCTCCATGGAGCTCTTTATTTTGAAAATTTTAAAATTACATTTGTACATCCAAGAAAATAAAAGAAGATTCTAGCTTGTACATCAAAATACAACCATTATAGATCATGGCATTTGTTTTCTATGCATTTCCCAAATACAACATTTCCTCATCAATTTTGCTCATCAACGGTCTGTTTGCTTGCCCTGGGGCCTAGGTGGTTGGGCCATCGTCCTTCTCGCCCTGCGCATCGGAAACCACAGAAGCAGATAACCGATGGTCGTAGCACAATGGTTTTAGCCCAGAAGCACCAACCAGGCAAAATAGTTGTGTGCCCCTCTCTCAGGTGGAAAGCAGAGTTCTATACTCGCCCAGCAAGATGGGGATGTCATCCATGCGCAACTGAAGTGTATAAGAAATACAAAGCACTGGTAAGTAGGAGAAACTGGTAAATGAGCATGCTTCGGACAATGAGGAGTAGATGTCGCCCGTGGAGCTCATATACCTGCGAGGCATTTTTCAAATGGAAGAGGCGGCGATCTTCCCTTTCAAGGAATGCCGGGGATGGGCTTTCCCTGCATCCATTTAGTGATGGGAATGAAAATAGTCAATGCGAAATACTCATGGCAAGACTTTGACAATTATTAGTTCCTGTGCTATCGTTTCTTCAGATATAACAAGCTCTGACCATGGCTGGGTTGCCCGTACAGCCGTACTCAAATTTTAGCCAGTAAGTCCACTAGTCTGACTGAAAAAAAGGCATATTCCACTTTCGATTGTTTTTCGCTTTTCCTTTTGAATTAAGTATAAATGACATGAAAACATGCCTTTAGTTACATGATAAAACACATAATCCACGTGATGAACTGGCAACATTTTGTTTTGCATAATTCCAGTTCATTGTGTGTGCAAAAGACAACAAAATGGATGAATGGATTAATATCTAGCAGTTGAAATTATTATCATGACAAGAAGAGAATAATAATAGACCAGAGATGGAACTATCTGCAAAGTCGTGTCATTGTTTCACCGTATTGTTTCTTGATTTTATGTAGAACTGAATGCTTAAAATGTGTAAATAATAACGCAGAGGGGGGATGGAGGAATGAAACCATACACAAAGCGGCGAATAATGAGACGTTGATAGTCCCTCAGCAGAGGGCCTAGCTCCTGGAGCTGTATTGAGCTGGATGGAGAACTTCTCCAATGATCACGAAGTGCCTGTACATCATATATATACAATAATGTCCCATTTCCTTGGAAGCCAACACAATTTCAAAGGATCGCAGAAAAGGAAAGATATCAGCACCTGAATACATGCAAGCTGGTCGGTGGTAGGAAGTGATTCACCAATGAGCCTAGATGATAATTCCATTAGTTCTTTATCGTTGATTTCGTCAACAAAACTTGCTGAAGGTTCTACATAAAGTGGAATCCCCAATCGTTTGGCCAACTCCAACATCGGAGATTCATCAGATTGTGATTCTGATTCCTGCAATAATCATATTCTTTAGTGATTGCAAGGTTCTAAATTCTAATGCCACAAAAAAAATCGACATTGATTCTCATTTTACTCCCCACAAAGATCTTCTGAACTTCAGGTGTATGCAAACATACCTTCAATGCAGACTGTTGGGCATCACCAGTCACAGTGCTATGGTTGCTGTCTGAACCAACACTAGGAACCAAGTCCCGCTTGGCAATAGGATCATCTGAACATCAATCGTGCAGAGTTTATAGAAGCAGAGATTATCTTTCTCCATTAAGCATTACAGAGTGTAGATCAGAAGAGTTTACACAGCAAAGGAAAATATCTAGCTAGTGTTTGGCTACAATCAGAAAAGGAAACAGATGCAAACATAAACAATAACTGCTAGTCATAATTATGCATATAACCATAAGCTCTAGCAATTTCCAACACCTCTAGTTATAAGTAGCAAATAATATCAATAACTGAACTGAGTCAGATGAATTCCTTTTCCTTGGCAGTTTTGTAAATCGACAAAATTCTTCTCACCATTCACCAGTCATTACTGGAGAATGTGTGGACGCTAAGGGTTAATTGGGTATTGACTGGCAGAATATGAGTCAACACTAACAGCTCTACATATTTCACCGTATTCTTATAATTTAGTACTGACACATGTAAGAACTCAAGTATCTAAGCATGAGTGGTCCACAAAACCCTGCAAGCATCTTATTCCAAGTCTATTTCTTGAAGTTTCAAGGACCAATATCTTTATTGGTTCATCGTGTGTATCACTGGATGCAGATGCCGGGGGAGAAATCTCTTCGATTAACTAAAACAATTTGGTTTGCCTGTGTGAAGTGTGCAGCACATTGGCTGCTTATACAAGTACTAGCAACCCAAGTTATGTTCATCTTCCATCCCTAAGGGTTAGTACAATTCACTGGTCCTGTAGATTTAACACATTGTGCAATAGCCAGCTTAATTTAAACATATTACTGTCTTAATCGGTAACTGGTACATATAGTCGAGGCATTATCTTAGCAAGTATAAGCATTATAGTTCTTTGTAGGTAACATTATCCACCAAATGCCCCTATTGATTACTTATTTATACGATGCTACAGAGATGGATATGTACACCGTTAGTAGGGGAAACATATGTCACTTCTTGAAGTACTCTACCAATATGCTAACTGATAAACTTCAGTAATCTGCTTAAAGACAATAAATTGATTTATTCTTAGTTATCTGTGCATACAGCTAAAACAACACCTACCTATATGATACTGATGGAGTAGAAAATATGGCATCTGTTGAGTGTAATAACTAGATTATAGGTCAAACCACAGGCCAACATATGATAACATATAATATTGCTTCTAAAAGCTTTTACGGTTTGCTGTTTGCACGATACAAATTAAAACTTCAAATCTCCAAGATATCAATATATATTCTTTTTTTTCAGATGTGATACTAATATACCTTCAGGAACAAGCCACCACAAATCGCCAAAGGTATTCTTTCCATCAAAGCCACCAAATAAAAGAAACCGAGGCCCTATGCAAGTCATAGAATGATATGCCCGAGGAGGGGGTGGCTCATTACTTGTTGGTAAGCGCTTCCATTGAACAGAGACTGGGATACCAAAGTATTAGTTAGCAAAAATAGATACAATGCCGAAAATTCATACGCGATGCTGGTTGCTCTAACAAAAGAACAGTAATTAAAGGAAGACAAATCAAAGCAAGAACAGTAAACAAAATGGTCAAGATGTTTGTTAACACGTACAAAGTTCTAGTCGTAAGAAACAGGCCAATCCGTCTGAGATGACATTTTGGATGTTATAGATTTTACATATATCATTACCTACACCTGTATGCACAAACACACGCAGATCTGGAGTGGACACATGCTGCATGTGCCACCCAGGACAGCATAGACATATGATGCACCTGTGCAGAATGAGTGGACGCATGGCATTTATCCTAGCTGTCTGTAGTGTTTCAGCAAATTCATAGTACTAAACAAGCTAGATAATTTTGGGTTTGGGCTAAGCTGGTTAATTATGGAATCACATTTTAAATTTAATTACCAGGACGCGGTATTTTGTTTCAGAGAACCATCTATGTCAATAATACGATAACAAGATTTGGTGTGTTCAGTTGATAACAAAATGCAAACTCATGCTCAATGCCCCCAAAGTGGATGTGCAGGAAAAAATATCATTTGAGCTTACCCCTGTCTAAAATAACACATTCGTTGTAGTACACATCATATCTACTTAGCCAACCGCCAGTTCCATGTCCACCAAATAGCAAGAGCTGACAGAAAGATCCAAGATCTATATGTTGTTAGTAATGTTATGGGATAACCGAAACTGGACGAGAAAACCTAAGATAAGCCCCAAAGAGGAAATTCTTTTCTGATACATTAATTCTAGCTGTAAATTGTAATAGACTTTTTGTTTCAGGTTCCAAGAAAAGAATGCTTTTATTATTATTTCTAGATCACTAAATAAACTTCCTATTATGTAACTAAAAACAAGGGAGCAAAGGTTTGGTAGCTAAGCCTTGTTTCACCAGACCAGAGCGAAGTTTAAATCAAAGCTAATGCATCACACAAACTCATATATAAGTGGATACTAAATATTAACAAATAATTTTCCACAGAAGACAAAACAAAGTTTATTTAATTGTCTATCCAACAAAAGTACGCCCGAGGGCCATTATATGCACGTTCATAGGACATTAAGCTTTGCTGAATAGAAGCTTGACATGATAGCAAACAACCCGATGATTAATAGGTACCCAAGATTAATATTGATTCTAACAGAATAATCAAGTGAAATCAACCTTCCAAATATGTGATAGACACAACAGAGATATCAGCTGTTAATACTTAGGCAGTTGGAGAAAAAAACATCAAGGTTTCAGATTGCATACATAAGGTCCACCAGAAGTCACTGAATGGCCACATCGTGCAGAGGGAGATTGACCTGGCAGCTTTAATTGTGTCCATCCTGGTGTCTCATTATCTCCCAAAATCAACAATACCAGGTTCAGTAATAGCAAATTTACAAATATTGCAGTAATCTCTAGCTTCGATTTGCAGTGAACCATTACTTAAATCAACTAAGAAACACAACTTCATACTAAAACGCAAACAACTGTGCGATAACCACTGCAAAAGGGCTAAATGAGAACAAACTCTGTATAAATAAGCATGTGAAGTATATATTAAAAAAAAGGTGAACCCCCACATCCCTCAGTGGAATAGGATAGCAAAATAATACCAATGAGCCATCTCAAACTCCATTTCCTTCAAAAAAGCAGGAGTGGACATACAAGACAAAGAAGATGTGAATACAATACACTGGATAGTGTCCTTAATATGTATATGTAAATATTATAAACACAGCTATGTAACCTCCACCGATCATGACACATATTTGCATAAAGAGTCCTGCTATACATATGACATGTTCCGTCCGATCCTTGTCCGACACACCAGATCAAACCAACCGTGGGGTGGAACCAAAGCAGCACACCACTGGATCTTGCATCCTACCCAGATCGGACCAGGAAATGTCGTACGTGCAATAGTTCCACTAACTGTCTAGACAAGAAGTTCTAAGTGCACTACGAGTTTTGTTCATGTACTGATGTACTCATCAATTAAGATCTTTAAAGCCTTTAAACAACAAATAGGAAGAGATACCTTCTTCAGTGATACCCTTTAAAGCCCAGAGATCACCCATTATCGGCCCAGTTCCACCTGTTGGAAGGAAGATATAAAGTAGTCAGGGGTAGGATTTTTTAGACAAAAAAGTTATGCAACTCACTATATCATCCAAATTGTCAGTGCACTAAAAATTATACTCAGGAATAGTCTGATACCCAGCAGGAAACCTACAAGCAAATCGAATCGCGCGGAACAGTTACATAATAGCTCTTCAGAAATTAACAATTATTCAGGGAAAAATATAAATAATCAATAAATAATCCGTAATACACATAGACTAACTAAATGACAATAAAGGGTTGGTGCTGAGGAAAAGAGCCTAGCTCACTTGGGTGGGAGTGGATGTACAATCCCACCACCTGGTTCGAGTCCCCATGAACTCCAATTTGGCTTCCTATTTGTTATGTTTGTCGGGGCCTCCCTTGCAGTTTTCATTAGAAAAAGGGGTTGATACTGGCACTGCTCTTAAAACTTTCAATGTTGAAGTTATTCAAGTGCAACAAAGCACTTTAGTTTCAATCATCTTTTATGTTTGGTGGCTATTTACAAAATAAATCAGAATTATATTTTCTAGTGTCAGCCAGCTTTTCAAGGTTGGACCAGGAAGGCATGAGGAGTACTACTGGCTTGTTGCAACATATGAAATGAGACTTAGCCAGTCATCTAAGCTAACATGAGCTTTGACAGAGCCCAAGAAGAACCAAATTAAGGAATGGCAATACCTCTGCCTCCAAATATAAGCAGCCTCTTCTCAATCATAGTGGCAGAATGTCCGCATCTTGGAGGTGGCGCTGATCCAGTAACTGCTAGTTCTGTCCACTCAAGTGACACTATCCAACAGAAAATACATAAAAGATTATAACAAAAGTAAAATAATGAATGATCAACTTATTCAACAAAATACATTCAATGCTCATCACAGCTTGAATAAAGGGAGCTGTGAGCTCACTTGTGTCCATGACATATACATCAGACAGCCACTTTTTGCCATCCCAACCACCATACCTGAACAAGGATGAACAACATCTTATTCACAGGTGATGAGGCACGGTAATGATGGGTGAAGCTTGTAGGGAACAAATCACTTACATGACAATTTTTCTGTTTCCTATGGCTGATGCGGCAGCAAACTCCCGGGGAGATGGCAAATCGCCAAAGCCAGTCATCTCCGACCACTGCCAAATGTCTGAACGCAAAAGAAGCACCGAGACATATTGAGAGTGCTTAGTGGTCGCTGAATCCCTGGTACAATTTGAAACAAAACGAGCATAACAGGGGATTCTAGAAAGGGTCGACGGAACGGAGGGCTTTACCGGTGTCGAGCATCCAGAAGTCACCTAACCTGCGAGGCAGACACCGGAACCGTAAACAAGGGACAATGACAGGCTGCAAACTCTAATAGACAGAGGGCTGTGCGCAATGGCGAACCTCTTGCCCCCGGAGCGGCCGCCGAAGATAAACATGTTGCAGTCGATGACCACGGCGACGTGGAAGGCCCTCGGGCTGGGGCCTGGCTGCCCGTCCGGGCCGCTGCCGCTGCACTCCGGCGTGTACCATAGCCTGTTCTCTGCGACAAGGGGATCGGGCACGCGAGTTTAATTAGACAGTGGCAGAGCAGAGAGCCGACTCCCATTCGGGTGGAGCTGAGCTTCCGCGGGCGGCGCAGGCGAAGCGAGTGGTGGGGGCGGGATTTACCGACGTCGTAGACGGCGATGTCGGCGAGGAAGCGCTTGTCGGCGAACCCGCCGAAGACGACGACCTTGGACCCGCCGATGGCGACCGCCGTGTGCCCGCTGCGGGGATATGCGCCGGCTCAGTTTTCAGGCCGGAGAGGATCGGGGGAGCGAGAGATCGGCGGCGAAGGACGGCGGGGCCGAGATCGGTTACCTGCGAGGGGCGGGGGCTTGGCCGCCGAAGTCGGAGGGGACGGCCCTCGCCCAGTGCATCCGCGTCGGCTGCAGCTGCTGCATCATCCCTCCTCCACCCCCGGTGGCGCGGTCGGCGGCCGTCGCGTCGCCGGAACGGGGGAGCAGCGGCGTGTAGACCCCTTCGTTCCCCTTCTTTCTTTTTTTTTTGAAGCCTTCGTTCCCCTTCTGACGGTGGGCCACTGTGCCCGGCCTGTGCCAGCTGACTTTTCACACCGCCACCTAGGAAGACCCCGCTGCTGACGTGGCCGGCTATATTCAAATCAAACTTTCAAACCGAACCAAAATCTACATTTACAGTTGAGTGGCCGATTTTGAGAGAGGGGGGAGAAGATGGAGGCTGATGTATCGACAATTTTTTATTTCAAGTGATCTAAAATGTGCCATTGGTTCTCATCAACGGGCGAAAAGGGAGGACAATATTGAAGTTGAAGGAATGAGTGAATCCTGAACGCCATGGTGTGCATGATTACCGTGTGATTTTTTGAATAGTGGGGATGATCGATCATAGGTTGTTTCTGCGGAAATTAAGGAGACAAATCATGGACGGCCTCTTTATTTCAAAGAAGTATTATAAGAGTTTAAGCTAGAAAATTCTACTTCGTGCAACATGCTATGTCCATCTAATATCGTTCTAGTTCTATGAAGAAATCCCGTAATTATTTCTGTAGATTACTCTAAATGAAAGTTCATGGCAAGGGTTTCCTCATATCTAACCTCATGAGATGATGTAATCAAATACGACATGCAATATGACAATGTTGCTACTAACATTTCGAAAAGCAAGGATGTGCGGTCCATGATTCACGGAAGCGCACAACTTAAATCGTCACACTCAACGAGAAAACCCTCGAATAATCAAATGTGTTTAATATGCCTGGTGTGAGCAACTTGAACCCTACCATGCTACCATATCTGAATTTAGTCATTTGAAGTAACACTTTAATTTTCTCTCATCGTTCATCTCATCTGAAGTTTTATTCGACATACTTAGGTGTTAGTTGGGATTTAAATTTTAAGCTTGCGCGAGCTATAGAGCTTAGTCACAATTATTATAGCCACTACCAAGGTCTAGGCTCACTTCTCCAACATAAAAGACCGATGTTTTACTTTCTGGACGATTCTCCGCCACCACGTCACTCGACCCATGTGTCATGTCCACGTGGCCACCCCTCGTCCACCTCGGGCGGCGTTAAAGGAGTGACTGGTCGAGCAACACTTGTTACAAGCTCATATGTGTATGAAACATTAGGCTAGCAAAACATACCACATCACAGTTTTAAAGTGGGCAAGCAAGTTTACATCAAGCTAAAGCCGTATGTGCAAAGTTCTACGGCCCAACGTGCTTGCCACGAATTGTCTTTCGGGTATTTTGGGCCTTTTTCCATGTTTGAGCTCGTATTGGCCAAGTCCCTTACAGATCGATTTGCCTGAGGCTTTGTTTTTCCATCCGATTTTCACGTCTCGCAACTCCAAAACTCTGAAACCAGGTGTCTTTGCCTCCCCATCTCCATGCATCAAGAGATGCGGGTGTGTTTGGTTGCATTCTCATCTCAGCATAGTTGTTCCCTCTTCATGCATGCTCAACTCAACACCCCTCTTCATGCATGCTCCTAGTGTATTTGTGCTAAGCTAGTGTGGACTCATGCACCCTCCATACACTCTACCAAACACCCAAAAGTGGGTCGAGAAGGGAACTCTTGGGCTCATGCACTCTTCATACACCCTACCAAACACACCGGCCGGTGGTTTTCCTCCTTTTCAAAAAAAAAGAAAAATCTCCACCTTTAGACACGACCCAATTTGAGATCCATGTGCAACCGACATTCGACACAAAGTTAAACTAATTGAGTTATAGAACAAGTTTTGGTGCGTCGGTCTGGTTATCACACGAATTCCACCCGGTGAGACCATGAATAATTGCAAGCCTGGTTCCCATGTGCTGCGGCTTGTGGACAAGCCAAAACGCAAGAAGGACAGAGTGTTAGCACCACTACCGCTACTGGATGTGAAGCCCAAGAGCAGCCCGACCCATCATCAAATAAGGCCCAAGGTCATCGCAAGAGATAGAAGAAGCAACACCAGAGTCGCTGGTCCGGAGTGGATGAACATGCTTGCGGCAACATAAGAAGCTCATGATCCAAGGCAATCGTCATGGAAAATCGATCACGAAACGGAAAGGACAATGACTACCTACTCCCACCTAGCTGTCAACACTACCCTGCTTCTTCCCGTTTTGCACGCTTCTGCTTGTACCTAGACCTCAGATTGTATCATGAATCCTCCTCGAGTGAATTGATGGAAGAACTAGCAAATAGTACCTAGCATCTTCAATGCAGGTGTTAGTTGGGGACTTTCGATTTTAACTCACACAAACTATAGTAGAGCTTAGACCTCCTTTGGTTCATAGGATATGAATATTATACGAATAGGAAAATCATAGAAAGCGAGATGACACGTTATAGAAAAATATATGTTATTTGAGGCATAGGATATGATATTTTCCATTGTTTTTGAGTGTGACAACTGATAGGCAGCACAGATGATTAAGGCGACTGGTCTGAATTGATCCAAGCATGCTATGGTGGTTGCGGAGGTTAAAAATCTTCTGGGTAATAGGAAGTGTTGTGTTACTCGTATTTCTGGAAACAAAATAATGTTAGTCATGTGTTAGCAAACTTTGATAGAACGGAGGACCGTACTGTGGTTTGGCTCCGCTCTGGACCTGGTAACATCCCTAGTTTGTGTACAGATGAACTCTTGTGCTCTTGAGTAATACAATCCTTTTATCCATGTAAAAAAAAAGAGAGATGTTATTTGATGCATATGATATGATTTTTTTTTTCATTGAGTCAAGCTAATATTTGTTCTCCTTTGAATTGTGAACGGTTGATTCCTACATAGGAATATCAAACCCATTCCCACAAACCAAAGAACTCCAAAGAAACTTTTCATTTAGTATTTCTATAAAATTCTCTTAGTCGATTCTTTTACACGTGCTTGTAAGGTAGTATTTCCAACGGCCCTGGCGCCAGCGAGCGAGCAAGCAACCCCGGCGACTCTGCACCACCACGTCATTCGACCAACGTGTCACGCCCACGTGGCCTCCCCCGTCCACCTCGGCGGCCGCGTTAAAGGAGCGTCGCCTCGGCCCGCCCCGCCACGCCAACGAAGCGAGCGTCGGATCGCCGTCTCCCTCCAGATCTCCGGAGACCCCCTCCCCACTCCCATCCCCGCGCCGCTGACCCCCGCTCCCATTCCCCCCACCCGGCGGCGAATAAGCTGAGGCGGGGCTGCCCGCAGCGAACCCTAGCCGCCGCCCGCCCGCCTCCAGCCGGCGCCGGCGCGACGGTCGGCGGGAGATCTCGACGAGGGAGATCCAGCAGGGCCATGGCCAGCTCCGGCATCGCCTACCCCGACCGCTTCTACGCCGCCGCGGCCTACGCCGGCTTCGGCGCCGGCGCCCCCTCCACCGCCGCCATCTCCCGCTTCCAGAACGACGTCGCCCTCCTCCTCTACGGCCTCCACCAGCAGGTGACGACCTAGGCTAGGCCCGCCGAAATGGCGGGGATCAGGGATCGGGAATTCGGGTTGGCGGCGACTGACCTCGTGGTTTTCGTTTCGGCGCAGGCGACGGTCGGGCCCTGCAACGTGCCCAAGCCCAGGGCGTGGAGCCCCGTGGAGCAGAGCAAATGGACGAGGTTGGTGTCGCCGAGCCCGACTCCCGGCTTCCATCGAGCTTACGCCATGCTGCCGCAAAGGCCGCAACTCCTAGCTAGATAGTACAATTTCCTATATATGCCGCAACTCCTCGCTAGTTTCGTGGTTTGGCCTTTTGGAACAATTATCTATCGATATAGATAGATGCTCAGTGAACACCAATTTAGCAATTGCCATGTGCGCGCACTTGAATTGTTGCTGCTTGCTTAGTCATACTCTTGTGTTTTCAGCTGGCATGGGCTTGGAAGCATGCCGTCCGCAGAGGCGATGCGTCTCTTTGTCAAAATACTGGAGGTATGGCTAGTTACATGTTGCTCTTCAGTGTGTTGCATCTGCGCTAGTGTTGTATTGACACATTGATGTTATGGTGGCAGGAGGAAGATCCTGGATGGTACTCTAGAATCCCTGAGTTCATCAACCCTCAGCCTGTAGTAGATATTGAAATGCATGTAAGTCACATCAGATAATGTATTTGGGTACATATATCCCAAGTATATGTTGCTTCTCTGTTGTTTGCCTGAGTATTCTGAATCCACCTTATATATCCTTGAACTTTTTGGTTTATCAATAAATTATCTGTATTTCGTTTTACAAGAAACCAAAGGAAGAGCCGGACATCGTACCGGCTTTGACAAATGGAACTGGAACATCATCAATTCCAGAACCCAAAACCATTTCTGAAAACGGAAGTTCAGTGGAGACACAAGACAAAGTTGTTATTCTGGAAGGTCTTAGTACTGTCAGTGCTCACGAGGAATGGACTGCATTGTCTGTTAGCGGCCAGCGGCCTAAACCCCGCTATGAGGTGAGCCATGTGTTCCCTTGCCTCTTTATTTTCAAACTTGTAGGGTTATTACCCTATCTTTTGTTTCTGTTTGCTATATTTACTTTTGTAGCATTGATGTGAATTTTGGCTGCTGCAGCATGGGGCAACTGTACTACAAGACAAAATGTATATATTTGGTGGAAACCACAATGGGCGTTATCTTAGTGACCTTCAGGTTGGTGAAGCTAAATGTGATAATGCAGCATGTCATATGTATGCGTTCTAATTTTTTGTTAGCTTGGACATGGAGGCATATGAACAAATTTTGTCGCACATTTGTCACCAAATCATCCTTAACCAAATGTTTTTTCTGTACACACTGCTCTCAGAATTAGCGATTCATTTTTATTCATAATCCCTAAGCTAGATGATCTTACGTAATATTCGTTCGGTGCTGAAGCATGCCCTGTGAGTATGTTGTAACAATGCATGGGGACAACGATAGTTTTTTCTACAGAATTAAGTAACACCGACTCAATGCTTCTTGTTTTTCTTTGCCACAATTTGTGCCAACCGCAGGTTTTGGATCTGAAGAGTTTGACTTGGTCCAAGGTTGATGCCAAATTGCAAGCAGGAACATCAGATTCAGCTAAAACAGCACAAGTCTCTCCATGTGCTGGCCATTCTTTGGTAAATTTTACACAAATATGTAATAGCTCCCGCTAATGAGTATCTTTCACCTGATGCTAATCCCCCACTACCACTTTGTAGATATCATGCGGTAACAAATTCTTCTCTGTTGCTGGGCATACAAAAGATCCATCTGACAGCATTACAGGTTTGCTAAAAGTCACTTTTCAGTCTGCATAGCGCTGTGATGTAATCATATCTAACATCTGTGAATATTTGTTGATGTTGTTACTATGTTTTTGGTGTTTTTATGCTAGTGAAGGAATTTGATCCACATACTTGTACCTGGTCGATTGTCAAGACTTACGGAAAACCACCGGTAATAATTTTCTTCAACCCATAGATCTCTGATCTCTCTTGTCCTATTATATCAGTTATAATTGGAATGACATATTTGTTTATTGTTTCACTGTCCTTTGATAAGCATGTCTTAATGGTTTCTTCAATTGGCATATACCTTATTTGTTCCGAGAGTTTACTTTAGTTTAACAAAGTATGCTGTGCCTTAAGTAAGGGCTAACACACTATTATATGTGGTATAGTTAAGGTTCAAGAGTGTTGAGTTATGTGCAGTTCTAATTTTCTCTTGCAACTATGAACTTGGATTGATCATTATAATAGCCTTCAGCTCATGTTCTTTTAACTTTGTGGCCAAGTCCAGAGAAGTCTTCGATTCGTTCAAGCTGAATACTTGCAATCTGCAACATAGTCCAAAGAGCATGCTCTCAGCTTTGGAATTATGAAACATATTGCATATAGTTGCATAGATGTATACAATTTTTGGGGGTGACCAATTCATTCGTAGCTTATGCGGTAGTTTTTGTTCAGTGTTAGCGGTACCAGTATCAAACTTGAGGCCATCTTTCACATCATCAAAATATATGTATCATGTTTACAAGAAATATTTTGACTCGGTCCATTTATGATACTAAGTGAGGGCATTTTATATTTTGCACCAAAATCCGGAGTATAATACTAAGTTCATGGCCATGTCTAGTTTTATTGTTGCAATAATTCTCCGGTGCTTGCTGAGATGACACAAACACCCTTAAGTGAATGAATGATACAAAATCTTGCTAAATACTATATTGGCTAATTAGTTATTTAAAGTATATTACTTATGCGAATTTCATCTGCTGCAGGTTTCTCGTGGAGGTCAGTCAGTGACTCTTGTTGGAACAACTCTAGTCGTGTTCGGTGGCGAAGATGCAAAGCGATGTCTTTTGAATGATTTGCACATTCTTGATCTTGAAACCATGACATGGGATGATGTGGATGCAATGTGAGTACTGGAATCTCTATAGATCTCTCACGCATAATCTTTGTGATATGTACTGTTCATTTGGTGACATTGTTAGCTTCATCGTATCTGAACTACTGTTAAGTGCTACTGAATTTAGTTGGAACACGTAGGTCATCGTGTGCATTTGTTGCCTTTCAAGTTATTTTATTATGATTGAAGCTTCTTTTCCTAGTGAGATGCTCCTTAAACTTACCTTAAAAGCTGTTCAACTAGATTACTCTTCATGTTAAATAGTTCTGAACTGAAGCGCTTAGTTGGATTATTACTGGTTTACTACATATTTATTCTCAATTAGATGGGACTGATAGAATTACTAAATTGATTGAAAGAGACAAATGGAATGAAAGGGAAAAACAGAGAAGGCATATATTGGATGTGAAATTTGAATCTTGTTCGGACACCGAACTTGATATTACCGTATTTCTGGATTCAATGTATTCTAATGTTTGCTTTATGTTTTAGAGGCACCCCTCCTGCTCCTAGATCAGACCATGTTGCTGCTTGCCATGCTGACCGCTATCTTCTAATTTTTGGCGGCGGATCTCATGCGACATGTTTTAATGACCTACATGTCCTTGATTTGCAGACGGTAAGAACAAATTTCTTGCTGGGACTCTGAAGATTAATTCATTGCCTGTGATTGTTAAGTTCTAATGTTAGAATCACAGATGGAATGGTCAAGACCCAAACAGCAGGGCCCGATTCCAAGCCCACGAGCTGGTCACGCAGGTGCAACTGTTGGAGAGAATTGGTACATTGTTGGTGGTGGCAATAACAAAAGCGGTAGGTTTTTAAGTGCCTGATCTTATGTACGTTCCGGCTCTTATCGTACGATATTAGAAAAACCCTAGATTGCCTCAATACGGATACACATATCAGTATCGGGGTGATACAGATACGTAAATACGTCATTTCTGAAAAGCGCCAATACGAGGATACGTTTGACTATTGTTGAAAACAATATAAAAAATATGTTAACAATTAAACATCAAGCCATTTACCATATATTTAGTCAGTGCAGTCCATTAGCTTCTGTCTTCTTATCCATGATTCCAACAAAAGCAAGAACCAACAGATACGCTAGTTGCTGGAAGTATCGGTGTTTTCTTGGAGAAATCTTTATGGCTTTCAGTCTATATTTATATGTTCATATTACTAGTAGTTTTTTACTTCCTGAGATAATTTCCCCAGTTTAATTTGTTAAGTGCTAATTGGAGGTGCTGCGAAGAGTTATGGGAGGCACAGTTTCCTTAAACATTCCCTGCATATAGAACCAAGACAATTCCTTGTGCACCTCAAAACTAACGCAGCAGTTGAATATGCTGAATTTAGGTATTGGCTTGCAACTTGGTCCCTCACTTACGAGATGGTTTCTCACATTATGTTGAGAAATCACAATGTCACATAACCTCAGAAAGTATTCTGCAAAATCTCATTCAAATCCACAAAGCAGTGGCTCAAGCACTTGTCGTCTTGAAATGCAAATTGTATTGTCTTATTATTTTCCTTTAAGAGGATTAAGATAACACACATCTTTGTTAATGCAAATTGTATTGTCTTATTATTTTCCTTTAAGAGGATTAAGATAACACACATCTTTGCGCTTAAGTTATCACTCATCTTTGTTAACATCAGGTTCTTGTCAAGTCAACACTTCTGTTGCAGTTAGGCAGCGTTTTCGGGCCGTCAATTTTAAGTTTACCTTTAGTTTATTTTGATTTATGTTTGCATTTAGTGATCTCATGCATTTGTCCTTGCAGGTGTCTCCGAAACACTTGTGCTTAACATGTCAACTCTGGCATGGTCGGTTGTTAGCACTGTAGAAGGACGTGTTCCTCTTGCCAGTGAGGTATTCCTCTTGAGCAATTTGTTAATGTTGAAATGATTTTCTTTTGGTTGGTAACATTTACATCCTATTATTTTTAGGGCATGACTTTATTGTATAGCAATTATAGTGGAGAAGATTATCTCATTTCTTTTGGAGGATACAATGGACGGTACAGCAATGAGGTGACTGGCATTTTATTAATCATCTATATGCCTGGAAATCGCTTTCAAAATTTCAATCTTTTGTTTTACTCTGCTGGACAGGTGTATGCTCTTAAACTTAGTGTAAAGTTAGATTTGCAGTCGAGCACAAAGGACCAACCCACCTCAGATAGTACGTCTAGGGTGCTGGAACCTGAGGTTGAAATTTCTCAAGATGGGAAGATACGGGAGATTGCCATGGACAATGCTGATTCGGTAATGTTTCTCTCTAATATCTGGAACTACCTGGAGCTGCCTATTTTGACCTAACTTGAATACAGCAGAAAGCATTTGTTGAATCTGGGTTACTGTAGAAATGCCGTTTGTACACATTTAAACTAGAGGGTGCAGCTATTTTTTTTGGGTACATATGCACATTCAACATTATTTGATACAACTTTCTGTTATTTGGAAGATGTACTTGAAACTGACTTTATACGTCATTGTGTTGTGCTGTGTTTCAGAAAAACAGAAATGATGAAGCAAATGAACAACTTTTGGCAGCCCTTAAAGCTGAGAAAGACGAACTAGAGGCAACCCTTAACAGGGAAGGACTGCAAACTGTACAGCTTAAGGAAGAGATAACTGAAGCAGAGGCCAGAAATGCTGAGCTGACAAAGGCGAGTCTTGTTTTCTACTCCCTCCGTCCCATAATATAAGAACGTTTTTGACACTAATGTAGTGTCAAAAACGTTCTTATATTATGGGACGGAGGGAGTATCTTCCAGTTGCTCAATTTCTGCCCCTACGTACGGCATAGTTAGTTTGTCTGTCCTTTTGTCCTGCATATACTGTCTTTGAATCAATCAAGCTATGAGTTTTAGTTTGTATATGCACAATAAATAAGAGAAGTCTAAACCAGTAAACCACTTGTACTGTGTGGATCCTTATTTTTGCGCATCTATGTATGTAAAACCGTGTAGGAACTTCAAGCTGTCCGTGGGCAACTTGCCGCTGAGCAGTCGAGATGTTTCAAACTGGAGGTGGACGTGGCGGAGCTGCGGCAAAAGCTTCAGAGTCTGGATGCACTGGAGAGGGAGGTGGAGCTCCTTCGTAGGCAGAAGGCGGCTTCCGAGCAGGAGCAGGCGGCGCTGGACGCCAAGCAGAAGAAGCAAGCTGGCTCGGGCGGCGTGTGGGGCTGGCTTGTCGGAACCCCTCCAGACGATGATGATTCCGAGTCGTCGTGATAGGGCAGGCAAATTCATTCATTCATGCTTCTTTCTCCTTCTTTAGCCCCATACATATATACTATATATACACAGGCAGCGATCAGTTGGTATACTTGCTTGTACTCTACATTAATTCTATTCTACAGACAAACGTACTACTACTTGCCATTTGATGATTTGTCCGCCCGGCAATTTCTTCTTCTCTATTTCATTTGAGGACCAAGCAATAATCTATGTGTGTGTTTCCTTGCGATGATCGAGCATTAGTTATCTGGTAAATACGCAATTTCATTTGAATGTTTGTGTTTCTGCATAAAATTCTCACTGGTCCGCTCTTATCATCAGGGTCCTCACATTGAAGTTGTCGGTTTTTTCTTTTCACTTATTCTTTTACTTGAATTGTTAACTTTCTCTTGGACTATATATACATGTCCATGGCCAGAGTGACCACGAGCGAATGGAGTATGATTCTTTTCAGGCAATTTGGAACTCTGCTTCAATAACGGTGCCCTTGAATATGCACCATGAAGTAGGATAGCTCGTAGTTATTATGGATTTGTAAGTAGGAACGAGTGACTTGCTAAGCCTCCTAATGTTCAAATCGTGCTACTCTCACAAGAAAATCTACTCCGCCATACATAAGTAGGAGTAGGTTTTATGTTGATATAATTTCACATTACACATGGTTGAAATATACTCCTCCATACCAAAATATAAAATGTTTTTTTTTTTGAAGGAACACAAAGTACAAGGCAAGCTGGACTCACTAGCGACAAGCTTTTTTTTTACATCGCTAGGAAACGGATCAAGCCAAATCTGACAGCTTCTCCACTCCATACATACACCATGAGCAGCCAAATAGTGTGTAGAAATATTACAAGCCCGTGGGCAGGTTTCTACTGAGCTGATTGTATCACTGCTCTTGTCTCTTTAAACAACACGCCTAGGCTTGAGTAGTCATACAAGTCTCTTGTTATTGCCTGCCTCAGAACAACTGCATAGTCGCTAAGATGACTTTTTGGCACCCCATGCTTGACGCTTCGCTCACAACATAGAGCATGCCTAGAGCTTCAACTTGTAGTGGTTCAGCAACATTTTCCGAATTCCCTGCTCCTGCAACTAGTGCAGTTCCATGATCATTATTTTTTATAGTAAAACCCCTTCCTCCTTTGCAAACAGCTGAGTTAGATTGCCTAGCTCACCAACAGATGTTGGCAGTTCAGCATTGAAGTTGTTCTATGATATATCAAGTTCCTTCAAACTTTTGAGATTAGGGTCTGAAACTTGGTTAATTAATTTCTTCTGCTTAATCCTAGAACAAATTGGATCGATTTTTGATAAATCAAATTCAATTAAGATAGCAATTTCCGAGCTGTATGAGGTAGGGAACTCTGATCTAATTGACTACCTAATTAATTTTAAGGACATCATTGGGGGGGGGGGGGGGGGGGGACACCAAACCTGGGTTGTCCGGGTGTGGGGATGGAGACTGGCAGGTAGGAGAGGGGGCTGATCACGTGCAAAATCTTTCGGGTTTTACGCCGGTTTGAAACGTGTAGTAGTAACCATTACGACAACATATCTCCTTAATATTAGATGTACATCACCTATTAAAAAAATGTTCATTGTGTAGGTGTGGGGATGGAGACTGGCAGGTAGGAGAGGGGGCTGATGACGTGCAAAATCTTTCGGGTTTTATGCCGGTTTGAAACGTGTAGTAGTAACCATTACGCCAACATATCTCCTTAATATTAGATGTACATCACCTATTAAAAAATGTTCATTGTGTATTTATAAATAGTTCAACATGTATTTTACCAAATTAAACTCATATCTAAAAAATGTCCATGAATTGAAGAGAGTGTTCAGTTGGTATCAAGAAAATGTTCATCCCATATTGAAATTGCTCATTGTGTATTACAAATTGTCCATCATGTATTTGAAAAAAAACTATTTAAAAATCATCGTTTGTATATAAAAATATTCATGCATTTTTTAATCACATATTTTTAAAATGCACAATGAACCTTTTCAAATTACACTATGAACATTGTTGAAGAAATAATGAACATTTCTGAAATACGCGATGAACATTTTCTAGATACACATGAACAATTCTTTTTAATACATGATGAACACTTTTGGAAAAAGCGATGACCTTTTCTTAATACAAGATCAACCTTTTTAAAGTACTCCCCCCATTTTTATTTACTCTGCATATTAGAGTTGACTAAAGTCAAACTTAATAAAGTTTGACCAAGTTTATAGAAACAAGTACAAACATTTACTATAACAAATCTATATGATGTGAAAGTACATTCAATAATAAATCTAATGGTATTGATTTGTTATTGTATATGTTAATATTTCTATTTATAAATTTTGTCAAAGTTTACAAAGCTTGACTTCAACTAAAGCTAATACGCGGACTAAATAAAAACGGAGGGATTATATGACAAACATTTTTTAACACAGTGGTGAACATTTTTAAATACAAGTTGAATGTTTTTTATAATACGACATGAGCCTTCTTCAAACACACAAGAACGTTTTGGGAAAACAATGATTTTTTGCTATACATGATGAACAAAAAGAAAAGAAAAATAAAGAACCGAAAAAATAGGATCCCCTAGTTGGTTAAAGCGGTGGAGGAGTCCTCACATCCGACCTCCTTTAATTTGTCTTTTTAGGGCAATTAGGGACTTTATTCAATCTGTAGAATAGGGGATACAAACAATGTCCAGAACCATCCCTAGCCACACATGACGACCGATAGATAACGAAGAAGCGGCCTTTGCTAAGGCGTGTGCTTCAAAATTACAATCTCTAGACTCGAAAGACAGCTAACATTACTGAAACTGAAGTCTCTCCTAAAATTAATTTCCTCCAGAACACGCACAGTAGCCATCCCCTGCTTGATATTTGTAACCACCTCGAGGTAGTCCGAGGCTATGGTCATATGCTGAATATGAACATCTTGAGCAAGCACAAGTGCCTCATTGCATGCATAAACTTCCAGAGACGCCGGGTCGACCAGACAATCAAAAACTACAACTGAAGCCCCAAGATAATTTCCCCGCTTGTCTCTACAAACCACCGCCGTAGTGCCCATATTGCCAAGGCGTGATAGACCACCATCGACGTTCATCTCTGCCGCTTCTCTTTTAGGGGGAATCCACTTGCCTATCTTATTTCACCTAGCACACAAGGTGCCAGTATGGGACGACCGAGACTGAGCTATCTCTAGCTCTTCCAAGTATATGTTTATAAAGCACCACATCGAGGTAGGACTTTGGAATTCATTATCATGGATGGCCTTCCCTTCTAGCCCACCATATAGCCCATAAAGTGACTAGCACTAGTGTGAGATCCTGTTGTTTCGTGGTTTCGAAGAGCCAAAACAACGACAACCTAACATCTTCCTCTTGATTTGATATCACATGCTCGAGTAAATCCTCATTCCCCAAAGCCCAAATGCACCCCGCCATGCGGCATGAAAGTAGTGAGTGGTGCTAAGTTTCTTCTGTTGTATTATAGATGGGGCAACTGAAGAAGCTGCCATCTTCCCGTCTTTTCGAACAGTTCCTGTCGGCAATGAAGTGTGTGCAAGGCGCCAAGTAAACACACGAACTTTTGATGGGATCTTTACCTTCCACAGTTGGGATCTTTACCTCCTTTGCCTTCAACAAGTCTTCCCGATTCCTCTTTTTCAAGGGCCCATGGGTTGACCTTATGGTCAAGGCTACTTAGTGCCCTAAGGGGCCTTGGGATGACCTGATAGGCCAACTTCATGTCACATGGGGCACGCTGGGCCGTAACACTGTTAGTTGCCCCTAAACTGGTCCTTGAGCTTGGCTGCTTCTAGGTCGAGGGCGAATCGACTGTGTCGTCTTCTAAAGATCATGGCCAGTTTCCCGAAGCCTTCTCAAGAAATAATTCCGCGCCGCCTTGCCATCCAAAGCCACGAGCGACACTTTTTGTCGGGCTCCTCCGACCGACAAAAAAACAAAAAGAACAATAAAAAACAGAAAAGAAACTCAAAACCCTAGAATAGACGAAAATAAAAATATAAAAAAAAGAAAGGAAGAGGAAACCATAAAAATGAAAAGGTATTAAAAAAAGAAATGGAAAACTGAAAAATAAAAGAGATTCAAAACCAAAAACAGGAAATAACCCAAAATGCCAAATCGAGGCCGAGCTCCAGGGAGGCTAGATTTTGAAAAGTGTCAAATTCCATATTTTTATGTTACAAAAAATTCTGAAAACACACATACATTACTTTCGTGTACACATGTATATTTTTTCAGCATTTTTGAAATTGAGAAGTTTTAATTTTGATTTCCTTTTTAAAATTTTGGCCTCCAGAACGCCCTATTAAAAACCCCAACGTAGAATGGTCACGTCGGGCCCAAATGTCCCTATAGTTTCATTTTTCTTTACTTTTAGGAATACCATAAAAGCATATATTTGGAAAATATTTTTATTTTACTACTCTAATAAATTGTTTGACATGCATTTAAAAATATATTCAATATGTATTTAGAATATTTATTCGTTGTGTATTTCAAAACGGTTTGTCGCATGTTAAAAAAATGTACATCTCACATTTAAAAATGTTCGAATTGTACTTTGAAGAAATTCATCTCTTACCTAAAAATGTGTTGCACTCAGCAACAAAGAAAGACAGATGACAAGCATGAAATTGTAAGGACCTTCAGTTGTCGGATAGCAAGGAGATTAAATCACAAGTACTTATGAAATTACAACGTATCTTCATTTGTCGGATACTAATTAAGGAGATTAAAACCTTCCCTAGCTACAGAAAAGTGGAAAAAGCACGCACTCTACACGGGAGCTAGGCTTGGAACGTATGAGATTACTTGAAAGTCACATGTCTCCGTTGGGTATTCAACAAACACGCCCGTGTCACGGTGGTAAGACCTCAACTGGAGCTGCATGTGAAGCGGAACCCTTTCTTCTTCCTCGCTCCTCCCAGGTTCCTGAGTTTGACGGCAGAGATAGCAGGGTTCGGCATGGAGCACTAGCACGTCAGTGTAGTGTAGGCAGCTATTGGACGTAGACATCGGAGTCGTGGAAAAGTGGGTATCATCTCGATGACATGCCGCGGCTCCCATCGTGGCGGTGGCGCGTCTCGTCCAGGTCGCGGCAGATCCACGTCTCGTGCGACCCGTCGCCGTAGTCAGCCTCGTGACGGGCCGCGCACAGCTCCGCACGCAGCTCGGCTAAGCTCGCAGCCGCGTAGTCCAGGCTCGGGCTGCAAGGAGGCCCTGGCAGGAGAGGACACCGAACGACTCGTCGTCTAACTTGAAGCGGATGAATCCCGGCGCTTCCCGGAGTAGCAACTCCTCCACGGTCCAAAGCAACGAGTCCTTGAAGAAGGTGGCGGTCCGGCCTGGCAAGACATGGTAAGGTGGCGGCGCCGCCGTCTCGCGCCAACGCTCCGACGGTGATCGTGACGTGAGCACCTCCATCCCGAGGGTGTAGTGGCTAGGGTTGCCCACGGGCCCTTCCATAGAAGAAGCGAGCAACCTTGTAAGCTTTGGAGCGAGGGTCATGGCCGAGGCCGAAAGCCTGATGTCCCTGGAATCCAAAAGGGGTCGGGAAGCACGAGGACGCGCCTTGTGGCCGGGTTGAGCACACGCACCACGGTGTCGGAGGGCACCAGCACCAGCCCGTCACAGTGCGCAAGGTCGTGGGAAACATTCGTCGTGCCAGGGACGGAGTAGTCGGCGCCCATGGGCATGGGGTGTACGAGGGTGGCGGCGTCCTGCATGCTCCCATGGGGTGTTCCTGTCGTCATCGTCGGCGGCCTTGGCGCCCTGCTCCCACCTATACAAGCCAGCGGCGGTGATCCTGCCATCTGCTGCCTTAACATGTGGGGCGATGAGCGTGAACGTGCTCTCGGCGCGGAGGCGGAGGTGTGCGCGGACGAAGAAATCGTTGTCGATGGTGTCGCGCCATGCCTTGCAAACACACCTGAACCGCAGCAACGAGTTCACGGGGAGCCGGAGGAGGATCTTCGCGGACACCAGCTCGGTCATATGTTGTGGGTAACAAGACATCGCCAGGATCAGGGGCGTGATCTCTACGACTTGGGCTTTTATTAGGGCGAGGTCGTGCTGTTAGAGCATCTCTAGCAGACCCCTCAAAACCGGTCAAACCCACCCCGCAAAAAAAAAACCTGCTCAAACCCTTATAATTTTCAGATTTTAAGGGTTTGGTTGAAGAAAGTGTGCAGAAGAGAAACCGTAAAAGTGGTCCGACCCTTAAATATTTTAAGGGGCACCGTAAACCCACACCCGAAACCCATATATTTGAAGGTTCGAAGGCCAAACTGAGGGCGACCCTTATACCGGTCAAACCTCGTCGGGAAGGATGCCCCGCCGCAATTCCACGGATAGCTCACCGGAATCGGCCGCCGTCCGCCGGAATCAGCTGCCGGTTGTTCAAATTGGGGCCGGAGAAGGGTGGGGCGGGGTGGCCGGGATGAGCGCCACCTCGCGGATGTGACCGGCCACCGCCGGGGGTGTTCGGGGGATGGCGGGGAACGAGGAGGGGAGGCGGAGGAGGACGGCGGGGAGCATCTCTGAGAGGAATATTCGTTTTTACAGGGTCTGTTCCGCGAGAGGTAAAGTCAACCCTTAAAACACATTTTTTGCGATCCTTATAACAGTTTTTTAAGGGCCCGCGATATATACACGTATGCTAGATATGCTCTTACTATATATTTTGGCGCAAGTTGCGCACGTCCTCCGGTTTTATACCGGCCGGCATCCAACAGTACCGACTCCATCTCCGACTCGTACGCCCACTAGTCTTTAATTAAGTTTCGGATCTATAGATTATTATTAGAAAGTATAAAGCGTTGTTAGGGAACACTGCTGATTTCTTTCTTGATCTACACTTGTACAGCCCCATTCTTCAACGAGGAGCATCTCACATGTAGATGAACAACCAGAATGGCTAAGCTATTGACCAACATTTTCAATCTTTATAAAGCAGTAGTAGAATTGAACATTAATTGGTAACTGAAGTGTGCTTGATCAGGATATAAAAAGTGCGCTATTTGATCGGGGCAAGAGCAACAAGTGCACTTCAGTTTGATCAACAAGTGTGCTTGATCAAAGTTTTAGTCAGGAATCCGTGGAAATTTGAACTCACTCATTTCTCCCCCTTAGATTTCCCTTCCGGAGTAGAAGCTTTTATACATTTGTTGCTTCGCGCTCTATTGGTCAGTGCCTGTTATAAAGCATGTGAATTTTATATTTATCTTTACCACTTTTCAACCCTTGAAGATTCTTGCGGGCAGGCCATGCATGCCCATGATCACAGCTACTCGAAGCCTCCCTCACCGCCGCCTCATTTTTGCCTTTCAACAGGGACGCAAGGACGAAGAGATTGACACAAAATTCCTGAAAGGAACTTGTCCTACGCAGTTGGTGTTGCATTTCCAAGATATTCCTGCCCTGTAGCTCCAGATTTTGTTGTTGCTGCTGCTGCTGCTGCATTGCATGCATGCATCGCCAATTGCAAGTGCACCCTCGACTTGCTGCTGACATCGTCGTTTTATGTAGTTGTCTCAGTTGCAAGTTCATCTCGACTCGCAACTAGGACATAATTTGTTTTCATCCCAGTTGCAAGTCCACTTTTGACTCGTAACTTGGGTTATGGTTTTGTTGCCTGTGACTCACAACTGGTCAATTTATTCCAATCCCAGTTGCGAATTCACCCTCGACTCACAACGGGCATCGTAGTTGCGTGTACTTGTTCCAGTTGTAAGTCCAACCTCGACTCGCAACTAGGCCCATAATTTTTTCCCTAGCAGCCTGTTTGGTAAACACTAAGGCAGGGGAATGGGAGTTTGCACAAGGGTGTTTATGAAGGGATTAGTCATGGGAAGTAGATTTTTACTCCTATTCCCTTGTTTGGTATATGATGGGAATTAGCGTGGGATAAAACTCTGCTCACGAATTAACAGGGTACCCCCTGGGAAGAAATAGGTGGGAATTGGCTTCCTCAACTCCCATTCCCCTTCCTACTTAAACTCCCATTCCCTCTAATCAAACAGTGGACTTTTAATCTCCTCACCCCTCAACTCCCATTCCCATCTCGAATTCCCCCGAACCAAACACGCTGTAGTTGCAAGTCCACTCTCGACTTGAACAGAGACTATAGTTTATTTCTTAAAATTCTTTTTGTTTTTTCTTCATTTCCTTTCCTTTTTCTTTTTTATAATTCCTAACTCTTTTTAAAATTATGAATATTTAAAAAATTTATGAACTTATTTTTGAATTGGCGAACAATTTTTGAATCTGCGAACAAATTTTGAATATCGTGAATATTTTTCTACTCCATGAACATTTTTTGAATGCACAACCAATTGTTCAGTATGAGTTTTAAAATAATTTAGTGCATATTATAAAAATGTTCACCATATATTAAAAATGTTCATTGTATCTTAAAAGTGATTAAGTGTGTACTAAAAAATGTTCAGTGCGCATATTAAAGAAATGGTCATTGTGTATAATTAAAAAAGTTCATCATATATAAAAAAGCTCACTGTATATAAAAAAATCAATTTATACTACAAAAGTTAGTGTATATTCAGAAAATGGTCATCATATGTTAAATGATTGTTCACTATATATTAAAACAATTTTTTATTCGTCAAATAAACCTATTTTGAAAACATTTATGTAAATTCATGAACAATATTTTTGTGAAAAACGCAAAAAAAAATTGATAAGGCAGCAAAAAACAATAAATCATTTTTAGCCTATTAGAAGCTAGCGATTAGAGACATACTTGTAAAAGTATGCTATCGGACGGATAAGCTACGTACATTCCCAATTCAGCCACGCCACGGCGCAGCTGCACCATCGCACATGCATTGTGCAGAGCTAGCGATCAGAGATATACGTATAGGCCGGTCACTCAGGCAGAGGTAGAGGACGAGCTGGGCTTTTGGGGGGCTTTGACAAATTAAATCAGACAAAATAAATAAAAAAGTAATGTTACGCTGACATTATACTTAGATGTGAAATATTATCTCACATCTAGATGTAACATAGACGGACCCTAAAACACATCATGGATTTGGTTCTGAAGATCTTCTAGCTAGGAATTCAAATATATATAGAAAATAAAACCAAAGCTAGCATTGATTCAAAATATATCCATCAATGTACAAAGAAGCGCTGGGAGGGGGAGAGTTTGGATGTTTAGCATGCATGCATATGGCATGCAAGTGTCATTTCCCTGCATTCTCTCTTTTCCATGACAAAAACTACTCTAGTGCATGTGGAGGGTGTGCCTGAAGGTCCACCGTGCCTGAAGGTCCTGCATGCGACGCCCGATGGCACGACCGCCGACGCGCTCGGGCTGGCCCTGATCGCCATTCGCGCCGCCGCCAAGATGGCCGCCGCCGCGGACGCCTCAGCGCTTGCCGAGAAGAAGGCCGCGGCGCTTGACAAGTGTCTACGCAGCCGGGCGCGCCGTCCCACCTGACCTGACACTAGTAGAAAAAGGGTCTATTGTCCCGGTTCGTGAACCGGGACTAAAAGGTCATTACTAATGCCCTTGGCCTTTAGTTCCGGTTCTTACACGAACCGGGACAGAAGGTCCTTCATGTGGCCGCTGCGGCCAGCCCAGGACGGAGGGCCTTTGGTCCTGGTTGGTGACACCAACCGGGACCAATAGGCTGTTGGAAATATGCCCTAAAGGCAATAATAAATGGTTATTATTATATTTCTTTGTTCATGATAATTGTCTATTGTTCATGTTATAATTGTGTTATCCGGAAATCGTAATACATGTGTGAATACATAGACCACAACGTGTCCCTAGTAAGCCTCTAGTTGACTAGCTCGTTGATCAACAGATAGTCATGGTTTCCTGACTATGGACATTGGATGTCATTGATAACGGGATCACATCATTAGGAGAATGATGTGATGGACAAGACCCAATCCTAAGCATAGCTCAAAGATCGTGTAGTTCGTTTGCTAGAGCTTTTCCAATGTCAAGTATCTTCTCCTTAGACCATGAGATCGTGCAACTCCAGGATACCGTAGGAGTACTTTGGGTGTGCCAAACGTCACAACGTAACTGGGTGACTATAAAGGTACACTACGGGTATCTCCGAAAGTGTCTGTTGGGTTGGCACGGATCGAGACTGGGATTTGTCACTCCGTATGACGGAGAGGTATCTCTGGGCCCACTCGGTAATGCATCATCATAATGAGCTCAATGTGACTAAGGCGTTAGTCACGGGATCATGCATTGCGGTACGAGTAAAGAGACTTGCCGGTAACGAGATTGAACAAGGTATTGGGATACCGACGATCGAATCTCGGGCAAGTAACATACCGATTGACAAAGGGAATTGTATACGGGATTGATTGAATCCTCGACATCGTGGTTCATCCGATGAGATCATCGTGGAACATGTGGGAGCCAACAATGGTATCCAGATCCCGCTGTTGGTTATTGACCGGAGAGGCGTCTCGGCCATGTCTGCATGTCTCCCGAACCCGTAGGGTCTACACACTTAAGGTTCGGTGACGCTAGGGTTGTAGAGATATGAGTATGCGGAAACCCGAAAGTTGTTCGGAGTCCCGGATGAGATCCCGGACATCACGAGGAGTTCCGGAATGGTCCGGAGGTGAAGAATTATATATAGGAAGTCAAGTTTCGGCCACCGAGAAAGTTTCGGGGGTCACCGGTATTGTACCGGGACCACCGGAAGGGTCCCGGGGGTCCACCGGGTGGGGCCACCTATCCCGGAGGGCCCCATGGGCTGAAGTGGGAAGGGAACCAGCCCTTAGTGGGCTGGGGCGCCCCCCATGGGCCTCCCCCTGCGCCTAGGGTTGGAAACCCTAGGGTGGGGGGGCGCCCCACTTGCCTTGGGGGGCAAGTCCCCCCTGGCCGCCGCCCCCCTGTAGATGGGGCTTGGCCGGCGCCCCCCCTCCCAGGGGGCCTATATAAAGGGGGGGGGAGGGAGGGCAGCAACACAACAGCCTTGGGCGCCTCCCTTCTCCCCTGCAACACCTCTCCCTCTCGCAGAAGCTCGGCGTAGCCCTGCCGAGATCCCGCTACATCCACCACCACGCCGTCGTGCTGCTGGATCTCCATCAACCTCTCCTTCCCCCTTGCTGGTGTTGGAAAACGTAGTAATTTCAAAAAATTTCCTACGCACACGCAAGATCATGGTGATGCATAGCAACGAGAGGGGAGAGTGTTGTCCACGTACCCTCGTAGACCGATAGCGGAAGCGTTATAACAACGCGGTTGATGTAGTCGTACGTCTTCACGATCCGACCGATCAAGTACCGAACGCACGGCACCTCCGAGCTCTACACACGTTCAGCTCGATGACGTCCCTCGAACTCCGATCCAGCCGAGTGTTGAGGGAGAGTTTCGTCAGCACGACGGCGTGGTGACGATGATGATGTTCCACCGACGCAGGTCTTCGCCTAAGCTCCGCAACGGTATTATCGAGGTGTAATATGGTGGAGGGGGGGCACCGCACACGGCTAAGAGATCTCAAGGATCAATTGTTGTGTCTCTGGGATGCCCCCTGCCCCCGTATATAAAGGAGCAAGGGGAAGGCAGCCGGCCAAGGGGAGAGGCGCGCCATAGCGCGGAGTCCTACTCCCACCGGGAGTAGGACTCCTCCTTTCCTTGTGGGAGTAGGAGAAGGGAAGGGGGAAGGAGAAAGAAGGAAGGGTGCGCCCCCCTTCCCTAGTCCAATTCGGACCAGACCATGGGGAGGGGTGCGGCCACCTTTTGAGGCCTTTCTCTCCTTTCCCGTATGGCCCATTAAGGCCCAATACGAATTCCCGTAACTCTCCGGTACTCCGAAAAATACCCGAATCACTCGGAACCTTTCCGAAGTCCGAATATAGTTGTCCAATATATCGATTTTTACGTCTCGACCATTTCGAGACTCCTCGTCATATCCCCGATCTCATCCGGGACTCCGAACTCCTTCGGTACATCAAAACTCAATAAAACTGTCATCGTAACGTTAAGCGTGCGGACCCTACGGGTTCGAGAACTATGTAGACATGACCGAGACACGTCTCCGGTCAATAACCAATAGCGGGACCTGGATGCCCATATTGGCTCCCACATATTCTACGAAGATCTTTATCGGTCAGACCGCATAACAACATACGTTGTTCCCTTTGTCACCGGTATGTTACTTGCCCGAGATTTGATCGTCGGTATCTCGATACCTAGTTCAATCTCGTTACCGGCAAGTCTCTTTACTCGTTCCGTAATACATCATCCCGCAACTAACTCATTAGTCACAATGCTTGCAAGGCTTATAGTGATGTGCATTACCGAGTGGGCCCAGAGATACCTCTCCGATAATCGGAGTGACAAATCCTAATCTCGAAATACGCCAACCCAACAAGTACCTTTGGAGACACCTGTAGAGCACCTTTATAATCACCCATTTACGTTGTGACGTTTGGTAGCACACAAAGTGTTCCTCCGGTAAACGGGAGTTGCATAATCTCATAGTCATAGGAACATGTATAAGTCATGAAGAAAGCAATAGCAACATACTAAACGATCGGGTGCTAAGCTAACGGAATGGGTCAAGTCAATCACGTCATTCTCCTAATGAGGTGATCCCGTTAATCAAATGACAACTATGTCTATGGCTAGGAAACATAACCATCTTTGATTAACGAGCTAGTCAAGTAGAGGCATACTAGTGACACTCTGTTTGTCTATGTATTCACACATGTATTATGTTTCCGGTTAATACAATTCTAGCATGAATAATAAACATTTATCATGATATAAGGAAATATATAATACTTTATTATTGCCTCTAGGGCATATTTCCTTCAGTCTCCCACTTGCACTAGAGTCAATAATCTAGTTCACATCGCCATGTGATTTAACATTAATAATTCACATCACCATGTGATTAACACCCATAGTTCACATCTCTATGTGACCAACACTCAAAGGGTTTACTAGAGTCAATAATCTAGTTCACATCGCTATGTGATTAACACCCAAGGAGTACTAAGGTGTGATCATGTTTTGATTGTGAGATAATTTTAGTCAACGGGTCTGTCACATTCAGATCCGTAAGTATTTTGCAAATTTCTATGTCTACAATGCTCTACACGGAGCTACTCTAGCTAATTGCTCCCACTTTCAATATGTATCTAGACTGAGACTTAGAGTCATCTAGATTTAGTGTCAAAACTTGTATCGACGTAACCCTTTACGACGAACCTTTTGTCACTTCCATAATCGAGAAACATATCCTTATTCCACTAAGGATAATTTTGACCGCTGTCCAGTGATCTACTCCTAGATCACTATTGCACTCCCTTGCCAAAATCAGTGTAGGGTATACAATAGATCTGGTACACAGCATGGCATACTTTATAGAACCTATGGCCAAGGCATAGGGAATGACTTTCATTCTCTTTCTATCTTCTATCGTGGTCGGGCTTTGAGTCTTACTCAATTTCACACCTTGTAACACAGGCAAGAACTCTTTCTTTAACTGTTCTATTTTGAACTACTTCAAAATCTTGTTAAGGTATATACTCATTGAAAAACTTATCAAGCGTCTTCATCTATCTCTATAGATCTTGATGCTCAATATGTAAGCAGCTTCACCGAGGTCTTTCTTTGAAAAACTCCTTTCGAACACTCATTTATGCTTTGCAGAATAATTCTACATTATTTCCGATCAACAATATGTCATTCACATATACTTATCAGAAATGCTGTAGTGCTCCCACTCACTTTCTTGTAAATACAGGCTTCACCGCAAGTCTGTATAAAACTATATCCTTTGATCAACTTATCAAAGTGTATATTCCAACTCCGAGATGCTTGCACCAGTCCATAGATGGATTGATGGAGCTTGCATATTTTGTTAGCACCTTTAGGATTGACAAAACCTCCTGGTTGCATCATATACAACTCTTCTTTAATAAATCCATTAAGGAATGCAGTTTTGTTTATCCATTTGCCATATTTCATAAAATGCGGCAATTGCTAACATGATTCAGACAGACTTAAGCATAGATACGAGTGAGAAACTCTCATCGTAGTCAACACCTTGAACTTGTCGAAAAACCTTTTTGCGACAATTCTAGCTTTGTAGATAGTAACACTACTATCAGCGTCCGTCTTCCTCTTGGCGATCCATTTATTCTCAATTGCTTGCCGATCATCGGGCAAGTCAACCAAAGTCCACACTTTGTTCTCATACATGGATCTCATCTCAGATTTCATGGCCTCAAGCCATTTTGCGGAATCTGGGCTCACCATCGCTTCTTCATAGTTCGTAGGTTCGTCATGGTCTAGTAACATAACCTCCAGAACAGGATTACCGTACCACTCTGGTGCGGATCTTACTCTGGTTTACCTACGAGGTTTGGTAGTAACTTGATCTGAAGTTACATGATCATCATCATTAACTTCCTCACTAATTGGTGTAGAAGTCACAGGAACAGATTTCTGTGATGAACTACTTTCCAATAAGGGAGCAGGTACAGTTACCTCATCAAGTTCTACTTTCCTCCCACTCACTTCTTTCAAGAGAAACTCCTTCTCTAGAAAGGATCCATTCTTAGCAACGAATGTCTTGCCTTCGGATCTGTGATAGAAGGTGTACCCAATTGTCTCCTTTGGGTATCCTATGAAGACACATTTCTCCGATTTGGGTTTGAGCTTATCAGGATAAAACTTTTCACATAAGCATCGCAACCCCAAAATTTTAAGAAACGACAACTTTGGTTTCTTGCTAAACCTCAGTTCATAAGGCGTCGTCTCAACGGATTTTAATGGTGCCCTATTTAACGTGAATGCAGCTGTCTCTAATGCATAACCCCAAAACGATAGTGGTAGATCGGTAAGATACATCATATATCGCACCATATCTAATAAAGTACGATTACGACGTTCGGACACACCATTACACCGTGGTGTTCCAGGTGGCGTGAGTAGTGAAACTATTTCACATTGTTTTAACTGAAGGCCAAACTCGTAACTCAAATACTCTTCTCTACGATCAGATCGTAGAAACTTTATTTTTCTTGTTACGATGATTTTCCACTTCACTCTGAAATTATATGAACTTTTCAAATGTTTCAGACTTATGTTTCATTAAGTAGATATACCCATATCTGCTCAAATCATCTGTGAATGTGAGAAAATAACGATATTTGCCACGAGCCTCAATATTCATTGGACCACATACATCTGTATGTATGACTTCCAACAAATCTGTTGCTCTCTCCATAGTTCCGGAGAACGGCGTTTTTGTCATCTTGCCCATGAGGCACGGTTCGCAAGCATCAAGTGATTCATAATCAAGTGATTTCAAAATCCCATCAGTATGGAGTTTGTTCATGCGCTTTACACCAATATGACCTAAACGGCAGTGCCACAAATAAGTTGCATTATCATTATTAACTTTGCATCTTTTGGCTTCAATATTATGATTATGTGTATCACTAAGATCGAGATCCAACAAACCATTTTCGTTGGTGTGTATGACCATAGAAGGTTTTTATTCATGTAAACAGAACAACAATTGTTATCTAACTTAAATGAATAACCGTATTGCAAAAAACATGATCAAATCATATTCATGCTCAACGCAAACACCAAATAACACTTATTTAGTTTCAACACTAATCCCGGAAGTATAGGGAGTGTGCGATGATGATCATATCAATCTTGGAACTACTTCCAACACACATCGTCACCTCGCCTTTTACTAGTCTCTGTTTATTCTGCAACTCTCGTTTTGAGTTACTACTCTTAGCAACTGAACCAGTATCAAATACCGAGGGGTTGCTATAAACACTAGTAAAGTACACATCAATAACATGTATATCCAATATACTTTTGTTCACTTTGCCATCCTTCTTATCCACCAAATAGTTGGGGTAGTTCCGCTTCCAGTGACCAGTCCCTTTGCAGTAGAAGCACTTAGTCTCAGGCTTAGGTACAGACTTGGGCTTCTTCACTTGAGTAGCAACTTGCTTGCCGTTCTTTTTGAAGTTCCCCTTCTTCCCTTTGCCCTTTTCTTGAAACTAGTGGTCTCATCAACCATCAACACTTGATGTTTTTCTTGATTTCTACCTTCGTCGATTTCAGCATCACGAAGAGCTCGGGAATTACTTTCGTCATCCCTTGCATACTATAGTTCATCACGAAGTTCTACTAACTTGGTGATGGTGACTTGAGAATTCTGTCAATCACTATTTTATCTGGAAGATTAACTCCCACTTGATTCAAGCGCTTGTAGTACCCAGACAATCTGAGCACATGCTCATTGCTTGAGCTATTCTCCTCCATCTTTTAGCTATAGAACTTGTTGGAGACTTCATATCTCTCAACTCGGGTATTTTCTTGAAATATTAACTTCAACTCCTGGAACATCTCATATGTTCCATGACGTTCAAAACGTCTTTGAAGTCCCGATTATAAGCCATTTAAGCATGGTGCACTAAACTATCAAGTAGTCATCATATTGAGCTAGCCAAACGTTCATAACGTTTGCATCTGCTCCTGCAATAGGTCTGTCACCTAGCGGTGCATCAAGGACATAATTCTTCTGTGCAGCAATGAGGATAATCCTCAGATCACGGATCCAATCCGCATCTTTGCTACTAACATCTTTCAACATAATTTTCTCTAGGAACATATCAAAAATAAACACAGGGAAGCAACAACGCAAGCTATTGATCTACAACATAATTTGCAAAATACTATCAGGACTAAGTTCATGATAAATTTAAGTTCAATTAATCATATTACTTAAGAACTCCCACTTAGATAGACATCCCTCTAATCCTCTAAGTGATCACGTGATCCATATCAACTAAACCATGTCCGATCATCACGTGAGATGGAGTAGTTTCAATGGTGAACATCACTATGTTGATCATATCTACTATATGATTCACGCTCGACCTTTCGGTCTCTGTGTTCCGAGGCCATATCTGCATATGCTAGGCTCGTCAAGTTTAACCTGAGTATTCCGCGTGTGCAACTGTTTTGCACCCGTTGTATTTGAACGTAGAGCCTATCACACCCGATCATCACGTGGTGTCTCAGCACGAAGAACTTTCGCAACGGTGCATACTCAGGGAGAACACTTATACTTTGATAATTTAGTGAAGGATCATCTTATAATGCTACCGTCAAACAAAGCAAGATAAGATGCATAAAGGATTAACATCACATGCAATCAATATAAGTGATATGATATGGCCATCATCATCTTGTGCTTGTGATCTCCATCTCCGAAGCACCGTGCTTGTGATCTCCATCTCCGAAGCACCGTCATGATCACCATCGTCACCGGCGCGACACCTTGATCTCCATCATAGCATCGTTGTCGTCTCGCCAACTTATTGCTTTTACGACTATCGCTACCGCTTAGTGATAAAGTAAAACTATTACATGGCGATTGCATCTCATACAATAAAGCGACAACCATATGGCTCCTGCCAGTTGCCGATAACTCGGTTACAAAACATGATCATCTCATACAACACACTATATCACATCATGTCTTGACCATATCATATCACAACATGCCCTGCAAAAACAAGTTAGACGTCCTCTACTTTGTTGTTGCATATTTTACGTGGCTGTTACGGGCTTAGCAAGAACCGTTCTTACCTACGCATCAAAACCACAACGATAGTTTGTCAAGTTGGTGCTGTTTTAACCTTCGCAAGGACCGGGCGTAGCCACACTCGGTTTAACTAAAGTGAGAGAGACAGACACCCGCCGGTCACCTTTAAGCAACGTGTGCTCACAACGGTGAAACCAGTCTCGCGTAAGCGTACGCGTAATGTCGGTCCGGGCCGCTTCATCTCATAATACCGCTGAACCAAAGTATGACATGCTGGTAAGCAGTATGACTTATATCGCCCACAACTCACTTGTGTTCAACTCGTGCATAGCATCAACGCATAAAACCAGGCTCGGATGCCACTGTTGGGAAACGTAGTAATTTCAAAATTTTCCTACGCACACGCAAGATCATGGTGATGCATAGCAACGAGAGGGGAGAGTGTTGTCCACGTACCCTCGTAGACCGATAGCGGAAGCGTTATAACAACGCGGTTGATGTAGTCGTACGTCTTCATGATCCGACCGATCAAGTACCGAACGCACGGCACCTCCGACTTCTACACACGTTCAGCTCGATGACGTCCCTCGAACTCCGATCCAGCCGAGTGTTGAGGGAGAGTTTCGTCAGCACGACGGCGTGGTGACGATGATGATGTTCCACCGACGCAGGTCTTCGCCTAAGCTCCGCAACGGTATTATCGAGGTGTAATATGGTGGGGGGGGGGCACCGCACACGGCTAAGAGATCTCAAGGATCAATTGTTGTGTCTCTGGGGTGCCCCCTGCCCCCGTATATAAAGGAGCAAGGGGAAGGCAGCCGGCCAAGGGGAGAGGCGCGCCATAGGGGGGAGTCCTACTCCCACCGGGAGTAGGACTCCTCCTTTCCTTGTGGGAGTAGGAGAAGGGAAGGGGGAAGGAGAAAGAAGGAAGGGTGCGCCCCCCTTCCCTAGTCCAATTCGGACCAGACCATGGGGAGGGGTGCGGCCACCTTTTGAGGCCTTTCTCTCCTTTCCCGTATGGCCCATTAAGGCCCAATACGAATTCCCGTAACTCTCCGGTACTCCGAAAAATACCCGAATCACTCGGAACCTTTCTGAAGTCCGAATATAGTCGTCCAATATATCGATTTTTATGTATCGACCATTTCGAGACTCCTCGTCATATCCCCGGTCTCATCCGGGACTTCGAACTCCTTTGGTACATCAAAACTCAATAAAACTGTCATCGTAACGTTAAGCGTGCGGACCCTACGGGTTCGAGAACTATGTAGACATGACCGAGACACGTCTCCGGTCAATAACCAATAGCGGGACCTGGATGCCCATATTGGCTCCCACATATTCTACGAAGATCTTTATCGGTCAGACCACATAACAACATACGTTGTTCCCTTTGTCACCGGTATGTTACTTGCCCGAGATTTGATCGTCGGTATCTCGATACCTAGTTCAATCTCGTTACCGGCAAGTCTCTTTACTCGTTCCGTAATACATCATCCCGCAACTAACTCATTAGTCACAATGCTTGCAAGGCTTATAGTGATGTGCATTACCGAGTGAGCCCAGAGATACCTCTCCGACAATCGGAGTGACAAATCCTAATATCGAAATACGCCAACCCAACAAGTACCTTTGGAGACACCTGTAGAGCACCTTTATAATCACCCATTTACGTTGTGACGTTTGGTAGCACACAAAGTGTTCCTCCGGTAAACGGGAGTTGCATAATCTCATAGTCATAGGAACATGTATAAGTCATGAAGAAAGCAATAGCAACATACTAAACGATCGGGTGCTAAGCTAACGGAATGGGTCAAGTCAATCACGTCATTCTCCTAATGAGGTGATTCCGTTAATCAAATGACAACTCATGTCTATGGCTAGGAAACATAACCATCTTTGATTAACGAGCTAGTCAAGTAGAGGCATACTAGTGACACTCTGTTTGTCTATGTATTCACACATGTATTATGTTTCCGGTTAATACAATTCTAGCATGAATAATAAACATTTATCATGATATAAGGAAATAAATAATACTTTATTATTGCCTCTAGGGCATATTTCCTTCAGCTAGATCAAGAAGGAGGAGAACGTCGCTACTCCGTACGTGTGTTGAACGCGGAGGTGCCGTTCGTTCGGCACTCGGTCATCGGTGATTTGGATCACGGCGAGTACGACTCCATCAACCTCGTTCATTGGAACGCTTCCGCTCGCGATCTACAAGGGTATGTAGATGCACTCATTTCCCCTCGTTGCTAGTATACTCCATAGATGGATCTTGGTGAGCGTAGGAAAATTTTAAAATTCTGCTACGATCCCCAACAGTGGCATCATGAGCCAGGTCTATGCGTAGTTAGTATGCACGAGTAGAACACAAAGCAGTTGTGGGCGTAAATGTTGCCAATTATTGCCGCTACTAGTCTTATCTTGTTTCGGCGGCATTGTGGGATGAAGCGGCCCGGACCGACCTTACACGTACGCTTACGTGAGACAGGTTCCACGTAATAAATTGGTTATTGTTATATTTCCTTGTTCATGATAATCGTTTATTATCCATGCTAGAATTGTATTGAAAGGAAACTCAGATACATGTGTGGATACATAGACAACACCATGTCCCTAGAGGCAATAATAAATTGGTTATTATTATATTTCCTTGTTCATGATAATCGTTTATTATCCATGCTAGAATTGTATTGAAAGGAAACTCAGATACATGTGTGGATACATAGACAACACCATGTCCCTAGTAAGCCTCTAGTTGACTAGCTCGTTGATCAATAGATGGTTACGGTTTCCTGACCATGGACATTGGATGTCGTTGATAACGGGATCACATCATTAGGAGAATGATGTGATGGACAAGACCCAATCCTAAGCCTAGCACAAGATCGTGTAGTTCGTTTGCTAAGAGCTTTTCTAATGTCAAGTATCATTTCCTTAGACCATGAGATTGTGCAACTCCCGGATACCGTAGGAATGCTTTGGGTGTACCAAATGTCACAACGTAACTGGGTGGCTATAAAGGTGCACTACAGGTATCTCCGAAAGTGTCTGTTGGGTTGGCACGAATCGAGACTGGGATTTATCACTCCGTGTAAACGGAGAGGTATCTCTGGGCCCACTCGGTAGGACATCATCATAATGTGCACAATGTGACCAAGGAGTTGATCACGGGATGATGTGTTACGGAACGAGTAAAGAGACTTGCCGGTAACGAGATTGAACAAGGTATCGGGATACCGACGATCGAATCTCGGGCAAGTACCATACCGATAGATAAAGGGAATTGCATACGGGATTGATTGAATCCCCGACATCGTGGTTCATCCGATGAGATCATCGTGGAACATGTGGGAGCCAACATGGGTATCCAGATCCCGCTGTTGGTTATTGACCGGAGAACGTCTCGGTCATGTCTGCATGGTTCCCGAACCCGTAGGGTCTACACACTTAAGGTTCGGTGACGCTAGGGTTATAGAGATATTAGTATGCGGTAACCCGAAAGTTGTTCGGAGTCCCGGATGAGATCCCGGACGTCACGAGGAGTTCTGGAATGGTCCGGAGGTAAATATTTATATATGGGAAGTCTTATTTTGGTCGCCGGAAAAGTTTCGCACTTTATCGGTATTGTACCGGGAGTGCCGAAAGGGGTCCGGGGGTCCACCAAGGGGGTCCACCAGCCCCGGGGGGCCACATGGGCTGTAGGGGGTGCGCCTTGGCCTATATGGGCCAAGGGCACCAGCCCCAAGAGGCCCATGCGCCAAGAGATAAGAAAAAAGGGAGAGTCCTAAAGGGGGAAGGCACCTCCGAGGTGCCTTGGGGGGGAAGGACTCCTCCCTGGCCGCACCCTTCCTTGGAGGAAGGGCCAAGGCTGCGCCCCCCCTCTCCCTTGGCCCTATATATAGTGGGGGGGAGGGAGGGCAGCAATATCTAAGCCCTGGCGCCTCCCTCTCCCTCCCGTGACACCTCTTCCTCCCCGCTTGCGCTTGGCGAAGCCCTGCCGGGATCCCGCTACTTCCACCACCACGCCGTCGTGCTGCTGGATCTCCATCAACCTCTCCTCCCCCCTTGCTGGATCAAGAAGGAGGAGACGTCGCTGCTCCGTACGTGTGTTGAACACGGAGGTGCCGTCCGTTCGGCGCTAGGATCATCGGTGATTTGGATCACGACGAGTACGACTCCATCAACCCCGTTCTCTTGAACGCTTCCGCTCGCGATCTACAAGGGTATGTAGATGCACTCCCCTTCCCCTCGTTGCTAGATTACTCCATAGATTGATCTTGGTGATGCGTAGAAAATTTTGAATTTCTGCTACGTTCCCCAACAGTGGCATCATGAGCTAGGTCTATGCGTAGTTTCTATGCACAAGTAGAACACAAAGTAGTTGTGGGCGTCGATGTTGTCAATTCTTCTTGCCGCTACTAGTCTTATCTTGTTTCGGCAGCATTGTGGGATGAAGCGGCCCGGACCGACCTTACACGTACGCTTACGTGAGACAGGTTCCACCGACTGACATGCACTAGTTGCATAAGGTGGCTAGCGGGTGTCTGTCTCTCCCACTTTAGTCGGAATGGATTCGATGAAAAGGGTCCTTATGAAGGGTAAATAGAAATTGGCATATCACGTTGTGGTTTTACGTAGGTAAGAAACGTTCTTGCTAGAAACCTATACAAGCCACGTAAAAACTTGCAACAACAATTAGAGGACGTCTAACTTGTTTTTGCAGCATGTGCTATGTGATGTGATATGGCCAGAAGATTTGATGAATGATATATGTGATGTATGAGATTGATCATATTCTTGTAATAGGAATCACGACTTGCATGTCGATGAGTATGACAACCGGCAGGAGCCATAGGAGTTGTCTTTATTTTTTGTATGACCTGCGTGTCATTGAATAACGCCATGTAAATTACTTTACTTTATTGCTAAGTGCGTTAGCCATAGAAGTAGAAGTAATCGTTGGCGTGACAACTTCATGAAGACACAATGATGGAGATCATGGTGTCATGCCGGTGACAAAGATGATCATGGTGCCCCGAAGATGGAGATCAAAGGAGCAAAATGATATTGGCCATATCATGTCACTATTTGATTGCATGTGATGCTTATCATGTTATGCATCTTATTTGCTTAGAACGACGGTAGTAAGTAAGATGATCCCTCACTAAAATTTCAAGAGACATGTTCCCCCTAACTGTGCACCGTTGCGAAGGTTCGTTGTTTCGAAGCACCACGTGATGATCGGGTGTGATAGATTCTAACGTTTGAATACAACGGGTGTTTACGAGCCTAGCATGTACAGACATGGCCTCGGAACACATGCGAAACACTTAGGTTGACTTGACGAGCCTAGCATGTACAGACATGGCCTCGGAACACAAGAGACCGAAAGGTCGAGCATGAGTCGTATAGAAGATACGATCAACATGGAGATGTTCACCGATGATGACTAGTCCGTCTCACGTGATGATCGGACACGGCCTAGTTTGACTCGGATCATGTATCACTTAGATGACTAGAGGGATGTCTATCTGAGTGGGAGTTCAATAATCAGATGAACTTCATTATCATGAACATAGTCAAAAGGTCTTTGCGAATTATGTCATACGCTTTAGTTCTACTGTTTAAAATACGTTCCTAGAGAAAATTTAGTTGAAAGCTGGTAGTAGCAATTATGTGGACTGGGTCCGTAAACTGAGGATTGTCCTCATTGCTGCACAGAAGGCTTATGTCCTTAATGCACCGCTCGGTGTGCTGAACCTCAGCGTCGTCTGTAGATGTTGCGGAACATCTGACATACACGTTTTGATGACTACGTGATAGTTCAGTGCGTAATGCTAACGGTTTAGAATTGTGGCACCAAAGACGTTTTTGAAACGTCGCAGAACATATGAGATGTTCCGAAAACTGAAATTGGGATTTCAGACTAGTGCCCACGTCAAGAGGTATGAGACCTCTGACAAGTTTCTTAAGCCTGCAAACTAAAGGGAGAAAAGCTCAATCGTTGAGCATGTGCTCAGATTGTCTGAGTACCGCAATCGCTTGAATCGAGTGGGAGTTGATCTTCCAGATGAGATAGTGATGGTTCTCCATAGTCACTGTCACCAAGCTAGTAGAGCTTCGTGATGAACTATAACATATCAGGGATGGACATGATGATCCTTGAGCAACTCGCAATGTTTGACACCGCGAAAGTAGAAATCAAGAAGGAGCATCAATTGTTGATGGTTAATAAAACCACTAGTTTAAGAAGGGCAAGGGCAAAAGGGATACTTCATGAAACAGCAAGTCATTTGCTGCTCTAGTGAAGAATCCCAAGGTTGAACCCAAACCCGAGACTAAGTGCTTCTGTAATGAGGGGAACGGTCACTGAAGCAGTACTACCCTAGATACTTGGTAGATGAGAAGGCAGGCAAGGTCGACAGAAGTATATTGGATATACATTATATGAATGTGTGCTTTACTAGTACTCCGAGCAGCACCAGGGTATTAGATACCGGTTCGGTTGCTAAGTGTTAGTAACTCGAAATAAAAGCTGCGGAATAAATGGAGACTGGCTAAAAGTGAGATGACGATGTGTGTTGGAAGTGTTTCCAAGGTTGATGTGATCAAGCATCGCATGCTCCCTCTACCATCGAGATTTGGTGTTTGCATTGAGCATGATTGGATTATGTTTATCGCAATACGGTTATTCATTTAAGGAGAATAATGGTTACTCTGTTTATTTGAATAATATCTTCAATGGTCTTGCACCTAAAATGAATCTCGATCGTAGTGATACACATGTTCATGCCAAAGGTAATGATAGTACCACATACTTGTGGCACTGCTATTTGAGTCATATTGGGATAAAACGCATGAAGAAGCTCCATGTAGATGGATCTTTGGACTCACTCGTTTTTGAAAAGATTGAGACATGCAAACCATGTCTATTGGTATATATGCATGAAGAAACTCCATGCAGATGGATCGTTTGGACTCACTTGATTTTGAATCACTTGAGACATGCAAATCATACCACATGGGCAAGATGACTGTAAGGCCTCGTTTTCAGTAAGATGGAACAAGAGAGCAACTTATTGGAAGTAATACATTTTGATGTATGCAGTCCAATGAATGCTGAGGCATGCAGTGGATATCGTTATGTTCTTACTTCACAGATGAGTTGAGTAGATGCTGAGAATATTTACTTGATGAAACACAAGTCTGAATTATTGAAAGGTTCAAGTAATTGCAGAGTGAAGTTGAAGATCGTCGTGACAAGAGGATAAAATGTCTATGATATGATCATAGAGATATCTGAGTTACGAGTTTAGCACACAATTAAGACATTGTGAAAAGTGTTTCACAATTAATACCGCCTGGAACACCATAGTGTGATGGTGTGTCCGGACATCATAGCTGCACCCTATTGGATATGGTGCATACCATGATGTTTCTTATTGAATTACCACTATCGTTTATGGGTTAGGCATTAGAGACAACCGCATTCACTTTAAATAGGGCACCACGCAATTCCGTTGATACGACACCGTTTAGAGAAACCTAAGTTGTCGTTTCTTAAAAGTTTGGGGCTGCAATGCTTATGTGAAAAAGTTTCAGGCTGATAAGCTCGAACCCAAAGCGGATAAATACATCTTCATAGAAAACCCAAAACAGTTGGGTGTACCTCCTATTTCAGATCTGGAAGCAAAAGTAATTGCTTCTAGGAACGAGTCCTTTCTCGAGGAAAAGTTTCTCTCGAAAGAATTGAGTGGGAGGATGGTGGAGACTTGATAAGGTTATTGAACCGTCACTTCAACTAGTGTGTAGCAGGGCACAGGAAGTTGTTCCTGTGGCACCTACACCAATTGAAGTGGAAGCTTATGATAGTGATCATGAAACTTCGGATCAAGTCACCACCAAACCTCGTAGGACGACGAGGATGCGTGCTACTTCAGAGTGGTACGTGATCCTGTCTGAGATATCATGTTGTTGTACAATACTGAACCTACGAGCTATGGAGAAGCAATGGTGGGCCCATATTCCGACAAATGGTTAGAAGCCATGAAATCCGAGATAAATGGATCTTCAAGAAGAAGACGGACGTGGACGGTAAGGTTACCGTCTGTGAAGCTCGACTTGTGGCAAAGAGTATTTTCACAAGTTCAAGGAGTTGACTACGATGAGATTTTCTCATCCGTAGCGATGCTTGAGTCCGTCGTAATCACGTTAGCATTAGCTGCATTTATGAAATCTGGCAGATGGATGTCAAAACAAGTTTCCTTACCAGTTTTCGTAAGAAAAGGTTGTATGTGATACAATCAGAAAGGTTTTGTCGATCCTAAGGATGCTAAAAGGTATGCTAGCTCCAGCGATCCTTCCATGGACTAGAGCAAGCATCTCGGAGTTAGAATATACGCTTTGATGGAGTGATCAAAGTTTTTGGGTTTATACAAAGTTCGTTAGAAACTTGTATTTACAATAAAGTGAGTGGGAGCGCTACAACATTTCTGATAAGTATATGTGAATGACATATTGTTGATCCGAAATGATGTAATATTTCTGGAAAGCATAAAGGGTTGTTTGAAAGGAGTTTTTCAAAGGAAGACCTGGATAAAAGCTGCTTACATATTGGGCATCAAGATCTATAGAGATAGATCAAGACGCCCGATGATACTTTCAAAGAACGCACACCTTGACATGATTTTGAAAGAGTTCAAAATAGATCAGCAAAGAAGGAGTTCTTGGCTGTGTTAGAAGGTGTGAGTATTGAGTAAGACTCAAGACCTGACCACAGCAGAAGAGAGAGAAAGGACGAAGGTCGTCCCCTATGCTTTAGACGTAGGCTCTACAGTATGCTATGTTGTGTACCGCACATGAAGTGTGCCTTGCCATGAGTTGGTCAAGGGGTACAATAGTGATCCGGGAATGGATCACATGACAACGGTCGAACTTATCCTTAGTATCTAGTGGACTAAGGAATTTTCTCGATTATGGAGGTGAAAAGGAGTTCGTCGTAAAGGGTTACGTCGATGCGAACTTTGACACTAATCCGGATGACTCTGAGTAGTAAACCGGATTCGTATAGTAGAGCAATTATTTGAAATGGCTCCAAGTAGCGTGTGGTAGCATCCACAAGATGACATAGATATTCGTAAAGCACACACGGATCTGAAAGGTTCAGACCCGATGACTAATAACCTCTCTCACAAACATAACATGATCAAACCAGAACTCATTGAGTGTTAATCACATAGTGATGTGAACTAGATTGTTGACTCTAGTAAACTCTTTAGATGTTGGTCACATGGTGATGTGACCTGTGACTGTTAATCACATGGTGATGTGAACTAGATTATTGACTCTAGTGCAAGTGGGAGACTGTTGGAAATATGCCCTAGAGGCAATAATAAATTGGTTATTATTATATTTCCTTGTTCATGATAATCGTTTATTATCCATGCTAGAATTGTATTGAAAGGAAACTCAGATACATGTGTGGATACATAGACAACACCATGTCCCTAGTAAGCCTCTAGTTGACTAGCTCGTTGATCAATAGATGGTTACGGTTTCCTGACCATGGACATTGGATGTCGTTGATAACGGGATCACATCATTAGGAGAATGATGTGATGGACAAGACCCAATCCTAAGCCTAGCACAAGATCGTGTAGTTCGTTTGCTAAGAGCTTTTCTAATGTCAAGTATCATTTCCATAGACCATGAGATTGTGCAACTCCCGGATACCGTAGGAATGCTTTGGGTGTACCAAATGTCACAACGTAATTAGGTGGCTATAAAGGTGCACTACAGGTATCTCCGAAAGTGTCTGTTGGGTTGGCACGAATCGAGACTGGGATTTATCACTCCGTGTAAACGGAGAGGTATCTCTGGGCCCACTCGGTAGGACATCATCATAATGTGCACAATGTGACCAAGGAGTTGATCACGGGATGATGTGTTACGGAACGAGTAAAGAGACTTGCCGGTAACGAGATTGAACAAGGTATCGGGATACCGACGATCGAATCTCGGGCAAGTACCATACCGATAGATAAAGGGAATTGCATACGGGATTGATTGAATCCCCGACATCGTGGTTCATCCGATGAGATCATCGTGGAACATGTGGGAGCCAACATGGGTATCTAGATCCCGCTGTTGGTTATTGACCGGAGAACGTCTCGGTCATGTCTGCATGGTTCCCGAACCCGTAGGGTCTACACACTTAAGGTTCGGTGACGCTAGGGTTATAGAGATATTAGTATGCGGTAACCCGAAAGTTGTTCGGAGTCCCGGATGAGATCCCGGACGTCACGAGGAGTTCCGGAATGGTCCGGAGGTAAAGATTTATATATGGGAAGTCTTATTTTGGTCGCCGGAAAAGATTCGCACTTTATCGGTATTGTACCGGGAGTGCCGAAAGGGGTCCGGGGGTCCACCAAGGGGGTCCACCAGCCCCGGGGGGGCACATGGGCTGTAGGGGGTGCGCCTTGGCCTATATGGGCCAAGGGCACCATCCCCAAGAGGCCCATGCGCAAAGAGATAAGAAAAAAGGGAGAGTCCTAAAGGGGGAAGGCACCTCCGAGGTGCCTTGGGGGGGAAGGACTCCTCCCTGGCCGCACCCTTCCTTGGAGGAAGGGCCAAGGCTGCGCCCCCCCTCTCCCTTGGCCCTATATATAGTGGGGGGGAGGGAGGGCAGCAATATCTAAGCCCTGGCGCCTCCCTCTCCCTCCCGTGACACCTCTTCCTCCCCGCTTGCGCTTGGCGAAGCCCTGCCGGGATCCCGCTACTTCCACCACCACGCCGTCGTGCTGCTGGATCTCCATCAACCTCTCCTCCCCCCTTGCTGGATCAAGAAGGAGGAGACGTCGCTGCTCCGTACGTGTGTTGAACGCGGAGGTGCCGTCCGTTCGGCGCTAGGATCATCGGTGATTTGGATCACGACGAGTACGACTCCATCAACCCCGTTCTCTTGAACGCTTCCGCTCGCGATCTACAAGGGTATGTAGATGCACTCCCCTTCCCCTCGTTGCTAGATTACTCCATAGATTGATCTTGGTGATGCGTAGAAAATTTTGAATTTCTGCTACGTTCCCCAACAGTTACACATATTCATAATGTGAATACCAAAAGATGTAAAGTTGATAACGATAGTCCCACATACTTGTGGCACTGCCGCTTTGGTCACATTGGTGTCAAGCGCATGAAGAAGCTCCATGCAGATGGACTTTTGGAGTCTCTTGATTACGAATCATTTGACACGTGCGAACCATGCCTCATGGGTAAGATGACCATGACTCCGTTCTCCGGAACAATGGAGCGAGCAACCAACTTATTGGAAATCATACATACCGATGTGTGCGGTCCAATGAGTGTTGAGGCTCGCGGAGGATATCGTTATGTTCTCACTCTCACTGATGATTTAAGTAGATATGGGTATGTCTACCTAATGAAACACAAGTCTGAAACCTTTGAAAAGTTCAAGGAATTTCAGTGTGAGGTTGAGAATCAACGTGACAGAAAAATAAAATTCTTACGATCAGATCGTGGTGGAGAATATTTAAGTCACGAATTTGGTGCACACTTAAGGAAATGTGGAATCGTTTCACAACTCACGCCGCCTGGAACACCTCAGAGAAACGGTGTGTCCGAACGTCGTAATCGCACTCTATTGGATATGGTGCGATCTATGATGTCTCTTACCGATTTACCGCTCTCATTTTGGGGCTATGCTTTAGAGACTGCCGCATTCACTTTAAATAGGACTCCGTCAAAATCCGTTGAGACGACACCGTATGAATTATGGTTTGGGAAGAAACCTAAGCTGTCGTTTCTAAAAGTTTGGGGATGCGATGCTTATGTCAAGAAACTTCAACCTGAAAAGCTCGAACCCAAGTCGGAGAAATGCATCTTCATAGGATACCCTAAGGAAACTATTGGGTATACCTTCTACCTCAGATCCGAAGCCAAGATCTTTGTTGCCAAGAATGGGTCCTTTCTGGAGAAAGAGTTTCTCTCGAAAGAATTGAGTGGGAGGAAAGTGGAACTTGATGAGGTGATAGTCACCCCTTCCGAACCGGAAAGTAGCGCAGCGCGGGAAGATGTTCCTGTGGTGCCTACACCGACTGGGGAGGAAGTTAATGATGATGATCATGAAGCTTCGGATCAAGTTACTGCTGAACTTCGTAGGTCCACAAGGACACGTTCCGCACCAGAGTGGTACGGCAAACCTGTCCTGGAAATCATGTTGTTAGACAACGGTGAACCTTCGAACTATGAAGAAGCGATGGCGGGCCCGGATTCCGACAAATGGCTAGAAGCCATGAAATCCGAGATAGGATCCATGTATGAAAACGAAGTATGGACTTTGACTGACTTGCCCGATGATCGGCGAGCCATAGAAAACAAATGGATCTTTAAGAAGAAGACAGACGCGGATGGTAATGTGACCATCTATAAGGCTCGACTTGTCGCTAAGGGTTATCGACAAGTTCAAGGGGTTGACTACGATGAGACTTTCTCACCTGTAGCGAAGCTGAAGTCCGTCCGAATCATGTTAGCAATTGCCGCATACTATGATTATGAGATATGGCAGATGGACGTCAAAATGGCATTCCTTAACGGCTTCCTTAAGGAAGAATTGTATATGATGCAGCCGGAAGGTTTTGTCGATCCTAAGAATGCTAACAAAGTATGCAAGCTCCAGCGCTCAATCTATGGGCTGGTGCAAGCATCTCGGAGTTGGAACATTTGCTTTGATGAGATGATCAAAGCGTTTGGGTTTACACAGACTTATGGAGAAGCCTATGTTTACAAGAAAGTGAGTGGGAGCTCTGTAGCATTTCTCTTATTATATGTGGATGACATACTATTGATGGGAAATGATATAGAATTCTTGGAAAGTATAAAGGCCTATTTGAATAAGTGTTTTTCAATGAAGGACCTTGGAGAAGCTGCTTATATATTAGGCATCAAGATCTATAGAGATAGATCAAGACGCCTCATTGGTCTTTCACAGAGTACGTACCTTGACAAGATATTGAAGAAGTTCAATATGGATCAGTCCAAGAAGGGGTTCTTGCCTGTATTGCAAGGTGTGCAATTGAGCACGGCTCAATGCCCGACCACGGCAGAAGATAGAGAAAAGATGAGTGTCATCCCCTATGCCTCGGCCATAGGGTCTATTATGTATGCCATGCTGTGTACCAGACCTGATGTAAACCTTGCCGTAAGTTTGGTAGGAAGGTACCAAAGTAATCCCGGCATGGAACACTGGACAGCGGTCAAGAATATCCTGAAGTACCTAAAGAGGACTAAGGATATGTTTCTCGTTTATGGAGGTGACGAAGAGCTCGTCGTAAAGGGTTATGTCGACGCTAGCTTCGACACAGATCTGGATGACTCGAAGTCACAAACCGGATACGTGTATCTTTTGAATGGAGGAGCAGTAAGCTGGTGCAGTTGCAAGCAGAGCGTCGTGGCGGGATCTACATGTGAAGCAGAGTACATGGCAGCCTCGGAGGCAGCACAGGAAGCAGTCTGGATGAAGGAGTTCATTACCGACCTAGGGGTGATTCCCAATGCGTCGGGCCCGATGACTCTCTTCTGTGACAACACTGGAGCTATTGCCCTTGCGAAGGAGCCCAGGTTTCACAGGAAGACCAGGCATATCAAGCGTCGCTTCAACTCCATTCGTGAAAGTGTTCAAAATGGCGACATAGATATTTGTAAAGTACATACGGACCTGAATGTAGCAGATCCGTTGACTAAACCTCTCCCTAGAGCAAAACATGATCAACACCAGGACGCAATGGGTGTTCGATTCATCACAATGTAACTAGATTATTGACTCTAGTGCAAGTGGGAGACTGTTGGAAATATGCCCTAGAGGCAATAATAAATGGTTATTATTATATTTCTTTGTTCATGATAATTGTCTATTGTTCATGCTATAATTGTGTTATCCGGAAATCGTAATACATGTGTGAATACATAGACCACAACGTGTCCCTAGTAAGCCTCTAGTTGACTAGCTCGTTGATCAACAGATAGTCATGGTTTCCTGACTATGGACATTGGATGTCATTGATAACGGGATCACATCATTAGGAGAATGATGTGATGGACAAGACCCAATCCTAAGCATAGCTCAAAGATCGTGTAGTTCGTTTGCTAGAGCTTTTCCAATGTCAAGTATCTTCTCCTTAGACCATGAGATCGTGCAACTCCAGGATACCGTAGGAGTACTTTGGGTGTGCCAAACGTCACAACGTAACTGGGTGACTATAAAGGTACACTACGGGTATCTCCGAAAGTGTCTGTTGGGTTGGCACGGATCGAGACTGGGATTTGTCACTCCGTATGACGGAGAGGTATCTCTGGGCCCACTCGGTAATGCATCATCATAATGAGCTCAATGTGACTAAGGCGTTAGTCACGGGATCATGCATTGCGGTACAAGTAAAGAGACTTGCCGGTAACGAGATTGAACAAGGTATTGGGATACCGACGATCGAATCTCGGGCAAGTAACATACCGATTGACAAAGGGAATTGTATACGGGATTGATTGAATCCTCGACATCATGGTTCATCTGATGAGATCATCGTGGAACATGTGGGAGCCAACAAGGGTATCCAGATCCCGCTGTTGGTTATTGACCGGAGAGGCGTCTCGGCCATGTCTGCATATCTCCCGAACCCGTAGGGTCTACACACTTAAGGTTCGGTGACGCTAGGGTTGTAGAGATATGAGTATGCGGAAACCCGAAAGTTGTTCGGAGTCCCGGATGAGATCCCGGACGTCACGAGGAGTTCCGGAATGGTCCGGAGGTGAAGAATTATATATTGGAAGTCAAGTTTCGGCCACCGGGAAAGTTTCGGGGGTCACCGGTATTGTACCGGGACCACCGGAAGGGTCCCGGGGGTCCACCGGGTGGGGCCACCTATCCCGGAGGGCCCCATGGGCTGAAGTGGGAAGGGAACCAGCCCTTAGTGGGCTGGGGCGCCCCCCATGGGCCTCCCCCCTGCGCCTAGGGTTGGAAACCCTAGGGTGGGGGGGCGCCCCACTTGCCTTGGGGGGCAAGTCCCCCCTGGCCGCCGCCCCCCTGTAGATGGGGCTTGGCCGGCGCCCCCCCCCCCCTCCCAGGGGGCCTATATAAAGGGGGGGAGGGAGGGCAGCAACACAACAGCCTTGGGCGCCTCCCTCCTCCCCTGCAACACCTCTCCCTCTCGCAGAAGCTCGGCGTAGCCCTGCCGAGATCCCGCTACATCCACCACCACGCCGTCGTGCTGCTGGATCTCCATCAACCTCTCCTTCCCCCTTGATGGATCAAGAAGGAGGAGAACGTCATTGCTCCATACGTGTGTTGAACGCGGAGGTGCCGTCCGTTCGGCACTCGGTCATCGGTGATTTGGATCACGGCGAGTACGACTCCATCAACCTCGTTCATTGGAACGCTTCCGCTCGCGATCTACAAGGGTATGTAGATGCACTCCTTTCCCCTCGTTGCTAGTATACTCCATAGATGGATCTTGGTGAGCGTAGGAAAATTTTAAAATTCTGCTACGATCCCCAACATAGGCATCCACGCGTCAGCATCTGGCTGGAGCTGAGGTTTTTGTATTTTTTTAAGGGGCTGATTTAGTGGTTTTGGGGGTTAATTTAGGTTGTTATTAGGTAGCTATTAGAGAGAAGTGTCCTCTCTTATATCTTCGTGCTTACTTTACCAACGCTACGTACTGCTATGCCTAAACATGGCTTAGATTGAAGTGAAGGCAACATGTGGTGCATGTCGAAAGTAATACTAATCCTAACTTGATCAAGTTTGGATTGTACTACTTTCGACACGCACCACATGCATGTTGCCTTCACTTCAATCCAATCCATGTTCATTTCACCCGCTGATATATAATAACTCTTCATGCGCGCATCATGCATCATCATATATAATAACAAGTCCTACTAATCATCATCATACAACTTCTACTCGTTATTAATAACAAGTCATACGATCATCATCCTCACAGTCATCGAACCAACCCTACTTAATTGTTCTTAGCACATGATCATCAGTATTAGGTAGGACCGAAATACCCTCTTTAAGGTAAAATAGCATAAAACAATATAGACCCTGACTCTCCATTATGGAGAATGGAGATCATCCTGTCTCCAATTCTTGCGCTTCGCTTCCTTTTGCTTCCAAGAACCTCCTTGCGGCTGTCCATACATTTTTTCCATTCTTTGATTTGCATGTCTCCACTTCTTTTAGAAATCCGGTATGGACAGTTGAGATTCGTAGGATGACCTGGTTGTATATTCAAAACATCAAGCCTACCATTCTGATACATCAAATGAGGCACACAATCCTCTGGGATTATCTGTTGAAAAACATAGTAATAACTTCATAGTTAGCAATAATGTACTAGTTTTAGAACTATGCAAAATATGCACGGATGTCGTAATAGTAAGAAATCTTACCAGGGTATCTCCATAGTAGTTACCGTAGTTCAACACGTGCACTAGTGGCACGTATTGACCATAATGCGGAGGAGTTTTACAATAGATATTGTAATTCTCAAGATCAGTACAAAATCTGACCAGATGAGTTTTCTCCTTATAAGTTAACTCAGAGCCATCGGTGTAGTAGGTTCTATCTACCATGTTCCGCACATTGTTTGAACAATCAAAATAAGTTGTCAATGAAAATAAGCTGTCAACTATTTTGAAATGAACAATATAAATTAGCTAATAACTATGTTTGAGAAACTCACATAGCGGTAGAATTGGAGGCGTATCAACAAGGACCCAAATGTCCATATTGTCTTGCTCGATGTCAGGATCACCAAGATCCATGGTGACAAGCATACCCTCATCAAAACCATACATCTTGCAAAATGCTTCCCAATTTTTGCAACCAAAATGGGTTACGCTCTCAGAATTATACAGATTTACTTCAAAATCTATATCATGATGGGTCCTTAGGTGAATTTTCTTTGTTTCCATACTTTCATGGTCTTCAAAACCCATCCTCTCCAAGACGTAGCGTCTTGCATGGCATGGGATAAGCTAGCCGAATTGTAAAAGATGAAAAGTACACGTTGAAATAGTTGAAGTCGTGCTTAATTACGAAAAAATAACACTTGTCGTCATTGTGTACCGTTTCAACATCGAAGGTCTCCTCCAGCTTAATACTGAAGCGCCGATCTTCGTCCAGGTGAGGCCTGTCGCACTGACCTCGGTCGTCGTGGCACCAGTCGCACTCCCCCGGGAGACTTTCGTCGTCCGAGTACGACATTTCCTATGTTCATAATTCAAATATTAAACATCTACAATTAAATATATGTACTAAAAAACCTAAGTTAGATCATTATTATTCATCACGGGTTGACTATCGGTTTGTCGAGTCTTTTCTTGAAAACTCTCAGCTCACGTGGTGTATACATTCGACCGTTGGTGATGGTCGCTCCTCCATTTGTCCCCGTGTGCATTACACCAAAATGTCTAGCACATGGGAACAAAGGAGAAGCGAACCCCACGACAACAGTCGGGATTCTTCGTCCTCTCATATATATATGGTGGAACTCTCCCTCACTGATTCCTCTCTGACATTTGCGACCGTCGGTGATGGTAGCTCCTCCTTTCGTTCTCGAGTGCATTACACCAAATTTTCTAGCACACGGGAACGAAGGAGAAGCTACCCCCACGACAACAGTCGGGATTCTTCGTCCTCTCATATATGGTGGAGACTCGACAGACTTACAGTCAACCCGAAATATCGTTTAATTATCTTTCTAAAAGAGGATTTGGCTGGTCTCACCTCGATGTCGGAGGGGGCGGTGACGGGGACGATGGCGGGGATGATGGAGGGGCCGGGGGCTCCTAGATTTCTGCGAAAACAAAAACCCTATAAGCTATCAACTAATCATAGTGCTCTCCAATTTTAGCATTCAAAGTAGGAGTAGTTTTCCACTTTGAGCATTCAATAAGCAAAATCAAATCACAAAATAAAGTAGTATTCAAATTAGGATGCATTCAATTATAAGCAAAACTATATCATCTCCATGCGTCCGTACATCGTCGAATATTATCACTAATACACCTTGAATACTATCATACATATAGCATCGCTAGTATAACTAGAACAGTAGCGCCCGACGGGTATCGGCGCGGGCGGTGGACACCCAAAGGGACGAAACCATCACAGGATCATAGCTCCAGTGAGATCCCTGAAGAACCTGCCAGGTATTGTTGAACCTGCCCACCAACGCAACCATGTAGCGACGGACGTGCTGGTCCTTCTCGCTGACACGGTGACGTACCACCTGTTGGGGAACGTAGTAATTTCAAAAAAATTCCTACACACACGCAAGATCATGGTGATGCATAGCAACGAGAGGGGAGAGTGTTGTCCACGTACCCTCGTAGACCGACAGCGGAAGCGTTATCACAACGCGGTTGATGTAGTCGTACGTCTTCACGATCCGACCGATCAAGTACCGAACGTACGGCACCTCCGAGTTCTACACATGTTCAGCTCGATGACGTCCCTCGAACTCCAATCCAGCCGAGTGTTGAGGGAGAGTTTCGTCAGCACGACGGCGTGGTGACGATGATGATGTTCCACCGACGCAGGGCTTCGCCTAAGCTCCGCAACGGTATTATCGAGGTGTAATATGGTGGAGGGGGGCACCGCACACGGCTAAGAAATCTCAAGGATCAATTGTTGTGTCTCTGGGGTGTCCCCCTGCCCCCGTATATAAAGGAGCAAGGGGGAGGCAGCCGGCCAAGGGAGAGGCGCGCCATAGGGGGGAGTAGGACTCCTCCTTTCCTTGTGGGAGTACGAGAAGGGAAGGGGGAAGGAGAAAGAAGGAAGGGTGCACCCCTCTTCCCTAGTCCAATTCGGACCAGATCATGGGGAGGGGTGCGGCCACCTTTTGAGGCCTTTCTCTCCTTTCCCGTATGGCCCATTAAGGCCCAATACGAATTCCCGTAACTCTCCGGTACTCCGAAAAATACCCGAATCACTTGGAACCTTTCCGAAGTCCGAATATAGTCGTCCAATATATCAATTTTTACGTCTCGACCATTTCGAGACTCCTCGTCATATCCCCGATCTCATCCAGGACTCCGAACTCCTTCGGTACATCAAAACTCAATAAAACTGTCATCGTAACGTTAAGCGTGCGGACCCTACGGGTTCGAGAACTATGTAGACATGACCGAGACACGTCTCCGGTCAATAACCAATAGCGGGACCTGGATGCCCATATTGGCTCCCACATATTCTACGAAGATCTTTATCGGTCAGACCGCATAACAACATACGTTGTTCCCTTTGTCACCGGTATGTTACTTGCCCGAGATTTGATCGTCGGTATCTTGATACCTAGTTCAATCTCGTTACCGGCAAGTCTCTTTACTCGTTCCGTAACACATCATCCCGCAACTAACTCATTAGTCACAATGCTTGCAAGGCTTATAGTGATGTGCATTACCGAGTGGGCCCAGAGATACCTCTCCGACAATTGGAGTGACAAATCCTAATCTCGAAATACGCCAACCCAACAAGTACCGTTGGAGACACCTATAGAGCACCTTTATAATCACCCATTTATGTTATGACGTTTGGTAGCACACAAAGTGTTCCTCCGGTAAACGAGAGTTGCATAATCTCATAGTCATAGGAACATGTATAAGTCATGAAGAAAGCAATAGCAACATACTAAACGATTGAGTGCTAAGCTAACGGAATGGGTCAAGTCAATCACGTCATTCTCCTAATGAGGTGATCTCGTTAATCAAATGACAACTTATGTCTATGGCTAGGAAACATAACCATCTTTGATTAACGAGCTAGTCAATTAGAGGCATACTAGTGACACTCTGTTTTTTTATATATTCACACATGTATTATGTTTCCGGTTAATACAATTCTAGCATGACTAATAAACATTTATCATGATATAAGGAAATATATAATACTTTATTATTGCCTCTAGGGCATATTTCCTTCAGTCTCCCACTTGCACTAGAGTCAATAATCTAGTTCACATCGTCATGTGATTTAACATCAATAATTCACATCACCATGTGATTAACACCCATAGTTCACATCTCTATGTGACCAACACTCAAAGGGTTTACTAGAGTCAATAATCTAGTTCACATCGCTATGTGATTAACACCCAAAGAGTACTAAGGTGTGATCATGTTTTGATTGTGAGATAATTTTAGTCAACGGGTCTGTCACATTCAGATCCGTAAGTATTTTGCAAATTTCTATGTTTACAATGCTCTGCACGGAGCTACTCTTTAGCTAATTGCTCCCACTTTCAATATGTATCTAGACCGAGACTTAGAGTCATCTAGATTAGTGTCAAAACTTGCATCGACGTAACCCTTTACGACGAACCTTTTGTCACTTCCATAATCGAGAAACATATCCTTATTCCACTAAGGATAATTTTGACCGCTGTCCAGTGATCTACTCCTAGATCACTATTGTACTCCCTTGCCAAAATCAGTGTAGGGTATACAATAGATCTGGTACACAGCATGGCATACTTTATAGAACCTATGGCCAAGGCATAGGGAATGACTTTCATTCTCTTTCTATCTTCTATCGTGGTCGGGCTTTGAGTCTTACTCAATTTCACACCTTGTAACACAGGCAAGAACTCTTTCTTTAACTGTTCTATTTTGAACTACTTCAAAATCTTGTTAAGGTATATACTCATTGAAAAACTTATCAAGCGTCTTCATCTATCTCTATAGATCTTGATGCTCAATATGTAAGCAGCTTCACCGAGGTCTTTCTTTGAAAAACTCCTTTCGAACACTCATTTATGCTTTGCAGAATAATTCTACATTATTTCCGATCAACAATATGTCATTCACATATACTTATCAGAAATGCTGTAGTGCTCCCACTCACTTTCTTGTAAATACAGGCTTCACCGCAAGTCTGTATAAAACTATATCCTTTGATCAACTTATCAAAGTGTATATTCCAACTCCGAGATGCTTGCACCAGTCCATAGATGGATTGATGGAGCTTGCATATTTTGTTAGCACCTTTAGGATTGACAAAACCTCCTGGTTGCATCATATACAACTCTTCTTTAATAAATCCATTAAGGAATGCAGTTTTGTTTATCCATTTGCCATATTTCATAAAATGCGGCAATTGCTAACATGATTCAGACAGACTTAAGCATAGATACGAGTGATAAACTCTCATCGTAGTCAACATCTTGAACTTGTCGAAAACCTTTTGCGACAATTCTAGCTTTGTAGATAGTAACACTACTATCAGCGTCTCTCTTCCTCTTGAAGATCCATTAATCTCAATGGCTCGCCGATCATTGGGCAAGTCAACCAAAGTCCATAATTTGTTCTTCATACATGGATCTTATCTCAGATTTCATGGCCTCAAGCCATTTTGCGGAATCTGGGCTCATCATCGCTTCCTCATAGTTCGTAGGTTTGTCATGGTCTAGTAACATAACCTCCAGAACAGGATTACCGCACCACTCTGGTGCGGATCTTACTCTGGTTGACCTACAAGGTTTAGTAACAACTTGATCTGAAGTTTCATAATCATCATCATTAACTTCCTCACTCATTGGTATAGACGTCACAGGAACCGTTTCTTGTGATGAACTACTTTCCAATAAGGGAGCAGGTACAGTTACCTCATCAAGTTCTACTTTCCTCCTACTCGCTTCTTTCGAGAGAAACTCCTTCTCTAGAAAGGATCCATACTTAGCAACGAATGTCTTGCCTTCGGATCTGTGATAGAAGGTGTACCCAATAGTCTCCTTTGGGTATCCTATGAAGACACATTTCTCTGATTTAGGTTTGAGCTTATCAGGATGAAACTTTTTCACATAAGCATCGCAACCCCAAATTTTAAGAAACGACAACTTTGGTTTCTTGCCAAACCACAGTTCATAAGGCGTCGTCTCAACGGATTTTGATGGTGCCCTATTTAACGTGAATGCAGCTGTCTCTAATGCATAACCCCAAAATGATAGTGATAGATCGGTAAGATACATCATATATCGCACCATATCTAATAAAGTACGATTACGACATTCGGACACACCATTACACCATGGTGTTCCAGGTGGTGTGAGTAGTGAAACTATTTCACATTGTTTTAACTGAAGGCCAAACTCGTAACAAAATACTCTTCTCCACGATCAGATCGTAGAAACTTTATTTTCTTGTTACGATGATTTTCCGCTTCACTCTGAAATTATATGAACTTTTCAAATGTTTCAGACTTCTGTTTCATTAAGCAGATATACCCATATTTGCTCAAATCATCTGTGAAGGTCAAAAAATAATGATACCTGCTACGAGCCTCAATATTCATCGGACCACATACATCTGTATGTATGATTTCCAACAAATCTGTTGCTCTCTCCATAGTTCTGGAGACCGGCGTTTTAGTCATCTTGCCCATGAGGCACGGTTCGCAAGCATCAAGTGATTCATAATCAAGTGATTCCAAAATCCCATCAGTATGGAGTTTCTTCATGCGCTTTACACCAATATGACCTAAACGGCAGTGCCACAAATAAGTTGCACTATCATTATTAACTTTGTATCTTTTGGCTTCAATATTATGAATATGTGTATCACTATGATCGAGATCCAACAAACCATTTTCGTTGGTGTGTATGACCATAGAAGGTTTTTATTCATGTAAACAGAACAACAATTGTTATCTAACTTAAATGAATAACCGTATTGCAATAAACATGATCAAATCATATTCATGCTCAACGCAAACACCAAATAACACTTATTTAGTTTCAACACTAATCCCGAAATTATAGGGACTGTACGATGATGATCATATCAATCTTGGAACTACTTCCAACACACATCGTCACCTCGCCTTTTACTAGTCTCTGTTTATTCTGCAACTCCCGTTTCGAGTTACTACTCTTAGCAACTGAACCAGTATCAAATACCAAGGGGTTGCTATAAACACTAGTAAAGTACACATCAATAACATGTATATCCAATATACCTTTGTTCACTTTGGCATCCTTCTTATCCACCAAATAGTTGGGGCAGTTCTGCTTCCGATGACCAGTCCCTTTGCAGTAGAAGCACTTAGTCTCAGGCTTAGGTACAGACTTGGGCTTCTTCACTTGAGTAGCAACTTGCTTGCCGTTCTTTTTGAAGTTCCCCTTCTATCCCTTTGCCCTTTTCTTGAAACTAGTGGTCTCGTCAACCATCAACACTTGATGTTTTTCTTGATTTCTACCTTCGTCGATTTCAGCATCACGAAGAGCTCGGGAATTACTTTCGTCATCCCTTGCATACTATAGTTCATCACGAAGTTCTACTAACTTGGTGATGGTGACTAGAGAATTCTGTCAATCACTATTTTATCTGGAAGATTAACTCCCACTTGATTCAAGCGATTGTAGTACCCAGACAATCTGAGCACATGCTCACTAATTGAGCGATTCTCCTCCATCTTTTAGCTATAGAACTTGTTGGAGACTTCATATCTCTCAACTCGGATATTTGCTTGAAATATTAACTTCAACTCCTGGAACATCTTATATGGTCCATGACGTTCAAAACGTCTTTGAAGTCCCGATTCTAAGCCGTTAAGCATGGTGCACTAAACTATCAAGTAGTCATCATATTGAGCTAGCCAAACGTTCATAACGTCTGCATCTGCTCCTGCAATAGGTCTGTCACCTAGCGGTGCATCAAGGACATAATTTTTCTGTGCAGCAATGAGGATAATCCTCAGATCACGGATCCAATCCGCATCTTTGCTACTAACATTTTTCAACATAATTTTCTCTAGGAACATATCAAAAATAAACACAGGGAAGCAACAACGCAAGCTATTGATCTACAACATAATTTGCAAAATACTATTAGGACTAAGTTCATGATAAATTTAAGTTCAATTAATCATATTACTTAAGAACTCCCACTTAGATAGACATCCCTCTAATCCTTTAAGTGATCACGTGATCCATATCAACTAAACCATGTCCGATCATCACGTGAGATGGAGTAGTTTCAATGGTGAACATCACTATGTTGATCATATCTACTATATGATTCACGCTCGACCTTTCGGTCTCCGTGTTTCGAGGCCATATTTGTTATATGCTAGGCTCGTCAAGTTTAACCTGAGTATTCCGCGTGTGCAACTGTTTTGCACCCGTTGTGTTTGAACGTAGAGCCTATCACACCCGATCATCACGTGGTGTCTCAGCACGAAGAACTTTCGCAACGGTGCATACTCAGGGAGAACACTTATACTTTGATAATTTAGTGAAGGATCATCTTATAATGCTACCGTCAAACAAAGCAAGATAAGATGCATAAAGGATTAACATCACATGCAATCAATATAAGTGATATGATATGGCCATCATCATCTTGTGCTTGTGATCTCCATCTCCGAAGCACCGTGCTTGTGATCTCCATCTCCGAAGCACCGTCATGATCACCATCGTCACCGGCGCGACACCTTGATCTCCATCGTAGCATCGTTGTCGTCTCGCCAACTTATTGCTTTTACGACTATCGCTACCGCTTAGTGATAAAGTAAAACTATTACATGGCGATTGCATCTCATACAATAAAGCGACAACCATATGGCTCCTGCCAGTTGCCGATAACTCAGTTACAAAACATGATCATCTCATACAACACATTATATCACATCATGTCTTGACCATATCACATCACAACATGCCCTGCAAAAACAAGTTAGACGTCCTCTACTTTGTTGTTGCATATTTTACGTGGCTGCTACGGGCTTAGCAAGAACCGTTCTTACCAACGCATCAAAACCACAACGATAGTTTGTCAAGTTGGTGCTGTTTTAACCTTCGCAAGGACCGGGCGTAGCCACACTCGGTTCAACTAAAGTGAGAGAGACAGACACCCGCCGGTCACCTTTAAGCAACGAGTGCTCGCAACGGTGAAACCAGTCTCGCATAAGCGTACGCGTAATGTCGGTCCGGGCCGCTTCATCTCACAATACCGCTGAACCAAAGTATGACATGCTGGTAAGCAGTATGACTTATATCGCCCACAACTCACTTGTGTTCTACTCGTGCATAGCATCAACGCATAAAACCAGGCTCGGATGCCATTGTTGGGGAACGTAGTAATTTCAAAAAAATTCCTATGCACACGCAAGATCATGGTGATGCATAGCAACGAGAGGGGAGAGTGTTGTCCACGTACCCTCATAGACCGACAGCGGAAGCGTTATCACAACGCGGTTGATGTAGTCGTACGTCTTCACGATCCGACCGATCAAGTACCGAACGTACGGCACCTTCGAGTTCTACACATGTTCAGCTCGATGATGTCCCTCGAACTCCGATCCAGCCGAGTGTTGAGGGAGAGTTTTGTCAGCACGACGGCGTGGTGACGATGATGATGTTCCACCGACGCAGGGCTTCGCCTAAGCTCCGCAACGGTATTATCGAGGTGTAATATGGTGGAGGGGGGCACCGCACACGGCTAAGAGATTTCAAGGATCAATTGTTGTGTCTCTGGGGTGCCCCCCTGCCCCCGTATATAAAGGAGCAAGGGGGAGGCAGCCGACCAAGGGGAGAGGCGCGCCATAGGGGGGAGTCCTACTCCCACCGGGAGTAGGACTCCTCCTTTCCTTGTGGGAGTAGGAGAAGGGAAGGGGGAAGGAGAAAGAAGGAAGGGTGCGCCCCCCTTCCCTAGTCCAATTCGGACCAGATGATGGGGAGGGGTGCGGCCACCTTTTGAGGCCTTTCTCTCCTTTCCCGTATGGCCCATTAAGGCCCAATACGAATTCCCGTAACTCTCCGGTACTCCGAAAAATACCCGAATCACTCGGAACCTTTCCGAAGTCCGAATATAGTCGTCCAATATATCGATTTTTATGTCTCGACCATTTCGAGACTCCTCGTCATATCCCCGATCTCATCCGGGACTCCGAACTCCTTCGGTACATCAAAACTCAATAATACTGTCATCGTAACGTTAAGCGTGCGGACCCTACGGGTTCGAGAACTATGTAGACATGACCGAGACACGTCTCCGGTCAATAACCAATAGCGGGACCTGGATGCCCATATTGGCTCCCACATATTCTACGAAGATCTTTATCGGTCAGACCGCATAACAACATACGTTGTTCCCTTTGTCACCGGTATGTTACTTGCCCGAGATTTGATCGTCGGTATCTTGATACCTAGTTCAATCTCGTTACCGGCAAGTCTCTTTACTCATTCCGTAACACATCATCCCGCAACTAACTCATTAGTCACAATGCTTGCAAGGCTTATAGTGATGTGCATTACCGAGTGGGCCCAGAGATACCTCTCCGACAATTGGAGTGACAAATCCTAATCTCGAAATACGCCAACCCAACAAGTACCTTTGGAGACACCTGTAGAGCACCTTTATAATCACCCATTTACGTTGTGACGTTTGGTAGCACACAAAGTGTTACTCCGGTAAACGGGAGTTGCATAATCTCATAGTCATAGGAACATGTATAAGTCATGAAGAAAGCAATAGCAACATACTAAACGATCGAGTGCTAAGCTAACGGAATGGGTCAAGTCAATCACGTCATTCTCCTAATGAGGTGATCTCGTTAATCAAATGACAACTTATGTCTATGGCTAGAAAACATAACCATCTTTGATTAACGAGCTAGTCAAGTAGAGGCATACTAGTGACACTCTGTTTGTCTATATATTCACACATGTATTATGTTTCCGGTTAATACAATTTTAGCATGAATAATAAATATTTATCATGATATAAGGAAATATATAATACTTTATTATTGCCTCTAGGGCATATTTCCTTCACCACCTCCGCGGTGTCCGGAAGCCTCGGCACCGTCACTGGCCCACGCGAGCGCCACCAAACAAGGATCGGGTCAACGACGGGCTGGTTCCTCACCAACCTACGCCCACCGGAAGGTAGCACCTCCCAAAACCAGCCCGGCGGAGCCCAGTCCCGGACATGGCCCCTCTGATCAAGCCGGCCTCCTCCGCCGAGTCGACGACGAGGATGCGGGATAGGCATCGTCGACGTCGATGCGGGAATAATTGCTTTAACTAAAAAAACAAACTAGTTCTATTAATATCCTTGCTAAAAATAAACTACTTCTATAGTAAAATAAACTAGTTTTGTTAAATCAACTAGTTCAACTACTAATTAAGCACTTACTATAAATAAAATAAAGTAGTTTTATTATTTAATCAACTAGTTCAACTCCTAAGCACTTACTATAAATAAATAAAATAAAGTAGTTCTTACTAAAAATAAACTACTTCTATATATAGTAAAATTTAATAAAATAGTTCTATTAATTAATCAACTAGTTCAACTTCTAAGCACTTACTATAAATATATAAAATAAAGTAGTTCTTACTAAAAATAAACTACTTCTATATATAGTAAAATTTAATAAAATAGTTTTATTAAATCAACTAGTTCAACTACTAAGCACTAACCTAAAATCGATATGTACTAATAATTAACCTCAATAAAAAATTAATACATATATGAAAAAAAGTATATAAACAAAAAAATTGTATGAACATTATATTCATACATACATAGCCACATCCATTCATCATATAGCTACCACATACATATATATATACATTATATATATATATGAAAAAATGCAATGAACAAAAAAATAATACAAATTATATGAAAAAAAATAAACAGAGCCGTGGCATGGCGGCGGCTCACATCGGGCGACGGAGGGCGACGGCGTGGGCGGCGGAGGGCGACGGCGTGGGTGGCGGAGGGCGACGGCGACCACGGCGGGCCGGGGGCGGAGGGCGACGGTGACGTACGGGCGACGGCTCGGGGGCGCGCGGCGGAGGCCGACGGCGACGGCGGCGGGGGCGGAGGATGACGGTGACGGGCGATGGCGTGGGCTCGGGGGCACGGGCGACGGCGACGGCGGCGGGGCAGCCTGGCGGCGTAGATCGAGCTCGCGGCGTCGTCGGGCGGGGGGAAACTGGCGATGGAAATCTGAAAATTTCCTAAGTGCTGGCTTATATAGCAAAGGCTTTGGTCACGGTTCAACGCACAAACCGGGACGAATGCCACCTTTAGTCCCGGTTGGTGGCACCAACCGGGACCAAAGGCCTCTTTTCACCAGCCCAAAGGGCGGGAAGCAGAGGGCTTTGGTCCCGGTTGGTGCCACCAACCGGGACTAAAGGGTGGGCATTGGTTCCGGTTGGTGCCACCAACCGGGACCAAAGGGGAGCATTGGTTCCGGTTGGAGCCATCAACCGGGACTAATGTGCTGGCGCGGTGCGGTGGGAAGTTTAGTCCCACCTCGCTAGCTGAGAGAGCTCAGCACCTGTTTATAAGCTGCGTTGCAGCTCAGGTGCTGAGCTCCTCTCTAATATGCAGGCATTACATGCCTACCCTTGTCACTGCCATGTTGGGCCTATTGGGCCTGCGGGCCTGCATCCTGGCCCATGTGCAGATGGGTTTCTAGTCGTATGCAGGCTGTGTGGCCCATTAGGCGGCATTTTTTTATTTTTTCCAATATTTTTTTGTTTTTTGAATTATTTATTTTCTTTTGATTTTTGCTTTATTTTTTATTCTTTTTGCTTTTAGCTCAGAATAATTATAAACTTTCTGTTACTCCATTAGTTTCCAAATTTCAATAGTTTAAATTTTAATTCTTTCTGACTTCATTTGTTATTTTTCATGCATGTACTAATTATTTTGAGCTATAAGACCCTAAAATTGAAAAGCATTTCAAATGAACTCTGAAAAGGTTGAAAGTTGGCATGGTATCATCATTTCATCCACATAGCATGTGCAAGAAAGTTGAGAGGGTTACGGCAAATACTGGATGCACTTCGTGTACAAAACGGACAATCTCTTTCAAAGTATCAGGATTTCATCCGGAAACTCGTCTGTTACAAAGGGATTTCATTTTTTAAAACTTATTTGAACTCCTGACTTTTTGTGTGTTCAAAATGCACCATTCAAAGCCACATCATCATTTTTCAATCCTTTCTGACTTCATTTGTTATTTTTCATGCATTTACTAATTATTTTGAGCTATAAGACGCTAAAATTGAAAAGCATTTCAAATGAACTCTGAAAAGGTTGAAAGTTGGCATGGTATCATCATTTCATCCACATAGCATGTGCAAGAAAGTTGACAGGGTTACGGCAAATACTGGATGCACTTCGTGTACAAAACGGACAATCTCTTTCAAAGTATCAGGATTTCATCCGGAAACTCGTCTGTTACAAAAGGATTTCATTTTTTAAAACTTATTTGAACTCCTGACTTTTTGTGTGTTCAAAATGCACCATTCAAAGCCACATCATCATTTTTCAATCCTTTCTGACTTCATTTGTTATTTTTCATGCATGTACTAATTATTTTGAGCTATAAGACGCTAAAATTGAAAAGCATTTCAAATGAACTCTGAAAAGGTTGAAAGTTGGCATGGTATCATCATTTCATCCACATAGCATGTGCAAGAAAGTTGAGAGGGTTACGGCAAATACTGGATGCACTTCGTGTACAAAACGGACAATCTCTTTCAAAGTATCAGGATTTCATACGGAAACTCGTCTGTTATAAAGGGATTTCATTTTTTAAAACTTTTTTGAACTCCTGACTTTTTGTGTGTTTAAAATGCACCATTCAAAGCCACATCATCATTTTTCAATCCTTTCTGACTTCATTTGTTATTTTTCATGCATTTACTGATTTTTTGTTAGCTATATAACCCTGAAAATGAAAAGCTCTACAAATGATTTTTTGTTAGCTATATGACCCTGACCAACCCTTTAGTCCCGGTTTGTGGCACAAACCGGGACTAATGGTCATGGGCCAGGGGCGAGGCGCATTGGTCCCGGTTCGTGCCTTGAACCGGGACCAAAAGGTCCAGACGAACCGGGACCAGTGGCCCACGTGGCCCGGCCGGCCCCCTGGGCTCACGAACCGGGACTAATGCACCCCATGGGTCCCGGTTCGTGCGGAACCGGGACTAATGGGCTGGCCAGGCCCGAACGAAAGCCCTGTTTTCTACTAGTGTGAATCAAGCCTGGACCTTCCCACCCCCGGGAACACCTTACGGGGACATCTTTTCTCAATTCGGAAAGGTGTGGTTGGTCCCGGGAGTAGTCTGCCCCATTATCGTCCCCGTCGACTTCACGCGAAGATTCGTGCAGACGATTTCCAGCAGTAGCGTGCTTATCCAGTGTGTTTGACCGAACTAACAGCGGTGGATAGGTCCTAGGGGTAGGTTGCAGGTCCTGGTGTAGGCAGCAGGGGCTAGGCCAGCCACTGTACAGGCCTGAGACTACCCACAGTAGGAGTAACATAGGTAGTAACATCACACATATCTAGGTTAAATAGATGATGTAGCATGTAATAAATGAAGAAAGAGATGATAGTGGTAACATAGCTAGTTACTACTAGTATGAGTAACATCACACATATCAAGGCAAGATGTGTCTATAGCCTAATAAATGAAGTGCTCCATGTTACCACACATATGTTACTCCCCACTATAGAGGTAGTAACATAGACTAGTAACATGCCCATGTTATTAGTCTATGTTACTACCCATTGTGGCTAGTCTGACAAATCGGTCACTGTTTAACCCACAGTGGTATTTTCGAGTTGAAAACGACGCAACATCCTGAGTGGAGAGAGAGGGAGAGAATAAATGTGAGGAGAGAGCCTCTTTTGCGGTCGTGGGAGAAAGGAAGAGTGTCAGGAAGGAGAGACATGTTGTGTGAAAGAGAAGAGAGAGAAAGATTTGTTTACCATGAGAGAGAGAGAGCGACGTGAATGTTGGGAACAGAGAGAAAGGAAAACAGTGAGGAGGAGTGAGGCGTTAGAGCAATAGCTTCCGTAAATATCAAATAATTACTGTTTACAACAAGTTGAGAAAATAAAACTTCAATAATCCCTGTAAAACCAAAAAAAATTGTGAGATCTTTAATAATACAACGTCATTCCCGCATCTAGCCAACACAATCATAGTTGGACATGTACATTTAGTCAACATAAAGATATTTGGATACATGTACAAACCTGGACCTAGTACATTTATTCGGCACATGTTGAAAATATTAGCACTTTTTCGATTAGACTAATCCACGAGTAAACAGTAAGCACGGCATAAAAGATATGCATCTCATAGCTATACCTAAGCATACTACACGTACAGAACATAGAAGCGAACCATCTATGAGCAGCACATATACGGCTAGTACAAGTACGAATAAACGAGGGATGAACAGATCATACCCTCCGGTTGGGCAGGCCAACGCGGCGGCGGCAGCAGCAGCCTCGGCGTCGTCTGTGGCCTTCTTCTTAGCGGCAGCGTCGTCGGCCATGGTGTCGATGCAGGGGATGTAGTGGAAGCAGAGGCGGACGGAGTTGGGGACGGATCGGGAGCAGTCGCGTCGAGACGCTCCCCAAAAATCTTATTGCCGTTCTCCCGGGCAGTATCTCGAACGACAGGATTCCGGAGGCACCTGCTCTCCCGACCAGCCGTGCACGCGGTCATCGGGATGGGGTCGCCGAAGACAGCACAGAGTGAGGAACAGTAGATGACGGCTAGGTCACGCGAGAGGGAGTGAGTGAGTGACGAGGCGAGGCGGGCGGCGGAGGAGGAGCGCGCGTGTATCACTCCTCTTCCCAAGCTCCCAATGGCAAGTGGTAGAGCAGCCTTTATATAAGGGGTCTCAGCTCTCCTCAACTAGCAAGGTGGGACTAAACTTCCCACCACCTGCCATCTCATACATGGGCCTCAAGGTTAACCAGGGATTAGTGTCTTACATGGGCCTCAAGGTTAACTAGCAAGGTGGGACTAAACTTCCCACCACCTGCCATCTCTTGAAGATTTTTCAATTTTGAGAATATTTTTTACTTCCAATTGTTTTGATTTTCAAACTTTTTTGAGTTCACGAACACTTGTCCAAACTCCTGAAGAGTTTTCGTATTTAAGAACATATTTTAATTTCTGAACATTTTTTTTCAGATTTGCAAAGATTTTTCAAAATCACGCACATTTTTCAAATTTGAAAAGATAAGTCGTGACTATTTTTCAGGTTGGCCGAGCCACGAAAGGAGCGACGTGAGAGATGTGGTAATCCCAAGATCGTCGCTTTCCCGGTGTACCAAACAACTCTAGGGTTCGATTTTTAGACCGGGATCGATAAGTTCAGTGTGCCAACAACTGGGATTCGGAGTTGGGGGTTTGATTTAGCTAAGCCCTACAAGTTTAAGGTTCAAAATGGGCTTTTCCCTAAATATTCTTGTCATTCTCGCTTATACTAGATGCTAATTGGCATTTCATTGGTGTAAGAGCGCAAGGATTAATATATGCAATATTCTCTTGCTTCCTTTTGTGATCATTATAGTATGGTGTAGTATTTGTCGAACTTTGTTTTGAAATGAGTGCGGCTACAGTTGGATGGCTGGCTCCCGCATCAGTGCTGGTAGACTACCCCCCCCCCCCCCCCCCGGCGGTCCGTTGACGGATTTGGTGTGCGGTTTGGAGGTCAACATTCGAGACGCCCTTACTCTTTTTGTCTCCTCCTTGATTCTCCGCTGGTGGCTTCACAAATTCGTACAAGAGAGCAATGAACTACAAGGCTGCTGCAATCACCTATGTATTGGTGTCATCGAATGATTATCTCATTGAGTTGTTTCTTTAAGGTCTCGATTCTTTTAAAAAATCCAGGTCCTTTGAAAAAGCCACAGTACTGCCGAAATGATTTAAATTTAAAATATTTTGAATGACACTTTTAGACACGGGGCCTAAATTTTTATTTCACACCCAACCTTGGTTTTCCAAGGTATGGCCCTACCATTCAGAGTTGTTGATCTCTTTACTTCTTATATACTAGAAGGAATGGGCGCACTTCGCCTTGCGGTTGGTGGTGTTGTGAATTCATACAAAAATGGTTTGGTGTGTATGGGAGATGATGAAATGTGTTTTCTCTTTTAACAATCCGGTATTTTGGTGGTCTCTTTCTGGGAGTATAGTTATGTGTTATCTGCAAATTAACCCACACTATGTAGGGTATTGGTGCTATAGTGCTGTGTGTTAGCATATTTTTATCACGTGATGAGAGAGCGCGAGACTAATGTATTTTTATAAGCGGATTGTTGTCGATTGATATGATAAATCATTACCAGTCAAAATCATGAACCAAATTCAAAAGTTAAAACTTCACTTGAATGGGAGAGCTCCTTGAGAAATTGTTGACCAAATCAAAAATTGGAACTCAACCCAAAATCATATTGGTGCTACAATGTTGCATGCTGGCTTTTTTTGTGAGGTAATAAGAGCATGCGTAAGACTGCTATAATTTTAAAAGTTGGCTGTTGCCGATTGGTTTGAGTCGTGACCAAATTTAAAATTAAACGCCTCATTTGAATGAGAGAACTCCTTGAAAAATTGCGGGCCAACTATTGGGAAACAATCCAGACCAATGTCCTCAACTGATGAGAGGCCTTTTAACCCCTAGGGAGCTGAGTGTTATACTAGATGCTGAGAGATCGATTAAAGTGAGTGGGTGCTTCCTTGAATGCCCTGTGATGATGCAATCAGTTATAACTTAGCACTCTCTCCGGTCCTTTTTACTCCGCGTATTAGATTTATGTCAAATCAAAATTTATAAAAAATGATCAAATTTGTATTAAAAATTATTAACATCTACAACATCAAATATTAATTTAGCATTGTGAATGTTGATACTTTTTTCTATAAATCTGATGGAAATAGAAATATTTTGATTTCGAACAAAATTTACATGCAGACTAAAAATAACCAGATAGTAGCTAGTTGCACAAATAAAGAAGGGAAGGAAATACATGCGGCTAGCTAACTGCCAAGCATCCTGCATGCATGCGGCCGGCCACCAAGTTCTTTTTTTTTCTGACAAGACATGGCACCAAGTTCTTAAACGAGCGAGCAAAATTCATCACACACAAAGTTTTATGTGCTGGTTTATAGGGCTTAGTATGACGATTTTCCGGCTGTCTATTTGAATAAGTTTTGCCCAATTTCAGTGAGGGAGGGGCAATGCCGGTGTGCGCCTTCGGCTTGTTTTAGTACTTATAGTCATTGTACTATTATGATTGATAATGAATAGATCGAAAGTTTTTCTGAAAAAAAAGTTCATCACACACACAGTTAAAAGAGCGAGTTTCTCTTTTTTCCTGAGGAAAAAAACTCCTGATAAGATCTACTACTATCTACTCCCTCCGTTCCTAAATATTTGTCTTTCTAGAGGTTTCAAATGGTGACTACATACAGAACAAAATGAGTGAATCTACATTCTAAAATATGTCTATATACATCCGTATGTCGTGAAAATTTCAAATCTCTAGAAAGATAAATATCTAGGAACGGAGGGAGTAACAATGAAAATCATGCAACCAAACGGGCCGATCAATTCGGTCGGTCGGGCCAAGCCAGGTTAATCTTTTCAGAACAGCTAGCCCACTTAAGGCCACCGCCTCCCATGCGCGCGCACGCTGGGAGCCATGGGCTTATTACGATGGGCCTGCCGCGGTGGTGAGCGTTAAACCCTCTCCCTCTCCCTCCCCCCCTCTCGCAAAAACCCTAGCCGCCGCGAATCGCTCCGACGCCCCCCTCCCCACCCCCTCCTCTCCACCGCCGGCGGGCGGCGGCGCGCCATGGCGAGTTCCTGCTCCCTCCGTCCCCGCCGCACGCCGGCGATTTCTCAGGCCGTAATAACCCCGCCCGTGTGTGTCTGTCTTCCCTCACCAGGAGCAGGAGCAGGCGACGTCGGTGGAGGTGGACTCCATCCTCTTCGGCTTCTACACCGACGACGAGGTCCGGCGGCTCAGCGTCAAGCGGCTCACCAGGTCCGAGCGCCTCGACGCCAAGAACTGCCCCGTGCCCGGCGGCCTGCTCGACCCCGCCATGGGCCCCGTCAACGCCAACGACACGTAAGCCATTCCCCCCCCTTCTCCCCCTTCTCTCTTCTCCTTCCGGTGTTGCTAGACTAGATTGATGGATGATTCTGTGCTGTCCCGACTCGGAGCAGCTGCAAGACCTGCGCGCAGCAGCCCGGCGACTGCCCCGGCCACTTCGGCCACATCGAGCTCTCCAAGCCGCTCTTCAACCCGCTGCTCTTCGACACCCTCCGGGACCTCCTCCGCTCCACCTGCTTCACCTGCCGCAAGTTCCGCCTCAGCGCCCAGCTGGTAACACGCCTCTCGTTATCCATCCATCCTCCGCAGTGCAGATTTCATAATTCCCCTTCCATGGATTCATTGTATGATTTCGGGCCGTTCGTTGTCAGGTCGACAGGTACGCCCGCGAGCTTGAGCTGCTGGCGAGGGGCGATGTTGTCCAGGCCAAGAACTTGCAAGATTCCGCTGTTTCGGAGGAAAGCGTTGAAATGGACGAGGACGGGTCAGTTGATAAACCGGCGTCCCCTTCTGACCGAGGGAACAAAACCTGGACATCCATCCAGTTGAAAGAGGCCCATTCCATCTTCTCCAAGCTGATGAAAAAGCGGGTGAACAAGTGTGCAAACTGCGGCATGAAGAACCCACCTATCAAATGCCAGATATATGGTTGGCTCACGATTCAGGTATGTCTAGAGCTGTATCACTGTCATTGTCTGAAAACCCGGACCTACTTCATCCTGCTTCTGCTTAAAATATGTTGAATTTCAATGTTCCTGAGTAAACTAGGTGTACTTAACTACCTTTTATACAACTATAGTAACGTTACGCACATTATAGGACAGAGGATAGGCCAAATTTTCGTATGAACTGCGGCTCTGTATGTTGCTATTATTCCTCCTGTTCGCTAGATGAAACCCAGCAAGAACTACTCCAACCAAAAGGAATACAAAAGTAAATAGGGAAGGCGAGAAAAATTCCGATTTAACCAATGAAAGCTAGACATAATTTTGTAGCTGTGCCTTTTTCTCTTACTCTACCATTCTACTCCCTCCGTTCCCAAATAATTGTCTTTTTAGAGATTTCAACAAGTGACTACATACGAAGCAAAATGAGTGAATCTACACTCTAAAACATGTCTACGTACATCCGTATGTTGTAGTCCATTTGAGATGGCTAGAAAGACAAATATTTCGGAACGGAGGGAGTACAAGTTTGCTTGTTACTAGCTACTCTGCATATCCTTGTTGGGGTTCTATATATCCTTGCACTTGTTTTATCATCTTGGATGCCTTACATTGTGATCTCTAGGTTTCATAGTGCCTTGATCAACACTATTACTGCCCACCTCTACTTCATGTTTTGCATGTGTGATTTTATCCTTGATGTCATCATCTCACAGTCTTTATGTGTATAGCATTTTCTTGCATCATAGGTCCTCATTGTACGTGATTTGCAGGGTACAGATGGTTCTGCTGTAAGAAGAAAAGCAATCACTGATTATAATCTTGAAGGAGATCGCCATATTTCCAACCCAAATGGAACTGGTGTTTCTGGTCTTACGGATGATAGAGTTAAAGCATCAAGCAATCAAACAAAAGACCTTTCTGATGATAGACCTCTCTTGACTACGGAGGTTGCATTTTCGTTTCCTTTTTGGTTTTGAAGTCACATTGAGATGTCTTGTGCATGTTCTGCAGGCAGCACATGACTGAGTTATTTCTTTTTGAACTGCTTCAGGTTGAATCTATTCTCAAAGACCTGTGGGAAAAGGAAGCCAGGTTCTGCATGTTACTATGCGACTTTCAGCAGAATTTATGTGTATCAGAAAAGAGGAGGGGCTATGAGATGTTTTTCTTGAAGAGTATGCTTGTGCCACCAAATAGATTCCGTCCTTCAACCAGCTCTAGCCTTGGAGTAAGTAGACCACAGTTAGTCTAATTGATTGAGTCTTCTTCTAAACTAATCATGCGATTTTTTTTTGGGCATAGATTATGGAACATCCACAAAATGTTATGCTAAGTAAAGTGCAAGAGGCCAATCTTGCACTACAGCATGACAGTGCCCATCCGAATCACATGGATGTTCTTACAAGATGGAGGGATCTGCAAACAAGTGTAAATTTATTTTACGATAGTAGTAAAGGCCTTGGTTAGTATGCATTCTTTCCTTTAGTTAGTTAGATCATCCCTTTTTGTTCTGACACTCAGCAAAAACTAAAAAAGATGCAAACATGTATATCTGGATTCCTCTACTTAGATAACTGGTTGAATCAAGTTTTGGAATGCTATACATGGCTAAGCTGTTACCAGTTTGTTCTCAGTTGTTTCGATGCGGTCATATATGGCAATTCATGATAATATGGATTGGGTTGCTTCTTGCTTCAACAATTTTGACCTAATCAGATTATGTTCCAATAATTTGTTTGAGTTCTTTCTGCCTTGGAGTTTCTTGCCTCTATTCTCAATTAGATCAACTCAGTTTCAGGGTTATATATATTAGTTCAGAACAGGAATTTTGTAGCACCAAATACAATTGAATTATTATGCGCCCTTTTTATGGGCGGTGATTAATGTGAATGCATAGCCCATGCTTATTTGGCTGCATTGTTATGAACTACGCCCTCCCTTCCAAAATGTACTGTGTACTAATTTCTTCTAAAAGTTACCTTTTTATGTTCAACAAAGTTATAGTAAAAATATATTAACACCTACAATACCAAAGAAATTTAATAGATTCCACGATGAATCCAATGATTACTGATTTGGTATTGTAGATGTAGATATTTTTCTCAATAAGCTTGGTCAAACATAAGAGAAGCTGACTTTTCAAAAACTAACACACCTCGTATTTTAAAACAGAGGGCGTATCAACTTGGGAAATGCTTAGAAATTTGTTTGTGCTTGCGTTCAAGAATTATGATGCCCAGGCGGATATATTTGTTGTCGTTGATGATGTCTATGATTGTTTTTAATAGAAGTCCTATGTTTACTAGAGCATTACTTTACTAATGGGCTTGGTCTTACATGCATTTATACATCATGCCCATTTTCTTTTCCTCCACTAAGAAGTCCCAGCTCTTCTGAAATGTTTATGCTGATGACAGGAAAAAGCGGGAAAGACGGTCATGGTGTACGGCAATTGGTGGATAAGAAAACTGGGATAGTTCGACAGAAAATAATGGGCAAGAGAGTTAATCATTCCTGCCGTACGGTTATATCTCCGGATCCGTTTTTAGCTGTTAACGAAATTGGGATTCCTCCTGCTGCTGCTTTAAAGCTGACTTACCCTGAGGTACTTTCTTCATGGATTGACCTGCATTTTCTTCTTCTGTATTGGCATATAATTAAAATTTCTATGGTTATGTTTATGATTGTGCTCTGAACATATTTGAAGTATCCACCAGCCTTTTTTTCACGGCTGTAGATTCTTGCATGCTATCTTACTAGTGTTACCCTATCCAATAAAGCGCATGACTTTTGACAATGATGTATCCTTATTCTTGAAATTTGAACAACATTGAAGTTGGATTGGTTGCTAGTTACTCCCTCTGTTCCAGAATTTAAGGTGTATTGGTTTCCGTGCAAGTCAACCATTTGAATGTTTGACCAAGATTATAAAATAGCATAACAACATTTACAATACCTAATAGAGATAAAATATGAAACTTCTTTTCATGATGAATCAAATGATATAAATTTCGTATTGTGGATTATTGATATATTTTTCTAAAAACTTGGTCAAACATGCACTCGTTTGACTTTTGGAAAAACAAATACACCTTATATAAAGGAACGGAGGGAGTATTAAATAGGTACTTCTTGTTATTGTTGAGTTAGCAGTTGCGTCCACCTTTTTGGGCGATGCGGGGAAGAGAGAAAACACACCATTATACAGAAGATTTTTCCCTTTTTGTAGATATGTTAGCCTGTATCCAAGCTGTTCTTTTGTTTTGTATGTAATTTACAGGATTCATCATGATTTTTTTTCATGCGCAGAAAGTGACGCCCTGGAATGCCAAAAAGCTACAAGGAGCTATAAGTAATGGCTCGGAAATTCATCCTGGTGCGACACACTTAAAGGTTAACAATCAGAAGTATAAATTACAGGATGAGCGTACCAAACGTCGTGGCATTGCAAAGATGTTGGCTGCTTCTAGAGGATCAATTTCTCAACCAGGGAAGGACCCTAAATGTGAATTTGAAAGCAAAGTTGTATATCGACATATTCAAGATGGTGACATTGTACTGGTCAACAGACAGGTATAAATATTTTGCTAGTATGCTTAACATTCCGTTTTCTTCAGCAGCAATAACTGAAAACAAAGGATAAACATTCTTCAATCTTATTTCGGTGTTGTTTTAGCAATGTGGGTTTTTGAATGTTGTTATTACTTCTTCCATGCAACCTTTTCCACACAAATACACATATTTATAATTTATTTGCAACATTGTTGTAAAGATGTACTCCCTCCGATCCAAAATACGAAGTTCTAGGTTTGTCATATTTTTCTATATATACTTGATCAAACTTAAAAGGTGTTAGACCTGGAACAGAGGAGCATTATGTAATTACTAGGTGTGGGCGGGCACCACAGGCACGTTTTTTTATGTGTAAATTTCTTCATTATTTATGTACATAGAGCTCAACATACAAATCTATAGTGGGCCTATTGAGGTACATGCAAAACATTTTTTTCATCTCATGGTTTCATTTGAATGTTAAGACGATGGTAAATGCCCTGATCAACTGCAGTTATGCATACGACATGAGGCCCATGACTTGTAGCCCTACTTGTCAGGCCAACTTCATAATTTTGGCATTGCCAGTTTCAGGAGGTGTTTCACTATAAAGTCAAAACATGAACATCACAATCTAATAGTGAACTTTGGCTGGAGTTGCAACCACTCACCACTCTGCTGCCAATCATACTGCTTTAGGATTTTTGTGACAGCATTAACACTTAGCTTTTGTAGATACAGCGAACTGTTAGTCTACATCCCTAATCCCTCTCTGCTTGTGATTTGAAGCCTACTCTTCACAAGCCCAGCATGATGGCCCATGTTGTTCGTGTGTTGCCTGGAGAGAAGACAATTCGAATGCACTATGCCAATTGCAGGTATTTGGAGATGTCCCTGTTATTTTCTTTTGTTTATATCAAATGTTAAAATAATTTTGTTTCTTTTTAGTACATACAATGCTGATTTTGATGGGGATGAAATGAATGTGCACTTCCCTCAAGATGAAATATCTCGGGCTGAGGCCATCAACATTGTTGATGCAAATAAGCAATACATTGGTCCAAGGAGTGGGGAGGCTGTAAGAGGTCTCATTCAGGTAATACTATGTATATGCAGATGTGTCTTTCACCATGTCAACTGTTGTATAGTCAGTTGCCACATGCATCTATTCTAACTAGCAAACTCGCCATGCCTGTGATATTGACAAGCAATAACAGATGGTTCTGTATTTTTGTAGGACCACATTGTTGGTGCTGTTCTCCTGACAAAAGTGGACACATTCTTGAGCCGTGAGGAATACAGTCAGCTTGTCTATGGGTCTTGTGTGTCCTCATCTCGTGGTCCTTGTCAATCTGGTAAAAGGGTATCTATTGTGAAGGATGATGACACATTGGAACTTCTTCCTCCAGCTTTTGTGAAGCCAGAGCGGTGGACGGGAAAACAGGTTAGATGTTTATACAAAGAAACATGTGTGACTGTTGGTCTTGATCTTGACATTGCTTTGAAGTCAGCTGCATTTTTGTTTTGTGTGCAGGTCATAACAACCATCTTGAACCATTTAACGAAAGGCCACCCACCATTTACTGTGGAGATGAAAGGGAAAATTTCAGTACAATATCTAACAGCTAAAGTACGCCATGTTGCTGAAGGAGAAAAACTTAGAGATCCTGAAGAACTAGTTTTATATATTCGCCATAATGAGCTCTTAAAGGGCATGATAGACAAGAACCAGTTCGGGAATCACGGGATAGTACATACAGTTCATGAACTCTATGGTGCAGATACAGCTGGAAGATTGCTCTCGATTTTCAGCCGCTTGTTTACATTGTTCTTGCAGGTAACTTTGAAAACATATTTTTTGTATCTTTTCAGTATAGGTGGAGTGTCTGACTGGTAGGCTAGTAGTGATAGACAGTAGCACGGTCTACTCTTCCTTGAATTTGGTGCTACTAAAACAGTTGTACCAATTAAACACTCTAGTAGCAAGTAGCAACAAATAATATTCGTAGACCATAGACGTGCTCCTAAATGTTTTGGCAAAAATGAAGCATTTTCTAGTCATCTTTAGTTACTCTTTTTTAGTTGAAGACTGTATTCCTTTAATACTCATGAGTCATGACCAGCATGATGGCTATCTGGAGCAAATAAAGAACTCCATTGATACTCTTCACCAGCATGCAGCACATATTGGGCAATGCAACCAGATAATCTGCCTTGGAAATTCATCTAGACGTGCTATCTAGCAAATAAAGAAATGAAAAGGAAATCTAATCTGGATCTGCATACCGGACTACTTTGAATGGGCCAATCCACTGTTGAGTTGTCTATTTGAGTCATATAGCACCGCAAGAGGCAAACTGAAAACGTTTAGTCCTGTGCTGAATCATATTGTCATTCTGCGGTAGATCATGTGAAAAACTTATCCAGCTGCCACAACAGCGTGATACAACTTACTTTTGTGTTGCCTAAGCAAATAGACAGTAGTTATTTTGATTGAAATATAGTTGCCTATTTGTACTTAATTCTTTCTTTTGGCATATTGACGCTTGTAACACCATACTATTAGAGCACTGCCATATTATAATATGCTTTATTAAGCCCTGCTGTTTTTCCTTATAAAAATACTGTTGGTTCACTTGATGCTCAATCATTCATCTGTTTTTTATAACTAGTGCTTGGACTAGTGAACCAGAAGATAACATAAGATAGGCGTTAATAGCCGTTGTTTCTACTGGAACATTATGTTTCCCTGTTCTCACCTTTAAAATCATTGAATTAGCATTTACTACCAAGTTAGTGAAATTTATTTTATCATCGTGAAATATCAGTCGATCTCTCTTGAAGCAATCTCGACCCAGTATAGGTTTGGGTAATTGGATTATCAAAATTGTTTTTACTCCACTATTCAGGTTGACAGTATAATTCTAGTGTTTGGATTTATTTAGGATGGTTTGGCGCTAATCAATCACTCTATGTTTTAGAAAAACAATGTACACATCACCCCTAACCTTTTGGAACTGGCTATTATATTTTGTATTTGTGTTTCCAGTGGTGAGATGCTATACTTGAACTGTAGAATATTGGTGATCTAAATGTTAGTATTACTCTTGTCATAATGGTAACTTGAAGTTGCATGCAAAAAGTGATGCCACACATATAGATGAATGTGCGCCAGTTTGGATGTCAGCAGACTATCTAGGGCAAGAGAGAAGGTGCAAGACAGTTTAAAATGCATGGCTGGAGCCTGGACATGAGCTGTGTAAGACAACTAGTGCTAGGTTGTAGCTTAGCTAAAGTTGAGCTATAAAGATCTGGATTTTTCAGAGCATTGATGATGCTGTAGATATGAAAGTATTTTCTTTAAAAGAAATTTTGCCAGATCATGGTCTACATCATAGAAGGAATGGAACAGAGCTCAAAAGTTGAGGTTTGGTCGTGGTTCTGTTCTTTGCGCCATCTGTGCAGAAGGGGAATAGAGGGAAAAATAATGCGATAATAGTACTGGTAGCGGCTTACTGATGGTGTGAGTTGTTTGCCGGTGGGGTATCGGTGTAGCCGTTTATGCTCAGGTGGGTTACTTAACCGCTTTTACAAAGGTTGAGGGTGGAATTACTCGGTTTCAAATATCAGGGGATTAAAGTAGCCCTAGTGGCTAGTGCCAAAGATCAGGAGTAATATGTACTTCCCTTTGTGTCTAAGCTGTGGCCTATTTGTTGTCACCTTTATTCCAAGTTGTTCTATTATTATGAATTTAACTTCCTTTGGTTTTGGCACACTGTCTCTAGGTTTTGTCTTGTTTCTTTGCAGTACTTTTAGTTGCAATTATGTTACTGTTGGTCTAAGATACATTAAATTCTTGCAGTTTCATGGATTTACTTGTGGAATAGATGATCTGTTACTATCCCAAGAGTCAAATAACGAGAGGACGGATTTTTTGTCGAGAAGTGAGGAACACAGTGAAGAAGCGCATAAGAAATTTCTGTGCAAGAAAGATGTTGATACAGGTTTGTTCAATATTATCTGGACAGCAAATACTTTGTGCGCAAGCCACAAATTCATAACGATTTTGTAAATGATTATGAGGACAGCTAGTCTCATTGAGATGCTCTATGGGAGTATCAGATCCTCAATCCCATTGTTTAATGAGCAAAAATAGCTTTTTGCTTGGTTATTGGTAACAGTAAGGGTCTAAGTGAAGGAAGTGAAGAAAATAATCACAGATCTCAAGGACCCAAATCATCTTGCGTTCACAAGATGCTAACTGACAAAATGGCAATTCCTCCAAAATAAACTAACAAAATAGCAATTCCTCCAAAATAACTGCCCTTTTCTTGAGATGTTACTAGTCCTGAAAACAGAAACCTTGTCAGTCTGTGAACAGTATTCTAAAGTCGGCATGAGGGGGCACGTAGGTAGCTTTTGCTGTGGTACCTGCCTAATTTGTAGGCCCGTTGCTGGGCTGCGTAACACTTTAAAGGGTGGCCAGGGCTGAGGTTGCAGTGGCCCATCGAAGCATAGTGGTGCCGCAAAATAGAACATAGTGCCTTTTAGAATACTGACCGGATGTTTGGTGTGTGTTATCAAAATATTTCTCGTTCCTTTGCGGCATGTGACTAGTATTTACAGGTAATATTCGACATTGGAAGTTTTACCTGTGATGATTTGCATTTTTTGAAATTGCAACTTAGCTAAATGCAGCCGATGTGTGCGTGCTTGATTAACAACAGGCTGATTAGGGTTAGACAATTGTCTGGATACCGGTTAATATGTCACTGGCGGCAGGGCTCATACTTGTCGCGAAGAGACCCTCACGCTTAACAACTTCTTATTTATTATTGCATGAACAAAAAGGATTGCATGCTACTCCCTCCGTTCCTAAATATTTGTCTTTCTAGAGATTTCAACAAGTGACTACATACAGAGCAAAGTGGGTGAATCTACACTCTAAAATATGTCTATATACATCCATATGTGTTAGTCCATTTGAAATCTCTAAAAAGACAAATATTTAGGAACGGAGGGAATAGTTAAGGATGACTCGATTTACCACAATACACAAACTTTATCTTTTCTTCAATTAAAGTGGTCTCTTTGTTTAATACAAAAACACTTTCCTGCATACCTATGCGATTATGTCTACCTAATAACCAATGTTGCCGGTATCAGGATTCTAGTCAAAAGTACTTTTTATTGGATCGTAGGATCAGATCGTAGTATAAGTTCTTAAAATATAACAAATTCATACATTTCAGAAATATAATTCTAATGGATTATCGACGTAGCTGTTTCGGAAAACATAACATTCTATAGATTTTTTTCCAAAGGTTATTATGTTAGATGCGCTACCATTTACAAATCATAGCCCATGATACACCCATGATCAAGAGAGCTCATCTCGTGAACAGCTGAGCAAGTGACTACTTTAGAGACTTATCTGCATCCCTTGTACCGCATCCATCAAGCAACAAGTTATAGGCCAGTTTATAAGTTTCTTTGATCTGCAGCGACTACATCTAATTAAATCTGGGCTGGGCTACAAATGTGGGATCACAATCATATTTTTCTTGTGGTATTAGCAATTTTACAAGTCATATTGTGATACTTTTGTATTGTTTGCCTCCGGTGAAGTCATAAAATCGTATGATGCTTCGATAATCCTAATAGCCTGCTTTCCATCTTTGGTATTAATTGGCTGGGCTACCTCTCTAGCCCATAACAGCAGCCTTTCTGTTTGTATTCAAATTGGAGCTGCAACCTTATTACATTTGCTATTTTTATGCAGATCGAGTGGAATTGCAAATGAACGTCGAAAAGGTTGTTCGGAGAATAGGAGAATCTGCGAACGTTGCGTTGGATAAAGCAATGTTAAGTGAACTAAATGGGTTAACAACTAAGGTCAATAAGAACATGTTTCCCTATGGTCTACAAAAGCCCTTTCCTAAAAATTGTCTCACTCTTATGACTGCAACTGGAGCAAAAGGAGGCGATGTAAGTTTTTTTTCCAGGGTTGCTGAACAATGCAATATTCTGTGTTGAACTCGAAATATATTGGATGACCTGGGAAAGTGAATTGTTTCACGGCAGATACAATTCTAAACTCGAAGCGCAAATTACTTTACCTACTTGGCCTAATATCCTGCTACTTCATTTCTCTTGCTAGGTTAACATGACACAAATCTCGTCATTGCTAGGCTCACAAGATTTAGAAGGAGCGCGTGTTCCACGAATGATATCTGGGAAGTCATTACCTTGCTTTCCACCATGGGATAGTTCTTCAAGAGCTGGTGGTTACGTTAGTGACAGATTTTTAACTGGTCTCCGCCCTCAAGAGTACTATTTCCATTGTATGGCTGGCAGAAATGGGTAAAGGTTTCTTTGCTCTTTCTAATACTTAAGAAACTACCTTTTTATGCATCAATGTATACACTTTCCCAGCCTTGTTTGACATTTATAGCTTTGTTTCTAAGCAGATGTTTAGTTTTTAAATGTATATCGATTTATATCAGGCATACTTGGCTGTTCGTATTTGTTAGAAGTGGAGACAAGTGAGTTGCACAAATGGTCTAATTACTTCCTATTATAAATCATTCGCCTGTTTGCCCTTATTTGACGTAGTATGGGGAACACACAAAACAATGTTACTTCCGCACAACATTGCACACTCTTTCTTGCATCAATCACTTCACAAACAATAATGTTGACATCTGAAATCATACTTAAGTTCTGGCCTGGATCGGCGTGCCAAGCTTTTAAACTTGCTCCGTGACATAAGTATTCGTGATGAACCAATGCTCTTTGGATATGGAGTGGTTGATAAATTTGATAATATGTTGATGTGAAGCCCGTTGGAACACAAGAAATTTGATCTACCTCCAGTTATCGCCTTCTCTCATGTGTTTGCAGCATCCCCGTTTAGTATTAACAAAGGAGAATAATTATTCTCTTGGTGGAAAAGAAAATATTCTCATATAACAGTGATACTTTCATATCCTCAATTGCCAATCTCATCTCACCATTATAATCAGATATATCATCTCCTTAGAGCCATCCATTATTACATCTGCAGTGGCTTTTGTTGTTATGATGTTTAGCTTGTGTATGTTCATTGCAGGTTGATTGACACAGCAGTCAAAACATCTCGTAGTGGATATCTTCAGCGTTGTCTTATCAAAAGTCTCGAATCATTGTTTGTTTCATATGATCACTCTGTGCGTAATGTTGATGGATCAATCATACAATTCTGCTATGGAGAAGATGGAGTTGATGTCCATAAAAGTAGCTTTCTCAAAAAGTTTAAAGAACTCGCTGATGTAAGACATTCACATTCCCAATTCTAAAACTACCCAAGTTAGACTTGTAGTATGCCTTGCTCTATGCATTTGTTTGATTGAACTGCTAATTGTCTGCAATTTGTTCCAAATCACAGAATAGAAAAGCTGTGTCTGACAGGCTTGCGGGGTACAAGGGTGAGCTTGAGATGTACAATGGTGATCCCCTGTCATTCAAGTCCAAATACATTACTAAACTGCCTCAAGGACTCACCGAAAGCGCAACGGGTTTTCATAAAGAAAACAAGTGTTGCTGCCGTAAGCTTAAAAAAAAGTGTCGCTGCCGTTATAACATCAATGAGGAGGAACTAATGAAGTTACTGAAAGTCAAGTACGTGGCTAGTCTTGTAGATCCTGGTGAAGCTGTTGGTGTGATCCTTGCTCAGTCCTTAGGAGAACCTTCAACGCAGATGACGTAAGAACATTTCTGTACATCTGTTTATATGAACTAGAACTATATTATGTGCATTACTTCGATATTGATTCCATTTTTTATTTGTTTTGCGGCATATTCTATTTCTTATCTGGGGACCCATTCAAAATTCTTGTACACATTTTTGTCATGCCCTGCAGGCTCAACACTTTCCATCTTGCTGGAAGAGGGGACATGAATGTCACACTTGGGATGCCTCGCATACAGGAAATCCTAATGAAAGCATCGGCTAATATTGGCACGCCTTATATGAAGTGCCCGGTGCATAAAGGCAAGAAGAGGTGAGATTTATTTGTTTTTTTTAAGATGCAATATCAAACTTTCCTCTATAAAAAGTAAACAAGAATCCCAACAAGATATTTGCACTAATTCTCTACATGTGGATATTTAGGAAGGATGCTGCATGTCTGGCTGAAAAACTAAGGGGTGTTACGTTGGCTGATGTTGTGGAAGGAATTGAAGTATGCACAGTTCCTTTTCACAACAGTAATGGGCATATTTCGAGTCTCTATAAGTTGCATCTAAAACTATTCTCACCCGACTGTTACCCTCCTGAGTCGGAACTTACAGTAGATGAGTGTCAAGCATCCTTGAGAACTGTGTTTGTTGATGCAATGGAATATGCAATCGAAAAACACCTAAATTTGCTACACAAAGTTAGTGGAATCCAGGAAACAAGGGTAAAGGACACTGAGAGTTTACCATCAGAAGGTCCTGAAGAATCCGAGGGCAGACCTACCAACGGGGACGAGTCTGATACGAGTGATGGTGACGATGAAAATGAGGATGACTTGGGAGCTGATGCAGAAAAGAGGAAACGACAAGAGAATGATGAGATGGAGTATGAGGATGATATTGAAAATGAAGATGGCATGAACAGTGACCCTGATGAAGAGACAAAACATGAACTTGATAATGAGGATGATCCAGCTGAGTCTGGTGTTGAATCAGAAGAGAATGACGAAGGACATTTGTCAGATTCCAGTAACAAGACTGCAAAATTAGAAGGCAGGCTTGCAGCTACTAAACTCAAGAAAGAGAGAAATGAAACGGTGGAAAACTTGCAGGAGCAGAAGCAGGCACAAATAACCCAGAAACGCAGCAAAAAGTTAAAACTGACTGTTCATGTTGAAAGTGCAGATTTGAATTTTGAGGTTCACTACATCTTGCACAAGGAACCACATATTTTACTATCCCAGGTACCTCATCATAAACAAAACACTATATGTTTGCTTTTCTTTCAGATGGTAGTAATTGAATATGACATAACTTGTTTTTTTTTTGTTAGTTTCTGAACATGTGTTGATCTGACTATACTATGAATCCATGGGGAACTTGTATCATGCCCACCGTATGCTTATGGTCTAAACTTTTCTCCTGCTGTTCAATTGTGTCACGGCAAGCACTGTTGTAAGTTTAGTCCTACATTGTTCTAATGAGTAATGGCATAGCAGTAGTCCATCTATGTGTCTTAGAAGTGATACATGCATTTGATTTGTAACTGTATGATTTTCATGGCATTAGTATTGATTAGGATTGTGGTTATGTTTTGGATTTAAAAGTTTGTAGGCAATTTAAATCAGTATTTGAGAGAGTTAAAAGTCAGACCAGGCTCTCTGCGAGTCTCTGGGATTTATAATCCGACAACAGGGTGTTTTTAAAAGCTGACCCTTGTGACCCATACAAGTTGGTTTGCATTTTCTGTCATCTAAAACTTTGGACATAAGAAAATCTGATAGAAGATGCATTTAATTTTGCTTTTCCAGATTGCCCAGAAGACTTTGAGGTCCCTATTTGTCAGTGGATCCCATAACAAAAACATAGGTCTATGTAATGTTATTTGGCCAGAGAAGAAAAAGAAAGGTGAAACTGAAACCAAACAAAAAGAGAAAGAGAGGAAAGAAGCCTTTCGAGGGCTGCAAACGGCAGGACTGGACTTTGAGGTATTCTGGGATCTGCAGGACTTCCTGAACGTCCGCAAGCTTACATCTAACGACATACATGCTATGTTGAGGACATACGGGGTGGAGGCTGCGAGGGCCACCATCATTAACGAGGTGAAGGCCGTGTTTGAGCCCTTTGGCATCAAGGTAGACCCGAGGCACCTGAGCCTGGCGGCTGATTACATGACCTCGGGAGGCTCCTACCGACCGATGAACAGCCTCGGGATGGCCCGGTTCTGCACGTCGCCGTTTGGCAAGATGAGCTTCGAGCAGGCCACGAGGTTCATCATGGAGGCGGCCTACCATGGGGAGGTGGACAACCTCACGGGCCCTTCGGCGACCGTGTCCCTGGGGAAACCGGCCAAGACCGGGACCGGTGCCTTCGGGCTGATGCAGAATATCACCCTGGAGGAGCGGGCGGTGATGTAAGAGCGCCCTACTCGGACCTTGCTTTGGCATAGATGACAAGAATCGGTTGCTGCGTGTCCAGCCATCACTTGTGTGTTTTGAAGGAACTAGTCATGTGAATAACATTTTTGTGCTTGCTAAGAGCAAAGCGATGTCATTCTCACCTGTTTGTATCTACTACTTTCTATCTATTTGGTACGATAGATGCATCCGTTGCATTGCAGTTAGCTTAATTTTCTTTCTACATTTGGTCATCCACCTGGACGCTTTAACTGAATTCATGGTCCTCTCGTCGTTCAATAGTACGTACAAAGCAAGCTGTTTGAAATGTCTTATAAAAACAAACAGAGGGAGTAACTGTTTTACCTTATCTTTGGTTTAGTACATGCCTATGTAGTTCTTGGACAGTAAGTGGTCGTGATCTGATCTCTTATTTGTTATTAGCTATATTATGGGACGGAGGAAGTATGTACTACCAGCCATTGTCGTCAGCTCTTAGCAGCCTATCATATCATAATAGCCTTGCACCCACAATCTCCTGCATGAATAAAATTTGTACAAGTAACAAGCCTCTTGTAGTGAGTCAAATGTTGTACCAATAGCTGGATTAACCACGACTTCATTATTATTCCCATGCGCTCTATATTCTGGTGCATATATGTACAAAACTGGGGAGATGAGTTTTCGAAAATGTCAACTGTGAACACATTCCTCCAGTTATGCTGCTTGCACACCGCTATCCAGCAAGGTGCTTATTAACCGGCCAACCATACAACAATGACACATTTCGACGAAACCCCCTTCCACGCATTGACGAGGAACATGACGGATGATTGCCACACGCTCCCGACACTTATTTCTTGTCTGGGATCTTCTCCAGGAGCTCCTCGAGGACCTGGAACAGATCGCCAACGATCCCGTAATCCGCGACCTGGGCAGCAGAAACAAAAACCAGGGCAGGATCAATAACAGCGGTCGATATTTGGGGTTCGATGCTTCAAGCTCAGTCTGCGGGGGAAGCGGAGCTGAACCTGAAATATTGGGGCGTCCGCGTCTTTGTTGACCGCCACAATGTACTTGGAATCTCTCATCCCCGCCAAGTGTTGTATCGCCCCTGACACTCCGAAAGCAATGTAGAGCTCAGGCGCAACAATCTTCCCGGTCTGCCCCACCTGAGGAGAAATCAGGGCATTGTGATGACACATCAGACGGTAACCAACTCGAAGGGATTGTATGCCGAGTACATAAGCTAGGGACAAGATCAGAACATGAATCATTTAGTTGCTAGTATTTGATTATGCCACTCTGATAGACAGACTTGAGGAGCTTACTTGTAGTTCATTTGGCACATATCCTGCATCTACGGCAGCTCTGGTCGCACCCACTACACAAGGGGGAAAATGCGTAAAACCGTGTGCACAGGAATGGATTTTACACGAGGCCTGGCCTTCACAGGTTCAGTGCCACCTAGGTTCAATGGACAATCAAGTAAAAGCGCAAACCTGCTGCGCCAAGTTTCTCTGCCAGCTGCTCCAACAATTTGAAATTCTCGGCGCTCTTCAAACCTCTGCCTCCAGTGACTACCACGCGTGCATTTGCAAGATCTGGCCGTTCTGTATCTTGGGATGTAAGATTCACCCATGAAGATTTCCTTGAGCTTGCTGCACACCGAAGGAAAGAGTTCAACAAATACGTGGCATGATTTATAGATCCGTAAAAGCATGTTTTGTACCACTAAATACAACCCGCAGATGCACGCACACACCAGTGACACTACCACCCACACACCCAAGCATGAGCGCCTGCTCAAGACTGAACTATGGACCGTAAACCATAATAAGTGTTTGGAAATGGAAATCTAGTAATACTCAAATCAGACCTTGAACTTTTCATTGCAGAAGTCAGAATATTGTCTTAATAGATCCAAGGTCCAAGAAAGGTAATGCAGAATTAACAATAACAACTCTATAAGGGGTGTTGATAATAAAAGAATATGGTGAGGAAACTATACAAACCTTCACTGAGGAAAGAGAGATCAACCTGGGTTATAGGCGCAACTTTAGTTTCTGACATAGACTCGGTAGCTGGAGAAAATGATGTTGATCTAATACTCATCATACAAGGAGACTCCCCAGTATATCGTACAGTGCAGAGTGCATTTCCAGCATAGATTGGCCTTAAGAAAAGAGTATGTATTAGTCAAAATATGATATATATCATCGAGTTGGCTATGCTAAAACATCAAGCCATATGTTGACTACCCTACGAATAAAAGAAAAGGTTGCTGTCCATCTTGTATTGTTCATGTAACAATACGAAACAGTAGAGTGGACTATCGCACCTCACAAAGACCCGGGGCTCAGAGATTGCAGTGACGTCCGTGACAGGGGAGACATCTAGAAGAGCCGCAGCGCGTGGAAGCAAATTCTTCCCGAACGATGTCGAAGAGGCTATAACATGAGAGTATCCGCCTTTCTGCTGCACGGAGCGGAGCAGCTCGGCCCAAGGCTCGGCTAAAGGATGCGCAAACACGTCTGAGTCCGCAACAAGAACCTGCAATGCAAGGGAAAGCAAATGAAGATCTGTTTCCTGCCTTGCTAACTTCTCTTCACCCTCTCTGAACTGAAATGCAGAGCATGGCAAAAGAAAAAGAAAAGCAATTATGCAAACACATATACTAGCTGACTAGTGCCCAAAGACTATTATTATGTTGGGGAACAAGAGGTAGCCAGTAAGTAACAATACCTCATTGACCAACGGATGGCTAGCCGCAGCATGCTCGGCAGCCTTGTGCAGCGCCGGTCCGGATCCGCCGAGGAGAAGAGACACCTTGTTCTCTTTGGCGATGGCCTCGGCAGCCACAAGTGCGCTGAGAGATGAGGGCTTCACAAGCCCGCCTTCGTGCTCCGCCACGACCAGAGTGCTCACCTAGCAAGCAGGAGAAGAGCAGAGTCAAGCTGCGAGGGTCGAGGACTGTGGCGGCGGATGGATCCAGGATTCCAGGAGACTCAGGGCAAACTAACTTTTTTTTGGAAATTCAATTATAATTCAGCAGAACTAATGGCATAAGGTGGGTTAAAAAATACCAGCTTCCACCCATGTGATACAGACATAGATCGCAGCACTAGGAGAGGCCATAGCAGGTATGTACAGGATGGATACTGAACCTAGGACAAGTGAGGCAATAGGCTGAATCCAATCTCAGGGCCAAGGCGTGTGACACCGCCACTGAACCCTGCTGATTCCACTCGCTTATGATGAAAATCTTTACAAGATCAAGACGCAAATTCTTCTTCTTTTATTTAGCATTCACACGCTACCCTGGAGCGGAGTAGACAGATAGCAGGCAGGGATGAAGCCGCTCAAGAGAGCGAGCACACCAAGACAGACAGACAGACAGACAGAGAGGCAATGTTGGTTCGCCCCTCCTCCCCTCGCCGCGGTCGCCGGGATGGTCCGGCTGGCCACCACAACCACCTGTGCTTCCGTCATCGCCCCGGTCGCCGGCTCTACATCGGACGGGGACGAGGCTCCACCTCGGAACCGGATCGGATCGAACGCGCGCGTAGGGAGGGGAGAAGCGGGAGGGGGAAGGGGTAAGGGGACTCACGAGCCTACGCAGCGTCCTCCCGGCCGCGCCGCCGGCGCCCGCTCTTCCCCGCCGGAGCGCTCCCGCCACCAACGCCGCCGCCATGAGCCTACTCTGCCTCCCTCTCTCGCTCTGAGAAACGCAATGCAGTGAAGAAGAGCAGAGAGACGTCAAGCAACGGACTAACCAATTCGCGCACGTGTGCACCGCGGTCGAGATTTTACCGCCACGTCAGCCTACAAGTACTAAGATAAACTCTAGGGGAGTGAGCTCATGAATTCAACAAGATAAACTCCCTCAACCAAAAAGTCAAGAGAATAAACTCTAGAAAAAACAACTATATATGCCCATGAATGATTGTTTTCTTTTGGCTTACAAGCTCCGGTGCAAAAGCCGAAAATAAGCCCAACCAAACACCTTGAGTCAATCATGTGATGTTCCGACGGCTCTCCTAGTGCGGGCATCAGGAGCCGGCTATGCCATCTGCCGCTACACCATACTCGGTATCTGGACCTTGGTCTTAGCCACGATAGTTATGTTCAATAGTGGGTTTCGCCAAGTACGATGAGAGGGTGAGGGCTCCCCAAAAAGGCAACAATGACACTTGTCATTTGTTCTAACACCCCCACAATACTTAAAAACAGGATGACATTGAAGAACAGACTAAGATAGATAGAGAGGAGGTGATTCTACTCGATTGTCATTACATGTTCAATTTTTGAGAGGGTGCATTGTCCAATGTTAATCTATAACTTTTGGTTCCACGTCATGCTTACAATTATTTCAGAGTAGTGAGTTCACCTCTGCGGTATAAATGTGACACTAACTTTTGGTTACACCTTTGTGTAAACTTGATAGAGGCGGAGCTCTCCCTTCTATACGACTCGTTTTACACCAATGCACGAGTGATCCACACTTGATAGGGCGACTGCTTGACACAAATAAGCACATTCTTGTTATTCCGCATTGACGGTAGAAGTGCTCACAAAACAATTGATGTGACCATCACTTACCTGCTATTGGTTGGGTTCATCATCGCGGAAACCAAATCAATGTTTAGAGTTGTAGGAATGGTATCAAACTAAGAGCAACTCTGCTATCCGGGCAACCTCCATATCACGTTTGGAGCACATTGAACTGGAATAGAATCATCGGCTTCGTTCCTAAATGGGGGTGAAAACTTGGTCGCAATGCGACTTACATTCACAACACACAATAATAATTAGTTAAATTGCAGTAATCAGTTAAACTACTTGCCACATGGCTAGAGTGTGTTTTGGCCCAAAATCGCCATATTGCCGCTTATTATGGCGATCCGAACCATATGAAAACTCTGCTAGAGTTGCTCTAATGCTACGGCTATTCGCCTCTGTGGGATTTTCAAGGTGGGAAGCTAAAGAAGATGGACTCCGCGGTGGTCCTGGACCTATTGAGGGGCCAGGCCTTGATACGTCTCCCACGTATCTATAATTTTTGATTGTTTTATGCTATTATATTATCAGTATTACGTAATTTATATGCAATTTTATATCATTTTTGGGAATTAATCTATTAACTTAGTGCCCAGTGCCAGTTGTTGTTTTTTTTCCTGTTTTTGGTTTTATAGAAAATCCTTACCAAACGGAGTCCAGACGCTACGGAAGTTTTTGACGATTTTTTTTCTGGACCAGAGGGACCCTAGAAGCTTCGGGGAGGACAAGAAGACCTAGAAGGAGACGACAAGGCAACAAGGTGCACCCTTGGGGGGGGGGGGAGGGTAGGCATGCCCTGATGTCTTGTGGGCCCCTCGTGGCCCCTTCTGACCTAATTCCAGCGCTATAAATTCCTAATTATTCCAAAACCCCAGAGCGAGACCCGAAACAATTCTTCCGCCGCTGCAAGCCTCTGTTCTTCCGCGATCCCATTTGGAGGCCTTTTTCGGTACTCTGTCAGAGGGGGAATCGATCATGAAGGGCTTCTACATCAACCTTGCTGCCCTTCTGATGATGTGTGAGTAGTTCCCACGGGACCTACAGGTCCATAGCAGTAGCTAGATGGCTCTCTCTTTCTCTTTTTGATCTTCAATACAATGTTCTCTTTGGAGTTTTATTCGATGTAATTCTTTTGTGTAGTGTGTTTGTTGGAATCCGATGAATTGTGGGTTTATGATCAGATTATTCATTGAAAGTAACTGAGTTACATTCTGAACTTTTGTTTGTGTGATTGTTATAACTATGTAATGCTATCTGATATATGAGTTTTCTTTGACCAAGTTGATGATTAGATCCTCAGTGGGAGTGATGCATAGTAGTAGGTTCAATCTTGTTGTGTCCTCACACTGTGACAGGAGGAGTAGCGAGGTAGGTATTTGTATTGTTGCTACTAAGACTAAAACGATGGGGTTTAATCATATTGCTTGATTTTATTCTGTCTACATTATGTCATCATACTTCATGTGTTACTCTGTTTGATATGAACTTAATACCTATAGAGGCAAGCATAGAAGCGCTATCGAAGTGGAGTAATAGCAGTAGATGCATGCAGGAGTCGGTCTAGTTGTCACAGACGTAATGCCTATATACATGATCATGCCATGAAATGTCATAACTATGTGCTTTTCTATCAATTGCCCAACAGTAATTTGTCTACCCACCATATTTTTATGCTTATGAGAGAGATGCCTCTAGTGAAAGCTATACCCCTAGGTCCACTCTAATCATATCGCTAAAACCCTATTTTCTTTGCTGCAATGTATTTACTTTGCAATTTATCTATCAACAACTATCAGGTTTGATCTTGCAATTAACGAGTACAAGCGGATTGACAACCTTCTTGGCCGCGTTGGGTGCAAGTATTTGCGCTTGTGTGTGTAGGTACTACCGACGGTTGTTTGCATGAAACTACTATTGGTTCGATAACCTTGGTTCTCTACTGAGGGAAATACTATCCGCTACTATATTGCTTTTCCCTTCCTCTTCGGGGAAAAACTCAACGCAACTCACAAGTAGCAGGCCTCCACGAGCGTGGGATCCGCGAGGAGCCAATCCGGCACGATGTCAGACGTCATGAACCCACAAACTACCCGCATCCGTTTGGACCCATTTTGCCATCCAACGCGGTATCCCATCGGTCTGCGGTCCGGTCCGGACATCCATTTTTCCACAAACCGGAGATAATGGGGCTTTGTGGGCGCCGGACCGCTGCCACACACACACACACATCCGGCATCCCGAACCCACCCAAAACCCTCTCCCGCGTGAAACGGTTGTCATGCATTCATGATGCTTCAGAGCACCACCACCGCATTCAAGTCGACCCAGAGCGGACGCGACTCTAGTGTCGGCATTGAAGCAGCGTGCCGGCCGAGAGCGCTGCCTGCATCGCATCCCGGTATTCGCGGTTGTTCAGCGATAGAGGACGTGATTGGACGGGATGATAAGGATATCTACCGCTTTCAAATGGGTTGCCCGTCCGTTCGCCCGCCGCCATTAAACATGCACGACAGCCGTGAAACCAACTCCGGTGCCCACATTGAGACACCCCGCCACTTGGCCTGGCCGGCATCCGCTATTTAAATGAGGTCACACTCAGTACAAACCGCACCACACTACGTCCTGCTTCACATCCTCCTCTGTGCACCACCTAAGCCATGACCGCGAGCTCTAGCGCGTTGTGGAAGGGCCTCTTGATGGAGCAGGGCTGCCGTGCGAGGTGGATAGAGGCCGGCCTACCGGCTAGCTCCCGAGAGGTCTTAGATGACGACTCTGTGATGGAGATGGCCTCCTATGATGAGAAAGCACCCCTGGCCGCCCCGTTCCATGCCCGCTTGACCATGGAGCAGATGCAGGCACACTTCCATGCCACCATGGCGGAGGTGCAGCCGGCTCTACCGGTGTTGATGTTCTGGTAGGCGTAGGAGGAGCAGCGGTACAACCTCACCCTCCTCGAGTAGCATTGGCTAGCGGAGGGCCAAATCTATGGCGAGCTCGCTAGCAAGGAGGCTGTGGCAGCCATGACCACGGAGAACCCCAACTTTGTCGCTGAGCAGCGGGCGCTGTACGAGGCCGCGCATGCTCGCACACAATCGGACTTGGAGGCAGCACAAGCAATCGCAGACGAGAACGCCGACAGTTGTGCGTTGTTCACGCCTCCAACTGTGCTTAGTTGGCGCCGGTATGAGGACGAGGCCGACCCGTCTACCTCAATCATCGACCTCACGTCCACTGTGACGGACAGGTCACAAACGCTAATGAGGAGGAGTAGGGCATTCTAGGCGACAGGGCTTCGAGTCCCAAGTGGGCCGGTCCGTGTCCCGTGTTCTACCCTTCCTCGACGGGAACCACACCTTCACTTCGCGGGTCTCGTCTTTGCCGGACATGGACACGGGCGCCTGACATGGTCACGTCGGAAAAAAGGTCTTGGAAGGCGCTGCCGCCGTAGATTTAGACGACATTTATGTCCGGTTGCTTTTGTTTAATGAAATATGTCAAAAATGTGATGGATGTGCTCTGACTTAGATAAAAATCAATGTAATTTGTCTACTTTGTTTAAATCCGGTTTGGAATGTATGCGGACATATGGTTGGATGGCCGGCTCATATATCACTGTCCGCGGACCCGTCTGTATGCGTCCGTGAATGGATAGCTAGCTTGTTTGTTTTAGTCAGCGTTGGAGATGCCCTAACTAATAGGGGTTTTAGTGATACAGCCAAGCTTACTACATGGCGGATTTCCACATGATCTTACATAGCCCGCGTTCCGGTGATGCGTCTAGCATCACCGGTGGGCCGTGGGCGTGTGGAGGTGTGTCTCCGGCGGATCTGTGTTTGGTGGATTTGCTCGGATCTGTTTGTCGTTCGTCTTCGTTCGTGTGTCTTCAAGTTGGATTCTTTTGATCTACACTCTTCATCTGCGGCGGTTGATGTTCTGGTGCGTTGGTTCTATGAGGTCTTAGCATGACGACTTTTCGACTGTCTACTACAACAACGTTTGCCTGGCTCCGGCGAGGGAGGGGCGATGACAGCGGTACGCCTTCGGCTCGCTTCAATGCTTGTAGTCGTCGCTAGGTGGTCTACGGATCTGAATGTAATATTTATTATTTCTAGTGTTCGTTGTACTACCATGGTTGAAGATGAATAGATTAGAAGTTTTTTCTGAAAAAAAACCACAAAAAATGTTTTACCTACAAGGGATTAGTTAGGTCGTTAGTTGACGATGAGTGAGGTTACGGTGGCTTCAGGCGCTATATATGCACCTCTTGCTCGCGAGCTACTCCCTTTGATCTGTAAAAAGTGAGGTTACGGAGTAGTTGAAAACAAAAGGGATTTGCCCATGTTGCATGCCATCTTCGGGGTGTGGATGTAGTTCATGTGCTACGTAGGGACCCGCTACAACACTGATATTTCCCACTGTAGATAACATGGCAGGGGCGATAAGTAAGGGTGTGTTTGGTTGGGGAACCAACTGTCATGGAATGGAATGGTTCCATTCCAGAGGAATGGGTCCGTTCCATTCCTGTGTTTGGTAGGAGCAAAAGAGCGGAACGGGTTGGTTCCATTCCGCTGTTTGGTTGGAAGAACGGAATAAAAAATGGAATGATATAAATTCAAAATTTCGGCAGCATTTCATTTGTATTTTCAAGAAAGACAACATGACAATATATATTGACAATCTTAACATATAAATGACAGCACATATAGCACAGGTTTCAACAACACATAAAACACAGGTTTCCCAAAAGCAATCAGAATGCAATAGAGCCATGCATGTCAAGTTCACATACTTGACAGCCACACATGTCAAGTTCACATACCAAATGTCCAAAAGCAATCAAAGTGCACTACAGCCATACATGTCAAGTTCACATACTTGGCAACCATACAACCATATCGAATTTAGAAGTTCTTCTTGACATACCTACTCACCCAAATGGACTTGTTGATTTGGGTAAGTTTCATGAAGGCTCTTGCAGTCTTGGGGTTGTCCACAAGATGAGCATAGTAGTGGGCTAGGTGCTCTTCTTCAAAATCTGGCAATGTGGATAATACATCCCAAAGGTCATCGGGTATGTCATCATCATCTCCACTAGACTTCACAAGCGCTTCAGCCACAAGTTTGAACCCATCTTTGAGAGTGATAACTAGTGGATCCTCAACAACGTGCTTTATCTTAGCCTTCTTTTTGGGTGGTGCTTTGGGGTCAGAAGACTCACCAACATTTGGTGACATGTTCACCTCACCATTCTCCTCGTCTTCGAGATCAATAGAAAGAAGATCATTGCCAGACCTAGCATTCTGCCCCTTGGCCCCCATTGTCCCATAAATGGAAGCCATGGCATGATAGTGTTCAATTGGTGTATTCAAGAAGGGGGCATCAGCTTTGTGGGTCTACAAACATTGTGCAAATTGATTAGCATAATGCAAACATAAATGGCATCAGATTTGTGGGGTGAGAAGCATACCATACAATGCCCTGCATAGTGCTCCTCGCTGAGCCTAATTGTGCAAGTGTCTTCATCCCATAGAGCTCCACTTAAATTCTTCAAGTTGGCTACCCTTCCCCATATCTTCCTCCACTTCTTGAGATGGTTTTTGACTTGATCTCCAGTGACAGAAAGCTTGAATTGCTCGTTCAAAACAGCAGCACATTGTCTATGATGCACATCCCTGAATCCACTTGAAGTTCTCTTCCCATCAGCAACAAGACCAGCCAAAAAACCAAGCATGGTTTTCGTCATGGAATTGGTCCATACAATGATGCCAGCTCTCGCGGAGCTCCCACTTGCAGCGGTGACTTCAACACTCTCCACTTCTGTCCAGCCAACAAAAGATTGAGAAAACATGGATTATAGCATTTCAAAAACATGGTTCAAATAGAGTAAATGATACAATCTGTCCAGCCATCAAATAAATTCAATTGTAGTTGTCCAAACATCACAAATACATTGTTCAAATATAGTAAATGATACAATCTGTCCAGCCATCAAATAAATTCAAATGTAGTTGTCCAAACATCACAAATACATTGTTCAAATATAGTAAATGATACAAATACATGGAGTGTGCCACACTCATAGATTAGCATACATGAGTTGTCTATCTTCCCACATTTGGGCTGCCATTTGTAGCCTACGGTCTACCACGGCCCTAGTGTCACTTGCTTGTTGCCTTGATGTTCGAATTGGTTGGGTGGTCCATGTCACTTCCGGTATAATAAATTCATCAATCCCTTGTGATAGTGCATAATTGTGAAGAACACAACAAGCTATAACAATGTCAACTTGTGTCGGGAAAGTAAATAATGGTTTGGCATCATCTAAAATTTTGAAACGCCTCTTGAGAGATCCAAATGCCCTCTCTACCGTCACCCGTAGTGAAGAGTGCCTAAGGTTGAATAGCTCCTTATCATTTTGGACTGGATTGTTGCCCCACTCATTCAAATGGTACCTCACACCACGAAAAGGTGGTAAGAACCCGGGCTTGGCTCCATAACCGGCATCAACTAGGTAGAACTTCCCTAAAAAGGTGCAACAAATAATTGTGACAATGGTTTCTTGAGGCAAAGAACATATGGACAATTTCTATCTAAGCCAACTTCTTACCTGGTGGTACTTGTAAGCCTCTCTCACGTGTTAACGCATCGGCTAAAACGGTTGCATCGTGTGCTGACCCTTCCCAACCAGCCAATACATACGTGAAGCGGAGATCAAAATCTACCGCTGCCATCACATTTTGGGTTGTAAAGGCCTTCCTACCACGAAAAGAATGCTCCACATCTTTGGTAACACCTGCTCGCACATGTGTACCATCGATAGCTCCAATACAATCCTATATAGTGACAAGTAGTAAATACCATATCATATAGCCTACATACCTAACGAATAGTTTTAGAAATTACCTTAAAGTATGGGTCAAACCGATGATTTCCTGCAATTTTTGTGGGGGTCTCCAATGATGGTGGCCGTATATAATCATTACGAAGCTCGCCTATGGCATGAAGAACCTTTCTAAAATAGATGCTGGTTGTGCCGTATGATCTACAAAAATTGGCTGACACAACCCTATTCCGAAGGTTATGCCCAATTGTATGCAAAAACATCGCCAATTGTTGCTCCACAGTAAGATGTGGACTGTCTTCTAGCAACTTGCGATCCCTCATTATGCGACACAAATTAAAAAACGTAGCTCTTTCAAACCTTAACATGTTTTTACACAACACATCACTTTGCCATATTTTTTGGTTTAGATAATCAAATCTGATTCGGTCTCTTTCATGCATTGGCCCATAGGTAATGCGTGGTCTTCTTTTCCTTATTACAGCCCGAACAATGACTGCCATTGCAGCCAGTGCAACAAAAACAGCAGCTCCCCTAACCATCTTTTTTCTTTTGTTCATCTTCTTGACCATCTACAAGTGATGCATACTATCAAAAATATGGCTACCAATGATGCTTACATCAACATATATATTGCAAAGATACACTGGACAACATGTATTTTGGTACAAATTAGGAATAAAGATCTCCATCAATATGCATGAGGAGCAGCAACATATACACAATACGGTCTCCATCTCTCTCTATCATTCTCGGCTAGGAATATGCATGAGCAGCAGCACCATATACAAGAGAAAGTGATGGTTTACCTTGAGAGTGAGGAGCTGTGCTGCGTCTCTGCTGCCGCTGTGAGCTCGCCGGAAGCCGCCGTTGTGAGCTCGCCGGAAGCCGCCGCCGCTGTCAGCTCGCCGGAAGCCGCCGCCGCCCCGCTGCTAATCCTCTGCAAGCCGCCCCAACCAGATCCGGATCGAGACCCCCTTGCTCTGCTGCAAATCGCGAGAAGGAAGAGAGGGGTTAGCGGGCGGTGGGGAAGGGAGGAGCCAGCCGACGGGGAAGGCAGGAACCGGCCGCGGGGAAGGGGAGAACTGGCCGGCGCCGCCACTCAGATCGATGGAGGGGGAGGCGGCGCACCTGGGGAGAGACGATAGGGCTGCGTGAGAGCGCGAGGGCGAGCGGTTCCGCGTGGTCCGGCCCTTTTCGAGGTCTCGCCTCGTTCCGCATCTGGGCCGAATATTCGGTCCGGAGGAACGAGCGGGTGCCGATCCAAATCTCAACCGAACGCGAAAACGGGGCCTGGGAATGGGTCGGACCCATGACATTCCGGTCCATGACTCCAACCAAACACACCCTAAATTCCTAACTTTTATCCTAGATCACGTCGAGCTACTTCAAAAGTACTCCGTCTGTAAAGAATTGTAATTTTAGTGATCTAAACACTTTTATATTTCTTTACGGAGGGAGTATAATGATAAGATTTAATTGATGGATAACTACATGGGAAAGGTTAATCGCATATCTCCTGTTAGTAGACTCCCGAAGCTCCCTCTACCTCTCATGAACTGCTAAAATACAGAAAATGGCACTCCAACAGATTCTCTTAAGCCCTCTCCATCCCTATATTTTTGGAGTGCCTCTAAAAGTACCCCTCCTTTGGTCTTCTAAATATAGAGGAAAGCGGGAAGGGGGTGGGGGGTATATACAATGGCCTCCATATCCCTTTGATTTCTTCGTTTTTGGTCAGCTCGATGTGTTGCTCTGTTTTTTTACCACTTCTTGTCGTCTGACCGCCGCCTTCTCATAGCGCTCACCACCGCAAACCCTTTCCCGTCCTCGACACCTCTCAATGGTCGTCCCTCCCTTCCATGAGGTGTCGAGGATGCTTCCGCCATGCGCCAACCCACCATTGCCGCCAACACCACCTTCCCAGCCTTCTAGCCACCCGTCCGAGCTCCAGTCACCAGGTTTCACCCCTACCAACCCACCTGGAGCAATGGTGGGTCACCGCACATACCTGCTCCCTTCCCTTCTCCCATCACCTCCGAACCTCCTCTAATGGTCCAACCTTCCCTTGCCAAGTCGGTCGACGACGAGCTCAACGCCTTGAAGGTGTTTAAAGAGTTGCCCGACAGATAATTTCAGCTTGAATTCCTGGATTTTAGCTATTAACAATTTTGTGGTTCATGTCCGACCTCTTCATCTTTGCCAACAACTAACTTCCGCACAACAAAACCCTTAGTCACCTAATAAAATTGCAACTCCCTCTCGGTGACAATATTTGTGTATCACATTTAACAACACATCCTTGACGGCGACTCAAATAGACCCTCCATAAACAAATATAAGACATTTTAGGTCACTAAACTGTTGATCTGGAACGTCTTATATTTGTTTACAGAGGGAGTTTCAATGGAGGTATTTGTCACCCTATAGTTTTTTTTTAGAAAAGGATGATGTACCCCGGCCTCTGCATCTGGACGATGCATGTAGCCATATTATTAATTATTCACAAAGACCATACAAGGTGATACATCAATAAGCCTGAAGCCATCATCTTGGCAACACCGTTGCTACTCCTATCCCCTTGATGAAGGCGTACCGAATGTCCGGGCCTAATACCAAACAGACATCGCACCAAAGCCTAACATCTAAAGCCGGGTGTCCCATCCAAGCCACTACCTGGATTGGGTCCTACACCGGTCTGGCACACTCCCAGTGAGCACCGCACGCTGCAAGGGCCATCACCTTCATCATCCCTCGGTCCATCCTCAGAGCAGAACTGAAGCACCTACCTTGCCAGGCCTCTCTGCCATCAACGCCACCATGACGCCAGACAGCTTCCTCCTCCTGCGCGAGTCCATCTCCGCGCACATCAGACGCCGAGTCTCCACAGCGCCACCATCATCAATGTGTAAGATGAAGCACCGCTCCACCAAAGACGCCGTCCTCCGGTCCCTCGAGCCCGTGTGCACCTCCAAGAATGACGCTCCCAAGGGGGAAACGACACCAGAGAGCCGCCGTCATCCGATCTACTGATCTAGGGTTTTCCCCGAAGGTAGCAGAGAGTGGCCTTGAACTTCTCCATGGCGATGCCTTCAGGAAGGGAACGACGCAGACAGCGTCGCCATCGCCGGCCTTGGCAATAGCCAATAGCAGGTTTTCACCCAGATCTGATCGAAGACCTTCATCTCATGTGCACGGGTAGCCGCCATCCTTGCCGGGATCTGGATGATCCAGGCCGCCGCTGCCAGATCTCAGCAAGGAGAAGTCCCCCCACCGTGACCCGTCGGCCAAGCAGGGGAGACCGAGACCGCGCCCGCAGGACCAGATCCGCGATGGATCCGTGCCCGCGCCGCCGCCCCGGAGCCACCCCCGCGCGCAGCCGCCACGGCCTGGCCGCCCGCTCGCGCCGCCGTCTGGCCGCCGCGCCGCGCCCTCGCCGCATCAGCACCAAGACTCCGCCGCGCCGCCGCATCTCGCGCTACAGCTGCACGCCGGGAGGGAAGGGCCCCGTCGTCGCCGACGCGCACCGGGCTTCGCCTGGCGGCGCCTTCTGGCGGCGGCGAGGGGAGGGGATGGTGTAGGAGGCGGGCGCGGGGTGGGGGCTAGGGTTCCCCAGCCGCCGCCCGCGAGAGCGACACGAGGGACCACCTATGGTCTGTCCAACCCTATAGTAGGTGACATATATTATTTTGAGCACTGTGCTAGTGAGTTTCCGATACATCTCGGGCTCGGCTATGATATGCACCATGCATGCAGCAAATTCACCGTAAGACTCAATTTATTGGAGAAAATGTGAGGTTAACACTATTCAACGAATCAGATCCGGGAATGTACTATGCAAAACATGGTTCCATATCCCTCTGTATTTTGGATGCTATAAACTTGCGTTTGCCCGAGCAGATCGTTGAATAAATTAATGCAACACTTCCAACTCAAAAACAAAAAAGATCAGTCGGCAATTAGGCACTTTTTCTTGCGTTTCACACTTGCACAGCAAAATCATACTCCTTGGCCACATGACCCTTGAGAGCAAGCCGCGCAATGAAGGGCTTGTGGCGTTCTGGGCAACCTTCTTTCTGCTCCACCTCGGTGGACAGGACACCATCACTGCCTTCTCCCTAGAGGACAACCAGCTATGGAGGCGCCACCTGCTGACTCTCGTGGTGCAGGCATCAGGAGCCGGTTACGCCATCTACCGTTACACCATACCCGGTACCTGGAACTTGGTCTCAGCCACCATAGTGATGTTCATAGTGGGTTTCCTCAAGTACGGCGAGAGGGTGTGGGCTCTCCAAAGAGGCAGCGGTCGGACGCTGCTGCTACTACTATTACTCAACAGAGAATGTCAGGTTGGAGACCAGAGCTAAAATGGATAGACAGGAGGTGATTCTACTCGATGCTCATTACATCTTCGATTTTTGCAAGGGTGCATTTTCCAATCTCAGTCGGGAAACTCGGTTCAGTATGGCACTTGCATATTATTTGAGTTACAGGAGTCTGCCGTATAAATGTGACATCTACATGTATGACGTGGTCGAGGCGGAGCTCTCGCTTTTGTATGACCTGGTTTACACCAAGGCGCAAGTGGCCCACACTTGGCAGGGCTAGCTACTTGATCCGTGCCATCTCACTGCTTGGCACGGTGAGCGCATTCTTGTTGTTCCGTCTTGACGACGGTAAAGGTGCTCACAGCAGAGTTGATGTCTCCATTACTTACCTGCTATTGGTTGGGGCCATCATCCTGGAAACCACATCAGTCTTTAGAGTTGTAGGATCGACACGGACGTGCGAGTACTTGCATCGTTAAGGATGGGACCGAACTAATGCTATGGTTATGCGCCTTCGCCAGCTTTCCAAGGTGGGAAGCCAAAGAAGATGGTTGCATTCTATCGGGCAACATAATGTGTTTGATTACTATTGCCGCAACCAAACCAGGTGTACGAACATGATCGCTGAATCATCTGTACTTAAGGCATGGTGGAGAAAGATGAATTTCTCAGGCAATACTCCGATCACAGTAAAGTTCAAGGAGCTAGTGCTGGCACGGATACTGAGAACAATGACTGTTTCTTCTAAGATCTGGGACTCACAGGGCAAAGCTGTGCTTACTGAATACAGAATCTTTGATGATCTCAGCGGTTATCTCAATAGTGGCACCGAGGAAACTGAGAGCGCTGATTTCGCCAGTATCGTTCTCAACTTTCATGTTGCGACCGAGATTTACCTTTACTTCTGCAATGACCATCAGCACCAAAGTAGGCGTCTCAATACTGAAGACGATGACAAACCCCTTGTGGAGGCAATAAAGGTATTGTCTAATTACATGGGTTTTTTAATGTTACACCCAAGCTTACTTCCGGGCGGTGTTCCAAGCAACATTACTAACGGTCAATTGGCGTGGCCCTGGAACCATAAAAAGTGTTTTACTACCAAGGAGATTGCGACGTCATTACTTCACCGTGAGGGCGACGAGGAGGATATGTTCATTTTCCGTTTCTCTGCAGAATTCGCTGGTAAGCTGCTTAAAAACGAAAAGGATGTGCCGATGCTGCAAGTCATCTTCGGGGTGTGGGTGGAGTTCCTGTGCTATGCAGCCCACCACACCACCGAAGTTTCCCACATCGCACAACTTGGCAGGGGCGGTGACTTCCTCACCGTTATCCGCCTCGTCGTAGATCACATCGAGCTATTTCAAAACTATGATGAGAGACGTTCAACTAATGAGGCTAGCCACCCGTAGGACAGGAGAGGTTCACCTCATATCTGTTGTTGTCTTGTTGATTTATTTGCCTCGAATGTAATGCTGACATGCAGTACCTATGCTACCCAGTTTTATTGGTTTAACCATGTTTCTGTGAGCATGGAACAACAGTATGAGCTCCTCTATCACCTCTTCTGTTGATTTACATCCTCGAATGTAATGTAATATCTATGCTTTCCCATTTTATTGGAATAATAACTCTGTTTCTGTGAGCATGGAACAACAATAGGAGCTCCTCTATCATCCTTGTCGATATTCTTTCTTTTTTCCCTCATTATTTATGCAAAACTTGGAAGTGCTCATAGTTGATTACAGTCAGTAGATATGAAACTAGCACAGTGTCTTGTCACAAATGCGAGGATGTCCCCTTCAGTGTGCTGAGATTTGTCCGAGAAATAAAATTTTGGGTTTCATAAGTAACAGTACCATGCTATACAAATAACTAGCCAGGGTTCCCTAGCAGTTGCGTGGGAAACATCATTAATTATCTAAACTATTGGTGTTCTCGGTTTTAGCCCGGTTTTCCATCAATTAACCGGGCAATTCTCTCCTTCTTAATCAATGAAAATGGCAAGTCTTTTGCCTCGTTTCAAAAAAAAAAAACTATTGGTGTTCATAAATACATTTATTCATTGTTTATACATAATCATAGATCAGTATGTTCATGATATTAGATCATTGTGTAGATTTTCATGAAAATCACACAAGACGACACATGTTACTATGTTAGATCATCAAATAGAAGGAATACAATTCCCTCTTTTAAGATGACGTTTCATACTAAAACGATTATTATGGTGATCTACTTAAATGAATTCTGATATGGAACTCCTAGATGTCACTTTTAGATGCTTTGGAACTGTCATTATTTTTGCTATACAGAAAGCGCAACTTATCCGTGTCACTACATCTACCTTGGCTTGAAAACACAATTAGTCCTTGGCCGCTGATCCTATAATCAGCTAGCATTCCAGGTCTCATCGGACTGTCATTAATGGTGGGACTAGGTAGCTACAACAGGGCGCTTTCAGAAATAACGCAGCGTCAGACTCAATTCCAGAAAGTTATTTCCAGCATCCTGCCTCGGATGTGTTCAATAATGATCCAAAAATGCTCCATGCATGCGAAAACATACAAAATATGACTCAATTGCACAATAGATCTGGAATTTAAACTCAATATAATGCTTAATGATCCAACAAAATAGATAAAACATAACAAAAACTAAAAATAACAATTCAGTGATAAAAAAAAAGGAGTACCAAATCAATGGCTTACAAATCTCTTTGTGAAACCTATAGGATTGAAAACAATATACAATTGACAATAAAATGTCGAAATACTAGACCTGGTATGTGGAATAATGGATGTAGGTCACATATATTATTTGGAGCAGTGTGCTAGCGAGGTTTCGAGATATCTTGGCTATGATAGCAATAGTTAATTGTATACAAGGTAAAAAAAAAGTTAATTGTATGCACCATGCAGCAAATTCATCCTAAGGCTCAATTTATATTGGAGAAATGAGGTTAATACGTTTCAACTCAGACGATTAGGTAATTAGACAAATCTTCTTACGTTTCACACCTGCACGGCAAAATCATACCGCCCATGCCATGCATCTCTGATCTAAATGGGGTCAAGGCTATAACGTCTCTCTTACTATAGTTTAAACTCCTCGCTAATCCAACCGCTAGCTGGCAGGGATCCAATGCAAGTAAACAAAACGGGGGTCAAGTCTATATTGTTTACGTATATATTTCCTGGGAGGTCGTTCCCGCCTTGTAAAATTACTTGCTCGGACAGACTTGCAGTTGGATCACTTGCATTGCCGGCCAGTCAAGCGAATACACTCTCAGATTACAACTAAAAAGGCTTGATCTGCTTTCTCCATCGCGCTTGCTGCACCCAGTTTCCTGATCATCCTCGAGTCGAACTGATCCAGTCTAGGGCTCATCGCTTCTCTCGTCTCGCCGGTTGGTCTCCTCGTGTAAGTCACACCAAGCTCGTTATGTGTTCTTCTTCTAGATCCATATACCTAACATCCCTTGTATACATATATGGTAGCTGATGTGTGAAGCACTTGGCTACAGATGTGTGTTTTGTGAGGTGTTCTTATGTTGTTATATTCTTTTCAGTGGACTGGTGCACATCAATGGCAGGAGGAGGAACCGGACTTGCTGTGCGCGTGTGGAAAGAATGGGGGATCCAGATCTTGGTTGTCGCCAGCTTCCTGCTTCAGCTCGTCCTCATGGTGGGCGGTGAGCTCCGGCGGCGCAGCTCCTCTGCCGTGCTGCTGGCCTTCCTCTGGATGTCGTACCTGATGGCTGATAACATTGCGGTATACGCCCTTGGCCACATGTCCATTGAGAGCAGGCTGCGCGATGGCGAGCTTGTGGCGTTCTGGGCAACCTTCTTTCTACTCCACCTGGGTGGCCAGGACACCATCACTGCCCTCTCCCTAGAGGACAACCAACTATGGAGGCGCCACCTGCTGACTCTCCTAGTGCAGGCATCGGGAGCCGGCTATGCCATCTACCGCTACACCCTATCTGGTACCTGGACCTTGGTCTCAGCCACCATAGTGATGTTCATAGTGGGTTTCGCCAAGTATGGTGAGAGGGTGTGGGCTCTCCAAAGAGGCAACAATGAAGCTTTTGATTGGGAACGGAACCATGACAACACTCAAGAACGGGCTAACATGTTGAAGACCAGAGCTAAGATGGATACAGAGGAGGTGATTCAACTATACTCTCATTACATGTTCTATTTTTGCAAGGGCGCATTTTTCAATGTGAACCGGGAAATTCGGTTCAGCACCACACTTAGCCAATATTTCAGAAACGTGAGTCTGCCTTATAAGTGTGACATTGGCATGTATGACCTGGTCGAGGCGGAGCTCTCGCTTTTGTATGACCAGTTTTACACCAAGGCGCAAGTGGTCCACACTTGGCAGGGCTGCTTGATCCGTGCCATCTCACTAATTGGCACGGCGAGCACACTCTTGTTGTTCCTTCTTGACGACGGTAAAGGTGCTTACAGCACAGTTGATGTCTCCATCACTTACCTGTTATTGGTTGGGGCCATCATCCTGGAAACCATGTCAGTGTTTACACTTGCAAGATCGAGATGGACCTGTGAGTACTTGCGTCATCTGGGATGGAACCGAGCTGTTGCTATGGTTATGTGCCTTCGTCGGCTTTTCAGGGTGGGAAGACAAAGAAAATGGTTGCACTCCATTGGGCAACACAATGTGTTTGATTACTGTGCCCGTCACCAAACCATGAAGTGTAGAAACATGATCGTCGAGGCAGCGGTACCTAAGAAGTGGTGGAGAAAGGTGAATTTCTCAGGCAATACGAAGATCACGGTCGAGTTCAAGGAGCTAGTGTTGGCACGGATACTGAGAACAATGACTGATTATTCCGAGACCTGGAGCATCTGGGACGCACAGGGCAGAGCGGTGCTTACTGAATACGGAATCTTGGATGATTTCCGGCTTTATATCGAGGGCGGTGATTTCGCCCGGTACATTCTCAACTGGCATGTTGCAACTGACATTTACTTTTACTTCTGCAATGACCAGCAGCAACAAAGTAGGAGTGTCAACACTGAAGAGGATGATAAACCCCTTGTTGAGGCAATAAAGGTACTATCTAACTACATGGCGTTTTTAATGATACATGTAAGCTTACTTCCCGGTGGAGTTCCACACAATTATAGTGTTGATGATTATTTGGACACCATGTGGGTCCAAAAAAAAGGCCATACTAGCAAGGCTATTGCTAGGTTATTGGTTGAGGATAAGATTGATGACCCTAGGTCCGGTCGCTGCGCATCTCTTGCTCGTGAGCTTCTTGGAAACAAGAGGGATGTGCCGATGCTGCAAGTCATCTTCGGGGTGTGGGTGGAGTTCCTGTGCCATGCAGCCCACCACAGCACCGATACTTCCCACCTCACACAACTTGGCAGGGGCGGTGAGTTCCTCACTGCTATCCGCCTTGTCATAGATCACATCGAGCTATTTCAAAGGTATAAAGACAACAAAAATTGGCGACTACGTACAGCGATAGGAGATGTAATTTATAATTTACGAGCCGGGAATGCAGCTCTGTTTTTGTGAGCATGGAACAACAGTATGAGCTACTCTAGCATAACTCCTGTTGATTTATATATATGCCTGGAATGTAATGTGATATCTTTTTGTTTTAGAAGATGTAATGTAATATCTGTGGCTGTGCTACCCAGTTTTATTGGTTCCTCGTCGATATTTTTTGTTTATTTCCTTTCTGTTTCCTGCAAAACCTGGAGGTGCTTATGTTGGTTACAGTCGCTACCCTCTGTTTGTGTCGTTGATATAAAACTAGCACAGTGTCCACCACAAATGTGAGCGTGTACTCTTTCTTTAGTGCGCTGAGACTGTTTGAGGAATGAAATTTTTGGTTCACAAAATATACCCATATCATACTATTACAAATAACTAACTGGTCAGGTCCCCACTCAGTTGCATGAGTGTTAACCTTTTTGGTACTCACAAATATATTTATTGTACCATCTACAAAAACAATATAGATTGCCAACAATTGCGTTGTTTATACATAATCTTAGATCAGTATGTTCACCATATTAGATCATTGTGTAGATTTTCATGAAAATCACACGAAGATATAAATGGTGGATTGCCTTCAAGTCATTAAAATGGCGCGAGTAGGTAGCTTCGACGTGGTGGATGATGCTCTCAGAAATAGTGCGGCGTCAGACTCGTTTCCAGAAACAAATACTCCCTCCGATTTATATTAATTTACGCATACTTAGTACTCCCTCCATAAAGAAATATAAGAGCGTTTAGATCACTAAAGTAGTGATCTAAACGCTCTTATATTTCTTAAGTGTGCCTCAATTAATTTGGATCGCAGGGAGTAATTGTTGTGATATATATATGTGTTAGTTACATCACATTCAATCGGCTACATCTCATAGACCCTAACCGCACCACGATTAGTTTTGATACGACTGCTATCCTAACTATCTAGATATATGGCACACCTCTTACCGAGCGAGCTTCTAGTTTTAAGTAGAAGAACATGCTATCCTCGGAAAATAAAATAAAAATCAGTACAAAACTAGTATTCTGTTCTACTGCTGATGCTCTGTTGTAGTAAAATCAACCAAATCTGTGCATCATCAGGATACCTCGTGTTTATAGGATATATGCACCTGCGTTCGGTCCTTTGCCTGAGCGAATCGACACAGTTGGTTGATGAAGAGGACCCAACATGGCTGGAGCACATGCCAATCCGGTCAGACCTTCGGCATCGCATCAATCTTTGCTGGATGAGGGCAGCCCCCTGATTACAGCCAAGACAACGTCAGTCAGTCTCCCAGTTGACACAGCACAGAATAGTTCTCCATTCGAGATCAAAGAGTGTGGCTACATTGTTTATGTAACAATTACGGATTAGCTACTGAAAACGCTGCCATTTCATCACGAGTTAACGGAAACAAAAACTGCTAGTACAACTCTTGTTTCTCTAATACCCATGTGTTCGAAGGGAAGATCTCCAACGTTCAGAGAGTGGTCACAGCAGCGGCGGACGAGCTCAAACTTTGGATCTTAGCACGACAGCAGACGGCAGGAGTAGGTATAGCTGTGCCGTAGCAGTGTAGTTGGCGGTTGATATTTTTCACGTTCTGAACTGAACCTTTGGGGATACAAGAGTCTGTTCTTGTTTCCTCAGCGGCTCTCTGTAACTAATTCCCCTCTCCCTTAATGAAAATGACAGGCAACAAATTATTGCCTGTTCTTGAAAAAAATACCTGGTCTGTACAGTTTTTCATGGTCACTTTCCGCAAAGACTGTGCAGAGTCTTTTGATGTTTTCTCTCTCGACAGGAACTGACATGATCGCATCATCCTGGGCATTTCCACTTTTTTGAAAGTTAACTACAATCTTTCTCAAGAAATTTGAGGGTTCGGTTAGAGATGCCCTTAATTGTGTGCACCAACCAATTCGGCCAAAACACTCAAATTACTGGAGAAATGCGGTTAATTAAAACATTTGAATGGATCAGATCGGTTGGCAATTAGGCAACAGATCAGATCATACCGCCCATGCCATGCATCTAATTAAACGTGGTCAAGGCTTATCGTCTTACTATAATTTAAACACCTAATCCAACCGCCCACGTTACAACTAGCTGGCAGGAATCAAAAAGGAGAAAATTAAACTGGCGTCAAGTCGTTTGTTTATTTCCTGGGAAGTCGTTCTTGCCCATTCTTCCTCCGACAGACCTGGAGTTGGATCACTACATTGCCAGTAGACCGAATACACTCTCAAACTGCAACTGAAAAGCTCGATCTGCTACTCCCCATCGCCCTTGCTACACCCCAGCTTTCTGATCATCCTCCAAGTGATCCGGCTCATCGCTGCTCCTCCCACCAGTTGGTCTCCTCGTGTAACGGTGTAAGTCAAACCAAGCTCGCTATGTTTTCTTCTTCTAGATCCATATACCTTATATCGCTTGCATAAATATGATAGCTATGGTCTATGGGTAGTTTCTGAAGTGGCTAGCCTGTTCGCTGCCATGAGCACGTACGGTATGCAGCTACATTATTTGGCAGACCATATGAGTACATGTAGACATGGATATGTTGTTGTGAGGTGTTCTTATGTTCCTGTATACTTTTCAGCGGACCACACATCAATGGCAGGAGGAGGAGGAGGACTTGTGGTGCGTGTGTGGAAAGAATGGGGGATCCAGATCTTGGTTGTCGCCAGCTTCCTGCTTCAGCTCATCCTACTCGTCTTCGGCGGGTTCCGGCGGCGCAGCTCCTCTGCCGTGCTGCTGGCCTTCCTCTGGCTGTCGTACCTGATGGCCGATAACATGGCGGTATATGCCCTTGGGCACATGTCCCTTGAAAGCAGGCCGGGGGATGACGGGCTCGTCGCGTTCTGGGCAACCTTCTTTCTGCTCCACCTCGGTGGCCAGGACACCATCACTGCCTTCTCCCTAGAGGACAACCAGCTATGGAGGCGCCACCTCCTGACTCTCCTAGTGCAGGCATCAGGAGCCGGCTACGCCATCTACCGGTACATCATACCCGGTACCTGGAACTTAGTCTCGGCCACCATAGTGATGTTCATAGTGGGTTTTCTCAAGTACGGGGAGAGGGTGTGGGCTCTCCAAAGAGGCAGCAATGGCAATTTTGCTATGTTGAAAGTTTACAGCAAAACTTCTGAAGAACGGGCTTACATCTTGAAGACCAGAGCTAAGATGGATAGAGAGGAGGAGATCCTATTCGACGCTCATTACATGTTCCATTTTTGTATGGGTGCATTTATCAACGTCAGCCTGGAAAGGTGGTCCACCGACGCTGTTCTCAGTTATTTAGACCCCGTTCTGCCTCTGCCTTATAAATTCAACATGGACATGTATGACTTGGTCGAGGCGGAGCTCTCCCTTCTGTACGACCTGTTTTACACTAAGGCGCAAGTGGTTCACAGTTGGCCGGGCTACCTGATCCGTGCCATCTCACTGCTTGGCACGGTGAGCGCATTCTTGTTGTTCCGTCTCGATGACGGTAAAGGTGCTCACAGCAGAGTAGATGTCTCCATCAGTTACATGCTATTGGTTGGGGCCATCGTTCTGGAAACCACATCAGTGTTTGCAATTGTAGGATCAACATGGACGTGCGGCTACTTGCACTGTCAGGGATGGAACAAAACTAATGCTATGGTTTTGTGCATTCGGCGACTTATCCAAGTGGGAAGCCAAAGAAAATGGTTGCACTCCATCGGGCAACATAATGTGTTGGATTACTGCACCCGTAACCAAACCAATTGGATGAACAGGATTGTAGAGGCAACTGCACTCAAAAAGTGGCGGAGAAAGGTGAAGTTCTCAGCCAATACAAAGATCACCATGAAGTTCAAGGAACTAGTGTTGGGACAGGTACGGAGAACAATGACTCGTTATTCTGAGACATGGAGTATCCTGGATGCACCGGGAAAATGTGTGCTAACGGAATACAGGCTCTTGGATGATATGGGCTTTTCTATCAAGGACAGGGATTTCGCCCATTGCATTCTCATCTGGCAAGTAGCAACTGACATTTACCTTTGCTGTTGTGATGACAACCAGCATCAAAGTAGGTGCCTCAACGCTGAAGAGGACGATAAAGTTCTTGTAGATGCAATAAAGGTATTATCTAAGTACATGGGTTTTCTAATGATACACCCAAGCTTACTGCCCGGCGGAGTTCCAAGCGATTCTACCATCAATAATTTGGAGAATCTGTGGAAGGACAGCAAATGTTCTACTAGCAGTGAGTTTGCTAGGACATTACTTGCCGATGAGAATGAGGATCCTAGGTTGAAGCCCTACTCGCCTCTAGCTGCTAAGCTGCTTGGAAACAAAAGGAAGCCCATGCTGCAAGTCATCTTCGGGGTGTGGGTGGAGTTCCTGTGCTATGCAGCCTACCATGGCACCGGTGTTTCCCACTGTATACAGCTTGGCAGGGGCGGTGAGTTCCTCTCCGTTATCCGCCTCGTCATACATCACATCCAGCTATTTCATCACAAGTATAGTGAGAGGCTTCCAAGCGACCGCTGACACCCTATAGGAGAGGTTCATCTCATGTATCCCCTCTTGATTTATATGCCTCGAATGTAATTTAGTTTCTTTGCTACCCATTTTTATTGGTTTAACTAACTCTGTTTTTATGGGCATGGGACACAAAATGAGCTACTCTATCATATCTGCTGTTAATTTCTATGCCTCGAATGCAATGTAATACCCATTTCTATTGGAATAATAACTCTGTTTTTGTGAGCATGGAACAACAATAAGAGCTCCTCTATCATCCTTGTTGATGCTTTTTATTGGATTTCTTTCTCTTTTGTTTTCTGGAAAACTTAAAAGTGCTCCCATTGATAGGCTGTTTGTGCTGTTGACCTCCGATTGAAAATAAGTAGCGCAGCTTTGGAATAAGGTTAGTTCAACCTTAGTTCAAAGCCGCGCCACTTATTTTGGATCGGAGGGAGTACAAAACTAGTAGTGGCCGTCACAAATGTGAGGGTGTACTCTTTCTTTAGGATGCTAAGGTTGTCCAAGAAACAAAATTCCGGGTTTCGTAACTACTCACATGATGCTATTACAAATAACTAGCCAGGTGCCTGCGTAGTTGCATGAGAAACATCATTAATTATGTTAACCATTTTTTGGTACTCATAAATATATTTGTTGTACTACCTACAGAAATAATATAGATTCATAATAATTGCGTTGCTTATACATAATCTTAGATCAATATGTTCATTATATTAGATTATTGTGTACATTTTCATGGAAATCACATCAAGATGTGACACTGGTTACTAGTACGATAGTAGTACATGGAATGGAAGGAAGGAACGAATACAGTTCCACTTTTTGAGATAAAATCATTTTATTGGTAATTACTTAATGGATTCGTTTTTTGGTGATACTTAAATGAATTCTGATATGGTATTTGGCAAGAAACATTTTATATGCCTTTGGAACTTTGGATGGTGCTCTCAGAAATAATGCGGCGTCAGACTCGGTTCCAGAAACAAATAATTGTTGTGATATCTGTTAGGAATAAGCAACTTGTATTCCCATGAGGCCATAGGCCGATATATATACATGTACAGGTGTGGAACATATGCAGGAAACCCCTTATACAACGGGATAAATACAAAGGGGTACATGACCTATATTATAACTCTAACACCCCCCCTCAAACTCATGGTGGAGGAACAACACTGAGTTTGGAGAGATAAAAGCCATGTTGTGCTCTAGTCTGGGCCTTCGTCAGGAAATCCGCCAACTGTAACTCGGAAGGCACCTACTGAAGAGCAATAACCTGATCCTGCACAGCAGCGCGCACATAGAAAGCATCAACACCAATATGCTTGGTGAGCTCATGCTTCACAGGATCGCGCGCAATGCTAATAGCACCTGTACTGTCAGATAAGAGCAGAGTCGGTGTAGTGACAGAAACACCAAAATCCTGAAGTAACCACCGTAACCAAGTCACCTCTGCCGTCAAAAGAGCCATGGCTCGCAACTCAGCCTCAGCACTCGAATGGGAAACTGCAATCTGTTTCTTCGTCTTCCAGGCAATGAGAGAACCACCAAGAAAAACACAGTAAGCAGAAAGTGAACGGCGATCAGAAGGATCACTAGCCCACGTAGCATCCGCATAGGCCTGAAGCTGTAAAGAACTGGAGCTAGGAAAGAATAGACGGTGAGAGATCGTGCCCCGAAGAAATCGGAGAACACGAAGGAGATGACTATAGTGAACCGATGTGGGAGCAGAGACAAACTGACTCAGAATATGAACCGGATAAGAGATGTCCGGACGAGTGACAGCTAGATAGACAAGACTGCCAACAAGATGACGATAACGCGTCGGGTCAGGGAGAGGATCACCATCAGTAGCACGGAGGTGAACATTGAGCTCCATAGGAGTCTCAACAATGCGCTCGTCAGTAAGAGCAGCACGAGCAAGAAGATCCTGGATATACTTTTCCTGGGATATAAAAAAGCCATCAGAGGTAGAAGAGACTTCAATCCCAAGAAAGTAGCGAAGAGGTCCAAGACCAGACATAAGAAACTGCTCACTAAGACGGGCCTTTACAAAGGCAATATACTCGGGGTCATCCCCAGTGATGACCATATCATCAACATAGAGAAGAAGAAGAGTCCGGCCACGAGGAGAAAGGTGAATAAACAATGTTGGATCATGAGCACTTGCTGAAAAACCAGCAGAAGTGACCACAGAGGCAAAACACTCAAACCAGGCGCGAGGGGCTTGCTTAAGGCCATAGAGAGAGCGACGAAGACGACACACCATGCCATCAGGAACAGAATACCCAGGTGGTGGCTGCATGTACACCTCCTCACGCAGCTCACCATTAAGAAAGGCATTCTTAACATCAAGCTGAGATATAGACCAGTGGCGTGCAGAGGCAACGGCAAGAAGTGTGCGAATAGTGGTCATATGGGCCACAGGAGCAAAAGTTTCGTCATAATCACGACCATGCTCCTGCTGAAAACCACGAGCCACGAGACAAGCTTTGTGATGCTCAAGAGAACCATCAGAGCGAGTCTTAACCTTGTAGACCCACTTACAAGTGATGGGACGGACTCCGGGAGGAAGAGAAACAAGATCCCAGGTACCAGTGCGTTCAAGAGCAGCAATCTCCTCTGCCATCGCAAACTGCCATTTAGGATGAACAACAGCCTGACGGTAAGAAGTCGGCTCAAGAACAGTAGCACCAGCGGTGGGAAATCCAAAGCGATCAATAGGCGGACGAGGACGAGAACACAAGCCATAAGTAGGCTGAGAGGAAGAGGACGACTCATCCAAGGAAGCATCCACAGGTCGTGAACGACGAGTGTAATGCTGAGGAAAAGATGGAACAAGAGAAGGAGGAATCGCCAAGGTAGAATCGGGGGGGTGGCGACGAAGAAGTCACCGGAGATGAAGGTGTAGAATCCGGTGACATGCTAGGTGAGGAGACCGGTGAAGATGATGGCTGCAAATCGACGAGGGGTGGAGAAGCAGAGGGAGTGGAACGAATAGGCACAGGCGCGACGGGGGTGATAGGTGAGTCAGGAAAAGTGAGGAAAGAGATATCCTCCACGGAAAAAATCGATGAAGATGGGCGTGGGTAGAAAGGACGAGACTCATCAAAAGTCACATCTCGAGATATACGCATCCGACGACCGATAGGATCCCAACAACGATAGCCCTTATGTTCATCACTGTAGCCTAAGAAGACACACTCAACAGACTGAGCGATCAGTTTGGTGCGTTCGCGAGGGGCAAGAAGAACATAGCAAACACAACCAAACAAGCGAAGTATCAAATAATCGGGAGAACGATCAAAAAGACGCTCAAAAGGAACACCACCCTGCAAAGCAGCGGACGGCTGAAGGTTGATGAGATAGGCGGAAGTGGAGATAGCCTCAGCCCAAAAATGAGGCGGAAGAGAGGCGGCGATCATCATCGCACGAGCCGTCTCAAGAAGGTGACGATGCTTGCGCTCAGACACGCCATTCTGAGCATGAGCACCAGGACAAGAGAACTGGGCAAGAGTACCCTGCTCAGCAAGGACACCACGCAACATCTTAGAGATATACTCGCCAGCGGAGTCAGCACGAAAAACACGAATGGGTGAAGAGAACTGAGTATGAACCATGGCAGCAAAACGCTTGTAAATAGACAACACCTCACTACGAGAAGTCATGAAATAAAGCCATGTGTAACGAGAAAAATCATCGATGAAAATAATATAGTATTTATGACCACTTTTCGAAGCGAAAGGAGCCGGACCCATACATCAGAATGGACTAAATCAAAAGGACGCTTAGACACTGACTCACTATGTGAATATGGTAACTGAATCTGCTTGCCAAGACGACAACCCTGACACTCTAAAGAGACATCTCCTGAGACAGACCCCAGAAGACCTCGACGAACTAAAGACGATAACCGAGAACCACACAGATGACCAAGTCGATGATGCCACTGCTTGAAGGAACCAGTAACAGAGGCGACAGCAGCGGAGGGACTGGCGATGGTGGTGGCAGCAGAAGGAACATGAAGCCAGTCCAACTCCCAAAGACCCTGAGAATCACGGCGGCGAGGGCCAGCCCCAACCAGAGTGTGCGTGCGACGATCCTGGACAGAACAAGAGTCAACATCAAGGATGACACGACAACCAGAATCAGTAAGTTGACCGGCAGAAAACAGATTCATGGTAAGTCGAGGAACATGAGCAACATCAGGAACAGAATAAGAAGGAGTGGAAAGATGGCCTCTACTAGCAACAGAAAGTGGAGTACCATCAGCAGTGAAGACATGAACAGGAGAATCCAGCGATCGAAGAGAGGACAAAGCGGAAGAATGAGAAGACATATGGAAAGAAGCTCCAGAGTCCAGAACCCATGGGATGTACCTGACTGTGTAGAGGGCGGGTGCTCAGTGCGGGAAGCATCAGTCACAGAACCAGCAGTACCCGTCGAGGAAGAACCTGAGGCCGCGAGCAGACGCTTAAGTCTCAGAATATCCTGCTCAGTCAAAGCAATGGCTGAAGCTATCGAGGGAGATGACGAAGTCCCTGAGGAGGATGATCGCGCCTTGCGCAGGTGTTTCCGCTTTGTGTAGCACTGGGACTCAATATGACCATCAGTGTTGCAGTAGTCACAATGTGAACGGGGGCGACCTGAGCCTCCAGAAGGAGTGGGCAAGAGCGGCGGAGCACTCGAGCGAGAATGGGGCGGTGCAGCAGGTGGAGTGGAAGAAGCCCGAGTAGCGAGCACAGAGGGAACCTCCAGCAAACCAGCACCACGTAAGCGAGTCTCCTCGGCACGAATCTCTGAAAGCGCCTCCATGAGAGAAATGCGGCCACGAGCAAACAACTGAGCACGCCGGGGCTCAAACTCCTTACGAAGCCGAGACAGGAACTCGTAGACGCGATGAAACTCCAAGTTGGCCTGGACAGCCTGGCAGCAGGGGCAAGTACGACAACCAGCACTGCGGAGAGAATCAAGCTGGCGCCAGATAGCAGAACTCTGTGCATAAAAGTCATCAACAGTAGAGTCACCCTGCTGAAGTTCATGCTCCTGACGAACCACAGAAAGGTATAAGGCATCACCAGAGGGCTCATAGCGCTGACGAAGACAGGTCCACATCTGAAAGACAGTAGGAAGACCCAGAAACTCAGAAGCAAACTGAGGCAGAACACTAGCAGTGAGAACAGCTGCAGCACGAGCATCATCATCAAGCCACTGGGTGTAAACAGACAAAGCACCATGATACGTCTGAAGAGCCTCCTCATAAGCCAAAACCCTCTCATCATAAGCACGATCAGCAGTCTCATCAGCAAGCTTAACCGCATCCTTGGCGGCCTGAGTAGCATCCGTAGGAAGAACCAGTGGAGTCGGCGGAGTAGGGGCCACCGGAGGGACCGGACGTGGCGGACAGCAGACCTCGCCAGAAAGAACACCCCAGAGACGAATGCCGCGCATGTGAATGCGCATGAAGCCAGCGAACTCGGTGTAGTTGGTACCATCGAAGATCACCGGACAGCGAGGGACAGCAACATAGCCCGATGCAGCAGACTTTTTTTTGGCAAAGATCCGAAAGCAGCAGAAGCCGGACGAGGACGGCGGCTGGGAGCGGGATCCGGCACGGGCGGCAGGGGATCTCGATCGGGGCCGGCTGGGAGCGGCGTCGATCAGGGCCGGCTGAGCGCAGGAGATGGATCTTGGACGGGAGCAGGCCGGCTAGGAGCTGCGCCGATCGGGACCGGCTAGAGCGTGACGAGATCGATCGGGGCCGGCTGGGCGCAGGAGATCGATCGGGGGCCTCCTTGCTTCGACCGAGGAGAAGAGGAGAAGACTGGACACGATCGGGAGGAGAGGCGCCTGGCGGGAGGGGACGCAGCAGCGGCGCCGAGGCGAAGAGAGAACGCGGCGGCGGCGGGAGTGGATCGAAGCACGAGTTGCGCGTGCGAAAAAAGAGACCTAAAGCTCTAATACCATGTTAGGAATAAGCAACTTGTATTCCCATGAGGCCATAGGCCGATATATATACATGTACAGGTGTGGAACATATGCAGGAAACCCCTTATACAATGGGATAAATACAAAGGGGTACATGACCTATATTATAACTCTAACAATATCTTGGTTACATCACATTCGATCAGCATCGGCTACATCTCATAGACCCTAACCGCGCCGCCATTAGTTTCAGCATTACTGCTATCCTAACTATCTAGATACATGGCGCACCCCTTCCCGAGCAAGCTTTTTTAGGTTTACTACAAGTATAAACCCTGTGAACATGCGATCCTCGAAAAAAAAAACAGTACAAAACTATTCTGTTCTGCTGCTGCTCTTCTGTTGTAGTAAAATCAACCAAATCTGTGCATCATCAGGATACCTCGTGTTCGTATTATACGCACCGGTGTTTGGTCCTTTAATTGCCAAGCAAATCGACACCGTTGATGAGGAGGTCCCACCATTGCTGGAGCACATGCCAATTCGGTCAAACCTTTGGCTTCGCATCAATCTTTGGTGGAAGAAGGCAGCCCCTGATTACAGCCAAGGCAATGTCAGTCAGTCTCCCAGTTCGAGACAGCACAAAATAGTTCTCCATTTGAGATCAAAGGGTGCGGCTACATTGTTCATGCAACAACCATGGATTAGTTACTGAAAACGCTGCCATTTCATCACGAGTTAACGGAAACAAAACTGCTACAACTCTTGTCTCCCCGATACCGATTTCCCTTTTGCTTCCAAGCAACAGGACTGCATACGATACATTGTTCAGAAAAAAGATTCAGTCGTCACGTACCGTTAGTTTCTCATTTGCAGAAGCAAGCTGAATCTGCAACGTTCTGATTGTCTCCCTTTGCAACAGGCCTCCTTCCTACACGATTATATATATAATATAACACCCATTTCTCAGTTGCTTGACGGCTTGTAGATCTAGAAGAGGGAAACACGACAGGAAAGATACCTCGAGAGCAGCAACTCTCCTCATGGCATTCTCTAGCTCAGCCCCACATCTTCTTGCAACTTCTTTCTGCTTAGCTATGTCAGCCGTCAAAGACTGCACCTGAGCTAATTGAGAGTCACGATCTTGCCTGACTGCTTCAAGTTCAATCTTAAGAAAATTCACCTCCTTCGCAAATTCGTTCTGTTTCGAGACTGCCTATTATTAAAGGATTTGATTGACGTCAAGACACAAGTAATGAAAAGAACTTGCCTTGAAACCATTCAGGCTACTGCCCTCTGCCTTTCCAGAGTCCAAGTTCCGCTCATCTCTCTCAACCTTCTCTATAGGAGCTTCCACGTGCTGCAAAAACAGAACGTCATAAAAGAAGCTCAGTCAGTTAGTTACACTGATACCTGACATAGTGGGGGTCGTTTCCTCAAGCTGTTGATATGTGTGGCAATAAGCTGTAGCTAACTGTAGAAAAATGGACAAAAAATATCACAGCCAAACAGAATGCTGGTTGGCACAGTTAGCAGCTTACACTTTGACTATCAAATGCCAAAAAATGACGAACAAGTTGCTCCTAGATAGTCCACTTGGATGGCATTTGTTGAAAGTCCACAATCCTGATTTGGTTAAGGATACTACAAAATTGTGGCCATTTGCCCAAACGCCGAACACTCTGGTCATAAAGATAACACTGACAATATTTCAGGAGAGACGGGAGCTCAAAGCCGTTTCCCCTTGGAACTAAACCAAGAACATGTTGCAACTGGCAGTGCCCTTGCGTCTGTTTGTATGGCATGTGTGAGGGCACTGACATCTGGGCTTGAGTGGGAAAATGGCTTTTACCCTCCTTCTCTCACGTAAAGTCGAAATAGTACTGTCTTGGTGGCACAAGTCGGGATTATGCATGCTTCTCAAGATGTCAGAAGTGGAGTGCCCCTCCCTCCCTATATAAGCACCTGATTTATATGGTTTTCCAAGGGCACTTTCTTCCGTGAAGATTGTGCAGAATCTTTCGATGCTTTTTCTCTCAACAGGAACTGATATGATAGTATCCTGGGCATATCTACTTGACTACTTTATTAAAGTTAACTACATGCATTTTAGCAACAGAATACTAAAAGCAGCAAATGTATTTCAAGTAGCCCACCATTGTCTCGAGTCTATCCTTGTTTAGCGCCTGAGGTGATGCACTCGATCCTTCCTTTGCCAACTGTGTCTCTACATCAGATACCAATTCCGTTAGTGTGAGAAATAAACACTGAATATGAAGTTGAAAGGTTTTGCTCTGCTACCATTCTCCACATACTGCACATACTGCATCTTCGTTGATTCAAGCAAACTCCTGAATTCCATGATTTCAGCCGTGTCTGCACCTTCCTTCTCAAGAAGCCAGATGCAAGCTTGAAGCTTTTTAATGTTTTCTAACAGCTTATCCTTTTTCATCTAAAGAGTGAATAACCACAATTACAATAGATCGGAATTGACAAATTTAAGGATGAGATTCAAAATATCACTGTTCTAAATAACAGCCATCCACAGGGCTGCTTGTCCTATAAAGCTAAAAGGTGGGGTGCAGTAACTAAGAGATTTAAATATACAACTATGTTGGCAATTCAATCAGATTCACTAATACCGCAAGCAAATGGCATAGGTTGGATGTCTTTCAACCAGTTAAGTAAGTGAAACAAATCATTTACATAATACTACCAGCCAAGCACTAGTTAAACCAGAATCAAGCTATTCCATACCTCCCTCAGTTCCTTTTCAGATTCTGCCCGTATCTGTCTTTTCATCTTTTTGCGACGAGCACTTCTGGATGGACCCTCCTGATGAAGAACACGACATAAACAGGTAAACAACTGTGGCAACTGTACAAAGTAACATTGAACTTCATCTCAATACTTGAATTTTGGTTGCATTTTTAATAGAACATGCCGAGATAGTGTGGTTTTGTTTGATAAAGTACTGAATGTAATGGCTGTGGAGCTGTTCATATACAACGTCTGGATGGAAGAAAAGTCGCATGAAGAAGGATCAACCCCCCTAAACAGGCTTAAAAAGGAAAACCCGAAACAGTGAGTCGATACCTTAAATTTGTCCATGTTGCAAGAATATATAGCAGTAAACGTGAAAGGGCAATAATGCAAAAATCGAAATAAATGAATAAAGGGACACATTAACTCTGCTAAACTTATGATAGTGTACACCAATTTTGTTAAATGCTTTCACTTGGGTATTTGTTCTACAAACATGCAATATGTTTCTCAGTAAACATCATTGTCAGTCTTCCTAAGCTCCTAGTAAGTAAGTTGGTCTGTAGTGGTCTAGTGGAAATATTGTTTAAGAAAGTGTTTTAATCTCAACTGTCGACGTTCCCAAAATGATTGCTAATGGGATTATAACCACGTGGCCTCAGCAAGAGATTTTGATGTCAACTGTCAACAGTATCAAAATGATTGGTAATGGGGTTCTAACCACGTAGCATAGATAGTTCTCACCACTCCAAAAAATGAAGTGAAGAGCAGCGCCGCAGATGAATTTTCAGTAACACACAGAATTCGTCTATTTGGTAAATTTAATTATTGCCCCTATTTTCACTTCAGCTTGACATCACGGCAATTTCAAAATATGCACCCACATACAGCAGGAGATCTTTATCACCTTGTTATCAGTCTGGGTCTTTGCATCCCTCTTCCCACTACCCAACTTCTGATCATCCCCCGGGATTGCAGGATCAGGTCTCTCCTCCGCTGCAGCTGATGAAGTTTCTGGCTGCTGCAAAATGCAATAAAGCCATGAAAGAAAGTAGGTAAAATTATTAGTTTCCAGCAGCGGTGAGAAGCGAGAACACCTATGCGCGTGCACTACACATTGCTATGGCACCACTTACAACAAAGCACCTCTTAGCACTAGCAAACTAAAATCAAGTTGATAAAGGATGTGCATGCACCAATTTCAGTCTAACTCATGGTTATAATCTCCAATCCCTTGGCGCTAGCAAACTAAATCAAATTGGTGATACCAGTATGCCTAATAATATATTACCAAAAACAGTAGCAAGAGCCTGTCGTTTAGGTTGGTGAACCACTGAAACATCACAAATAGATCCCTAAGGCAAATCTTTCAAGAGCTCTAAAACTTCCAAAATTGAAGTAAAGCAGCACCTCGCAGTTGCAGTTGCTGTGGCTTGGCCGACTCTCCACGGACGACCCATCGACTGACAACAACATTGACACCGCCCTCCCCCCTTCCTCCTTACCTTCCACGGCAGCCACGGCCGCATCCGCCTCGCCTCGGTGTGGCCACTTGGCGTGCCGCTGCTCCGCTAGGAGCAGAGTGATCGGCGGTGACCTTGCTCGAGGCCTAACTTTGGACTTCGGTGGCGGCAGGGCCTGCAACCGGTTTCGACTGCTCGGTGGCGGATTTGGTTCCTGGCGCCTGCTGGCAGAACACAGAAACACATGCTGGTGGAGGTTCCCGGCCAGCCGCGGCGGCTCCAGGGGGCGGTGCACATGGGATTCAACGGCGGCGTCTGCACCCCACAGCTTGAGCTGGAGCAAGGGAAGAGAAAGGGGTGAGCAGGGCAACGTGGGGAAGCAGAGGCGGCGTCAGAGGGGAGCAGGAAGAATTGCATACCTCCCTCGGTTCCGTTTTAGATTCTGCCCGTACCTGTCTTTTCATCTTTTTGCGACGAGCACTTCTGGATGGACCCACCTGATGAGTAACACGACATAGACAATTAGACAGGTAAAACAACTGTGACAACTGTATAAAGTAACATTGAATTTCATCTCAATACTTGAATTCTGGTTGCATTTTTTAATAGAACATGCCAAGATAGTGTGGTTTTGTTTGATAAAGTACTGAATGTAATGGATGCAGAACTATTCGTATACAATGTCTGGATGGAAGAAAAGTAGCATTAGAAAGATCAACCCCCCTAAACAGGCCTCAAAAGGGAAATCCAAAACAGTGAATCAATACCTTCAATTTGTCCATGTTGCAAGAATACATGGCAGTAAACGTGAAAGGGCAACAGCGCAAAAATAAAAAAGAATCAAAATAATGGGACACATTAACTATGATAAACCTATATGATACTGTACACCGATTTTGTTAAATGCTTTCACTTGGGTATTTGTTCTACAAACATGCACTATGTTTCTCAGTAAACATCATTTTTGGTCTTCCTAACTCCCAGTAAATAATTGATCCGTAGTTGTATAGTGGAAATTTATTTAAGAAAATGTTTTAATCTCAACCGTTAATGGTCCCAAAATGATTGGTAGTGGGATTATAACCACGTAGCCTCAGCAAAAGATTTTGATGTCAACTGTTAACAGTACATAAAAATGATTGGTAATGGGGTTCTAACCACCTAGCATAGATAGTTCCTACCACTCCAAAAATGAAGTAAAGAGCAGCGCCGCAGATGGATTTTCAGCAACACACAGAGTTCATCTATTTGATAAATTTATTTTCATTTCAGACTGACATCACGGCAATTTCAAAATATGCACCGACACACAGCAGGAGATCTTTATCACCTTCTGATCAGTGTGGGCCTTTGCAACCATCTTCTGACTAGACAACTTCTGCTCATCCCCCGGGATTGCAGGATCAGGTCTCTGCTCCACTGCAGCTGATGAAGTCTCTGGCTGCTGCAAAATGCAATGAAGCCATGAAAGAAAGTAAGTAAATTATTAGTTTCCAGCAGCAGTGAGAAGTGAGACCTATGCGCGTGCACTACACTTGCTATGGTGCCACTTACAACAAAGCACACTAAAATCAAATACACCATCTCGGTCTAAAATCAAGTTGATGAGTGATGCTCATGCGCCAATTTCGGTCTAACTGAGTATGAATAGATAATCTCCAATCCCCTTGGTGCTAGCAAACGAAGTCAAATTGGTGATAGCAATATGCCTAAATGAAATAACTACCAAAAATATTAGCAAGAGCATATCGTTTAGGTTGGTGAGCCAGTGAAACATCACAAAATAGATCCCCAAAGCAAATCTCCCAAGAGCTCTGAAAATTCTAAAATTTGAAGTAAGACAGCACCTTGCAGTGGCTTTCGCTCGGCCGATTCTCCACGGAAGACCCGTATGCTGACGACAACGTTGACACATCCTTCTCCCCTTCATCCCAACGGCGGCGTCTGCGCCCCGCAGCTTGAGCTGGAGCAAGGGAAGAGAAACGGGTGAGCGGGCGGCGGGGAGAAGCAGAGGCGGCGTCAGAGAGGAGCAGGAGGAGGAGAGCGTACGCTCGCGGGCGGCGGGAGGCGCGCCATGGCTGCGGCGATTCGCGGGAGAACGACGGCGAGGCGAGGACGACGACGGCACGGAAGACGACATTCTTTTTTTGAGACAAACGGAAGACGACATGGGTAGCCCATAACAAGGCCCTCGTCAGGCCCGCGATAGCAGAGATACCGGGCCGGGCTCCTCTGCCAGCCTTCTTCTCTCCGTCCATGGGCCTGGCTGCATCGCCCATGTGTCTCCCCGACCCATGGGCTCTCGACATGGCTGTTTTTCTTCTCCTAACGAGCCGAACCATTTTTTTTATCTATTCTATATCTATATCTATCTATATCTATATCTATACTCTATACCTACTATTAAAGGGAGGTGATATTCTTGGTTTCGTCCTGCTTCAATTAATTCCACGTACGCTATTTGGTTTCGTTATTGCCACCCGTTTTGGCCCAACGGAGAAAGCCCACCTAACGACACACTGAGGCCCAGGTCCGGAGAGCTGGCACAAAATAAAATTGCCGATGACAAGGTTCGATCTCATAACTTGGGAAACGGCCACATACTGTTTGTCCAACTGACCCAGCTAGAGGTATGAGAGGATTTTTTTTCTCCCGTTGCAACGCACGGGCCTTTTTGCTAGTAGCCCTAAAAAAACTGAACAATTTTTTTATTCTCAAAAAAAACTGAACCATTTTTTAGTAAGAAAAATGCTGAACCGTTTTTAGCTCCTCTGAGGAAAGGTTGTAGTTCCTTCCCCACAAGAAAAGGAAAGGTTGTAGTTGTAAGAAAAGCTGAAGTGTCTCTATGACCCTGGTGTTTACACTAGCTCTTAACTAGTACTCCCTCCGTCCCGAAATACTTGTCCTAAAAATGGATAAAATGGATGTATCTATAACTAAAATAAATCTAGACACAACCATTTTTAGAACAAGTATTTCCGGACGAAAGGAGTACTTCCTCCGTCCCATAATATAAGAGCGTTTTTGACACTATATTAGAGTAAAAAATGCTGGGACGGAGGGAGTAGTGAGTTACCGATATCCCGATAGCGTAACATATTGTATTAAACCATTTTCACATGTACTGGCTGATATGACATTTCATTGATATCAACCTATATGTACGTAGCACAAGCGTTTTTTTTTTCTTAAAAATAAAATGGAAAATTATACATTAAAATATTTATAGAAATATGGTAGTAATGCATAATGTCGATTATGATACATGTATAATGTAACTTGCCTGTGAATTTAGAGACTGTTATTTATGTACAATCAAACGGACAATAACCATATGCCTGAGTATTTTTCGTATTGTAGATTTTATTTGTGTATAAAAATGCATTTTATGAACCAATGTAACTAAAAATGGTTATTTATCTTTGTCGACAAAACACATACAAATCAATATCATACATCCGTTGTGGCAAAGCCAAACCGCTTGCTAGCAGAGCTCAGTGATGTGATAGGTGCTCAATATATTCCCTTTTCTCGTAAAAAAATGTGTACATGTCACAGAAGATTCACATACTATATCTTGCATTTTTAATAATTCAATGAGATAAACAATACACCATGGCTGAGTGAGAGTGACCGGCAGGGCCCACCAGTTTTGGAATATTGGCCAGATGGAGGGCCCACGAGAGCGATGGCCACCATCGTCCATAGGGCAAGCTGTTGCACGTATGAATTTTCAAGTTTTAATCTTTCGGAATAATAGCAGGTAGGCAACTAAAAAATGGAATAATACGTAGCAGGTAGGCAGGCAGCTGGCCGGCACCTGCGTGCATGGTGGACAGCACGATGGGCGTCAAATAATTGCACCCCTCGCTCCATACCTTGCATGCCTATATTATTCTTGAATATATACTGAATAAGTAATATCATTTCCAAGGTGAAAACATCTAAATTTAGAGCATTTTGAGCTAATAATGAAGAGATATTTATAGAAAAAATAAATTACCACAGAGAGGGAAAGAGACCACAAAAATCTTCACCTTTTTTATTTGTTATTTAAAAAAAATGAGTTTTCATCTTATTCTTTCATTTGTGTCTGCTTCTCGGCAACTCAGTCGGAGGTACTCACAACAAGAAATTGAAAAGAAGAAGCTTTGTGACGGACAAGAATAGGACTTTAAGATTAGAAACTTTAAGAAATAACAAAAGAAAATCAGGTAATTCAAATATAGTTTTTGGGAACATGTTTTATGTTCATGTCATTGTGTCTGTGTCAATGGAACTTCCCGCAATTGTGAGAGCCAGATTTATCTCTTCTTCTTATCAATTCAAAAAGAATTACTCCGAGATCTCCTTAGTACACAAGTCTTCATTAGGGGACCAAGAGTTCAGGTCTCAGATTTAACATTGATGCTCGTATTTTCTTGCATTTATTCCAGGCCTTCCGGCGATGTGCATTAAGTGGGAGGAGACGTTTTCATCGTCTACGAAGGCGTTTGTGGCGGCTTTGTAATCTCAAGATGACGTGCTGGCTCAGTCTCTCGAAGATGCTCACAGAGATAGAAGGATTCATAGAGGTGAGTGCATGCTCATGTATGCGAGCAACTTCGATTGTACCGTGTTAAATAAAACTAGGACTATCATGCTCTCTTGGGTGCAACTTTGGATTACCGGGAAAAAACCCGAACTAAAAGGACATGGCAATATCAAAATCACGGAGACTATACATAGTGGGAGACATGGCGGGACCGGAACGAGCAACACTTTCCTTTTAATAAAGCATCACAAAGAAAATATCCACTTGCCAGCAAGAAAAAATATCCATTTTTCAAGAGGCCACCAAGAGCAATCGGGCAACCACCTTCACCTTGGTTAATTAATTAACAACGCCCCGCTGACAGCTACTTAAGCCCTAATTAACAATCACCACCAAAAACCAAATCAAAGCTTCCCATACACCCTGAATATACATATGGTGCGTGTAGCTATTAGGGTTCGAATTTGCATCTTCTTCTTTTTTAGCTTAGCGAGCGGAGTGGCGCCTCCCACTTTTCCGCCTATAAATACCACCCCTGGGCGAAGCCTTGTGGAGAGAAATCTACCACCGCTCTCCCTCTCCCGGCCTGCACTCACAAGCAGCGGCGAAGCCTTCTCTGCCTTCTTCCTCCTCTCTCTTTCTGCCATGAAGCCCCCTCACTTCACTGGGGAAGCGGCAGCCAGCGCCTCATGGGCTCACGAGGTCAAGCAGGCCCTCCGTGACAAGCTCCGGTGGACACCCGCCGCGGGCACCACGGGCACCGGCGGCCACGGCGCCGCGAGGCCGCCGACGGCCTCCTCGGCTGTGACCGCCGAGCCGGCGGTGCAGCCGGCCCACGGCGCCGACTGCCGGGGCTTGGCCGCCGCCGAGGACCCCATCAGGAGGGTCATGTTCTTGGCCCCCTGGGGCCACACATAAACGAGAAAAGCAAGTGCACGCACGGCCATGTCCTGTCTTGGCCGGATCTGCAATTGCACCTCAACAAAAATATGGACTAGTACGTATATATATGTGGCCGTATGGACCATCAACTGATGAACATGAACTCATCAAGGACCAATTAAAAACTGGGACTAGATCGGGAGAAGAAGATGTGGTGCTTGAGGTATTTGTTCATGTTTCTCTTGGAGAGATGCATGCATGCATGGGGAGATCTCGCCTGACGGGTTTGGTGCATATATATGGCCTATGGGTGTTGCTGCCTGGCCGGTTGAAGCTGCAGCTTTGTTGTAGCCATGAACCTGTTTTTTTTTTGTTTCTCTCCAGAAAATCTGTACCAAGAGCCTGTGAAAAGCTATGTGTGTATGAGAGACTATGAGCTAGCAAAAAGTTCTTCCTCCTTCCCATGCCATGTTTATCCGGTTGTTCCTTGCCTTGTTGGTTTCTCCTGTGCATCCAAAATAACCGTGGTGTTAATTCCTGCAATACGCAGAGGAAGAACCAGCCATGGTGCTTAATTCTAGTATGTGGTGGTGCTAATTTAAGTTGCTGGTGTGACTATGGATTGATCTCCCTTTAATTCTTGTCCTTTTGATCTGGAAAAGGTTGTTGGGAACCAGCCTGGATCCTAGTCATGGAAGATACATGTTGATGATCCATGGACGAGGGAGTTCATCATGCTTTCCTGCTGCAAGGTCCAGATCACAAAGAGAGGGTACTCTTTGTCATATGTTTGTTTGTTTGTTTGGTTGTTGTGTGAGAGCATGAGCATCTTTTCCATGTCTCCTGATCTGGAGAAGGTTGTTGGAGACCAGCCTTAAACTGTGAAACATGCTCATCAAAGACTACTGATCTGAGAAGTTCATGGCCTCTCTCTCTCTCTCATCATGCTATTTTAGAGGCAATAATTCACAAGTAAACAAAAGAGAAGGAAAAAAAAAAGGAAGGAGACTTTGAATTCGATTCCTCTGTCCTGTAAACTAGTGGACTGAGAATCCTATTCCAGACAAGAAACAGAAAAAAAAGGCTCCCACTTGCAAGGACAGGCCAAACCTGGGTGGGCCAATCACCTTGCTCCCTTTCCACAACACCTTATCTTATCTTCAGATATGATATCCACGGAGAAATTGGCACTAACATTAGCAAAAATAATAATAGAGAAATAGATAGAGTAGAAATAGATAGCTTGAGGCGACATCCCCCAGAACTGTTTCTGGACTTGTAGGAGTCATGCTTTCCAGATGTCTCCTCCTCCCTCAAAAGGTTGAACCAGCTCAGAGATCCTAGGTTGAGCACATATTTGTTACCCTCCTTCGACCCCTTCGTCGAAGGAGGGTAACCAGAGGAAGAAAATCGACTGTAGTTCACTTTCAATACTATGGGTTTTCACACACAAATAAATAACTTTGGTTTTATGGGTTTTGAGATGGTACTAGCTAGTCAAACTTTTTATTACAGAATAAAAGTTGAGTACATGTCAGTCTCTTGATCATACAGTTGTCCACCAACTGCGCACTGAACTGAAAAAGAGCGCAAAACATCAAATGGCGGCCCAGCTACACTTATCTTTATTTCTTGACTGAAAACGATAGTTCAACTTCTACCCCCTAGCTAGTTCCAAGAGACCAAAACTTCGGGTGCCTTCTCTATCACCTATTCCTTATTTTTTTTCATTTTTTCATGGCACTGTCGCCTATTCAGTCCCAAGTTAAGCTGAAATGATATGCTAGAAAACTTCTGAATAATGTTGCAACTTCTAAAAACAGCGGTGATGCGCCACCACTCCTCCAGATTATAACTCATCCTAGGAACCAGAGAACTATCCAGCTGTGTAGCCTGCAAACTGTCAAGCCACACCTTCCTAGAGCAAACACATTGCATCAAAATGCAAAAATCGTCAGACCCATCGCAGTCGGAATGCCAGACTCTGCAAGTTCAAGTCAGTTACTCCCAAGCCACCAAGACACCTTAGCCTGCAGACTTTGCGCCAAGCCACCGAACATTTCCCACCATGAATATCGTCAGACCCTGCAGCCCTTATCCACACGCTCAAGAGCCCACTTTGCAGCCCCAGCCACCAAAGCTTTTTTCCATCAAAAAAAGGATTTGTTTCAATTGCGTATCATAAGGACATATTTAGTCGGTGTCCAAGAACTCAAGATCAAGAGGATGATCATTATCCAGGGGGTCAGTCCAAGAACTCAAGATCAAGAGGATGATCATTTTAGTAGCCGAAAACAAACAGGAACAGCCATGCAAAAATGCACTCGAGATCATCGTCAGACTACAATCATTTAATTCAACCAATACAAGGTCCGCACCACGCGCTGTTACCTGCTACCCCCATCTAACCTATGTTATAATGCAGGTATGCTACACTAGGCCCGAGTATGCGACTCTACACGCAACCAGCACGAAATCGCGGTAGCCGACTGCAACATCAGCGGAGAGCGTGGTTCTCCTACAAACTGCAACAAAAGACATATTTGACATATTAACATCTATAAGGATAGATCAGAACCGTATACAAGAGCATTTTAATTGATACTACTACAGAACTGCTGATCGAGTGAGTCTAAGGGGACCGACTGAGGCAAGACAGGCAGAACCTTTGCGAGGACCATCGGTTAAGTCCCAAAGTTCGTACATAAACTGCAGTTCCCCGTGTATTTTCACGGCTAGCATAAGTAAGCAACAAAATAAGGTTGCAGTTTCACTTGTCAGGCTCGAAATCTCAAACCAATGGGGAAATGGGAGAAATGACCAGTGTGTGTTGTCAGAACATCTAACTCCAGCGCAGGACACACAGTTATGTTTGGCCATAACTCATAAGCAGGTGGTTTTTTTTAATCCGCAAACTGAGCTTGGCCAATTATGAAATCAGTGCCTCAGCAAAAGATAAAGAAATATTTAATTCAAGTACACTTCAACCTAGGCGAACGATGGAAAGAAATTTAACCTAGGAAACAATGGTAAGAACAAAGTACCTGCTCCGATCGAACATTGTATTCGAAACACACATCTTCATTACTCTTCATCCTCAGAGTCATCTGAAGTTTGGTCGCTTTCATAGTCTGGGTTTGCTCTGAAAATGTAGACCTGCATCATTTACATAACTAATGAGGTTGCACGATATGCACTTGGCAGTGAGATAAAACAGCCTCCTGACGATTAGGCCTTAAAAGAATCCCTTCCATTATCTAAAAAGATATGACTGTGGACAATTAAAGGCCTATGAATGAAATAATTCCTAGAGGCCCTTTTAGATCTGGTTGGAATGAAGGTTTATACTGTAGGGATGCTGAGCAATAACATCATTTCCTGCAAACTCTGTGTAGAATTAATTGGCAGTTTTCCAAACAGGCCCAATTTCCCATATATGAACAAGTAGACACGGCTCACTAGTTTCAAACTTCCAATTATGGATATCACCTTACAAAGTTATATATGCACTGGTACTGAATGTGGAGTTCCTAAAAGTAAAAGTAGGGCGTTTTTATCCATGGGAATGGAGGAGATGCTGAATCTGACCTTGAACTTTGCCCTCTCTGTCATGTGGAAAACCAAGCAATCGCCAACGGCAAGGTCATGGTGGGCGGCAAATCCTCTCCACCCCTTGTGGAAATAGTAGTGTCTGCCCTGTCTGTGGGCATTGTACATCATGTGGAACTCGTCATCCGCCTCGTCCACCAAGACGACTCCCTCATCGTGCGCCGGGAGATACTCACTGAAGTGCTTGGGGATTTTCTGTCATGATGCATATATATAACCCACCAAATCAAAATCCAATCCGATCCAAGAACCACATTGCCTCACACCCAGTGCGAGTTTTCTTGCTACAATACTGTACCATCTCGGCTGCCTTGCTGGCGCAGTTGTGGGTCATGGGCTTGACGAAGGCGGGCCAGCGGATGCGGTGGATCCGGCGCTGGAGCTCCTCGGCCTTGGCGATGGCGCCGGCCCTCTCCTCGTCGGTCGGTCCTTTCCAAACAGCGTATGCCTCGTACACTCCACGGTAGCCGCGCTGCTCTGCGCCCTCGACGTATTTGGGCTGTTCCGGGAGGCCGGCGACGCGGCCGGACCGCCGGAGCTCGCCGGGCTCCGGGGCCTTGCGCTTCTGCGGCACCGAGGCAGCGGACCAGTCATCATATAAGTTGGGGAGAAAAGGAAATGGGAGACCGGAGGCAAGGAAGAAGAAGGGAGAGGATCTGACGGACCGGCCTGGGCTTGGGGTTGGGCTTGGGCCTGGCGGCGGCCTCGCGGACGGCGGCGGAGAGGTGGTGCAGGCGCAGCTCGTCCAGCTTCCGGCGGTTCTCCTCAATCTGCCGCCGGCGCTGCTCCTCGTACGAGTTCGCTTCCGCCATTGCCTTCTTCTTCTTCTTCTTGGGTGTTTTCCAGCCGCCCTATTTGTCTGCTCTTGCTCTGTTTGGGAGGAGAACTGGACTGAGGAGGGAGAGAATGGGGGAAAAGTGACGTGGCCCTAGACTCGGGGCCTAGACTCGTCTCTTCTTGTTGACCGTGCGACCACACCTTTGCTTTTTTCTCCTCCAAATTACTACTCCCTCCTTCTCAAAAGGGTCTGTCTAGGACACATAGCTATGTCACATCTAAGCTGTTGTCCATTCAGTTTGTGGTTTATTTTTGTTCTAGTTTCTTTTTTCTTGTTGCTGCATTATATATTTGTGGGAGCTTAGATGTGACATCATTAAAAAACATCTAGATGTGAATTAGTCAAACTGTTCTCAAAATATAAGGCATCGATTGACTTTTCTGGTCTTCGTCACACAATTTTGACTATGATTTTCATGTATTATATGTCTATAAAATTAATATATAGACATATGAAATAAAATTATTTTAAAAGGCAAATACGATAATGCCATTTAGGCATGTTTAGTCCACGACGATACTTGTTGCACGACCGTTGGACGATACTTTATCCTGTGGATGTGTTCCACTTCGTCATACACATGCGCGGTTGGATCGACTGGATCATGTAACAATTTGCTGCATAGTGACGTGTGTGTAGCAGCACTCCATAAAAAATGATGGAGTACCCGCCTTTTCAATGAAGCCTTCTTTTAACGGGTTGTGCATCATCCAATCTGCGCAATGGATGTGTTTTTTGAAGACGTCCATGTTGGCTGGACTGTGGGCACGCACGGGCCACATTTCTGCAATCTTTTGCGGGGGCAACTAGTACAGGATCTGGGTTGTAGGTGCGATCATACGATCTGCCACTGTGGGCCTTTGGATGTGTAATGAGTGGCTCAGATAGGCTCAGGTGGGATTTGCAGAACTTTCGTGGTACATTTTGCATTTACATCCTTGAACAAGACACACTTTTGCGAAAACCTCCTCCGGATAGAGCCATATGTCCCGTCCTCCAACCCTAGGATCAGGAGATTCTCTCCCCGCCGCCGCCGATGGCCAGGAGGATGCGGCGACGCACTGCTGCCCACCTGTTCCTTGAAGGATCACCGGCGTCGCGCTCCTCAAAGCAACTGCAATGGACGACGAAAATCAATGGCCACTCCAGCTCCCATGTGTCAATCACCGGCCGTTGCTGCTTCCTCCTAGTTCATCAGAAGGACCACATCGCCGACAGTCCCATGCGGCAAGATCCTCCAGCAACGCTTGTCTTCGTGCACAGGCGCGTGGTCGCGCAACAGGTTCTGTAGGTACTTGTAATTTGAGTATGATTTTTCTAATTTGTTCAATGAAAAATGTATCACGAAATTCATGAGTCTGTTCTTGAATTATTTTCAGTTGGCGGCCTTGACTGTACCAGCAGGAACGAAATATAATGCCTTCTATTTCTCTAACCCAGTGGCAGAGTGGCAGTGTAGCTTGATAGCTTCTGGAGTATGCCTGGAGCTATATGGATATATACTGCACTTGTTGTTGTTCATCAGAGTTAGTCTGACCTGCTGAACCGATGTGATTAAAAAGCAGCCTAATGAGAAGAGCCTTTGTTCAGCTGACGGCACAACAATCTCCGGCGCTGCGGTTGCATCCACAGGTTGCTGTTCTATGATATTTTGCTGAATAATTTGTCCAATTGTATGGTTATGGCTGTACCTATTTTTCGCAAGCTGTTGTATGGATGTACTTTGGTTAGAATGGAACGAACAGACCTTTAATCATGTCAATTGAAGAGGGGTGCCTGTGGACTCATCCAAGGCTGCATCAATTGTTGATTCATGGAGCTGAGCAGGACGATGTTACCACTGAAGCTTCAGGTGACCGTTGGCCTCTTCCTTGCTGTTAATTAGTTTTCTAGTAATTTGTTGTTGATCGTTTCTCTCTCCCTGAATTTATGTTGTACCTATACACTGTTGTTCTCCAGCAATGAAAATGCGGCATTGACTTTTGTCTAAAGAAGTATCCAGTTGTTTTGTACGGCCGAGTTGTATGAGATCACGCCTCTAATTACGTTGACTGGTTCATGTTGTACCAGCCATTTAAGTGTTGTCCATTAAAAGAAATCAAGTAATGAATCTAAAGTGAACTATTTCTTCCAGCCAACTGTTAGCACTAAAAGTTGTACCAGCCAGTCAAGACATTAACTCAACAGGAAATAGGATAATTACATTGAGAGCATATCCACTAGGGATACAATGGCAAACATACTTAGTCCAATGATCCAGTATCTCAACTCATTACTTAGTACATTACAAGTTACTTAGTACAGTACATGTTAGCTAACATTAAGATCCAGTATCTCAACTCATTACTTAGTACATTACAAGTTACTTAGTACATTGCAACTCATTTTTTCTTCGAACAAATACGACTGTCATGTAACACGACTTCCTTGCATGTGTTGCAATTGCGTGGCACTCGTACATTAACCCCTAACTTGATCTTCTTTGCCCCTGACTTCTTTTCATTGTCTCTATGGCCCTTAATTCTGGAGCATGTACCCCTCGCGTTGATGTTAGTCGGCGTTAGGATATCAACTTGGGCGGGGATCATGCTACCAACGAATGATTCTTGCTCTTCTTGTGCAGTCTGAGGTACATCAGGGGCGGATTGCAAGATAGCTGATTTGAGATTGCACAAACCCGTATTGAGTAAGTCAAGTCCTCCGCTCGACTTTTTAGCACACCTGATGATATGTTCTAATTTGTCCCGTGCTGCAGAGATCTTTCTTCTTGTATCCATGTCAACACAGTCAACATGATTATCTTCAAGTGGATTTCCTTCATCATCGTACACAACATCCCTACAGAAAAATATAACAATGTAAGAAGCCTTAAATCTTCCAGAAAAAATCTATAACTTTGGAAGAAGAAATTACCTTTTGCACATTTTTTCCCATCTTTTGAGTACATAGAAGGTTGGAAGCTCATTTATCTTCGCACCCCTCAAGACACGTATGATATGCCGGCACACAATGCCCTTAGACTCGAATAGCTTGCAAGAACATTTAGCAATCATGGTTGTTGTTTCCAAACGTACCTCTCTTACCTTGTTTTTCCTATGACTTTGATCACTAATCAACATGATCTTGAGTTCCCCCACAGTTGTGGTTTCCTGGACATCACAATGCTCTCTAGCAGCAAGTACTTCTGACTGAAACAAGGCAAAGACCTCATGAGTGAATATCATGCTGCCTTGTCTTTCCACTTCCCAACATGTCAGCAAGCTAGGTGTCGTATGAATGCTTGTGTGGTCAGCAATCAGCTCCTCTTGTCTCTGACATTTCAAGGCTGTGTCGAACCTAAGCCAAAACTCAATAAAAGCGAGCTTGCGCCGGATAAAATTCTTGAAAAATGAGTTTTCACTCTCTGACCTAGAGGTGGTTCTAAGAATACCAGCAAGGGGGGTGTCCATGAAATACGCCGGCACCCATGACCCACGGATCGAGTAACATTTTCCAAACCATGTATTGTCTTGTAAGCCAAAATCTGATATTAAAGACTTCCAACTTTCTTCAAATTCTGCAGGTGTCTCAGAATTCCATACACAAGAATCCATTCTCTTGTAGAATAATTCATCGCTTCTCAATTCAGGAGCAACCTTCTCAGGAACCTTCCGCATAATATGCCACATACACAACCGGTGCATGGTATTAGGTAGAAGTGCCTCGATAGCTTTCCTCATGCTACCACACTCATCTGTTATTATAACGCCAGGCGCAACCCCACCCATGCATTTGAGAAAAGGGACAATTGCATTTTTACCCCTAGTTGGTTCCTACCCACGGGTTTTGACCTTACTTTTCGAGCTTGCTCAGTTTTGCCCTTACTTTTTCCATCGTGGTCCCTCGAATGCCCTTTGACCGTTTGACCAAAACTTTGAAAATTCATAACTAATTCATATGAACCCAGAAAAATGAAAATAAGATATCAAAATGTTCAGATAAACATTACCTTTATGTGCATATCATTTGCATTCAGGACAAAGGCACCCTTTAAACTACCTGAGGTAATTAATGTTATTAACATTATTAAAAATAAAAAGGTATAAACAATATTTTTTTTCATGAATAAAAGTTCCATGCAAATGTAGGTGATGTTTCGTAAACATCCAGATATCTTATTTGCATTTTTCTGAGTTCGTATCATCTTGTTAAGAATGTTCTAACGACTTTGACCATTATTTGGAAACTTCATAACAAGTTGATACGAACTCAGAAAAATGCAAATAAGTTATCTGGATGTTCAGAAAACATCACCTACATTTGCATGTAATTTTTATTCATGAAAAAAATATTGTTTATACTTTTTTATTTTTAATAATGTTAATAACATTAATTACATCGGGTAGTTTAAAGGGTGCTTTTGTCCTGAATGCAAATGATATGCACATAAAGGTAATATTTATCTGAACATTTTGATATCTTATTTGCATTTTTCTGAGTTCATATGAATTAGTTATCAATTTTGAAAGTTTTGGTCAAACGGTCAAAGGGCATTCGAGGGACCTCGACGGAAAAAGTAAGGGCAAAACTGAGCAAGCTCGAAAAGTAAGGGCAAAACCCGTGGGTAGGAACCAACTAGGGGTAAAAATGCAATTGTCCCTTGAGAAAAACTTCAAACAACCAGACGTAGTCCTTGGCCGTCTCATTGAGTAAGAAACCAGCACCTAGAAACACACTCTGCATATGATGGTTGATACCAGTGAAAGGCGCGAAAATATAGTCGTATTGGTTCGTGCTGTATGTGGAATCAAAGGACAACACATCATGGAAATGACTGTAATTTTTCCTGCTGGTTGGATCTGCCCAAAACAAACGCAATAGTGTACCAGTTTCATCGACTTCGTAGTCAAAGAAAAATCCAGGGTTGAGTTCCTTCAGTCTCCCAAATTGGTCCACTAGCATTTGAGCATCACAATTCTTGATTTTATTTTTGAACATAGAATAGTGATTCTGTAAGTCTTTCTTGGTGCACCCAACATCTTGAAACCTCCCTGCACGAACATGAAGTAGCCTATATGCTTGGGCTGGGCCGATGCTAGCTTTGTGGCAATCAAAGAGTACTGACTTCACCTTGTCACTTACTTTCCTATTTGATCTTATCAAGTGTTGCTTGCTAGGAGACACTAGTTCGTGATTGTGATGTTCAGTCATTGAAGCTATCTTGTATTTTCCGCAATTGTCCCGATTGACATAAATGTGAGCTTCACATCCACACCTAGTGACTCTGACCCTGCGTCTTTTATTTGAAGAATTTTTATCCAAGCAATTAACAGTACAAGTACCTTTTGAGGATCGGTATCCCTCCCTTGAGCATAAGAAACGCTTCCACTGAATTACATTGTTCACCAACCTTTGCGCCCTAAGGCGGACACCAAATCCCACATGATGTGCATACTTCTTGTAAAATGCCTCCACAGCAGCAATATCATCAAATTTCATGCCTATGGTTGGTTTAAGTGTCTCATCACACACTGGTTTATACAATGAACCCTGCAAAATGAAAAGCAACTATTTTTATTAGAAAAATAACCTTTTTTATTAAACGCAACCTTCACAGTTTGGAAAGATCGGGTCTGGAGTATAGGCATAAGTTTTGTGTATTAAACATGCCTAACAATTCTATAAATTTGCATTTCATGGTTGTCTGGTATTACATAACATTTTATTCAGTTTGAGAGAAGATATTTATGAGATATTATGTACTCATATCAGAGGCAAACACCCAGAAATTCAGGTCACCATTATTATAAAATCTGCATTATACTTACATCTAGAGAAAAGCATTGTCTCTTCTTGGGTGTAGAGAATTCATCAAAATAAAGCATACTGGAATTAATCTCTGAAACAGAGTGAGCATCACTTAATTCTGTCATTGGGACACTATTGACTGATTCTGCAAAATCAAAAGAACAAGCTGAGGCACAAGTATTGTAGGAAGTACTAGATAGATTAGCACTTTTTCATGCCAACAATTCACCTGAGATGGCTGCTAGTACACTACATGGATTGGTCGGGCATGCCAGGACTGGTGGGGGCGAGGTCGCACTTGTTTCTTCCATTTATTAGAACAATGTTGTACTCAGTTTTACTACTAGCAGCAACAACAAAATGTTGCCTTCACTTCTCTGCTATCCCTATCAAATAAAAAATGCAAAATGTGGCACAAATCCAGTCAGGAACTGGATCCATATTAGAGAAGTGCAGCTCATATCAGATAAGTCTACTAAACTAAAATGAGTGATTAACATATCAAAGCAGGACTGTACTAACCGTGACTTCCTTGGAATATTGAACAGGAGATGTTGCGCCGCCACCGCCCTCGCAAGGTACTCTTTGACACTAGTAGGGGTCAGACCAGTAAATGATGTTGGGAGGGGATTTCATGGTTAGGGTTAGCGGACAGGGAAGAGCTGGCTAGAGAAGGGCTGCCGCAATCGACACAAGGGGGTTTCGGCGCCCAGAATTAGAGACGGGAGGGGATTTCATGGACCCTAGTGAGGATGGGGAAGAGTTGGATGGGGAACAGAGCAAGTCGTCGCCGACGGGATGGAGGATGACGAAGAGTTGGCTGAAGGGGGGATTTCATCAAAGTGGACTATGTGCAGGGTGTAAATGAGAAATGGACCACCACCGTGGCTGAAAAAGTACCTGCCTGTATCTGAGCCACTCATTGCAAATCCAAAGGCCTGTAGTGACGGATCGTAGATCGCACCTGTAGTTCGGATCCCATACTAGTCCACCCCAATGTTTTGCCCGACCATGCATATGTGTGTCCGGCAGCTTGATGTGTTGGCCTCGCGCGTTCGAAAGGCACCCGTTAGGACTTTCTGCCCATCCGGGCATGAGGAGCTAATAGGGCGTTCATAAGCCACAACTTTACATGAACTATCATAATCTTTTCAATGAAAGACAACTCTTTTGGCCGATTCTCACAGAATCTTGAGAATCAGACCTTCCCATAGATTTTGGACAACGCTAACGCCCACACGTGTGTTGGGAGCGAAACTCACCCACATGCCCTATAACACACAGACTGCGCCATGTCACCGCATGCATGCATGTGAGAATCTTTTTGTATTTTTAGTTTTTAAAATATTTTATCTCTTAAATGAAAAATCTGATTGAAGTTCCATTTCCACCATTGAATCTCTCGCGGCGAGATCTTCGGAACTAGATCTCATATCAATATATGTCGACGAAATTTTTTTGGCTTAAAAGTTGCCACCTCTATTTCACATGAATTGCCATGGTGTTTACACTGAAGTTGCCATGATATGTTTCAGCTATTTTTTTCTATATTTAAAATTAAATTTTGACATATTACAAAACAGAAAATTAAGAAACGAGACTTGCCATGAACCATAAACTAAAATTGACATGATACATGCACTTAAAATTGCCATAGTTCATACAAAAAATAATTTTCATGGTCAAAGTACTGGAATTGCCATCATCAAAATACTAAAATTGCCATGCTCTATAAACTAAAATTGCCACATGGCAACTTTAGTTTAAGCACTATGGCAGCTACAGTGCAAACATCATGGCAACTTTTGGGCAAAAAAAATTCGTCTAAACATATCAACATAGGGTCTAGTTTTGAAGATTTCGTCGAGACGGATTTAATGGTGAAAACGGATTTTTAATTTGATTTTTAATTAGGAGATAAAACATTTTTAAGCCGAAAACCAGAAAGATTCCTGCTGACGTCATCTGTTCACATGTGGCAAAATAAGTGGTAATGGAGGCGTGTGGGCGATGTGCAAGATGCCACACGTGTGGGCGTTAGTTTTTTCCTAAATTTTTCCAGAATCTTGAACTAGCTAGGATTGTCGAAAAAATGTGGGTTCAAGATTCTTGGACAATCCGGGGAGGTCCAATTTCTCAAGATTCTGAGAGAACGGGCCAAAAAAATTGGGCCTAAAGTAAGAGTGTCAAACTCGATAAGAAGTAGAAAGAATTGGTTGATGATAACTAGTAAAAAATCACTTTAAAATTGCAAAAGATTATTGATGGTTTGTTTGTTCACAAGACAAATTGCAAAAACATAAATAGTAACAAAAATACAATGGTGCAACAATTGTTAAATCATTAATTATGCTAAGGACAAGCCCGTGATTGTACTTATAGGGATCAAATCGCTCTTGTGAACAGATGGGAGTTTTACCAAATTACTTTCAACAAGTTTCATTCACTTACCGTTCATTGCTTTGATAGTTTACGATGGAACCTAATATAATATGATGTTCTTACTTGAACAAACAACATATTTATGATTATAGTCTCTATACAAAAATTCAAAAAAAATAGGAGAATAATTAAGATAACATTTAACCATAACAATAAACTTTGGGATTCCAATAGCCCCTCGTGCAACAGTTCATAAACTTAGGGTTTGGTAATCTCTGTCACTCCAACAATCCAACATGAACAAAATAATCATACAATTCTCTCCTCTAGGCTCATGAAGGTAAGTGATATGTAGTCGACGTTCACACATCTCACCACTGGAGAAATACATTACAACGTAATATCAAAACATTGAACTAGATTCATTTTCACAAGATTAATAGCGACGAGGTTTATCCCATGTCCTTAAGAACGTAACGACCTACTCACAACACATCATATAGATCATGATCAGCGGAGAACAATCTGAACATATGAATCTTTCACAAATAAAACTTCTAAGCATCAACTACAAAGAGTAATCAACACTAGACATTGATCGGAAAGCTAGGGTTGAGGGAGTTGATGGAGATGACAGTGCTCATGAAGACGTTGATGGAGATGATGATTGGTGTGTTGGTGATGACAATGTCTTAGAATTCCGCTCCCAGAGGGATGGATCTCCGATGGAATCGATCCGCTAGAGGGCAAAAATGCTCCGCCTCGGTTCCACCTCGATATGGCGGCAGAAAAATCCCATAAAACCCCTAGTGTTTTTAGGTTGGGAGAAAAATATAGACCAAAGGGCGTCGAGAGATGGTGTACAAGGTGCCCGCACACCCCCTCCGTGCACCCATCTTCGGGATCCTAGATTCTTTCTTCTGAAAATAATTTCATGATTTTTTCTGGTATTTTTTAGCTCCAGAAAATTGGTTTCTTCTGTGATACATTTTGCCCTTGTTTTCCTATTTTCGGTAATTTCCTTGTAATTTTGCACTCTATGTGTTTCATGCAAATTAAAGGAAAAAGTCATTAGATCTGAGTGGAAAATATTGATAATAAATAGTGATGCAAAATTGACATATCAGCTCCCACAAACTTAGGTCCCACTTGTCCCTAGGCGAAATCTAAGCTTGGTAAATATGCCCACGGGTTTATGAAGTGAGGAGTCGATAATAAAGAATATGGAAATGACAACATGATTATTTGCTTTCATGATCACACATTCTAAATAGCAATCCTTTCTCACAAAACTTCTTATGAGGAGGTCATGATACCCTTTACATGCAAAAGTTAACAAATGAAAGCTTCTTGATTATAACAAACAATGTCCTCGGTTATTAAACAATTGCATTCCTCTTATTCTTCCATAAGGGTCTATGTCAAAGTTGTTTGATCAACAAATATCACATGCTCAACTATATTTTAGTCTTTGCATAATTAGCTAGCACTCATGAGCAAATTTGTAGACAAATATGTTTTAACTAGACACACAAGAAGGTTTGAAGTTTAGCAAGTGCTTATAGCTTCTCAACTTATTTATCGTAAGGATAATGTCAACATTAATGAATAAACATAATTATGCACATCAATAGTTTATATGTTCATGGATCTTTCTCCACCATGCTATGTCCATGCACTAGTAGAAAACAGGGCTTTGGTCACAGCATAATATACACATTAGTCCCGGTTGTATCCAGAACCGGGACCAATGGGGGCACTGGTCCCGGTTCGTGAGGCCAGGGGCCTGCCGGGCCTCGTGGGAGCATTGGTCTCGGTTCGTCTGGCCCCTTTGGTCCCGGTTGGTGGGACGAACCGGGACCAATGGGCCTCGTCCTGGCCCACCACCATTGGTCCCGGTTGGTGGCTTGAACCGGGACCATAGGCTGCCCTTTAGTCCTAGTTCATGCCACGAACCGGGACCAATGAGGTGCCTATATATACCCCTCGCCCGCGAGCAGAGCACTCCAGTGCTCTGTTTTTCTCTGGCCGGCGAGGGGAGGGCTTTGTGGTGCTCTAGCTCACCTCCTATGCACATGAGGTGTTCGATGAAATGCCCGAGCCACAGTAGTTAAGCTTTCTCCTCTCGAAGCTCGACCTCAAAGCTCCATTTTCCTCGAGATTTGTCTAGGTTTAGCGGAATGCACGCAGATGAACCGGCAATGGATGTACGGTGACAGACACACCTCCGAGTACATTAAGGGCGTGCATGATTTTCTCGAAGTGGCTGAGGCAAACAAGCAGAATGGTTTTATGTGTTGTCCATGCCCTACATGTGGGAATACGAAGTCTTACTATGACCGGAAAATCCTTCACACCCACCTGCTTTACAAGGGTTTCATGCCACACTATAATGTTTGGACGAGGCACGGAGAAATAGGGGTTATGATGGAAGACGGCGAAGAAGAAGAGGACGATGACAACTATGTGCCCCCTGAATACGGTGATGCTACAACGGGGGAAGCTGCTGAAGATCAAGAGGAACCAGACGATGTGCCCAATGATGCTGCAACGGGGGAAGCTGCTGAAGATCAAGAGGAGACAGTGCCCATTGTCGATGCAAGGACACAATACGAAAGTCAAAAGGAGAAGCTGAAGTTCGATCGCATGTTAGAGGATCACAAAAAAGGGTTGTACCCCAATTGGAAGATGGCAACACAAAGCTCGGTACCGTACTGGAATTGCTGCAGTGGAAGGCAGAGAATGCTGTGCCTGACAAAGGATTTGAGAAGCTATTGAAAATATTGAAGAAGAAGCTTCCAAAGGATAACGAATTGCCCGACAGTACATACGCAGCAAAGAAGGCCGTATGCCCTCTAGGATTAGAGGTGCAGAAGATACATGCATGCCCTAATGACTGCATCCTCTACCGCGGTGCGTACAAGGATCTGAACGCATGCCCGGTATGCGGTGCATTGCGGTATAAGATCAGACGAGATGACCCTGGTGATGTTGACGGCGAGCCCCCAAGGAAGAGGGTTCCTGCGAAGGTGATGTGGTATGCTCCTATAATACCACGGTTGAAACGTCTGTTCAGAAACGAAGAGCATGCCAAGTTGATGCGATGGCACAGTGAGGACCGTAAGAAAGACGGGAAGTTGAGAGCACCCGCTGACGGGTCGCAGTGGAGAAAAATCGAGAGAAAGTACGGGGCTGAGTTTGCAGCTGACCCAAGGAACGTATGGTTTGGTTTTAGCGCGGATGGCATTAATCCTTTCGGGGAGCAGAGCAGCAATCACAACACCTGGCCCGTGACTCTATGTATGTATAACCTTCCTCCTTGGATGTGCATGAAGCAGAAGTTCATTATGATGCCAGTTCTCATCCAAGGCCCTAAGCAACCCGGCAACGACATTGATGTGTACCTAAGTCCATTAGTTGAAGAACTTTTACAGCTGTGGAATGGAAACGGTGTACGTACGTGGGATGAGCACAAACAGGAGGAATTTAACCTGCACACGTTGTTGTTTGTAACCATCAACGATTGGCCCGCTCTCAGTAACCTTTCAGGACAGACAAACAAGGGATACCACGCATGCACGCACTGTTTAGATGACACTGAAAGTATATACCTGGACAAATGCAGGAAGAATGTGTACCTGGGCCATCGTCGATTTCTTCCGACCAACCATCAATGTCGAAAGAAAGGCAAGCATTTCAAAGGCGAGGCAGATCACTGGAAGAAGCCCGCCATGCGTATCTGTGATCACGTACTTTCTATGGTCAATGATTTACACTTAATCTTTGGAAAGGGTCCCGGCGGACTAGCTGTTCCGAATGACGCTGAGGGACACGCACCCATGTGGAAGAAGAAATCTATATTTTGGGACCTACCCTACTGGAAAGACCTAGAGGTCCGCTCTTCAATCGACGTGATGCACGTGACGAAGAACCTTTGCGTGAACCTGCTAGGCTTCTTGGGCATGTATGGGAAGACAAAAGATACACCTGAGGCACGGGAGGACCTGCAACGTTTGCACGAAAAAGACGGCATGCCTCCGAAGCAGTATGAAGGTCCTGCCAGCTACGCTCTTATGAAAGAAGAGAAAGAAATCTTCTTTGAATGCCTGCTCAGTATGAAGGTCCCGACTGGCTTCTCGTCGAATATAAAGGGAATAATAAATATGCTAGAGAAAAAGTTCCAGAACCTAAAGTCTCATGACTGCCACGTGATTATGATGCAACTGCTTCCGGTTGCATTGAGGGGGCTTCTACCGGAAAACGTCCGATTAGCCATTGTGAAGTTATGTGCATTCCTCAATGCAATCTCTCAGAAGGTGATCGATCCAGAAATCATACCAAGGCTAAGGAGTGATGTGGCGCAATGTCTTGTCAGTTTTGAGCTGGTGTTCCCACCATCCTTCTTCAATATCATGACGCACGTCCTAGTTCATCTAGTCGACGAGATTGTCATTCTGGGCCCCGTATTTCTACACAATATGTTCCCCTTTGAGAGGTTCATGGGAGTCCTAAAGAAATATGTCCGTAACCGCGCTAGGCCAGAAGGAAGCATCTCCATGGGCCATCAAACAGAGGATGTCATTGGGTTTTGTGTTGACTTCATTCCTGGCCTTAAGAAGACAAGTCTCCCTAAATCGCGGTATGAGGGGAGACTGACTGGAAAAGGCACGCTTGGAGGGTACCCAATAATATGCAGGGACGGATATTCTTGGTCTCAAGCACACTACACAGTTCTACAGAACTCTACCTTGGTGACCCCGTATGTCGATGAACACAAGAACAGTCTGCGCTCCAAACACCCGGAGCAGTGCGACGACTGGATTACATGTGAACACATTAGGACTTTCAGCAGTTGGTTGGAAACACGTCTTAGAGGTGACAACACTGTTTGTGATGAGCTGTACTCGTTGTCCAGGGGACCATCTTCGACTGTAATGACTTACAAAGGATACGAGATAAATGGGAATACATTTTACACGATCGACCAAGATCAAAAGAGCACCAACCAAAACAGCGGTGTCCGCTTTGATGCAGCAACCGAGAGGGAAAAGGACACATATTATGGTTACATAGTGGACATATGGGAACTTGACTACGGAGTAGATTTTAAGGTCCCTTTGTTTAAGAGCAAATGGGTCAATCTGTCAGGAGGCGGGGTACAGGTAGACCTACAGTATGGAATGACAACAGTGGATCTGAACAATCTTGGGTACACTGACGAACCGTTCGTCCTAGCCAATGATGTGGCACAGGTTATCTATGTGAAGGACATGTCTACCAGATCGAGAAAAAGAAAAGATAAGGAAGCGAATACATCATACGATGAGCCAAAGCGCCACATAGTTCTTTCAGGAAAAAGGGACATCGTGGGAGTGGAGGGCAAGACAGACATGTCTGAAGATTATGAAAAGTTTCATGAAATTCCTCCCTTCAAAGTCAAGGCTGACCCAAGCATCCTGATAAACGATGAAGATTATCCATGGTTACGGCGCAATAAGCAAAGGACACAAGCGAAGAAAAAGTGAAGACTTTCTCTCCACAACTATTATGATGATACCATGCCAACTTCCAACCTTTTCGTAGTTCATTTGAAATGCCGGTTGTAACAGACGAGTTTCCGTATGAAACCCTGATATCTCAAAACAGATTGTCCGTTTTGTACACGAAGTGCATCCAGTTTTTGCCGTAACCCTCTCAACTTTTCAGCACATGCTATGTGGGTGAAATGATGATACCATGCCAACTTTCAACCTTTTCGTAGTTCATTTGAAATGCTTTTCAATTTCAAGGTCTTATAGCTCAAAAAAATCACCGCAACGTGCAGGTGAGCATTGCGCCTCTCTTTCATCGTCTCTGCACTAAGGGCTTATAAACCGCTGCGAGTGCCTCTCGCTTGGCGAGGTGGTACTAAAAAAATAAAATGCCTTTGTAACAGCCTTAGAACCGGTACTAAAGGAATCAACTAAAAAGTTTTTATAAACCTCTAGTATTATTGAAACTAAAATTATATAGAATTTATGCAACTAAAACTATCAAAGTATTTTCTGTTCAAAACATTAAAAGCAAAAAGAATTTTCATAAAATAAATACAAAAAGCAAAAAATAAAATAAAATAAATAAGTATAAACAAAATAAACTTTTATAAATAAGTAGAAACAAAACAAAATAAAATAAAATAAATAAGTAGCAACAAAATAAAATAAACTTTTATAAAATAAATAAGTAGAAATAAAATAAAATAAAATAAACTATAGTAAATAAAATTTAATAAAATAAATAAAAATAGCAGCAGTAAAATAAATAAAAATAAAATAAATAAAGTAAAATACAGAAGTAATTAGAAACAAAATGGAATAAAATAAATAAGTTTTTTGTTGTAAGTAGAAACAAAACAAAATAAATAAAGCAAAAGAGAAAACAAAAAACAGGGAAAAAATAAAAATTATGCCACCTACTGGGCCCACCACGGCCTGAATATGACTAGAAACCCATCCATGGGCCAGGATTCAGGCCCGCAAAAGGCCCAGTAGGCCCACAGGCATAGCAGTGACAGTTAGGCCCGTAAGCCTGCAATAGAGAGGAGCTCGAGAGGGGTGCGACAGTGGGGCTTATAAACCACTGCGCGCCCCTCTCAACTAGCGAGGTGGGACTAAAGTTTTGGCCGCGACGCGGGCAGCACAGAGCCTTTGGTCCCGGTTGGTGCCACCAACCAGGACTAAAGGGGTGCATTGGTACCGGTTCGTGGCAGTAACCGGGACCAATGCCATCCCTTTAGTCCCGGTTGGTGGCACCAACCGGGACCAAAGGCCTCCGCTTCCCGCCCTTTGGGCTGCTGAAAAGAGACCTTTGGTTCCGGTTGGTGGCACCAACCGGGACTAAAGGGGGCATTGGTCCCGGTTGGTGCCACGAACCGGGACCAATGCTCTGGGTATATAAGCAAGACTTGTGAAAAAATTCAGTTTTCATTGCATTCTCCCCCGACGCCCCCGACCTCCAAGACGCCGCCAGGCTGCCCCGACGCCGCCCGCCGCCGTTGCCCACGCCCATCGTCGCCATCGCCGTCGCCCCGCGCCCGTCGTCGCCGCCGTCTGCCCCCGCCGTCGTCGCCGCGCCGCATCTGCCCCGACGCCGTCGCCCTGCCTCGTCGTCGCCGTCGCCGACCCCGTCGCCGCCCCCTCACCGTCGTCGTCGCCTCCACCTCCCCGACCTCGCCGTCGCCTCCTCGCGCGGGCCCCTGCCCTGCCCTGCCCCGCGCGCGCCGCCTCTGCCTCAGGCCGGCCCCGACCTCGCCGTTGCCGACGCCGCCCATAGTGAGCCCCCGCGCACCTGCCCTGCCCCCTGCCGCCGCCGCCGCCGTATGATATTTTTTTGTTCATAGATGTGATGCTTTTTTTATATATGTTCATGTATATATGTTGATGTATGGATATATGTATGATGTTTTTTTGCATATATGTTGATGTAATTTGTTTTTCTGCATATGAATTTTTTTTTGTTCATAGATGATCATATATATGATGTATGCATGGATGTGGATGGAATATGATTTTTTTTGTTCATAGAATATGATGTTTTTTTTATTCATAGATTTTTTTTGTTCATGAGAGAGGCGGCCGGGGACGTCGAGGAAGTTGTACGGTTTAGGGTTAGGGTCGTCGAGGAAGAAGGAATAGGGTCTTCTTCTCCTCTTGTTTTTCTTCTATTTTTATTCTTCTTCTTCTCTTTTTTTCTTCTTCTACTATTTTCTTCTTCTTCTTCTTCTTCTTTTTATCGGGAACGAGGGTGTCGAGGATCGCCGAGGGGTCGAGGGTCGTGAACTAGGGTAGAGGGTCGAGGGTCACCGAGGGGTCGAGGGTCGTGAACTAGGGTAGAGGGTCGAGGGTCGCCAAGTGGTCGAGGGTCGTGAACTAGGGTAGAGGGTCAAGGGTCACCGAGGGTTCGAGGGGCGAGGTTCGTCGAGGGTTCGAGGGGAGAGGGTCGTCGAGGGTTCGAGGGTCGAGGAACGCCGAGGGGTTTTGTTGAATCCTTTGACACTAGACAAACGTGACATGAGTGGGTCGAGGATCGGGAACTAGGGTATGATGATGAAGCTCTCCGAACCCTTGAAGCCACCCAAATTTACCAAGTTAAAAGAGCGTTGTCGTCGAGGCCACCCCGAACCCTTGAAGCGTTGCCGAGGCCACCGCAAACCCGGGAGAAGCTAGGTCTACGTTTGCCACTAATATATACACCTGCTGTCATGTTTGTATAATAATTGCCATGTTGTAATATTTGCAGAAACAATGGAGCACGGACGAGACGAGGAAGCAGAAGAGGTGTTGGGGGACATAATCTTAGCCGGAGGTGATGTCTTGTCGTATCTTAACGACAATGATGGTCTGGAAGAACAGGGTGAAGAAGGAGGCTACGGTGATCGAAGAGTGGAGGAGGAAAGACATGATTATGATGGCTCCGGTGACCCAATGCTGGTGCAAGAAGGAGCCCGTGGTGACGGCTCCGGTGACCGAACAGAGTCCGGTAGGTAAATATATTAGTTAAGCCTGTGGTGACTAGCTAATTGATACATTCATTGTTTTGGTATGTACACATATTAATTAACTCTCGTCTTTCTTCTTTTTTCTAGCCCTCCGGATCGAGCACAACTTCGGTAAAGAGACGAGGCCCGAAGAGAAAGTTGCGCTCAGATGAAAGGTTTGAGATCACAGCAATCGCGCGCGACGGCCAACCGATTGAACCCATCTGGACAAAGGAAGCATTTGCTGCTCAGTGCGGGGTTCTTGTTAGGGACAAGATCCCGATCAGCATCCACCAATGGTATAAGCCTAAGAAGGAAGACCCTGAGGTGTCTTATGTCAATGATATGCAGAAAGATGATCTTTGGACTGAGCTGAAGGCAAATTTCACCCTATCGCCAGAGGAGGATCCGGAGAAGCCAGTTAAAGAGCAATTAATCAAGTCTCATGCTCTTAAGAAGATGGCATACCTATTCAGGAGGTGGAAGAATGAGCTGAAAACGTTTGTCGACAAATATGAGACACCAGAATTCATCGGCCGGTATGAGAAGATCAGAGATCACTGGCCCGCATTTGTGGCCCACAAGACATCGGAAAAGAGTAAGAAGATGTCAGCGACAAACAAGAAGAATGCTGCGAAGAAGAAGCTTCACCATCGCACGGGGTCAGGTGGCTACCTCAAAGCCCGGCCTAAGTGGGCCAAGGCTGAGAATGATCTGCTTGATAAAGGGATCGAACCACAGACAATGAACTGGCCAGACCGTTGCCGGACTTGGTTCTTCAGGGCTGGCGGAAAATTGGACCCTGTATCAGGGAGGTGCGTTTGGACGGACGAGCTTTTGAGAATACCAGTCAAGAGGCTTCAGCACTATATCGATGCAACGCAGCAAGGAACGTTCATTCCAGACAGAGAGAACGACGAGCTCACAATGGCCCTCGGGAATCCTGAGCACCCTGGACGGACACGAGGCACGCCAGGCTCCGTTCCGTGGAAGGTTGGTTTTCCGGACGCAGGCGGTTACAAAAGCCAGGAGAGGAAGAAAAAAGTGGAGCAGACCCAAATTCAGAAGCTGCACGAAAGGGTTCAAGCGCTAGAGGAACGAGACAGCAATCGACATGCCGAAACTACCCCCGAACCTACCGCACCATCTCAGTGGAGAAGCAGCGTGGCTTCCACCGAGCTGCTTCAGCCGGAGCATGTCTTGACGGCTCCTGCTAGCTACCCCGTGGATGCTATCACGGAGTCTCAACATTGCCACCTTATGACGCAATGGATGAAATTCAAAGTCAAGGTGGCTGTTGGCTCTATTTTACCTACTGAACCTGGCGCAACCTACCACTGCCGGCCGATTCCAGAAGGATATGCTAGGGTGATGGTGGATGAAATAACGGACGGATTTGAGGAACTCGAGCTTGACCACCCTACCGGTGAAGGGGAGACTTGGCTGGGTTCTGCTCTGAAGACTCCATGCCTATGGCGGAAGGAGCTCATCAACCTTCCAAACTAGACGCCTCCGGCGAGTAAGGGCACTCCGCCTCCTCCTCCGCCTCCTCCTCCGGCGAGTGATCAGGGCACTCAGCCTCCTTCTCCGGCGCGTGGCGGCACTCCGCCTCCTCCTCCGGCGAGTGATCAGGGCACTCAGCCTCCTTCTCCGGCGCGTGGCGGCACTCCGCCTCCTTCTCCGCCTGCGCCGGTGAAAGAACATGCGGTGCCCCCATGTTTGGTTTTGGTAATTGATGACAATCTCTATGGACTAATGGTTGCCTTGAGTTATATTTGAAGAATTTGTCCATAGGCATTTCTTGAAGTTCATGTGTTGGTTTCAAGGAGTTTATGTGGTGACCAAGGTGTTATTAAGGAATTATCCAAAGATTGGTCATGTGAGAATTGAGCTTATTGCAAGCATGTCTTGGAGAAGAAGATTATGTGATCATTCATGTATATCTTCAAGACATCATCCAAATGAAGAGAGTTGAAAAGATTCATGGTTGATCAAGACTAAGTCAAGAGTGAATCAACTTGATCAACTCACAAAGCGTAGAAGATGTACCGAGAGGGATCAAGCGATCCCATGGTGTGGTAAGCATTGTCAATTACGCTTTGTGTTCTAACCCATGATCTTCGTGAGAGTTCTTTGTGGGGTTAGGTTGCGGTGTGCAAGTTCAAGTGAAGCATCATGAAGAGATCAAATGCTTGAAGCTTGCCGTCCATTGTGGTGACAATGGACTTGTGAAGATGTTGCGGTGTGCAAGTTCAAGTGAAGCATCATGAAGAGATCAAATGCTTGAAGCTTGCCGTCCATTGTGGTGACAATGGACTTGTGAAGATGTGCGGAAGAGTGGCTCACCCATAGTGGAGCATGGGGGAGCAATCAACTAGTCTTCATCGAGCCAACGCAACCAAGAAAGGTGGTCCAACTTGAGGGAGTCAAGATCGTCATCATCTAGCTCAAGTGGACCATGTGCAAGGCAAAGGTTTGCTCTTGATAGGTTTTCTATTTTACCGGTCTCATGATGGTAGTTGGGAGACCGGGTTATAGGATCGATTGCCGTACTATCAAGAGGGGCTCTCGATGAGTAGCTTGATCGTATCGTTCATAGAGAGCTCAAACCATTGCATCCTTGCATCATCTTTATTGGTTCTTGTTTGGTTCTTCTCTTTGTGAGTTTTGGAGCTTATGGTCATCTTGATGACAAGCTCGAGTTCATCGAAAACGGAGTTCACTCGCATCTTCTATGATGTTTTTGATGTTGGAGGTTATGCCGGTTCTTCTCGGTTGGAGGTTATGCCGGTTCTTCTCGGTTGGAGGTTTCACTCCTCTATTTGTTGGAGTCGCTGTTTTGATGCTACTCGTCTTCCTCTTTCCAACAAGCTTGAGTTTGCTCAATTCGGAGCTCATATGCAGAAGTTATGGCAGTTTTGGTCCCAGCGGTAGTACCACGGGCCGGAGCGGTAGTACCGCTTGGGTGCTACAAGCGGTAGTACCGCTCTAGAGCGGTAGTACCGCTCCAGAGCGGTAGTACCACTGGTAGCCCCCAGCCATAGTACCGCTGCGGTCTCGTACTAGTACCGCCTCGATTCGAGGGGTCTTTTTTGTGTCGGATTCTACGGTACTAGCCGCGGCAGTGGGGGCCGTAGTACCGCTCGTTTGCGGTAGTACCGCCCTGCCACCGCGGTAGTACCGCTCTGGGCCCAGCGGCAGTACCGCGAGGGGGAGCGGTAGTACCGCTTATAGTGGCAAGCGGTAGTACCGCTGGCCAAGCGGTAGTACCGCTCTCTGCGGGGCTGAAGTGGGGGTAACGGTTGGATTGTTCCCCCCACTATATAAGGAGGTCTTCTTCCCCAATGAATCTTATCCTTTGAGCTCGTGTTCTTCCCCCATTGTTGACCTTCTTCAAGCTTGCTAACTCTCAATCCCTCCATGGATTCTTGCTAGTTTTTGAGGGAAAAGAGAGAGGAGATCTAGATCCACATTTCCACCAATCACTTTCTCCTCTATGTGAGGGGAACCCATTGGATCTAGATCTTGGAGTTCTTGGTGTTCTCCTTCTTGTTCTTCCTCTCATTTTCCTCCCTAGCATTAGCTGCTTCGGTGGGATTTGAGAGAGAAGGACTTGGGCACTCCGTGTGCCCTTGCCATTGCATTTGGTGCATCGGTTTGAGTTCTCCACGGTGATACGTGGAAGTTACAAGTTGAGAAGCTTATTACTCTTGGGTGCTTGGTGCCCTTGAGCTTGTTCCTCTTGGGTGCTTGGGCGCCCTAGATGGTTGGTGGTGTTCGGAGCTCAATCATTGTGGTGTAAAGCTCCGGGCAAGCGTCGGGGTCTCCAATTAGGTTGTGGAGATCGCCCCGAGCAATTTGACGGGTTTCGGTGACCGCCCCCAAGGGTTGCCAAAGTGTACGGGTTCGGTGACCGCCCCCAAGGGTTTCCATTTGTACGGGTTTGGTGACCGCCCTCAAGGGTCCCTTAGTGGAATCACGACATCTTGCATTGTGCGAGGGCGTGAGGAGATTACGGTGGCCTTAGTGGCTTCTTGGGGAGCATTGTGCCTCCACACCGCTCCAAACGGAGATTAGCATACGCAAGGGTGTGAACTTCGGGATACATCGTCGTCTCCGCGTGTCTCGGTTATCTCTTACCCGAACCCTTTACTTATGCACTTTACTTTGTGATAGCCATATTGTTTCTTGTCATATATCTTGCTATCACTTAGTTGTTTATCTTGCTTAGCATTAGTTGTTGGTGCACATAGGTGAGCCCAGTTGTTGTAGGTTTTGTGCTTGTCAAATTAACCGCTAGGTTTATTCCGCATTTGTTCAAGCCTAAACCGTAATTATTTTAAAGCGCCTATTCACCCCCCTCTAGGCGACATCCACGATCTTTCAGCCGGCGCGCCAGAGCAGCCAGCCTCCTCCTTCTCCGCCTCGTCAGCAAGGGCGGAAGAGACCCGCCGCCGCTCCGGCTGCTCCGGCGCGTTGTAGTCCTTCTCCTCCGCCTCGGAAGCAAGGAAAGAAGACAGCCGCAGCCGCTCCGTCTTCTCTGCCGGCGTCTAGCAGTACAACCAGAGGCGGGAGGCAATACAGATTCGGTCCTTCTCTTAAGACTCCAGAGAAGTTACCATACGAGAGGACCGAGGAGGAAACCACGAAGATCATGCGAGCCGAAGTGACGAACTTCTTTGAAGGGGTGAAAGCAAAGAAACATCCACCTCCGGAGGAGAAGGTAGATCCGGTGAAAGCGAAGCGCACTCTGGCTGCCCTGACAAAACCACCAAAGTCTCCGCCGAGAGGCAACTATGAGCGCATTCTTGCAAAGACATTTGCCGAAGCGGAGCGGTCGGGAAGTACTGTCAGTGATCAAAGGTTAAAAGAACGACGAGCTGGGAAAAAAATTGCCCAGCTCGGCGAACAAGCGAACCAATCGTGCCCCCCCACTCAAGGTGTCTAGCGACATCGTCGCTGCAGATCCGAGGATGGTGCCCGGTTATAGCAATCTTGGAGATTACCTTCCCGACGATGTACATTATGATTTCTTGGAGGTGGACGAACACAAATACCATTACGGGAAACCTCTCGTCAAAGATCTCTAACAACGATGATGCAAAGATTACATGATTGGTACATGAAAACCTGCAGAGAGTCTGGGGGGAGGAATACTTTGACGCTGAGAGTTAAACCGGAGCATGACCTCGTTGGAATTGAACTGTTGAATGTTCCATTTGAGGAGTTCTTCCAGTTTTTCAATCAAAAGGCCCTCGATAAATCAATGATCACTTGCTACTGTCTGTAAGTAGTACTACTTCTGTCATTAAGTCTCTCTATATAGGTCAGCTCTTTCATTGCATGTATTTATAATTATCCTCACTATATTATGCAGATTGAAGATCGCCGAATTGAAGAAAAGACAAATCGGGACTGCCGAAGAAGCTGCAATTTAGACACCCAAAAGTAAGTACTATAGTAGCATGTTCCGCGCATCTCCTAGTGATTCAAGCGCTAGTTTCATCAATACCATTTAGCATGCTTGCTTATCAGTTTGATTGACCTCTATTTCTTGTAAAGTGGTTGTGGCAGGAACCCGGGAATAATTACTGTGGATACTACGTTTGCGAGTCCATCCGCTACACGACCTGTGAGCGGGGCTACTCTGACGAACAATATGAAGTGCGTAATCAATAATATTCACAATTTTATTTTATTACCATCATTTGTGTCGAGTTTCATTTATTCATATATATATGTATTGACCCCCTTCTTCAAATTAGATCTTTCGGATGCGGGATGAACTCCTAGCACCAGATCGTATGCGAGCAATTCAAGAGGAATTGGCGGCATTCTTCCTTGACCACGTGATCGCTGAAAATGGAGAATACTATGTGGACCCTGTGTTCTTACAATTTAATTAGGAGATTATATTGTAAGAGATAATTATTGTATATATGTAGCCGGTAGTGTCGGATAGATATACAAGAACTTGTTGTTCGACCAATCTCTCGGAGAAGGAGAGGTGGTCGATATCACTTCTCTCTGTATGCATATGTTCATGACGATCTTCTGTTTCCTTCATTTGCTTACTAGCTAGCGTGTCTAGTCCTCTCCATACGTATATAGTACGTAGCGTCGACCAAGCACGGAGATAAGAGAGGACACTCCTCTCTATTAATTAGCTAGCTAACACAATATATGAAACACCTAAATTAACCCCCCAAAACCCCCAAACCCCCCCCCCCCCCCTTAAAAAAACAAAAACCCCAGCCCCTGAAATGCTGACGCGTGGATGCCTATTGGTCCCGGTTAGTGCCACCAACCGGGACCAAAGGCTCTCCTGCCTGGGCTCGCCGCACCGGCCACGTGGAGGCCCATCTGTCCCGGTTCGTGTAAGAACCGGGACTAAAGGGTTAGGGCATTAGTAACGACCCTTTAGTCCCGGTTCAAAAACCGGGACAAAAGGCCCTTACCAACCGGGACAATAGGCCCTTTTTCTACTAGTGATGTATCAATAGTTTATAGTTTAAAGTGATTCACGCATGGTGCTCCCTCTCCCGGCCTGGGTTGAAGCTGCGCAAGAGCTACAACTTTGTTGTAGCCATGAAGGCATGAACCTATTTTTATGTTTGTCTCCGCAAAGTTTGTACCAAGAACCTGTGGAAAGCTATGTGTGTATGAGCTAGTAAAAAACTCTTCCTCCTTTGGTTTGAGCATCGAAATTTTTACCATGGAGAAGAGAACCAAAACCCCACACAAATGAGCATTGCAATACATGGACTTTCGGAAAATTATAGCCTAGCTTGTATGCCGAAAGCTAGAGTTTGTATCCATGCTTGGAAAAAAACCTAAGTCCGTGTTGGGGAACGTAGTAATTTCAAAATTTTCCTACGCACACGCAAGATCATGGTGATGCATAGCAACGAGAAGGGAGAGTGTTGTCCACGTACCCTCGTAGACCGACAGCGGAAGCGTTATCACAACGCGGTTGATGTAGTCGTACGTCTTCACAATCCGACCGATCAAGTACCGAACGTACGGCATCTCCGAGTTCTACACACGTTCAGCTCGATGACGTCCCTCGAACTCCGATCCAGCCGAGTGTTGAGGGAGAGTTTCGTCAGCACGACGGCGTGGTGACGATGATGATGTTCCACCGACGCAGGGCTTCGCCTAAGCTCCGCAACGGTATTATCGAGGTGTAATATGGTGGAGGGGGGCACCGCACACGGCTAAGAGATCTCAAGGATCAATTGTTGTGTCTCTGGGGTGCCCCCCTGCCCCCGTATATAAAGGAGCAAGGGAGGAGGAGGCCGGCCCTAGGAGGGGGCACACCAAGTGTGGAGTCCTACTAGGACTCCCTAGTCCTAGTAGGATTCCACCTCCCATATGGAATAGGAAAAGAGGAAGGGAAAAAGAGAAGGAAGGAAGGGGGCGCGCCCTTTCCCTAGTCCAATTCGGACCAGACCAAGGGGAGGGGTGCGGCCACCCTTGAGGCCCTTTTCCTTCTTTCCCGTATGGCCCAATAAGGCCCAATACGTATTCCCGTAACTCTCCGGTACTCCGAAAAATACCCGAATCATTCGGAACCTTTCCGAAGTCCGAATATAGTCGTCTAATATATCGATCTTTACGTCTCGACCATTTCGAGACTCCTCGTCATATCCCCGATCTCATCCGGGACTCCGAACTCCTTCGGTACATCAAAACTCAATAAAACTGTCATCGTAACGTTAAGCGTGCGGACCCTACGGGTTCGAGAACTATGTAGACATGACCGAGACACGTCTCCGGTCAATAATCAATAGCGGGACCTGGATGCCCATATTGGCTACCACATATTCTACGAAGATCTTTATCGGTCAGACCGCATAACAACATACGTTGTTCCCATTGTCACCGGTATGTTACTTGCCCGAGATTTGATTGTCGGTATCTCGATACCTAGTTCAATCTTGTTACCGGCAAGTCTCTTTACTCGTTCCGTAACACATCATCCCGCAACTAACTCATTAGTCACAATGCTTGCAAGGCTTATAGTGATGTGCATTACCGAGTGGGCCCAGAGATACCTCTCGACAATTGGAGTGCCAAATCCTAATCTCGAAATACGCCAACCCAACAAGTACCTTTGGAGACACCTGTAGAGCACCTTTATAATCACCCATTTACGTTGTGACGTTTGGTAGCACACAAAGTGTTCCTCCGGTAAACGGGAGTTGCATAATCTCATAGTCATAGGAACATGTATAAGTCATGAAGTAAGCAATAGCAACATACTAAACGATCGAGTGCTAAGCTAACGGAATGGGTCAAGTCAATCACGTCATTCTCCTAATGAGGTGATCTCGTTAATCAAATGACAACTCATGTCTATGGCTAGGAAACATAACCATCTTTGATTAACGAGCTAGTCAAGTAGAGGCATACTAGTGACACTCTGTTTGTCTATGTATTCACACATGTATTATGTTTCCGGTTAATACAATTCTAGCATGAATAATAAACATTTATCATGATATAAGGAAATATATAATACTTTATTATAGGGCATATTTCCTTCAGTCCGGTTATATGAAACTGAATGTATATGCAGGATTTGACTATGATTCGCTTGAAGGGACCGTGGGGGCTGTTATCCGAGGTCACAATGGGATGTTCATTGCTGCAGCAAATGAAAAGTTAGAGATTTGCTATAATTCCTTTACAACAGAAGCTTTGGTAGTGAGATTCGGTTTGAACCTCGCACGTACTATGGGTTGTAGCAAGATTGAGATCAACTCAGACAACAGGGAAGTTGTTGAAACTTTGAATGATGGTAATTCTTCATCAGTGGGCAGTGCAATTTTTGATGACTTATTTTATGTCTCTTGATTTTAATCATGTGACCTATGATCATTGTAATAGGGAAAGTAATGAAGTAGCTAGCTCATGAACCGGCTAGAATCGCTAGATTGTCTCCTACTTCTGTCTGGATGGATTCAGCACCTGATGCGGTGGTTTCTATGCTTCTAAGCGATGCAACATAGCTAGCGAGTGAATAAAGGAGGTGATTTTTGTCAACAAAATAAAAAAACTCTTCCTCCTTTCCATGGCATGTTTATCTGTCCAGTTTTTCCTTCTGTGCATCCAAAACCATGGTGTTAATTCCAGCAATATGCAGAGGAAGAACCAGCCATGGTGCTTCTAGTATGTGGTGGTGCTAATTAACTTGCTGGTGTTTTTTTTTTGAAAAGGAGGTCATCCCCCGGCCTCTGCATCGGAGAGATGCATGCGGCCACTTTATTAAAATGACGAAACAAACAAAGTCTGGTCTGCAGAGTACAGCTCACAAAAGGAGCAAATAAATAAAGAGTACAAAACTCAAAGCCGCATCCGGCTGGACGGAGATACACTAAGGACCTATCCTATGTAGCGACCGCCATCCAAACCGGTTGAAAAAAACCCATGCTGCCATCTCCCATCGGTTGCACCCAGTAGCCAGGTCGTAGGAGTGAGTAATGACCACGTACGGATCCATGCCGTAGCCCTGAATACAACCTGCAAGAAATTAATCATAGGTCTTCTGTTAAAAATCATATCATTCCTGCAGTTCCATATAGCCCAAAGAAGTGCGCATATTCCAATCCGAATATTAGACGCGATGTGAGTATTCACCCCATTGAGCCACGTTCCAAACAACGTGTCAATGCTATTGGGAGGAATAATATTGAAGGCTATATAAACAGACCGCCAAAGTAACTTCGCGAGAGGGCAACCAATAAATAAATGTTGTATTGTTTCATCATGAACACAAAAACAACAACGCGAGCTACCTACCCATCTCCGCCTTAATAAGTTATCTTTGGTAAGGATCACTTGTTTGTGAACAAACCACATAAATATCTTAATTCGTAAGGGAACCTTAACTCGCCAAATATGAAGCGATCGTGGGATTGGGCCAGAATTTATGAGATCTAAGTACATCGACTTAACCGTGAACATTCCGTTACTCGTTAGCTTCCAGCTGAAAGAGTCTCCCTGATCGGTAAGGTGAACCTTCATTAACCTCCTGACTAAGTGTAGCCAAGAGGTCCAACGTTCCCCTACTGGAGACCTCCTGAACTGGATATTCAAAGGTACCGTCCGCATCACCGTTGCTATGTAATCTTCCTTACGTTGATTAATATGATACAGGGAAGGATACTGGAGAGCTAGCGATGTATCACCTAACCACGTATCCTCCCAAAACCTCGTTGTTGTTCCATCCCCAACAATAAACTTCACCCTATGGAAGAAGGTTTCTTTCACTCTCATGAGTCCCTTCCAAAATGGTGAGTCATTAGGTCTTACGGTAACCTGGGCTAGAGTTTTGGAGTGCGAATACTTATTGCGAAGGATTTGTGCCCACATTCCTTCGGAATGCAGCGATAACCTATAAAGCCATTTACTCAACAAGCACTTATTTTTCACCTCGAGGTTCTCAATCCCAAGACCCCCCTGGTCTTTTGGTCGACAAATAATATCCCATTTTGCCAGGCGATATTTTGTCTTCACCTCGTCGGACTGCCAAAAAAATTAAGATCGATAAAAGTCTAATCTCTTGCACACCCCTTTGGGCACCTTGAAAAAAGATAGGAGGAACATCGGCATACTCATTAGTACCGAATTTATCAATACGAGCCTTCCTCCATAAGACATAAGCTTACCCTTCCAGCAGCTGAGTTTCTTCTCGAATCGATCCTCGATACATTTCCATTCTTTATTAGTCAATTTCCTATGGTGAATTGGAATACCAAGATAACTGAACGACAAAGATCCCAGTTCACAACCGAACATGTTCTTGTAATTATCTTGGTCTTCTTTGGCACGGCCAAAGCAGAACAATTCACTCTTGTTAAAATTGATCTTCAACCCCGACAATTGTTCAAATAGACATAATACGAGTTTCATATTTCTGGCTTTTGCGAGGCCGTGCTCCATGAATAAAATTGTGTCATCTGCATATTGTAGGATGGAGACTCCCCCATCCACCAAATGGGGAACCAGTCCACCTACCAAGCCCTTTTCCTTGGCCCGACCTATGAAAACTGTTAACATGTCTGCCACAATATTGAACAGTATCGGAGACATGGGTCTCCTTGTCTCAAGCCTTTATGCGTTTGAAAATAATGACCAATATCATTATTCACCTTTATCCCAACACTACCTTTCTGGACAAAGGAATCCACCTGATTCCTCCATGACTCATTGAAACCTTTCATGCGCTTGGCGAGGCCACAGTTGCAAGTCGCCATACACCTGGCACACAGTCTTCATCACATCCAATACATCCTTCCGCCAAAGCTACAAGACCTCCAACCACAACCACCATGACTTTCTTCACCTCTACTAATGCCTTGAGAATCTCGACTTAGATTTGTCTCATGGCACCGATAAGAAAGTGAAGCTTTGTGGCGCGCCCACTTGAAGTCGTGCTGGTTGATAATATGTGCGCACGCGACCGGAGCCTTTCCGATCTAGATATCCAGGGGCAAATAAGCCAATCCGTATAGATCTCCGATGGGGAAGACCGGAACTCATCAGCAGCCAGATCCAAGAGGTTGACATGCGGCAGAAAGACGACTTGGCGGAAGAAGAGTGCTAGGGCCAAACCACCAATATTAGGCTGAAGCCAGCAACCCCCACGCCGCCCTTCTCTCGATCCAGACCTGGCCTCCCGACGCCGCCGACCCACGCCGCCGCATGCCAGAGAACACCACAGTCCCATCGCCGCGCCCCCCGCGGGCCATGGCCACACACGGGAGCACGCCCAAGGGAGGAGAGAGGCGCCTCAGGGGAGCGCCCCGCCGCCGCCGTCCCCGGCCTCACCCAGGCTTCATTAGCAGATTGGGGAAGGAGGGCTCCTGGCAGCGGCGCTAACTATCGCCCCCCGTGTCGCCAGAACGCAGCGACGCAGGGGTGTTTTTTTCTTCGTTTCTGTAAACTAGTGAACTGAGAATCCTATTCTTTTTTATTGCGAGAAACTTCCATCTATTCATCTTCAATCATGGCAATACAAAGAACAACAGAGGTAATAAAAATTACAACCATGTCCGTGGACCACCTAGCGACGACTACAAGCGCTGGAGCGGGCCGAAGGCGCACCGCCGTCACCGCCCCTCCCTCATCGGAGCCGGGCAAACCTTGTTGTACTAGACATTCGGGAAGTCGTGCTAAGGCCTCATAGGACCAACGCACCAGAGTAGCAACCATCACCGATGAAGAAAGTCGTAGACCAGAGTAGCAACCTGTAACACAACCAAACGAAGAAGAACGAAGACCGGATCCAAACAGATCCACCGAAGACCAGCACCGACCGAATCCCGCGAGATCCAGTGGAGACAAACCTCCACACGTCCTCCGACGACGCTAGACACACCATCGGGACAGGGATAGAACGTGGGAGACATTATTAATTTATACTAAGGTACATCGCCACCGCCATCACACAACCCCAACCAAGATGCTGGAACTAACAAGAACGAGAACGGGGTCCCTCCCGCCGGCAGGGGTCCGAGATCCTCCGCACCTCCATATGGCCTAGAGGCCATCGGAAATGGGGCGGACCGACGGGAGGAGAAGAGCTTTTCTTGTAGAGGAGGAAAGAGATGAGCGCAATGAGCCGTGGGCCAATCGCCTTGCTCGCTTTCCACAACACCCTATCTTATTTTCAGATATCGACCGAGAAATTGGCACTGATATTAGCAACAACAAAAAAGAGAAACAGATAGAACCAAGGTGCATGATAGGCTTTGATTTGGACACCATATGTACATGGAGTTTGTTGTCTTGTTTGAGGCGACATCCCCCAGAAACTGGACTTGGTTGTCATGGAGGATGATTAGGACACCATATGTAGTACATGGAGTTTGTTGTCATGGAGGATGGATGTTCCTGGAGACGGTAGTGAAGCGCAGGTCAAGTAAAGTTTTTACAGTTAAGCGGCGCCCAAGATTTCCAAATAGCCTTGGCAGAAGCAAATTTGTTGGGCCCCTCGTTGCGCATCTGGTAAGCAAGCAGAGGCGAATGGATAAGTAGCGCTGCTGCTCCACTCCCAGAGCGCCTCGGCCTGCACCAGAGGAAGAAGATGAATCGCCTGAATCCCATAACTGAATGAAGTGCACCAAGGCATCGGTAGGGAGCTCATTTGGCACGTCCAGAAAAGCGAATGTGCCGCCTCCCTAACCGTCCTCTTGCTGCACACCCGCATTGACCTGTGCCGTGACGATCAGAGCATTATCATTGGCGCATCTCACCATTGATTCAGCGATACTTCCAGAAGAGGACATTGTCACCAGAACCTAACTTCCAATGAACCAAACTGCAGAATAAGGCCATGGGCAACCCTTGCCAAGATCTAGCCAGAATTGCGCACTTCAATCAACCAAGCCCATCGCAGTCGGAATACCGGACTCTGCAAGTTCAAGTCAATTACTCCTCCCAAGCCACCAAGACACCTTGGCCTGCAGACTTTGCGCCAAGCCACCGGGACAGAAGTTCCCGCTATGAATGTCATCAGAACCAGCCCACAAAAACTAATAGAGACCCAAATATTTGCATGGGAAATCGTCCATCTTCCACGGCAGGGCAGCAACAACTAATCCCTGACTGATCTTGTCTTCAAGAATTAATATTCAACCCTGAAGCCTGTTCGAAAATCCCAAGAGCCTCCCGCCAAATACCAGATCCATTCTCCAAGGTCTAATAAACAACACAACATCATCCACATATATCAAGAGCCTTTTGTAGAGGGGAGCTTACAACACTCAGATCCTCCACTTTGATGGCAAGAGCAGTGAGAACCTCCATGGCAATGCCACGAGGCGAGCCAACTTCAAAGCAAAACTTCGGCAAGCTATGTCTGGCTAATAGCCGGGCAGGGATAAAATCTTTAGCCCTGCGCCCATTAGCCACCAAACGAAACAACGTTGTGTTCGCATCACCATCTTGCAACCATCGAACCCAAGCCGAAAACAAACAGGAACAGCCACGAAAGAATGCACTCGAGACCATCGTCAGACTACAACCATTTAGTTCAACCAACACAAGGTTTGCACTACCTACTACTCCCATCTAACCTATGTTATAATGCAGGTCTGCTACACTGGCAGGGTCCGAGTATGCGGCTCTACACGCAACCAGCACAAAATCGCGGTAGCCAACTCCAACATCAGCCAAGAGCGTGACATGCTTCTCCTACAAACTGCAACAAAAGACACATTTGACATGTTAGCATCTATACGGATAAATCAGAACCGTATAAGAGAGCATTCTATTTAGTACTACAGAGCTACTGATTGAGTCTAAGGGGGGCGACTGAGGCAAGACAGGCAGAACCTTTGTGAAGAGCATCTGGTCTACGACAACCTGCTCCTACTGATCGAGAAACACTAGTCCGGCAGTTTTTAATTTCTATACACACGCATCTAATATGTCGATCGGTTAGTTTGGGCGTTTGGCCAGTGAGAACTCCAACGTTTGTACATAAACTGCAGTTCCCCCATGTATTTTTATGGCTAACATAAGTAAGCAACAAAATAAGGTTGCAGTTTCACTTGTCAGGCTCAAAATCTCAAACCAATAGGGAAATGGGAGAAACGACCAGTGCGTTTCGCGAAAACATCCAACTCCAGTGCAGGAAACACAGTTATGTTTGGCCATAACTCATAAGCAAGCGGGTTTGCATTTTTTGTTTTTGTCCGCAAACTGAGCTTGGCCAATCATGAAATCGATGCCTCAGCAAAAGATAAAGAAATATTTAATACACTTGAACCTAAGCGAGTGATGGAAAGAAATTCAACATAGGAAAACAATGTACCTGCTCCGATCGAACATTGTATTGGAAGCACACATCTTCATTACTCTTCATCCTCAGAGTCATCTGAAGTTTGGTCGCTTTCATAGTCTGGGTTTGCTCTGAAAATGTAGACCTGCATCATTTACATAACTAATGAGGTTGCACGATATGCACTTAGCAGTGAGATAAAACGGCCTCCTCACAATTAGGCTTAAAAGAATCCCTTCCATTATCTAAAAAGATATGACTGTGGACAATTAAAGGCCTATGAATGAAATAATTCCTAGAGGCCCTTTCAGATCTGGTTGGAATGAAGGTATATACTGTAGGGATGCTGAGCAATAACATCATTTCTTGCAAACTCTGTGTAGAATTAGTTGGCAGTCCAAACAAGCCTAATTTCTCATATATGAAGGTATATACTGTAGGGATGCTGAGCAATAACATCACAGCTCGCTAGTTTGAAACTTTCAATTACTTAGTCTAGTTATTATGTAGACATACATTTTTTTTTCTCATGTATATAAACTTGAAAACCAATGTTTTGACAGACAAATGCATTAATGAGTACGACACCACCAAGCAACTTTCAGGAATGTTTTAGAATCGTAAGGCCACGTTTGGAACACAGCGATTCCGCAAAATTTTCGCATGAAAACAAGTTATTGCGAATCTCACCTTGAACTGAATGTGGAGTTCCTAAAAGTAAAAGTAGGGCGTTTTTATCCATGGAATGGAGGAGATGCTGAATCTCACCTTGAACTTTGCCCTCTCTGTCATGTGGAAAACCAAGCAATCGCCATCGGCAAGGTCATGGTCGAAGGCGAACCCTTTCCACCCCTTGTCGAGGTAGTAGTGTTTGCCGCCTTGTCTGTGGGCATTGTACATCATGTGGAACTCGTCATCCGCCTCATCCACCACCACGACCGCCTCATCATGCGCCGGGAGATACTTGAGGAAGTCCTTGGGGATTAGCTGTCACAATGCATATAACCCACCAAATCAACATCCAATCCGATCCAAGAACCACATTGCCTCACATCCAGTGCAAGTTTTGCTGCTACAATACCATCTGGACTGCATTCATGGCGAGGCTGTGGGTCATGGGCTTGACGAAGGCGGGGCAGCGGATGCGGTGGATCCGGCGCTGGAGCTCCTCGGCCTTGGCGAGGGCGCCGGCCCTCTCCTCGTCGGTCGGTCCTTTCCAGACAGCGTATGCCTCGTAGACTCCACGGTAGTCGCGCTGCCCTGCGCCCTCGAGGTAGCTGGGCTGCTCCGGGAGGCCGGTGACGCGGCCGGACCGCCGGAGCTGGCCGGGCTCCGGGGCCTTGCGCTTCTGCGACACCGGACCAGCTCTATATACGGGTACGGGCAAAAAGGAAATGGAAGACTGACCGGAGGCAAGGAAGAAGAAGGGAGAGGATCTGACGGACCGGCCTGGGCTTGGGGTTGGGCTTGGGCCTGGCGGCGGCCTCGCGGACGGCGGCGGAGAGGTGGTGCAGGCGCAACTCCTCCAGCTTCCGGCGGTTCTCCTCAATCTGCCTCCGACGCTGCTCCTCGTACGAGTTCGATTCCGCCATTGCCTTCTCGATTCCCCTTCCCTCCTCCTCTGTTTTGGGGCTTGGGAGGAAGAAGTGGACTGAGAAGAGAGGGAATGGGGAAAAGTGACGTGGCCACGTCCGGACTAGTCTCTCGTTCTTGTTCTTGTTGTTGACCGTGCGGTGCGAGACGGAGCTTTGACGTAAATCCTAAGTACCCTAACTTGCACAGAATATGACATTTTAGTCTTAAACTTGTAAAACTGAATCCAATGTGACATTTTAGTCCCAGGCCAATGGCAGCTCGACAAGTGGCAGCCAGGCGGCTGGCCCGAGCGTCGCATGCAGTTTTGCAAAAAAAAACCCTGCTGTTTTCTTTAATCAACCCGCAGTATAACACACCTGAATTAAATCTGTCGGAATCGAGTTCGCGTCCGGTCCAACTCCAGCTCCACTTGTTCCCCATCTACCTCCCTCAGCTCCAGCTCCAGCTTTCTCCACGCCGCCAGCAAGCTCGCCGCCGCCGTCCAGCTCGCCCCCATGGTATCTTGGAGTGAAGGATCCAGCTCGGCGTCCGACGGCTACTCTGTGACAAGTGAGGTTAGTTCTTCACTATGCCTCTGTCAGTTAGTGAAAGCACAAGTGCTTCCTGGGTGATTTTGGTAATTAATGTCAATATATCTTTTGTTGGACTAATGTTTTCATCTAGTATGTTTCAGTTAAGTTCAACAATGGAGTGGCGTGGACTAGAGGATGTGAAACCCCTTCAAGATGATAAGGACAAAGGATTGGCTCAAACTCAAAGCTCAGGACTCTACGTTTTCTATTTTAGTGATCCAAGATCACATTGAGTCCATAGGAAAGCCAATACTATTAAAAGGGGATGAGGTGTTGCTTAATGGCTTGCTTGCTCAAAGTGCTTAGTGATATACTCCAAAGCCCTCAACCACTTTCTCATATTCCCATATGTCCCAAACCAAAAGTTAAACTCGGCCCCACCGAAATTTCCTATCCGACGCCACCGAGTTCACTGGACATAGCCACTGCCAGAAACCCTAGTCAATTCGGTCTCACCGATGGGATCTCGGTCTCACCGAGATGGGCTTGCCAACTCTCTGTTGCCTATTGCAGTAATTTCGGTCTCATCGAAATATGCAATCGATCTCACCGAGTTTGCTTGGCCAACTCTCTGTTTTGCTTATTACCCAAATCGGTCCCACCGAGTTTGTGTAATCGGTCCAACCGAGATGAGGCTTTACCCTAACCCTAGCACATCGGTCCTACCGAGTTGATAATATCGGTCCCACCGAAAATCCTAACGTTCACATTTTGAACTAAATCGGTCTGACCGAGTTTTCTGATTCGGTCCCACCGAGTTTGGTGATTTGTGTGTAACGGTTAGATTTTGTGTGGAGGCTATATATACCCCTCCACCCACTCTTCATTCGTGAGGAGAGCCATCAGAACATGACACTTCCAGCATACATTTTCTGAGAGAGAAACACCTACAGTTGTGTTGAGGTCAAGATATTCCATTTCAACCACATAAATCTTGATCTCTAGCCTTCCCCAAGTTGCTTTCCACTCAAACCCTCTTTCCACCAAATCTAATCCTATGAGAGAGAGCTGAGTGTTGGGGAGACTATCATTTGAAGCACAAGAGCAAGGAGTTCATCATCAACACACCATCTATTACCTTTTGGAGAGTGGTGTCTCCTAGATTGGCTAGGTGTCACTTGGGAGCCTCTGTCAAGATTGTGGAGTTGAACCAAGGAGTTTGTACGGGCAAGGAGATCGCCTACTTCGTGAAGATCAACCCTAGTGAGGCAAGTCCTTCGTGGGCGATGGCCATGGTGGGATAGACAAGGTTGCTTCTTCGTGGACCCTTCGTGGGTGGAGGCCTTCGTGGACTCGCGCAACCGTTACCTTTCGTGGGTTGAAGTCTCCATCAACGTGGATGTACGATAGCACCACCTATCGGAACCATGCCAAAAATCTCCGTGTCTCCAATTGCGTTTGCACACTCAAATCCCATCCCTTTACATTCTTGCAACTTGCATGATTTACTTTCCGCTGCTCATATACTCTTGTCATGCTTGCTTGATATGTATTGTGAATTTTTAAACTTGTGCTAAAACTCCACTTCAACTTAAAGAAATTAAAAACTGCAACTTTTCTTACTAAAAGTCTATTCACCCCCCCTCTAGACACCTCTTCTCGATCCTTTCAGTTAGGGATTGAGCAAAAATGGGGAATTTTGCTGACTAGAATATGTTGTAGGCTCCTGCTCCTGCCACCATTTTCTGCTCTGAGTGGAGAGGCCTTGCTCCAGATCTTGCAACTAGATGTGAACACCATTGTGTCTGTGAGAAGTTTGTGTCCTTTGAATCAGTTGATAGTGAAAGGAGGTATCTTGCTTGTGCACAAAAGGTTAGTAGATCTACAGTTTTAAATCCAAACTTGCAATGTGTCATCTTACTGTGATCTATATAAGAGTGTGGCATGTAACTGTGGAGGAGTGCATTTTCAGTTAACAACATCTTGTTTGTGAACTTAACTGAATTTTTCAGTTAACAACATCTTATTTGTGAACTTAACTGAAATTTTCAGTTAACAACATCTTGTTTGTGAACTTAACTGAATTTAAATGAACTAACTAAACTTAACTAAATTTAAATGAAGTTAAGTGAACTTAACTGAATTTAACTGAATCAATAGTGCTCCAAGCTTTTTCATTTATCTAAAGTTGTTTTCTTTCTTATTTGGTAGGAAATACCTAAATGCAACTTTGTGGAGTGGATTGACCCTGAATGGCCTGCCACTCTGAAGATGAGTTTAGCTAGGGTTTGGGGCATGTATGATGATGAGAACAAGTTAAGGATCAGGGAGAATTTAGTTCTTGCTGAAGAAAATGTCAGGGTTGCGAGAGAGAAGGAAAAGATGGAAAAAGATATGAGGTTTTTTAAACTAGATTTTGCTAAGATGGTGGCTGACAAGGAGCAGGCAATTACTGAAATGGGCAATGCAAGACTTGCTCTTTCTAACCTAAAGCAAGAGTTTGAGAAGAAGAAGATGTCTGATAAATCTACCACTAGCATTCATCAGGTTGTGAGGGCTAAGGCAGAGAAAGAGAGGGATGAGATGAAGCAACAGATGGACAACATGAAGGAAGAGATGGACAAAGTGGTGTCACAGAGGGATGAGTTGAAGAAGGAGAAGAAGAAACTAGAGTACATGATAGGTGATTTATTCAGGCACAAGGAGGAGACCAAGAGCAAGATAAGGAGGGTGAAGGAGATCTTAGATGAATCTGAGTAATTCATTGTTGTTGTAATGCTGCCTTAAGTTGGAGCTATTAATTAGTTGTACTGAATTTGTTGGTGTAATGCCAGTATTATGTAATGCACTGAATTTGTATGACTGCTTTTAGTTAACTAAATTTGTATGACTGGTTTTAGTGTTACTAGTTATCTGAATGTCTCCAGGTAAGTGCATTTTTTACAGTGTGAGTGAACTGGACATGCAGTTAACCTAAGATCCAGTTAACTGAATTTGTAGTTAACTGAAGTTCAGTTAACTGAAGATTCAGTTAACTACAAATTCAGTTATCTGAAGATTTAGTTAACTGAATTTAAATGAGCTTTGTAAGCATTTACAGTGCACTGAGGTTTTATGAATTTAAATGTTATCTGCCAATTGAATATCTACTTTGCAGACAGAACTACAACTGCTATCTAGAGTAGTGCACAGCAAATTTGTACATCAGCATGGCAAACACAGCAGCAACAGCATTGCAACCAAATGAAATGCATGCCAAAGCAGTAGCAGCATGGCCTACAGAACTGTTGCATTCTTTTTTTTTGCAAAGTTGTAGCTACAAGCCACATCATAAGTGGCACTCTATGGAAACATAGTACCAGATTACAGCAACAATTGCATTGTAGTTGAAGGAAATAAAACAATGGCATTGTAATAGAGCATTCTAACAGAGCATTTGTAACAGCAGCACCACCAGCAAATTAAAGCAGCATAACACACTACTAGAATCAACTTCTTTGCTGTCCGCCATGGCAGACGGCAAAGGCATAGATCCTAGACGGCAAACTTCTTTGTCGTCTACCAGCAGACGGCAAACTGTCCGTCTGAATAGGTGCTAGCAAAGGCCTTCTTTGCCGTCCGCTTCTTAGAAACGGACGGGAAAGGATTGTGACGTCCGCCATCTGAGGCCAGCAGACGGCAAAGACAACGGACGACAGTGGGGTGGGGTCAGAGCCGGTAGGGGGTTAACGGCGCTCTTTGCCGTCCGCCAGCGGACGGCACAGAGTCAAAGCTCTTTGCCGTCCGCTGAAAGACGGCAAAGAGCTCAGTTAGGCCAGCACTGGGAAGCTGCCACTTGGCTAGCTATGCCGTCTGCCAGCAGACGACAAAGATTCAAAGGTCTTTGCCGTCCGCCAGCATACGACAAACTGACCAAATAGGCAGCTAGTGTTCCTAGTTTCTACAGGTAGCTGGCACGTGTCCTCTTTGCCGTCTGCTAGGCAAAGCTCTTTGCCGTCCGCTAGCTGACGGCAAAGAGGTTATATATCCCCTGTTTTTATTTATATCCATTTAATTTCACTGGAATTCACACACAGATATACATATATATATATATATATATATATATATTTTCACAGGCACAACAAACATATGATGTATCCAACACATAGCTCCATCCATGACAACATACATACATAAGAAACACAGTTTCATCCATACATCTTACACTAATATCACAATGTTCATCCAACACATTGTTCCATGCATCCATATAACAAGTTCCACATTATTCTTCGATACAAATGAAAAGAAGAACAGGGAAACAAGCACTCCATCCATGCAAGCTTCCATATAGTAAATTAAATCTACAAAATGGGAACAAGAAAGTTAGAAGAAGAAGAAGAAAACTAGAAGAAGAAGAAGAAGGAGAAGAATACTATAAGAAGAAGAAGAACTTCTTCTTCTTATAGTCTTCTTCTTCTCCTTCTTCTCCTTCTTCTTCTTCTTCTTCTTCTTCTTCTTCTTCTTCTTCTTCTTCTTCTTCTTCTTCTTCTTCTTTTCTTCCTATTCCTTCTTTTCTTCCTCTTCCTTGATTTTCTTCATCTTATTATGTCATTTGTGGACTAAATAGGCTAAATTATGTCATAAATGGACTAAATAGGCTAAATAAGAAGAAAAATGCCATTTTTGAGCTAACGTAGCAAATTATGCCATTTTTGAACTAACTAAGCTTATTGTGGCATTTTAGAGGACAACAAGCTAAGTATATGACATTTATGAGGTTAGCAAGGTTATGATGCCATTTACAAATAAAAACAAGTAAGAGGAGGAAAAGAAGAAGAAGAAGAAGACTAGAAGAAGAAGAAGACTTTCTTCTTCTTCTTCTTCTTTTCTTCCTATTCCTTCTTTCTTCCTCTTCCTTGATTTTCTCCGGAGTCTCATGGGACGAAGACCCCGTGACCGGAGTCTTCTGGGACAAAGACTATGGGACCGGACTCACGTGGGGCGAAGGATCGGCGACCCGAGTCTAGTGGGGCGAAGGATCAGCGACCGGAGGCTCATGGACCGGAGTCCGAGACGGGTCCACGTCAGACGGAGCAGTCTTGTGGTCGGGTGAATCAGCTGAGGGTGGTGGCGAGGAAGGCGTAGCAGCCTTCCTACCTCTCCCGCTGCCACGTCCACCTCTACCAGCCTTCTTCATCCTCCCCCGACCTCTCCTAGCCGATGAAGAAGCGCCCGCCGCAGTTGTCTGCATACTATCTAGCAGCGCTCTCCGGAGGGGCTGGGCTGGAATAATGGAACCACCCCTCCCAGTAGCGCTCGCAGGAGGCTCGGGGCGCTCTGGACCCTTGCCCACCATTCCTGTCAACACCTGCAACGACAAAAAGTAAACAAAATTAGTACAACATAAAAAATTTGGATACCTGACATGGACATAATAATATGTATATAATTTAAGTGTATCATCATGAACATAATAAAAATACCCCCGATCAACACAAATATATATGATGTTTTGCATAACAAAATCAAAAAATATACAACCTAACTCATAATTCACAAATATATGACCCCGTCGGGGTCGGGGTCGGGGTCGGGGTCGGGGTGTGGTTGTGGTGTCAGGGTGTCGGGGTCGATCGGGGTGTCAGGGTGTCGGGGTCGGGGTGTGCTGTCAGGGTGTCGGGGTGTGGTGTCAGGGGTCGGGGTCGGGGTGTCGATTGACGGGGTCTCAGGGTGTCGGGGTGTCATGGTGTCGGGGTGTCGGTGGTCGGGGTGTCAGGTGTCGGGGTGTCGGTGGTCGGGGTCGGGGTCGGGGTGTGGTGTTGATACGTCTCCAACGTATCTATAATTTTTGATTGTTCCATGCTATTATATATTTTGTTTTGGATGTTTAATGGGCTTATTTATACACTTTTATATTATTTTTGGGACTAACCTATTAACCGGAGGCCCAACCCAATTGCTGTTTTTTTTTCCTATTTCAGTGTTTCGCACAAAAGGAATATCAAACGGAGTCCAAACGAAATGAAACCTTCGGGAGAGTTATTTTTGGAACAAACGTGATCTAGAGGACTTGGAGTGGACGTCAAGAAATCACTAAGGAGGCCACGAGGCAGGGGGCGCGCCCTCCATCCTCGTGGGCCCCTCGGGGCTCCACCGACCTACTTCTTCCTCCTATATATACCTACGTACCCCCAAACCATCGAAGAGCACCACGAAAACCTAATTCCACCGCCGCAACCTTCTGCACCCGTGAGATCCCATCTTGGGGCCTTTTCCGGCGTCCTGCCGGAGGGGGCATTGATCACGGAGGGCTTCTACATCAACACCATAGCCTCTCCGATGATGTGTGAGTAGTTTACCTCAGACCTTCGGGTCCATAGTTATTATCCAGATGGCTTCTTCTCTCTCTTTGGATCTCAATACAAAGTTCTCCTCGATTCTCTTGGAGATATATTCGATGTAATCTTCTTTTGCGGTGTGTTTGTCGAGATCCGATGAATTGTGGGTTTATGATCAAGATTATCTATGAACAATATTTGAATCTTCTCTGAATTCTTTTATGTATGATTGGTTATCTTTGCAAGTCTCTTCGAATTATCAGTTTGGTTTGGCCTACTAGATTGATCTTTCTTGCAATGGGAGAAGTGCTTAGCTTTGGGTTCAATCTTGCGGTGCTCGATCCCAGTGACAGTAGGGGAAACGACACGTATTGTATTGTTGCCATCGAGGATAAAAAGATGGGGTTTATATCATATTGCATGAGTTTGTCCCTCTACATCATGTCATCTTGCTTAAAGCGTTACTCCGTTCTTATGAACTTAATACTCTAGATGCATGCTGGATAGCGGTCGATGTGTGGAGTAATAGTAGTAGATGCAGGCTGGAGTCGGTCTACTTGTCACGGACGTGATGCCTATATACATGATCATACCTAGATATTCTCATAACTATGCTCAATTCTATCAATTGCTCGACAGTAATTCGTTTACCCACCGTAATACTTATGCTATCTTGAGAGAAGCCACTAGTGAAACCTATGGCCCCCGGGTCTATTTTCCATCATATTAATCTTCCGTCAACAAGCTATTTTTATCTTTGTTTATTTTGGAATCTTTACTTTTAATCTTTATCATAAAAATACCAAAAAATATTATCTTATCATCTCTATCAGATCTCACTTTTGAAAGTGGCCGTGAAGGGATTGACAACCCCTTTATCGCGTTGGTTGCAAGGTTCTTATTTGTTTGTGTAGGTGCGAGGGACTTGAGCGTGGCCTCCTACTGGATTGATACCTTGGTTCTCAAAAACTGAGGTAAATACTTACGCTACTTTGCTGCATCACCCTTTCCTCTTCAAGGGAAAACCAACGCAGTGCTCAAGAGGTAGTGATACGTCTCCGTCGTATCTACTTTTCCAAACACTTTTGCCCTTGTTTTGGACTCTAACTTGCATGATTTGAATGGAACTAACCCGGACTGACGCTGTTTTCAGCAGACTTTCCATGGTGTTATTTATGTGTAGAAACAAAAGTTCTCGGAATGACCTGAAACTCCACGGAACATCTATTTGGAAAATAAGAAAAATACCAGAAGAAAAATCCACGTCAAGGGGCCCACATCCTGTCCAAGAGGGTAGGGGGCGCGCCCCCTGCCTCGGGGGCCCCCTGACGCTCCACCGACCTCAACTCCAACTCCATATATTCACTTTCGGGGAGAAAAAAACTAGAGAGAAGGATTCATCGTGTTTTACGATACGGAGCCGCCGCCAAGCCCTAAAACCTCTTGTGAGGGCTGATCTGGAGTCCGTTCGGGGCTCCGGAGAGGGGAATCCGTCGCCGTCGTCATCATCAACCATCCTCCATCACCAATTTCATGATGCTCACCGCCGTGCGTGAGTAATTCCATCGTAGGCTTGCTGGACGGTGATGGGTTGGATGAGATCTATCATGTAATCGAGTTAGTTTTGTTAGGGTTTGATCCCTAGCATCCACTATGTTCTGAGATTGATGTTGCTATGACTTTGCTATGCTTAATGCTTGTCACTAGGGCCCGAGTGCCATGATTTCAGATCTGAACCTATTATGTTTTCATGAATATATGTGAGTTCTTGATCCTATCTTGCAAGTTTATAGTCACCTACTATGTGTTATGATCCGGTGACCCTGAAGTAACAATAATCGGGACCACTCCCGGTGATGACCGTAGTTTGAGGAGTTCATGTATTCACTATGTGCTAATGCTTTGTTCTGGTACTCTATTAAAAGGAGGCCTTAATATCCCTTAGTTTCCATTAGGACCCTGCTGCCACGGGAGGGTAGGACAAAAGATGTCATGCAAGTTCTTTTCCATAAGCACGTATGACTATATTCGGAATACATGCCTACATTACATTGATGAATTGGAGCTAGTTCTGTGTCACCCTAGGTTATGACTGTTACATGATGAACCGCATCCGGCATAATTCTCCATCACTGATCCAATGCCTACAAGCTTTTCATATATTGTTCTTCGCTTATTTAGTTTCCCGCTGCTACTGTTACAATCACTACAAAACACCAAAAATATTACTTTTGCTACTGTTACTTTTGTTACCGTTACCACTACTATCATACTACTTTGCTACTAAATACTTTGCTGCAGATATTAAGTTATCTAGGTGTGGCTGAATTGACAACTCAGTTGCTAATACTTGAGAATATTCTTTGGCTCCCCTTGTGTCGAATCAATAAATTTGGGTTGAATACTCTACCCTCGAAAACTATTGCGATCCCCTATACTGATTCCAATTGCAGCAGATCAATAAACAAATTGTTTAGGTCATCCTATTTTGGTAGAATTTTTAGAGTTCCAGAAGTTTGCGTTAGTTACAGATTACCACAAACTGTTCTGTTTTTGACAGATTCTGTTTTTCGCGTGTTGTTTGCTTATTTTAATGAATCTATGGCTAGTAATGGATTTTATGAACCATAGAAAAGTTGGAATACAGTAGGTTTAACACCAATATAAATAAACAATGAGTTCATTACAGTACTTTGAAGTGGTGTTTTGTTTTCTTTCGCTAACGAAGTCACATGATTTTCTGTTAAGTTTTGTGTTGTGAAGTTTTCAAGTTTTGGGTAAAGATTTGATGGATTATGGAACAAGGATTGGCAAGAGCCTAAGCTTGGGGATGCCCATGGCACCCCAAGGTAAAATTCAAGGATAACCAAAAGCTTAAGCTTGGGGATGCCCCGGAAGGCATCCCCTCTTTCGTCTTCGTCCATCGGTAACTTTACTTGGAGCTATATTTTTATTCACCACATGATATGTGTTTTGCTTGGAGCGTCTTGTATGATTTGAGTGTTTTCTTTTTAGTTTGTCACAATCATCCTCGCTGTACACACCTTTTGAGAGAGACACACATGATTCGGAATTTGTTAGAGTACTCTATGTGCTTCACTTATATCTTTTGAGCTATATAGTTTTTGATCTAGTGCTTCACTTATATCGTTTAGAGCACGGTGGTGGTTGTATTTTATAGAAATTATTGATCTCTCATGCTTCACTTATATCATTTTGAGAGTCTTAAACAGCATGGTAATTTGCTTTAATTGTGAAATTAATCTTCCATATTGAGTTCATTGAATATCATGACAAGTTTGATACTTGATAAGTATTTTGAGATATAAAGGTGGCAATATTAGAGTGTGCTAGTTGAGTAATTGTGAAATTGAGAAATACTTGTGTTGAAGTTGGCAAGTCCCGTAGCATGCACGTATGGTAAATGTTGTGTGACAATTTTGACACATAAGGTGTTCTTTTATTGCTTTCCTTATGAGTGGCGGTCGGGGACGAGCGATGGTCTTTTCCTACCAATCTATCCCTCTAGGGGCATGCGTAGTAGTACTTTGCTTCGAGGGCTAATAAACTTTTGAAATAAGTATATGAGTTCTTTATGACTAATGTGAGTCCATGGATTATTGATACATCTCCAACGTATCTATAATTTTTGATTGTTCCATGCTATTATATTATCCATCTTGGATGTTTTATGGGCTTTACTATGCACTTTTATATTACTATTGGGACTAACCTATTGACCCAGAGCCCAGTGCCAGTTTCTGTTTTTCCCTTGTTTCAGTGTTTCGCAGAAAAGGAATATCAAACGGAGTCCAAACGGAATGAAACCTTCGGAAAAGTTATTTTTGGAAAGAAAGCTATACAGGAGACTTGGAGTGCACGTCAAGAAAGAAACGAGGGAGGCACGAGGCAGGGGGCGCGCCCACCCCCCTGGGCGTGCCCTCCACCCTCGTGGGCCCCTCGTGGCTCCCCTGACGTATTTCTTCCTCCTATATATACCAATATACCCTAAAACCATCGGGGAACAGAATAGATCGGGAGTTCCGCCGCCGCAAGCCTCTGTAGCCACCAAAAACCAATCGGGACCCTGTTCCGGCACCCTGCCAGAGGGGGGATCCCTCACCGGTGGCCATCTTCATCATCCCGGCACTCTCCATGACGAGGAGGGAGTAGTTCACCCTCGGGGCTGAGGGTATGTACCAGTAGCTATGTGTTTGATCTCTCCCTCGTGTTCTTGAGGTGATACGATCTTGATGTATCGCGAGCTTTGCTATTGTAGTTGGATCTTATGATGTTTCTCCCCCTCTACTCTCTTGTAATGGATTGAGTTTCCCCTTTAAAGTTATCTTATCGGATTGAGTCTTTTAATGATTTGAGAACACTTGATGTATGTCTTGCGTGGGATACCCGTGGTGAAATGGGGTATTCTATTGATCCACTTGATGTATGTTTTGGTGATCAACTTGCGGGTTCCGCCCATGAACCTATGCATAGGGGTTGGCACATGTTTTCGTCTTGATTCTCCGGTAGAAACTTCGGGGCACTCTTTGAGGTTCTATGTGTTGGTTGAATAGATGAATCTGTGTGTGATGCATATCGTATAATCATTCCCACGGATACTTGAGGTGACATTGGAGTATCTAGGTGACATTAGGGTTTTGGTTGATGTGTGTCTTAAGGTGTTATTTTACTACGAACTCTAGGGTTGTTTGTGACACTTATAGGAATAGCCCAATGGATTGATCGAAAAGAATAACTTTGAGGTGGTTTCGTACCCTACCATAATCTTTTCGTTTGTTCTCCGCTATTAGTGACTTTGGAGTAACTCTTTGTTGCATGTTGAGGGATATTTATATGATCCAATTATGTTATTATTGTTGAGAGAACTTGCACTAGTGAAAGTATGAACCCTAGGCCTTGTTTCCTAGCATTGCAATACCGTTTGTGCTCACTTTTATCATTAGTTACCTTGCTGTTTTTATATTTTCAGATTACAAAAACCTATACCTACCATCCATATTGCACTTATATCACCATCTCTTCGCTGAACTAGTGCACCTATACAATTTACCATTGTATTGGGTGTGTTGGGGACACAAGAGACTCTTTGTTATTTGGTTGCAGGGTTGTTTGAGAGAGACCATCTTCATCCTACGCCTCCCACGGATTGATAAACCTTAGGTCATCCACTTGAGGGAAATTTGCTACTGTCCTACAAACCTCTGCACATGGAGGCCCAACAACGTCTACAAGAAGAAGGTTGCGTAGTAGACATCAAGCTCTTTCCTGGCGCCGTTTCCGGGGAGGTGAGTGCTTGAAGGTATATCTTTAGATCTTGCAATCGAATCTTTTAGTTTCTTGTTTTATCACTAGTTTATTTTATAAAAGAAAACTACAAGAAAAAAATGGAATTGTGTTTGTCTCATACGCTTCATCTTTTTAATATCTTTCGTGAGTATGATGGAAAGGAAAATTGTGCCAAAGTGTTAGAAGAAGAATGCATTAAAATTTTTGGCACTAAATCTTTGTATGATGAGCATGATTGCAATGTTGTTAGTATGATTTCTTTGAATACCCATGATGCTTATGATATGAAAAGGCCCAAGCTTGGGGATGCTATGTTTGATGAAGATAATATTTTTGAGAATATATTTGCTGCAATTAATGTTTGTCCCAAGCTTGGGGAGGCTACGTTTAATGAAGATGATATTTTTAGTCTCCCAAGTTTTGATATGCAAATTTATAATGATGAAAGCATGCCTCCTACTTATGATGATTATATTGATGAAATTGGGTTTGGAAGTGTGACACCCGGATAATTAAGCTACAGGGAACCTCTGCTACTGATGCCATGTCACTTCGATTACTGTTGCTAATCTCGCGTTAGTTCAAAACGATTCAAATTCAAATATGAGTTAAAGGCAAACCACAAAAGTTTTCAAATATTAAAACTAAAATGTTCGGATTGTGACAAATAATGCATAGGTAATTATGGTGGAGAATCCACAATTTTACAAATTATTTAAATACTCTAAAATGAACAAAACAGTAGCAAAAACAAATATTTAAAAGCTTTTATAATAAGAAACCATCACAAACTATTTTACTTTGTCTGCCAAGTTAAATGTGGTTGCGACATATTTACATATACTAAATTAGGTGCAACTTTGATATTTTACTAAAACTAAGGTATATTGAAAATTAGAGAAAACAGTAAAAGGAAAATAAATAAAAAGAAAAATGAAAAGGTCTAAACAAAATAAACAAAAACAAAATAAACCCCCCACTGGACTTCGGCCCACCGGGCCGCCTTGCCGGCACAACCAGCCGCGCCCCCCACTCCCTTATCCTATCCCCACTCCCCCAGAACCCTAACTACCGCACCCCACTCCCCCCACGATTCCTCCCCTCGCCTCTGCCCCCGCCCCCGATTCAGATCGGGGCGCGTCCCCGGCGCCACCGCGCCGTCGTCCCGAACCCCGCCGTCGTCGTTCGCCGGACTGCCTCGTCCCCGTCGCCCCGACCTCATCTCCTCCCCGATCGGTGACCTCGCGCCGTCGCCGTTCGCCATCACTGCCGCCCGAGGACCCGCCGTCGCCGGAGCACCACCACCGCCCGGACCTCGTCGCCTCCTCCCCTGCGTCGTCGTCGTCCCCGACATCCTCCCCGCACCCACTGCCCCGAGCCCTACAACCACGGTGAGGCCCTCGGCCTCCTCTTTCCCTCGCCCGCATGCCCGACAGCGAGCTCCTTGCGCCGCGTCCCGCAGACGCCAACCCCGACCGCGCCCGATGCGCGCACGCCTCGTTCCCCCCTGCGCCAGTGGCTCACTCGCTCCACCGCTGCGCTCGGCGCCGTGCCGCCCCGATGGCCGCGCCCGCAGCCACGCGCCGTGTGCCGTCGTCGCGCTCCGCGCCTCGCCTCTGCCGCCCGCACGCGCTGCTCCTCCCCACTCCCCCTGCTCGCCGTCACCCGTGGCCCCCGCTTGCGCGTTGCCCTGCGCCCGCACGGCCTCTCGCATCCCTCCTCGCTCTGCCGCCTCCCATCGCCTGGTCACACCGCCTTCGTCCGCGCTCGCGGCGCGCTCCCGCGGCCACGGCCTTGCTTGCCGGCCGCGCCCGGGGTAGCCCTCGCCCGCACTCCCATCGCCTATTAGCGCCCCGCCCCGTTAGGCCCCTGGAGCCACTGGCGGCTGGGCCCCGCCCCGTGTGTCAATGACACGTGGGGATCACCCCTGTTAAATAATGGAAACAAAAAAAGATAAGATAATTAATTAAATCAAAAAATTAATTAAAAGAATTAATTAATTATTAATTAATTAATTAATTAACACTGTTTAGTTAACTAATTAACTCTAATTAAACCTGCAAATTAAATGTTAACAAATAATTAGTCTTCAGCCAATGACATGCTGGACCCACACGTTAGTTGACCAGTCAACGCCTCTGTTGACTGCTGACGTCATGCTGACGTCATGCTGCACTGTTCTGGATAATGTTGGATTAAAATAATTAAATAAATGCTAAAAAGTGATTTAAATCTTTTAAAATCAATATAAAATAAACCGTAGCTCGGATGGAAAAACTTTGTACATGAAAGTTGCTCAGAATGACGAGGCGATTCCGGATACGCAGCCCTTTCGTCTGCTACACATCCCTAGCATAGCAAACATGCAACTTTCCCCCTCCGGTTCATCTGTCCGAAAACGCGAAACACCGGGAATACTTTGTGCTAGCCATCTTATGGAAACTTGTTTAACTTATGTCTGTACTCAGATATTGTTGCTTACGCTGACTCGTCTATGATCGAGCACTTGTATTCGAGCCCTCGAGGCCCCTGGCTTGTATTATGATGCTTGTATGACTTATTTTATTTTTAGAGTTGTGTTGTGATATCTTCCCGTGAGTCCCTGATCTTGATCGTACACGTTTGCGTGTATGATTAGTGTACGATTGAATCGGGGGCGTCACAAGTTGGTATCAGAGCCGACTGCCTATAGGAATCCCCCTTTCCAACTCCTTGGACGAAGTCGAGTCTAGTCATTGAAAAAGTTTTTACTAACATGGCTGTGCGGCTTACGGGCCCACGCCGCCATTGGGTGGTATTAGGATCTTTTATTCCTCGATCTATACTCTGGGACTCTGATCTCTCTTCTATTCGGGTTAAATGATTTTACTAACGCCGACTCTAGGTTCTCGTAACTAAATCCACCCGGAGAGCCCCTCAATTCAGATGATCGCCTGCTGCACTAGAAGATTTCGAAGTTACTCTACGATGTTCTCTCAAGTCTTTGTGCCATCGCATTTGCGATTTCCTTCCACCGTCAACCCCTATGAAAACTGCATACACTTGCCATTCATACAATCATTCCCCGTTGATCTTGTTATTACAAGATGCCCTGAAATACTCTCTGTTGTCCCGACAATCCTTTGAGCTTACTGCCTTGCAATTCCTTACCACATGAATACTTCTACGGATAATTCCTCACACTTACCGAGTATTCGTTCATCCACAGTTGATTCCTGTATTTCACAAATGACTTTGAAATACCATTCAATCTTTCGAAAATCCCCAACAGCTTATTGCTCTTGAAATTCTTACTTGCTTGCATTATGGTTTACCATATGTCTGGTAATCTAATTGGCATCCTTTGTCATTATCATTTCGAGTTCCTTGACTCAATATGTTGTGAATGCACACAATCATCTATCAACCCTTCTAAATTATCTTTTCGGCTCAGACGTCATTTTGAACATGAGCTGGTTCTCGCCAATCAAATTGTCGTCGATTGTGCCCCTAAGTCTATTGAACTTATCCATCCTTTATCAGAGCGTCTGCTTCTGTCCTTCGCTTTGTAAATCATAATTCCTTTGCAATTGAGCTCTAAGTTATTCAGTTGTCGGAATAATCCAATGTCTTTGCATTGATTCTTCCTCTGGTTGTGTGCCGATACTCACATCAGATCCTTTGTGGACCATCAGATCCTTTATTGGATTATTATTCGACTGTGTCCTCCTTATTCAATAACCTTATGAGCCTTTCCTCGGATACATAATGCCTTTGGTAAATTGTATCCTCCGCTTTCTAGGCCATGCTCTACTTTCAAGCTTGTATTAATTACTTCTAAAAGATTGTGGTTTATGTTCCTAAGGTACCCCGATGGGTTGAACCTATGCCTTTCTTAATCTGTGTGAACCCGAAAGTTTTCACGGGTCATACTCCTCTGCTAACTTCCCAGGTAGGTTTCCACAATCAACTCATTTTTAATAAGAGCAAGAAGTGAATGAAAGGTTATGCATTGAGAAAGTAGGAGTCGACCTTGAACTTTGTGTTCATGCCCATGGACACGATGTAGATCCTATCATGGAAGCTTCTTGTAATAATAACTATTTCCTTGATATAATATCATCTGATATCGGTGAATTGACCCTTTGCTGTCGTGGTTCCGACCATGTTCTCCTTTAAATACCATGTCTCAGACAAGTGAAAACACTTGTCTTCTGCAGATCAATACATCTCCGCAACCCCTATGTCGATCTTCCTTCGAGTAATACCCTCCAGTATCTCGAGAATATCAAAGAACTGTGTTGCTTCCAATGAGTCTTCATCTAGTATTGCTTCTCACTGACTTCAGATTTCCCCCGGGTTCTGAGTTAATTCACTCGAGAACACCGATATGTGAATCGATTCTGCACTCCGATTCAATAACTCTAAGTAATTTTCGTTGCTTACGAGTTTAAAAATCCTTCAAGTCATTCCTAGCCTGATCGGCTACATCATTATCGTGCTAAATTTTAACTGTGCTACCTGGTCCTTCTTCCCGGAGCACAATTTTTGACGATGAGCTAAGCTTACGTCGACTTTGCTCATCATATCATTTCGCCTTGAACACCAAGCTTGATTTTGAGTTTGTGTCGTACTCGTGGTTCCAATAACCTATCGCGTCATCATTCCTTTGACTTGATGTCATCACCGATCGATTACATCTTCATGAAATCTCTCGACAATGTGTCGTGATCATCATCAACATTCTGAGCTCTTATAGGATATCAATCGAATCCGTGATGAGAAATACCATCCTTGCCCCTCGATGATTTGTGTTATCATCGACAACATTCTTGCCTTCCCCCCAACACAAACTTGTTCGTGTTTTGTGTATACCTTGAGATCCTTGCTATCCAGCATTTGTTCTCCTTTACCTTGGAGTATTACCATCTTTTTATGTCAAGAATGTCGTGGGAATTTCACCACCTCTTAAGAATTCTTGATACAGGTGATACTTCTCGCCATATCCTTTCTTTCTTGGTCCCCGTGTTGATTCTAACCGGGATACCAACAAGTGAAAGGCGCTGCTTGGATTCTATACTTCTAGCAACCCTATTGCTTTGAAGTTAATGGTCGATAGCTTGATTCTTAGACTATTGGCTATTGAATCACCATTCTAACTTTGATCATCCTACTTGGTCCATATTTCCAGGTGCATTTTCGTTCAATATTTAATTGTGGATGTTCTCATTGAACATACCTCATTATATACTTCGGTGTGTCTAATGTTATCACCTTGTTCACTCAATTGTTGAAATCCATCTTTTTGGAAACCTTGATGAATTGCCGCTGAGTCCATCAGCCACCTCCTCATCCTCTCCTTGGTTTAATGATGAACTCCTGTTCCGGAACTCGCTTCCATAGTTCAATTCCCGAGAATCTTAAAATGTCATCTCGACAATTTGTGTTGCACTTTCTTCTCAAGTATCCTGAATCTGACTTATCCTAACACCATTCAGATCTGAATCTCAGTCAGATATGATGGTTGGAACATATTTCTAAGAGTTATAACGATGGTCTTTATATGACCCGGTAAGGTGGTATCATACCTAGCCCACCTAGCCGGAGGCCCTATTGTTATAGTTCCCTTTAGCAATGTTATCCATTCTTCCATGAGGAAATTGTAAAACTAATTCTACAAGTTATTCCTGATGGATCCTTCGTGTATCTGAAGTCTGACCTTTGCTTGAAGACCATGTCAATGCTATCTCGAAGCATGTCTGTGGTACTCCGAATTTCAGTAAGAACCTTTGAAGCACAATACTAGATTTTCTTTATCAATTATCCAAACACCATTGTATGGGTAATGTCATGAAATTTCTCTTCCCTTTCCTGAAGGGTTTTCTACTTTATATCCTGCCAGGGATATCATGCTCTGCTTGTCCTTGGGAAGGGTATACCCCTGGTATATGTGTCAAACATATTTTCCTTTCCATTGTTCTGTTTGATCTGATGATCACATTTTCCTTTCCATTGATTTGTTTAACCTTCCTTGTGATCCATATGATCTAAGCAGTAATATTCTTCTACTTATGTAAACACCTTGGTGTACTACCGTGACGGTAAGACCGTATTGCATTTGTCGATAGCATTCCGGTAACCACCGATGGACGAGAACTTTGCCTATTGGTCCGCCTCGTTCAACGAGAAGGAAAATGGTTCTCTTCGTCCCTCGCACTTGGTATCGATGTTGTTGCCAACATAATTGACAGGCTACCCTCTGACATGCCTTGCTATCGTGACCGTGCAAGATGTCAGCCCCCTTTCTACTTTAACCCACATGGTGGGCCCATAACCCGCAGCTCCACAGGATCGAAACCTGACTCTCGTGTACACCCCCGTTTCCAAGGTTATTCCTCACGCTTGGCTTCGTGTGTAATTCGCGAGCCACCTTCCCAGTGATCTATTCTGGTATCAGACATAATACTTATTCTCGTTACTCTGTACCCCTTTCACACCTTGTGTCAGTCATCGAACGATTGTCTACCCGTTTGAAACTTCTTATTGTACCTTCGTACCTTACTCTCGATGTATTTTATATGTTCAACTCGAGAGATAATCTTATGCTCATTCATGGGTTAACCCCAGATTGTTTCCCTCATAAGCATTCTATCGTAGCCAAGCTGCCCCTTACCTATTCGTAAGTACGTTGGAGTTCCTGAAGAAAAGGACGACTTCACCATGATGACCTGAAGCGGAGAAATGAAGACATCAACGTAATGGATCGACCTCTTCGAGAAGAGCAACCAAGACCGAGAAGACTCGTTAGAATTTCGTAACCAGATCTTTCCCCCTTACAACACCTCTTAAATCTCGGGACGAGATTTCTTGTAGTGGAAGAGAATTGTGACGCCCGGATAATTAAGCTACAGGGAACCTCTCCTACTGATGCCACGTCACTTCGATTACTGTTGCTAATCTCGTGTTAGTTCAAAACGATTCAAATTCAAATTTGAGTTAAAGGCAAACCACAAAAGTTTTCAAATATTAAAACTAAAATGTTCAGATTGTGACAAATAATGCATAGGTAATTATGGTGGAGAATCCACAATTTTACAAATTATTTAAATACTCTAAAATAAACAAAACAGTAGCAAAAAAATATTTAAAAGCTTTTATAATAAGAAACCATCACAAACTATTTTACTTTGTGTGCCAAGTTAAATGTGGTTGCGGCATATTTACATATACTAAATTAGGTGCAACTTTGATATTTTACTAAAACTAAGGTATATTGAAAATTAGAGAAAACAGTAAAAGGAAAATAAATAAAAAGAAAAATGAAAAGGTCTAAACAAAAAAACAAAAAAAAGAATAAACCCCCCATTGGACTTCGGCCCACCAGGCCGCCTTGCCGGCCCAACCGGCCGCGCCCCCCCACTCCCTTATCCTATCCCACTCCCCCAGAACCCTAACTACCGCACCCCACTCCCCCCACGATTCCTCCCCGCGCCTCTGCCCCCGTCCCCGATTCAGATCGGGGCGCATCCCCGGCGCCACCGCCGTCGTCCCGAACCCCGCCATCGTCGTTCGGCGGACTGCCTCGTCCCCGTCGCCCCGACCTCATCTCCTCCCCGACCGGTGACTTCGCGTCGTCGCCGTTCGCCATCACTGCCGCCCGAAGACCCGCCGTCGCCGGAGCACCACCACCGCCCGGACCTCGTCGCCTCCTCCCCTGCGTCGTCGTCCTCCCCGACATCCTCCCCGCACCCCACTGCCCTGAGCCCTACAACCACGGTGAGGCCCTCGGCCTCCTCTTTCCCTCGCCCGCATGCCCGACGGCGAGCTCCTCGCGCCGCGTCCCGCGGACGCCAACCCCGACAGCGCCCGATGCACGCACGCCTTGTTCCCCCTGCGCCAGTGGCTCACTCGCTCCACCGCTGCACTCGGCGCTGTGCAGCCCCGAGGGCCGCGCCCGCAGCCACGCGCCGTGTGCCGTCGTCGCGCTCCGCGCCTCGCCTTTGCCGCCCGCACGCGCTGCTCCTCCCCCACTCACCCTGCTCGCCGTCGCCCGCGGCCCCTGCTTGCGCGTTGCCCTGCGCCCGCACGGCCTCTCGCATCCCTCCTCGCTCTGCCGCCTCCCATCGCCTGGTCACGCCGCCTTCGTCCGCGCTCGCGGCGCCCTCCCGCAGCCACGACCTTGCTTGCCGGCCGCGCCCGGGGTAGCCCTCGCCCGCACACCCGTCGCCTGTTAGCGCCCCGCCCGTTTAGGTCCCTGGAGCCACTGGCGGCTGGGCCCCGCCCCGTGTGTCAATGACACGTGGGGATCGCCCTGTTAAATAATGGAAACAAAAAAAAGATAAGATAATTAATTAAATCAAAAAATTAATTAATAGAATTAAATAATTAATCAATTAATTAACACTGTTTAGTTAACTAATTAACTCTAATTAAACCTGCTAATTAAATGTTAACAAATAATTAGTCTTCAGCCAATGACATGCGGGATGCACACGTCAGTTGACCAGTCAACGCCTCTGTTGACTGCTGACGTCATGCTGCACTGTTCTGGATAATGTTGGATTAAAATAATTAAATAAATGCTAAAAAGTGATTTAAATATTTTAAAATCAATATAAAATAAACCGTAGCTCGGATGGAAAAACTTTGTACATGAAAGTTGCTCAGAATGACGATGCGATTCCGGATACGCAGCCCGTTCGTCTGCTACACATCCCTAGCATAGCAAACACCCAACTTTCCCCCTCCGGTTCATCTGTCCGAAAACGCGAAACACCGGGAATACTTTCCCGGATGTTTCCCCCCTTCGTCGGTATCACCTCCTACCGCGTTAGGGCATACCTAGCATCGCGTATTGCCTTGTTATGTTTTGTGATGCTTTGTTTGCATTATATTTATTGTTTCTCCCCCCTCTTCTCTCCGGTAGGCTACGAGACTGAAGTCGCTGCTACCCTGATCGACTACGATGTTGACGACCCCTCCTTCTTGCCAGAGCAACCAGGCAAGCCCCCCCCTTGATCACCAGATATCGCCTATTCTTCTCTCTACTGCTCGCATTAGAGTAGTGTAGCATGTTACTGCTTTCCGTTAATCCTACCCTGATGCATAGCCTGTCTTTGCTACTACTGTTGTTACCTTTACCTGGAATCCTACATGCTTAGTATAGGATGCTAGTATTCCATCAGTGGCCCTACATTCTTGTCCGTCTTCCATGCTATACTATTGGGCCGTGATCACTCGGGAGGTGGTCACGGGTATATACTATATACTTTATACATGATACATGTGGTGACTAAATTCGGGTCGGCTCGTGGAGCACCCGCGAGTGATTCACGGATTGGGGGCTAAAAGGACCTTTGTCCCGACGGCCCTCTGGGTGGATCTTTGTGGCAAAGCGACAGGGCAGGTTGAGACCGCTTAGGTGAGAGGTGGGCCTGGCCCTGGTCGGTGTCCGTGGTTACATCAATTAACACGCTTAACGAGATCTTGGTATTTGACCTGAGTCTGGCCATTTGGTCTATACGCACTAACCAACTATGCGTGAACAGTTATGGGCACTCGACGTCGTGGTATCAGCCGAAGCCTTCGTGACGTCAGCGACTGAGCGGCGCGCGCCGGGTTGGACCGCGTAACGTGACTTCCTTTGAAATGGAGGTTGCTAGGTCTGCTCTCCGGCCGCGTACGCAACGTGCATGTGTGCAATGGGCGATGGGCCCAGACCCCTGCGCGCATAGGATTTAGACCGGCATGCTGACCTCTCTGTTGTGCCTAGGTGGGGCTGCGACGTGTTGATCTTCCGCGGTCGGGCATGACCCAGAAAAGTGTGCCAGGCCAAATGGGATCGAGCGTGTTGGGTTATGTGGTGCACCCCTGCAGGGAAGTTTATCTATTCGAATAGCCGTGTCCCTCGGTAAAAGGACGACCTGGAGTTGTACCTTGACCTTATGACAACTAGAACCGGATACTTAATAAAACACACCCTTCCAAGTGCCAGATATAACCCGGTGATCGCTCTCTAACAGGGCGACGAGGAGGGGATCGCCGGGTAGGATTATGCTATGCGATGCTACCTGGTGAACCTGAAGCGTAGTCTTCGACAGGATTAGCTATCCCCCTCTTATTCTTGCATTCTGCAGTTCAGTCCACCGATATGGCCCTTTACACATATACCCATGCATATGTAGTGTAGCTCCTTGCTTGCGAGTATTTCTCCCTCTTTCCCCCTTCCCTTCTACCTGGTTGTCGCAACCAGATGCCGGAGCCCAGGAGCCAGACGCCACCTTCGACGACACCTACTACACCGGAGGTGCCTACTACTAGGGGCAGGCCGCTGACGACGACCAGGAGTAGTTTAGGAGGATCCCAGGCAGGAGGCATGCGCCTCTTTCGATGTGTATCCCAGTTTGTGCTAGCCATCTTATGGCAACTTGTTTAACTTATGTTTGTACTCAGATATTGTTGCTTCCGCTGACTCGTCTATGATCGAGCACTTGTATTCAAGCCCTCGAGGCCCCTGGCTTGTATTATGATGCTTGTATGACTTATTTTATTTTTAGAGTTGTGTTGTGATATCTTCCCGTGAGTCCCTGATCTTGACCGTACACGTTTGCGTGTATGATTAGTGTACGATTGAATCGGGGGCGTCACAGGAAGAGTGTCAACTTTAAGAAGTAATGATTCCACTATTTTGGAGGATGTTGAATCTTATAATATTTATGAAAGTGGATTTGGAGAGGTCATGACTTTATTTAGTGATGCATCCACTATTTCGGAAGAGGTTTCAATTGATTATGATGAGAACAAAGTTGCTACTTATGATGATTATTGTGATGAAACTTATGCTATAAAAAGTAGCGATGATTATATTTATAAAACTTGTCATGATTATGATTACCATTTTTCTGAACATTACTCTTTTAGTATGGAAACAATTTATAGTATTCAAGTCTCTTATGATACTCCCACTATTCCGAATGAGAAGAATTTTGCTTATGTGGAGAGTAGTAAATTTTCTATGCAAGTAGATCATGAAAAGAATGCTTTAGGTGCTGGTTATATTGTTGAATTCATTCATGATGCTACTGAAAATTATTATGAGGGAGGAATATATGCTTGTAGGAATTGCAATAATATCAAGTTTCCTCACTATGTGCTTAAAGTTTTGAAGTTATGCTTTTTTTGCCTTCCTATGCTAGTTGATTATTGTGCCCATAAGTTGTTTGCTCACAAAATCCCTATGCATAGGAAGTGGGTTAGAATTAAATGTGCTTGTCATGTGTTTCATGATGCTCTCTTTTATGTTTCAATTCTTATCTTTTATGCGAGCATCATTGAAATCATCATGCCTAGCTAGGGGTGTTAAACGTTAGCGCTTGTTGGGAGGCAACCCAATTTTATTTTCGTTTTTTGCTTTTTGGTTCTGTTTAGTAATATTTAATGCATCTAGCTTCTGTTTAGATGTGGTTTTATGTTTTAGTTAGTGTTTGTGCCAAGTAAGACCTATAGGATCTTCTTGGATGATAGTTATTTGATCTTGCTGAAAATTCCAGAAACTTTCTGTTCACGAAAACAATTGTTTAAAATCACCAGAACGTGATAAAATATTCATTCCAATTGCAGAAGATAAATAATAAAATTATCTAGGCCGTCCTATTTTGGCAGAAGTTTTTGAGTTCCAGAAGTTTGCGTTAGTTACAGATTACTACAGACTGTTCTGTTTTTGACAGATTCTGTTTTTCGTGTGTTGTTTGCTTATTTTGATGAATCTATGGCTAGTAAAATAGTTTACAAACCATAGAGAAGTTGCAATACAGTAGGTTTAACACCAATATAAATAAAGAATGAGTTCATTACATTACCTTGAAGTGGTGTTTTGTTTTCTTTCGCTAACGGAGCTTACGAGTTTTCTGTTAAGTTTTGTGTTGTGAAGTTTTCAAGTTTTGGGTAAAGATTCGATGGACTATGGAATAAGGAGTGGCAAGAGCCTAAGCTTGGGGATGCCCAAGGCACCCCAAGGTAATATTCAAGGATAACCAAGAGCCTAAGCTTGGGGATGCCCCGGAAGGCATGCCCTCTTTCGTCTTAATTCATCGGTAACTTTACTTGGAGCTATATTTTTATTCACCACATGATATGTGTTTTGCTTGGAGCGTCATTTTATTTTCTTTAGCTTTGCTTTCTGTTTGAATAAAGTACCAAGATCTGAAATCCTTAAATGTTAGAGAGTCTTCACATAATTGCATAATTATTCAACTACTCATTGATCTTCACTTATATCTTTCGGGGTAGTCGGTCGTTTGCTCTAGTGCTTCACTTATATCTTTTAGAGCACGGTGGTGGTTTTATTTTGAAGAAATAGATGAACTCTCATGCTTCACTTATATTATTGTGAGAGTCTTAAATAGCATGGTAATTTGCTTAATCCTAATATGCTAGGTATTCAAGACTAGTAAAAACTTTCTTATGAGTGTGTTGAATACTAAGAGAAGTTTGATGCTTGATGATTGTTTTGAGATATGGAGGTAGTGATATCAAAGTTGTGCTAGTTGAGTAGTTGTGAATTTGAGAAATACTTGTGTTGAAGTTTGCGAGTCCCGTAGCATGCACGTATGGTAAACGTTATGTAACAAATTTGAAACATGAGGTGTTCTTTGAGTGTCCTCCTTATGAGTGGCGATCGAGGACGAGCGATGGTCTTTTCCTACCAATCTATCCCCCTAGGAGCATGTGCGTAATGCTTGGTTTTTGATGACTTGTAGATTTTTGCAATAAGTATGCGAGTCCTCTATGACTAATGTTGAGTCCATGGATTAGACGCACTCTTACCCTTCCATCATTGCTAGCCTCTTCGGTACCGTGCATTGCCCTTTCTCACATTGAGAGTTGGTGCAAACTTCGCCGGTGCATCCAAACCCCGTGATATGATACGCTCTTTCACACATAAACCTCCTTATATCTTCCTCAAAATAGCCACCATACCTACCTATTATGGCATTTCCATAGCCATTCCGAGATATATTGCCATGCAACTTTCCACCGTTCCGTTTATCATGACACATTCATCATTGTCATATTGCTTTGCATGATCATGTAGTTGACATTGTATTTGTGGCAAAGCCACCATTCATAATTCTTTCATACATGTCACTCTTGGTTCATTGCATATCCCGGTACACCGCCGGAGGCATTCATATAGAGTCATACTTTGTTCTAGTATCGAGTTGTAATCATTGAGTTGTAAATAAATAGAAGTGTGATGATCATCATTTTCTAGAGCATTGTCCCAAGTGAGGAATAAAAAAAAGAGAAAGGCCATAAAAAAAGAGAAGGCCCAAAAAAAGAGAGAGAAAAAGAGAGAAGGGACAATGTTACTATCCTTTTACCACACTTGTGCTTCAAAGTAGCACCCTAATCTTCATGATAGAGAGTCTCTTGTTTTGTCACTTTCATATACTAGTGGGAGTTTTTCATTATAGAACTTGGCTTGTATATTCCAACAATGGGCCTCCTCAAGTGCCCTAGGTCTTCGTGAGCAAGCAAGTTGGATGCACACCCACTTAGTTTCTTTTGTTGAGCTTTCATATATTTGTAGCTCTAGTGCATCCGTTGCATGGCAATCCCTACTCCTTGCATTAACATCAATCGATGGGCATCTCCATAGCTCATTGATTAGCCTCGTTGATGTGAGACTTTCTCCTTTTTGTCTTCTCCACATAACCCCCATCATTATATTCTATTCCACCCATAGTGCTATGTCCATGGCTCACGCTCATGTATTGCGTGAAGGTTGAAAAAGTTTCAGATTACTAAAGTATGAAACAATTGCTTGGCTTGTCATCGGGGTTGTGCATGATGAGAGCATTCTTGTGTGACGAAAGTGGAGCATGACTAAACTATATGATTTTGTAGGGATGAACTTTCTTTGGCCATGTTATTTTGAGAGGACATAATTGCTTAGTTAGTATGCTTGAAGTATTATTACTTTTATGTCAATATGAAATTTTATCTTTAATCTTTCGGATCTGAATATTCATACCACAATTAAGAAGAATTACATTGAAATTATGCCAAGTAGCATTCCACATCAAAAATTCTGTTTTTATCATTTACCTACTCGAGGACGAGCAGGAATTAAGCTTGGGGATGCTGATACGTCTCCAACGTATCTATAATTTTTGATTGTTCCATGCTATTATATTATCCATCTTGGATGTTTTATGGGCTTTACTATGCACTTTTATATTACTTTTGGGACTAACCTATTGACCCAGAGCCTAGTGCCAGTTTCTGTTTTTTCCCTTGTTTCAGTGTTTGACAGAAAAGGAATATCAAACGGAGTCCAAATGGAATGAAACCTTCGGAAAAGTTATTTTTGGAAAGAAAGCTATACAGGAGACTTGGAGTGCACGTCAGGAAAGAAACGAGGGAGGCACAAGGCAGGGGGGCGCGCCCTCCACCCTCGTGGGCCTCTCGTGGCTCCCCTGACGTATTTCTTCCTCCAATATATACCGATATACCCTAAAACCACCGGGGAACAGAATAGATCGGGAGTTCCGCCGCCGCAAGCCTCTATAGCCACCAAAAACCAATCGGGACCCTGTTCCGGCACCCTGCCGGAGGGGGGATCCCTCACCGGTGGCCATCTTCATCATCCCGGCGCTCTCCATGACGAGGAGGGAGTAGTTCACCCTCGGGGCTGAGGGTATGTACCAGTAGCTATGTGTTTGATCTCTCCCTCGTGTTCTTGAGGTGATACGATCTTGATGTATCGCGAGCTTTGCTATTGTAGTTGGATCTTATGATGTTTCTCCCCCTCTACTCTCTTGTAATGGATTGAGTTTCCCCTTTGAAGTTATCTTATCGGATTGAGTCTTTTAATTATTTGAGAACACTTGATGTATGTCTTGCGTGGGATACGCTTGGTGACAATGGGGTATTCTATTGATCCACTTGATGTATGTTTTGGTGATCAACTTGCGGGTTCCGCCCATGAACCTATGCATAGGGGTTGGCACACGTTTTCGTCTTGATTCTCTGGTAGAAACTTCGGGGAACTCTTTGAGGTTCTATGTGTTGGTTGAATAGATGAATCTGAGATTGTGTGATGCATATCGTATAATCATTCCCACAGATACTTGAGGTGATATTGGAGTATCTAGGTGACATTAGGGTTTTGGTTGATGTGTGTCTTAAGGTGTTATTTTACTACGAACTCTAGGGCTGTTTGTGACACTTATAGGAATAGCCCAATGGATTGATAGGAAAGAATAACTTTGAGGTGGTTTCGTACCCTACCATAATCTCTTCATTTGTTCTCCGCTATTAGTGACTTTGGAGTGACTCTTTGTTGCAAGTTGAGGGATATTTATATGATCCAATTACGTTATTATTGTTGAGACAACTTGCACTAGTGAAAGTATGAACCCTAGGCCTTGTTTCCTAGCATTGCAATACCGTTTGCGCTCACTTTTATCATTAGTTACCTTGCTGTTTTTATATTTTCAGATTACAAAAACCTATACCTACCATCCATATTGCACTTGTATCACCATCTTTTCGCCGAACTAGTGCACCTATACAATTTACCATTGTATTGGGTGTGTTGGGGACACAAGAGACTCTTTGTTATTTGGTTGCAGGGTTGTTTGAGAGAGACCATCTTCATCCTACGCCTCCCACGGATTTATAAACCTTAGGTCATCTACTTGAGGGAAATTTGCTACTGTCCTACAAACCTCTGCACTTGGAGGCCCAACAACGTCTACAAGAAGAAGGTTGCGTAGTAGACATCAAGCTCTTTTCTGGCGCCGTTGCCGGGGAGGTGAGTGCTTGAAGGTATATCTTTAGATCTTGCAATCGAATCTTTTAGTTTCTTGTTTTATCACTAGTTTATTTTATAAAAGAAAACTACAAGAAAAAATGGAATTGACTTTGTCTCATACGCTTCATCTTTTTAATATCTTTCGTGAGTATGATGGAAAGGAAAATTGTGCCAAAGTGTTAGAATAAGAATGCATTAAATTTTTTGGCACTAAATCTTTGTATGATGAGCATGATTGCAATGTTGTTAGTATGAATTCTTTGAATACGCATGATGCTTATGATATGAAAAGGCCCAAGCTTGGGGATGCTATGTTTGATGAAGATAATATTTTTGAGAATATATTTGATGCAATTAATGTTTGTCCCAAGCTTGGGGAGGCGACGTTTAATGAAGATGATATTTTTAGTCTCCCAAGTTTTGATATGCAAATTTATAATGATGACAGCGTGCCTCCTACTTATGATGATTATATTGATGAAAGTGGGTTTGGAAGAGTGTCAACTTTAGGAAGTAATGATCCCACTATTTTGGAGGATGTTGAATCTTATAATATTTATGAAAGTGGATTTGGAGAGGTCCTGACTTTATTTAGTGATGCATCCACTATTTCGGAAGAGGTTTCAATTGATTATGATGAGAACAAAGTTGCTACTTATGATGATTATTGTGATGAAACTTATGCTATAAAAAGTAGCGATGATTATATTTATAAAACTTGTCATGATTATGATTACCATTTTTCTGAACATTACTCTTTTAGTATGGAAACAATTTATAGTATTGAAGTCTCTTATGATACTCCCACTATTCCGAATGAGAAGAATTTTGCTTATGTGGAGAGTAGTAAATTTTCTATGCAAGTAGATCATGAAAAGAATGCTTTAGGTGCTGGTTATATTGTTGAATTCATTCATGATGCTACTGAAAATTATTATGAGGGAGGAATATATGCTTGTAGGAATTGCAATAATATCAAGTTTCCTCACTATGTGCTTAAAGTTTTGAAGTTATGCTTGTTTTGCCTTCCTATGCTAGTTGATTATTGTGCCCATAAGTTGTTTGCTCACAAAATCCCTATGCATAGGAAGTGGGTTAGACTTAAATGTGCTTGTCATGTGTTTCATGATGCTCTCTTTTATGTTTCAATTCTTATCTTTTATGCGAGCATCATTGAAATCATCATGCCTAGCTAGGGGTGTTAAACGTTAGCGCTTGTTGGGAGGCAACCCAATTTTATTTTCGGTTTTTGCTTTTTGGTTCTGTTTAGTAATATTTAATGCATCCAGCTTCTGTTTAGATGTGGTTTTATGTTTTAATTAGTGTTTGTGCCAAGTAAGACCTATAGGATCTTCTTGGATGATAGTTATTTGATCTTGCTGAAAATTCCAGAAACTTTCTGTTCACGAAAACAATTGTTTAAAATCACCAGAACGTGATAAAATATTCATTCCAATTGCAGAAGATAAATAATAAAATTATCTAGGCCGTCCTATTTTTTCAGAAGTTTTTGAGTTCCAGAAGTTTGCGTTAGTTACAGATTACTACAGACTGTTCTGTTTTTGACAGATTCTGTTTTTCGTGTGTTGTTTGCTTATTTTGATGAATCTATGGCTAGTAAAATAGTTTACAAACCATAGAGAAGTTGCAATACAGTAGGTTTAACACCAATATAAATAAAGAATGAGTTCATTACAGTACCTTGAAGTGGTGTTTTGTTTTCTTTCGCTAACGGAGCTTACGAGTTTTCTGTTAAGTTTTGTGTTGTGAAGTTTTCAAGTTTTGGGTAAAGATTCGATGGACTATGGAATAAGGAGTGGCAAGAGCCTAAGCTTGGGGATGCCCAAGGCACCCCAAGGTAATATTCAAGGATAACCAAGAGCCTAAGCTTGGGGATGCCCCGGAAGGCATGCCCTCTTTCGTCTTAATTCATCGGTAACTTTACTTGGAGCTATATTTTTATTCACCACATGATATGTGTTTTGCTTGGAGCGTCATTTTATTTTCTTTAGCTTTGCTTTCTGTTTGAATAAAGTACCAAGATCTGAAATCCTTAAATGTTAGAGAGTCTTCACATAATTGCATAATTATTCAACTACTCATTGATCTTCACTTATATCTTTCGGGGTAGTCGGTCGTTTGCTCTAGTGCTTCACTTATATCTTTTAGAGCACGGTGGTGGTTTTATTTTGAAGAAATAGATGAACTCTCATGCTTCACTTATATTATTGTGAGAGTCTTAAATAGCATGGTAATTTGCTTAATCCTAATATGCTAGGTATTCAAGACTAGTAAAAACTTTCTTATGAGTGTGTTGAATACTAAGAGAAGTTTGATGCTTGATGATTGTTTTGAGATATGGAGGTAGTGATATCAAAGTTGTGCTAGTTGAGTAGTTGTGAATTTGAGAAATATTTGTGTTGAAGTTTGCGAGTCCCGTAGCATGCACGTATGGTAAACGTTATGTAACAAATTTGAAACATGAGGTGTTCTTTGAGTGTCCTCCTTATGAGTGGCGGTCGGGGACGAGCGATGGTCTTTTCCTACCAATCTATCCCCCAAGGAGCATGTGCGTAATGCTTGGTTTTTGATGACTTGTAGATTTTTGCAATAAGTATGTGAGTTCTTTATGACTAATGTTGAGTCCATGGATTATACGCACTCTTACCCTTCCATCATTGCTAGCCTCTTCGGTACCGTGCATTGCCCTTTCTCACATTGAGAGTTGGTGCAAACTTCGCCGGTGCATCCAAACCCCGTGATATGATACGCTCTTTCACACATAAACCTCCTTATATCTTCCTCAAAACAACCACCATACCTACCTATTATGGCATTTCCATAGCCATTTTGAGATATATTGCCATGCAACTTCCCACCGTTCCGTTTATCATGACACATTCATCATTGTCATATTAGGTAGAGAGAAGGCCCAAGAAAAAAAAGAGAGAAAAAGAGAGAAGGGACAATGTTACTATCCTTTTTCCACACTTGTGCTTCAAAGTAGCACCGTGATCTTCATGATAGAGAGTCTCCTATGTTGTCACTTTCATATACTTGTGGGAATTTTTCATTATAGAACTTGGCTTGTATATTCCAATGATGGGCTTCCTCAAAATGCCCTAGGTCTTCGTGAGCAAGCAAGTTGGATGCACACCCACTTAGTTTCTTTTGTTGAGCTTTCATACATTTATAGCTCTAGTGCATCCGTTGCATGGCAATCCCTACTCCTCTCATTGACATCAATTGATGGGCATCTCCGTAGCCTATTGATTAGCCACGTCGATGTGAGACTTTCTACCTTTTTTGTCTTCTCTCATAACCCCCATCATTATACTTTACTACACCCATAGTTCTATATCCATGGCTTGCGTTCATGTATTGCGTAAGGGTTGAAAAGGCTGAAGCGCGTTAAAAAGTATGAACCAATTGCTCGGCTTGTCATCGGGGTTATGCATGATGAGAACGTTTGTGTGACGATATTGAAACATGGCCTAACTATATGGTTTTGTAGGCATAATCTTTCTTTGGCTATGTTATTTTGATAAGACATAATTGCTTGGTTAGCATGTTTGAAGTATTATTATTTTTATGTCAACATTAAACTTTTATCTTGAATCTTTCGGATCTAAATATTCATGCCACAATAAAAAGAATTACATTGAAAATTATGCTAAGAAGCATTCCACATCAAAAATTCTGTTTTTATCATTTACCTACTCGAGGGCGAGCAGGAATTAAGCTTGGGGATGCTTGATACGTCTCCAACGTATCTATAATTTATGATTGTTCCATGCTATTATATATTCTGTTTTGGATGTTTAATGGGCTTATTTATACACTTTTATATTATTTTTGGGACTAACCTATTAACCGGAGGCCCAGCCCAAATTGCTGTTTTTTTCCTATGTCAGTGTTTCGCAGAAAAGGAATATCAAACGGAGTCCAAACGGAATGAAACCTTCGGGAGAGTTATTTTTGGAACAAACGTGATCCAGAGGACTTGGAGTGGACGTCAAGTAATCACCGAGGAGGCCACGAGGCAGGAGGCGCACCTACCCGCCTGGGCGCGCCCTCCACCCTCGTGGGCCCCTCGGGGCTCCACCGACCGACTTCTTCCTCCTATATATACCTACGTACCCCCAAACCATCGAAGAGCACCACGAAAACTAATTCCACCGCTGCAACCTTCTGTACCCGTGAGATCCCATCTTGGGGCCTTTTCCGGCGTCCTGCCGGAGGGGGCATTGATCACGGAGGGCTTCTACATCAACACCATAGCCTCTCCGATGATGTGTGAGTAGTTTACCTCAGACCTTCGGGTCCATAGTTATTAGCTAGATGGCTTCTTCTCTCTCTTTGGATCTCAATACAAAGTTCTCCTCGATTCTCTTGGAGATCTATTCGATGTAATCTTCTTCTGCGGTGTGTTTGTCGAGATCCGATGAATTGTGGGTTTATGATCAAGATTATCTATGAACAATATTTGAATCTTCTCTAAATTCTTTTATGTATGATTGGTTATCTTTGCAAGTCTCTTCGAATTATCAGTTTGGTTTGGCCTACTAGATTGATCTTTCTTGCAATGGGAGAAGTGCTTAGCTTTGGGTTCAATCTTGCGGTGCTCAATACCAGTGACAGTAGGGGAAACGACACGTATTGTATTGTTGCCATCGAGGATAAAAAGATGGGGTTTATATCATATTGCATGAGTTTATCCCTTTACATCATGTTGATACGTCTCCAACGTATCTATAATTTATGAAGTATTCATGCTGTTATATTATCTATCTTGGATGTTTAATGGGCTTTTATATGTTGTTTTATATGATTTTTGGGACTAACCTATTAACCCAGAGCCCAGTGCCAGTTCCTGTTTTTTCCTTGTTTTTGAGTATCGCAGAAAAGGAAAACCAAACGGAGTCCAATTGACCTGAAATTTCACGGAGCCTATTTTTGGACCAGAAGGAGCCCACGAAGCACAGGAGATGGACCAGGGGAGTCCCGAGGCACCCACGAGGGTGGGGGGCACGCCCAGGGGCGCGCCCTGCCTCGTGGACGCCTCGGTGACCCGCCCCTTACGTGAAATCAACGCCAACCTCTCCTATATATACCCAAACTTCCAGAAAGAAACCTAGATCGGAAGTTCCGCCTCCGCAAGCCTCTATAGCCACGAGAATCAATCTAGGCCCTCTCCGGCACCCTGCCGGAGGGGGCCATCATCACCGGTGGCCATGGAGGAGTATCCCGGAGAGGCCATCATCGCCATGAAGGCCAAGGACTAGAGGGAGAACCTTTCCCCATCTAGGGGGAGGCCATGGAGGAGGAAGCACAAGGGGGAGAACCTCTCCTCCTCTCTCTTGGTGGCACCGGAGTGCCATCGAGAGGGGAATCATCACCGCGGTGATCGTCTTCATCTACATTACCATGATCATCACCATCCTCATCTCTTTTACGCGGTCCACTCTCCCGCACCCCGCTGTAATCCCTACTTGAACATGGTGCTTTATGCCACATATTATGATCCAATGATGTGTTGCCATCCTATGATGTTTTGAGTAGATATCCTTTGTCTTTGGGTTGATTGATGATCTAGATTGGTATGAGTTGTATGTTTCATTTTGGTGCTGTCCTATGGTGCCCTCCGTGTCGCACAAGCGTGAGGGATTCCCGCTGTAGGGTGTTGCAATACGTTTATGATTCGCTTATAGTGGGTTGCGTGAGTGACTGAAACACAAACCCGAGTAAGGGGGTTGTTGCGTATGGGATAAAGGGGACTTGATGCTTTAATGCTATGGTTGGGTTTTACCTTAATGATCTTTAGTAGTTGCGGATGCTTGCTAGAGTTCCAATCATAAGTGCATATGATCCAAGTAGAGAAAGTATGTTAACTTATGCCTCTCCCTCATATGAAATTGCAATGACGACTATCGCTCTTGTTAACAATTGCCTAGGACAATTCCGCACACCGATCCACCAATATTCCACACTCGCTATTTATAATATTTAGTAATATATTCTAAATTCATGATAATAGCACCTACTTTTATATTTTAGCTCTCCGATACCATGCAAAGTTTTCCTCTTCATACCCACAACATAGTTTTATTTCTCGTTGCTAGTTGGAAGCAAACGTTCGGTGTATGTAGAGTCGTATCAGTGGCAGATAGGGCTTGAGAGAATATTGATCTTACCTTTAGCTCCTTGTGGGTTCGACACTCCATACTTATCACTTCCACCTTTGGAAATTGCTACGATGATTCCCTGCACTTGGGGATTATCAAGCTCTTTTCTGGCGCCGTTGCCGGGGAGCAATAGCGTGGGGTTGATATTCTCGTGTGTGCTTGTTTGCTTTCTTCACTAAGTAGATTTTGTTTTTACTTTTTGTTTCTGTTTAGTTGTGGGTGAAACATACAAATTTTTTTGAAAGAATGAAAATACAAAAAAAAATTACTTGCCTTTCATGCCTAGAAAGTTTTTCAAAAAGAGAAGTGATTGGAAAGTTATGCATTGAAGAAGTGAGGGTCGACCTTGAGCACTTGTGTTCATGCTCACAGAAACAATGTAGAATTTTTCATGGAAGTTTTTCTGTAAATAATTATCCCCTTGTGTATATCCATAGTATTATAAAATAATGTGCCAAGCCTTGGTTTTAGGATGATTAGATTGCTTGTTTACTATGTGCAGAACAAAAACAGAAACTTTGGCTGTTGTGCGTGAATTTACATTTTTTACTGGAAAGTCAAATGGGTCTGAAACTTTTTGAACATTACTTCTGTACAAATTTTTCAAATTTTAAAATTTATTTCATAATTTTAGGAGTTACAGAAGTTTTCTAAACTTCCAGATTACTACAGACTGCCCTGTTTTTAACAGATTCTGTTTTTCGCGTGTTGTTTGCTTATTTTGATGAATCTGTGGCTAGTATCGGGGGGTATGAACCATAGAGAAGTTGGAATACAGTAGGTTTAACACCAATATAAATAAATAATTAGTTCATTACAATACCTGAAGGTAGTGATTTGCTTTATTACACTAACGGATCTCACAAATTTGTGTTCAAGTTTTGCGTGGATGAAGTGTTCGAAGATCGAGGAGCTATCAATATGAGAATAATAAAGAGAGGCAAGAGTTCAAGCTTGGGGATGCCCAAGGAACCCCAAGTAAATATTCCAAGGATACTCAAGCATCTAAGATTGGGGATGCCCCGGTTGGCATCCCTCCTTTCTTCTTCAACAATTATCGGTATACCTGTTTTTTTGTTTTGTTCACATGATTTGTGTCCTTTGCGTTTTTCTTTTTCTTTAAGAACCATGCTAGCATGAGATAGCCCTTCATTGATTTATAGAATACTTCATGAGCTTCACTTATATCTTTCAAGTATGATTTTATAGAATTGCTCTTTGTGCTTCACTTAAATCTTTTGAGTATGGTTTTATAGAATGCTTCGTGTGCTTCACTTATATATTTTGAGCTTGGAATTTGGTTAGTCTATCTTAATTGTAGAATGCTCCATGAACTTCACTTATATCTTTTGGAGTATGAATAATACTATCATTTAAAGTGGGTTTGTAAGAGTGTCAACTTTAGGAATTAGTGATCCCACGATTTTGGAGGGTGTTGAATCTTAGTGCGATATTTATGAAAGTGGATTTGGAAGAGTGTCAACTTTAGCTAGTAATGATTCCACTATTTCGGAAGAGGTTTCAATTGATTATGAGAACAAAGTTTCTATTCATGATGCTACTGAAAATTGTTATGCGGGAGGAATACATGCTGGTAGGAGTTGCAATAATATCAAGTTTCCTCTCTATGTGCTTAAAGTTTTGAAGTTATACTTGTTTTGCCTTCCTATGCTAGTTGATTCTTGTTCCCATAAGTTGTGTGCTCACAAAATCCCTAGGAATAGGAAGTGGGTTAGATTTAAATGTGCTAGTCATATTCTTCAAGATGCTCTCTTTGTGCTTCAATTCTTGTCTATTATGTGAACATCATTGAAATCATCATGCCTAGCTAAAAGGCATTAAAGAAAAGCGCTTGTTGGGAGACAACCCAATATTTACCCTTACTGTTTTTGTGTGTTTACATGATTAGATACTGTAGTAATAATGTTTTATAGCTTTTGTTTCAATAAAGTGCCAAGTAAGACCTTTGGGAAGACTTGGGTGAAAGTTAATGTGACTTGCTGTAAAAAACAGAAACTTTGCGCTCACGAGATTAGCTACCATTTTTTTTTACAGAAGAGTGCTTTTGAGTTGATTCTTTTTGCAGAAGATTAATAGACAAATTCCTCACGTCCACCAATTTATTTCATATTTGTTTGAGTAGCAGAAGTATGGTTGTTGTTCAGATCATTACAGACTGTTCTGTTTCGGACAGATTCTGTTTTCATTGCATAGTTTGCTTGTTTTCTAGTTTCTATGGCTTATATTTCTCAATAATTTGTAGAAATGATATGGTACAGTAGGAATTATGTGAGAACAATTATGAACCTTGTCTTAGACAGTACCAAAGTGAATGGTTTACTTTTTATCATACTAACCTATCTCACGAAGTTCCTTTAAGTTTTGTGTGATTGAAGTTTTGAAGTTTTGGGTGAGATATCGATATGAGGAGAATAAGGAGTGGAAAGACCCTAAGCTTGGGGATGACCAAGTCACCCCAAGTTAATATTCAAGGAAGATTCAAGCGCCTAAGCTTGGGGATGCCCCGGAAGGCATCCCCTCTTTCGTCTTCAAAACCATCGGTATACCTTACTCGGAACTATATTTTTATTCGTCACATGATATGTGTTTCTCTTGGAGCGTATTTTCATTTTTACTTGCTGTTTGAATAAAATCATTGGATCTGAAATCTTGAATGAAAAAGAATCCTCCCATGGCTAGTTAATCATTTGACTACTCAGTGTTCATCACTTATATCTTTTTGGAGTAGTTTGTCATTTACTCACGTGCTTCATGTATATCCTTTGAGTAAATAGTTGAATGAATTGAATATCATAAATCTGAAATTATAAATGTTTCATATGCTTATCCCATGGGGAGTAATGACTTCACATATAAGAAGTAGAGGTGGTAAATTTATTGAAGGTTAGCAAACATTGAATTGGTCACTTGAACAATTCATGAAAGAATATTGAAGGAAGAGAGATTTCACATATAAATATACTATCTTGGACATCTTTTGTAATTGTGAGCACTCACTAAAATATGACATGCTAAAAGGTTGATGTTGGACAAGGAAGACAACGTAATTGGTTATGTTTTCTTATATCCGAAATAAAGTATATTGTCATGGATCATCCAACAAGCTGAGCTTGCCTTTCCCCCTCATGCTAGCAAAATTCTTTGCACCAAGTAGAGATACTACTTGTGCTTCCAAATATTCCTTAAACCAGTGTTGCCATGAGAGTCCACCATACCTACCTATGGATTGAGTAAGATCCTTCAAGTAAGTTGTCATCGGTGCATGCAATAAAAATTGCTCTCTAAATATGTATGATCTATTAGTGCGAAGAAAATAAGCTTTATACGAACTTGTGATAGGGAAGAAATAAAAGCGACGGACTGCATAATAAAGGTCTCTATCACAAGAGGCAATATAAAGTGACGTTCTTTTGCATTAATATTTTGTGCATCCAACCTTAAAAGCGCATGACAACCTCTGCTTCCCTTTGCGAAGGGCCTATCTTTTACTTTTATCTTCTACCTTATGCAAGAGTCATGGTGATCATCACCTTTCCTTTTTTTACACTTTTTCCTTTGGCAAGCACTTTGTGTTGGAGTGATCCGGATATATAAATATCTACTTGGATGTATGTTTTAATGGGTTCTTATTGTTGACATTACCCTTGAGGTAAAAGGTTGGGAGGCAAAACTATAATCCCCTAGCTTTCTCTGTGTCCGATTAAAACTTTGAACCCATAAATATCACGTGAGTGTTAGCAATTGTGAAAGATTAAATGATAGTTGAGTATGTGGAGTTTGCTGAATCAAAGCTCTGACATAGACCCTTCCTAAAAATAAGATGAATTGCAATTGTTTGATGACTGAGAATATTGTTTGTTAGTTTTCAAGAAAGTTTATGATCTATACTTTAACTTATGAATAGCTTGTTACTTGATCATGAGAAGTTTTATGAAGATGAGCTACTGTTATGATATATAAGGATGCTAGAAAAAGTGATTGGAATTATCATTGATAAAACTTATGCACTTGCTAGCATTCACACTTCATAAATTATTTATTTTATCCTTTACCTACTCGAGGACGAGCAGGAATTAAGCTTGGGGATGCTGATACGTCTCCAACGTATCTATAATTTATGAAGTATTCATGTTGTTATATTATCTATCTTGGATGTTTAATGGGATTTTATATGTTGTTTTATATGATTTTTGGGACTAACCTATTAACCCAGATCCCAGTGCCAGTTCCTGTTTTTTCCATGTTTTTGAGTATCGCAGAAAAGGAAAATCAAACGGAGTCCAATTGACCTGAAATTTCACGGAGCCTATTTTTGGACCAGAAGGAGCCCACGGAGCACCGGAGATGGACCAGGGGAGTCCCGAGGCACCCACGAGGGTGGGGGCGCGCCCAGGGGGTAGGGCGCGCCCCCTGCCTCGTGGACGCCTCGGTGACCCCCCTGACGTGAAATCGATGCCAACCTCTCCTATATATACCCAAACTTCCAGAAAGAAACCTAGATCGGAAGTTCCGCCGCCGCAAGCCTCTGTAGCCACGAGAAATCAATCTAGGCCCTCTCCGGCACCCTGCCGGAGGGGGCCATCATCACCGGTGGCCATGGAGGAGTATCCCGGAGAGGCCATCATCGCCATGAAGGCCAAGGACCAGAGGGAGAACCTTTCCCCATCTAGGGGGAGGCCATGGAGGAGGAAGCACAAGGGGGGAACCTCTCCTCCTCTCTCTTGGTGGCACCGGAGTGCCATCGAGAGGGGAATCATCACCGCGGTGATCGTCTTCATCAACACCACCATCCTCATCTCTTTTACGCGGTCCACTCTCCCGCACCCCGCTGTAATCCCTACTTGAACATGGTGCTTTATGCCACATATTATGATCCAATGATGTGTTGCCATCCTACGATGTTTTGAGTAGATATCCTTTGTCTTTGGGTTGATTGATGATCTAGATTGGTACGAGTTGTATGTTTTATTTTGGTGCTGTCCTATGGTGCCCTCCGTGTCGCGCAAGCGTGAGGGATTCCCGCTGTAGGGTGTTGCAATACGTTTATGATTCGCTTATAGTGGGTTGCGTGAGTGACTGAAACACAAACCCGAGTAAGGGGGTTGTTGCGTATGGGATAAAGGGGACTTGATGCTTTAATGCTATGGTTGGGTTTTACCTTAATGATCTTTAGTAGTTGCGGATGCTTGCTAGAGTTCCAATCATAAGTGCATATGATCCAAGTAGAGAAAGTATGTTAGCTTATGCCTCTCCCTGATATGAAATTGCAATGACGACTATCGCTCTTGTTAACAATTGCCTAGGACAATTCCGGACACCGATCCACCATTATTCCACACTCGCTATTTATAATATTTAGTAATATATTCTAACTTCATGATAACAGCACCTACTTTTATATTTTAGCTCTCCGATACCATGCAAAGTTATCCTCTTCATACCCACAACGTAGTTTTATTTCTCATTGCTAGTTGGAAGCAAACGTTCGGTGTACGTAGAGTCGTATCAGTGGCAGATAGGGCTTGAGAGAATAATTATCTTACCTTTAGCTCCTTGTGGGTTCGACACTCCATAATTATCATTTCCACCTTTGGAAATTGCTACGATGATTCCCTGCACTTGGGGATTATCACATGTCATCTTGCTTAAAGCGTTACTCCGTTCTTATGAACTTAATATGCTAGATGCATGTTGGATAGCGGTCGATGTGTGGAGTAATAGTAGTAGACGCAGGCAGGAGTCGGTCTACTTGTCACGGACGTGATGCCTATATACATGATCATACCTAGATATTCTCATAACTATGCTCAATTCTATCAATTGCTCGACAGTAATTCGTTTACCCACCGTAATACTTACGCTATCTTGAGAGAAGCCACTAGTGAAACCTATGGCCCCCGGGTCTATTTTCCATCATATTAATCTTCCTTCAACAAGCTATTTCTATCTTTGTTTATTTTGCAATCTTTACTTTTAATCTTTATCATAAAAATACCAAAAATATTATCTTTATCAGATCTCACTTTTGCAAGTGGCCGTGAAGGGATTGACAACCCCTTTATCGCGTTGGTTGCAAGGTTCTTATTTGTTTGTGTAGGTGCGAGGGCTTGAGCGTGGCCTCCTACTGGATTGATACCTTGGTTCTCAAAAACTGAGGGAAATACTTACGCTACTTTTCTGCATCACCCTTTCCTCTTCAAGGGAAAACCAACGCAGTGCTCAAGAGGTAGTAGGTGTCAAGGTGTCGGGGTCGGGGTGTCGTGCCCGGGTGTCGTGTCGGGGTCGGGGTCAGGGTCGGGGTGTGGTGTCAGGGTGTCGGGGGCGCGGTCGGGGTGTCGGGGTGTCAGTGGTCGGGGTGTCGGGGGTGTCGATTTAGTTTTTTAGTTTCTTCTTCTTCTCCTCCTCCTCTCCTCTTTCTTCTTCTTCTTCTTCTTCTTCTTCTTCTTCTTCTTCTTCTTCTTCTTCTTCTTCTTCTCCTCCTCCTCCTCCTCCTCTTCTTCTTCTTCTTCTTCTTCTTCTTCTTCTTCTTCTTCTTCTTCTTCTTCTTCTTCTTCTTTCTTCTTCTTCTTCTTTCTTCTTCTCCCTCCTCCTCTTCCTTCCTCATCCTCCTCCTTCTACTCTTCTTCTTCTAAACTAAAACTAAAACTAATCTAAAATAAAATAAACTAAAACTAAACTAAGACTAAACTAAAACTAAATCTAAACTAAAACTAAAACTAAATCTAAACTAAAACTAAAACAGAAACTAAACTAAAAGAAACTAGAAAAACTAAACTAAAAAAAGGAGGGGGGAGAACTCACCTGCAGGGATCGCCAGTGGAGGAGGCGCGGGGCGGCCGGTGGATGGGAGGGCGGCCGCTGGAGGAGGCGGCAGCCCGGTGGAGGGGGAGGCCGGACGGCCGCGGTGGGACGGTGCTGGGACGGTGACACAGGGGAGGGGGCGGGGCGGCTGGACGGCCGCGGCGCTGCTGGCCGACGTGGAAGGGGCGGCAGGGGCACGGTGGAGGTCGGGGCGCCGCAGGGGAGGGGTGCGGGCCGGCGGGGCGGTCGGCTACGGCGGACGGGGTCGGCGGCGGCGGCGCGGATCGAGGATGGCGACGCAGGGGAGGGGGCGGGGGGGGGGGGGCGACATGGAATGGGTGGCGGGGGCGCGGTGGAGGTCGGGGCGCCGCAGGGGAGGGGTGCGGGGCGGCAGGGTGGCCGGCTACGGCGGACGGGGTCGGTGGCGACGACGCGGGTGTGGGTCGATTGGGAAGGGACAGAGAGAGAAGAGAGAGAAGACGGGGGCGGGACGGCCGTTTACGTATCAATCTCTTTGCCGTCCGCTGGCGGACGGCAAAGAGGTGGGGCCGTTGGGTCGTTACGGTTTAGACCTCCACTGGACCCCACCCACCTCTTTGCCGTCGGCCAGCTGACGGCAGCGGACGGCAAAGAACTAGCTGATGGCGAAGGACCTCTTTGCCGTACGCTGACTCTTTGCCGTCCGCTTCCTCAAAGTGGACGGCGAAGGACCTCTTTGCCATCAGCTGGCAGACGACAAAGAGGTGGCGGACGGCAAAATGCCAGATTCCAGTAGTGACAAGATAGGCATTGCAAAGCAGCATAACTATACAGATAGCATTACAGCAAAGTTCAGACAATATAGCAGCAGTTCAATCAGATGTGCCTCACCATTCCACATTACAATTAACTTATGTGCTCTGCTTATATAGAGCACACCTAACATAAACTAACCAAAATAACACTAACTTATATGCTGAATTTTCTTGCTAGTCAGCATACCTAACTATTGCATCATCTTCTTGTCCAGCATGTCCAGTTCTTCAGGTGCTTCAGGCGCTCCGAGCGGCGCACCTCCCCTGCAAATGGCCTCTTCTTCGTCTTCTCCGGCTCCTGTGCTGCCACCGCCACCTTGTCCTCTTCTGCCTTAGCCACCACCTCCTGCTTCACGGTGTCAGGCACATCTGGGAGCACCTCCGCGTCAATCGGAAGGTCTTTGTCGCTCTCATTGGCGTTGTGGACAGGCGCCAGCATCTGGATCTCGTCCTCCTCCTCTTCCTCGTCGTCCGACATGACTACGAGGGACACCTCCTCATCGCTAGATGAGGCATACGAGTTAGAGGAGTCAGAATACCCTCTGTAGCCCGAGTCGTTGTCGGAGTCCACCTTGCAGTACTTCGAGTTGGACGACAGAGAGACGTCGTCGTCGTCGATGTGCACGAGGGGCACCGGCGCAGGCAAGGCTAGAACCACATCGTGGACGTGCTGCATCCTCGACCACACGCGCTACGGATCCGGCTGCAGCTGCGGTGTGGTGGCGGACCTGTACATCCACCAACGCGCGCGCTGCCTCGGATTGTCGGAGCGCGTCTCCGCCATTGCGAAACGGAGGATGTTGGCCGGAGGGGTACCTGGGCCGTCCACAAGAGCCCGTAGCTTCTCGTCGTCGGTCATCACGTCGATGAGGCCGCACGCGTGGTTCCTAAGCATGTCGATGCTGGGAAACCACCAGCCTATCTCCTGGAGCTCCTCGCGTGCGACCTCGTCGTCGCCCGCCAGCTCGTCCACCATCATCTGCCATGCAGGGTGGTTCTCCATGGCGTCGGCGGCGGCGTCGAGATGGCCGGCAAGGGCTTTCTTGTGGTGGAGTGGGAGGTGGGGAGCCTAGAGCCCGAGGCGTCGTGAAACCGCAGTGGTGACTGGGGGCGGTGGGTGGTGGCCTCTTAACAGGAATGGAAGAGCGAACGACACCGCTCTGACCAACACGTACAGTCTATATCATTATAACAAATGTAGCAATGAGTATCTAGCAGATCACTAGTACTAGTGCACTCGCATGGAGCTCAGCCTATCAAACAAAGTGTCCTAGGTTTGATCCCCAAGACAACCATTTTTTTGGAAAATTATTTTTAGTTGACAACATGAGTATTCACTCCAAAACAGATCAATATTCAGTTAACCCAGCACCTCTTTTGAAGCTATTTTTTCAGTTAAAAGCAACAATGTTTAGTTCAGTTAACACACCAAAATTCAGCAAAATTCAGTGAACAGCAACATTACATTCACTCCACAACATATAAGTATTCAGTTAACCCAGCACATCTTTTTGAAGCTATTTTTTAAGCATTTTTTCAGTTCAACACCTCTTTTTGAAGCTATTTTTTAAGTTAAAAACAACAATGTTCAATTCAGTTAACACAACAAAATTCAGCAAAATCCAGTGAACAACAACATTATATTCACTCCACAACATATGAGTATTCAGTTGACCCAGCACATCATTTTGAAGCTATTTTTAAGCATTTTTTTAGTTGAAAGCAGCAATGTTCAGTTCAGTTAACGTCAACAAACTTCAGTTCAGTTAACACAACAAAATTCAGCAAAATTCAGATATCTTGCAACATTCAGATATCTTGCAACATTCAGTTAACACCTAATTATAATATTTAATTACAAAAAGGGCAATGTATGCCATGGTTTGCCATCAAAAAATTAGGCAATGTATGCCACATTTTGCCATAAAAAAAGAGGCAATGTATGCCACAGTTTGACATAACAAAAAAAAGGCCAGTTTATGAGTTACATAAGTATGGGCCTTATCAAAAAATGGTGGCTGAGAACTGCCACTAGATCAGGCAGCAGGAAAATCATCAGGAGGAGCATTGAGGTCAGGAATATGACTGGCAATGTCATCTCCAAACAGCAGCCACCATGGCCTCTCACCTGCATGGCCTCCTCTTCCTCTCCGTGCATCTGAATTTCCTTCTCTCCCTCTCCATGCATCTGAATTTCCTTCTCTCCCTCTCCATGCATCCGAATTTCCTCCCGTCCCTCTCCATGCATGCACATTACTGCCTCCTCTCCCTCTCCCAGCTCCTGCATTTGCTCCTCTCCCTCTCCCAGCTTCTGCATTTGCTCCTCTCCCTCTCCCAGCTTCTACATTGTTCCTCTCCCTCTCCCAGCTTCTGCATTTGCTCCTCTCCCTCTCCCAGCTCCTGCATTTGCTCCTCTCCCTCTCCCAGCTCCTGCATTTGCTCCTCTCCCTCTCCCAACATCTGCACTTGCTCCCTCTCCCGACCCTGCATCTGCACTGGCACCTCTTCCTAGACCTGAGACTGCACTTGATCCCCTTCCTCTTCTTACACTTGGATTTCCCTCTCCTCTGCCTCCCCTTTTCTTTCCTCTTCCACTGTCAGCTTCAGTTCTTGCCCTTGTTTGCCTAGCAACATTCATTTCTGTAGTGACCCTGGGTTGTTGTATTTCAGCCCCAGCAGCAGCAACAAATGAAGACAACTCAGGCAGTGGGCATGGACCCTTTGAGGAGCTCTTCTTGCTCTTTCCCTGTTGGCCATGTTGAAAACCATACTGGTTGGTGACTCACTAGGATCCAACCTAGGATCTGGCCTATTTGGAAAGATGTTCTGCAAAGAAACAAAAGGTAATTTTTCAGATAAGCTCAATTTAGGCAGTTAAACACATTTCTCTAGCCAAAAATAATAAATAAAAAACCCACGAAGCTCCCGTATTACCCTTGCCCCAATACGTATTCGCTCCTCTTCTTTCACCTTCCCTGCCGATAGTCGACCGCGGGGAGCGGGGGCATCGAGTGGATCGGCTACCGCCCCGTCCCGTCGTCGCGGCCTCGAGCGAGAGGTCCGCCGGCGTGAAAGAAGGAGGGCGATAAGCCCGAGTTCGGCTTGAAGCTTCTGTCCACTGCTTGAAGGTTGGTGCCGTGCCCGTCCCAGATTGCGGCCTCTCCGCCGCAAGACCGGCTCCTCCTCTTGATTCGTCCTCGCGCCAAAGGCCACGTCTTGGAGTTGCCTGTGATGGGGGCAGCCATGGTGAAGCTAGGGTCGGGATACTGGAGGTGGTCGTGGATGTTGTGTCGCCACTGAAGACCACGGCGGCGGTGGCAGGGCGGAGGCCGCAGCGAGCGACGAGGGTGGCCGCCATCCAGCGGGTCATCGGGTCCCGACACTGGTCACGCGGTTGCCGACCTCGCCTTGCTACTTACCATGGTCAGTACGACAACTCACCCTCGCTCCCTTTCATCCTCCTATGTACTCCCTCCGTCTCAAAATTCTTGTCTTAGATTCGTCTAGATACAGATGTATCTAATACTAAAACGTGACTTGATACATCCGTATTTAGACAAATCTAAGACAAGAATTTTGGGATGGAGGGAGTACCGTTTTGTGCAAAATACAGATGTCTCCTCTGGTTTCATCGTCATTCAGTACGCATTTAGCAGCTAATAATTGCAAGTCCTTCTACTTTATCATAAAAATTATGAAAGAAAAGTGGAATGTTGGCCCATGCCTAGCCACCCCAACATACACATAATAAATTTGTTGTTAACTCCTTATCTTAGACAAACATGATCACTCCCCGGTTCATTAATGCTAATGCATGAAACCACAAACGAGCCTAATGTCGAGATGCATGTCTTGATCAAGAAAAAAAAAAAAAAAAAAAAAGTAGGCAGAAATAAACTAGAGTTCTAAAATTGGCTGCACGAGGCAGACAAGACCAAATATCCGCAAAACTTAAACTAGATGAACCAGAATCACAGCTACCAAAGGCTACATAGACCAGAACAAGATAAAAACTGATCCTGGGAGCGAGAGCTCAAACATTCTTGGCCTTCTTCATCGGGGTTGCCTTAATCAGCGGAGACCAGCACCCAGCCTCCATGACTAAATTGGACTGAGCGTTGCGAGCTTCCTAGCAGACTTGGCTTTCATCGGCGGTGAAGAAGGCTCCTCTTCATGAGATAAACAAAGTGCTCTATCTCTAGACGTTCGGCCCCCCAAGACGCCGAAAAAGCGCCGCCGTGGGGCCGAACCGACGTTAATTTCGGCGTGGGGGTGAACGTGTTCCCGGCCGCCGTCTCCAGTGCGCCCTCAAATCAGCCAAACACAACACAAAATTCGTCTAAACTCGGCGATTTCATTCAAATTCGTACAAAAAACAAAAAAACATGATTTAAAACAACTACCCCTAGCCCTACTATGCCGCCGCCGCCGCCCGCCTTCTACATGCCGAGGAGCCTGTAGAACCGGGTGTAGTCGCCGCCATCATCGTCGTCGTCATCATCGCCGCCGCCGTCCCTGCTGCACCCCTGACCAAGGTCACCGACGCGCGGGGGCTTGGACGGCCCGGGCGCGTCATCATCGTCGCTGTCGAGGATGACGACGCCGCCCTCCTCGCGTCCGCGGCGCCGAGCTTTGATCTCCTCGTAGGCCCGGCGCTGGCGCTCCACCTGCTCGCGGACGTAGTCCGCCTTCGCCCACTTGAGGGCTGTCTCGTCAGCGACGGCCATGTCCTCGTGCTCTTTCTTCACGGGGAGCAACCCCGGCTCGGTCTTCGGTCGGACGAGGAGGTAGGAACGAGGGGAGGGGCGGCCGCCCTCATTGATGACAATCTATAGCGGCCTTCGGGCCATGTGAGCGGAGTGGATCCCGACCCTTGCCGGTTGGGGGTTTCGTTTTTAGATCTTGTTGGAGTTCTGTTAGGGTTTGTGTCCTGCTCAAGAAGGCGAGACGTCGGTGACTCCCTGAAGATGGAATAAGGTTCTCTCCTCCTAGGCTCCGTTCCGGTGGTGCTTCTAGCATCGTCGGTGGATGTGTGAAGTTGTGTCTCCGGCAAATCTGTCTTTCGTGGATTTGTTCGGATCTGGTGGTCGTTCATCTATGTTCTTATGTCTTCAGGTTGGATTCTTCTGATCTACGCTACTCTTTGTCGGTGGCTGTTGCTATTCTGTTGCGCTGGTCCTATCGGGCCTTAGTACAATGACTTTCCGACTGTCTACTGCAACAAGTTTTGCTCGGCTCCGACAAGGGAGGGGCGATGACAGCGGGGTGCCTTCGGCTCACTTTAGTGCTTGGAGTCGTCGATAGGTGGTCTACGGTTCTGAATGTAATTTTTATTATTTCTAATGTTCGTTGAACTATCATAATTGAAAATAAATAGATGGGGAGTTTTTTCAAAATAAAATAAAAATAATGACGGACTTTTGCAAGATAAAAAACTAAATGTGGTAGTTTATTGATTTAGAGTCCACAAATATATTGGTAATTTGCAATTTACTCGGCATCAAGCGACACGATACATGTTGGACCCCCAACCAGAGACAAAACAAAACAAAATATATGTACGCAGTCGGATTGCAAGGGATCAGTCAACATCAACATGGACATCATCCGCCTTCTTAAGCTCTGAGTCAATCATGTAAAAGGAGAAGAAAAAAATATATATATCAGGAGGAGGCATTTTGGAGCTCAAGCTTATGTGCTATGGCATGGACAGTAAAAGGTAGTAAATGAAATAAAATTTCGTATTTTTTGACAATGAACATAACGTGTGTTCTAACTATAAGCAAGTTTTCACTGACAAAAGACGTGTGTGATAAAAAAAACAAGTGCTCTAAAATGCCTTTCTTTGTGCATCCGATTCTTTTTTTTTTCTCTAGACCACCACACACATTGTACCTTCATGAAAATTGGCAAGCAGTTAGAAGTGGAACACAAGGCATGTTCATTGTGAAAAAAACAGTTTTTTACATATTACTGTTCATGTGGATATGAGCTCATGCTAACACCGACATATTACTAAGTACTCCCTCCGTCCCATACTGTAAGACGTTTTTTGACACTATATTAGATATGCATGCATTGAAACAGAGGAAGTATGCGAGAGAAATACTTGAGTTGGGTGGATGCTTATACTACCTTGCATGGACTGTGGCGCAGGTACGAGAAAGCGAGAGCCGCTGGCCTATCTCTGTCGCGTCCGGCCTGCGGTCGGGGTCTTCCTGGATGCAGTCCAGCGCTATATCGATGCAGTTGCGAGCTTGTGGAATGCAGTCGTCGGAGCAGCTTCCCACCGTGATCCTTCTCACGTCTCCGTTGCCCCACTCCCTGCGCACCTGCACATGAGCTTGTGACAAGTCATCTACTGTACTCCTAAGATCGACGAGCACAAACTCTGAAACTCACAACTCGATCGCCGGCCAGCGCTTACCCGGTCGATGAATTCGACCGAGGAATCATTCACGTTGGCGCAGTCGCCAGTGACTATCTCCAGAATAAGAACGCCGAAACAATATATGTCCACCTTGGCTGAGATCCTGCCCCTGGTAAGGTATTCCGGGGCCATGTACGCCCTGCATCGTCCATCCACGGATAAATAGTTAGCACTATAGCCAGAGTGTCTGGAGATTATTATTATCTTGCTACCATATACAGTCTCTACTTACTTTAGACCAATGACCAGTTCAGTGTAGGAGTGTGTTAGGTCCGCTCTGAAGAGCTTTGACAGGCCGAAATCCGCGATCTTTACATTGGTGATGTCTCCGCGCTCGTTACGGCTGATCAGCACGTTGCTCGCCTTCAGATCCATGTGCACGATCCTCTGTTCAGGGTCCAATTCATGATGAAGATATTGCAAGCCCGAACATATTCCTTGTACTACTTGGTATCGTGCGCACCAGCCAAGTCCTCCTCCTCCGGGCGTCTTAGCTTGACACAGTCATTCCAGAACACCGTCAGCATGGGTTTTATGAAGCTATAGGTGCATGCAACTAAGGCCAACTCTAACCGATCCCTAAAAATAGAGGGGATCCGGCTGAGTAAAGTCAGAGGAGTAAACTTTATCTTCTCTATAGGGGGCCGCACCTAGCTAATCCCTTACACTTAGTGGAGTAAAAAAAATAGATTTTGTGTTCTAACCGCATGAACTTCAAACACTTCTCAAGTTTCATTATCGCGATTTTCAAATTAAAACATGCGTAGTTCATCCAAAAGGCGTCACTTAAAACACAAAGTTTCATCCAAAACCACCACAAACCTAACATGTGTATGTCGAGGATTGAGCCAACCAATGGCATGCACGAACTCAAACGAAGTCCTCGCCGAAGAAATCTTCACCGCCACCACCACCACCATCCTTCCGGCCACCATCACCAGCACCATCCTCTCGCCCACACCATTCCGACGAGAGCGTTTCGTTTGGGTCAAGATCTCCATACGAGTGAGCTCTCAATAATTTCTTGTGGTTTCATCCATTGTGGTTGGATTCATGAACATGATACCACGATCTTCTTCTTTCCTGCCATCATGAATTCTCTCCTTCTCAAGTGTAAGTCTATGCTCTTTCGCCTTCAACTTTCTCTCTTCGGCCATCAACTTGGCATCCATTTCTCATCCTCCAACATCTCCAACATCTTGAGCTCATTTCACCTCGCCATCTTCTCTTCTTTGCATTCAGCTGCCAACACCTTATTGGCCTCAAACATGGCCATAAGTTCTTATTTGTATGTGCCATCATATGCATTTCTCTTCTTTCTCTCTTTTGCAATTTTGTTATATTCCAGTCTTTTGTTGGTCTCTTCATCCACCTTGTTGTCCTCCTCAACGGATATGCCCAACCTTGATTTCTTTGGGGTGGTCTCCGCAGCTCTATCGATCCACTTCTCATTCTTGCATAGCTCTTTGTAGCAATGATGCAACGTGAAAGGCTTGTGGCCGGACTTGGTGTTCCTATGTTTGAATAGTTCTTGCATGTAGGGCCATACTCCGCCACTTGCACACCGCTCGGTGGTGCACGATTCACTTGATTGATGCAACCGGACCATTGGTTGCATTGGTCGTGAATGGTGCCCCAATGATGCCTAAGAGAACCTTACGAATGGCTTGATTGCACCTCCACGAAGTTGTTGTAGTAATCCACAATTCTCTCCCAAAACACAACCTTGGTTTGATCAGTTACAACTGTTGCACCCATGGAGATGTTCATCCAAACATATCATAGAGCAACATCTTCAACTTGATTGTAGTTGGCGGTGCGTGACCTTGATGGCCTCGTGCTTGTTTCAGACACCTCCTCAACTGCATATCCATTGGCCTCCTCCTCATCGTCCTCCTTCTCTTCTTCCATCTCTTCGGCCACCTCTGAATGATCCCAAATTGTCATAATTGAGATCATCTAGCCCCATCATAGTCGAGGACTCCAAAGATGCCAAGAATGTGGTTGTGTTAATCTCCACACTACGACAACAAAGCGGACAAACCCCATCACCATTGGCCAACAACAATCACCATCTAAAATTCGTTGGTCGAAATGTGAAAGATGGTTTTCTTTACCTTGTTGGCATTTAGTCGAGCACCTGGCGTCCGCGACCCTTCTTGCCGGCTACGGCCGCCGACTGTAACAGAGCAGTGGTCACAGGGGTCACCGGAGACGCCGCACGAGGTGCTAGACATGGATGGGGCGTCGGAGTGGTCTTATTATTATTATTATTATTATTATTATTATTATTATTATTATTATTATTATTATTATTATTATTATTATTCCTGGCCTCCTCGGCGAGGGCCACCACTGGCACCCTCGGTTTTCGAGCTCTCTTCATTCTGGCAGGAGTGGTGGGAGGGCGGTGGACCGTCATCAGAGAGGAAGTCGCAACCCGGCGGCCTTTGCCGCGGTTGGAGCCGGTGCTTCTGGCCGTTGGACTTTTTCCATCGCCAACCCTTTTTTCGGCGCGGGGTTGGTTTCCGGCGGCGGTGGCCGGTGGGGTAAAGGAAGGATCTTGGCTACCCATTCCAGCGTGAGGGCCGGTCATCGATGGCGACGGCGGTGCGTGGTGGCTGCTGCGGGAATGACGGAGGCGCGAGGGTTGGAGAAAGAGGTGCGCCAGTTTTACTCGGCCGCGCAAGCGCCAAGCATATTTAGGCCGGTTGGAGGGGTTTTAGGACTTCGGCTAGGTGCAACATAGAGGAGTAAATCTGAACCCAAAATATTAAGTTCAACACCGGTTGACACTGTATTGTAAAAATATTTGTGACATATATTGGAGTGTGAAAATTTAGGAAAATGATTCCTGCCGGACAACCGACGGAGTTTTCGGCCGGTCCCTCGTGTCTCCTAACACGAACCCACACCACATGGCCATGTGGTCCCATGCACCTTCCTCCTCTTCCCACTCCATCCTTATTTTCTTCCTCCTAAATACGATGTGCGGCCACACCTCTTTCTTTTCTCCTCTCGCCTCGTCTCTTATCTCACTCCGATGCTCTAGCCACGCATCACCTGCTACCGCCGATGACAATGGCTCCACGCTGCCCACAAATCTCCCTCTTCCCCCGTTGGCGCGCAAGGATGGTAAGGGGCGGGCTCCTCAGGAGAAGCCATGAGCCCGAGCAAGAGGGAAGTGCTCAACCTGGAGGTGTGCTCGCCACCTCTTCCTCCTCCCCCATCGCTGGGAAGCCTGCTCCCCCATCGCGGGGGCACAGTGTGGAGTTGTAGGTCGTCCACGAATGCTGCTACCGGTGTGCATTGTTGCTGGAACCCGTGTGGCTCGTGCTGCGTTTTGTGGCCATGGCCTGCGAGCTCTCGAGCAGAGGGGAGACCACGGGCTTCGAGCTGCAACCGTTGCAGTCGGAACACACAACCGGCAAGGGTGTGTGTTAGAACCGGTGATGCCAATTGTTGGAACCGGCGACGTCAACTGCTGGAATGCGAGATCGACAGCTGGGGCTGGCGATGTTGTTTGCTACAACAGTTTCATGGTGAAGCTGCGACCCGCGAAGGAGGCAGTGACGATTTGCTGCAATCGTCGGCGGCTTTCACTATGACCAGCGAGAAAATTTGTTATACCATTTTTCATGGTGATGAATGAAGGCAATAGTTCGCAGAGATCAAGGAGAAAAGCTGCAATTGTCGACGGAGGCAGGCCTTCGACAGCGAGGATGAGGATGGAGCAGAGACAGTCTCCTGGAATGGCGGGGCGGTGGTGGCTACATTAGCAGGACTGGCAGGGGTGCTACGATGGCCTGGTGTGCAAGCATTAAGAACGAACCCCCGTGTTGCAATTGATGGTGACAAGCGAGAGGGGGCGCTACGCGCTGCTGGTGCCAGGGCCGACGACACCGATAAACACGGCCGAAGCATCTCGCGAAAGAGCAGCTGATAGAGGAGGCGCGCAACACGTGGTGAGCAGCTCATCATGGTTTTTTTTTCTATACGCGGTCACTCGAGCATGAGGCAGAAGAAAGGGCCTGAGAGGCAAATCCAACAGCTGGAAGGCTCTGAATCCGATGGGTGCGCGCTGAGCAACTAAAATTTGGGCCGGTCGTTTTGCGCCTAGCAGCGTCCTAATATTTATGAATGCCACTCGGTGCCTCCCAGCCGCCGCTTGCCTCGGTTAACATTTGAGGAAGCATAAGCTTTCCTGCACCCCCTTATCTAGTCGTCCATTTTTTGCATCAAGATCTGTGCAAGTACTTTTGTCTTTTTTGTTTCTATCAAATAGAGCAACATATGAACTTCAATTTTTGTGTACGCCAATTTGTTCGGCATCAATACTTGACTTTGCACGGTACTGTTAAATAATCAATACTATATAATTGTGTGCATCAATCAAGCAGATGCCAGAAATATTATCATCATTTTTTAGACAAATGGTTTTTAGGAAGAGATGCGCAACATCATATAACCACTGTTTCTATATACTTGAACTGCAGCATCAATTTTTTATTTAAAGAATGTCAAATAATGAGGAGACGTGCCATTAACCTGTTTGACTCGGGTCTAGTAAGTATCCACAATTTTAGCTTCCTTGGCTAGAGTCTAGAGAAACTATAGAAGGTTAAAATGTGGCACAAATGGGAACTCGTGTTTCATGTCTTTAAAACGTGGTGCATACTTTGATATCTTTCAACAAATAGATGGTAAAACAATAGGTCATCTACAATCTATACCTACTAATACGGAATGGTTATGTCGGTCCATCGTCGTGCCTTTCTGCATAAAATCCCCCGCTCTTTCTTAAAATCAACATGTAGTCCTGGTTTAAGTGATTTCAGAGATAATGTTTCACTTTTTCGGAGATCTCTCAACCCGCGGTCCGGGTTTAAGTGACTCCAGAAAATCTGTTCACTATTTGCGGAAAACACCCAGATATTTGGTTTAATTAACCCGCGGTACATATCTTATGTTTTTTAAAATAGTCATGTCTTTCAAATCATAACTCCGATTTTAACATATTATATATGAAATTAATTTTTTTGTATCATATGAATTGATATTATTTTACCTGTTCACCATTTAAAAAATGTCATTTATGGTGTTGTCTTAATCTGTGGTGCACGATATGCCTCTCTTTTTGTATCGGTGTAGATCTGGATTCAAAATAAGCAGCTTAGTAAAATAAGATTGGATATGAAAGAAATCATCTGTAACAACGCATGGACGCGTCAGAAAAACCTTGCACGGGAAAAAGGAAAACAGATTTCTCATCTTATACTGAGAGAGACAGCATTGCACATTTAAACGTGTTGTGATTGTGTGAGCACCGAGGCCACCGTTGACGAGGGTGGGAGAAGGATAAGTGGCAACACAAATGGGATGCCGTGTTCGAATAAATAACATGGACCTATCGGGGTCTTGAGTCACAGTTATTTGGGCATCTGTTATTTTTTTCGTGCGTTGCAATGCATGCGCTCTTTTGTTATCAATATATTAAGCGTGTTGCTATTTCTCAGGTACCTAAAAAATTCGCTCACGCTAGTCGATTTTGGGACGAGGCTGGAGACGTGGATGACGCGAGGAGCGATAGCGACAAAGATCGACCCCGACGAGGCTGAGCCAGGACCACGCCGGAGACGGTGACGACGCTGTGAGTGGCAGCATCCCCAGCGGAAGTGAGGAAGTGGGTTGACCAGTGCTGGTGGGCAGGAGGGGGGGAGGGGAGGGGTAGTCGTCGCCGTTGTTGGAGAAAGGGGGCTTAGAGGGATGGCCACGGCGGTGGCAAGCACAACGATGGGGGAGGTTGAGGGGAGGGCAGGGCAGTAGCAAGCGGCTAGGGCGGGACAGGTCAGGGGTGTGTGGGAGGAAGAAGAAGGTACGATGGCCGTTGGATGCCGATCGGACGTCCAAGAAAATTCACTGAATTTTCAGGCACCTGAGGTAGCTACATGCAGTCCCTATATAAAGCGTTTCTCCTTGACGCTATTAACAGTTTGTTTCTATGATGCATGGTGAATCGTTGTAAAGAGTTCGATCACGCGATCCATCATACCATAGATTAGCTTGTCGAGGCTTCCGCCGGAGAGATACTCCAAACAGAGCAACCTGTTCTCGCCTCTGTTGCAGTACCCCAACAGCTTCACCAGATTCTTATGCTTAATCGCCATGAGGAGCCTGGCTTCGTTGCCAAAGTCGGTCGCTCCAACTCCAACCATGCGGGGACTTAGTTTCTTTACAGCCACCTCTTTGCCTTCCAAGGTTCCCTAATGAACGAAACAACGCACACCGTCATGGTTAATATAGTTTCGTGAAGGTTAAGTACTGTCTGGCAAGATGTACATGTTATGATTACCTTGTAGACAAGACCGAATGCACCTTCGCCCAACAGATGTGAAAAGTTGTTGGTCGCACGCTTGAGCTGCCTCGGTGAAAATTGCCTTGGCCCCAAGCTGCCAAGCTGTATGCTTTGCCTGTCAGGGAAGAGCCAACGGCGCCGGAGGAGAACGATGAACCCAGCCACCAAAACAATGCTGCAAGCAGCAATAATCAGCATTGCATTCCTTGTTGCCTTCCTACTTTGCCCTGCACATGCAGAATCGAGTTTGCATCAAGTGTGTGACAAGATAGCCCAAGAGGACCAAAAACAGAGCTCCGTCTAATCTTATATACCCTGCTTCGGCAAAGGAAAAGTAACAGTCTTTTATAGTCCTGGCAGACCTACAAATTACTTGCCGCCTACAGGCAGGAGCTATATAGACTAATAAACTCCCATGTACTTTGTTCGGAAAAATTACATGCTATTTTTTATTTTATTTTTGACGGTGCAAAGCAGGCTCTGTCGATTTCATTATAAGAGAGAGAAATGAAAAGTATGGATTGACCAGATTTATAAAAGAAACTAGGCTGAAAACCATAATGCCCGGATCTGAGTGAAAAAAACAGAAAAAAGACACTAGAGGTTGAGGACAGGGGCTTGAAGAAGCACACGCATCCGACATCAAGGAACATCGTCCGAGCCGAACACAAGAACACCAAGAACCAAAACTAACAAACGAAGCTCAAGAGCAATTGAACTGACCACCACACTCACGAAAAGACTCCTCCATACCGAGCGTGACCACCGCCTATGCATCCATGCATCATGGACATACATCATCTTGCGAAAGACATCCTACCAGGACCACCTTCCACTTTCCGATGGCCGCCAAAGCTTTCAATGCCTCGACCACTTGAGATGAGAGTGGTTTATTATACATGTCCAAGTAGGCCTTCATCTTGAGCTCAACACCCTCTGTTGAGTATCATTGTTATTATGAAAACATAGAATAACGTGGGATTTATTCCACCTTGCCTTGTACTTCAAGACGACCTTGTACTCCTATATATATACCCACGAGGCTCAAGCAATACAACGAACGAACTATTCCACCAATCCTCTCTCTCCCTTCTGACATCGTATCAGTTTCCGGGTTCTAAACCCTAGCCGCCGCCGTTTCCGCACCCGCGCGCCGCCCCCGGGGCGGTCGACCTCCATGACCGCCGCCGGGGGCCGCGCCGCCCGTATCTAGGGTTCGTCCGCCGGTCGTGTTGGCTGGCTACCCTAGAGAGTCTTTTTCCTGAGCCCTTGCTCCGGGTTTTTTCGCTCTCTCGCCGGTCGTTTTGATCGGCGTTTATCTTTTTGGTTTTCCGATCTATACTTGATCGGTTTGTGTCGCCCACCGTCGCGGTCGACCCCCGTGCGCTTCTACTCCGACACCGGCGCGACCTGCCGGCCTCTTCACCAACCCGGCGGCCTCGCGCGACAGGCGGCCCCTAACGGCCGCCGTCCGCCCGTCGCCCCGACCCGGCGGCCTTGCGCGACAGGCGGCCCCTCACGGCCGTCGTCCACGCGTCGGCCCGCTCGTCGATCTACGCCGGCCATCACCGCCCTGTCCCCGAGTTCAGCACGCCCCTCCGCCGATCGAGCAACAGGCTGCCGCTGCGTCGCCCCGTTGGGCTGCAGGGCCGCCGCCCCGTGGTTCTTCCCGCGGCTGCACTGACCCGCGGCGCTGCCGCTGCGTCGCCCCTTCGGGCCGTAGTGCCGCGGCCCGCGGTCAACCGTCGCCTCGAGGCCGTCCGCTCCAGGCCGTCCCCGAGGCTGCATCGACCCTCGCACTGCCGCTGCGTCGCCCCGTCGGGCCATAGCAAGCGTGGCACACGGTCCCTGCAACCGCCCTGAGGTCTTCCCCGCCATCGCCCCAACTCGCGCGATGTCGCTGCGTCGCTCCTTCAGGCCGTATCGTTGCGGCACGCGGTCCACTTCGTCGTCCCCGCGCGTTGACTTCTACGTGGTATGCGTCGCGCCGCCTCCCTAGGCGCGGGAACGCCACTGTCCGTGCCGGTCTTCGTCACGTTGTTGGGATCTTCCTCGCCTACTTCGAGCACTGTCGCCGCGCTTCTGACCTAGCCGCCGCCGCTCTTCTTCCCAGTCCATGGTGGCTACCTTGACACCGGCCACCCTGACTCGACATCGACCCTCGCGCGGCTACCTCAACAACGGCTACACCACCCTACGCTCTCGGCTACCTCGAAAAATGGCACAAAGGGCTACAGCCATGCTTGAGCAACCTCGTCGGTTTCCACTCCAGCCTCGACTCCGCGATGCATCAACCGTTACGACTGTGGGGGTGTCCATCGGCTTGCCTTTGGATTCTTCTCCAGTCTCACCGTCTGCGTCGCTACCGTTGTGTCTGCGTGCGCGGGGGGGGGGGGGGGGGGGGGGGGGGTGTTGAGTATCATTGTTATTATGAAAACATAGGATAGCGTAGGATTTATTCCACCATCTTTCTCTGACTGCAAGGGTATCGGTGTCCCAAGCAGAGGGTATGGAACCACACGAGTAAGCTTACCGAGAAAATCCCCCACAGAGTTTGGTGGTGCAACATGGGTCACCACAATAGCTTCAACTTGAGCTTCAACCTCGGTCATAGCGTGGGTGTGTGTTCAGATCTTCCTGTGTTCTTTGCTAGTAGCATAGTTGAGTGCGTTCTGCGTGATCCGGTTATCATGGGATCGACTTTGTAAGAGAGCTATCTCACCATATTGTATCGTTTGGCCTTGTACTTTATTCCTTTGTTGCTTTATTTATCAAGCTGGGCGAAAGTCTGTTTCGAGAAGAAGTGCTTATGGATTGTTTTTCTAAATGAATTTCGAGATTTTATATTTAATTCACAATACTAATTAAGTTTGTAAAATATCATTTACATCATAATCTGATTGTATTCTTTCTACATAATAATTATATAAATGACAATACACTGCGTCTAATTTTATCTTGGGCTCATATGATTTTCCAATTCTTAAATGTGGACTTGTAGTTCTCAAAATAATGTTATTATTTTGACAATTACCAGATTAGAGATTGTATTGAAGAATCAATGTCAATTATTATCCTAGTCTAATTAAATTATATGGTTATTCATATCCAAGACCAGGTACTTTCACTAGATTATCATGTACTCTGTATGTGCAGGAATATAGCAAGCACTAATGGAACTCTTGTACATATTATTATGTAATAAAAGCAGCATGCATACCATCAAAATATAGCATCAATATGATCAAAGGGTGGTCCAGAGATAATTCTCTACCTTGCACGATGACCATTTGGCCTTGTTTTTGTTTGGTGTTTTTAGCTTCCAGTGTGTTGGTCTCTATATACGAGGAACGAAAATAACACGTACCAATTCCAAATAGATTGGAGCATGAACGTAGATCAACGGATCAACTCGATCGGCTGGGTTTTTCCTTCTAAAAGTTGGGTTAAAATTGAAATCTGATGGTTCATTCTCGGAGGATGGACGTGCTGGACTGGGTATGGTGTTGCGTGATGGGCAGGGTTTGATCATTTTTCTTTTCTTTTGAGAGAGCTTTTTTCATGCTGGGAAGCTTTGGAAGCAATAGGGTGCGTGTATGGAATGTCACTCGTTAGCACATTTTTTCATCCAAGCAAGGGCGCGGCTTGTTAATGGAATTCCACTGGAGTCAAGCGTCCAAAGTCTAGAGGGAAACATCCCAGATCGCACGCTAAGGTTCCTAAGCAATCAGTTAGTGGAAAAGGAAGTGATCGAGCGAAAGAATGAATATTTATCGGTAATGCATGCTCAGGGAAGAAAGAAGGGGTCATCTTTTTTTTTAATTCTTTTTTTGCTGCTTACCCGCATGTTTAGATTATTTACTTGCCCTTTCACTTTTTCTTCGGCTGCAACAACATCTTTTTGCAATTAAATTACATCGATCCTCGGTTTTCTTTAATGGATCATTTTGCATTAATCATTTTGTCAAACGTTATTCTTTAATCTTTTTCTTTAGTTTTGTTTCACTCCTATTTGCATTCCAGTAGATAAGAGAAGCTTGTGGGGATAGTCAAGAACAAATCCATAAAAGCTAACTACTAACTTCGGTGAAGGAAGAAGCAAGTTCCCAAGAGAAGTGAGGTCATCAAGCTGGAGTGAATTCCAATCTACGTGAATCACGAAACAAGCAAAGCCGGTCAAAGAATCCCCCCCCCCCCCCCCCCCAAGGCATGAGAGGACGTTGTAGATGTCCGGGACGGATACACCCACCAACCAAGAAAGGCAAAATGGGTCAAAAAGTCGCAGGGAAGGAATCGTTGAGTTCACTGGGAAGAATGGCATAAAAGTCAAATAGGATATCCTTCAAAAGGGAATTTCATGTGTGAGCACCTTGTACACTAAGCTGTTGGATATTGACAAAACGAGAAAGACTTCTCGAGTTGTTTAGAAGGCGCTTCCAGTTCTACGGTCCCTCGGAGTAAGATGGATGGAATAAGTCTACTGAAGGGCTCCATCCCAAGTCAGATGACAGTAAAGCGTCTCCCTTAATAGCTTATAAAAGCTTAGCTTTCGGTCTCTGCACATCCCAGCAGAATACAACAATACAGCAGCGTCGCTTCGGTGAATCACTTGAGCCCTGAGACATTTTCGGTGCCATGGAGCTAGACCAGTGAGCTATTACGCTTTCTTCAAAGGATGGCTGCTTCCAAGTCTTTTCCTAATGGATAACCCTCGAACCCATAATATGTTGATATACGGCATAAATCCGGATAATTGATGGAAGAAACATCAATGAAAGACGGTATCAGGCTAGCTTGCTTGGCGGGTCGTCTCCTTATATACCTAAATCCTCGTTTCCGCTCCGCTCACATCCGTTTTCATTTGCATCTTGTGATTAATGAAGTGAACTTGAGCTCTCTAGTGCTTCTATTTTCTCTTCGAAAACATTACTAGTATTCGATGAGATTCTGAATGACCAGAAAGACAAGTGATATGAACTGGTTTTGAAAAAAAAACTTAGAAAGAGAGGTTCTGAAAGGTAAAAGGACTAGAAATCCTAAAAAAGTGCCCTTTGACTCGAAATCAAATTTGTGCTAGTGGTTCGAATCCACAACAGAATAATGAATGAATGAAATGAATGGATGTGGGCGGTCCCCAGACGACAAGTGTGTGATCAAAAGCCTTTCCTTTAGTTGTTCAATGAATATTTGGTAATCTTGTGAGCGCTCAGGACTGCCAATTAAGATAGTAAATTCTGGGTATCTCTTTGCCACCCCCCACCCCCCCCCCCCCCCCCCCCCCCCCCCCGCGTGCGCGCTCCAAAACCTGCTACAGACATGTTTACCCGTGGCAATTGAGATTGAGGCCTAGTTCTTTTGGCCTATTCTCCTAGAATCTTGAGAATCAGGCCTCCCCCCAGGTTCTTTGAGAATCTTGAACCCATATATTTTTTTACAATCCTAGCTAGTTAGGATTTAAACAGCTAGGATTGTCAAAAATAATGGGTTCAAGATTCTGAGAGAAGCTGGGTGGTGGGTCGATTCTCAAGATTCTAACAGAATCAGCCAAAAGAACCGGGCCTGATTCTCTTGTGGCAGTTAAGATGATTCAAGCAAGCGATGCGAACAGATCGCTGAATTCGTAGTTTGTGCAGGAGATCAAGTACATGATGAGTCTCTGTAGAATTAGTGTATTACTCATGTTAGTCGTTTTCAAAATAAAGTTAGTGATGCTTTGGCAAACTATATGCAGGCTTGGGTCTGGCCCTCGGGTAGCCATTGATCTTAACGTCTTTGATTGCAGTCCTGTTATGAATTGAGTAATACAAGTTTTACCCGTGAAACAAAGACCTATATAAAACAGCTAGAAAAAGAATAGATGTTAATTGTTGGAAGAATGACATTCTTCCTCGATGAATGAACCTTTCATCCGCAAAAAAAAAAATTGAATCTATAACCTTTTATATTGAGAAAAGACTTTTGGAGATTAAAAAATGTGTTAAAAATAATGTATTTTTAAATGAAAGTTGCTAGCTTTGTATGAAACTTAAAAGCTACTCCCTCCGTCCCAAAATATAAGAACGTTTTTGACACTAGGAGGGAGTACAAGTATAGATATACCTTTGCGTTGAGGAAGAGTTGTGGTGAAGGACCAGGACATTATCTGATGGCGCTCGGAGTAGTCGCCTGTGCCTGCAGAAAACCCCACCGCCACCCCCGGCGGGAGCAAGGATGTGGGATCGGGTAGTTGATAACTAACCTTAAAGGGGCCAAGGGAACGGTTGTCATTAAACTGCAGGGAGGCGTCGATCATGCCGGTGGTGCCATTAAAAGTGATGCACGCCGTCATGGAGCCATTCAGGCTGAAGTCGGGCAATGCCGTTTCATTTTTGGAGGACAAGGCAGAGTTGATGTCGATGCCGATGTGGTCCGAGTTGTTGAACGTCTTGAACACGATGGCGACGAACCGGTCTACGCCCAAGGCGTTCCCGTCACCCTGGACAATGAGGCCAAGGTTGCCCCCGGTCGAGTTGGCCGGCACTGTCGGCGGGAAGCTGGAGAGGAAGAAAGCCATGCCATCCCCCCTTATCTCCCCTTGGATGGGCTTGATCGCGAAGGTGAAGTGCGTGACGAAGCTCGTCAACTCGTGGGTGGTGGTGTCAAAGAAGGGCACGGGGTCGACGTACGACATCCGCCCCTTGAGATAGTGGATACCACGCCTGTACGAGGTGTCGACCGTGAGGTCGACCAGGTTGTCTTGCTGGAGCGCGTCGCCCATGACTTGGATTCTTGAGCCGAAGGTGGATTTGTTGGAGAAGTCGAAGCTGAAGGAGAGAGGTGAGGCGGCTGCATCACGCGACAAGCAGAGCAGGAGGAAGCACCCAGCGCAAACAGAAACGAGGATGCTGCTGCGTGCACGCGAAGCCGCCGTCGCCATGATGCAAGGGGAAACTCGATGGACGAGGGGCCACCTAGCTAGAGTGTTCTGAGCTGAACGTGGGCTTGGTGCTCGGTGCTCTCATGAAGATGCAGCACTTGAGGAAAGAATAAATCAAGACCAAGGTACACGAGTAGACGACGACTGGATAATCGTCAGTCGTCACTCAAGTTAACCGCAGCCTTCGCGCCACATTCACGTCCATTGATGCATGGAGCTCCGAGGACCAACAAAAGTTACTCTTTCCGTCCCATAATATAAGAGCGTTTTTTTACACTAGTGTAGTGTCAAAAATGCTCTTATATTATGGGACAGAGGGAGTATTTGTTAAAAGGGAGAAATTCTACAGTTACGGGTAGTTTTTCTACGGATTCAAGGCTACAGAGGAAATCAGAGGTGTGGTGTCGCCACCTGGTTGGGGGAGGGGGGGGGGGGGGGGGTTATGAATTAGGAGATGACACACACATTTGTAAGAATGTAGCCCAGTTCAAGGCTAGTTTTTTTCTTTTTTGTGAGAAAGTTCAAGGTTAGACTTGACTTGATATTGATGTGCGTTCAGTGAAAGGAAACGTTATCGTGGACTAAAAGATTATTTCTGTAGCCTTCTTCCGTATGTCTATCATTTTTGTTAAAAAAACATTGAGCATCTGATATAAGCAAGTTGTTTGACCATGCAACTAGGAACTAGCAAGCGACTTCCACCAGCATGCGCATCTCGATGAGCACTTTCTCTAATTGTCTCCAACGACGATACGCCCTCTTTCACACGCGGATGCACTACTTAAAGATAAATAAACAATCAGTCAACAAGACTAAATTTTTGTGCTGATCATCAGCCACTACTGCATAAATGCGTAATATACATGAGCATCTTGGCAACTTGGGTTAATTAGCAGGACTTAATTTTTTGTTCTGACCATCAGCCACTATCTCCCTCTTTTGGTGGCTTATCTTCCAAAACTAAGTCGTGTACCATTCGATTCGCGACCCAGAGGCCGATTCCAGCTTAATATACTTGAGCAACTTGGCAACTTGGGCTAGCACCTGCCAACTGGACTGGGCTTCTATTGTACTCCCTCCGTCCCATAATATAAGAGTGTTTTTTATACTATACTATTGTCAAAAACGCTCTTATATTATGAGACAGGAGGAGTACGTCTCTAATAAAAATAACGCACCACAATATAAATCGCTATTTTAGAGCATATACAGCTATGCCATCTCATCACTAATGCCACATCACTCAAATTACCCTTACCAATTAATTGCATGCAGCATGCCTCGGCTTTTTTCTAACCCGTTTCAACTAGCAACTGAGGACAAATATGATGTTAAGCAATTAATTACATACATCGGCTTTTTTCTAACCCTTTTCGACCGAGGGCACACATGATGTGGTCAAAGATATGCAATATATTGTCAATTCATATAATCAAATCTCGCTGAAATATATTGCAACCAATTCTCGCGGCAACGTGGGAGGGTGACCCGGCTTCTAGCTTCTGTCATATGTCTCCAATCAAAAAAATGCACATCATACATAACAAGCGTAGTCAAGTCTTGATTATCTAATTGGACATATGTGCGTTGTTACGGAGTAGAACAATATAAAGGCAATAAGGGCATCTCCAACATAGACTCACAAAACGGGCACCCCATCTGTCCATGGATGGGGAACCAGTCCACGAACACGGATTGGGAGCCAGTCATCCAACGCTATTCGCGTACATTTCAAGCCGGGGTTCAACTAACCGGATAAAATCTATCAAACATGACCGAAGTCATCAAAGTTTTGATAGAAAATAGCACACATCATCCATACATAGTATGCAAATAAGTCATCCATACATAGTATGCAAATAAGTCTAGTACTACAATAGTTCAAGTTCAATGAGAAATAGGTCAAATTCAACAAGATTAACCAGATGTTGATGGCGGACTGAGAGGCGAGGAGACGCGACGTGCCACCATCTTTGTCATTTGGTATTTGTAGATGTATGCACAAACATTTGTGCTAGTCGTCCAAATGACACAAGAGCGGATGCACCAAACCGAAATGCAGATGGCACGACAAGTCGATACCAATAAAATAACATTATAAACATCAAATAATTACATGGAATCTTCGCATAGACGAACTATGAGACATACAACTAAAAGTTGACACAGCAAGTTCATGCATTACTCGTTTATTCAGTTATAACTAGCACACATGCCCGTGCGTTGCAACGGAAGAAAATCCCGGACTGCAAGTCTTCCGCACAGGATTTGTCGGACACCCTAGCGTGTCGTCCTTACATGATTCCCCATTTGGCCAACCTAAAAATCACGAGCTCCTCCTCGTCCCCCTAAACAGGTCCCCGATGTACCTTCTATCCAAAGTGGGTCATCGGATGGTTGTTTTAGCTCTCTTTTTTGCGGGGTAGTTGTTTTAGCTCTCAATCTAGAGTAAGGAGACCATGGTGAGCTCACCACACACTTGGAGCGGTTCCACTCTTCACATTCATCGGTCAGTGTCATTGTCGATTGGCGGAAATCCATGAGAACCTTGGCCATCTCATTTTGACTTTCACCGCATCCCACATAAACCACAATTTCAAAATTGTAGTATTGTGGAGATTTTTAAACTTAGTAGCGGTATATAGAGATGATACCAAGAAAATGCTATAGAAGGAGCTTTTTTCTGCAGCTATGACAACATGGCAGTAGGGTGATGACCTCATAATTAAAGTGACCGCCAAAAGAAAGTTTTTTCACAACCAAAAGCACCACGAATAGCACATGTTCCTCCAAACTAAGGGGAACAATGCATCAAGCACACGCTGGAACCATTTCAAAGTAGGTAAGACTGTAATTTAATGACGTCAAACAGAAATGAAAAACCAACACCTGAGGGTGTTCGCTTATGTAAGAACAGAAGACATTGATAAACAAAAGAACAAAGCATTTTCATAAATTTCCTAATACAGGCAGCTGAATAGAAGTTGGAAGGCCCAACCATAATGCGCCAGGCTGGATACTGACGCTCAGCATGCAAGTCTTCAAATATCTAGAGCAAAATCTATAATATTGTAGTAAGCAAAACATAATAACAATTCAAATGTCCATAGAACTGAGTACTAACTTATCAACTGTTACTAACTTATCAAGAGATAAAAGGCTATCAACACTGCAAACACTGCCAGAACTGAGTAGCAAGATCACTGGAGAAAGAAAAGATGGCTACTTGTGTGAGACCTCAGGCAAAGAAAAAAGAACCCATAGACCCAAATGCATCCAAGATGAAATTGAATGCAAAAAAACCACTTGCAGCCAAAATCATCAACCAGACAAAGGAATAATCATAATATGCTTCATGGAATAATCTGGAGCCTGGACATGTCTATCATTGATCCAGACCAATCTCAAATATGAATTTTTAGCTTATAAATACATGGTTGAATGATTATAGCTAGCACAATCATTTGGCCGGAGGCAGTTTAGTGAAATATAGTTGTTCATTTGCACAAAAAGATCGTCTGCTCATGCACTGAATGTATAAATTGGCAAGTTTTCTTGTTTGGTGTGTGAGGAACTATGAATCGGTAAGTAGTTTGTGTATTCCTTCTACTCGTCTAGTTGATAAGGAATTATATGTAGTCATTTTGCTACAGTAGACATGCAATGCAAAGCCTCATGATTGCCAGTCGAGTTTGAAAGCTCTATGGCAGTCAATCTAAGAGAATTTAAATGCAACTTAACTTTACAGTTTAAAACCTCATGAAGTTCACTTACATGTATGTGGTGAACTTGCCACGTAAAATTCCAAACAAAAAATTAACCTTGTAAATCTCTAATACTTACATGTATGTGGTGAAGGTCAGGCATTGTAAGAACCAACCACAAAACTGTAGGCAGATACAGAATTTGCTGCAAATTGTCCATAAATGACGGTTACGCCAACTTACTTACATGGCATAGACATCTGAACAAAGGAGCTCCGGGGTGACAGGTGAAGCACTTGATAACATGAAACTTTTAGTATCGACTAAGCTAGCTCTGAAGACCGCATTAAACCAAACACCAAACATTGTTGCTATGGTTGAACATGACAGAAACAAAATGAAAGTATGCGAGGCGATCAGGTTCTTGTTCCCACCCCTGTTGTTGTTGAACTCCACGCAGACCCCCCACTCCTTGTCTATGTCCCTCGAGCAGTCTGACGTCCTGCAGAGACTGGACGTGAACAAAGCTGGTGTGTTGGATGTCAGCATCGAGCACCTTGAGCGATTCCCTGAAGGACCACTGAGTGGCACACGGCGCCGCCACTATCTCTTCGACGAACAACGCTAAAGAAGCCTAAATAGGAGTAAATCAAAATAAGCTCAGATAAAATATAAAGCTAGCTTGATTTAAAGAGAACAATTAGTATTGAGAGTCTGAGACCCCACCTGTGCAGCTTCATCGATAACAACTTCAAACAAATCTTGCTCGGAGAAATTTCCATGTTTGATAGCTGAAGCAGTTTGTGAGAAAACTGCATATATATCACCTCCACACCAACTGAGTGTTGTCACAACAATTTCTGCTTCTCTGAGAGTTGACTTCCTACAAGAGGCACTACTTTCACTACGTGTCTGCTGTTTCAAGGACACATGTCTATCTTCAAATGGCATTTTTTGTACAGAGTGATTTTTCAACAGATCTGAAGCAGTAAATCCTTCATTCTCCTTCCCTTAAGACAAACCTTCCTCACCAATCACATCTGTAGGAAAATTTTCTTCACTGTCTAAAAGAAGAAATATGTGTTCAATGTCTGACCCGTGAGAGGGCTTCATGGTTTAAAGATTGTCCAGGCCAGTATGTCTCCCCTGATCTGTGTGCATAACCAGAGAAGGGATGGTGTCAATTGATTTTGTGGGCGCCTTCTTGAACACCGCAAGATTAAGATTAGAAATTCTACCTTTAAGTTCATCCGTATCAATTACAACATCTGAAAGAAAGATAAAAAATATTACCAGAAATTGGCGACCCGCTCCACCCCTTCCGGCACTCGTCCTCGCTGAGCACCACCAGCAGTGGGCGCCCTACCGGCACCTTGGTGTCTCCTTTTCACGACGCCTCCACGCTGCCAAGCCCTACCAGGAGGTCCTCCTCCGCCTCGTTGCACCCGCAGGCGGCGGTGGTTGCCTTGATGGCTACCGAGGTATGCCTCCAGAGCACTACCAGAGCTACATGAGAAGGTGTGGCGATTCGACATGGGAGAAGGACTGACGGCGGGTTACCCTACGCGGACGGACGGCTGCAGGGGGTCAACGAACATCGCGGGCGAGCATCTTCTTGCAAGACGAACTCGAGGCGGGCATGGCCGATCTTTTGCGGACCGGGAAACGACAGGCGATGTCGGCAGCTCCTCCGCGTGGACGCGGCCGGTAGCAGAGCATGTGGTGCACGAAGGACGGATCCAACTCAGAGGGGTGCGACGGCTGGGCAAATCGGGATCCGGCGACGAGTCCTGATCCATGGCATTCTTGCAGAGAAGAGAAAGAGAAGGGGGGGTGGGGATGAGATCCGATGAGAGAAGAAAGGAGAAGGAAAAATAGGGAGGAAGAGGAGGAGGCACGACGGAGAGGTGAGGTGATGCAGGCGGCGGCGGACACAGCAGAGAAAGAGGAGAGCATTGTCTCGTACAGACTAGCAGAAGCAATAGCTGCTTTATTATTAGGGAAAGATTGTAGTTCCTGAAATCATATCTTTCAGGTCTTTTTCCCCTAAAACCATATATTTGAGGTCTTTTTTTTACATTGAATGACTCCAAATGCGCCTTATATTCAGCTCCAAAGTAGTTTACATAATTGAATAAGAAAATAAAAAGAATCTCATTGCAAGCTAGTTCAATATATAATTTCAAAACAAATAGGATGAGACGGAACCAAGTATATAAAGATTAGCAGATAGTCATAGTTGCATCTCCCATACTGAAATCTTCAGTCGGATATTATACAGGGACTAAGTTCCTTATTAAGACTGAGATGAGTCCGAGTGTAAAATATTCTTGCTACACCGTACCAAGAAAAATTTCTTGTCTGAAAGCAAACAAAGCCACATGATTTTAGTCATGCCCGATAACCACTCAGGCATGGCCACCTTGCATCTAAGAGCATGGTAATTTTATGGGCGTACGCCAAACTAGTTCACCATAATAGCTGGGATAAATAAAGCAATCAACAGAAGGATACACCAAACATATAATGCTAATATTCATGACACAAAATTCAGTGTCACTTTGTTTCATGCCATGCGCCAGCCTGATGGTCATTCCTTTAAGCACTGGCGCCCATCCGAATATCATTGTGATGAAATCAATCTCACTGTCCCCTCCGCCGAAGTTGTCGATTTCTACTTCTTCAAGATGAGTCAAGGAGATACTTTGGCTCCTCCAGTTGTTGGGCTCATTACAAAGACAATTTTCAAGACATTTTGATGTTTGTGACATCTATAACATAAAAACCATTAGAATGTATTCTGAAAAAGTAGTGTGTGTAAGATATATAAGCATCATGGAGAATTACCCTGCACCACCCTGATAGGATAACCTTAAGGCTCTGTATAGCGGTTCGAATTTGGTGCATCCCAAGAAGACGCAACATCAATGCTCCAAGAACATGCCCCTTTGTGCTGAGATGTAGCTCCAACATAGAATAGTTGGTGATCAGAAGTTTCTTCATCTCATGCGCGAAGTTCAGCGGCACTGCACCCAAATGAAAATTATTCTGCAAAACAAAATAGTTAGTAAGCATGATGGTATCATGCCAAGAATTTAAACACACCTTCAACACCTTCAAGTATATATGCAAGTATAGCCGACAAATCTAGTGGACTGAGTAAGAGGACAGACAAGAGGCGTACATCGGCAAATATGCTAAAGACCAGGGAATGAATGCGAGGGGGCTGCGAACACGCGGCTTCCTGGTAGTTGATGTTGCTGAGACCCCCATCTTTGTAGTATTTGTAGCTCTCTGTGGTCTCCAATCTCATGCTCTTGAGCGACCAAAAACCAAATAAAAGAGGCGAATTTGTATACGAGCGCGTCAACGAGACCCTCTCCACCATAGGTGTCGAGATAGACATGCTGAGGTCCATGTCAGCCTTGACCTCCAGGTTCAGCCGTTTAAGCAACGGAGTCACAATGTCAATGCCCCGGCATTCTGTGTCTTTAGCGGCATTGATGTAAAGCTCCTGTAGCGACGTCGAGTAGACTGTGACATGGTCTGTATGATCATCTATGGTTGCCTTGAGAACGCGCAAGCGAGGACATCGCGTGACCAATGTGGCAAGGTCGGGGATGGTGCAACAACCCTCGAGGGATAGACTCTCGAGCGCAGGGAAATGATCCTCCGGTAGATGTGTGAAGCGGACGGTGTACAATCTCATCTGGATTGCCGTTGTGCGCCGGAAGCAAGGCAGGTCAATATTATAACATTCGTGGTAGCCGTCGACGAGGACGAGCTCCTGAGGGGAGACCCTTGCCATGGAACCGAGAAGGGAGGAGAAGCGAGCAGCCCCAATACTGTACCTCCACCAATCAATATTAGTGTGGTGGATGTGGAGGAGGGACACCGTAAGGCCGAGCGCCACAGCGGCTTCAAGAGAGGAGAGAGCCGCTTCAAGCGAGTCGGGATTCGTGCTACGGAAGGTGACCCTGAGCACGCGTAGCCGTGGGCAGCGGCTGAGCATGGTGCCAAGGTCAACAATGTTGCCGGAGAGAGACAACCTCTCGAGCACGGGGAGCTGGCCTGCCGGCGGCGGTTTGAGGCGGAGGCTGTTCGTATCCAGCTCGATCGATGTGGCCCGGCGGAAGCATGGCACGACGATTTCGACGGGACGGCCTGGTTTTACTGCAGTATACGACGAGAGGGTGAAGACGAGCTCCTCCGGCGAGAGCCGCGCGGCGGCGCGCAGCAGCGACTTGGCGCGGACGTCGTCGGCCTTTCCCCATGCCGGCGACGAAAAACCCGGGAAACGGATGTCGAGAAGAGAAACTGCTGCGGGGAGCGCGACGCGGGAGAGCGCCGCTTCGATCCCTCCGGGCGGGACGTAGCGGAAGGTGAGATCGGGGAGGCGGGCCCAGAGGCCACGCCACCGGCGCGAGAGGACGTCGGTGCGCGCCGCCATGCTGGCGCAGCGCAGGCGCACGAGTACCAGCAGGAGCATGTCGTCGTGGAGGGCGCTGATGCGGTCATCGACGTTAAGATCACACACTGGGAGTGCTCCATGCGGCGGCGGCGGCGGCGGCGAGCGCCTGAGGCGACGCCTTGATCGCACTTCCATCAGGAAAACGTTTTTTTAGGGAAACGTGAACATCTCCTCCACGCCGTGAACAAAAGAAACCTAACTGTCACTCGGGTCGGCCCAATTTCGGATACCACGGCCCACGAGGCAACCATATCTCAATCTATCTTGTCTATCAAGCATTACCTATGTCTCTGAACGCTGTCTCAAAGAAAACCTATGTCTCTGAACTGATTGACATGACATCTGCGGCTTGGGATAAACAGAAGATCCAAGCGACTTTTCTCAGCATGGACGCGAAAATCATTCTGGGTATCCCTCTTTGCACAATGAACGTTGATGATTTTTGGAGTTGGAGCCATGAGAAGAATGACACTTTCTCGGTCAAATCTGCATATCGCATGCTGGTTAGCACTAGACAGAGAAGGGAATCTTGGTTGGAAAGTAGGCCGGGCACATCCAACTTGGCAACGGAAGAAGTGCAATGGAAGAGATTGTGGAAAACAGCAGTCCCTGGGAAGGTCCGTATGTTTCTTTGGAGACTATTCAAGCACTAAATACCAACTAATGACGTTCGGGCACATAGGCATATGTCAGAGTCTAGTTCATGTGGGCTTTGCGGCGCGCCAGATTCATGGAGACACTCTCTGTTGGAGTGCACTATGTCAAGATGCACGTGGGCTCTGGTGGACGATGAGATGGCGCAAACCCTAGCGACCATCACCGAACCACATGCAAAACAGTGGTTGTTCACTCTTATTGATTCATTATCACATGAGTTATTCGTGAAGCTTTCGGTCACACTTTGGGCTATTTGGGCGGCACGGAGGAAAGCCATACATGAAGGAATATTCCAAAGCCCACAAGCTATCCATGGTTTCATCAGTAGATACCTTGCTGAATTGAGTATACTGGCAGAACCTCAGGAACGAAAGCAACGAGCTCCTCCAACAACCACTACAACAATCCAACGCCCCAAAGCGCCACTGCCGGGTCACGCAAAAGTTCATGTTGATGCTGCTTGCAGAAAGGGACTGGGAGGATCAGTTGCTGCAGTTTGCCGGGGTGAAACAGGAGCATATTTGGGGAGCTCGTCCCTCGTGATCGCAGGAGTTGATGACCCTGAAATACTGGAAACTATTGCATGTCGGGAAGGGCTGGCCATGGCTCAGGATCTTAACATCAACAACCTAGTAATTGCCTCAGATTCCAAGGGTGTAGTAGGAGCAATTAACAACAAAAGCCAGGGAAGCAGCGGCGCCATTATCACTGAGATTCATAGTAGAGTTATTTCTTTAAATTGTGTTTTCACTTTTGAAGGCCGTGCCGTTAATGTAGAGGCACATAGACTAGCCAAGCATGCTTTTCCTTTAGGTCCGGGGCGACACATTTGGTTGGGCCAACCCCACGACCAGAGATGTATTCCATTTGTGTTTGTGGCGTTTGATGAATAAAGCTTGGTTACTCCCTCAAAAAAATCAAGCATTACACTCCTTGCCAACAAATGATGTTAGGGCACACCGCCACATGGCCGACTCCGACCAATGCGGGTTGTGCGGATCCCGGGATTCTTGGCGTCATTCTCTATTGGAGTGCTCATCATCAAGGAGTGTGTGGGCTCTGATTGAGGAGGACATTACACATAAAATCATAGAGAACAAGGAACTGAGCGCGAGGCAGTGGCTGTTTACACTGATGCAACTGTTATCACATGAGCAGTTCGTCCTCACAGCGGTCACGCTTTGGTCCATATGGCACGCACGACGTAAGGCTATCCATGAGTCAATCTTTCAGAGTCCCCAAGCTACCCACGGTTTTGTTGTCAGGTTCATTGCTGAACTAGATACAATAAGAACTAGGGGACCAGGGCGGGGTAATACTCCTGCGTCGGGCCAACCTGGTCAGCGCTGGCCAAAGAAACCACCAGCGGGTTTAATGCAAGATTCATGTTGATGCCGGAATATTGACAAGAAGTGGAGGATCAGCTGCTGCAGTATGCAGAGATGAGTGGGGAAACTATATGGGCAGCTCAGCCTTGGTTGTCGAAGGAGTGGTAGACCCGACCACCCTTGAGGCTGTAGCATGCCGGGAAGCTTTGTCCCTTGCAGAAGATATGGGCATCCAGAACTTTGTTGTCGCCTCGGATTGCAGCCAAGTTGTATCAGATATCAACAGGAAATCACATGGGGCGTATGGAGCAATAATTGAGGAGATAATTCTTAGATCATCTACTTTTCAGTGTAAATTTTCTTTTGAGAGTCGTGCTGTTAATTATGAAGCACATAGCTTAGCCAAGTTTTCATTATCTAGAGGTCCGGGGCGCCACGTTTGGTTTGGAGTGCCTCATGACCAGAGATGTATCCCACTCCATGTGGACTTTCATGAATAAACTTGGTTTTACCCCTAAAAAAATCAAGCATTGCACAATGATCCGCATTAGGCGGGGAGCAGCAATGATACCGCCGGCCAGGAATAAGTACTTATCCCTCTTATACTTAAGAAAAGAGAAATAGGCTTGCGCCCCGCTATATTGATATAGCAACCACACGGTACATCTGCTGTGGCAAACAGCACATCAAGCCCAAACGAGAAACAAGAAGAACAAAAGAGAAAGAAATGCCACCGACGGAAGCTTGACGACATGAAGATGACCCGCCACCGCTACGCCCACCGAAGTCGTCCCACCACATACCCAGCATACCGGAGCGCCGCGTGCCAAGCAACACCTTCATGAAGGACTATGATGACGACGACGTTGTTTCTCAGACATGTCCTAGGGTTTCCGCCGGCACGCGGAGGAAGGAGGTGAATGAGATCGCCCGACGCCCTCCAGGGGGGATGGTGGCACCCGCAGGCATTACCGCGTCGGAGTCAGATGAGCCGACAGGGATTTCTCCCACTCCAAGAGCACCACTACCCAACCGCTCCGTAGCCTTCCACCCAACGCGCCACCCACAAGCATGCGCCACCACGGGCTTGGCGCCATCTATGTCGTCTCACTGTGGTCGCCAGCGCAAGGCCTAGAGGGTGGACAATGGAAGCGTCGGGAACCGAAGACAGCAACATGGCGGCCGTGCGGGAGGGAACAATCTCCAATGCCGTCGCGCGAGAGGCCAGTGCCTCAAGCGCCATCGCGGTAGCAGGACGGACGCAGCAACAGAAGGCACACTAGGCCACCCGGGCCCGGTCAGGCCCAGATCGGGCCCGCAAAGCCTCCACTACCGCGCTACAGCAAGCCGACAACGGCGCCGCCACCAACCAGCATCCCGACGCCCCACCGCCACCTCCAGGAAGCGTCACCGCACACATAGGAGTTGTCGGCCCGTCCCGGCCCAGATGGAGCCCAGCGTCGAGGAGCCCCGCCACCGCGCCGGACCGCCGTTGCCTGGGAGCATCACCCACTGCCGCTCCGCCCCGCGTTGGAGCCATATCGGGAGGGGACTTGCTACGAGCCGCCGGCACCGGCGCCGCTCGGGCCGAGCCCAGCAGCGTACGCCGGCGACGACGGGGGAGAGAGGGAGGAGGGAAGCGCTGCAGTGGACGGACGCGGTCGCGAGAGCAGCGGGGTTCGGGAGCCAATCTATCTTGTCTCCTAAACCATACACTCGGTCCATGCTGTCAAACTGTCAAATTGGGGTTGATTTGTCAGGTGTCTGAGATGTCTTGTATTTTTCTTTGACATCTTCTGAGATTTCTTGTATATTTTTTTTACATCTTCTGAGATGTCTTGTAGCTTTTGATGACTGGTTATTTTTTGGAAAATTCTCCAATTCAACCGGCTGATTTAACGCAAGCGTCCGCAGCCTGCTGCACCGTCCGATCGGCCGTGTGATTCAGTAGTGCTACGGCGTGCGGCATGTTGTTTGCCTATTCTTTTCACGTGCGTGGTCCCTTGGGCATAGCTAGTTTAACGGAAATGCTTGGTTTTAGCAGGTGGATCTCTCACGTGCGTCCGCCTCCTCCTTCTTTGCGACATGTGTCCTGCATGGATCCATCCAAAACTATTTCTCATGGTTCTTTGCGACACCTGTTTTCTGCAACATTATTTTTATTGCAAAAATTTCTTCCGCAACAACACCCATGTTGCACAAAAATGAAGACGAACAAATTTTTTTTTGCAACTTCACCAGTGGAAGCTGCCCTTGCCTGACCGTGCCGACGTGTTTCTGCAACAACGATGGAGTTGCCAAACAGCGACAACAACAATAGCGGTACTGCAGTGACATCATCTTCGATTGCAAAAGATCCTGCAACATCATTCATGTTGCAAAAGTCATTTTCTCAACATCATCTATGTTGCAGAAAGTGAAGACGAGGAAAAAATTCTGCAACACAACCTCTGTTGCAAATATTTCTGCAACATGAGCTTTGTTGCAGAGGGTTCTGCAAAACCGTTTTTGTTGCAATGATGAGGATGGTCTTTTAAAAAATCCACCGGCTGATCACGCGTACACTTCCGCCGCATGCACAGCTGTCAGATATGAGCTTAATCAGCCGACGCACAACTGCCCAGGACCTTCACCACTGGACGTGTGCCTGTGCCACTTATAGTTTTTCTGTAACATTATCTGTGTTGCAGAAGTCTTTCCACAAAAACACCCATGCTGCAACAAAAAAGTAAGACAAAAAAATCGGTAACAAAAGTTAAGATAACAAATTCTGCAACAGAACCTTTGTTGCAAATGTTTCTGCAACAAGAGGTCTATTGCAATGGTGAGGAAGGAGTCGGCCGCTGGATGGCCCGGTTTAAACGGATGCGGAGGTGGCGGATCTTTTAAAAAGGATCCGCCAACCGACGCGTGCTAATTTTTTTTAAATAATACATTTTTTGTTTAAAATTACAGAAATAATACGCAGAATAAAGATTTTTCAAAAATAATACACCGTCGGCCCACTGCAGGCCGACTGAGCCCAGTCGGCCCACAGCAGGCCGATCGGCTATCAGGAGGCCGACTGCAGGCCGGCCAGCCACGCGGCGGCCTATGGTTGGTCGTGCCACGTCGCGAGGGGGGAGGCAGCGGCCTGTCGGCGTGGTGCGCCCCTGTCGGCGTCCCGCAGGCCGATCGGCCACCTGTTGGCCGACAGGGTGCGGCCGACCTGACGCACGCAGGCCAGCCCGCCCTTATCCTCTCCTTCCCTCTTTCTTTTTTCTTTGTTTTTCTCCTTCCCTGCCCATATCCTCTCCTTCCTCCATTCTTCTTCTCCCGTTGCTGCATTCTTCTGTGTTCTTCCTTCTCCTCTCTCTACAGAAAAATGGCACCCATTTGTGCACCTAAATGAGCTACATTTTCGCGATTTTGGCACCGTGAATGGGTTCAACTCATTTAGGGCAGCGAAAAGAGGTGTCGATCTATTGACGGGGTAGCTCGTGGTGGTCGTGGTGAGCATTTTGGTGGAGGTGGTGGTGGTGAAGTTGGGGCAGTGTTCGTCGTTGGGGCAGTTGGGGTGGTGAGGTGGTGGTGGTGGTGGAGGTGGTGGAGGTGGTGGAGGTGGTGGTGGTGGAGGTCGTTCGTCGTTCGTCGTTCGTCGTTCGTCGTTCGTCGTTCGTCGTTCTTCGTTCGTGGTTCTTCGTTCTTCGTTCTTCGTTCGCACGCACGCTTCAAGGGTATACCTCAGCCCTCATTTTATTTTTCGTAGGTGGTCCGGGATTATACGCAAATATTGTTATTTGCCGCGGTAGTATACGTAAATATTTGTGTGCGATTATTGTTTTTTGGCCCGGTAGTATACGGAAATATTGTTATTTGCCCCGGTAGTATACGTAAATATTATTCGTTCGCACGCACGCTTCGTTTGATGTGAAAATAAATTTATGTGCGATTATTCGTAATATAGTTGTAGGTGTGTGAATTGTATTAGTTGTTAGTGGGATAATAAGTTGTTGCTCAATACTTGACACGTACACAGTTGCGGGATAAGAAGTTGGAAACATGAATAAAAACTTGGAAAGAAGAGACAAGTTTTTTTTTGAAGAGTTGGGGACGGCATGTGCATAGCAAAACGAATAATATTACATGTTAAAAAATAGAGTTGGAAACATAATAAAAATTTAAAAAACGATGTTAAAAAAAAGAGTTTGAAGAGTTGGGGTCGGCGGCATGTGCATAGCAAAACGAATAACCTTACATGTTAAAAAACGATGTTAAAAAACGTTGTTAAAAAACGAATAAGAAGTTTTTTTTGAAGAGTTGGAAACATAATAAAAATTTAATAAGCAAGCAAAAAATAGGAAAAGTAGAACTACATGTTAAAAAACGTTTCAGTCCGTACCCGATGCGAATATGAAGCGGATTACCCGCTAACCTTTATTATGCGTATTTTCTAAAGTTTAACCCATAAGAAGCAATGCCTTTTTCTAAATTATTTTAACATAGATTAAAATAAAAAATACATCAACATGGCCATATAATTCAAATAAACTGAATTATCATATTTGTCGGTTATATTTTTATTATTATTTGAGGCCTATTTATTATTAGTAAACATGGGCCTATTTATTATATTATTTACTATGGTCCTGGTAATATATATATATAGACATGTCTAATACTTGTATTTCGATGTTGAAAAAAAATAGGTGAGTCGAGATGTCCGATGTAGTGAAGTTGAGATTTTACTATGGTCCTGGTACTGTCCAAACAAATGAGTTGGGAGCAGATCTGAGTGAATTTACTCACATAGAGGTTGCAATCAGCGCACCACAAACATGGTCTGTTAGTCAGTTGAAAGAATGGATTGCGGCAAGTTTAGGTCTTGATACTGAAACAAACACCGTCGGTGTTCATGCATTGTGGACACGGTCAAGTTCAAAAATTTACTTTTATTTGAGGCCAATAGAGGGAGACTCCGATTGGGTGCGGTGGTTACAAGGTTGTGAACGAAGGGGATGCAATCCTGTTGCTTTAGTGCTTCCCGTCGTGAAGGAGGTCACTGCACATGAAGGGGAGGGTGGCTACGAAGGACAGAGCAGTCATGTAGAAGGAGGAAATGCTTATGGTTACGACCAAGGACAGAGCAGTCAGGTAGAAGGAGGAAATGCTTATGGTTATGAACCAGGGCAGAGTAGTCAGGTAGAAGGAGGAAATGCCGATGGTGATTACAATGGCGAGGTGGACACTGACGAGGTAGATGGGCACATGCAGAACCAGATGGAAGAAGAAGACACCGATGTTGAAAGGGGTCATGCCGATGATTCTGACGAGTCAGATGAAGAAGAAAATGCAGAGGAGGTCCCGAATCCTGCATGGTGGAATCATGACTTATCATCTGCAATGACCGTGAATGATGGACATGATTCAGCCTGGCAATATCACCAGAACAATATTGCGACGGGTGCTATGTATCCGAACAAGCAAGCCCTGAAGGATGCAATAATTAATTGGGCAATGTCCACGCAAAGGGTTTTCAAAGCTGAGGTGTCCAGTCAGAAATTCCTCACAATGGTATGCAAGAATGCAGATTGTCCCGCAAGGGTGCACGGCTTTCTCCCTAAGTATGGCACAAGTTGGGTGATAAGTGACTTAGTTAATCACACTTGTCTTATTCCCTGCATCCCTCAAGATCATGCCAACCTTTCATCCACGCTTATTGCTCGACTGTTTTACGATGAGATAGTGCAAGGCAAAGCTATGGAAGTGAAGGCAGTGCAGACAAAAGTGGTCTCCAGGTTGAAGTACATAATTTCTTATGGCAAGGCTTGGAGGGCTAAGCATGCAGCGCTTGAGAGGAGATTTGGTTCTTATTTTGATGCATATGACTCTGTTGTCCACCTCCTCCACACCCTGCAGCAGCGGAATCCAGGCACCTATATCGATATCCAAGACATGTTCATGCCAGAGTTCCCAACTGTGAGGGTTTTGCATCGTCTCTTCTTCTCTTTCGGTGTATGCATCGAAGCTTTCAGGCATTGCCGACCGGTGATATGTGTTGACGGTACTTTTCTCACAGGCAAGTACAAGGGTCAGATACTGACAGCCATAGGTCAAGACGGCCAAAATCAAGTCGTCCCACTGGCATTTGCTTTTGTGGAGAGTGAGAACATTGAAAGTTGGACATGGTTCTTCAGGCAGTTGAAAATATCAGTTGTCAAGGAGAAGCCGAATGTGTGCATCCTTCATGACAGGCATGCAGGTATACTCAGTGCGATAAGGACACTGACAAACCCAGGCCCTGAGGAACAAGTTCCATGGCAGGACTTGCAGAGCCATTGGTGCATGCGCCATCTCGGGGCTAATTTCTTCTCGCAGTTTAGAAATAAGAACCTGATGAATCTGTTCAAAAAACTCTGCAAGCAGAACCAGTTATGGAAGTACAATTTGATACGCGACAGACTTAATGTATGCACGCAGAGACACGTGAGGGACAGGAAAGCTGCAAGAGATGCAGCGGTGAGGGCACATGTTGAAGCAGTAGCTGCACAGTTGGCAACAGAAACAACTGCCGTGGAGGAGGAGGCTGTTGGGCTATGTGACCTGCCAGGCTTTGACCCACCTGGTACTAGGAGAAGGCTCGGGAGGTCGATTAAAACCTTCGAGCAGTGGATAGAGCATGAGCCTCTGGAGAGGTGGTCTTTGCTACATGACACACATGGAGCAAGGTACGGTGTCATGACAACGAACCTCGCGGAAACATACAACTTTGTCCTCAGAGGAAACCGGGCATTGCCACTTACAGCCATCGTTGAGGGTATTTTCTATGGCACCGTCAAGTATTTCAGAGACAGACGTCAAATAGCAGAGCAGCATATCTTGAACAACCCAAATACACGGTACTGTGAAAGAGTCACGAAGTACATGGACAACAAGATGCAAAAAGCTAGGTCACACACTGTAGTCGCCATCGGTAATCAAGAAAAAAGGTTTGAGGTCCGCTTAGCCAACAACAAATTCGGATGTGCAAATGAGTTGAGGACGCATGAGGTGAAAATTGGCAATGAAGCCTGGCCAACGTGTGAGTGCACATGCAATAAACCGAAATTGCTTCACCTACCTTGCTCACATGTACTTGCTGCTTGCGGGCAGCTTGGAATGGACGCAATATCGTTTGTGTCTCCATATTTTCTGAAAGAGGCTGTCCTCAATACCTGGACAGGTGAGCTGATGGGTTTTCGAACAATGGGTAATTTCAACAGCGTCAACCCCGCCGATAGGCGTTACATTCCAAACCCAGAGCATATGCGTACAAGTAGAGGCAGACGGCAGTGTCAGCGCATCCGAAATGATATGGATGAATCTGAAGCAGGAGGTCCGACTAGGCAATGCATTCTATGCAATGAATTTGGCCATAGGGACACTAATTGTCCCACTTTCGTCACTGGGCGTGGACGAGGCAACCGGGAAAGAAGAGGAGGTAGAGGTAGTAGAGGAGTAAGGGCGAGAGGAAGAAGCTAAGCTAGCACTAGTTTGTTCTGAATTTATAATAAGTGTGCTGTGGCACTATGTTCTGAAATTTGTATTAAGTGTGACACTATGTTCTGAATTTTTATTAAGTGTGACACTATGTTCTGAATTTTTATTAAGTGTGGGACTATGTTCTGAAATTTTTATTAAGTGTGCCACTATGTTCTGAATTTTTATTAAGTGTGACACTATGTTCTGAATTTTTATTAAGAGTGGCACTATGTTATGAATTTTAATTAAGTGTGCCACTACGTTATGAATTTTTATTAAGTGTGGCACTATGTTCTGAATTTTTATTAAGTGTGGCACTTTGTTCTGAATTTTGTAAGTGCGGGAATGTCGGGATTGTGGTTGCTGAATGGGGACATTGATAAGGGTCATCGTGGTGCGATATGGTATGAGCGCAAGCTTGAGCCTCTCGGTACTCGCACTCCTAAGGAAAACTGGAAGATACACTCAGGATGGCTTCAGCGGTACGTGCTTTATTAATTTGCACACTGACATGCATATTAATGGTTGAAATGGGAGACAGTAACTGAAAAGTTCTCTGATGAAGGTTGAAATGGGCCGGCCTTTTACCTTTCGCGCGTCTGGTTGAGTCTATCCCAGGTGAGAAACGCGTCGCCATCGATGGGTCTTTGCTGAGCTGCTTAGTGGACCGTTGGAGGCCAGAGACCCACACGTTTCACTTCAGATGGGGAGAGATGGCTCCTACTCTGGAGGATGTGTCACTTTTGCTGGGACTACCGTTGGCAGGTCATGCCGTAGGACCGTTGGACGCACCGGCTGGTTGGGAGCGAGCTCTCACAGAACGTTTTCACGGTGTTTTTCCGGATGCTCCCGATCCGGTATGGGAGCATCACGGACCTAAGTATGAGTGGTTGCTAAATTTCCGGGTAATTTCCCCTACCTATTCTCTTCAAGTTATCGTGCATAAAGTGGTAGAGAAAATAATTGCGGCTTACTAAAACTTTCTCTTCGCTTAATGCAGATCCAGAACTTCCGGGCGCCCTTGACTGCGGAACAGATCACTCGGAGCCTCGAGGCCTACTTACTGTGGCTTTTCGGCAAGGTGATGTTCACGGAGAACCATGTCACCACTATCAGCGACCTCTACATCCCTATGGCACTCGAGATAGCGAGCGCTCAGACGGCGGATCAGATCAGACAGAGGAGTTGGGGTTCGGCGGTGTTAGCGGCTACATACCGAGGTATGTGCAACGGTTGCCAGCTTACATCGAGAAAGCCAGCCCTTCTTGGATGCCCTCTATTCCTACAGCTGTGGTCGTGGGAGAGGTTCTCTATAGGGCGACCAGATGTACGGGTTCATGAGCCTATAGACGCCATGTTTGATGTTGAGGGCATCGACATGCCTACTTTCGGTCTGTGTTGGACTCGTCGCAAGGTATGCACCGTGTTGTAGTTTAATGCAACTTTTTCTGCACAAGAGATCGATCGATGCGAGCGGCTACTAACTTTTATTCTCTGCAGAGACGCTTTGCTAGTGATCAGACCAGGAAGGCGTACACAGCATTGAACGAGCAGTTCGATGCGTACACCGGGGTAATCTGGCAGCCCTACACGGCAGCAGCCATACAAGCGAGATACCCTGCTGGTATGTCTGTGCTATGCACAAGGGACCGAGATTACTGGATGACAAAATCGAAGATCATCTTCGATGTCTTCGTCGAGGAGATGGCACAACAGAGGGTTATGAGGCAATTTGGTCTTCTGCAGTTGGAGCTACCTCCCCCTATAGAGAACCCGGTGCCAGCACACATCCACAGGTATTAACCAGTTTTTCAATGTTGCATTTTCTTTCATAGTACTCCATTCGAAGCTTTAGGTAATTGTTGAACACACACCATAATTTTAGGACGACAAGGAAGGGCATGAACAGGACAACTGCTGAATGGCTAGTTAGACTAGAGCCGTATGTTATAGAATGGGAGACAGCAAACACAAATCTATGGCACGAGAATCACAATTTCGATCTCGATGAATTCAATCTCTATTTGCGGCGCTACATGACCGGAACACGGTTACGCATTGTTGAGTACTCCCACCCAGAGGAGTTACCGGATCCTACTCCGTCGGATATGTACCCGAGCTATGATACTTCGGGCTCTAGGCAGTACACGGTAAGATATTTTTTCTTTACGTAATGTTGCCACATACTTTGACGTGCAAGAGACAGACATTATTAATCGTCATGGAAATTTGCAGGCTACCTTGACACGCGAACTGTACGACGACGTGACCACCTTTGGACGATCACTATCGTCTGGACCTCTTCTTCAACATCGTCCAGTGGTACAGCCCTTCTTGGAAAGAATTCAGAATAAGATACGGACTGTGTACGAGGCTATCACGTGCACCCGGAGAACCGATGTTGTTCAGCACGAGCAGGAGCAGCCGCGTCACTCCATGCAACGACATCAACCACGTCCACGCCTAGCACAGCAGCCGACAACCAGGCCACCCCGTCCTGACCAACCTGGCAGTTCTACGTGGCACCCGCAGCACTATGGTCCCACGTCGAGCTTCGTATTTTCTCCACAACCACAGCAACACGGTCCCTCGTCGAGCTTCGTGTTTTCTCCACAGCTACAGCAGCACGGTCCCTCCAGTTTCGTGTTTCAGCCAGAGCAGACGTCACACCCAGCAGGTATGTGTCTTCATATTTATTGTTTTCAATATTAATTGACGCGACCTCATTCTTCATGATGAACCGTTCCATCGCGTAGGGGCCTATGGATATCAGGCGTCTATGTCGGCATTCCATGATACGTGGGGGAGTGATCAACATCCCGAGGACAACATACAGGCTCAGATGTCGCAGCACACCCAGTGGATGAACATGTTTTCGACTCCTCCACCAGGCCCCACACAGGATACACAGCATGACCAGGGAGAGTCTGAGATTCCTCCTCGTCACGTTAGGGCACCCGACAGGTTGGGATGGTCCCCGATTCCAGATCCGCCTCCCCGCCAGGCCAGACGTCGTCACTGACGCTTCTATGTATCTGTATCAGTAGAGACATTACCATCTATTTCTGTGTAAGACTTATGTCTATTCTATGTATGAGACAAATGACTATGTACTTATGTACGAGACATATGCCTACTCTATTTTAGTACTCTGTTATCGGAACTACAAGATCATATGTAGATAGAACATAATATTCATACAACGAGACATTGCAAGCAAATAGATAGAACTATATCTAAATTAAATGGTACGTAACTGAACTCACAACATACAGCATAAAAACTACATGAAGTCATCATCGTCATATGTTCGCGCCAACTTTTTCCCGCCATATGTTCGCGCCAACTTTTTCCCGCCACCCGTTTCCCGCCACCCGTTTCCCTCCACCCTTTTCCCGCCACCCGTTTCCCGCCACCCGTTTCCGCCAACCCTTTCCCTCCATATCGCAGCCGTTCTTTCCCGCCATTTTCTCCTCTCTACCTATAAAACCCCCTTCAGACGGAGCTGCATAAGCATTGCAGTGTGCTGGTGGTAAATTGGAGCACTGTGGTGGAGGTGAAGCTGTTGTTCGTCATTCTTCGTTCGAGCCGGAGCACCGGCAGTTTGGTGGCCGCCGTTCGTCCTTCATCCTTCGCACGCACGCTTCAAGGGTATATTTAAGCCCACATTTTATTTTTCGTACGTGCTCCGGTAGTTTTTGTTAATATTTTTAGATGTCAACTAATTAATCTGTCAATATTTGTAGTTGCTACGGCAAATATTCGTAATATAATTGTAGGAGGGTGAATTGTATTAGTTGCTCCGTTAATATTCTGTAATATATAGCTTCGTAATATATAGACATGTCTAATATTTGTTAGTGGGGATATTAAGGGGTAGGGTAGGTACTCAATGCGATTTGTGTGTTGCAGATGGCTGAGAGTAATCAGTGGGTGCTTAGCCCTATTGTTCATGTCCAAGGCTTGTCTCCAAGTGTTGTGCAAGTTAGTGAAGTGGACCTCACTTTTGATTGGTTGAAGACTAAATTCATGTTGAAGCAAGGGTTGAAGGAAGACGATTTTGTGTACTACGTCAGCAGCAAGCATTCGGATGGCCCTGGGGAAAGAAAATTGATTGACATAACTGATGATGGCAAGATTCAAGAAATGCTGAGCGAATGGGAATGGAAAAGGGTTGTTCAGTTGCATTGCTACAGGAAACCGAGTTATATGTGATGCATTTGTCATTCGAGATCCGCCTCCCCGGCAGGCCAGACGTCGTCATTGCCGCTCCTATGTATCAGTAGAGACATTACCATCTATTTCTGTGTGAGAACTTATGTCTATTCTATGTATGAGACAAATGACTATGTACTTCTCTACGAGACATATGCCTACTCTACAAGATCATATTTAGATAGAACATAATATTCATACAACGAGACATTACAAACAACTAGATAGAACTACATCCAAATTAAATGGCACGTAACTGAACTCACAACATACAGCATAAAAACTACATGAAGTCATCATCGTCATCCTCGATCGATGCAGAACTCTTGCCCTTCGACGATGAAGAACTCTTGCCCTTCGACGATGCAGAAACCTTGCCCTTCGATGATGAAGAACTCTTGCCCTTCGACGATGCAGAACCCGGAAGCGGCGGCATGAAGATATCATCTTCGTCCTCGCTCTCCTCAGTCCATAAACATGGATTATTTGCTGCAATCCTTCTGAAAGTTTCACTCTTCGGCACCACTACCTTCTTCCACCTGTCATGCAACCTAAGAAGTTCTTTACGTACCTCCTCATAGGTCCTTTCAGGCCACCCAGAACTACGTAATTGGTGAGCCAACTCATTCATTATGGTGTCACTACCGGTGAGTTCGTCCCATGGAACTATCCTATTATCCATCCTGAAATAGGTAGCTAGCCTCAGAAGAGTCCTGCTCATCCCAGGGTGAAAACTACGATCGAAAGGATAATGGGACATCTCAACTACACTACACTGCAATGCTTATCCAGCTCCGTCTGAAGGGGGTTTTATAGATAGAGACGAGAAAATGGCGGGAAAGAACGACTGCGGTATGGCGGGAAATGTTGGCGGGAAATGGGAGGAGGGAAACGGGTGGCGGGAAACGGGTGGCGTGAAATGGGTGGCGGGAAATGGGTGGCGGGAAATGGATGGCGGGAAATGGGTGGCGGGAAATGGATGGCGCGAAAAGCGCAGTTTGGAAATGTCGATAACTTTCAAAACAAATGTTCATCACAATGGAAAAAGTTCCCGCCTTTCAAAAAATGCATGCAATTTTTTTGGAAAATATGATAAGAAATGGTTCGTGCGAATGTACGTCACCTTTGCTGGAAATATTCTCGTGTTTCCAAAAAATATCCATGACATTCTACAAAATGGTACTCCCTTCATCCCATAATATAAGATGATATTACAATCAATATACTCACATATCACGTGGGTTAACAAATGTTTAGATGGATCATGACATTTTAAGAAAATATTCGCGTGTTTCTAAAAAAAGTTTGTGAAATTTTTAGAAAAGCATTTTAAAAAATGTTGTGTGGTTTAAAAAAATGGTATTTCCATTAAAAATGTATTTGAAGAAATGTTACCATGTATTCATAACGTGTTAAAATATATACTTTTAAAAAATATTCGCGGTAATATTAAAAATAGGCACGCACCAGTCGGCCCACAGCAGGCCAACTGAGCCTAGTCGGCCCACTGCAGGCCTATCGGCCAACTGCAGGCCGACTGGGCCCTGTCGGCCAACTGGAGGCCGACTGGGCTTGAATCTGCTGGCCGACAGCCCAATCGGCCAGCAGCACACTGATGGGCCTCCAGTCGGCCTGCTGTGGGCCGACTGGGCTCTGTCGGCCTGCAGTAGGCCGATGGTGTATTATTTTTGAAAAATCTTTTTTTTTGCGTATTATTTCTGTAATTTTTAAAAAAATATGTATTATTTAAAAAAAATTAGCCCGACGCGTAGCGTTATTTTCTGGACAAAAAAGAAAGGGAACGGACGTCAGATGGGGAAAACAATCCATCTGACGTTCATCCCTTCTCGATGTTCGCTCTAGTGCAGGTCTAGCGTGACCCTAGATAGCCCATGTAACACACAGAAGAAGAAAAAAAGATAGCCTAACTAGCTCACTTTTTAAAAGTACAACAAAAACTTATTTTCTGATTTATACAAAAACAGAGAAACATAAAAATACAATTGACATGTTCTAAATCTAAAACATTTTGCCAAGCTATACCATATTATATTCAATGAATGAATGAAACTGCCACCCACTAATTCAGAATTCTACCAAGGTATATTCAATGAATATGACAAAGGTATCTACAAATAATAAATTTGCCATGCTATAATTTAAGACAGGTATGTGACATTAAATTAGGACAAAATTAAAGGGTACATGTAAAAGCACAAAAACAAATGGGGGATTTGCCAAAAGAAATAAAATTAGGGACAATTTCCCTAAAAATGACATTTTGAGTAATACGAATAGATTCCTTCCAAAAAATACCGACCGTCATGTATGTAATTTTCCACACCCTAGAGAACACGAAAATCCGTAAAACTTGACATGTGATAAGTCCAATCATTACCACAAAATTGAAATGGTATGTAGATCAAAATTCATGAAATTGTCATGTGATATAACCAAAATAATAAAAATTTCTCTAAAACATGGAAACATGGCCAAACTTACAACAAAAAATTTCTCTAAATTATATCCGTTGATGTGTTTAGAGGGGGTGTACCGAAACAGAAGTGAACAACATATTGATAATATCATCTCGTTACACTTCTGAGAAGACATATGGAACAAATAGTGGGTAGTGCTTAGATACAGGCGACAATACTTAATACAGAACTATAGGGATCAAATCTTTGTCCTCTCGTGACAAGTGAAGATTCAGATTGGGCTGCGACCTTTGTGACCCTGAAGATACAGAACTAGAGATTAAATCTGTATCCTCATCTCCACACTAAACTTACCGGAGACAGGATATCACTCCATGATAACTCCAGAATGGTGCTCTGGAACGGTGTCTACGATGCCTGCACAAAGAAATAACATCTTAAGCATTGAGAACAAAAAACTCACAGATTCTGACATTCAGAGACAATGAGAGATGGCTGAAAGGATGCAATGAGAAGCACCACCAAGATTTAAACAACTCACAAATCAAATACCTGACTGGGCTAGTCTTGAGTGAAAATAATAATGAGCTGGAAGATCAGCTCGTCCATCTTGTTCCTTGGAAGACTGCTGCCTCCTCATCTCCATCATCAAGATGTGAGAATCGAGATCGACGACACGAGCGTACCGGCAGAAATTAGAAGCAACGAAGTTGGGGATGACAGGCTCGTCAAAACATTCCTCAAGAGATAGTATACTCTAGATGGTGTTCATCCGTATGTTGAGCGCGAGTAGATATCGTGCCCCTCTTGGGATGCACATCCAGTTGCTCCGGTTCTCACGGAGCTTGCCAAGCGCCAAGTAGACAACTCCATCATCGCGGGGCTGAGAAGAGGGTACATGGGGGTTAAGTTGGTGGGCAGGTTGCCAAATCCGCCGAGTCGCGGGAGGTCCTTGACGTGGACCTTGTACACCAGCTCCCAATCCATCTCTTCTTTGCGCAGCGACCAGACGGACACGGCGCGGTTCTTGTTCTGGACATGCTCGAGGAAACCGTCGACGGAGACAAACAGCACGGTGTTGTTGACGACGCCCACGGTTCGGTAGGCTTTTGGCTGTGCGACCCGAGTGTTGCTGCGAGAGTGATCCAACGACTTCTTGTTGGCCAACTCTTTCGGCAGGGGAAAGAGGTGAAACTTGAGCAAGGGCTCGTTGTCACCGCCATTGTTGAAGAGGGTGTCCCAGTGGCAGTACATGCCGCCTCGCAGAAGATCAGCCCAGCAGCCCATGCCGTTGGCCGAAAAGGTCACGTCAGCTTGGTAGTATGAGGAGCTCTTGCCGCCGCTGATGCATGAGGGAAAGCTAGCCAGCTTGACCTCGGACCATGGCACGATTGACGAGCCGGGCCGCCATGCCAAGAGGGCATCCCCCTGTTGATCCATCTTCCCCAATAGGACCAGCGCGTAGTCATCCCCACGGGACGGGCGTGCAATGAGAAGGCGAACAGTGAGCCTGGTGAATATCCAGGAGGGGTCTTCCTTCGCTGGGGCCATGTGAAGCGATCCCCGGACAGCATCATAGACTACGTAGATGATGCGGCTGAAATCATGCAGGAATGTGGTGGTGAGGACGATGACGCCCTCGTCCACGGCTTCGACCGTGGACCAGACAAGACAGATTTGTCGAACTGTCGTCTTCAGCCTTGGCGAGATGCACACCGATGTGTAGGCCCTGGACTACCTCGTCGGCATAGGGCTGCATCACGGGTGAGAACCCCGACGCCTTCCTGTCTACACACCTGAGGATCCTGAACGGTTGCTCGGCGATATAATCGAATTCATCTTCGTTCTCGAAGTCCGTCCGCACGCGGCGGTCCAGCAGGCAGCCAGGTGGCAACCTATCTAGCTCTGGAGGTAGAGCCATGGAAGCGGCGGCGGGGCGACAGGGGAGGAGGGCGGCGGCACGGGCGGCGGAGGCTTAGCTAGCGAGGGCGCGCGAGGCAGGAGACGCCGATCCAGGAGCGAGAGGCGCGGTGCGTTGGCCAACGCGTGGACGCGACGATTATGAATCCTTTCCAAATAATAATGCGAGTAGGTTAGGACTTCGGAGTAGGACACCGAGTAGGATTCATCACGTACGCTTATAGTTGGACACTGATCGAGTAGGTTAAGGAGTTGGACACCTAATAAAATCTTTGTGGTAAATACACCAGGAGTCATAGAACTTGCATGTGATGGTCAGTTTGATGCACAGGAGTCATAGAACTTGCATGTGATGGTCAGTTTGATGCATAAACTTACAAAATACGTGTTTCTGGTCATCGAACTTGCGCGGGCGTGCAAATACGGTCACATTTCCCATACGCGGGTGTATTCACTGACTACGTGGCATGCCAGGGTGGCCAGGGTCCATTGTCAGCGGCTGGAGCGCTGTGCACATGATATTTCTTTTACAGAAACACCCTCAAGTTTTTCTTAACTTCGTACAAAAGCCCTCCAACAGAGGAAATGTTAAAACTGTCTCCCGCTGGGTCCCACCCGTCATAGTGCTTTCTAAATTAATTGTGCTGCAAAAATGGGTCTGAAGGAGTTTGAACCGGCCACTAGCTGTAATAGCGCTAGCGTCTAATCACATCACATGATCTTGTTCTCTTATTTGGACTACCAAGGTATATATCCTTATGTTCAAAAGAATGTTAAAAAAACCAAGGTATATATCCTTTAGGCTAAAGGTACACAATTAGCACAATATTTTTCTTCTCTCAACATTATCAAATTTAAATTATTCAGATTCAAACATTTTCCGTAGATTTGTCTGAAAGAAAATCACGTACATTCATTCTGCACTATTTTCTTTGTCTAGAATTTAAAATTTAAAGTTGTTAGAATTCAAGCAAAATTTGAGTTGATTTGTCTGAAAAATTTACGTCCATTCATTCTGGCCAATATTTTCTTTTATCAAGTTTTTCAAATTTAAAATTATTCGAATTCAAAAAAATCAGTGATTTGTTCGAAAGCAATTTACCTAAATTCATTATGAACTATATTATCTTTTATCTAAATTATTCAAATTCTTAAAAAATATTGATTTGTCCGAAAAATTTATATACATTCATTCTGACCTATATTTTATTTTATCCAGATTTTCAAATATAAAATTATTCTAATTCAGACAAAAAGTTCATTGATTTTTCCAAAAGAATTTATGTACATTCATTCTGCAGTACTGTTTATTTTATCTACATTTTTAATATAAAATTATTCGAATTCAAAGAAAAATGTAGTTGATTTGTCCAAAAACATACATTCATTCTAAACTATTTTTTTATCATATTTACTAATTAAAAAAATTCATATTCAACCGGAAATTTGGTTGATTTGTCCGTAAAAAGTGCATTCATTCTGCACTATATTTCCTTTTATCTAGATATTTTAATTTAAAATTATTCAAGTTTAAACAAAAATCTAGTTGATCTGTCCGAAAAAATATCTCAAATATAAATTGTTTTCTTACATACAAAAAAAGAAAGAAAAATACATATTATAAATTGTGTTTATCTCTTTATGTGTCATTGTGACCAGATGGTTTGAACCGGCGCTTCGACTTTTTTGCGAACCCTTTTCCGCGGTTTTGATTTCTGTTTTATTTCGTACGGTCATGTTATATACAGCTAATTGTGCATGTTAAACGTCAAAAGTTAGTTTGGCAATTAAATAGCCTATGCATGCGAATTGCGGCAGGTAATGGGGTCGAATCCCACCCTCACTGCCCCAGCCTTTTCATTTTATTTTAGTTTTTTCTGCGTAAATAAATGAAATGCAAGGGTGCCTTTTGGAAAAAACATGCGCGGATTACCCACTGACAGCGGGCCCTTGCCACGTTGGCGTGCCGCTCATGCACGGGATACGGCCGGATATGGTAGAAAGCACGGTATTTACACGTCCGCGCAAGTTTGATGACTAGAAACATGTATTTTTCAAGTTTATGCACCAAACTGAACGTCGCGTGCAAGTTATATGACTCCCGGTGTATTTACCTCAAAATCTTTCTCAGTAAGTTCATGATTCATGCAGCATGGCTCCTGGGCAGGGTTTTTTTCCCCTGGCGGCTTCCGTCTAGGGTTTTAGTTACCTCCGGTGGCGACACCGTGAGGCCGATCTGGACTCTACCATCACGCCTAATCCTTCCCGTCGTGGTTCTCGGGCTGATCAAGGGGATAGCCTCGCTATCTACCCGGCCTTGGTTCTTGCTTCGGGTTGTTAGGGCGAGGCGGCAGATGAAGCACGAAGCTTGTTAGGGTTTGGCCATGGCGGCAAGTGGATCGCAATCATCAGCGGGGAGTGCGGCTCCGGGGGAAAGCCGATCGGGGTCGAGGAGATGATCGGGAAACTGAACCTGCAGGAACGGGAGGAGGACGATCTGGACTTCGATCAGGAGTTCGCGGATGTGATCGAGGAGGCGGAGTTCATGGCGCTGGCAACGGTGCATACGGATAAGCCCTTGAGTAGGAGTTCTTTCTATGAGACGATGAGACTTGCATGGAGCTTAGCACAGGGAGTTAACTTTAAACCTTTGGGTGAAAACCTAATCTCCCTAACAGTTAACTGCATGGGAGATTGGAAGAGGGTCACAGAGGAGGGTCCTTGGCTGTTCCGTGACCATGGTGTGCTCATTGAGAAGTATGATGGATACTCTAGATATGATGAAGTGGTGCTGGATAAACTTGCAGTATGGATACAGATTGTTGATCTTCCTCCACTACAGGAAGGAAAACGTGGTGCGATCGCTGGCAAAGAAAGTTGGGATTGTGGAGAAGGTAATGCTAAACCCCAGATGGGGTGAGGGAAGGATTGTGAGGATAAAAGTCAAGCTTGACATCCATGAGCCTCTGATGCGATATGTCTCTATCACAAAAGATAAAAAGAAGGTTTACTACTCGGTCATGTACGAGAAGATGCTGTTATTCTGCTATGTGTGCGGCCATATGGGCCACACCTACCTTGAGCATGGTAATGGGAAGCATGATCCGAGGACCATGGAGTGGGGCGAGTTCATACTTGCACCACGGCCAGGAGAAAGGAGGCAAACAGGTCAAGGGTCGCAGGGATGGAAGAAGGACATGGGAACCGCAGGTGGTAGGGGAAGAACCAATGTCTCGGATGATGATGATGATCTGAAGGACACCGGAACTAGCCCTATAAAACCTATAGGGGGGCTGAGGATAAACCCCCCCAGCAGGAAAAGGCTTGCTTTTGATGACAAGAGCACAGACCTGGCAGCTACAAAGGAGGGGTTATCAGCACAGGAGCCCCCGGTTGATATGTCAACCGCGATGGTAGTTCACTCGCAGATGGATTTGATAACAGAGAAAGTAGATGAGGATGAGGGTGATACTTCCTCGCACGATTCGAAGAGGTCGAAGAAGGAGAACTCGGCTGTGATGGATGTCAGCCACAACTTATCGGCGAGCTCCGAGAAGGGGCTCGACCGGTCGCAATGAAACTCCTCGTATAGAACTGTCGTGGGATGCGTAAACCTGCAGCAGTTCGAGCGCTCTTGGGGATCCAAGAGCGAATAAAACCGGATGTGTTGTTCCTGTCTGAAACACACCTGGATAAGGCTAAGGCAGGAAAACTGAAAAGGAGATTAGGTTTCGATGAGATGGAAGTTTCGCAAAGCGATCAAACACGGATTTCTTCCATAGAGCTGCTACTGGAAGACGCAAGAAAACTTTATTAAGAAGCTGAAGGGAGAGTCAGGGGATTGGATTGAGGAGGAGGACCTGCTAAAGAGTCATGTGGCGAGTTATTTTGAGGAACTTTTTTCTTCGGAAGTGCATAATCCAGACCAAACTGTGTTGGACAAGGTAAAGGCTAAAGTCTCGCCAGAGATGAATGATGAATTGATGAAACCCTACACTAGAGAGGAAGTGAAAAGAGCTATGTATAATATAGGGGACCTGAAGGCACCGGGACCTGATGGTCTTCATGCGGTTTTTTACAAGAGATTCTGGCATATCATTGGAGAGGATTTAGTTGATGAAGTGTTGATGGCAGTGAACAATAGAAAGATACCGGAGGGTTGGAATAACACCACAATTGTTCTTATTCCAAAGGTGGAAAATCCGGAAGTTATTACACAATTTCGCCCAATTAGCCTGTGTAACGTGGTATATAAGGTGATTTCAAAACTACTATCTAATAGGCTCAAATATCTGCTGCCAGAGATTATCTCACTAAATCAAAGTGCCTTTGTCCCCGGGCGCTTGATTACTGACAACTTCTTAGTTGCTTTTGAGTCTTATCATGCTATCAAGAGGAAGAGGACGGGGAAGTTTGGACCATGTGCGATGAAGCTGGACATGCATAAGGCCTACGATAGTGTCGAGTGGGTGTTCCTTGAGAGGATTATGCTGAAGATGGGCTTTGCATCGGACTGGGTTGCACTCATTATGGAGTGCGTCCGGTCAGTGAAATACCAAGTCCGGTTTAATAATTCTCTAACAGATTTGTTTGTTCCGTCTAGAGGCCTTCGACAAGGAGATCCTTTATCACCTTACTTGTTTCTACTTTGTGCGGAAGGCCTCTCAAGTTTGCTCATTCATGAGGAGGAGGCTGGTAACTTGATGGGGGTGCGAGTCTGTAAAGATGCCCCGGCAGTTTCTCATCTCCTTTTTGCAGATGATTCCCTTATTCTGATGCATGCAGATGCTACTAATGCTGCAAGTCTTCGCCGTGCTCTTGATGATTATTGCGCTGCCTTTGGCCAACTTGTGAGTGAGGCAAAATCGAGTATTTTTTCAGCCCTTGTACCCCGGCGGATGTTCGAGCAGAGGTGTGCTCTACTCTGAATATATTGGCGGAGGCGGTATCAGATAAGTATTTAGGACTGCCCCCAATCGTTGGATTGGATCAAACTGATTGTTTTTAGCATATTGTGGATCGGATCTTGGCCAGGATGAGAGGCTGGAAGGAGAGGATGCTTTCTTTTGGCGGGAAAGAAGTGTTGTTGAAGGCTGTTATTCAAGCCATCCCATAGTACGCCATGCTTGTGTTCAAACTCCCAAAACAGATTTGCAACACGATAACAACTGTTGTGTCTCAGTTTTGGTGGGGAGATGAGGATGTGAAGAAGCACATGCACTGGTTTGCGTGGTGGAAGATGTGTGTACCTAAGAGCATGGGTGGTATGGGATTCAGAGATGTACATTGTTTTAACCTGGCCCTCCTAGCTAAACAATGCTGGCGACTGCTTGCAGAACCAGAATCACTATGTGCGAGAGTTTTGAGAGCAAAATATTTTCCAGATGATGATCTACTAAACTGCACCCTTAAGAAAGGGAGTTCCTTCACTTGGCAGAGTCTGTGAAGTGGTATTCAGACTTTCAAAAAGGGTCACATTTGGAGAGTTGGAGATGGTACGCAAATAAATATATGGGATGATCCTTGGGTCCCTAGCAGCCCAAACAGGAAGGTTATGACCCGAAGGGGTAATATTGTTCTCACAAAAGTTTCTGAACTTATTGATATGGAGAATAGATGCTGGGATGAAGAACTGATCCGACAGGTACTCTGGCCTATTGATGCAAATAGGATTTTGAATACACTTCTGCTTCGGTACAACCCCCCTAAACACATCAACGGATGAGATCTTTTCATACCTCTTCATAATACAGGGTAGGATGGTCCTTTTACATTTCTTTTAAGAAAGAATAGTCTTTTTGCAAAATACATTTCTGTACACAGCCGCGTACCTTGGAGGTCAACTGGCCGGCCCAACAGTGAACATTCTCTCTATGGGAAACAGTAATAATTACTCTGGCCTATTGATGCAAATAGGATTTTGAATACACTTCTGCTTCGGTACAACCCCCTAAACACATCAACGGATGAGATCTTTTCATACCTCTTCATAATACAGGGTAGGATGGTCCTTTTACATTTCTTTTAAGAAAGAATAGTCTTTTTGCAAAATACATTTCTGTACACAGCCGCGTACCTTGGAGGTCAACTGGGCCGGCCCAACAGTGAACATTCTCTCTATGGGAAACAGTAATAGTGGAAAATCCAAAAATAATCAGCATGTAGTGGGATTCGAACATAAGACCTTCTGCTCTCACCAAAACAGACCAACCACTTGATCAAGCAAGCTCTCTGTTGGCTAAATTGCAACGTGTCTTAGAGAAATATTACCACCGTCCAGGATTTCAAGGGCAACCAGGCTTGAGTGCTCCAGAAAGACGAAACTTTCTCTGGCGTTGCAACGAGCCGGCATGCAGGAGCAATGGCTGGATTAATTAATTAATTAATATAAGCGACGAGAGTGGTTTTTTGGCACATGGGAGCGCATGCTCCTGGTTTTAAAAATGTGTTTTAAACATATTTTAAAATGTCAAAAAATTCCAAACAAAAATCTGAGGCGTACATCTCGATATTGTACATGCTTACAAAGTCGTTTCGTGAGAAACCGACAGCTTGTGTGTCGTGTGTGAAAAAGACAAAATCCGGTGTTAAAAAATAATTTTCACAAGACATCATTTTGTATTTTGTAAACAAGCCACAAAAATGTTGATTTTCTTCGAAACTTGACGTGCACACATATAATGTTGAGATGTATGCGCCAGAATTTTGTTTGAAATTTTTCCACACTTTGAAATATTTTTTTCACGTGCAAAAGTGACGTCCTATATTAGAGGACCAGCCAATGCATCCACTCAAGGAAAAAAAAAGCCAATGCATGCAAGGCAATTGTGTCTTGAGCCATCGGCATTAACTGCCTTCCAACATTACAGCTCTACCCAACGCTATAAATTAACCATTGTGGATTTCTTGATACTGCTGCTTCGGCTAGATGGCCTTCAAATCACAGACGAAGGTAGTATGATCAGGGACAGATTTAAAGGTTTTAGGAATTTTGAATGTGACTTTTCTTAATTCAAAACAAATTTGAACGTAACCGATTTGAACATCGTTTGGAATTTTGAATACGACTTTTTTTAAACATTAAACAAATGCAAACAATTTTCTCGAAAAGTGGAACAAATTTTGAAACTCTAAACAATTCTGATAATTGAGAGAAAAATGAAATTCCGAACAATTTTTCAAAACGCAAACAATTTTGAAACTCTTACCATCGTTGAAAACGCGACCATTATTTGAAATATTTGAACATTTTTGGAAAATATGAACAAATAAATGCATTGAACCTTGTTTGAACTTTACGATTTTGAAAAAGAAAGAATAAGAAAAAGACAAAAAAATGGATTCATGAACCTTCTAGAAGGTATCCAAACCGGTAAAAACCGACCTGGAACCATCTAGAAGGTTCCCAAACCCAGCATGTGTAGAGGCAACAAAAAAGTAAAACTCCAGAAAATGTAAGACTAGTAAAAAATTCAAAAAAAAATTGGCATAGTACCTTGAATTGGTCATAAAAAGGCATGGAAAAAATTGGGGCCATCACAAGGATGTCTAGAAAGAACATGCGATGAGACAGAGACTTCTGTCCTACACGGACACCCTCGGTTGAACATGGTCTATTTTTGGACATCTGAAATGACCACACCTTTTGCAAGTAGGTGGGCATGCTCATGCTAACCATGCATGTCAAGTTTGAATGATTTCAAACATTGTATGGCAGTTGCGACACGTCCGACCATTTATCGGTCCTTTTTTACCGAGAAAACTTCAGAAAATGCAAAATTTATAAAAAATCAAAACAACTTGGCATGGTGCCTTGAATTGGTCATACAAGGCCATGTAAAAATATTGGTTCTATTTCAAGGCTATCGAGAAACAACATGCACTCAAATGGAGCCATCTCGTCTACCCGAACACACTTTGTTCAACATGGTCTATTATTGGTCAGCTATAGTTTTGTTTCTATTTTTCGCATTTTTGTTTCTTTTTTGACTTTATGTTTCCTTTGGAATTTGCTTATGTGAACACATAAAAAAAATCAGAATTTTGATTTTTGTTCTCATTTTTTAATATGTTCGTAATTTCAAAATGTGCTCCAAATTTCCAAAAGAATGTTCTCATTTTCAAATATTTTTCACAGATTTAGAAAGAAAATCGTGCATTAATAAAAGTTCATAGATTTCAAAAAATGTTTGTGTTTTCAATTTTGTTTTGGAATTTCGAAAATGTTTATGTTAAAAAAATCACAGAATCTAAAAAGTATTCGTTATTAAAAAATTGACAATTTTCGGTGAAGCGTTCGAAAATTAAATGTGCCGCTTCTAAATGTTTATAAAATGCGTGCGCTGGTTCACGTATCATGTTGGTGGCTGGTCCAGTGGCTAGCAGCACTGTAACACAACACTGTGGTCGCAAGTTAGAATCCCTGGCTTCGCGGCCGGGCCAGTGTCGGATCTTCTGCAGAAACATACGGCGTATACGTCCAGATACATACAAAAGTGGATATAATTTGTGAAATCACCCTATTATCCTTTATATGTTTTGTGAGGGGGGTTGTACCGAAGCGGAACTCTTTTGAATATTCCTCTTGCTACAGGAATGATGGAGGATTTTGTTTCATGGCACTACAACAAAACAGGCATTTTCTCGGTTAAGACGGCTTACCACATGGAGTGGGATCACCAACATGGACGAAAGTTGAGACAAACAAATACCGTATTGTCTTCAAGTACTAGTCCAATTTGGCGCACTCTATGGAAGCTTCAAATACCAGCAAAGATCAAGGTGCATGTTTAGAGAGCTTTGTATGGCGCAATCCCTTGCCGGGGAGTCTTGGCCAATCGGCATATGATAACAACCTCGGATTGCCCGATATGTGCCACGGACTGTGAGAGTATTCGTCATTCTTTCTTCAGATGTAACAGAGTGCAAGAGATTTGGGCAAAGCTGGGCTTGCTCTCCACCATAAATGAGCTGTCCGAGACTGAGTTGGAGGGATCTTCGGTCCTCGGTGACCTGTTGCTAATGCCAAACGCCGTTGTCCTGTCGCTCCCGGGCGTGCCCATAAAGGAGCTGGTGGCGGTGGCTGTTTGGTATATATGGTGGGAACGGCAGAGATTCACCCATGGGGAGCCCATTCAGGAACCTGGAAGATCGGCCCAAGCCATTGTTACATTGACCAAAAACTTCATGAGGGCAAGGAACCATGGTGCGGGCAGGATACAGAGACATGGATGGACAAGACCAACAGAGGGATTTGTTAGCCTCAATATCGACGCCTCTTTTGATGTTGATAGTGGCACCGGCGGGACCGGGGCCATCATACGTGACTCCACTGGTTCCTTCATTGCGGCATCCACGAGCAACATTCCTTTTGTCCAGGACGCAGCGACGGCCGAGGCTAGAGGCCTTAAGGACGGGCTGGCTCTGGCAAACATCGTCGGCTGTAACAAGGTGGAGATCAGGGCGGACTGCATGGAGGTCATCCAGATAATGCAAGATGGCGGAAACTCCTTAGGACCAGCTGCAGCCATCTATGAGGAGTGTGCTTTCTTATGTCGTAATTTTATCTGTGTTAGTTTCTTTCATTGCCCTAGGGAAGCCAATATGGCGGCTGATCTATTGGCTACAAAGTCGGAGCCCTTGCGAACTATTGTGTGGCAGAACGAGGCTCCGGACTTTCTGCTCGATGTAATCACAAACGATGTAGCCCTATTTTCACATGAAATATAAACCTCCATGATGGCATTTCCCTCAAAAAAATTCTTTCTCAGTCCTTAGAACAAATCTAGCAAATTCGCTGAAACCCTGTTCCGCAAATTTGATATAAGGGTCGTTTGTAAAAAAATCACAGTATCGTGAGGCCTCTGGCTCAGGGACGGACCCAGACTGAAAATTACCCGGTGTCCACATAGAAGAACACATGCCTACATGTCAAATAATCAATGACCTACACACTAAATCAATGAATTATATTAAGCAAGTGCAAATTGGACCCGGTGCCAGTGACACCGGCTAGCTGTACGTAGATACGCCCCTGCTCCGACTGGCAAATGTCGACATGTAGTAGAATTTATATGGATGCACGAAATTTATATAAAACATAGTCATGCCGCACTAGTTCACAACCAAAATCATGCGCATACGTGGTAGCAAGTTTGGCCATATGAATGCGCAATCAAACAAATAAAACGCGATCAAATCACCACTGACCATTAAACAAATCAAGCAACATCATCATTATTGAGAAGATCGTCGTCACCACCACCAGCCATAGCACCTCGATCACCATCTTCATCCATATTGACCTCCACCTCCATTGCCGAAAGCTTCATGACCTCCACCTCCATTGCCGAGCTTCACCACCTCCACCGGGAACACCACCACCAATGCCGAAGCCAACACCAACTCCAAACCCACCACCACCACCACCACCAATGTTGAAGTCCGTCCACGTGCGGCGGTCTAGCAGGCAGCTAGATGGCAACCTATCTAGGTGTGGAGGTAGAGCCATGGAAGCGGCGGTGGAGCGACTAGGGAGCGGCGGCGGCGAGGAGAGGGGAGACGGGAGGGGGCGAGGCGGCACGGGCAGCTTAAGCTAGATTTTCCTATTTTTTTAGAAGAGGCTACGATTTTCTTGGGGAAGATGCCGATGGGGAATCTTGTGACAAATGTAGACGCATGAGGTAGGTGGCTAGGTGCACCGTGGACCCGCTCGCTCTTTTGGTCTACTGAACGTCCACACAAACCTGGCCAACTAGGCCCAAGTGGATCGGCTCCCCACACGCAAACATGGGCAGACCCAGGTGCGGGGCGGGGATCCATGATTTTTTCTGTTTCTTTTCTTTTGTTTTCTTTAGTTGTTTTTGGTTCTTCAAAAAAGTTCAAAATTTCAAAACAACTTTAGAATTTCAAAAAATGTTCACTAATGCAAAAAGAAATTGTTCATTGATTCACAAAAAAATCGCAATTTCAAAAAATGGAATTTTTTTGAACTTTGATGAAAATTGTTTGTAGTTTGATGGACACAATGTGATTTTTTTTCATGAACATTTTCAAAATTTAGATGAACGCTTTTTTATTTCATGTATAAAATTTATATTAAATGGAAAAAAAATTTATTTTATGAAAAAAAAAATTATTCAAAAAATTTGAGTTCGATGAATATTTTTTAATACAATTAGTAATTTTTTAATTCGATGAACAGATTTTGAATTTCAAAAAATATTCATGGATTTGAAAAAACTTTGAATTTCATAAAAATATTCCAGACTTCAGAAACAGTTCATGAATTTGGAAAGAAAAAAGGAAGGAATAATCAATAATTAAAATAAAAAACGAAAAATAAGGATCAAGGAATAATGAAAAAGAAAAGGAGAAAAAATCAAAAGAAACAGAAAAAACGGTTTGGGTATGAGCTAGTTGGGCTGGCCCAGATGTACGCAGCGAGAAGCCAGGCAGGTACGGGCGCGGGCGGTATCGCGCAACATACGCGCCAAATAGGATTCCCCTGCCACGAGGCTGGGCACGCATGTCATGACGGCGCGGCCCGTTTAATTTTCTATATTATTTTTTACAGCCCAATAGTCTGAATTATACGTGAGCCAGGCACGCAATCTATTGTTTTGTTGTTGCATTTATTTGCAGTGGTGAACGTCCCTTCAACCGTTAAGAGGCCTTAATAACCATGGGGCATATACAGAGGCCCATACGGACCATGGTAATCATGGGCAACATATATGGGTCTCAGTAACAATGCGTCACATTGCCTCAAAAAAAAGTAACAATGCGTCACCTACGGGGCGTATGAACCAGTAGATCATTAATAGCGTGCGTTGTCGCGCCCGTCTATTTGTCCATTAAAATGGTTTGAAATTCAGTAAATACCAGAAGATTCCTTGCATGATGCTGCGGAACCATTTGCAACAACCATGTTTTTATATAAAGAAAAAGTAAGAAAAATACTTCCTCTGTCCCATAATATAAGAGTGTTTTTAACACTGCACTAGTGTCAAAAACGATCTTATATTATGAGACGGAGGGAGTATAATATAAACTCAATGGGCTATGTAATCTAGCAAGATGTATACAAAGATTAAGTGATGATTCAGAACATGTTCAGTAAAATGTTGCTGATAATGACACAATACATATGCAAGAATGAACTCCAAAACCAATGACAGAATCGGAGCACCAACTACCCGGCTTGCAAATGAACCAATGAATGTTTTCTCTAAATGTCGGAAGCTGGTTTCTGAAAGACAAAAGTGAAGCACAAGCCAAAACGGGCAAGCTGAGTGGTGTGCCTCGTATGGAACGATCGATATAGCAAACGGAGATGGGACATGAGGATACCACCATTTCATCGTATGCCCGTCCACCCTGTGTAGAATGGACGAAAAGAAAGACAAAAAATTGTCTCACGTATACGAGTACCTAAATTCATCCAAACCTATTCTCTCTAATTGAGTAACCATTATGACTAGTACATAAATAGAAATAATAAAGTGTTGTCTTTTTTATGCCCAGCCTATTTCTGTGTGAAGTTTTGTGAAAAAAATACCAAGAAATATATTCTTAGTAGAAAGACAAAAAAAAAATCCTATCTCAACTTACATAAAAAAAATAGTGTTCCTTTTCCTGCCAGGCATAACTCTTCATCAACCATTTCCCATCTCTCACCACGTCCCTTCCTTTAGTTTTTCGTCTAGCAGGTTTTTTGTCCCACCACGCCTTATTTGACGACACCTTATCATACGCTGCTCAATCACATTAATACCTTCCATACGCCGTTCAATCAATTAAACCTTCTCATACGTCCTTCACATTAATTAGACCTCCCGATGCACCATTAATCATGTTAATCGCTGATTGATTAAATTACCGTATAATAATTTACTTATGGCTCATCACACGGCCAACCCAATTAACTTACTGTGATCGATCTTGCCACCCTCTTCCACGATCAAGCTCGCAACCCCGTCCGCCCGTGAGCTGGTGTACAGCCCGAGACGAATCTTCGACCCGTGCTCCTTTCCGTGGACTCGCGCAACCGCTATCCCTCTAGGTATTGAAGAATCCATCAATGTGGATGTACGATAGCATCACCTATTGAAATCACAGGAAAAATCTTCGTGTATACCATCTTTTGCAAAAAAAATCCTAAACTCTACTCCTGACTCCCATGCACTTGCATGTTCTTATTTTCTGTTGCCCATACTATAGATATACATGTGTAAGTTGTATTGCTTATTAACTTGTGCTAAAATCTATCTAAGTTTCAAGAGAACTAAAATCTGCCCATACTCTAGATAATTTAGTCTTGCAAAATTGTGTTGTACACAATAATAGTTCTTTCAGCCTCATTACTTTTACAACTATCAACCTTGCCTACAAAAATCTTGGTGTATACCTTCGTTTACAAAAAAAATCTCCTAAACTCTACTCCTTACTCCCTTGCACTTGCATGTCCTTTACTTTCTGCTGCTCATACTCTAGAAATGCATGTGCAGGTTGTATTGCTTGTTATTAACTTGTGCTAAATTATGTCTAAGTTTCAAGAGAACTAAAATGTGCCCATACTCTAGATAATTTATTCTTGCGAAATATGACACAACGATTTGGATTTTTATGACTCAAACTCCCTATTCGACACACAGACAAAAAAAAGGGTGCCCCCCCCCCCCCCCCTATTTCCCGTTCCACATCTCCATTCCAAATAAGGCCTTCTTTGATTTGGAGGGATTTCATAGAAACTAGAAGTTGTCACGCGCTTTGCTGCGTCGTTCTTCTTTTATGGGTTCTATTTTTTTTTTTTGATGTACCATGATTGGTCGCTGGGTTTCAAGCCTTCATTATGCTAGGCTCAGTGTTTTTCCTTGCAATGGGGCCGTCCTTGACTTTTTTTGGAGGCACAGTTTAAATGTAAGGGGGAAAGACAACGGTAGTTACATGCATCCACGTATTTTCAAGGAAATTCAGAGAAGCACTAATCATGCCATCCCATACACCCTCCCCGCCCAACTCGCGCGGCGCATAGCGTACTAGCACCGAGCACAAGACTATTATAGAGTCCAATAGCACGGCCCCGCCCGCTACTTTATATATTGGGACGATCCATTAGTATAGGTTGGCTAGATTTCGTTTCTTTTATTATTTTTACGCGTGTTTTCTTACTGAAGTTCTAGAAAATAAGTAACTATGTAAATAATTTCAAATGGATTTTAGAATATGTCCATGAACTTAAAAAATATTAGTCTACTTTTTAAAAATATGTTTGTACATTTTGAAATATGTTCATGACATTTTATAAAGTGTTCGCATCATATGTTCGCACATTTGAATAAATGATCATAAATTTAAAACAAGCGTTCAATTTTAAAAAGTGTCCATGCTTTAAAAATGTCCGTGCATTGGAAACATGCTCATATAGTCACAAACCGTGTTCATCTCAATAAAAAGTTAGAAACCATGTTCATGTATTACTTAAAATGTGTGCACACATCTCAGAAGTCATACAATCTAGAAAGTATTCATTTATCTAATAAAAACCTTTCATGTTTTGGAGAAATTTTCATGTAATTTAAAAATAGTTAGTGAGATGTTTTTAAAATGTTCACACTTGTTTTGAAAACAAATATTTGTGAATAGTAGCAAAAAAATATATGAAATTGAAAATTTAAACAAAAGTAAAAGAACAGATATCTAAAATATGCATGTAAGGGTGAGAGGGGGGGGGGGGGGGGGGGGGGGGGAGAACTAACCTCTCTAATTCGATTGACAGAAAAAGTATATATATACATAGGGAGAAGTTGCCTCCAAGCGATGACAGTTACATGTTAAAACAAAAGGAACATCACTACTTAGGATTGGACACAGGAATGATGATTTGTTAATTAATACTGGACACATCCTAATTCATTTCCAACATTTCTCTGTTCAATCAGTTCTATCCGTTGAGAGTCTTTATTGACTGGGTGTTGTAACGGCCTTTTTCTTTCTTGGCTAGACAAACCGACACGCGAGGGACTGAGCTGCCTACCAACACGTCTCACCCACTGTCACCCAGGGCCCATGCACTTTTCACACCCGTGGATTCACTAGGAGAGCTTATTTCAAGGGAGCTTAATAACTGTATAGATTGTATAGGATAGGATTCTTAGAGGAATTTTACCTTTAGAGCCCTTTGGTTCATAGGAATGAATTCCTATTCCTACATAGAATTTGTTCCAATCCATCACATTTCAAAGGAAAAATAAACATGAGTCTAGACTCAATGAAAAAATTCCTATGATGTGAACCAAATGATATCTCTTTTTCCATTTTTACTCATAGGATTTGAGATACATGTCATCTCATTTCCTGTAAAATTTATATTCCTATGATAATCCTATCCTATTAACCAAAGGAGGCCTAAGGGCATCTCCAACGTTGACCCGCAAATTTCCTCTTCGCGGACATGGATGCTGAAGCCGGCCATCCAACGCTATCCCCATACACTCCAAATATGATTCAACTAAACCGGACGAAATTCATGCAAACACGGCGGATTTCATTAAATTCGGACATAATCTACATAAGGCAATCGATATTTTGACCGTTTAACTAAAAACTAACTAAACCCTATACCGGACAACCACCTCGTAGGCATGGCCGCCTTGCCCTGCCACACGACCGACGCCATTCGTGTCGTCATCATCATCATCATCGTTGTCACTCCAACGGTGGAAGGGTACCGGAGGGTCGCGACAGACTTGTGTTGGGATGTCTGGCGCTCGCGGAGGAGCCGCTTTGCCTCCTCCTGCGCGGTCTGGAGGGCCGCCGCGTCCAGAGAAGACGGCGCCCGCGGAGCTCCAATGGCGGCCTTGCCCCTGCCAGGGTTGGCGGAGAAGCCGGTAAGCGACCACTCCTCGTCAATCTTGGCGAGCTCGCCGTCAAGGCGGCGACGGCGAGCGGTCGAGGGCTCGGCGGAGGCTAGGTCGTATCATTGTGGACCCATTCCAGCGCCGCATCAGACTTCGCAAATGTGGAGGGGCGAGCGGCGTTACGCCGGTCCTACCGCGCGTCCTGCCTTGCCACATGCTCCTCCTTGGGTACGGCGGCCCTTGATCCTGAGGCACCGCTGAGGGAGTCCTGGATTAGGGGGTCCTCGGACAGCCGGACTATATCCTTTGGCCAGACTGTTGGACTATGAAGATACAAGATTGAAGACTTCGACCCGTGTCCGGATGGGACTCTCCTTGGCGTGGAAGGCAAGCTTGGCGATACGGATATGTAGATCTCCTCCCTTGTAACCGACTCTGTGTAACCCTAGCCCCCTCCTGTGTCTATATAAACCGGAGGGTTTAGTCCGTATGACAACAACAATCATACCATAGGCTACTTCTAGGGTTTAGCCTCTACGATCTCGTGGTAGATCAACTCTTGTAATACTCATATCATCAAGATCAATCAAGCAGGAAGTAGGGTATTACCTCCATCGAGAGGGCCCAAACCTGGGTAAACATTGTGTCCCCCGCCTCCTGTTACCATCCGCCTTAGACGCACACTTCAGGACCCTCTACCCGAGATCCGCCGGTTTTGACACCGACATTGGTGCTTTCATTGAGAGTTCCACTATGCCGTCACCATAAGGCTTGATGGCTCCTTCGATCATCGACAACGATGCGATCCAGGGTGAGGTTTTCCTCCCCGGACAGATCTTCGTATTCGGCGGCTTCGTACTGCGGGCCAACTCGCTTGGCCATCTGGAGCAGATCGAAAGCTACGCCCCTGGCCATCAGGTCAGGTTCGGAAACTTGAGCTATGCTGCCGACATCCGCGGAGACTTGATCTTCGACGGATTCGAGCCCATGTCAGGTGCGCTGCACAATCACGACGGGCATGACTTAGCTCTGCCATCGGACAGTGTTCGGGAGACCACACCTGCAACTACTCCGGCCCTCCATCCAGAACAAACTGCGCCGTCCGAGGACGGGCGGATGGACCCCGCCACGGAGGCCGCACTATCGGTGGCGATAGAGCCGAATACCGACTTCACCTCCTACGAGACCCATGCTGCCGAACCATTGGATTCGTCCCCGGCCATGGGCTCCGAGCCGCCCAAGTCCGCGCCTATCAAATCTGATTGGGCGCCGATCATGGAGTTTACCTCCGCAGATATCTTTCAGCACTCGCCTTTTGTTGCTCTCTCCATAGTACCGGAGAACGGCGTTTTAGTCATCTTGCCCATGAGGCACGGTTCGCAAGTACCAAGTGATTCATAATCAAGTGGTTCCAAAAGTCCATAAGTATGGAGTTTCTTCATGCGCTTTATACCGATATGACCTAAACGGCAGTGCCACAAATAAGTTGCACTATCATTATCAACTCTGCATCTTTTGGCTTCAACATTATGAATATGTGTATCACTACTATCGAGATCATAAAAAATAGACCACTCTTCAAGGGTGCATGACCATAAAAAATATTACTCATATAAATAGAACAACCATTATTATCTGATTTAAATGAATAACCGTCTCGCATCAAACAAGATCCAGATATAATGTTCATGCTCAACGCTGGCACCAAATAACAATTATTTAGGTCTAATACTAATCCCGAAGGTAGATGTAGAGGTAGCGTGCCGACGGCGATCACATCGACTTTGGAACCGTTTCCCACACGCATTGTCACCTCGTTCTTGGCCAGTGTTCGCTTAATCCGTAGTCCCTGTTTTGAGTTGCAAATATTAGCAACAAAACCAGTATCAAATACCTAGGTGCTACTGCGAGCTCTGGTAAGGTACACATCAATAACATGTATATCACATATACCTTTGTTCACCTTGCTATCCTTCTTATCCGCCAAATACTTGGGGCAGTTCCGCTTCCAGTGACCAGTCTGCTTGCAGTAGAAGCACTCAGTCTCAGGCTTAGGTCCAGACTTGGGTTTCTTCTCTTGAGCAGCAACTTGCTTGCTGTTCTTCTTGAAGTTCCCCTTCTTCTTCCCTTTGCCCTTTTTCTTGAAACTGGTGGTCTTATTGACCATCAACACTTGATGCTCCTTCTTGATTTCTACCTCCGCAGCCTTTAGCATTGCGAAGAGCTCGGGAATCGTCTTATCCATCCCTTGCATGTTATAGTTCATCACGAAGCTCTTGTAGCTTGGTGGCAGTGATTGAAGAATTCTGTCAATGACGCTATCATCCGGAAGATTAACTCCTAGTTGAATCAAGTGATTGCAGTACCCAGACATCTTGAGTATATGCTCACTGACAGAACTATTCTCCTCCATCTTGCAGCTGTAGAACTTATTGGAGACTTCATATCTCTCAATCCGGGCATTCTTTTGAAATATTAACTTCAACTCCTGGAACATCTCATATGCTCCATGTTGTTCAAAACGTCGTTGAAGTCCCGGTTCTAAGCCGTAAAGCATGGCACACTGAACTATCGAGTAGTCATCAAGTCGTGACTGCCAGGCTTTCACAATGTCTGCAGTTGCTGGCGCAGGTGGTACACCTAGCGGTGCTTCCAGGACGTAACTCTTCTGTGCAGCAATGAGGATAATCCTCAAGTTACGGACCCAGTCCGTGTAATTGCTACCATCATCTTTCAACTTTGCTTTCTCAAGGAACGCATTAAAATTCAACGGAACAACAGCACGGGCCATCTATCTACAATCAACATAGACAAGCAAGATACTATCAGGTACTAAGTTCATGATAAATTTAAGTTCAATTAATCATATTACTTAAGAACTCCCACTTAGATAGACATCTCTCTAATCCTCTAAGTGATCACGTGATCCAAATCAACTAAACCATAACCGATCATCACGTGAAATGGATTAGCTTTCAATGGTGAACATCACTATGTTGATCATATCTACTATATGATTCACGCTCGACCTTTCGGTCTCAGTGTTCCGAGGCCATATCTGCATATGCTAGGCTCGTCAAGTTTAACCTGAGTATTCCGTGTGTGCAAAACTGTCTTGCACCCGTTGTAGATGGACGTAGAGCTTATCACACCCGATCATCACGTGGTGTCTGGGCACGACGAACTTTGGCAACGGTGCATACTCAGGGAGAACACTTTTATCTTGAAATTTAGTGAGAGATCATCTTATAATGCTACCGTCAATCAAAGCAAGATAAGATGCATAAAAGATAAACATCACATGCAATCAATATAAGTGATATGATATGGCCATCATCATCTTGTGCTTGTGATCTCCATCTCCGAAGCACCGTCATGATCACCATCGTCACCGGCGCGACACCTTGATCTCCATTGTAGCATCGTTGTCGTCTCGCCAATCTTATGCTTCTAAGACTATCGCTACTGCTTAGTGATAAAGTAAAGCATTACAGGGCGATTGCATTGCATACAATAAAGCAACAACCATATGGCTCCTGCCAGTTGCCGATAACTCGGTTACAAAACATGATCATCTCATACAATAAAATTTAGCATCATGTCTTGACCATATCACATCACAACATGCCCTGCAAAAACAAGTTAGACGTCCTCTACTTTGTTGTTGCAAGTTTTACGTGGCTGCTACGGGCTTAGCAAGATCCGTTCTTACCTACGCATCAAAACCACAACGATAGTTTGTCAAGTTGGTGCTGTTTTAACCTTCGTAAGGACCGGGCGTAGCCACACTCGGTTCAACTAAAGTTGGAGAAACTGACACCCGCCAGCCACCTGTGTGCAAAGCACGTCGGTAGAACCAGTCTCGCGTAAGCGTACGCGTAATGTCGGTCCGGGCCGCTTCATCCAACAATACCGCAGAGCCAAAGTATGACATGTTGTTAAGCAGTGTGACTTATATCGCCCACAACTCACTTGTGTTCTACTCGTGCATATAACATCAACGCATAAAACCGGGCTCAGATGCCACTGTTGGGGAACGTAGTAATTTCAAAAATTTCCTACGCACACGCAACGAGAGGGGAGAGTGTTGTCCACGTACCCTCGTAGACCGAAAGCGGAAGCGTTAGCACAACGCGGTTGATGTAGTCGTACGTCTTCACGATCCGACCGATCAAGTACCGAACGCACGGCACCTCCGAGTTCAGCACACGTTCAGCCCGATGACGTCCCTCGAACTCCGATCCAGCCGAGTGTTGAGGGAGAGTTTCGTCAGCACGACGGCGTGGTGACGATGATGATGTTCTACCAACGCAGGGCTTCGCCTAAGCACCGCTACAGTATTATCGAGGTGGACTATGGTGGAGGGAGGCACCGCACACAGCTAAAAGATCAATGATCAATTGTTATCTCTAGGGTGCCCCCTTGCCCCTGTATAAAGGAGCAAGGGGGGAGGTGCGGCCGGCCAGGGAGGAGGCGCGCCAGGAGGAGTCCTACTCCCACCGGGAGTAGGACTCCCTCCCTTCCTTGTTGGAATAGGAGAAGGGGGAAAGAGGTGGAGGAGAGGAAGGAAAGGGGGGGCGCCGCCCCCCTCTCCTTGTCCTATTCGGACTAGGGGGAGAGGCGCGCGGCCTTTTCCCTGGCCGCCTCTCCTCATCTCCACTAAGACCCACTATGGCCCATTAACCCCCGGGGGGTTCCGGTAACCCCTCCGGTACTCCGGTTAAATCCCGATTTCACCCGGAACACTTCCGATATCCAAATATAGGCTTCCAATATATCAATCTTCATGTCTCGACCATTTCGAGACTCCTCGTCATGTCCGCGATCACATCCGGGACTCCGAACAACCTTCGGTACATCAAAACATATAAACTCATAATATAACTGTCATCGAAACGTTAAGCGTGCGGACCCTACGGGTTCGAGAACTATGTAGACATGACCGAGACACGTCTCCGGTCAATAACCAATAGCGGAACCTGGATGCTCATATTGGCTCCCACATATTCTACGAAGATCTTTATCGGTCAGACCGCATAACAACATACATTGTTCCCTTTGTCATCGGTATGTTACTTGCCCGAGATTCGATCCTCGGTATCTCAATACCTAGTTCAATCTCGTTACCGGCAAGTCTCTTTACTCGTTCCGTAATACATCATCCCGCAACTAACTCATTAGTTGCAATGCTTGCAAGGCTTATAGTGATGTGCATTACCGAGTGGGCCCAGAGATACCTCTCTGACAATCGGAGTGACAAATCCTAATCTTGAAATACGCCAACCCAACAAGTACCTTCGAAGACACCTGTAGAGTACCTTTATAATCACCCAGTTACGTTGTGACGTTTGGTAGCACACAAAGTGTTCCTCCGGTAAACGGGAGTTGCATAATCTCATAGTCATAGGAACATGTATAAGTCATGAAGAAAGCAATAGCAACAAACTAAACGATTAAGTGCTAAGCTAACGGAATGGGTCAAGTCAATCACATCATTCTCCTAATGATGTGATCCTGTTAATCAAATGACAACCCATGTCAATGGCTAGGAAATTTAACCATCATTGATCAACGAGCTAGTCAAGTAGAGGCATACTAGTGACACTCTGTTTGTCTATGTATTCACACATGTATTATGTTTCCAGTTAATACAATTCTAGCATGAATAATAAAGATTTATCATGATATAAGGAAATAAATAATAACTTTTTATTATTGCCTCTAGGGCATATTTCCTTCAGTCTCCCACTTGCATTAGAGTCAATAATCTAGATTACACAGTAATGATTCTAACACCCATGGAGCCTTGGTGCTGATCATGTTTTTCTCGTGGAAGAGGCTTAGTCAACGGGTCTGCAACATTCAGATCCGTATGTATCTTGCAAATTTCTATGTCTCCCACCTGGACTAAACCCCGGATGGAATTGAAGCGTCTCTTGATGTGCTTGGTTCTCTTGTGAAATCTGGATTCCTTCGCCAAGGCAATTGCACCAGTATTGTCACAAAAGATTTTCATTGGACCCGATGCACTAGGTATGACACCTAGGTCGGATATGAACTCCTTCATCCATACTCCTTCATTTGCTGCTTCCGAAGCAGCTATGTATTCCGCTTCACATGTAGATCCCGCCACGACGCTTTGTTTAGAACTGCACCAACTGACAGCTCCACCGTTCAATGTAAACACGTATCCGGTTTGTGATTTAGAATCGTCCGGATCAGTGTCAAAGCTTGCATCCACGTAACCATTTACGATGAGCTCTTTGTCACTTCCATAAACGAGAAACATATCCTTAGTCCTTTTCAGGTATTTCAGGATGTTCTTGACCGCTGTCCAGTGATCCACTCCTGGATTACTTTGGTACCTCCCTGCTAGACTTATAGCAAGGCACACATCAGGTCTGGTACACAGCATTGCATACATGATAGAGCCTATGGCTGAAGCATAGGGAACATCTTTCATTTTCTCTCTATCTTCTGCAGTGGTCGGGCATTGAGTCTTACTCAACTTCACACCTTGTAACATAGGCAAGAACCCTTTCTTTGCTTGATCCATTTTGAACTTCTTCAAAACTTTGTCAAGGTATGTGCTTTGTGAAAGTCCAATTAAGTGTCTTGATCTATCTCTATAGATCTTGATTCCGAATATATAAGCAGCTTCACCGAGGTCTTTCATTGAAAAACTCTTATTCAAGTATCCCTTTATGCTATCCAGAAATTCTATATCATTTCCAATCAACAATATGTCATCCACATATAATATCAGAAATGCTACAGAGCTCCCACTCACTTTCTTGTAAATACAGGCTTCTCCAAAAGTCTGTACAAAACCAAATGCTTTGATCACACTATCAAAGCGTTTATTCCAACTCCGAGAGGCTTGCACCAGTCCATAAATGGATCGCTGGAGCTTGCACACTTTGTTAGCTCCCTTTGGATCGACAAAACCTTCCGGTTGCATCATATACAACTCTTCTTCCAGAAATCCATTCAGGAATGCAGTTTTGACATCCATTTGCCAAATTTCATAATCACAAAATGCGGCAATTGAAAACATGATTCGGACAGACTTAAGCATCGCTACGGGTGAGAAGGTCTCATCGTAGTCAATCCCTTGAACTTGTCGAAAACCTTTTGCAATAAGTCGAGCTTTATAGATAGTAACATTACCGTCAGCGTCCGTCTTCCTCTTGAAGATCCATTTATTTTCTATGGCTTGCCGATCACCGAGCAAGTCAACCAAAGTCCACACTTTGTTCTCATACATGGATCCCATCTCAGATTTCATGGCCTCAAGCCATTTTGCGGAATCTGGGCTCACCATTGCTTCTTCATAGTTTGTAGTTTCGCCATGGTCTAGTAACATAACCTCCAGAACAGGATTACCGTACCACTCTGGTGCGGATCTCACTCTGGTTGACCTACGAGGTTCAGCAACAACTTGATCTGAAGTTCCATGATCATCATCATTAACTTCCTCACTAATTGGTGTAGGCGTCGCAGGAACAGATTTCTGTGATGAGCTACTTTCCAATAAGGGAGCAGGTACAGTTACCTCATCAAGTTCTACTTTCCTCCCACTCACTTCTTTCGAGAGAAACTCCTTCTCTAGAAAGGATCCATTCTTAGCAACGAATGTCTTGCCTTCGGATCTGTGATAGAAGGTGTACCCAACAGTCTCCTTTGGGTATCCTATGAAGACACATTTCTCCGGTTTGGGTTCGAGCTTATCAGGTTGAAGCTTTTTCACATAAGCATCGCAGCTCCAGACTTTAAGAAACGAAAACTTTGGTTTCTTGCCAAACCACAGTTCATAAGGCGTCGTCTCAACGGATTTCGATGGTGCCCTATTTAACGTGAATGCAGTCGTCTCTAAAGCATAACCCCAAAACGATAGCGGTAAATCAGTAAGAGACATCATAGATCGCACCATATCTAGTAAAGTACGATTACGACGTTCGGACACACCATTACGCTGTGGTGTTCCGGGTGGCGTGAGTTGCGAAACTATTCTGCATTGTTTTAAATGTATACCAAACTCGTAACTCAAATATTCTCCTCCACGATCAAATTGTAGAAACTTTATTTTCTTGTTACAATGATTTTCAACTTCACTCTGAAATTCTTTGAACTTTTCAAATGTTTCAGACTTATGTTTCATTAAGTAGATATACCCATATTTGCTCAAATCATCTATGAAGGTGAGAAAATAACGATATCCGCCACGAGCCTCAATATTCATCGGACCACATACATCTGTATGTATGATTTCCAACAAATCTGTTGCTCTCTCCATAGTACCGGAGAATGGCGTTTTAGTCATCTTGCCCATGAGGAACGGTTCGCAAGTACCAAGTGATTCATAATCAAGTGGTTCCAAAAGTCCATCAGTATGGAGTTTCTTCATGCGCTTTATACCGATATGACCTAAACGGCAGTGCCACAAATAAGTTGCACTATCATTATCAACTCTGCATCTTTTGGCTTCAACATTATGAATATGTGTATCACTACTATCGAGATCATAAAAAATAGACCACTCTTCAAGGGTGCATGACCATAAAAGATATTACTCATATAAATAGAACAACCATTATTCTCTGATTTAAATGAATAACCGTCTCGCATCAAACAAGATCCAGATATAATGTTCATGTTCAACACTGGCACCAAATAACAATTATTTAGGTCTAATACTAATCCCGAAGGTAGATGTAGAGGTAGCGTGCCGACGGCGATCACATCGACTTTGGAACCGTTTCCCACACGCATTGTCATCTCGTTCTTGGCCAGTGTTCGCTTAATCCGTAGTCCCTGTTTTGAGTTGCAAATATTAGCAACAAAACCAGTATCAAATACCCAGGTGCTACTGCGAGCTCTGGTAAGGTACACATCAATAACATGTATATCACATATACCTTTGTTCACCTTGCCATCCTTCTTATCCGCCAAATACTTGGGGTAGTTCCGCTTCCAGTGACCAGTCTGCTTGCAGTAGAAGCACTCAGTCTCAGGCTTAGGTCCAGACTTGGGTTTCTTCTCTTGAGCAGCAACTTGCTTGCTGTTCTTCTTGAAGTTCCCCTTCTTCTTCCCTTTGCCCTTTTTCTTGAAACTGGTGGTCTTATTGACCATCAACACTTGATGCTCCTTCTTGATTTCTACCTCTGCAGCTTTTAGCATTGCGAAGAGCTCGGGAATCGTCTTATCCATCCCTTACATGTTATAGTTCATCACGAAGCTCTTGTAGCTTGGTGGCAGTGATTGAAGAATTCTGTCAATGATGCTATCATCCGGAAGATTAACTCCCAGTTGAATCAAGTGATTGCAGTACCCAGACATCTTGAGTATATGCTCACTGACAAAACTATTCTCCTCCATCTTGCAGCTGTAGAACTTATTGGAGACTTCATATCTCTCAATCTGGGCATTCTTTTGAAATATTAACTTCAACTCCTGGAACATCTCATATGCTCCATGACGTTCAAAACGTCGTTGAAGTCCCGGTTCTAAGCCATAAAGCATGGCACACTGAACTATCGAGTAGTCATCAACTCGTGACTGCCAACCATTCACAATGTCTGCAGTTGCTGGCGCAGGTGGTACACCTAGCAGTGCTTCCAGGACGTAACTCTTCTGTGCAGCAATGAAGATAATCCTCAAGTTACGGACCCAGTCCGTGTAATTGCTACCATCATCTTTCAACTTTGCTTTCTCAAGGAATGCATTAAAATTCAACGGAACAACAGCACGGGCCATCTATCTACAATCAACATAGACAAGCAAGATACTATCAGGTACTAAGTTCATGATAAATTTAAGTTCAATTAATCATATTACTTAAGAACTCCCACTTAGATAGACATCTCTCTAATCCTCTAAGTGATCACGTGATCCAAATCAACTAAACCATAACCGATCATCACGTGAAATGGATTAGCTTTCAATGGTGAACATCACTATGTTCATCATATCTACTATATGATTCACGCTCGACCTTTCGGTCTCAGTGTTCCGAGGCCATATCTGCATATGCTAGGCTCGTCAAGTTTAACCTGAGTATTCCGTGTGTGCAAAACTGTCTTGCACCCGTTGTAGATGGACGTAGAACTTATCACACCCGATCATCACGTGGTGTCTGGGCACGACGAACTTTGGCAACGGTGCATACTCAGGGAGAACACTTTTATCTTGAAATTTAGTGAGAGATCATCTTATAATGCTACCGTCAATCAAAGCAAGATAAGATGCATAAAAGATAAACATCACATGCAATCAATATAAGTGATATGATATGGCCATCATCATCTTGTGCTTGTGATCTCCATCTCCGAAGCACCGTCATGATCACCATCGTCACCGGCGCGACACCTTGATCTCCATCATAGCATCGTTGTCGTCTCGCCAATCTTATGCTTCTACGACTATCGCTACCGCTTAGTGATAAAGTAAAGCATTACAGGGCGATTGCATTGCATACAATAAAGCGACAACCATATGGCTCCTGCCAGTTGCCGATAACTCGGTTACAAAACATGATCATCTCATACAATAAAATTTAGCATCATGTGTTGACCATATCACATCACAACATGCCCTGCAAAAACAAGTTAGACGTCCTCTACTTTGCTGGTAACCAGTCTCGCGTTGAACATCCCGGGGCGTCGTATCAACGGATTTCGATGGTGCCCTATTTAACGTGAATGCATCCGAGCCAGGTTTTATGCGTTGATGTTATTTGCACGAGTAGAACACAAGTGAGTTGTGGGCGATACAAGTCATACTGCTTACCAGCATGTCATACTTTGGTTCGGCGGTATTGTTGGATGAAGCTGCCCGGACCGACATTACGCGTATGCTTACGCGAGACTGTTTCTACCGACGTGCTTTGCACACAGGTGGCTGGCGGGTGTCAGTTTCTCCAACTTTAGTTGAACCGAGTGTGGCTACGCCCGGTCCTTGAGAAGGTTAAAACTACACTAACTTGACGAACTATCGTTGTGGTTTTGATGCGTAGGTAAGAACGGTTCTTGCTCAGCCCGTAGCAGCCACGTAAAACTTGCAACAACAAAGTAGAGGACGTCTAACTTGTTTTTGCAGGGCTTGTTGTGATGTGATATGGTCAAGACGTGATGAGGTATAAGTTGTTGTATGAGATGATCATGTTTTGTTGAAGTTATTGGCAACTGGCAAAAGCCTTATGGTTGTCTCTTTATTGCATAAGATGCAAGCGCCAAATAATTGCGTTACTTTATCGCTATGCGATAGCAATAGTTGGCGAGACGACCATGTGACGACACATTGATATAGATCAAGATGATGGAGATCATGGTGTCATGCCGGTGACGATGGAGATCATGACGATGCTTCGGAGATGGAGATCACAAGCACAAGATGATGATGGCCATATCATATCACTTATATTGATTGCATGTGATGTTTATCTTTTATGCATCTTATCTTGCTTTGATTGACGGTAGCATTATAAGATGATCTCTCACTAAATTTCAAGATAAAAGTGTTCTCCCTGAGTATGCACCGTTGCCAAAGTTCGTCGTGCCCAGACACAACGTGATGATCGGATGTGATAAGCTCCACGTCCATCTACAACGGGTGCAAGCTAGTTTTGCACACGCAGAATTCTCAGGTTAAACTTGACGAGCCTAGCATATGCAGATATGGCCTCGGAACACTGGAGACTGAAAGGTCGAGCGTGAATCATATAGTAGATATGATCAACATAATGATGTTCACCAATGAAAACTACTCCATCTCACGTGATGATCGGACATGGTTTAGTTGATTTGGATCACGTGATCACTTAGATGATTGGAGGGATGTCTATCTAAGTGGGAGTTCTTAAGTAATATGATTAATTGAACTTTAATTTATCATGAACTTAGTCCTGATAGTATTAGCATATCTATGTTGTAGATCAATAGCTCACATTTAGCTCCCCTGTTTTATTTTGATATGTTCCTAGAGAAAACTAAGTTGAAAGATGTTAGTAGCAATGATGCGGATTGGATCCGTGATATGAGGTTTATCCTCATTCCTGCACAGAAAAATTATGTCCTTGATGCACCGCTAGGTGACAGACCTATTGCAGGAGCAGATGCAGACGTTATGAACGTTTGGCTAGCTCAATATGATGACTACTTGATAGTTTAGTGCACCATGCTTAATGGCTTAGAATCGGGACTTCAAAGACGTTTTGAACGTCATGGACCATATGAGATGTTCCAAGAGTTTAAGTTAATATTTGAAGCAAATACCCGAGTTGAGAGATATGAAATCTCCAACAAGTTCTACAGCTAAAAGATGGAGGAGAATAGCTCAAGCAGTGAGCATGTGCTCAGATTGTCTGGGTACTACAATCGCTTGAATCAAGTGGGAGTTAATCTTCCAGATAAGATAGTGATTGACAGAATTCTCTAGTCACCATCACCAAGTTAGTAGAACTTCGTGATGAACTATAATATGCAAGGGATACCAGAAACAATTCCCAAGCTCTTCGTGATGCTGAAATCGACGAAGGTAGAAATCAAGAAAAACATCAAGTGTTGATGGTTGATGAGACCACTAGTTTCAAGAAAAGGGTAAAGGGAAGAAGGGGAACTTCAAGAAGAACGGCAAGCAAGTTGCTGCTCAAGTGAAGAAGCCCAAGCCTGGTCTCTAACCTGAGACTAAGTGCTTCTACTACAAAGGGACTAGTCACTGGAAGCGGAACTGCCCCAAGTATTTGGTGGATAAGAAGGATGGCAAAGTGAACAAAGGTATATTTGATATACAGATTATTGATGTGTATTTTACTAGTGTTCGTAGCAACCCCTCGGTATTTGATATTGGTTCAGTTACTAAGAGTAGTAGCTCGAAACAGGAGTTGCGGAATGAACATAGACTAGTTAAGGGTGAAGTGACGATGTGTGTTGGAAGTGGTTCCAAGATTGATATGATCATCATTGCACGCTCCCTACACTTTCGGGATTAGTGTTGAACCTAAATAAGTGTTATTTGGTGTTTGTGTTGAGCATGAATATGATTTGATCATGTTTATTGCAATACGGTTATTCATTTAAGTTAGAGAATAATTGTTGTTCTATTTAAATGAATAAAACCTTCTATGGTCATACACCCAATGAAAATAGTTTGTTGGATCTCGATCGTAGTGATACACATATTCATAATATTGAAGCCAAAAGATGCAAAGTTAATAATGATAGTGCAACTTATTTGTGGCTCTGCCGTTTAGGTCATATTGGTGTAAAGCGCATGAAGAAACTCCATGCTGATGGGATTTTGGAATCACTTGATTATGAATCACTTGATGCTTGCGAACCATGCCTCTTGGGCAAGATGACTAAAACGCCGTTCTCCGGAACAATGGAGCGAGCAATAGATTTGTTGGAAATCATACATACTGATATATGTGGTCCGATGAATATTGAGGCTCGTAGCGGGTATCATTATTTTCTGACCTTCACAGATGATTTGAGCAAATATGGGTATATCTACTTAATGAAACAGAAGTCTGAAACATTTGAAAAGTTCATATAATTTCAGAGTGAAGTGGAAAATCATCGTAACAAGAAAATAAAGTTTCTACGATCTGATCATGGAGAAGAGTATTTGAGTTACGAGTTTGGTCTTCAGTTAAAACAATGTGAAATAGTTTCACTGCTCATGCCACCTTGTACACCACAGTGTAATGGTGTGTCCGAACATCGTAACCGTACTTTATTAGATATGGTGCAATCTATGATGTCTCTTACCGATTTACCACTATCGTTTTGGGGTTATGCATTAAAGAAAGCTGCATCCACGTTAAAAAGGGCACCGTCTAAGTCCATTGAGACGACACAATATGAACTGTGGTTTGGCAAGAAACCAAAGTTGTCGTTTCTTAAAGTTTGGGGTTGTCATGCTTATATGAAAAAGTTTCATCCTGATAAGCTCAAACCCAAATCGGAGAAATATGTCTTCATAGGATACCAAAGGAGACTGCTGGGTACACCTTCTATCACAGATCCGAAGGCAAGACATTTGTTGCTAAGAATGGATCCTTTCGAGAGAAGGAGTTTCTCTCGAAAGAAGTGAGTGGGAGGAAAGTAGAACTTGATGAGGTAACTGTACCTGCTCCCTTATTGGAAAGTAGTTCATCACAGAAATCTGTTCATGTGACTCCTACACCAATTAGTGAGGAAGCTAATGATGATGATCATGTAACTTCAGATCAAGTTACTACCAAACCTCGTAGCTCAACCAGAATGAAATCCGCACCAGAGTGGTACGATAATCCAGTTCTGGAGGTCATGTTACTTGACCATGACGAACCTACGAACTATGAGGAAGCGATGATGAGCCCAGATTCCGCAAAATGGCTTGAGGCCATGAAATCTGAGATGGGATCCATGTATGAGAACAAAGTGTGGACTTTGGTTGACTTGCTCGGTGATCGGCAAGCCATAGAAAATAAATGGATCTTCAAGAGGAAGACGGACGCTGATAGTAGTGTTACTATCTACAAAGCTAGACTTGTCGAAAAAATGTTTTTGACAAAGTTCAAGGTGTTCACTACGATGAGATTTTCTCACTTGTAGCGATGCTTAAGTCTGTCCGAATCATGTTAGCAAATTGCCACATTTTATGAAATCTGGCAAATGGATGTCGAAACTACATTCCTTAATGGATTTCTTAAAGGAGAGTTGTATATGATGAAACCAAAAGGTTTTGTCAATCCTAAAGGTGCTAATAAAATATGCAAGCTCCAGCGATCCATCTATGGACTGGTACAAGCATCTCGGAGTTGGAATATACGCTTTGATAAGTTGATCAAAGCATATAGTTTTATACAGACTTGCGATGAAGCCTGTATTTACAAGAAAGTGAGTGGGAGCACTAGTGCATTTCTGATAAGTATATGTGAATGACATATTGTTGATCGGAGATAATGTAGAATTATTCTGCAAAGCATAAAGAGTGTTTGAAAGGAGCTTTTCAAAGAAAGACCTCGGTGAAGCTGGTTACATATTGAGCATCAAGATCTATAGAGATAGATCAAGATGCTTGATAGGTTTTACTCTAGGGCATATATCTTGATGGGTGTTCAACGTGAGACTGGTTCTACCGACGTGTTTTGCACACAGGTGGCTGGCGGGTGTCAGTTTCTCCAACTTTAGTTGAACCGAGTGTGGCTACGCCCGGTCCTTGCGAAGGTTAAAACAGCACCAACTTGACAAACTATCGTTGTGGTTTTGATGCGTAGGTAAGAACGGTTCTTGCTAAGCCCGTAGCAGCCACGTAAAACTTGCAACAACAAAGTAGAGGACGTCTAACTTGTTCTTGCAGGGCATGTTGTGATGTGATATGGTCAAGACATGATGCTAAATTTTATTGTATGAGATGATCATGTTTTGTAACCGAGTTATCGGCAACTGGCAGGAGCCATATGGTTGTCGCTTTATTGTATGCAATGCAATCGCCCTGTAATGCTTTACTTTATCACTAAGCGGTAGCGATAGTCGTAGAAGCATAAGATTGGCGAGACGACGACGATGCTACGATGGAGATCAAAGTGTCGCGGCAGTGACGATGGTGATCATGACGGTGCTTCGGAGATGGAGATCACAAGCACAAGATGATGATAGCCATATCATATCACTTATATTGATTGCATGTGATGTTTATCTTTTATGCATCTTATCTTGCTTTGATTGACAGTAGCATTATAAGATGATCTCTCACTAAATTTCAAGATAAAAGTGTTCTCCCTGAGTATGCACCGTTGCCAAAGTTCGTCGTGCCTAGACACCACGTGATGATCGGGTGTGATAAGCTCTACGTCCATCTACAACGGGAGCAAGCCAGTTTTGCACACGCAGAATACTCAGGTTAAACTTGACGAGCCTAGCATATGCAGATATGGCCTCGGAACACTAAGACCGAAAGGTCGAGCGTGAATCATATAGTAGATATGATCAACATAGTGATGTTCACCATTGAAAGCTAATCCATTTCACGTGATGATCGGTTATGGTTTAGTTGATTTGGATCACGTGATCACTTAGATGATTAGAGGGATGTCTATCTAAGTGGTAGTTCTTAAGTAATATGATTAATTGAACTTTAATTTATCATATCTATGTTGTAGATTAATAGCTCGCATTTAAGTTATGTTGTAGATCAACTTAGTCCTGATAGTATTAGCATATCCATGTTGTAGATCAGTAGCTCACATTTAGCTCCCCTGTTTTATTTTGATATGTTCCTAGAGAAAACTAAGTTGAAAGATGTTAGTAGCAATGATGCGGATTGGATCCGTGATCTGAGGTTTAGCCTCATTGCTGCATAGAAGAATTATGTCCTTGATGCACCGCTAGGTGACAGACCTATTGCAGGAGCAGAAGCAGACGTTATGAACGTTTGGCTAGCTCAATATGATGACTACTTGATAGTTTAGTGCACCATGCTTAATGGCTTTGAATCGGGACATCAAAGACGTTTTGAACGTCATGGACCATATGAGATGTTCAAGCAAATACCCGAGTTGAGAGATATGAAGTCTCCAACAAGTTCTATAGCTAAAAGATGGAGGAGAATAGCTCAAGCAGTGAGCATGTGCTCAGATTGTCTGGGTACTACAATCGCTTGAATCAAGTGGGAGTTAATCTTCCAGATAAGATAGTGATTAACAGAGTTCTCTTGTCACCATCACCAAGTTACTAGAACTTCGTGATGAACTATAATATGCAAGGGATAACAGAAACGATTCCCAAGCTCTTCGTGATGATGAAATCGGTGAAGGTAGAAATCAAGAAAGGGCATCAAGTGTTGATGGTTGACAAAGACCACTAGTTTCAAGAAAAGGGCAAAGGGAAGAAGGGGAACTTCAAGAAGAACGGCAAGCAAGTTGCTGCTCAAGTGAAGAAGCCCAAGTCTGGACCTAAGCCTGAAACTGAGTGCTTCTACTACAAAGGGACTGGTCACTGGAAGCGGAACTACCCCATGTATTTGGCAAATAAGAAGGATGGCAAAGTGAACAAAAGTATATTTGATATACATGTTATTGATGTGTATTTTACTAGTGTTTATAACAACCCCTCGGTATTTGATATTGGTTCAGTTGCTCAGAGTAGTAACTCGAAACAGGAGTTGCAAAATAAACAGAGACTAGTTAAGGGTGAAGTGACGATGTGTGTTGGAAATGGTTCCAAGATTGATATGATCTTCATCGCACACTCCCTATACTTTCGGGATTAGTGTTGAAACTAAATAAGTGTTATTTGGTGTTTGCGTTGAGCATGAATATGATTTGATCATGTTTACTGCAATACGGTTACTCATTTAAGTTAGAGAATAATTGTTGTTCTGTTTACATGAATAAAACCTTCTATGGTCATACACCCAATGGTTTGTTGGATCCCAATCGTAGTGATACACATATTCATAATATTGAAGCCAAAAGATGCAAAGTTAATAATGATAGTGCAACTAGTTTGTGGCACTGCCGTTTAGGTCATATTGGTGTAAAGCGCATGAAGAAACTCCATGCTGATGGGATTTTGGAATCACTTGATTATGAATCACTTGATGCTTGCGAACAATGCCTTATGGGCAAGATGACTAAGACTCCGTTCTCCGGAACAATGGAGCAAGCAACTGACTTATTGGAAATAATACATACTGATGTATGCGATCCCATGAGTGTTGAGGCTCACGGCGGGTATCGTTATTTTCTGAACTTCACAGATGATTTGAGTAGATATGTGTATATCTACTTGATGAGACATAAGTCTGAAACATTTGAAAAGTTCATATAATTTTAGAGTGAAGTGGAAAATCATCCTAACAAGAAAATAAAGTTTCTACGATTTGACAGCGGAGACGAATATTTGAGTTACGAGTTTGGTCTTCAGTTAAAACAATGTGAAATAGTTTCACTACTCATGCCATCCGGAACACCACAGCGTAATGTGTGCCCGAACGTCATAACCGTACTTTATTGGATATAGTGCAATCTATGATGTCTCTTACCGATTTACCACTATCGTTTTGGGGTTATGCATTAGAGACAGCTGCATTCACGTTAAATAGGGCACCGTCAAAATCCGTTGAGGCGACACAATATGAACTATGGTTTAGCAAGAAACCTAAGCTGTCGTTTCTTAAAGTTTGGGGTTGCGATGCTTATGTGAAAAAGTTTCAGCATGATAAGCTCAAACACAAATCGGAGAAGTGCGTCTTCATAGAATACCCAAAAGAGACTATTGGGTACACCTTCTATCACAGATCCGAAGGCAAGATCTTTGTTGCTTAATATGGGTCCTTTCTAGAGAAGGAGTTTCTCTCGAAAGAAGTGAGTGGGAGGAAAGTAGAACTTGATGAGGTAACTGTACCTCCTCCCTTATTGGAAAGTAGTTCATCACAGAAATCTGTTCCTGTGATTCCTACACCAATTAGTGAGGAATCTAATGATGATGATCATGTAACTCCAGATCAAGTTACTATCGAACCTCGTAGGTCAACCAGAGTAAGATCCGCACCAGAGTGGTACGGTAAACCTGTTCTGGAGGTCATGTCACTTGACCATGGCGAACCTATGAACTATGAGGAAGCGATGGTGAGCCCAGATTCCGCAAAATGGCTTGAGGCCATGAAATCTAAGATGGGATCCATGTATGAGAACAAAGTGTGGACTTTGGTTAACATGCCCGATGATCGGCAAGCCATTGAGAATAAATGGATCTTCAAGAGGAAGACAGACGCTGATAGTAGTGTTACTATCCACAAAGCTCAAATTGTCGCAAAAAGGTTTTCGACAAGTTCAAGGTGTTGACTACGATGAGAGTTTCTCACTCGTATCTATGCTTAAGTCTGTCCAAATCATGTTAGCAATTGCTGCATTTTATGAAATTTGGCAAATGGATAAACAAAACTGCATTCCTTAATGGATTTCTTAAAGAAGAGTTGTATATGATGCAACCAGAAGGTTTTGTCAATCCTAAAGGTGCTAACAAAATATGCAAGCTCCAGCGATCCATCTATGGACTGGTGCAAGCATCTCGGAGTTGGAATATATGCTTTGATAAGTTGATCAAAGCATATAGTTTTAATACAGACTTGTGGTGAAGCCTGTATTTACAAGAAAGTGAGTGGGAGCACTACAACATTTTTGATAAGTATATGTGAATGACATATATATTGTTGATTGGAAATAATGTAGAATTCTTCTGCAAAGCATAAAGGAGTGTTTGAAAGGAGTTTTTCAAAGAAAGACCTCGGTGAAGCTGCTTACATATTGAGCATAAAGTTCTATAGAGATAGATCAAGACGCTTGATAAGTTTTTTCAATAAGTACATACCTTGACAAGATTTTGAAGTAGTTCAAAATGGAACAGTCAAAGAAAGAGTTCTTGCCTGTGTTAAAAGGTGTGAAATTGAGTGAGACTCAAAGCCCGACCACGGCAGAAGATAGAAAGAGAATGAAAGTCATTCCCTATGCCTCAGCCATAGGTTCTATAAAGCATGCCATGTTGTGTACCAGATCTATTGTATACCCTACACTGATTTTGGCAAGGGAGTACAATAGTGATCTAGGAGTAGATCACTGAACAGCGGTCAAAATTATCCTTAGTGGAATAAGGATATGTTTCTCGATTATGGAGGTGACAAAAGGTTCGTCGTAAAGAGTTACGTCAATGCAAGCTTTGACACCGATCTGGATGACTCTAAGTCTCGATCCAGATACATTTTGAAAGTGGGAGCTATTAGCTAGAGTAGCTCCGTGCAGAGCATTGTAGAGATAGAAATTCGCAAAATACATACGGATCTGAATTTGGCAGACCCATTGACTAAACTTCTCTCACAAGCAAAACATGATCACACCTTAGTACTCTTTGGGTGTTAAATCACATAAACGATGTGAACTAGATTACTGACTCTAGTAAACCCTTTGAGTGTTGGTCACATAGCGATGTGAACTATGAGTGTTAAGCACATGGTGATGTGAACTATTGTTGTTAAATCACATGGCGATGTGAGCTAGATTATTGACTCTAGTGCAAGTGGGAGAATGAAGGAAATATGTCCTAGAGGCAATAATAAATTTATTATTTATTTCCTTATTTCATGGTAAATGTTTATTATTCATGCTAGAATTGTATTAACCGGAAACATGATACATGTGTGAATACATAGACAAACAGAGTGTCACTAGTATGCCTCTACTTAACTAGCTCGTTGATTAAAGATGGTTATGTTTCCTAGCCATAGACAAAGAGTTGTCATTTGATTAATGGGATCAGATCATTAGGAGAATGATGTGATTGACTTGACCCATTCTGTTAGCTTAGCACTCGATCGTTTAGTATTCTACTATTGCTTTCTTCATGACTTATACATGTTCCTATGACTATGAGATTATGCAACTCCCGTTTACTGGAGGAACACTTTGTGTGCTACCAAATGTCACAACGTAACTGGGTGATTATAAAGGTACTCTACAGGTGTCTCCGAAGGTACTAGTTGGGTTGGCGTATTTCGAGATTAGGATTTGTTACTCCGATTGTCGGAGAGGTATCTCTGGGCCCACTCGGTAATGCACATAACTATAAGCCTTGCAAGCATTGCAACTAATTAGTTAGTTGCGGGATGATGTATTACGGAACGAGTAAAGAGACTTGCCGGTAACGAGATTGAACTAGGTATTGAGATACCGACGATCGAATCTCGGGCAAGTAACATACCGATGACAAAGGCAACAACGTATGTTGTTATGCGGTCTGACCGATAAAGATCTTCGTAGAATATGTGGGAGCCAATATGAGCGTCGAGGTTCCGCTATTGGTTATTGACCGGAGACGTGTCTCGGTCATGTCTACATAGTTCTCGAACCCGTAGGGTCTGCACGCTTAACGTTTCGATGACAGTTATATTATGACTTTATATGTTTTGATGTACCGAAGGTTGTCCGGAGTCCCGAATGTGATCACGGACATGACAAGGAGTCTTGAAATGGTCGAGACATGAAGATTGATATATTGGAAGCCTATATTTGGATATCGGAAGTGTTCCGGGTGAAATCGGGATTTTACCGGAGTACCGGAGGGGTTACCGGAACCCCCCGGGGGTTAATGGGCCATAGTGGGCCTTAGTGGAGATGAGGAGAGGCGGCCAGGGCAAGGGCCGCGCACCCCTCCCCCTAGTCCGAATAGGACAAGGAGAGGGGGGCGGCGCCCCCCTTTCCTTCCTCTCCTCCACCTCTTGCCCCCTTCTCCTATTCCAACAAGGAAGGGAGGGAGTCGTACTCCCGGTTGGAGTAGGACTCCTCCTGGCGCGCCTCCTCCCTGACCGGCCGCACCTCCCCCTTGCTCCTTTATATACGGGGGCAGGGGGCACCCTAGAGACAACAATTGATCATTGATCTTTTAGCCGTGTGCGGTGCCCCCCCCCTCCACCATAGTCCACCTCGATAATACTGTAGCGGTGCTTAGGCGAAGCCCTGCGTCGGTAGAACATCATCATCGTCACCACGTCGTCGTGCTGACGAAACTCTCCCTCAACACTCGGCTGGATCGGAGTTCGAGGGATGTCATCGGGCTGAACGTGTGCTGAACTCGGAGGTGCCGTGCGTTCGGTACTTGATCGGTCGGATCGTGAAGACGTACGACTACATCAACCGTGTTGTGCTAACGCTTCCGCTTTCGGTCTACGAGGGTACGTGGACAACACTCTCCCCTCTCGTTGCTATGCATCACCATGATCTTGCGTGTGCGTAGGAAATTTTTGAAATTACTAAGTTCCCCAACAGTGGTATCAGAGCATAACCTCCAGAACAGGATTACCGTACCACTCTGGTGCGGATCTTACTCTAGTCGACCTACGAGGTTCAGCAACAACTTGATCTGAAGTTCCATGATCATCATCATTAACATCCTCACTAATTGGTGTAGGCGTCACAGGAATAGATTTCTATGATGAGCTACTTTCCAATAAGGGAGCAGGTACAGTTACCTCATCAAGTTCTACTTTCCTCCCACTCACTTCTTTCGAGAGAAACTCCTTCTCTAGAAAGGATCCATTCTTAGCAACGAATGTCTTGCCTTCGGATCTGTGATAGAAGGTGTACCCAACAGTCTCCTTTGGGTATCCTATGAAGACACATTTCTCCGATTTGGGTTCGAGCTTATCAGGTTGAAGCTTTTTCACATAAGCATCGCAGCCCCAGACTTTAAGAAATGACAACTTTGGTTTCTTGCCAAACCACAGTTCATAAGGCGTCGTCTCAACGGATTTCGATGGTGCCCTATTTAATGTGAATGCAGCCGTCTCTAAAGCATAACCCCAAAACGATAGCGGTAAATCAGTAAGAGACATTATATATCGCACCATATCTAGTAAAGTACGATTACGACCTTCGGACACACCATTACGCTGTGGTGTTCCAGGTGGCGTGAGTTGTGAAACTATTCCGCATTGTTTTAAATGTATACCAAACTCGTTACTCAAATATTCTCCTCCACGATCAGATCGTAGAAACTTTATTTTCTTGTTACGATGATTTTCAACTTCACTCTGAAATTCATTGAACTTTTCAAATGTTTCAGACTTATGTTTCATTAAGTAGATATACCCATACCTGCTCAAATCATCTGTGAAGGTGAGAAAATAAAGATATCCGCCACGAGCCTCAATATTCATCGGACCACATACATCTGTATGTATGATTTTTCCAACAAATCTGTTGCTCTCTCCATAGTACCAGAGAATGGTGTTTTAATCATCTTGTCCATGAGGCACGGTTCACAAGTACCAAGTGATTCATAATCAAGTGGTTCCAAAAGTCCATCAGTATGGAGTTTCTTCATGCGCTTTATACCGATATGACCTAAAAGACAGTGCCACAAATAAGTTGTACTATCATTATCAACTCTGCATCTTTTGGCTTCAACATTATGAATATGTGTATCACTACTATCGAGATTCATCAAAATAAGACCACTCTTCAAGGGTGCATGACCATAAAAGATATTACTCATATAAATAGAACAACCATTATTCTCTGATTTAAATGAATAACCGTCTCGCATCAAACAAGATCCAGATATAATGTTCATGCTCAACGCTGGCACCAAACAATTATTTAGGTCTAATACTAATCCCGAAGGTAGATGTAGAGGTAGCGTGCCGACGGCGATCATATCGACTTTGGAACCATTTCCCACACGCATTGTCACCTTGTCCTTGGCCAGTGTTCGCTTAATCCGTAGTCCCTGTTTTGAGTTGCAAATATTAGCAACAGAACCAGTATCAAATACCCAGGTGCTACTGCGAGCTCTGGTAAGGTGAACATCAATAACATGTATATCACATATACCTTTGTTCACCTTGCCATCCTTCTTATCCACCAAATACTTGGGGCAGTTCCGCTTCCAGTGACCAGTCTGCTTGCAATAGAAGCACTCAGTCTCAGGCTTAGGTCCAGACTTGGGTTTCTTCTCTTGAGCAGCAACTTGCTTGCTGTTCTTCTTGAAGTTCCCCTTCTTCTTCCCTTTGCCCTTTTTCTTGAAACTGGTGGTCTTATTGACCATCAACACTTGATGCTCCTACTTGATTTCTACCTCCGCAGCCTTTAGCATTGCGAAGAGCTCGGGAATCGTCTTATCCATCCCTTGCATGTTATAGTTCATCACGAAGCTCTTGTAGATTGGTGGCAGTGATTGAAGAATTCTGTCAATGACGCTATCATCCGGAAGATTAACTCCCAGTTGAATCAAGTGATTGCAGTACCCAGACATCTTGAGTATATGCTCACTGACAGAACTATTCTCCTCCATCTTGCAGCTGTAGAACTTATTGGAGACTTCATATCTCTCAATCTGGGCATTCTTTTGAAATATTAACTTCAACTCCTAGAACATCTCATATGCTCCATGACGTTCAAAACGTCGTTGAAGTCCCGGTTCTAAGCCGTAAAGCATGGCACACTGAACTATCGAGTAGTCATCAACTCGTGACTGCCAGGCATTCACAATGTCTGCAGTTGCTGGCGGAGGTGGTACACCTAGCGGTGCTTGCAGGACGTAACTCTTCTGTGCAGCAATGAGGATAATCCTCACGTTACGGACCCAGTCCGTGTAATTGCTACCATCATCTTTCAACTTTGCTTTCTCAAGGAACGCATTAAAATTCAACGGAACAACAGCACGGGCCATCTATCTACAATCAACATAGAAAAGCAAGATACTATCAGGTACTAAGTTCATGATAAATTTATGTTCAATTAATCATATTACTTAAGAACTCCCACTTAGATAGACATCTCTCTAATCCTCTAAGTGATCACGTGATCCAAATCAACTAAACCATAACCGATCATCACGTGAAATGGATTAGCTTTCAATGGTGAACATCACTATGTTGATCATATCTACTATATGATTCACGCTCGACCTTTCGGTCTCAGTGTTCCGAGGCCATATCTGCATATGCTAGGCTCATCAAGTTTAACCTGAGTATTCCGCGTGTGCAAAACTGTCTTGCACCTGTTGTAGATGGACGTAGAGCTTATCACACCCGATCATCACGTGGTGTCTGGGCACGACGAACTTTGGCAACGGTGCATACTCAGGGAGAACACTTTTATCTTGAAATTTACTCAGAGATCATCTTATAATGCTACCATCAATCAAAGCAAGATAAGATGCATAAAAGATAAACATCACATGCAATCAATATAAGTGATATGATATGGCCATCATCATCTTGTGCTTGTGATCTCCATCTCCGAAGCACCGTCATGATCACCATCGTCATCGGCGCGACACCTTGATCTCCATCGTAGCATCGTTGTCGTCTCGCCAATCTTGTGCTTCTACGACTATCGCTACCGCTTAGTGATAAAGTAAAGCATTACAGGGCGATTGCATTGCATACAATAAAGCGACAACCATATGGCTCCTGCCAGTTGCCGATAACTCGGTTACAAAACATGATCATCTCATACAATAAAATTTAGCATCATGTGTTGACCATATCACATCACAACATGCCCCGCAAAAACAAGTTAGACGTCCTCTACTTTGTTGTTCCAAGTTTTACGTGGCTGCTACGGGCTTAGCAAGAACCGTTCTTACCTACGCATCAAAACCACAACGATAGTTTGTCAAGTTAGTGATGTTTTAACCTTCGCAAGGACTGGGCGTAGCCACACTCGGTTCAACTAAAGTTGGAGAAGTTGACACCCGCCAGCCACCTGTGTGCAAAGCACGTCGGTAGAACCAGTCTCGCGCAAGCGTACGCGTAATGTCGGTCCGGGCCGCTTCATCCAACAATACCGCCGAACCAAAGTATGACATGGTGGTAAGCAGTATGACTTATATCGCCCACAACTCACTTATGTTCTACTCGTGCGTATAACATCAACGCATAAAACCTGGCTCTGATACCACTGTTGGGGAACGTAGTAATTTCAAAAATTTCATACGCACACGCGAGGTCATGGTGATGCATAGCAACGAGAGGGGAGAGTGTGTCCACGTACCATCGTAGACCGAAAGCGGAAGCGTTAGCACAACGCGATTGATGTAGTCGTACGTCTTCACGATCCGACCGATCCAAGTACCGAACGTACGGCACCTCCGAGTTCAGCACATGTTTAGCTCGATGATGTCCCTCGAACTCCGATCCAGCCGAGCTTTGAGGGAGAGTTCCGTCAGCATGACGGCGTGGTGACGATGATGATGTTCTACCGACGCAGGGCTTCACCTAAGCACCGCTACGATATTATCGAGGTGGAATATGGTGGAGGGGGCACCGCACACGGCTAAAAGATCAATGATCAATTGTTGTCTCTAGGGTGCCCCCCTGCCCCCGTATATAAAGGAGCAAGGGGGGAGGCGGCCGGCCTAGGAGGAGGGCGCGCCAAGGGGGGAGTCCTACTCCCTCTGGGAGTACGACTCCTCCTTTCCTTGTTGGAGTAGGAGAAGGGAAGGGAGAAGGAGAAGGAAGGAAGGGGGCACCCCCCTCCCTAGTCCAATTCGGACTAGTCCATGGGGAGGGGTGCGGCCACCCTTTGGGGCCTTTCTCTCCTTTCCCATATGGCCCATTAAGGCCCAATACGAATTCCCGTAACTCTCCGGTACTCCGAAAAATACCCGAATCACTCGGAACCTTTCCGATGTCCGAATATAGTCATCCAATATATCGATCTTTACGTCTCGACCATTTCGAGACTCCTCGTCATGTCCCTGATCTCATCCGGGACTCCGAACTCCTTCAGTACATCAAAACACATAAACTCATAATATAACCGTCATCTAACTTTAAGCGTGCAGACCCTATGGGTTCGAGAACTATGTAGACATGACCGAGACACTTCTCCAGTCAATAACCAACAGCGGAACCTGGATGCTCATATTGGCTCCCACATATTCTACGAAGATCTTTATCGGTCAAACCGCATAACAACATACGTTGTTCCCTTTGTCATCGGTATGTTACTTGCCCGAGATTCGACCGTCGGTATCTCAATACCTAGTTCAATCTCGTTACCGGCAAGTCTCTTTACTCGTTCTGTAATACATCATCCCGCAACTAACTCATTAGTTACAATGCTTGCAAGGCTTATAGTGATGTGCATTACCGAGTGGGCCCAGAGATACCTCTCCGACAATCGGAGTGACAAATCCTAATCTCGAAATACGCCAACCCAACAAATACCTTTGGAGACACCTGTAGAGCACCTTTATAATCACCCAGTTACGTTGTGACGTTTGGTAGCACACAAAGTGTTCCTCCGGTAAACGGGAGTTGCATAATCTCATAGTCATAAGAACATGTATAAGTCATAAAGAAAGCAATAGCAGAATACTAAACGATCGAGTGCTAAGCTAACGAAATGTGTTGAGGATATAGACCTTAGAGTCACCCGCCAGGAGGGGCCGGGTTACTCATAATGGTCATTGCCAGAAGCCCGGTGCCAAGCTTGAAGATGGTGGGCCAAAGATGGGCTTAAGACCCGGATATGGCTTAAGGCCCGTAGTTGCAATCATTATTATGGTAGAACTTGTAGTGTAAGGCAAGAATAGTTGAGAGTCCGAGCCGGACACTCTTATGAGCCGGCCGGGACTCTGAGAGCTGCTGGGCGTCAGCCTCCCTATATAAAGGGACGACCCGGCAGCGGTTTAGGGGCAAGAAAGACCTCATCGAGAGCCAGGCATAGCAGTTAAGCTCCCTGGTCATCGAAACCCTAATCAATACCACCTCAACTGGACGTAGGCTTTTACCTTCACCGTAAGGGGCCGAACCAGTATAAACCCTCGTGTTCCTTGTCCTGTTAACCCCTTCAAGCTTCCTAGCGGCGATGGCTCCACGACTAAGTCCTAGCTTGAGGACATCTGCCGTGACAATTCCACGACAGTTGGCGCCCACCGTGGGGCCAGCGCACGGTAGATTTGAGTTCTTGAAGGGCAGCTTCGAAGGGCTCAAGGGATACGCTGTGGGCCGGATGACCAAGAGTCGTCGCGGCAAGCTCTACATCGACGATGCAAACTGGGGCCCCGACGCCGGCTCAATTGAGTACGGGTACCGGGTCCCCTTCGGTGGAATTCATGTTTTCATCGGCAAGATTGGTGAGCCGGGCCCTGAGCCGGATCTCTGCGTCGATCTCATCGAGACGGCTCAGCGCGCACGACCCGCCCGGGCCCGGCCTGCCTTAAAGCATGCTTTTGTGGGATGTATCCATGGAGGGCTCTCTGATCGATCTGGATCTGGTGATGAGACGACCGCCGGCTCTGATGGCGAGTCGTCCACAGATGAGTCAAACTCGTTGTATCAACTCCAAGATGGCAGGCTCATGGGTTGTTCCGATGGTGATAGTATTCCGGACCCGTTTGAGCCGCCAAGTCAGGTTGGAGTCTTTATGACCGGTGCACAGCCTGTTCAGAACCTTGCTACTGGAGCGGGAAACCCGGTGCCTTCGCCGGCTCAGGTGCTGATGGATCTCACGGACAAGATGACGGCCCTGTTAACTGCCGCGGTTGTCCCGACGGATCAAGCTCAGCATGATGCGGAGGTGGCGCAATTAAAGTTAGATCTAGTGAAAGCTAAGGAGGATCTGGCAGCAGAAGGGATCAGGATGGCTGCGGAGAGGGCGGCTCTCGACGCCCAAACTCAATTGATCCAGGCGCAGTCTTTCCGGCTCATGATGGATCAGAACGCATCCAATGAGGTCATGAGAAGGAGGCATCAGAAGGCCCAATCTCGGCTCCCTCCGGTTTACGATCCACGAAACCTCTTCAACACGCCAGGTGCAGGGTCTAGTGACCCGCGAGGGGTCATAGTGCCCGGGTCTAGGACCCCTATTCAGCCATAAGTAATGGGGCCTCCCCAGGTGCCCCCTGCCCCGCCTCAGTACGTGCCAATACCACCGGGTCATTATGCTAACCCGCTGGAGAACATGGTCGCCGCGGCAGCACGGCTGGCGGCTCTCCCAATTGACGGCGACTCTCCGACGGCTATTGAAACCCGCCGGGTCAGGGAACTCCTTCAGACAGCACTGGCGCAACAAGAGGCGTACTCCTACAGCCGGGACAGGATCCACTCGACCCCTCGTCCAGGCCGGAGCCCGAGTTACAGCAGACACATGGTCTCAGCGACCGGCTCAAGTAATGTCCGACGCCATGACCCGCCCCCTGGCCATGGCCCGGCTCATAACGGAGCCTTTCACGCAGCATACCAAGACAGAGCGCGGCAAGAGGCGGAGCAGGTGCCTCAGTTGACGGCTTACCAGACTCCCCCGACTTATCCGACGACTTCCGTCGACGTGGGTATCCCTACCAGGACTGGGGGTGTCCCTTGTTTAGTGCTATCCGCAATGAACGTCTACCCAAGGACTTCAAAGGCCCTAGGAAGGTGCCTAATTACACGGCTGACTTACAACCCGCAGCCTGGATTGAGAGTTACGAGATGGCCATGGAACTGCTGGAGGTCAGTGAGGCGGCAATGGCCAAGTACTTCACCATGATGTTAGATGGGACTGCCCGCACTTGGTTGAAAGGGCTACCACCGAATTCCATCGGGTCTTGGGCTGAGCTGAAAGCCCGGTTCATCCAAAACTTCAAGGATACCTGTAGGCAGTCTACGTCAATTGTGGATTGACTAACTGTAAGCAGCAGGAGGGTGAATCCACGACGCATTGGGTTCGCCAGGTCAAAGAGATCATACATTCATCAGATAAGATGGATGCCGGCTCTGCAGTCTTAATGTTGGAGCAGAATTGTCGTTTCATGCCCCTGAAGATGAAACTCGGGCGGCTTAAGCGCGACTGCAATGATATGGGTACACTGATGGCGGCTCTTGTCAAGTACGCCGATTCCGATGGTACCAAGGACCCCGCTTCAGATGATGAAAGGACAGGGAAGGGAAAGAAGAACGGCAATGGCAAGGGTCCTCAGCATAACCCGGGGAACCAAGGAGGTGGCAAGCGCAAGGCCGATGGCAGCCTAGAGTTCGTAGCCAACGCCAGCTCACAGGGTAATAACCAGCGATGCAAGGGGAGGCCCCCTCCCCGAGCCGGCGGGTCAGGCCCGACGCTGGAGCAGCTGTCGAATGAGCCTTGTCCAAGGCATGGATCTAGAGAGAAGTCAGCTACCCATCTATGGAAGGATTATGCAATCATGAAGGCCTTTAAGAATTACAATGGCCCGGGCGGCGGCTCAGGCGCCGGCGGCTTTCATGGCCCGGGCGGCGGCTCAAATTCTAATCCTCATAACGGTCAAGGGGGCTTTAATCAGCAGTCTGGCCAGGGTCATCAACAGCAGCAGGGGGTTATCAGACCAATCCAAAGCAGCTTAGCGGTGGACAGTATCATGTGTTTACCACCAGTCTGTGTAAGCGAGATCAGAAGCTTCATAAGAGGGCTGTGAATGCTGTTGAGCCGGCGGTTCCACGCTACTTGCGGTGGTCTGAGCAGCCTATAGTGTGGAGTAGGGAGGATCACCCTCCCCGGGTGGATAATCCGGGTCACTTGGCCTTGGTGGTGGCTCCTTAGGTGGGAGGATATAAGTTCACTAAGGTGCTCATGGATGGAGGCAGCAGCATCAACATCCTCTATTATGAGACGTTCCATCGTATGGGGTTGATTGATAAGAACCTCAACCAGTCAAACACTATTTTCCACGGTGTGGTACCTGGTAAGTCAGCTTATCCAGTCGGCAAGATCGAGTTGGAAGTGGCCTTTGGAGATGAGCACAACTACAGGGTGGAAAATTGACCTTTGAGGTGGTCAAGATAAGAAGTCCGTACCATGCCATATTTGGGCGGCCGGCTTACGCCAAGTTCATGGCAAGGCCGTGTTATGTGTATTTACAGCTCAATATGCCGGGTCATAATGGGACCATTACGGTTCATGGAAGCCGGAAGGTGGCCCTGGAGTGTGAGAAAGGCGATGCAGCTTATGCAGAATCTGTTTGTGCAACAGAGGAGTTGAAGTTTTACAAAGACAACGTTGACCCAACAGATATGACCTCTTTGAAAAAGCCGACTACGAAGCATGAGCCGGCAATGAAATTTAAGTTGGCTGATGAGACTAAACTTGTTGATTTCGTTCCAGGAGATTCATCTCAGCAGTTTAGCATCAGTGCCAATCTGGATCCAAAATAGGAAAGCGCGCTCATCGAGTTCATCCGTGAGAATAGGGACATCTCCGCATGGAAACGTTCTGACATGCCAGGTGTACCTAGAGAACTCGCTGAGCACACTCTCAATGTTGATCCAAAATTTAAGCCGGTCAGGCAGTTCCTTCGGCGGTTTAATGAAGAGAGACGGAAAGCCATTGGTGAAGAGGTGGCCCGGCTCTTGGCGGCCGGGTTTATTGTTGAAGTCTTTCACCCAGAATGGTTAGCTAACCCGGTGCTCGTATTCAAGAAGAACGGCACTTGGCGGATGTGTGTGGACTACACGGATTTGAACAAGGCGTGTCCGGCTGATCCTTTTGCCCTTCCCCGTATTGACCAAATTATTGATGCTACGGCAGGTTGTGCGCGCTTAAGTTTCTTGGATGCTTATTCCGGATATCATCAGATCAAAATGGCAGTTAAGGACCAGGAGAAGACGGCGTTCATCACTCCCTTTGGAGCCTTCTGCTATGTATCTATGCCCTTTGGACTCAAGTGTGCACAGGCAACTTATCAGTGTTGCGTGCAGAACTGTCTTCATAACCAGATTGGGCGCAATGTTCATGCTTACGTGGACGATATTGTGGTTAAATCCATAAAGGAGGAAACCCTGATAGATGATTTGAGGGAAACCTTTGATAATCTCCGGGTTTACAAGATGATGCTTAACCCGGCCAAGTGTGTTTTTGGTGTTCCTGCAGGCAAACTCTTGGGTTTCTTGGTTTCTGACAGAGGCATTGAAGCTAACCCGGAGAAGATCAAGGCCATCACCTCCCTGGCTAAGCCGGCGTGTATAAATGACATTCAGCGCTTGGCAGGTCGCATCACTGCTTTAAGCCGGTTTATAAGCCGTCCGGGTGAGAAGGCCATGCCATTATATCAGTTGATGAAGAAAACTGATAACTTTGTCTGGAATGATGCAGCTAATACTGCTTTTGAGGATTTGAAGAAGCAGCTGGCAGAGCCCCCAGTCCTTGCTGCTCCGGTTGATAAGGAGCCCTTATTACTGTATGTGGCGGCGAACGCACGAGCCGTCAGTGTGGCTGTGCTGGTGGAGCGCAAGGAAGTGGGTAAGGAGCATCCGGTTCAGCGGCCGGTTTATTATGTCAGCGAAGTGCTCATCGAGTCCAAACAGCGGTATCCACATTGGCAGAAGTTTGTTTATGGTGTGTTCATGGCGAGCCGAAAACTTAAGCATTATTTCCAGGGTCATCCCATCACTGTGGTCAGTTCTGCCCCTCTTGGTGATATCATTCAAAACAGAGAGTCCACAGGGAGAGTAGCTAAGTGGGCCATAGAGCTCGGACCTCATGGTCTCAAATACGTGCCACGCACTGCTGTTAAATCTCAGGCCTTGGTGGATTTCATCAATGATTGGACAGAGTCACAAGTGCCTGAGCAAAAGCCGGATAACACATATTGGACTATTCACTTTGATGGGTCCAGGCAGTTGGAGGGCTCGGGGGTTGGAGTCGTATTGGCTTCCCCTAAGGGTGATAAGTTCCATTATGTGCTACAATTGATGTTTCCTTGTACCAACAACGCAGCTGAGTACGAGGCCTTGCTCCACGGTCTTCGGATGGCTAAGGAGATGAGCTTGAGCCGGGTAAGGTGTTTCGGTGACTCAGACTTGGTGGCTCAACAAGTATCAGGCACGTGGGACTCTAAGGACCCTCTCATGGCGGCTTATCGCCGCGAAGTTGATGCCATTGCTGGGCACTTTCAGGGCTACCAAGTAGAGCACATTGATCGCAGGAAGAACGAGGCGGCTGATGCTCTAAGTCGGCTGGGCTCTCAGCGAAAGCCGGTGCCGCCTAATACTTTCCTGGATGTCCTGTATAACCCTTCTGTTAAGTTGCCTATAGAGGAAGACTTGGCTGTCCCTGACCCGGAGGCACGACTGGCGGCGGCTCTCCACATCATACCGGACTGGACAATGCCCTATCTGGCTTACATGACCCGGGGAGAGTTGCCTGAGGATGAAACTTTGGCCAGACAAATAACCCGGCGGGCTAAGTCAATGATTGTTATCAATGGCCAGTTGCATCACCGCAGTGTTACGGGAGCGTTTCAGCGTTGTGTTTCCCCTGAGGAAGGTCAAGAGATCTTGCGAGAGATTCATGAAGGGGATTGTGGCCATCACGCCGGCTCAAAGTCTCTTGTGGCCAAGGCTTTTCGTCATGGTTTCTATTGGCTGACGGCTCATGCTGATGCGGAGGACTTGGTCAGTAAATGTGATGGTTGCCAAAGGTTCTCGCGACGGGCTCATGTGCCGGCTCAGGAGCTGAGGATGATCCCAATTACTTGGCCCTTTGTGGTCTGGGGGCTTGATATGGTTGGGCCTTTTAAAAGGTCCAAGGATAAGAAGACCCACCTCTTGGTGGCAGTTGACAAATTTACCAAGTGGGTTGAAGCGGAGCCAGTTAGCAAGTGTGATGCAGCCACGGCGGTTTAGTTTATGAAAAAGGTGATTTTTCGCTTTGGCTTTCCGCACAGGGTTATAACTGACAATGGCACCAATCTATCCAAAGGCGCCATGGAAGAGTTTTGTCAACGAGAGCATATCCGACTTGATGTTTCCTCAGTGGCTCATCCTCAATCCAATGGTCAAGCTGAGAGAGCTAATCAGGAGATTCTGAAGGGCATCAAGCCCCGGCTTTTGGTCCCTTTGCAACGGACGCCGGGTTGCTGGGTGGAGGAGTTGCCCTCCGTGTTATGGAGCATCAACACTACTCCTAACAGGTCTACAGGTTTCACGCCTTTCTTTATGGCTTATGGGGCAGAAGCAGTCCTCCCGAGTGACATCCGTCATGACTCGCCTCGAGTGGCGGCTTATGTCGAGGCGGATAATGAACAGGCGCGCCAAGATGCTCTTGACTTGTTGGACGAACAGCGTGATGTGGCAGCAGCTCGCTCAGCGATTTACCAACAAGACCTGCGCCATTATCATAGTCGCCGGGTTAAATCCCGGGTCTTCCAGGAAGGCGATCTCGTGCTCCGGCTTATCCAAGATCAAACCGATGCGCCCAAGCTATCCCCACCTTGGGAAGGGCCCTTTGTGGTCAGCAAGAACTTGCACAACGGGTCATATTACCTCATTGACATTCAGGAGCACAAAGATTCACGTAAGTCGGAGGAAGAGACCCGTCGGCCGTGGAACATAGCTCAGCTTCGGCCTTACTACACTTGAGCCACCGGCTCTCATAATGTACATATTTCTCTAAGCCATGTATATATTATGATAAGCAATAAAGCAGGACCTCTAGATTACATGATAACTTGAAGGAGGATCCGGCTTATGATAGTATTCGAATCTAGCCGTAGGCAATAAGGTCACTTGGGGGCTTCCTGTTCAAACATAGGTGGTATTCGAACCAAAGAGAACATAGCTGTCGATACCCATTTGATTGGCAAAGTGCCGAGCTCATTGGGGAGTTTTCTTTGATCATATTTGAATCTTAGTTTAACCCCTTTGGGAACCGACGTGGATCGTATTCGAATCAGCGTCGTTAAACAATTCTTAAAATCACTTGGGGGCTTCCTGTTCAAACATGGGTCGTATTCGAACCAAAGAGAACATAGCTGTCGATACCCTCTTGATTGGCATCGCCACACCCACTGGGGGCTATATGATCGCATTCGAATCCTAGCATAACCCCTTTGGGACGGGTCTCTGGTCGTATTCGAACCGGAAGCCCCTAAGTTCTTCTGATTTATAGCAAGTTTCTTCTGATTATTTCAAAGTGTGTACGGCCGGGTCTCACTTTGCCGGCTTAACTTTGATTTACAGTGCTAATCGAATACAACCGGCGTCATTAAGACTGGTAAACCGGAATTGAGGTACCAATCTAATTACCCGGGTTATCTAAGACGGAAGTGTGCTTGCAGGCTGGTAAGTGTGTTGTTACGGTTATGTCAAGGACATAACTGAGGACCAGTCTTTTTTGATTCATATTCCGGGTTATATGTTTAAAACTATGCTTCTCAGTGCGGTAAGCCGCCTCGAGACTTGTGATTTGTCCTTCTATGCAGGATAGTTAAGGGCAATTATTTTGAGCTTAAGGAAAATGAATGGTCAATTATGACCCGGAGAAATATAAAGGAGACAACTTCAATGGACTTCAGCATTCAACGCGTGCACGATGGCACGGCAGAGTTAAAGTGTTGGTCCTACTCTATTACAAGACTCATCGAGTCCAAAAGGGTGAAGCATTGTTTGATAAGCCGCCTGCAGAGTTACGATGCTTGCTGGGTTGAAGTCTCCGGCTCATCCCTCTCTTCTCGTCCGGCTGTTCCCAAGACCTGGAAGGTTGACGACTTCCAGTCGATGCCGCTCAGAGCTTCAAATTGAGCTTCCTCGTCAATTAACCCCGCCGGGTCAATCTCCGGGGCGAAGGTGTGCTTGCGAGTCGGCGGGATTAAGCTGAGGGCTTCATAGCGCGGAGTAGGGATCCTCTGATTCTCTGCATCGTAACCCGGCTGGTACTTAGTCAGGTCTGTATCATTGCCGATCAGAGTGGCCACTGGGCGTACGATCTTCACGCAAGCTGCGAAGTCCCTTTGGTTGAAGGCGGTGCCGTCTTCCTTCAAACTGGGGTAGCCCAGAGCGATGTCCGCCGGGTCTAGCTCTGGAAGGAACGCCTTGGCCCGGCTTAGGGCAGCTATGGCGCCGGCTCTTGCAGAGGCCCGTCGCAGCTCTTGGATACGTTGAGGCAGAATGGCGAGCCGGCGAAGAACTTCTGCCAGGTGAGTCGGCACCTCGTTGGATAGGGCCACCACAGCCAAGGCACGCTGTGACCCGGTGTAGAGTTGCTCCACCAGGGTGTACACGGCCTTCAGCTTGGTTACCACACTTTGGTTGAGGTTGGCGCTTCTGGGACCTGTTTCACAGAATAAGATAAGCCGCCGACAAGGATGAGTTATGAGGTATAAAGATTCTAAACTTGATGAAAGACGGTGAAATGACTTACCGAAGATTGCGGCAACCATCTGGGACACTTGGCGCTTTAAGCCGGAGAGTTCAGCGGTCTTCTCTGAGAGAGCCTTCTCCGCCTGTTTGGCCCAGTTCACCAGAGCAGCCTTCTCTTCGGCCCAGGCTCTCCATTCAGCGTCGAAGTCCGTCTTCAGTTTTTCTTGCGCAGCAATACTGGACACAAATTTAGCATTTGCTTTCCGGGTCTCAGTTTCTTGCGTCTTCAGCCGGGTCTTGAGATCGGAGATGTCAGCTTCAAACTTCTTGCCAGCGGCCTGCGTAATTTCCGGGTTATAGCATGAACAGTTACTATGCAAATTTAAAGTCCCAAGCGTTTTCCAAGCAAAGACACTTGGCACTTGGGGGCTAATGCATATCGAACGTTCCTATCTACAAATTTCCGGTTCATGGAAGTAAGTCGGAACTTAAGTCTACAACATATTCAATCATAAGTCGTCGACTTGGGGGCTAGCATGGTAAAGGCAGCTATGCAGTAAGTAAGAAGACGGAAGAGTAATACCTCAGACTTCTGCTGAATCTGGTTCACCATGGCAATCTCTAAGTCCCGGCTCTTGTGCACCTGGCTGATATAGCCGGAGATGATCTCTCCGATGCTCAGATTGCCATAGTCGGTGAGGTCCAGATTGGCCCGGTGGCGCCCTAACAACTCCTCCTTAGCGGAGCACTTGGCCAGTGCAGTAGGTCTCCCCGACCAACATATTCCGTCCGGGTGACATCCGGGTCATCTGCTGGTTGAGCCGAGCTGGAGGCCTCCGGGTTAGCAGAAGCTTCTGCTATGGGCTTGTTGGTTGGAGCAGCGGCCTCAGGAGCAGAGGCAGCTGGCGGTTCTTGAGCGGCTACCTCCGGCTCAGGCAAGTCCGGCTCATCGGCCGGCTTGTTCTTCTTCGCCCTTTTGCTGAGTTTTGCTTGGGCACTGAAAAGACAGAAAGGTTAAGCATAAAAGTGTAAGTAAAGACAAAGTACAACATGCGATGATCATCATTACCCGGGCACGATCTTGAAAGCCGGCAGATTCGACTGCATAGAGTCGCCAGAAGAGGGGGAAGTTTCCTGATAATTTGAGTCAGAAGAGTTGAGCGGTTGACGTATAACACCTGCCAAAGGATGAAAAGGGTACAACTTTGAGATCACCTCGGTCCGGCGTTTCCTCGATGCGTCAGGTAACCCGGAGGAGAGGTCAGTGTCTTTGTTGGTCCGGGTGTGCCGCCGGCTTTCATGAACCTGTCGCTTCAAAATAAATTGAGGATCTTGATAAGCTAAAGGATGTGAAAAGCTTACTTTCCGGGTTACCCTTCGGACTTTCAGCCTTGGCAAGGGCTCCGAGTTGGAGGAAAGTGACATTACCTCTTCAACCACCGGGTTACTTGCGCCGGTGTCATCCTATTGATGAATGGTATTGATAAGGTGGACAGAAATATATAACAGATATAACAAGAGTTTGCAGGTTCAGGGGTTACCTCTGACTCGGAGCTGTCGCTTAATTGCATCAGCTCTGAAGCAGTAGGCCTACTTCCCTTCTTACGGGGAGCGGCTCTCTTGGTGGCTTTCTTCGCCTTCCTGACCTTCTTGGCTGCCTCATGGTCATATTTGACCTTCCAGAACTTGTCATCAGCCTGAAAAATACAAGGATGATTTCTTAAAGATTCAGATGACGGTTATCTACAGAAGAAGATAAAATGTTCAGATCAGCGGCTTACCGCTGGGGCTGGGTTGGTCTTGCAGAAGGGGGCTAACCCGGTCCTCCCGCAGTCTGCCAAGCTCTCGTTCAAGAGAGCCTTGGTCATGTCCTCAGCAACATCTTCAGGAAGATCGTTGCGGCTGTGTCTCAGGGGGTCATCCTTTCGGCCTGTGTACTCGCACATTAAGCCGGGGCGGCGGCTCAATGGGATCACCCGCCAGGAGATCCAGACTCGGACCAGATCGATTCCGTTGAGACCATTGCGCAGGAGAGCCTTGATCTTGTTTATGGTGGGGAGCAGAGGTTGGCGCTCCGCCTGAGTCAACTTGTCAGACAGAGGGTGAGTTGGTTCCAGACGTGAAGGGCGAAAGCCCGGCAGCGGGCTCTCGTCAGCCGGCAACGTGTCTTGGCAATAGAACCACGTCTGGTTCCAGTCTTTTGGGTGACTCGGCGGCTCGGCGTAAGGGAAGAGGCAGTCTCTCCGTCGCTGAATGGAGATTCCGCCGAGTTCCAAACTTGGCCCGTTGGCACACTCATTCTGGCGGTTCAGGTAGAAGAGCTCTCTGAAGAGCAGCAGGCTGGGCTCTTCTCCAAGATAAACCTCGCAGAACACTTGGAAATTGCATATGTTGGACACCGAGTTGGGTCCTATATCTTGTGGCCGCAGGTCAAAGAAGTTCAGCACGTCTCTAAAAAACTTTGAGCCGGGCGGTGCGAAGCCCCGGCTCATGTGATCCGCAAAAATGACCACCTCCCCGTCCCTTGGCTGTGGTCTCTCCTCTGATGGGTCGGGGGCACGGTAGGACATGACGTCCTTCTTGGGCAGGTAACCTGACTTGACAAAATCCGCTAAAGTCTCGTTGGTGACATTGTACCTCATCCAATTGTAAGTGATGGAGGCTTTAGGAGCTTTGGGAGGCATGGTGAAAGTCGGCAGCCTATGATAAAAGGAAACGTCCGGTTTAATTATAAGCCAGAGGAAATTAACAGTTTAATGTTAACGTGGCGGCTTATGGAGGGGACTAATGACATATATCTAGGTGCATCGGGTTATTTAAGCCACCCGAGGTATTGAGAGTAATTCGATTGTCTACGGCCTTATCACAGATGAGCCGGAAAATTCTATGGCGCATGGCCTCCTTTGAGCCGGAAGGGCCTACGGCGCGTGGCTTCTTTAAACCGGAAATGTAAACCGCCAAGACTTAACAGGTGCAGTTTTTCACTAAGTGTGGTGAAAACAGGTTTCACACATTGCAGTAAATAATTTGGATCAAAATGGTTGGTCAAAAGGAAAGTTTCTAGACCTAAAAACAGACGCAGGGGAAGTTCTTGGGCTCGAACGAGGCTCTTATGCAGTAAAAAGAGGTCTACTTGCATTTGAAATGAGTACTAAACAGCCGCCGCATTAGTTCTATACTATCCTAAGATCAAAAAGAGGCAGTAAAAAGGAAAACTACCAAGAACTCGCGGGTGGCGGCGAAGAACACGGAAGAACAGGATGAACCTACTGCAGATCTATTCTACGGGGCAGTCAGAACTTACAGGAGCTGGTGAGGCGCGGAGGTCGCCGCCGTTTTCTCTAGACACAACAGGTTGATGCAGCGGCCAGAGTAGGTGAAGAGGAGGAGACCCGCGGCGGCGACAGCAACGGAGCTTGAGCGGAGGAACAGTGGCGCGAGGAGGAAGACGGGTGGCTGAAGGACCGACGGACCGGGCTATTTATAAGGGCGAGCTCATGAGTGGGCGCGAGAAACGAGGAGACCACGGCGTGGTTATCTCCCCATGAAACGCCTCAATTTTCGGGATGGCAGTAAAAGATAAGATCCGTTGCGGATCTGGTGGAGTAAAAAATGGACTTAATGAAAGATGACGTCACGACGGATTACCCGGAGTCCAGAGGATGACGTCACGCCGGGTTGTGGCCTTCACACAATTGGAAGCCGGAGATTTTTTTCTGTCGAAAGGATTGAAGATTGACATGAGCCGGCTCAAATCAATCTGGGGCCTAATGTTGAGGATATAGACCTTAGAGTCACCCGCCAGGAGGGGCCGGGTTACTCATAATGGTCATTGCCAGAAACCCGGCGCCAAGCTTGAAGACGGTGGGCCAAAGATGGGCTTAAGACCTGGATATGGCTTAAGGCCCGTAGTTACAATCATTATTATGGTAGAACTTGTAGTGTAAGGCAAGAATAGTTGAGAGTCCGAGCCGGACACTCTTATGAGCCGGCCGGGACTCTGAGAGCTGCTGGGCGTCAGCCTCCCTATATAAAGGGACGACCCAGCAGCGGTATAGGGGCAAGAAAGACCTCACCGAGAGCCAGGCATAGCAGTTAAGCTCCCTGGTCATCGAAACCCTAATCAATACCACCTCAACTGGACGTAGGCTTTTACCTTCACCGTAAGGGGCCGAACCAGTATAAACCCTCGTGTTCCTTGTCCCGTTAACCCCTTCAAGCTTCCTAGCGGCGATGGCTCCACGACTAAGTCCTAGCTTGAGGACATCTGCCGTGACAATTCCACGACAGAATGGGTCAAGTCAATCACATCATTCTCCTAATGATGTGATCCCGTTAATCAAATGACAACTCTTTGTCTATGGCTAGGAAACATAACCATCTTTGATCAACGAGCTAGTTAAGTAGAGGCAAACTACTGACACTCTGTTTGTCTATGTATTCACACATGTATCATCTTTCCGGTTAATACAATTCTAGCATGAATAATAAACATTTATCATGAAATAAGGAAATAAATAATAACTTTATTATTGCCTCTAGGGCATATTTCCTTCAGTCTCCCACTTTCCACGCGGTTGATGTAGTCGTACGTCTTCACGATCCGACCGATCAAGTACTAAACGCACGGCACCTCCGAGTTCAGCACACGTTCAGCCCGATGACATCCCTCGAACTCCGATCCAGCCGAGTGTTGAGGGAGAGTTTCGTCAGCACGACGGCGTGGTGACGATGATGATGTTCTACCGACGCAGGGCTTCGCCTAAGCACCGCTACAATATTATCGAGGTGGACTATGGTGGAGGGGGGCACCGCACACGGCTAAAATATCAATGATCAATTGTTGTCTCTAGGGCGCCCCCCTGCCCCCGTATATAAAGGAGCAAGGGGGGAGGTGCGGCCGGCCAGGGAGGAGACGCGCCAGGAGGACTCCCTCCCTTCCTTGTTGGAATAGGAGAAGGGGGAAAGAGGTGGAGGAGAGGAAGGAAAGGGGGGGCGCCGCCCCTCTCCTTGTCCTATTCGGACTAGGGGGAGGAGCGTGCGGCCCTTGCCCTGGCCGCCTCTCCTCATCTGCACTAAGGCCCACTATGGCCCATTAACCCCCGGGGGGTTCCGGTAACCCATCCGGTACTCCGGTAAAATCCCGATTTCACTCGGAACACTTCCGATATCCAAATATAGGTTTCCAATAAATCAATCTTCATATCTCGACCATTTCGAGACTCCTCGTCATGTCCGTGATCACATCCGGGACTCCGGACAACCTTCGGTACATCAAAACATATAAAGTCATAATATAACTGTCATCGAAACATTAAGCGTGCGGACCCTACGGGTTCGAGAACTATGTAGACATGACCGAGACACGTCTCCGGTCAATAACCAATAGCGAAACCTGGATACTCATATTGGCTCCCACATATTCTACGAAGATCTTTATCGGTCAGACCGCGTAACAACATACGTTGTTCCCTTTGTCATCGGTATGTTACTTGCCCGAGATTCGATCGTCGGTATCTCAATACCTAGTTCAATCTCATTACCGGCAAGTCTCTTTACTCGTTCCGTAATACATCATCCCGCAACTAACTCATTAGTTGCAATGCTTGCAAGGCTTATTGTGATGTGCATTACCGAGTGGGCCCAGAGATACCTCTCCGACAATCGGAGTGACAAATCCTAATCTCGAAATACGCCAACCCAATAGGTACCTTCGGAGACACCTGTAGAGTACCTTTATAATCACCCAATTACGTTGTGACGTTTGGTAGCACAAAAGTGTTCCTCTGGTAAACGGGAGTTGCATAATCTCATAGTCATAGGAACATGTATAAGTCATGAAGAAAGCAATAGCAACAAACTAAACAATCAAGTGCTAAGCTAACGGAATGGGTCAAGTCAATCACATCATTCTCCTAATTATCTGATCCCGTTAATCAAATGATAACCCATGTCAATGGCTAGGAAACTTAACCATCTTTGATCAACGAGCTAGTCAAGTAGAGGCATACTAGTGACACTCTGTTTGTCTATGTATTCACACATGTATTATGTTTCCAGTTAATACAATTCTAGCATGAATAATAAACATTTATCATGATATAAGGAAATAAATAATAACTTTATTATTGCCTCTAGGGCATATTTCCTTCAGTCTCCCACTTGCACTAGAGTCAATAATCTAGATTACACTGTAATGATTCTAACACCCATGGAGACTTGGTGTTGATCATGTTTTGCTCGTGGAAGAGGCTTAGTCAACGGGTCTGCAACATTCAGATCCGTATGTATCTTGCAAATTTCTATGTCTCCCACCTGGACTAAATCCCGGATGGAATTGAAGCGTCTCTTGATGTGCTTGGTTCTCTTGTGAAATCTGGATTCCTTCGCCAAGGCAATTGCACCAGTATTGTCACAAAAGATTTTCATTGGACCCGATGCACTAGGTATGACACCTAGGTCGGATATGAACTCCTTCATCCAGACTCCTTCATTTGCTGCTTCCGAAGCAGCTATGTATTCCGCTTCACACATAGATCCCGCCATGACGCTTTGTTTAGAACTACACCAACTGACAGCTCCACCGTTCAACGTAAACACGTATCCGGTTTGCGATTTAGAATCGTCCGGATCAGTGTCAAAGCTTGCATCAACGTAACCATTTACGATGAGCTCTTTGTCGCCTCCATAAACTAGAAACATATCCTTAGTCCTTTTCAGGTATTTCAGGATGTTCTTGACCGCTATCCAGTGATCCACTCCTGGATTAATTACTTTGGTACCTCCCTGCTAGACTTATAGCAAGGCACACATCAGGTCTGGTACACAGCATTGCATACATGATAGAGCCTATGGCTGAAGCATAGGGAACATCTTTCATTTTCTCTCTATCTTCTGTAGTTGTCGGGCATTGAGTCTTACTCAACTTCACACCTTGTAACACAGGCAAGAACCCTTTCTTTGCTTGATCCATTTTGAACTTCTTCAAAACTTTGTCAAGGTATGTGCTTTGTGAAAGTCCAATTAAGCGTCTTGATCTATCTCTATAGATCTTGATTCCCAATATATAAGCAGCTTCACCGAGGTCTTTCATTGAAAAACTCTTATTCAAGTATCCCTTTATGCTATCCAGAAATTCTATATCATTTCCAATCAACAATATGTCATCCACATATAATATCCGAAATGCTATAGAGCTCCCACTCACTTTCTTGTAAATACAGGCTTCTCCAAAACTCTGTACAAAACCAAATGCTTTGATCACACTATCAAAGCGTTTATTCCAACTCCGAGAGGCTTGCACCAGTCCATAAATGGATCGCTGGAGCTTGCACACTTTGTTAGCTCCCTTTGGATCGACAAAACCTTCCGGTTGCATCATATACAACTCTTCTTCCAGAAATCCATTCAGGAATGCAGTTTTGACATCCATTTGCCAAATTTCATAATCATAAAGTGCGGCAATTGCTAACATGATTCGGACAGACTTAAGCATCGCTAAGGGTGAGAAGGTCTCATCTCAGTCAATCCCTTCAACTTGTCGAAAACCTTTTCCAACAAGTCGAGCTTTATAGACAGTAACATTACCGTCAGCGTCAGTCTTCTTCTTGAAGATCCATTTATTCTCAATTGCTTGTCGATCATCAGGCAAGTCAACCAAAGTCCATACTTTGTTCTCATACATGGATCCCATCTCAGATTTCATGGCCTCAAGCCATTTTGCGGAATCTGGGCTAACCATTGCTTCTTCATAGTTTGTAGGTTCGTCATGGTCTAGTAACATAACCTCCAGAACAGGATTACCGTACCACTCTGGTGCGGATCTTACTCTGGTTGACCTATGAGGTTCAGCAACAACTTGATCTGAAGTTCCATGATCATCATCATTAACTTCCTCACTAAGTGGTGTAGGCGTCACAGGAACAGATTTCTGTGATGAGCTACTTCCAATAAGGGAGCAGGTACAGTTACCTCATCAAGTTCTACTTTCCTCCCACTCACTTCTTTCGAGAGAAACTCCTTCTCTAGAAAGGATCCATTCTTAGCAACGAATGTCTTGCCTTCGGATTTTTGATAGAAGGTGTACCCAACAGTCTCCTTTGGGTATCCTACGAAGACACATTTCTCCGATTTGGGTTCGAGCTTATCAGGTTGAAGCTTTTTCACATAAGCATCGCGGCCCCAGACTTTAAGAAACGACAACTTTGGTTTCTTGCCAAACCACAGTTCATAAGGCGTCGTCTCAACGGATTTCGATGGTGCCCTATTTAACATGAATGCAGCCGTCTCCAAAGCATAACCCCAAAACGATAGCGGTAAATCAGTAAGAGACATCATAGATCGCACCATATCTAGTAAAGTACGATTACGACGTTCGGACACACCATTACGCTGTGGTGTTCCGGGTGGCGTGAGTTGCGAAACTATTCCGCATTGTTTTAAATGTATACCAAACTCGTAACTCAAATATTCTCCTCCACGATCAGATCGTAGAAACTTTATCTTCTTGTTACGATGATTTTCAACTTCACTCTGAAATTCTTTGAACTTTTCAAATGTTTCAGACTTATGTTTCATTAAGTAGATATACCCATATCTGCTCAAATCATCTGTGAAGGTGAGAAAATAACGATATCCGCCACGAGCCTCAATATTCATTGGACCACATACATCTGTATGTATGATTTCCAACAAGTCTGTTGCTCTCTCCATAGTACCGGAGAACGGCGTTTTAGTCATCTTGCCCATGAGGCACGGTTCGCAAGTACCAAGTGATTCATAATCAAGTGGTTCCGAAAGTCCATCAGTATGGAGTTTCTTCATGCGCTTTATACCGATATGACCTAAACGGCAGTGCCACAAATAAGTTGCACTATCATTATCAACTCTGCATCTTTTGGCTTCAACATTATGAATATGTGTATCACTACTATCGAGATTCATCAAAAATAGACCACTCTTCAAGGGTGCATGACCATAAAAGATATTACTCATATAAATAGAACAACCATTATTCTCTGATTTAAATGAATAACCGTCTCGCATCAAACAAGATCCAGATATAATGTTCATGCTCAACGCTGGCACCAAATAACAATTATTTAGGTCTAATACTAATCCCGAAGGTAGATGTAGAGGTAGCGTGCCGACGGCGATCACATCGACTTTGGAACCGTTTCCCACACGCATTGTCACCTCGTCCTTGGCCAGTGTTCGCTTAATCCGTAGTCCCTGTTTTGAGTTGCAAATATTAGCAACAGAACCAGTATCAAATACCCAGGTGCTACTGCGAGCTCTGGTAAGGTACACATCAATAACATGTATATCAGATATACCTTTGTTCACCTTGCCATCCTTCTTATCCGCCAAATACTTGGGGCAGTTCCGCTTCCAGTGACCAGTCTGCTTGCAGTAGAAGCACTCAGTCTCAGGCTTAGGTCCAGACTTGGGTTTCTTCTCTTGAGCAGCAACTTGCTTGCTGTTCTTCTTGAAGTTCCCCTTCTTCTTCCCTTTGCCCTTTTTCTTGAAACCGGTGGTCTTATTGACTATCAACACTTGATGCTCCTTCTTGATTTCTACCTCCGCAACCTTTAGCATTGCGAAGAGCTCGGGAATCGTCTTATCCATCCCTTGCATGTTATAGTTCATCACGAAGCTCTTGTAGCTTGATGGCAGCGATTGAAGAATTCTGTCAATGATGCTATCATCCGGAAGATTAACTCCCAGTTGAATCAAGTGATTATAGTACCCAGACATCTTGAGTATATGCTCACTGACAGAACAATTCTCCTCCGTCTTGCAGCTGTAGAACTTATTGGAGACTTCATATCTCTCAATCCGGGCATTCTTTTGAAATATTAACTTCAACTCCTGGAACATCTCATATGCTCCATGACGTTCAAAACGTCGTTGAAGTCCCGGTTCTAAGCCGTAAAGCATGGCACACTGAACTATCGAGTAGTCATCAACTCGTGACTGCCAGGCATTCACAATGTCTGCAGTTGCTGGCGTAGGTGGTACACCTAGCGGTGCTTCCAGGACGTAACTCTTCTGTGCAGCAATGAGGATAATCCTCAAGTTACAGACCCAGTCCGTGTAATTGCTACCATCATCTTTCAACTTTGCTTTCTCAAGGAACGCATTAAAATTCAACGGAACAACAGCACGGGCCATCTATCTACAATCAACATAGAAAAGCAAGATACTATCAGGTACTAAGTTCATGATAAATTTAAGTTCAATTAATCATATTACTTAAGAATTCCCACTTAGATAGACATCTCTCTAATCCTCTAAGTGATCATGTGATCCAAATCAACTAAACCATAACCGATCATCACGCGAAATGGATTAGCTTTCAATGGTGAACATCACTATGTTGCTCATATCTACTGTATGATTCACGCTCGACCTTTCGGTCTCAGTGTTCCGAGGCCATATCTGCATATGCTAGGCTCGTCAAGTTTAACCTGAGTATTCCGCGTGTGCAAAACTGTCTTACACCCGTTGTAGATGGACGTAGAGCTTATCACACCCGATCACCACGTGGTGTCTGGGCACGACGAACTTTGGCAACGGTGCATACTCAGGGAGAACACTTTTATCTTGAAATTTAGTGAGAGATCATCTTATAATGCTACCGTCAATCAAAGCAAGATAAGATGCATAAAAGATAAACATCACATGCAATCAATATAAGTGATATGATATGGCCATCATCATCTTGTGCTTGTGATCTCCATCTTCGAAGCACCGTCATGATCACCATCGTCACCGGCGCGACACCTTGATCTCCATCGTAGCATCGTTGTCGTCTCGCCAATCTTATGCTTCTACGACTATCGCTACCGCTTAGTGATAAAGTAAAGCATTACAGGGCGATTGCATCGCATACAATAAAGCGACAACCATATGGCTCCTGCCAGTTGCCGATAACTCGGTTACAAAACATGATCATCTCATACAATAAAATTTAGCATCATGTGTTGACCATATCACATCACAACATGCCCTGCAAAAACAAGTTAGACGTCCTCTACTTTGCTGGTAACCAGTCTTGCATTGAACATCCTGGGGCGTCGTCTCAACGGATTTTGATGGTGCCCTATTTAACGTGAATGCATCCGAGCCAGGTTTTATGTGTTGATGTTATTTGCACGAGTAGAACACAAGTGAGTTGTGGGCGATCCTAGTCATACTGCTTACCAGCATGTCATACTTTAGTTCAGCGGTATTGTTGGATGAAGCGGCCCGGACCGACATTACGTGTACACTTACGCGAGACTAGTTCTACCGACGTGCTTTGCACTCAGGTGGCTGGCGGGTGTCAGTTTCTCCAACTTTAGTTGAACCGAGTGTGGCTACGCCCGGTCCTTGAGAAGGTCAAAACAGCACTAACTTGACGAACTATCGTTGTGGTTTTGATGCGTAGGTAAGAACGGTTCTTGCTCAGCCCGTAGCAGCCACGTAAAACTTGCAACAACAAAGTAGAGGACGTCTAACTTGTTTTTGCAGGGCTTGTTGTGATGTGATATGGTCAAGACGTGATGAGATATAAGTTGTTGTATGAGATGATCATGTTTTGTTGAAGTTATCGGCAACTGGCAGAAGCCTTATGGTTGTCTCTTTATTGCATAAGATGCAAGTGCCAAATAATTGCTTTACTTTATCGCTATGCGATAGCAATAGTTGCAAGAGCAATAGTTGGCGAGACGACCATGTGACGACACATTGATATAGATCAAGATGATGGAGATCATGGTGTCATGCCGGTGACGATGGAGATCATGACGATGCTTCGGAGATGGAGATCACAAGCACAAGATGATGATGGCCATATCATATCACTTATATTGATTGCATGTGATGTTTATCTTTTATGCATCTTATCTTGCTTTGATTGACGGTAGCATTATAAGATGATCTCTCACTAAATTTCAAGATAAAAGTGTTCTCACTGAGTATGCACCGTTGCCAAAGTTCGTCGTGCCCAGACACCACGTGATGATCGGGTGTGTTAAGCTCTACGTCCATCTACAACGGGTGCAAGCCAGTTTTGCACACGCAGAATACTCAGGTTAAACTTGACGAGCCTAGCATATGCAGATATGGCCTCGGAACACTGGAGACTGAAAGGTCGAGCGTGAATCATATAGTAGATATGATCAACATAACGATGTTCACCAATGAAAACTACTCCATCTCACGTGATGATCGGACATGGTTTAGTTGATTTGGATCACGTGATCACTTAGAAGATTAGAGGGATGTTTATCTAAGTGGGAGTTCTTAAGTAATATGATTAATTGAACTTTAATTTATCATGAACTTAGTCCTGATATTATTAGCATATCTATGTTGTAGATCAATAGCTCGCATTTAGCTCCCCTGTTTTATTTTGATATGTTCCTAGAGAAAACTAAGTTGAAAGATGTTAGTAGCGATGATGCGGATTGGATCCGTGATCTGAGGTTTATCCTCATTGCTGCACAGAAGAATTATGTCCTTGATGCACCGCTAGGTGACAGACCTATTGCACGAGCAGATGCAGACGTTATGAACGGTTGGCTAGCTCAATATGATGACTACTTGATAGTTTAGTGCACCATGCTTAATGGCTTAGAATCGGGACTTCAAAGACGTTTTGAACGTCATGGACCATATGAGATGTTCCAGGAGTTGAAGTTAATATTTCAAGCAAATACCCGAGTTGAGAGATATGAAGTCTCCAACAAGTTCTATAGCTAAAAGATGGAGGAGAATAGCTCAAGCAGTGAGCATGTGCTCAGATTGTCTGGGTACTACAATCGCTTGAATCAAGTGGGAGTTAATCTTCCAGATAAGATAGTGATTAACAGAGTTCTCTAGTCACCATCACCAAGTTACTAGAACTTCGTGATGAACTATAATATGCAAGGGATAACAGAAACGATTCCCAAGCTCTTCGTGATGATGAAATCGGCGAAGGTAGAAATCAAGAAAGAGCATCAAGTGTTGATGGTTGACAAAGACCACTAGTTTCAAGAAAAGGGCAAAGGGAAGAAGGGGAACTTCAAGAAGAACGGCAAGCAAGTTGCTGCTCAAGTGAAGAAGCCCAAGTCTGGACCTAAGCCTGAAACTGAGTGCTTCTACTGCAAAGGGACTGGTCACTGGAAGCGGAACTACCCCAAGTATTTGGCGGATAAGAAGGATGGCAAAGTGAACAAAAGTATATTTGATATACATGTTATTGATGTGTATTTTACTAGTGTTTATAGCAACCCCTCGGTATTTGATACTGGTTCAGTTGCTAAGAGTAGTAACTCCAAACAGGAGTTGCAAAAAAAACAGAGACTAGTTAAGGGTGAAGTGACGATGTGTGTTGGAAGTGGTTCCAAGATTGATATGATCATCATTGCACGTTCCCTACACTTTCGGGATTAGTGTTGAACCTAAATAAGTGTTATTTGGTGTTTGTGTTGAGCATGAATATGATTTGATCATGTTTATTGCAATACGGTTATTCATTTAAGTTAGAGAATAATTGTTGTTCTATTTACAGGAATAAAACCGTCTATGGTCATACACCCAATGAAAATGGTTTGTTGGATCTCGGTCATAGTGATACACATATTCATAATATTGAAGCCAAAAGATTCAAAGTTAATAATGATAGTGCAACTTATTTGTGGCACTGCCGTTTAGGTCATATTGGTGTAAAGCGCATGAAGAAACTCCATGCTGATTGGATTTTGGAATCACTTGATTATGAATCACTTGATGCTTGCGAACCATGCCTGTTGGGCAAGATGACTAACACGCCATTCTCCGGAACAATGGAGCAAGCAACAGATTTGTTGGAAATCATACATACTGATGTATGTGGTCCGATGAATATTGAGGCTCGTAGCGGGTATCCTTATTTTCTGACCTTCACAGATGATTTAAGCACATATGGGTATATATACTTAATGAAACAGAAGTCTGAAACATTTGAAAAGTTCATATAATTTCAGAGTGAAGTGGAAAATCATCGTAACAAGAAAATAAAGTTTCTACAATCTGATCATGGAGAAGAGTATTTGAGTTACGAGTTTGGTCTTCCGTTAAAACAATGTGAAATAGTTTCACTGCTCACGCCACCTGGTACACCACAGTGTAATGGTGTGTCCGAACATCGTAACCATACTTTATTAGATATGGTGCAATCTATGATGTCTCTTACCGATTTACCACTATCGTTTTGGGGTTATGCATTAAAGACAGCTGCATCCACGTTAAAAAGGGCACCGTCTAAGTCCGTTGAGACGACACAATATGAACTGTGGTTTGGCAAGAAACCAAAGTTGTCGTTTCTTAAAGTTTGGGGTTGTGATGCTTATATGAAAAAGTTTCATCCTGATAAGCTCAAACCCAAATCGGAGAAATATGTCTTCATAGGATACCCAAAGGAGACTGTTGGGTACACCTTCTATCACAGATCCGAAGGCAAGACATTCGTTGCTAAGAATGGATCCTTTCTAGAGAAGGAGTTTCTCTCGAAAGAAGTGAGTGGGAGGAAAGTAGAACTTGATGAGGTAACTGTACCTGCTCCCTTATTGGAAAGTAGTTCATCACAGAAATCTGTTCCTGTGACTCCTACGCCAATTAGTGAGGAAGCTAATGATGATGATCATGTAACTTCAGATCAAGTTACTACCAAACCTCGTAGGTCAACCAGAATGAAATCCGCACCAGAGTGGTACGGTAATCCAGTTCTGGAGGTCATGTTACTTGACCATGACGAACCTACGAACTATGAGGAAGCGATGATGAGCCCAGATTCCGCAAAATGGCTTGAGGCCATGAAATCTGAGATGGGATCCATGTATGAGAACAAAGTGTGGACTTTGGTTGACTTGCCCGGTGATCGGCAAGCCATAGAAAATAAATGGATCTTCAAGAGAAAGACGGACGTTGATAGTAGTGTTACTATCTACAAAGCTAGACTTGTCGGAAAAAGGTTTGACAAAGTTCAAGGTGTTCACTACGATGAGATTTTCTCACTCGTAGCGATGCTTAAGTCTATTCGAATCATGTTAGCAAATTGCCACATTTTATGAAATCTGGCAAATGGATGTCGAAACTACATTCCTTAATGGATTTCTTAAAGAAGAGTTGTATATGATGCAACCAAAAGGTTTTGTCAATCCTAAAGGTGCTAACAAAATATGCAAGCTCCAGCGGTCCATCTATGGACTGGTACAAGCATCTCGGAGTTGGAATATACGCTTTGATAAGTTGATCAAAGCATATAGTTTTATACAGACTTGCGGTGAAGCCTGTATTTACAAGAAAGTGAGTGGGAGCACTACAGCATTTCTGATAAGTATATGTGAATGACATATTGTTGATCGGAGATAATGTAGAATTATTCTGCAAAGCATAAAGGAGTGTTTGAAAGGAGTTTTTCAAAGAAAGACCTCGGTGAAGCTGCTTACATATTGAGCATCAAGATCTATAGAGATAGATCAAGACGCTTGGTAGGTTTTACTCTAGGGCATATATCTTGATGGGTGGTCAACCTGAGACTGGTTCTACCGACGTGCTTTGCACACAGGTGGCTGGCGGGTGTCAGTTTCTCCAACTTTAGTTGAACCGAGTGTGGCTACGCCCGGTACTTGCGAAGGTTAAAACAGCACCAACTTGACAAACTATCATTGTGGTTTTGATGCGTAGGTAAGAACGGTTCTTGCTAAGCCCGTAGCAGCCACGTAAAACATGCAACAACAAAGTAGAGGACATCTAACTTGCTTTTGCAGGGCATGTTGTGATGTGATATGGTCAAGACATGATGCTAAATTTTATTGTATGAGATGATCATGTTTTGTAACCGAGTTATCGGCAACTGGCAGGAGCCATATGGTTGTCGCTTTATTGTATGCAATGCAATCGCCCTGTAATGCTTTACTTTATCACAAAGCGGTAGCGATAGTCGTAGAAGCATAAGATTGGCGAGACGACAACGATGCTACGATGGAGATCAAGGTGTCGCGCCGGTGACGATGGTGATCATGACGGTGCTTCGGAGATGGAGATCACAAGCACAAGATGATGATGGCCATATCATATCACTTATATTGATTGCATGTGATGTTTATCTTTTATGCATCTTATCTTGCTTTGATTGACAGTAGCATTATAAGATGATCTCTCACTAAATTTCAAGATAAAAGTGTTCTCCCTGAGAGTATGCACCGTTGCCAAAGTTCGTCGTGCCCAGACACCACGTGATGATCGGGTGTGATAAGCTCTATGTCCATCTACAATGGGTGCAAGCCAGTTTTGGAAACGCAGAATACTCAGGTTAAACTTGGCGAGCCTAGCATATGCAGATATGGCCTCGGAACACTGAGACCAAAAGGTCGAGCGTGAATCATATAGTAGATATGATCAACATAGTGATGTTCACCATTGAAAGCTAATCCATTTCACGTGATGATCGGTTATGGTTTAGTTGATTTGGATCACGTGATCACTTAGATGATTAGAGGGCTGTCTATCTAAGTGGGAGTTCTTAAGTAATATGATTAATTGAACTTTAATTTATCATGAACTTAGTCCTGATAGTATTAGCATATCTATGTTGTAGATGAATATCTCGCATTTAGCTCCCCTGTTTTATTTTGATATGTTCCTAGAGAAAACTAAGTTGAAAGATGTTAGTAGCAATGATGCGGATTGGATCCGTGATCTGAGGTTTATCCTCATTGCTGCACAGAAGAATTATGTCCTTGATGCACCGCTAGGTGACAGACCTATTGCACGAGCAGATGCAGACGTTATGAACATTTGGCTAGCTCAATATGATGACTACTTGATAGTTTAGTGCACCATGCTTAATGGCTTAGAATCGGGACTTCAAAGATGTTTTGAACGTCATGGACCATATGAGATGTTCCAGGAGTTGAAGTTAATATTTCAAGCAAATACCCGAGTTGAGAGATATGAAGTCTCCAACAAGTTCTATAGCTAAAAGATGGAGGAGAATAGCTCAAGCAGTGAGCATGTGCTCAGATTGTCTGGGTACTACAATCGCTTGAATCAAGTGGGAGTTAATCTTCCAGATAAGATAGTGATTAACAGAGTTCTCTAGTCACCATCACCAAGTTACTAGAACTTCGTGATGAACTATAATATGCAATGGATAACAGAAACGATTCCCAAGCTCTTCGTGATGATGAAATCGGCGAAGGTAGAAATCAAGAAAGAGCATCAAGTGTTGATGGTTGACAAAGACCACTAGTTTCAAGAAAAGGGCAAAGGCAAGAAGGGGAACTTCAAGAAGAATGGCAAGCAAGTGGCTGCTCAAGTGAAGAAGCCCAAGTTTGGACCTAAGCCTGAAACTGAGTGCTTCTACTGCAAAGGGACTGGTCACTGGAAGCGGAAGTACCCCAAGTATTTGGTGGATAAGAAGGATGGCAAAGTGAACAAAATTATATTTGATATACATGTTATTGATGTGTATTTTACTAGTGTTTATAGCAACCCCTCGGTATTTGATACTGGTTCAGTTGCTAAGAGTAGTAACTCGAAACAGGAGTTGCAAAATAAACAGAGACTAGTTAAGGGTGAAGTGAGAATGTGTGTTCGAAATGGTTCCAAGATTAATATGATCTTCATTGCACACTCCCTATACTTTCGGGATTAGTGTTGAAACTAAATAAGTGTTATTTTGTGTTTGCGTTGAGCATGAATATGATTTTATCAAGTTTATTGCAATACGGTTATTCATTTAAGTTAGAGAATACTTGTTGTTCTGTTTACATGAATAAAACCTTCTATGGTCATACACCCAATGGTTTGTTGGATCTCGATCGTAGTGATACACATATTCATAATATTGAAGCCAAAGATGCAAAGTTAATAATGATAGTGCAACTTGTTAGTGGCACTGCCGTTTAGGTCATATTGGTGTAAAGCGCATGAAGAAACTCCATGCTGATGGGATTTTGGAATCACTTGATTATGAATCACTTGATGCTTGCGAACCATGCCTTATGGGCAAGATGACTAAGACTCCGTTCTCCGGAACAATGGAGCAAGCAACTGACTTATTGGAAATAATACATACTGATGTATACGATCCGATGAGTGTTGAGGCTCGCGGCGGGTATCGTTATTTTCTGAACTTCACAGATGATTTGAGCAGATATGTGTATATCTACTTGATGAAACATAAGTCTGAAACATTTGAAAAGTTCATATAATTTCAGAGTGAAGTGGAAAATCATCGTAACAAGAAAATAAAGTTTCTATGATCTGATCGCGGAGACGAATATTTGAGTTACGAGTTTGGTCTTCAGTTAAAACAATATGAAATAGTTTCACTACTCACGCCATCCGGAACACCGCAGCGTAATGGTGTGTCCGAACGTCATGACCGTACTTTATTGGATATAGTGCAATCTATGATGTGTCTTACCGATTTACCACTATCGTTTTGGGGTTATGCATTAGAGACAGTTGCATTCACGTAAAATAGGGCACCGTCAAAATCCGTTGAGGCGACACAATATGAACTATGGTTTTGCAAGAAACGTAAGCTGTCATTTCTTAAAGTTTGGGGTTGCGATGCTTATGTGAAAAAGTTTCAGCATGATAAGCTCAAACCCAAATCGGAGAAGTGCGTCTTCATAGAATACCCAAAAGAGACTATTGGGTACACCTTCTATCACAGATCCGAAGGCAAGATCTTTGTTGCTTAATATGGATCCTCTCTAGAGAAGGAGTTTCTCTCGAAAGAAGTGAGTGGGAGGAAAGTAGAACTTGATGAGGTAACTGTACCTACTCCCTTCTTGGAAAGTAGTTCATCACAGAAATCTGTTCCTGTGATTCCTACACCAATTAGTGAGGAAGCTAATGATGATGATCATGTAACTTCAGATCAAGTTACTATCGAACCTCGTAGGTCAACCAGAGTAAGATCCGCACCAGAGTGGTACGGTAATCCTGTTCTGGAGGTCATGTTACTTGACCATGGCGAAGCTACGAACTATGAGGAAGCGATGATGAGCCCAGATTCCGCGAAATGGCTTGAGGCCATGAAATCTGAGATGGGATCCATGTATGAGAACAAAGTGTGGACTTTGGTTAACTTGCCCGATGATCGGCAAGCCATTGAGAATAAATGGATCTTCAAGAGGAAGACGGACGCTCATAGTAGTGTTACTTCTACAAAGCTCGAATTGTCGCAAAAAGGTTTTCGACAAGTTCAAGGTGTTGACTACGATGAGAGTTTCTCACTCGTATCTATGCTGAAGTCTGTCCAAATCATGTTAGCAATTTCTGCATATTATGAAATTTGGCAAATGGATAAACAAAACTGCATTCCTTAATTGATTTATTAAAGAAGAGTTGTATATGATGCAACCAGAAGGTTTTCTCAATCCTAAAGGTGCTAACAAAATATGCAAGCTCCAGCGATCCATCTATGGACTGGTGCAAGCATCTCGGAGTTGGAATATACGCTTTGATAAGTTGATCAAAGCATATAGTTTTAATACAGACTTGCGGTGAAGCCTGTATTTACAAGAAAGTGAGTGGGAGCACTACAACCTTTCTGATAAGTATATGTGAATGACATATATATTGTTGATCGGAAATAATGTAGAATTATTCTGCAAAGCATAAAGGAGTGTTTGAAAGGAGCTTTTCAAAGAAAGACCTCGGTGAAGCTGCTTACATATTGAGCATCAAGATCTATAGAGATAGATCAAGACGCTTGATAAGTTTTTTCAATAAGTACATACCTTGACAAGATTTTGAAGTAGTTCAAAATGGAACAGTCAAACAAAGAGTTCTTGTCTGTGTTACGAGGTGTGAAATTGAGTGAGACTCAAAGCCCGACCACGGAAGAAGATAGAAAAGAATGAAACTCATTCCCTATGCCTCAGCCATAGGTTCTATAAAGCATGACATGCTGTGTACCAGATCTATTGTATACCCTACACTGATTTTGGCAAGGGAGTACAATAGTGATCTAGGAGTAGATCACTGAACAGCGGTCAAAATTATCCTTAGTGGAATAAGGATATGTTTCTCGATTATGGAGGTGACAAAAGGTTCGTCATAAAGAGTTACGTCGATGCAAGCTTTGACACCGATCTGGATGACTCTAAGTCTCGATCCAGATACATGTTGAAAGTGGGAGCTATTAGCTAGAGTAGCTCCGTGCAGAGCATTGTAGACATAGAAATTTGCAAAATACATACGGATCTGAATTTGGCAGACCCATTGACTAAACTTCTCTCACAAGCAAAACATGATCACACCTTAGTACTCTTTGGGTGTTAAATCGCATAAACGATGTGAACTAGATTACTGACTCTAGTAAACCCTTTGAGTGTTGGTCACATAGCGATGTGAACTATGGGTTTTAATCACATGGTGATGTGAACTATTGTTGTTAAATCACATGGCGATGTGAGCTAGATTATTGACTCTAGTGCAAGTGGGAGATTGAAGGAAATATGCCCTAGAGGCAATAATAAACTTATTATTTATTTCCTTATATCATGATAAATGTTTATTATTCATGCTAGAATTGTATTAACCGGAAACATGATACATGTGTGAATACATAGACAAACAGAGTGTCACTAGTATGCCTCTACTTAACTAGCTCGTTGATCAAAGATGGTTATGTTTCCTAGCCATAGACAAATAGTTGTCATTTGATTAACGCGATCACATCATTAGGTGAATGATGTGATTGACTTGACCCATTCCGTTAGCTTAGCTCTCGATCGTTTAGTATTCTGCTATTGCTTTCTTCATGACTTATACATGTTCCTATGACTATGAGATTATGCAACTCCCGTTTACCGGAGGAACACTTTGTGTGCTACCAAACATCACAACGTAACTGGGTGATTATAAAGGTATTCTACAGGTGTCTTTGAAGGTACTTGTTGGGTTGGCGTATTTCGAGATTAGGATTTGTCATTCCGATTGTCGGAGAGGTATCTCTGGGCCCACTCGGTAATGCACATCACTATAAGCCTTGCAAGCATTGCAACTAATGAGTTAGTTGCGGGATGATGTATTAAGGAACGAGTAAAGAGACTTGCCGGTAACGCGATTGAACTAGGTATTGAGATACCGACGATCGAATCTCGGGCAAGTAACATACCGATGACAAAGGGAACAACGTATGTTGTTATGCGGTCTGACCGATAAAGATGTTCGTAGAATATGTGGGAGCCAATATGAGCATCCAGGTTCCGCTATTGGTTATTGACCGGAGACGTGTCTCGGTCATGTCTACATAGTTCTCGAACCCGTAGGGTCCGCACGCTTAACGTTTCGATGATAGTTATATTATGAGTTTATATGTTTTGATGTACCGAAGGTTGTTCGGAGTCCCGGATGTGATCACGGACATGACGAGGAGTCTCGAAATGGTCGAGATATGAAGATTGATATATTGGAAACCTATATTTGGATATCGGAAGTGTTCCGGGTGAAATCGGGATTTTACCGGAGTACCGGATGGGTTACCGGAACCCCCCGGGGGTTAATGGGCCATAGTGGGCCTTAGTGCAGATGAGGAGAGGCGGCCAGGGCAAGGGCCGCACGCTCCTCCCCCTAGTCCGAATAGGACAAGGAGAGGGGCGGCGCCCCCCCTTTCCTTCCTCTCCTCCACCTCTTTCCCCCTTCTCCTATTCCAACAAGGAAGGGAGGGAGTCCTCCTGGCGCGTCTCCTCCCTGGCCGGCCGCACCTCCCCCCTTGCTCCTTTATATACGGGGGCAGGGGGGCACCCTAGAGACAACAATTGATCATTGATATTTTAGCCGTGTGCGGTGCCCCCTCCACCATAGTCCACCTCGATAATACTGTAGCGGTACTTAGGCGAAGCCCTGCATCGGTAGAACATCATCATCGTCACCACGCCGTCGTACTGACGAAACTCTCCCTGAACACTCGGCTGGATCGGAATTCGAGGGACGTCATCGGGCTGAACGTGTGCTGAACTCGGATGTGCCATGTGTTCGGTACTTGATCAGTCGAATCGTGAAGACGTACGACTACATCAACCGCGTTGTGCTAACGCTTCCGCTTTCGGTCTACGAGGGTACGTGGACAACACTCTCCCCTCTCGTTGCTATGCATCACCATGATCTTGTGTGTGCGTAGGAAATTTTTAAATTACTACGTTCCCCAACAGTGGTATCAGAGCATAACCTCCAGAATAGGATTACCGTACCACTCTGGTGCGGATCTTACTCTGGTTGACCTACGAGGTTCAGCAACAACTTGATCTGAAGTTCCATGATCATCATCATTAACTTCCTCACTAATTGGTGTAGGCTTCACAGGAACAGATTTCTGTGATGAGCTACTTTCCAATAAGGGAGCAGGTACAGTTACCTCATCAAGTTCTACTTTCCTCCCACTCACTTCTTTCGAGAGAAACTCCTTCTCTAGAAAGGATCCATTCTTAGCAACGAATGTCTTGCCTTCGGATCTGTGATAGAAGGTGCACCCAACAGTCTCCTTTGGGTATCCTATGAAGACACATTTCTCCGATTTGGGTTCGAGCTTATCAAGTTGAAGCTTTTTCATATAAGCATCGCAGCCCCAGACTTTAATAAACGACAACTTTGGTTTCTTGCCAAACCACAGTTCATAAGGCGTCGTCTCAACGGATTTCGATGGTGCCCTATTTAACGTGAATGCAGCCGTCTCTAAAGCATAACCCCAAAACGATAGCGGTAAATCAGTAAGAGACATCATAGATCGCACCATATCTAGTAAAGTACGATTACGACGTTCGGACACACCATTACGCTGTGGTGTTCCGGGTGGCGTGAGTTGCGAAACTATTCCGCATTGTTTTAAATGTATACCAAACTCGTAACTCAAATATTCTCCTCCACGATCAGATCGTAGAAACTTTATCTTCTTGTTACGATGATTTTCAACTTCACTCTGAAATTCTTTGAACTTTTCAAATGTTTCAGACTTATGTTTCATTAAGTAGATATACCCATATCTGCTCAAATCATCTGTGAAGGTGAGAAAATAACGATATCCGCCACGAGCCTCAATATTCATTGGACCACATACATCTGTATGTATGATTTCCAACAAGTCTGTTGCTCTCTCCATAGTACCGGAGAACGGCGTTTTAGTCATCTTGCCCATGAGGCACGGTTCGCAAGTACCAAGTGATTCATAATCAAGTGGTTCCGAAAGTCCATCAGTATGGAGTTTCTTCATGCGCTTTATACCGATATGACCTAAACGGCAGTGCCACAAATAAGTTGCACTATCATTATCAACTCTGCATCTTTTGGCTTCAACATTATGAATATGTGTATCACTACTATCGAGATTCATCAAAAATAGACCACTCTTCAAAGGTGCATGACCATAAAAGATATTACTCATATAAATAGAACAACCATTATTCTCTGATTTAAATGAATAACCGTCTCGCATCAAACAAGATCCAGATATAATGTTCATGCTCAACGCTGGCACCAAATAACAATTATTTAGGTCTAATACTAATCCCGAAGGTAGATGTAGAGGTAGCGTGCCGACGGCGATCACATTGACTTTGGAACCATTTCCCACACGCATTGTCACCTCGTCCTTGGCCAGTGTTCGCTTAATCCGTAGTCCCTGTTTTGAGTTGCAAATATTAGCAACAGAACCAGTATCAAATACCCAGGTGCTACTGCGAGCTCTGGTAAGGTACACATCAATAACATGTATATCACATATACCTTTGTTCACCTTGCCATCCTTCTTATCCGCCCAATACTTAGGGCAGTTCCGCTTCCAGTGACCAGTCTGCTTGCAGTAGAAGTACTCAGTCTCTGGCTTAGGTCCAGACTTGGGTTTCTTCTCTTGAGCAGCAACTTGCTTGCTGTTCTTCTTGAAGTTCCCCTTCTTCTTCCCTTTGCCCTTTTTCCTGAAACTGGTGGTCTTATTGACCATCAACACTTGATGCTCCTTCTTGATTTCTACCTCCGCAGCCTTTAGAATTGCGAAGAGCTCAGGAATCGTCTTATCCATCCCTTGCATGTTATAGTTCATCATGAAGCTCTTGTAGCTTGGTGGCAGTGATTGAAGAATTCTGTCAATGACGCTATCATCCGGAAGATTAACTCCCAGTTGAATCAAGTGATTGCAGTACCCAGACATCTTGAGTATATGCTCACTAACAGAACTATTCTCCTCCATCTTGCAGCTGTAGAACTTATTGGAGACTTCATATCTCTCAATCTGGGCATTCTTTTGAAATATTAACTTCAACTCCTGGAACATCTCATATGCTCCATGACGTTCAAAACGTCGTTGAAGTCCCGGTTCTAAGCCGTAAAGCATGGCACACTGAACTATCGACTAGTCATCAACTCGTGACTGCCAGGCATTCACAATGTCTGCAGTTGCTGGCGCAGGTGGTACACCTAGCGGTGCTTCCAGGACGTAACTCTTCTGTGCAGCAATGAGGATAATCCTCACGTTACGGACCCAGTCCGTGTAATTGCTACCATCATCTATCAACTTTGCTTTCTCAAGGAACGCATTAAAATTCAACCGAACAACGGCACGGGCCATCGATCTACAATCAACATCGACAAGCAAGATACTATCAGGTACTAAGTTCATGATAAATTTAAGTTCAATTAATCATATTACTTAAGAACTCCCACTTAGATAGACATCTCTCTAATCCTCTAAGTGATCACGTGATCCAAATCAACTAAACCATAACCGATCATCACGTGAAATGGATTAGCTTTCAATGGTGAACATCACTATGTTGATCATATCTACTATATGATTCACGCTCGACCTTTCGGTCTCAGTGTTCCGAGGCCATATCTGCATATGCTAGGCTCGTCAAGTTTAACCTGAGTATTCCGCGTGTGCAAAACTGTCTTGCACCCGTTGTAGATGGACGTAGAGCTTATCACACCCGATCATCACATGGTGTCTGGGCACGATGAACTTTGGCAACAGTGCATACTCAGGGAGAACACTTTTATCTTGAAATTTAGTGAGAGATCATCTTATAATGCTACCGTCAATCAAAGCAAGATAAGATGCATAAAAGATAAACATCACATGCAATCAATATAAGTGATATGATATGGCCATCATCATCTTGTGCTTGTGATCTCCATCTCCGAAGCACCGTCATGATCACCATCGTCACCGGCGCGACACCTTGATCTCCATCGTAGCATCATTGTCGTCTCGCCAATCTTATGCTTCTACGACTATCGCTACCTCTTAGTGATAAAGTAAAGCATTACAGGGCGATTGTATTGCATGCAATAAAGCGACAACCATATGGCTCCTGCCAGTTGCCGATAACTCGGTTACAAGACATGATCATCTCATACAATAAAATTTAGCATCATGTGTTGACCATATCACATCACAACATGCCCTGCAAAAACAAGTTAGACGTCCTCTACTTTGTTGTTGCAAGTTTTACGTGGCTGCTACGGGCTTAGCAAGAACCGTTCTTACCTACGCATCAAAACCACAACGATAGTTTGTCAAGTTGGTGCTGTTTTAACCTTCGCAAGGACCGGGCGTAGCCACACTCGGTTCAACTAAAGTTGGAGAAACTGACACCCGCCAGCCACATCTGTGCAAAGCACGTCGGTAGAACCAGTCTCGCGTAAGCGTACGCGTAATGTCGGTCCAGGCCGCTTCATCCAACAATACCGCCGAACCAAAGTATGACATGCTGGTAAGCAGTATGACTTATATCACCCACAACTCACTTGTGTTCTACTCGTGCATATAACATCAACGCATAAAACCTGGCTCTGATACCACTGTTGGGGAACGTAGTAATTTCAAAAATTTCCTACGCACACGCAAGATCATGGTGATGCATAGCAAAACGAGAGGGGAGAGTGTGTCCACGTACCATCGTAGACCGAAAGCGGAAGCGTTAGCACAACGCGATTGATGTAGTCGTACGTCTTCACGATCCGACCGATTCAAGTACCTAACGTACGGCACCTCCGAGTTTCAGCACGTTCAGCTCGATGAAGTCCCTCGAACTCCGATCCAGCCGAGTGTTGAGGGAGAGTTTCGTCAGCACGACGGCGTGGTGATGATGATGATGTTCTACCGACGCAGGGCTTCGCCTAAGCACCGCTACCGTATTATCGAGGTGGACTATGGTGGAGGGGGCACCGCACACGGCTAAAAGATCAATGATCAATTGTTGTCTCCAGGGTGCCCCCCTGCCCCCGTATATAAAGGAGCAAGGGAGGACGCGGCCGGCCTAGGAGGAGAGCGCGCCAAGGGGGGAGTCCTACTCCCACCGGGAGTAGGACTCCTCCTTTCCTTGCTGGAGTAGGAGAAGGCAAGGAAGAAGGAGAAGGAAGGAAGGGGGCGCCCCCCTCCCTATTCCAATTCGGACTAGTCCATGGGGAGGGGTGCGGCCACCCTTTGGGGCCTTTCTTTCCTTTCCCGTATGGCCCATTAAGGCCCAATACGAATTCCCGTAACTCTCCGGTACTCCGAAAAATACCCGAATCACTCGGAACCTTTCCGATGTCCAAATATAGTCGTCCAATATATCGATCTTTACGTCTCGACCATTTCGAGACTCCTCGTCATGTCCCTGATCTCTTCCGGGACTCCGAACTCCTTCGGTACATCAAAACACATAAACTCAAAATATAACCGTCATCTAACTTTAAGCGTGCGGACCCTACGGGTTCGAGAACTATGTAGACATGACCGAGACACTTCTCCGGTCAATAACCAATAGCGAAACCTGGATGCTCATATTGGCTCCCACATATTGTACGAAGATCTTTATCGGTCAAACCGCATAACTACACACGTTGTTCCCTTTGTCATCGGTATGTTACTTGCCCGAGATTCGATCGTCGGTATCTCAATACCTAGTTCAATCTCGTTACCGGCAAGTTTCTTTACTCGTTCCGTAATACATCATCCCGTAACTAACTCATTAGTTGCAATGCTTGCAAGGCTTATAGTGATGTGCATTACCGAGTGGGCCCAGAGATACCTCTCCGACAATCGGAGTGACAAATCCTAATCTCGAAGTACGCCAACCCAACAAGTACCTTCGGAGACACCTGTAGAGCACATTTATAATCACCCAGTTACGTTGTGATGTTTGGTAGCACACAAAGTGTTCCTCCGGTAAACGGGAGTTGCATAATCTCATAGTCATAGGAACATGTATAAGTCATGAAGAAAGCAATAGCAGAATACTAAACGATCGAGTGCTAAGCTAACGGAATGGGTCAAGTCAATCACATCATTCTCCTAATGATGTGATCCCGTTAATCAAATGACAACTCTTTGTCTATGGCTAGGAAACATAACCATCTTTGATCAACGAGCTAGTTAAGTAGAGGCATACTAGTAACACTCTGTTTGTCTATGGATTCACACATGTATCATGTTTCTGATTAATACAATTCTAGCATGAATAATAAACATTTATCATGAAATAAGGAAATAAATAATAACTTTATTATTGCCTCTAGGGCATATTTCCTTCAGTCTCCCACTTGCACTAAAGTCAATAATCTAGCTCACATCGCCATGTGATTTAACAACAATAGTTCACATCACCATGTGATTAACACCCATAGTTCACATCGCTATGTGACCAACACTCAAAGGGTTTACTAGAGTCAGTAATCTAGTTCACATCGTTTATGTGATTTAACACCCAAAGAGTCAGTAATCTATATCTCATCACGTCTTGACCATATCACATCACAACAAGCCCTGCAAAAACAAGTTAGACGTCCTCTACTTTGTTGTTGCAAGTTTTACGTGGCTGCTACGGGCTTAGCAAGAACCGTTCTTACCTACGCATCAAAACCACAACGATAGTTCGTCAAGTTAGTGCTGTTTTAACCTTCTCAAGGACCGGACGTAGCCACACTCGGTTCAACTAAAGTTGGAGAAACTGACACCCGCCAGCCACCTGAGTGCAAAGCACGTCGGTAGAACCAGTCTCGCGTAAGCGTACGCGTAATGTCGGTCCGGGTCGCTTCATCGAAAAATACCGCCGAACCAAAGTATGACATGCTGGTAAGCAGTATGACTTGTATCGCCCACAACTCACTTGTGTTCTACTCGTGCAAATAACATCAACGCATAAAACCTGGCTCGGATGCCACTGTTGGGGAACGTAGTAATTTCAAAAATTTCCTACTCACACGCAAGATCATGGTGATGCATAGCAACGAGAGGGGAGAGTGTTGTCGACGTACCCTCGTAGACCGAAAGCGGAAGCGTTAGCACAACGCGGATGATGTAGTCGTATGTCTTCACGATCCGACCGATCAAGTACTGAACGCACGGCACCTCCGAGTTCAGCACACGTTCAGCCCGATGACATCCCTCGAACTCCGATCCAGCCGAGTGTTGAGGGAGAGTTTCGTCAGCACGACGGCGTGGTGATGATGATGATGTTCTACCGACGCAGGGCTTCTCCTAAGCACCGCTACAATATTATCGAGGTGGGCTATGGTGGAGGGGGGCACCGCACACGGCTAAAAGATCAATGATCAATTGTTGTCTCTAGGGTGCCCCCCTGCCCCGTATATAAAGGAGCAAGGGGGAGGTGCGGCCGGCCAGGGAGGAGGCGCGCCAGGAGGAGTCTCCCTCCCTTCCTTGTTGGAATAGGAGAAGGGGGAAAGAGGTGGAGGAGAGGAAGGAAAGGGGGGCGTCGCCCCCCTCTCCTTGTCCTATTCGGACTAGGGGGAAGAGGCGCGTGGCCCTTGCCCTGGCCGCCTCTCCTCATCTCCACTAAGGCCCACTATGTCCCATTAACCCCCGGGGGGTTCCGGTAACCCCTCCGGTACTCCGGTAAAATCCCGATTTCACCCGCAACACTTCCAATATCCAAATATAGGCTTCCAATATATCAATCTTCATGTCTCGACCATTTCGAGACCCCTCGTCGTGTCCGTGATCACATCCGGGACTCCGAACAACCTTCGGTACATCAAAACATATAAACTCATAATATAACTGTCATCGAAACGTAAAGCGTGCGGACCCTACGGGTTCGAGAACTATGTAGACATGACCGAGACACGTCTCCGGTCAATAACCAATAGCAGAACCTGGATGCTCATATTGGCTCCCACATATTCTATGAAGATCTTTATCGGTCAGACCGCATAACAACATACGTTGTTCCCTTTGTCATCGGTATGTTACTTGCCCGAGATTCGATCGTCGGTATCTCAATACCTAGTTCAATCTTGTTACCGGCAAGTCTCTTTACTCGTTCCGTAATACATCATCCCGTAACTAACTCATTAGTTGCAATGCTTGCAAGGCTTATAGTGATGTGCATTACCGAGTGGGCCCAGAGATACCTCTCCGACAATCGGAGTGACAAATCCTAATCTCGAAATACGCCAACCAAACAAGTACCTTCGGAGACACCTATAGAGCACCTTTATAATCACCCAGTTACGTTGTGACGTTTGGTAGCACACAAAGTGTTCCTCCGGTAAACGGGAGTTGCATAATCTCATAGTCATAGGAACATGTATAAGTCATGAAGAAAGCAATAGCAGAATACTAAACGATCGAGTGCTAAGCTAACGGAATGGGTCAAGTCAATCACATCATTCTCCTAATGATGTGATCCCGTTAATCAAATGACAACTCTTTGTCTATGGCTAGGAAACATAACCATCTTTGATCAACGAGCTAGTTAAGTAGAGGCATACTAGTAACACTCTGTTTGTCTATGGATTCACACATGTATCATGTTTCCGGTTAATACAATTCTAGCATGAATAATAAACATTTATCATGAAATAAGGAAATAAATAATAACTTTATTATTGCCTCTAGGGCATATTTCCTTCAGTCTCCCACTTGCACTAAAGTCAATAATCTAGCTCACATCGCCATGTGATTTAACAACAATAGTTCACATCACCATGTGATTAACACCCATAGTTCACATCGCTATGTGACCAACACTCAAAGGGTTTACTAGAGTCAGTAATCTAGTTCACATCGTTTATGTGATTTAACACCCAAAGAGTCAGTAATCTATATCTCATCACGTCTTGACCACATCACATCACAACAAGCCTTGCAAAAACAAGTTAGACGTCCTCTACTTTGTTGTTGCAAGTTTTACGTGGCTGCTACGGGCTTAGCAAGAACCGTTCTTACCTACGCATCAAAACCACAACGATAGTTCGTCAAGTTAGTGCTGTTTTAACCTTCTCAAGGACCGGACGTAGCCACACTCGGTTCAACTAAAGTTGGAGAAACTGACACCCGCCAGCCACCTGAGTGCAAAGCACGTCGGTAGAACCAGTCTCGCGTAAGCGTACGCGTAATGTCGGTCCGGGCCGCTTCATCGAAAAATACCGTCGAACCAAAGTATGACATGCTGGTAAGCAGTATGACTTGTATCGCCCACAACTCACTTGTGTTCTACTCGTGCAAATAACATCAACGCATAAAACCTGGCTCGGATGCCACTGTTGGGGAACGTAGTAATTTCAAAAATTTCCTACTCACACGCAAGATCATGGTGATGCATAGCAACGAGAGGGGAGAGTGTTGTCGACGTACCCTCATAGACCGAAAGCGGAAGCGTTAGCACAACGCGGATGATGTAGTCGTATGTCTTCACGATCCGACCGATCAAGTACTGAACGCACGGCACCTCCGAGTTCAGCACACGTTCAGCCCGATGACATCCCTCGAACTCCGATCCAGCCGAGTGTTGAGGGAGAGTTTCGTCAGCACGACGGCGTGGTGATGATGATGATGTTCTACCGACGCAGGGCTTCTCCTAAGCACCGCTACAATATTATCGAGGTGGGCTATGGTGGAGGGGGGCACCGCACACGGCTAAAAGATCAATGATCAATTGTTGTCTCTAGGGTGCCCCCCTGCCCCGTATATAAAGGAGCAAGGGGGGAGGTGCGGCCGGCCAGGGAGGAGGCGCGCCAGGAGGAGTCTCCCTCCCTTCCTTGTTGGAATAGGAGAAGGGGGAAAGAGGTGGAGGAGAGGAAGGAAAGGGGGGCGTCGCCCCCCTCTCCTTGTCCTATTCGGACTAGGGGGAAGAGGCGCGTGGCCCTTGCCCTGGCCGCCTCTCCTTATCTCCACTAAGGCCCACTATGGCCCATTAACCCCCGGGGGGTTCCGGTAACCCCTCCGGTACTCCGGTAAAATCCCGATTTCACCCGCAACACTTCCAATATCCAAATATAGGCTTCCAATATATCAATCTTCATGTCTCGACCATTTCGAGACCCCTCGTCGTGTCCGTGATCACATCCGGGACTCCGAACAACCTTCGGTACATCAAAACATATAAACTCATAATATAACTGTCATCGAAACGTAAAGCGTGCGGACCCTACGGGTTCGAGAACTATGTAGACATGACCGAGACACGTCTCCGGTCAATAACCAATAGCGGAACCTGGATGCTCATATTGGCTCCCACATATTCTATGAAGATCTTTATCGGTCAGACCGCATAACAACATACGTTGTTCCCTTTGTCATCGGTATGTTACTTGCCCGAGATTCGATCGTCGGTATCTCAATACCTAGTTCAATCTTGTTACCGGCAAGTCTCTTTACTCGTTCCGTAATACATCATCCCGTAACTAACTCATTAGTTGCAATGCTTGCAAGGCTTATAGTGATGTGCATTACCGAGTGGGCCCAGAGATACCTCTCCGACAATCGGAGTGACAAATCCTAATCTCGAAATACGCCAACCAAACAAGTACCTTCGGAGACACCTATAGAGCACCTTTATAATCACCCAGTTACGTTGTGACGTTTGGTAGCACACAAAGTGTTCCTCCGGTAAACGGGAGTGGCATAATCTCATAGTCATAGGAACATGTATAAGTCATGAAGAAAGCAATAGCAGAATACTAAACGATCGAGTGCTAAGCTAACGGAATGGGTCAAGTCAATCACATCATTCTCCTAATGATGTGATCCCGTTAATCAAATGACAACTCTTTGTCTATGGCTAGGAAACATAACCATCTTTGATCAACGAGCTAGTTAAGTAGAGGCATACTAGTAACACTCTGTTTGTCTATGGATTCACACATGTATCATGTTTCCGGTTAATACAATTCTAGCATGAATAATAAACATTTATCATGAAATAAGGAAATAAATAATAACTTTATTATTGCCTCTAGGGCATATTTCCTTCAGTCTCCCACTTGCACTAAAGTCAATAATCTAGCTCACATCGCCATGTGATTTAACAACAATAGTTCACATCACCATGTGATTAACACCCATAGTTCACATCGCTATGTGACCAACACTCAAAGGGTTTACTAGAGTCAGTAATCTAGTTCACATCGTTCATGTGATTTAACACCCAAAGAGTCAGTAATCTATATCTCATCACGTCTTGACCATATCACATCACAACAAGCCTTGCAAAAACAAGTTAGACGTCCTCTACTTTGTTGTTGCAAGTTTTACGTGGCTGCTACGGGCTTAGCAAGAACCGTTCTTACCTACGCATCAAAACCACAACGATAGTTCGTCAAGTTAGTGCTGTTTTAACCTTCTCAAGGACCGGACGTAGCCACACTCGGTTCAACTAAAGTTGGAGAAACTGACACCCGCCAGCCACCTGAGTGCAAAGCACGTCGGTAGAACCAGTCTCGCGTAAGCGTACGCGTAATGTCGGTCCGGGCCGCTTCATCGAAAAATACCGTCGAACCAAAGTATGACATGCTGGTAAGCAGTATGACTTGTATCGCCCACAACTCACTTGTGTTCTACTCGTGCAAATAACATCAACGCATAAAACCTGGCTCGGATGCCACTGTTGGGGAACGTAGTAATTTCAAAAATTTCCTACTCACACGCAAGATCATGGTGATGCATAGCAACGAGAGGGGAGAGTGTTGTCGACGTACCCTCATAGACCGAAAGCGGAAGCGTTAGCACAACGCGGATGATGTAGTCGTATGTCTTCACGATCCGACCGATCAGGTACTGAACGCACGGCACCTCCGAGTTCAGCACACGTTCAGCCCGATGACATCCCTCGAACTCCGATCCAGCCGAGTGTTGAGGGAGAGTTTCGTCAGCACGACGGCGTGGTGATGATGATGATGTTCTACCGACGCAGGGCTTCTCCTAAGCACCGCTACAATATTATCGAGGTGGGCTATGGTGGAGGGGGGCACCGCACACGGCTAAAAGATCAATGATCAATTGTTGTCTCTAGGGTGCCCCCCTGCCCCGTATATAAAGGAGCAAGGGGGGAGGTGCGGCCGGCCAGGGAGGAGGCGCGCCAGGAGGAGTCTCCCTCCCTTCCTTGTTGGAATAGGAGAAGGGGGAAAGAGGTGGAGGAGAGGAAGGAAAGGGGGGCGTCGCCCCCCTCTCCTTGTCCTATTCGGACTAGGGGGAAGAGGCGCGTGGCCCTTGCCCTGGCCGCCTCTCCTTATCTCCACTAAGGCCCACTATGGCCCATTAACCCCCGGGGGGTTCCGGTAACCCCTCCGGTACTCCGGTAAAATCCCGATTTCACCCGGAACACTTCCAATATCCAAATATAGGCTTCCAATATATCAATCTTCATGTCTCGACCATTTCGAGACCCCTCGTCGTGTCCGTGATCACATCCGGGACTCCGAACAACCTTCGGTACATCAAAACATATAAACTCATAATATAACTGTCATCGAAACGTAAAGCGTGCGGACCCTACGGGTTCGAGAACTATGTAGACATGACCGAGACACGTCTCCGGTCAATAACCAATAGCGGAACCTGGATGCTCATATTGGCTCCCACATATTCTATGAAGATCTTTATCGGTCAGACCGCATAACAACATACGTTGTTCCCTTTGTCATCGGTATGTTACTTGCCCGAGATTCGATCGTCGGTATCTCAATACCTAGTTCAATCTTGTTACCGGCAAGTCTCTTTACTCGTTCCGTAATACATCATCCCGTAACTAACTCATTAGTTGCAATGCTTGCAAGGCTTATAGTGATGTGCATTACCGAGTGGGCCCAGAGATACCTCTCCGACAATCGGAGTGACAAATCCTAATCTCGAAATACGCCAACCAAACAAGTACCTTCGGAGACACCTGTAGAGTACCTTTATAATCACCCAGTTACGTTGTGACGTTTGGTAGCACACAAAGTGTTCCTCCGGTAAACGGGAGTTGCATAATCTGATAGTCATAGGAACATGTATAAGTCATGAAGAAAGCAATAGCAACAAACTAAACGATCAAGTGCTAAGCTAACGGAATGGGTCAAGTCAATCACATCATTCTCCTAATGATGTGACCCCGTTAATCAAATGACAACCCATGTCAATGGCTAGGAAAGTTAACCATCTTTGATCAACGAGCTAGTCAAGTAGAGGCATACTAGTGACACTCTGTTTGTCTATATCAGAGCGACGAAAGGGACTGAGGAGTAAAAAGAATCCTACTCTCCAATATATATAATCCTAAGACTCAAAACATATTTGTTCTAGACTCAACAACACCAGCGATTCGATCAAGCAGGGGGCTCCTAAGTTGGGGATGGCTCTGATTACCAACTTGTAACGCCCACGATGCGGCTATATCTCCCACGTGTCGAAGCACGTCTTAGAGGCATAACCGCATTGTGGTTTTGTCGCAAGAAGGGTCATCTTCACACAATCCCATGTAATGAACAAGAATGGGATAACGAGAGTTGGCTTACAATCGCCACTTCACACAATACATAAATATAATCCATACATCATCCAAAATACACACATAGACCGACTACGGTCAAGATCCAAATGAAAATAAGATAACCCCAAATGCTAGATCCCCGATCGTCCTAACTGGGCTCCACTACTGATCATCAGGAAAAGAAACATAGTAACGACCACGTTCCTCGTCGAACTCCCACTTGAGATCGATTGCGTCATCTGCACTGGCATCGTCGGCACCTGCAACTGTTTTGTAGAATTTGTGAGTCACGAGGACTCAGCAATCTCACACCCGCGAGATCAAGACTATTTAAGCTTATAGGAAAGGATGGTGTAATGAGGTGGAGCTGCAGCAGGCACTAAGCATATATGGTGGCTAACATACGCAAAAGAGAGCGAGAAGACAAGCAACGGAACGGTCGTCATCTAGCAATGACCAAGAAGTGATCCTGAACTCCTACTTACGTCATGCATAACTCAAACCGTGTCCACTTCCCGGACTCCGCCGAGAAGAGAACATCACGGCTACACACGCGGTTGATGTATTTTAATTAAGTCAAGTGACAAGTTCTCTACAACCGGACATTAACAAATTCCCATCTGCCTCATAACAGTGGGCACGGCTTTCGAAAGATAATACCCTGCAGGGGTGTCCCAACTTAGCCCATCATAAGCTCTCACGGTCAACGAAGGATAAACCTTCTCCCGGAAAGACCCGATCAGTCTCGGAATCCCGGTTTACAAGACATTTCGACAATGGTAAAACAAGACCAGCAAAGCCGCCCGAATGTGCCGACAAATCCCGATAGGAGCTGCACATATCTCGTTCTCAGGGCACACCGGATAAGCGAAGCGTACAGGTACCAACATAACCCAAGTTGCCAAGGGACGGTCCCGCACGGTGCTCTAGTTTGGACCAGCACTCAGAGGAACACTGGCTCGGGGGTTAAAATAAGATGACCCTCGGGCTCGCGAAAACCCGGGGGAAAAGGCTTAGGTGGTAAATGGTAAAACCAAAGTTGGGCCTTGCTGGAGGAGTTTTATTCAAGGCGAACTGTCCAGGGGGTCCCATAAATCACCCGGCCGCGTAAGGAACGCAAACTCAAGGAACATAATACCAGTAAAACAGAAACTAGGGCGGCAAGAGTGGAACAAAACACCAGGCATAAGGCCGAGCCTTCCACCCTTTACCAAATATATAGATGCATTAATTAAATAAGAGATATTGTGATATCCCAACATATCCATGTTCCCACATGGAACAAACTTCAACTTCACCTACAACTAGCAACGTTATAAGAAGGGCTGAGCAAAAGCGGTAACTTAGCCAAACAACGGTTTGCTAGGAAAGGATGGTTAGAGGCTGACATGGCAATATGGGAGGCATGATATGGCAAGTGATAGGTAGCGCAGCATGGCAATAGAGCGAACAACTAGCAAAGCAAAGATAGAAGTGATTTCGAGGGTATGGTCATCTTGCCTGCAAGGTTCTCAGAGTTGTCGAAAGCTTGATCCTCGTAAGCGTACTGAACAGGTTCCTCGTTCACGAACTCGTCTCCCAGCTCTACCCAAGACAAGAATACAAGCAATGGAACCACAATCAATCACGGGAAATGCACAAGCAACACGATGCAAAACAAGAATGATATGCAAGATATGATATGCGATGCATATGCGTGCTCCGGAAGGAAAATGATGAACAAGGCAGTAACTTGGCAAACCAAGCATGCCACTCGAAAGATGAGATGATTTCGGTCGAAATAGATATAAAGATCACCGGAAACGGATGCACGGTTTGCAAATGGCAAGCAAAACAAGAATGACACGAATCTGCGATTAACAGCATGATAGCACTTAGAATGCAACAAGTAACAATGCTACAGCACTCCAACGTAGCAACAAATCATATGGCAGTAATCTATAGGATATTCTTGACAAAAGATGAACACTGATCTACGGCTAGTTCACACCACAGCAGGTTCAAACAAGCATGGCAAAAGTGCAAAAGATAACAGGTTCACAGACTAGCAGAAATTACTGGACATGACTGAAACAGCATCAGGTAGCAATGTTCAGAGCACGAAAACAACATGCTACAAGAACTTAACATAGCAAAACAAGGCATGGCAGAATTCTACTAAATGTATATGACAAAAGTCCCTTACTGACCATAAGCCAAAAAGGACCAGAAGATATGATGGCAACCATGTAAACATAGCAAGTTTCGTTAACAGGTTTCAGACTTGGCAGAAAACAGAGCATGACAGAAACAATAATATGAAGGCATCTTGGTGAGCTTGATGCACTCACCACAAAACAATGCATGACAAAGCAAGCATACCTACAGCAAGATCGCATGTTTATGAAGCTATCCATGGCAAGATCAAGTACATAGCATGTATGGAACAACTACAACAACCTTGGCAAAAATTGAATAACACGTAAACAATCTGCCAGAAATATTTTATAGCAAAAGTAGAGCAAGATTGAGTCATGCTATGGCACTCCATAATTGCAAATAAGGGCAGGAATGGATCAACTACAACAATATCTACAAAATATCCTTACTGAACATCTCCAAAATAAGCATGGATATCTCTGTAGGCACATGGATACATAGCAACAAAATAATAGCAGTTTCAGACATAAATTACCAAGTCTCTGAAATCAGAAACATTACGAAGCCTAGTTTGCATGCTTGTGCTAGTCACCACAGAGATCACAAAAATACATGGCATACACCTCTGTAAAGATGGCATGGCATACAACAAAACACATGTAGAGCTTATGCCCATAAGATACACAGATTAAATGCAACAAAAATAACAAATCCTCAAGTTCTGCTAAGTAACAGCAGATAACAGCAACTAGCACTCTTGCACTAGATATTTGGGCATCAAGATGGACTCAAATGAACATGGTGCAATGGAACAAAATGTAGAGCAACACGAGACGAACATTTCGATATATTACACGCACGAAACGGAGCTATATGCAGAGAGTTATGATGCGTTGAACAGGTGCACATATTGTAAAAATCTTCAGACTTAGGGAAAATCGGGGGAGGAGAGAAAGTCAACGCACAGCCAGATCCAGATCCGATCGGGCCCGGGGCTCGCTGGCCGGCGACGGGAGAGGGGAGGGAGGCGGCGGCCGGCGTCGGAGGGAGAGGAGGCGTCGGGGACGACGGCGCCCGGGTCCGGCGGGTGGGGCCGCGGGCGGAGGCGGCACCGGCGAGGTCCGGCGGCGACCTGCGGTGGCGGCGAGGCGGCGGCGTCATGGAGGCGGCGAGGCGGCGCGGTCGCCGGCGCGGAGGCGCGGCGGCGCCGGGCGGAGGACGGGAAGGAGCGGCGAGCGGCGGCGGGATCCCGCGGGCTCGCGCGGGCCGGGAACGGGCTTCGGCGGGCCGCGCGGTGGAGGAGAAAGAGAGGGTGGCCGGTGGGGTGACGTGGCACGTTCTGGTTGGACGAGGGCGGCGGCACGATTCGTCCGGCGCCGGGCGGACACGTCCGGCGCGCGGAGGGAGAGGGCTAGGGTTTCGGGATCCGAGATTTCGGGGGGAGGTGCAAATATATAGGTAGAGGGAGCTAGGAGGCTCCAAATGAGGTGCGGTTTTCGCCCACACGATCGTGATCGAACGACCTAGAGCATGGAAGAGAGTTTGGTGGATTTTGTGCTGTTTAGAGAGGGGTTTTTGCTGCAACACACAGAAGGCATCTGCGGTTAACCGGTTAACCGTTGGAGTACCAAACGACCTCCAAATGGAACGAAACTTGACCGGTGGTCTACCGGTGGTATACCAAGGCCACTTGACAAGCCTCGGTCCATTCCGAGAACGTTCAACACCCGCTCACGAAAAGAAAACAAGAGGGGTGCGCCGGAGGAGGTGGGAGTGCCGGATGGCGAAATGGACAACGGGGAAAATGCTCGGATGCATGAGACGAACACGTATGCAAATGCAATGCACATGATGACATGATATGAGATGCATGACATGAACAAAATGCAAAATGAAAAACAAAACCCGACAATGAAGGGAAAATCATAACACATAGCCAAAAATGGCAAGAGTCGGAGTTACAAATATGGGAAGTTACATCCGGGGTGTTACAACTTCACACCTTGTAACACAGGCAAGAACCCTTTCTTTGCTTGATCCATTTTGAACTTCTTCAGAACTTTGTCAAGGTATGTGCTTTGTGAAAGTCCAATTAAGCGTCTTGATCTATCTCTATAGATCTTGATTCCCAATATATAAGCGGCTTCACCAAGGTCTTTCATTGAAAAACTCTTATTCAAGTATCCCTTTATGCTATCCAGAAATTCTATATCATTTCCAATCAACAATATGCCATCCACATATAATATCAGAAATGCTACAGAGCTCCCACTCACTTTCTTGTAAATACAGGCTTCTCCAAAAGTCTGTACAAAACCAAATGCTTTGATCACACTATCAAAGCGTTTATTCCAACTCCGAGAGGCTTGCACCAGTCCATAAATGGATCGCTGGAGCTTGCACACTTTGTTAGCTCCCTTTGGATCGACAAAACCTTCCGGTTGCATCATATACAACTCTTCTTCCAGAAATCCATTCAGGAATGCAGTTTTGACATCCATTTGCCAAATTTCATAATCACAAAATGCAGCAATTGCATACATGATTCGGACAGACTTAAGCATCGCTAGAAAGGATCCATTCTTAGCAACGAATGTCTTGCCTTCAGATCTGTGATAGAAGGTGTACCCAACAGTCTCCTTTGGGTATCCTATGAAGACACATTTCTCCGATTTGGGTTCGAGCTTATCAGGTTGAAGCTTTTTCACATAAGCATCGCAGCCCCAGACTTTAAGAAACGACAACTTTGGTTTCTTGCCAAACCACAGTTCATAAGGCGTCGTCTCAACGGATTTCGATGGTGCCCTATTTAACGTGAATGCAGCCGTCTCTAAAGCATAACCCCAAAAAGATAGCGGTAAATCAGTAAGAGACATCATAGATCACACCATATCTAGTAAAGTACGATTACGACGTTCGGACACACCATTACACTGTGGTGTTCCGGGTGGCGTGAGTTGCGAAACTATTCCGCATTGTTTTAAATGTATACCAAACTCGTAACTCAAATATTCTCCTCCACGATCAGATCGTAGAAACTTTATTTTCTTGTTACGATGATTTTCAACTTCACTCTGAAATTCTTTGAACTTTTCAAATGTTTCAGACTTATGTTTCATTAAGTAGATATACCCATATCTGCTCAAATCATCTGTGAAGATGAGAAAATAACGATATCCGCCACGAGCCTCAACATTCATCGGACCACATACATCTGTATGTATGATTTCCAACAAATCTGTTGCTCTCTCCATAGTACCAGAGAACGGCGTTTTAGTCATCTTGCCCATGAGGCACGGTTCGCAAGTACCAAGTGATTCATAATCAAGTGGTCCAAAAGTCCATCAGTATGGAGTTTCTTCATACGCTTGATACCGATATGACCTAAACGGCAGTGCCACAAATAAGTTGCACTATCATTATCAACTCTGCATCTTTTGGCTTCAACATTATGAATATGTGTATCACTACTATCGAGATTCATCAAAAATAGACCACTCTTCAAGGGTGCATGACCATAAAAGATATTACTCATATAAATAGAACAACCATTATTCTCTGATTTAAATGAATAACCGTCTCGCATCAAACAAGATCCAGATATAATGTTCATGCTCAACGCTGGCACCAAATAACAATTATTTAGGTCTAATACTAATCCCGAAGGTAGATGTAGAGGTAGCGTGCCGACGGCGATCACATCGACTTTGGAACCGTTTCCCACACGCATTGTCACCTCGTCCTTGGCAAGTGTTCGCTTAATCCATAGTCCCTGTTTTGAGTTGCAAATATTAGCAACAGAACCAGTATCAAATACCCAGGTGCTACTGCGAGCTCTGGTAAGGTACACATCAATAACATGTATATCACATATACCTTTGTTCACCTTGCCATCCTTCTTATCCGCCAAATACTTGGGGCAGTTCCGCTTCCAGTGACCAGTCTGCTTGCAGTAGAAGCACTTAGTCTCTGGCTTAGGTCCAGACTTGGGATTCTTCTCTTGAGCACAAACTTGCTTGCTGTTCTTCTTGAAGTTCCCCTTCTTCTTCCCTTTGCCCTTTTTCTTGAAACTGGTGGTCTTATTGACCATCAACACTTGATGCTCCTTCTTGATTTCTACCTCCGCAGCCTTTAGCATTGCGAAGAGCTCGGGAATCGTCTTATCCATCCCTTGCATGTTATAGTTCATCACGAAGCTCTTGTAGCTTGGTGGCAGTGATTGAAGAATTCTGTCAATGACGCTATCATCCGGAAGATTAACTCCTAGTTGAATCAAGTGATTGCAGTACCCAGACATCTTGAGTATATGCTCACTGACAGAACTATTCTCCTCCATCTTGCAGCTATAGAACTTATTGGAGACTTCATATCTCTCAATCCGGGCATTCTTTTGAAATATTAACTTCAATTCCTGGAACATCTCATATGCTCCATGACGTTCAAAACGTCATTGAAGTCCCGGTTCTAAGCCGTAAAGCATGGCACACTGAACTATCGAGTAGTCATCAACTCGTGACTGCCAGGCATTCACAATGTCTGCAGTTGCTGGCGCAGGTGGTACCATCATCTTTCAACTTTGCTTTCTCAAGGAACGCATTAAAATTCAACGGAACAACAGCACGGGCCATCTATCTACAATCAACATAGACAAGCAAGATACTATCAGGTACTAACTTCATGATAAATTTAAGTTCAATTAATCATATTACTTAAGAACTCCCACTTAGATAGACATCTCTCTAATCCTCTAAGTGATCACGTGATCCAAATCAACTAAACCATAACCGATCATCATGTGAAATGGATTAGCTTTCAATGGTGAACATCACTATGTTGATCATATCTACTATATGATTCACGCTCGACCTTTCGGTCTCAGTGTTCCGAGGCCATATCTGCATATGCTAGGCTCGTCAAGTTTAACCTGAGTATTCCGCGTGTGCAAAACTTTCTTGCACCCGTTGTAGATGGACGTAGAGCTTGTCACACCCGATCATCACGTGGTGTCTAGGCACGACGAACTTTGGCAACGGTGCATACTCAGGGGGAACACTTTTATCTTGACCATATCACATCACAACATGCCCTGCAAAAACAAGTTAGACGTCCTCTACTTTGTTGTTGCAAGTTTTACGTGGCTGCTACGGGCTTAGCAAGAACCGTTCTTACCTACGCATCAAAACAACAATGATAGTTTGTCAAGTTGGTGCTGTTTTAACCTTCGCAAGGACCGGGCGTAGCCACACTCGGTTCAACTAAAGTTGGAGAAACTGACACCCGCCAGCCACCTGTGTGCAAAGCACGTCGGTAGAACCAGTCTCGCGTAAGCGTACGCGTAATGTCGGTCCGGGCCGCTTCATCCAACAATACCGCCGAACCAAAGTATGACATGCTGGTAAGCAGTATGACTTATATCGCCCACAACTCACTTTTGTTCTACTAGTGCATATAACATCAACGCATAAAACCTGGCTCGGATGCCACTGTTGGGGAATGTAGTAATTTGAAAAATTTCCTACGCACACGCAAGATCATGGTGATGCATAGCAACGAGAGGGGAGAGTGTTGTCCACGTACCCTCGTAGCCCGAAAGCCGAAGCGTTAGCACAACGCGGTTGATGTAGTCGTACGTCTTCACGATCCGACCGATCAAGTACCGAACGCACGGCACCTCCGAGTTCAGCACACGTTCAGCTCGATGACGTCCCTCAAACTCCGATCCAGCCGAGTGTTGAGGGGGAGTTTCGTCAGCACGACGGCGTGGTGACGATGATGATGTTCTACCGACGCAGGGATACGCCTAAGCACCGCTACAGTATTATCGAGGTGGACTATGTTGGAGGGGGGCACCGCACACGGCTAAAAGATCAATGATCAATTGTTGTCTCTAGGGTGCCCCCCTACCCCCGTATATAAAGGAGCAAGGGGGGAGGTGCGGCCGGCCAGGGAGGAGGCGCGCCAGGAGGAGTCCTACTCCCACCGGGAGTAGGACTCCCTCCCTTCCTTGTTGGAATAGGAGAAGGGGGAAAGAGGTGGAGGAGAGGAAGGAAAGGGGGGCGCCGCCCCCCTCTCCTTGTCCTATTCGGACTAGGGGGGAGGGGCGCGCGGCCCTTGCCCTGGTCGCCTCTCCTCATCTCCACAAAGGCCCACTATGGCCCATTAACCCCCGGGGGGTTCCGGTAACCCCTCCAGTACTCCGGTAAAATCCCGATTTCACCCGGAACACTTCCGATATGCAAATATAGGCTTCCAATATATCAATCTTCATGTCTCGACCATTTCGAGACTCCTCGTCATGTCCGTGATCACATCCGGGACTCCGAACAACCTTTGGTAAATCAAAACTTATAAACTCATAATATAACTGTCATTGAAACGTTAAGCGTGCGGACCCTACGGGTTCGAGAACTATGTAGACATGACCGAGACACGTCTCCGGTCAATAACCAATAGCGGAACCTGGATGCTCATATTGGCTCCCACATATTCTACGAGGATCTTTATCGGTCAGACCGCATAACAACATACCTTGTTCCCTTTGTCATCGGTATGTTACTTGCCCGAGATTCGATCGTCGGTATCTCAATACCTAGTTCAATCTCGTTACTGGCAAGTCTCTTTACTCGTTCCGTAATACATCATCCCGTAACTAACTCATTAGTTGCAATGCTTGCAAGGCTTATAGTGATGTGCATTACCGAGTGGGCCCAGAGATACCTCTCCGACAATCAGAGTGACAAATCCTAATCTCGAAATACGCCAACCCAACAAGTACCTTCGGAGACACCTGTAGAGTACCTTTATAATCACCCAGTTACGTTGTGACATTTGGTAGCACACAAAGTGTTCCTCCGGTAAACGGGAGTTGCATAATCTGATAGTCATAGGAACATGTATAAGTCATGAAGAAAGCAATAGCAACAAACTAAACGATCAAGTGCTAAGCTAACGGAATGGGTCAAGTCAATCACATCATTCTCCTAATGATGTGATCCCGTTAATCAAATGACAACCCATGTCAATGGCTAGGAAACTTAACCATCTTTGATCAACGAGCTAGTCAAGTAGAGGCATACTAGTGACACTCTGTTTGTCTATGTATTCACACATGTATTATGTTTCCAGTTAATACAATTCTAGCATGAATAATAAACATTTATCATGATATAAGGAAATAAATAATAACTTTATTATTGCCTCTAGGGCATATTTCCTTCACGAAGATAGCTGGCTAGCCCGTAGTAGCACCAGCAACCCAGCCAAATCCGAAATTAGGGATGGCAATGGAAAACCATGACGCAGTAAAAGCAAGCGTCGAAACAACGAAGACAGCCCAGACAACACGGTGGTAAACGCCGGATTCAGGGGCTCTCGACCCGGTCAGCGGAAAAAGCCTTTCAAAGGTAGCAGAGATGGACCGTCCAGCCTAAACAAGATTCTAGACAAATTATGTCAGATTCATGGCACCCCCGATAAACCTGCAAATCACACCCACAGAGAATGCTGGGTCTTCAAGCAGGCCGGTAAGCTAAATGCCGAACACAAGGGGAGGGAGACACCAAGTGAAGACGAGGACGAGCCTCGCTAGCAAAGCACTGGGGGACAGAAAAAATTCCCACCAGAGGTCAAAACAGTGAATATGATTCACGTGACGAAGAGGAGAAGCAAACATGCACTCCGAGACACACGCGCCGTAGAGCCCGTCACCCCTAAGTTCAACCCCTGGTCGGCCTGCCCGATCACTTTTGATCGCAGGGATCACCTGACAAGTATCCGGCACGGAGGACTGACTGCCTTGGTGTTAGACCCAATAATCAACAGATACCATCTCACACGAGTCCTTATGGACGGCGGCAGTAGTCTTAATCTGATATATCAGGACACAGTCCGCAAAATGGGGATAGACCCGACAAGAATCAGCCATAGTAATACTACCTTTAAGGGAGTAATACCAGGCCCAGAGGCCCGCTGTACGGGCTCTCTAGTACTAGAGGTTGTATTCGGTTCTCCCGAGAACTTCCGAATCGAAAAGTTAACCTTCGACATCGCTCCATCTCGAAGTGGCTATCAAGCACTACTCGGAAGAGCAGCTTTTGCTCGTTTTAATGCAGTACCGCATTACGCTTCTCTTAAGCTTAAGATGCCCGGTCCACGTGGCATCATCACAATTAGCGGAAATATTGAGCGTTCCTTATGCGCGGAAGAACGTGTGGCGGCTTTAGCAGCCGGACACTAAACGGCCTCTCCAACCAGAATAAATGATCGGTCGTCAAGACCGTGGACACGGCTAGACGAGTCCGGCGCATCACTAGCTGTAACAGCTTAGATATACCTAAGATTGGTTCGATGGATTTACCCTCATAGGCGGTACCAGGGGCTTCCCGCATGTAAAAGGACTACAGTTCGGCTCGACCTTACTTATCTTGATTTCTAATGGTTTATTGAGAATAACCAATTTTTTCGCACGACAACTTTCACCTAAGTCCTTCTCTTTTACAGATGGTAATCATGCTACACCCTTCCAGGATACGGCACAACAGAGACACAGGCGCAGACGTGCAGCAGGGCCCCGCTCAAAGGTTTCTTTTTAGATTAAGACCCTGCGTAAACCTTTTTTACTGTCTCTTGTTGCTTCACATCCTCCGGATACTCAGCATAACCGAGAGCGATGCTGACGTTATTGGCATTTCGCCACGTCAGAACGATGCACGTACCTGGACACTCAGGGATCATTATCAAGGGCGTTATTCAGCTCGGTATATGTTGTAAAGACCGAATACCTTAGGGAGTGTTCGGCGTCGCGAGTTTGGCCTTATATGCATCAGCTCCGAATCATGGATTTGGTCAAATGTTGGGTTTGCCCGGCTCCCGCGTTTTGCTACCTTACGTTCCGCTCTATCGGCTAAGGTGGCACCGGGAGAACTACTGCGATTGTGCCCTGGTTCATTCGGACGAGCACCTCAGTAGAGAAAGCCGAAAACTGACTGTCATAATAAAGTGCGAGACTAGTCAACCACTTGATGACTTAGCGGAATCTTCAGGATTCCTCCGCATTAACGAAGGGCCGTTTCCCGGTCATGTATGTACGCGCCCCGTATTCGGATGAGCGCGGAGGTACCAGGGGCTATATAGTAGTCCCACCATCAAACTCCTATGGCTAAGTGAAAGTGTTAAAGCAATATAGTCCGATTGCCTCGTTCGCTGCGCTATCACCTCCTTAATGGACCAAGACGTTGGATCAAGTGTGAATACACGTTTTTGCGAACACCCCCGCATTATATGCGTGGGGGCTGAAGCCGACGACTGCAAACTTTCAGGTTATATACATATATACATAAAACGGCCGCACAGGAGGCATCATAATACTTTCAGGCAAAAGTATAAACACAGCCTTTATAATTTAATAAGCATTGTTCTTACAATTGAGATACATGTCACTAGAACATGATACGCTTCGAGCACTGAGCCTCTATTACACGCGCCTTCTAAGACTTCTTCAAAATAGTGCTCGGCCGATCGCCGGCCTACCGCCGAACTCTGGGATGCAATAGTGGTGGCCTCCATCTCTGCCCAGTATGTCTTGACACGGGCAAGATCCATCCGTGCACCCTCTATGAACGCCGACCTCTTCACAGCGTCGATATGCGGCACAGCACCAAGGAATTGTTGCACTAGACCAAAATAACTATTCGGCCGCGGTCCCTCCGGCCAAAGGTGATCCACGACGGACCTCATAGCAAGTCCAGACAACCTATGGAGCTCGGCCCACTCGGCCATTTGTTCATTTAACAGCAGCGGACGCGTTGGAGTGCGGAACTGTGACCAGAACAACCTTTCCACTGCATGATCCTTCTGATCTTTGAAAAACTTGGTCGCATCAACGGCACTCGCTGCTAAATCCAAGTACGCGTCTGCAGAACTCCATAATTTATCCAGAGGGGCATACTTCGGGTCTCCAAACCTCGTCCGCAACAAAAAGGGCTTCCCAGCCGCAATATCTCCGGCTTGACGGAGTTCCTCCTTCACCGCTCTGATTTGCGAGCGGGTTTCCTTGGCCGCTTCCATGGCCTCCTTCAGTTCCGCCGCCTTCGCTTGGCTTTCCTTTTCAAGAAGCTCATACCGGCCGGCGGCATCTTTCAGCTCAACAGCCATCTTGGCTATTTTCTCTTTGCTCTGGCGATGGGCAGCCTGTTCGGCTCTTAGCTCTTTGACCGCCTTTAGGGCGGCCGCATCACTCTTCCTGGCTTGTTCCTTGGCTCGGGCAAGTTCTGCCCGAAGGGTCTCCACGGCGACAGCTCCATATGCAGTCACAGCATATTACAGATACTAGCATCATGCTCCTCTTAATATGTATTGATCCTAGGAGAATACATACCCTGTGCCTCGTCAAGCCGCTTGTTTACAAGCACGATGTCGGCATCTACCGCATCAAGTTGCCGCTTCAGTTCGGCAAACTCACCAGTCCGGCTAGCCACCGGACCCGCAGCCACCTGCACATGAAAGCAGCACGGTTATTACCTGGGACTATGATCCTCTATTTTCCGTCTTTTTCGACAGCAACCAGAGTCTCAGGGGCTACTATCTGCATAGGCCACACCTAGCGTGTGCGGTATCGTCCAAAAAATATATATTACTTTGCGTACCTCAAAGCCTTTCAGCAGACTCATAAAAGCTTCATGCAACCTGCTTTCGGCGGATGAAATCCTCTCAACCACCGTGCCCATTAGCGCACGATGCGTTTCTGAGATAGCCGCTTGCTCCAGAAGATTCATCAATGCGTCTGATCGCACACCGGACGGTTCTGGACTCTTTCTGTTGCTCTCCTTAGGAGCCGAATACCCCGGACTTCGGTTGGCCGAAGGTTTACCTTCTGGCCTTGGCGGATCAGGAGAAATCCTCCGTGACAACACCTCAGGGTCGCCTGCTTCACGAGGCGGGGAGGCACGGGGAGGTGTTTCGCTCTCCATCATCTCCGGAAGAAGATCCCCCGAAGACGAACTCTGTCGAGAAGGGCTATGATCCGAACTACAAGACACACGCCTCGGTTATCGTTCTCGGAAATGAAGCAGGATATATTTACTATAAAGTACTTTTGTTTACTTACAGCTCGGTAGAGGGCTGGTCCCCTTGCGGGTACTGTGCGGTAAGGATGCCCTCTGGGGTAGGATCCTCCGACAAAGGATTCTTCCCTCGCTTGGAGACCATTACTTCCAAGTCTTCAGAGGCGGTCCTCTTCCTTCCCTGGGGAGAGGGGATTTTAGATTCTTCCCCCCGGTTATCCTCCTTCACGGAGGCACTAATTCCCCCAGTTTGGATGAATAGTGAGTGAGGCTCGCTCTTGGCCTCTTTGTTCCTCCCTTTATCTTCCCTTGATGGCGCTTGATAAGGCGCAAGCTCAAGCATCCTGGCTAGTACAGGATCCAGTGAGCCCTCGGGAAGGGGGGCCGGACACCTGATCATCTTCGCCTTTTTTATCCAGTCCTGGTCAAAAGGCGACTTTTCAGAATGATGTTGTGATAAATTAAAAGACAACGTGTTCGGCCGCGGAATTACTTACTTGAGTGTCTGGATGATTGCAGTTCAGACCCGCATCCTCGGAGGTGTCCGGACACTCTATTTGTGATCCGAAGAACGATCTGTACATCTCTTCGAGCGTCACGCCGAAGAAGTGCTGAATAGTTCGCGGTCCTTCCGGGTTGAACTCCCACATACGGAGAGGTCGACGTTTGCAAGGCAGGGCTCGACGAACTAGCATGACTTGCATTACCTTAACAAGGCTGACATCTCTCTCGAGGAGATCTCGGATGCGACTCTGCAATGTCGGCACATCATTTACTGGCCCCCAGTCCAGCCCCTTGTTGACCCATGACGCCAGTTGTGGCGGGGGGGCCGAGCGGAAGGCAGGGGCGGCTACCCACTTAGTACCCCGGGGAGATGTGATATAAAACCACTCCCGTTGCCATAAACTGGACACCTCCGGGAAGGAACCCTTTGGCCATGGAACATCGGCGCCTTTGCTTATTACGGCACCTCCGCACTCTGCGTGTCGCCCCTCAATCATCTTCGGCTTCACATCGAAGGTCTTGAGCCATAAGTCGAAGTGTGGGGTAATGCGGAGGAAGGCTTCACACACGACGATGAACGACGAGATGTGAAGGATGGAATCCGGAGCCAGATCATGGAAATCGAGCCCGTAGTAGAACATGAGCCCTCTGACAAAGGGATCTAGACTGAAACCTAGCCCTCGGAGGAAGTGGGAGACGAATACGACACTCTCGCCAGGTTCAGGAGCGGGAATGACCTGCCCTCGAGCAGGTAGCCTGTGCGAGATTTCGCCAGTCAAATACCTAGCTTCTCTTAGTTTCTTGATGTCCTCCTCTGTGACAGAGGAGGGCATCCACCGACCTTGAAGGTTGGATCCGGACATGATTGTAGGTCCGAAGCACCTAGCCTGAGCCTTGGGTGTTGGAACTTGAGGTGGGGGAAGGATTCGATTGAGCGCGAGAAGAAGGGGACAGGCCTAGGCCCCTTTGTAAAGAGGATGAATATCAAGCGTCCTCCGCGTGGCTGTTTGGGACTTGCCTAAAATCGAGGAGTCATACCAACAGGCACGATTGGGTTACCCATACCCGTATTCATGAGAATCCCGTGAAAAAAGGGACACGATCTCTGCTTCGACAGGACGTGCCAATAAAAACCGCCTCGCAATACGTGATGTGGCTGGTTGTGAAAGACGGTTCGAATAATGACCGGGCCGTGGTGTGATGTCATGCTGCAAAATGCGTCAGTAGATTAGATTTGTGGAAATGTTATTCTCTCTACGGTGGTATGTGGAATTTCTTTTGCAGAGCCGGACACTATCCTTGTGTTCAAAATCTTCTATGGAGTATTCGGAGGAGGAACCCGCCTTGCAATGCCGAAGACAATCTGCGCGCCGGACTCATCGTCATTGAAGCCTGGTTCAGGGGCTACTGAGGGAGCCCTGGATTAGGGGGTCCTCGGATAGACGGACTATATCCTTTGGCCGGACTGTTGGACTATGAAGATACAAGATTGAAGACTTCGACCCGTGTCCGGATGGGATTCTCCTTGGCATGGAAGGCAAGCTTGGCGATACGGATATGTAGATCTCCTCCCTTGTAACCGACTCTGTGTAACCCTAGCCCCCTCCGGTGTCTATATAAACCGGAGGGTTTAGTCCGTAGGATAACAACAATCATACCATAGGCTAGCTTCTAGGGTTTAGCCTCTACGATCTCGTGGTAGATCAACTCTTATAATACTCATATCATCAAGATCAATCAAGCAGGAAGTAGGGTATTACCTCCATCGAGAGGGCCCGAACCTGGGTAAACATTGTGTCCCCCGCCTCCTGTTACCATCCGCCTTAGACGCACAGTTCGGGACCCCCTACCCGAGATCCGCCGGTTTTGACACCGACAACCGTTGTAACCTCCTCCTCCGAGGTAGTGGAGGATGCGGTCACGCGCCTTAGTGATCGCAGGCAGCAGCTCCTCCGTTACAAGGCGGCGGTTGTGGCGACGCGGGCCTATCAATGCGGGCGTACCGGCTATGTGGCGGGGGCGACGCCGGTTCGTCCTTGACGCCACAAATGCGTTGGGGGGACGCGGCCTTTGATGTGGAGGCCGAGGTTGCCCAGCGGGGACGCGGGTTCGTCCTTGACCCGCCGTAATGGGATGTCGGCTCCCGCTTCACGCGGGCGCGCATCTGGATGGTGGCGTCGGGCGCATCTGATAGAGCGAGCGCTCCATCATGATCTCCATCTGACGGACGAATTATTCATCTATCAGAGCGGCCTCCCACGAGGAGACAGGGTCGTTCCTCCGGCAACTAGTCCTCCTCATCTCTGGGGGGAGATGACTATCCCCTCCTTGCCGGAGGATCCCGCCCCTGTGGATGCCAAGGGGCATGGAGAGAGAGGGCGGCAACGCCAAGATTCGCCTGACGGGGAACTTCCACCGCATTCGCATGTCGGGATGGGGGGAGAACCACGACTTCGGCATCGCCGCTGGGCTCGGGGACAGGAACGGGGAGGGGGACGGTGCTCGGGTAGGTGGAGTGCAGATGCCTGCGTCGCTGGCGCACGGCTTAAATAGCCACGATCAGGCCAAGCGAAAGGGGCAGTCAACCCACTTCAATGCGGCGCAGCAGTCGGAGTTGGTTTCTCGGGACGCGCCGTCGCCGCCGAGAGGTCGCGTCTGTCAGCGTCGCCCTCCCGTCCGGTCACATCGCGCAACATCAATGTCGGTCTTGCATGCTTTGGACCGGCATGAATGCGGCACGACATGCGGCGCAGACGTTTGGTGAAAAGCGCTCAAGAGGCGAGTGAGATTTTTGGGTGGGTCAGCCTGTCAGGGTAGCCGAAAGCAGCCGTGGTAGCAGTCCGGACACCCACAAAACGCCCACTTTGTCTCCTGTTTGCTGGAAGAAGCGTATCCGGAGCGCTCGACGGACTGATGCAGGATTGTGTTGGATGACAAAACATGTTTGAATCGGTTGCAACTGGTTTAAGGGCGGGGGTTGGAGATGCCCTTAGAAGAAGAAAGGAGACGAATCTAGGGCCACGCCACTTTTCCCCATTCCCTGCTCAGTCCAGTTCTCCACCCAAACAGAGCAAGAGCAGGAAAACTCCCAAGAAGAAGAAAGAAGGGGAGGAAGCAGATAAGCGGAATCAGGAAGGGGAAATGGCGGAATCGAACTCGTACGAGGAGCAGCGCCGGAGGCAGATTGAGGAGAACCGCCGGAAGCTGGACGAGCTCCGCCTGCATCACCTCTCCGCCGCCGTCCGCGAGGCCGCCGCCAGGCCCAAGCCCAACCCCAAACCGGTCCGTCAGTTCCTCTCCCTTCTTCTTCCTTGCCTCCGGTCTTCCATCTCCTTTTTCTCCCGTATGCATGACTGGTCCGCTGCTTCCGTGTCGCAGAAGCCGAAGGCCCCGCCCCCCGGCGAGCTCCGGCGGTCCGGCCGCGTCGCCAGCCTCCCGGAGCAGCCCAACTACCTCAAGGGCGCGCAGCAGCGCGACTACCAGGGACTGTACGCCGATGTTATTTGGAAAGGGCCGACCGACGAGGAGAGGGCCACCGCCGCCGCCAAGGCCGAGGAGCTCCAGCGCCAGATTCACCGCATCCGCTGGCCCGCCTTCGTCAAGCCCATCACCCACGCCTGCGCCAGCAGGGCATACTTTATGGTATTGTAGCAAGAAAACCTCCACTGAATGTGAGGCAAATGTGGTTCTTGGATCGGGTGGGTGTTCATTTGGTGGGTTATATGCATTGTGACAGACTATCCCGAAGCAATCCACCGAGTACCTCCCGGTGCACGATGAGCCAGTCGTCGTGGTGGATGAGGCGGATGACGAGTCCCACATGATGTACAATGCCAGCAGACAGGGCAGGCACTGCTACCTCAGCAAGGGGTGGAGAGAGTTTGCCGTCGACTATGACCTTGAAAATGGCGATTGCTTGGTTTTCCAGCTGATAGAGAGCGCAAAGTTCAAGGTGAGATTCAGCATGCCCTCGGCTCCATGGGTAAAAAACGCTCTACTTTTACTTTTAGGAACTCCACATTCAGTACATTGCGTATATTACTTGTTTTCATGCGAAATTTGTGTGGAATTCCTTGTGTACCAAATGCAGCCTTGCGATTCTTAAACATTCCTGAAAGTTGCTTGGTGGTCGCATACTCGTTAATGCGTACGTCTGTCAAAACAATGGTCTTTAAGTTTATATACATGAGAAAAACCTGTTATGTGTACATAATAACTAGACTGCGTACTTCAATGTTTTCCGTATGTCTTAGGTTTAAATCATAAAGTGGGTTATATGCCATATCCGAAATTGAGGCCGGTAAGCTGTGTCTACTTATTCATAGATAAGAAACTAGGCTTGTTTGGACTGCCAATTAATTCTGCACACAGTTTGCAGGAAATGATGTTATTGCTCAGCATCCCTACTGTATATAACTTCATTCCAGCCAGATCTAAAAGAGCCTCTAGGAATTATTTAATTCACAGGCCTTTAATTGTCTACTGTTATAGTATCTTTTTAGATAATGGAAGGGATTCTTTTAAGGCCAAATTGTGAGGAGGTCGTTTTATTTCACTGCCAAGTGTCATATTGTGCAACCTCATTAGTTTTGTAAATGATGCAGGTCTACATTTTTAGAGCAAGCCCAGACTATGAGAGCGACGAAACTTCCGATGACTCTGAGGATGAACAGAAGTGAAGATGTGTGCTTCCAATACAATGTTAGATCGGAGGGCAGGTACATTGTTCTTAACATTATTTGCCTAGGTCGAATACTTAAATCCAATATTTGTTTATCTTTTGCCTAAGCACCGATTTGATAATTGGCCAAGCTCAGTTTGCGGATAAAAAAAATACAAACCCGCTTGCTTATGAGTTATGACAAAACATAACTGTGTTTCCAGCACTGGAGTTAGATCTTTTCACGAAACGCACTGCCGTTTCTCCCATTTCCCTATTGGTTTGAGATTTCAAGCATGGCAACCTTATTTTGTTACTTATGTCTTATGCTATGAAAATACATGGAGAGCTGCGGTTTATTCATGAAGTCTGGGACTTCTATGTTGCCAAATGCCGAAACTAATCGATCGTCATCAGAGATGTACTCGTAGAAACTGTAAGGATAGTTTTCCTTGTTGTTTTAAATCCTCTCCTCTTCGCAAGGGTTCTGCTTGTCTTACGTCAGTCAGCCCCCTTAGACTCGATCAGCACTCCAAATGATTTGTAGCAGTCGCCAAAACAAAATGGGGTTTTATCATTTATGCCACGGGTTGTGTCCCACTACTCAGTTTTGCCACTAGGAATTTCAACCGCTCAAAAATGCCATCGCTTCGTTAGACACATGCTCAAAATGCCACTAGACACCATTATTGTGATCTCAAATATCTTTTGCTATGTCATAATGACATAAATACCTATGGACCAACATGCCAGCTCTCCCTCTATCTCACTACAAAGTGTGGGGCCTACTTGATCCCAACAGCGTTCTTATTTTCCTGTAAATTATTCGCTTGGTTACTCCTGACAAGTGGGGCCACACTTATCATTGTGAGATAGAGAGAACTGACATGTGGGTCTAGGCTTATTTTTCTCATATAACATTGTCAACGGTTTGAAGTGAAAATAACATTGTCTAATGGCATTTTTGAGCAAACATCTAACGGAGCGATGGCATTTTTGAGATATCTAATGGCATTTTTGAGCAAGCATCTCACATATCGATGGCATTTTTGAGTAGTTGTAACTTCTAATGGCAAAACTGAGTAGTGAGACACAACTAGTGGCATAAATGATAAAAACCCCTAAATAAAATGCTCTTGTATACAGTTCTGATCTATCCATATAAATGCTGACATGTCAAATATGTTTGTTTCTTTTGCAGTTTGTTAGAGAAGCAATTTCTTCGATGAGGCTGGAGACTCGGCTAATGCAGTTTCGTGCTGGTTGCGTGTAGAGTCGCCGCACTCTCGGTCTCAGTGTAGCAGGATTTTTAACCTAGATAGGTGTAGTAGGTAGCAGATCGCGGTGCAGACCTTGTATGGGTTGAACAATGAACCAAATGCTTCTAGCCTGATGATGATGGTCTCGAGTGCATTTTTCGTGACTGTTCCTGTTTGTTTGAGGTGCCTTTGTCTGTGTCACAGATGGGATGGGTTTTCTCTTCCGCGAGCACATGCTCGGGTGGGTGCTGAACAGGCAAAATCATCATATTTTAAAGTTTCAAATAAATCTGAAACAAAATATACACATAGATATGGATGTATATTACATTTCTCTAAGTTTTCATGATGAGATACGTTATGATGTGAGCTACAAAAAAAATCATGAACTTCCATAGTGAATGGTGTGCTGGCTAGATATACATGATTTTTCATCATGAAACTTCACATACATGTAGTGTGCACCCCTACGTATATGTTTATTTGTTTTCACAATTTGAAACTTCAAAGGTTTTTTTTCTTGAAAAAAAATCTTTTGAAATTTCCGAAAATCGGGCTCCTTGGAGCCTTAGATCCAGAAGCAATTTCCTTTTATACAGAAAGGACAAATGTGAGTTTAAGGGTATGAGTTCGTTGGTGGATTAGGATTGAGAAGTTGTTTATTTGTCAGAAACCCATGTTTAGTGTTTCATCGCAGTTAGTAGTGGGAATTTTAGGGAGAGTTAATTTCTCGCGTACAGAGCACCTTCTTTTCTAGACTCCCCATACCTATGAAATACCCCGAAATGACATGGTTAACTAGTGGCTGCCCTGTATGCTCTTTTTTTACTTTGGACTAAAACCACGACAAGTATTTTGGAACGGAGGGAGTACATCTGCTAAAAACAAGAACATATCATTTTAGAAAGTTTTCTTTTTCGGGGCTTTTAGAATTTGTGGTGTGGATTTTCAGAAATTTGTGTGCCGGCTTTCGGAATTTGAAACTTTTGAAATTTCAGTTTTAGAATTTCGAATTCAATTTTCAACCTTTTGAAATTTGAGCTTTTAGATCTTTTGACTTTCAGAATTCTAAACTTTCAAATTTTTAGGAAATCAAAATTTTAAAATCACACAAAAAGAAAAAAAGTTAAGACTAACAGGAAAAATAATGCCAACCGTGCACCGCACCTCCCCCACACCACATTTAGCGTCCCCTGGTGCAAAGAACATAATGTCAACATGGTGACCACCCTATAGTTGTTGTGACGGCAACAACCATATGGTCCAAAAGCGAGGGGGGGGGGGGGGGGGGGGGGGGGTTGACAGGCGCCCGCGGTTCAACACGAGAGAGTGAATTCGCCAAACAACATCTCACCATAAGCTTGCGTCATCTTTCAAGACACTTTTTGACATCACCAAACCACCTTTTGGGATCATGTGAAACACTTTGAGAAGCTCTTCTTTCATTCTCTATACCTTCTAGTTCTCTTAAATACCACTATGCGTTAAGTGTGTGAACCTACGTACTGGTCCGATAATATGCGGACATGTATGAAACACCTCCTGGTCAATAATTATTAGCGGGATATGAACACCCATAAAAATACTCACATAGCAACAAAGATCTTTATCGAGCGAACTTTTTGTTATCGCATGCAACTCCCTTTAGCTCGCGGTACGTTACAAAACATGAGGCGGCGACAGGCTGGTTAGCCTCGTGCCCGGTCGCTCGTTTGCGATGAAGCTGATGGCGAGGAACAGGAGGAGATGAATTGACCCTTGAATCGAAGCCGGGAGAATCACGCGCCATACGGAAAGGTATGCCGTACGAGGCTGACCGGGTATAAGACACGCACTGTTACCTGGTGGCTCGGAGGGTCCGTTGGGAAGGCCCGCGTGGGCTCTGAGCGAACCAGGTACTTTACAACGCGCATTGTCGAACCATTTATGCTGGCGGGTTCCAATGTGCCGATGCGGCCGTTTCCCGATGCAATCTGTTAGAGTTTAATTAACACATGTTAATTAAGGGGTAATCTACCCTTGCACGAACCACAGGCGGTTGACTTCGTATCAACCGTTGCGTTGGTTGACTCCTCAACAGGCGCCTCTCTCAAGCGTCGCCTCTCTTACAACTTGTATATATTGGAGATCATCTAATACAAACGACAGAGATTTCACTTTGATCTCCAACACAATCCATCCCTGCTTGTTTGGATAGATAGATAGAATATATAGAACACATTCTCTACAAATGAGAAAAAATGTTTAACCGAATAAAATGTTGTTTGTGTACCCTAAGGCCTTGTACAATGGCCGGTGCTTACAGACCGATGGTTAAAGAGCAAGAGCAGCATGGCGTTTTAAAATATTGTCGCCCCGCAATGGTGAGCGCTTCCTATGGATGCTTAGACCACTTTAATTAAGGCATAGCAAAGCTACCTCTAGTCTTATGGATGGTCAAGCACAGGCTAGCACCGGAAGCCAGACTTCGCTTTTGTCCCTCTTTCTAAGCACCCGCGTCCAGCTATCTCGAAGAAAAAAAACGGTTTTCTTACTGAAGCATCTGCCTAAGCACCCGTGTTGTACAGGGCCTAACTAACAAAAATGCTAAATATACGGGGTCTTACATGCTTCTACAGGCTCCTTTCTAATCAACTATGTTAGAATTATTGGGATTTAAACCATCTGTTATATCCAATAATTTCTAGGAAAATCCCATAGGCCCATGTGGCACGTTCATGCATGACAAGAAAGAAGTTAAAATATTTGCGCTAGTGGAAAATGAAACCGAATGGTGGTGAATGATGACATTCATCTCCTCATTGATGGCATCAATATTTTGGTTTTGGTTTCATTTCTTCATTAGTACATTGGTTTCTTCATACCGTGCGTACTAGCATATTTTGTCATGCAAGAACTTGAAACGATTTGCCTATTAATGGGAGACGAAACTGACCACTTAATAGGATTTTTAGTGCGTCTGTTTCTCCTCTCCTTAATGAGAATTAGTGCGTCCATTTCAGTTTCATCTCGTTGCTCCTATAAGAGGTCGCTCCTCTTTCCAACGAGACACAACTCTTCGCATTGTTCCAGGGCATTGCACCATCTACCTCTTTCCCATCTCGCTTCCTGGCGTGCACCGGAGAGTGAGACAGCAGGCCTCCGAAACCCCGCCTCTTGTGATCCGGTACGGGAGAGGGGCGATCATGTTTTTGGGGAGCGTCCTTACGCGACTGCTGGAGTCTTGTTCATCGTGGCTGCAAATGGCGACATCACTGACGACGAGTTCCCCAACGACGACTTCTTCCCCGACGTCAAGGACCTCTTCAGCGACATGACGATCGGGACATCTGCACCTTCTGCTACTGCGCCGTATGCCATCTTATCCTCACTGTTAGGGCTAGCATTTGGTTTATTGCTAATAGCAATTGACATGGATATGATGCATTTTGCTTATGATTTTAATTGTATGACTAGTCTCAACGAATTGTTGCTAGTTTCTAGTTTCATCAATATTTTGCTATTAATGTTTTATCCATTATTTTGCTGGATTAAACTAAACGGGAAAATGCCTAATTATTCAACAATCCAAAAACCTGATATGTGTAGGCAATTTTCTCCTATTGCTTTTGCTGCAACTCTCAAGCCCGCACCATTTGAGGGCGTGAACTATAAGAGGTGGCGTGCGAGGGCAGTTCTTTGGCTTACCACCATGAACTGTTTTCACGCCTCTAAAGGCAAGCCAGAGGGAGAGCTGACTACTGAGCAGCAGCAAGCTTTCCAGGCTACAGACACCCTCTTTAGAGGTGCTGTCTTGAGTGTTCTTGGTGACAAGATTGTCGATCCATTCATGACCATCATGGTCGGTAAAGATATGTGGGATGCACTCGAAGCCAAGTTTGGAGTCGCGGACGCAGGAAGTGAGTTGTATATCATGGAACAGTACCATGACTACAAGATGAATGATGACCGCTCCGTTGTTGAGCAGGCTCATGAGATTCAATCGCTCACTAAAGAACTTGAGCATCTCAATTGTGTGTTACCGGACAAATTCATTGCCGGAGGCATCATTGCCAAGCTTCCTCCTTCATGGAGGAATTTTGCTACCTCTCTGAAGCATAAGAGGCAAGAGTTTACTGTTGTCAATCTAATTGGCACTCTTGATGTAGAAGAGAAGGCGAGGGCAAAAGACACACGTGCTCGTTTCCATGAGGGGAATTCCAGTGCCAATTTGGTACAAAAGAGAAATTTCCAAACCCACAAACCCAAGAACAAAAACTATGCGGGCAAAGGAAAATTCGATGGCAAGTACAAAGCCCCACAACCTGTCAACTTCAAGAAGAAGAAGGATACTTATAAGAAGAAAGGAAAGTGCCATGTATGTGGCAGTGAAGAACATTGGGCTTCATCCTGCAAGGACCGCTGGGACATGCGTCAGAATGAGAACAATAGCAAGACCGCTAATGTTGTTATTGGCGATGTTGACATGAAAGATGTCGGGTATGGTAAATTTCCTACCATCCTTTCAGTATGTCATTCTCCAGATTGGTGGATTGACACCGGTGCCAATGTACATGTGTGTTCTGACATAAACATGTTTTCTTCTTATCAGGTCGCAAGAACTACACCCGTGCTGATGGGAAACGGGACACATGCTTCTGTTCATGGTGTTGGTACGGTCGATCTGAAGTTTACTTCGGGAAAGATCGTGCGACTGAAGAACGTGCAGCATGTCCCTGCTATAAATAAAAATCTTGTCAGCGGTTCTTGTTTGTGTCGAGATGGTTATAAATTGGTATTTGAGTCCAATAAGGTTGTAGTATCTAAGTGTGGACAATTTGTTGGGAAGGGCTATGAGAGTGGAGGCTTGTTTCGCTTATCTTTGTCAGACTTTTGCACTAAAGTTATTAATCATGTTTGCAGTGAAACCGAATCAAATGTTTGGCATTCACGACTTTGTCATATTAACTTTGGTGTCATGACGCGGCTAGCAAATTTGAGTTTAATCCCAAAATTTACAATTGTCAAAGGTTCTAAGTGCCAAATTTGTGTGCAAGCAAAGCAACCTCGCAAGTCTCATGCGACTGTTGAGGCGAGGAATTTGGCACCACTTGAACTCATACATTCAAATCTTTGTGAGATGAATGGTGTGTTGACAAAAGGTGGAAAAAGATATTTCATGACTCTAATCGATGACTCTACTAGATATTGCATGATATATTTATTGAAAACAAAAGATGAGGCTTTGCACTACTTTAAAATCTACAAAGCCGAAGCAGAGAATCAACTCGATCGAAAGATCAAAAGGCTTAGGTCGGATCGCGGTGGAGAGTATTTTTCCAATGAGTTCAATTTATTTTGTGAGGAACATGGTCTAATACATGAGAGGACGCCTCCCTACTCTCCCCAGTCAAACGGGGTTGCCGAACGAAAGAACCGAACTCTAACTGATTTGCTTAACGCCATGTTAGATACAGCGGGACTTTCCAGGGAATGGTGGCGGGAGGCTTTGATGACTGCAAGTCATGTCCTAAATAGAGTTCCTACGAAGAATAAAGAGATTACCCTGTTTGAAGAATGGGAAAGGAAAAGGCTTAAACTTTCCTACTTACGAACTTGGGGTTGTTTGGCGAAAGTCAATGTACCAATTACCAAGAAGCGTAAGGTTGGGCCAAAAACAGTTGATTGCGTTTTCCTGGGTTATGCTTTCCATAGCATTGGCTATAGATTTCTAGTGGTGAAATCTGAGGTACTTGACATGAATGTTGGTACCATCATGGAGTCGAATGATGCGACTTTCTTTGAGGATATTTTTCCTATGAAGGATATGCCTGGCTCATCTAGTTAGAGGTCACAGACAACTCCTGAACCTACTGTTCCATTGGAACATTCCGAGAAGAAACACACAGATATTCCTGAGGAGGATGACAATGAAGCTCCTAGAAGGAGCAAGAGACAAAGGACCACAAAGTCATTTGGTGAAGATTTCATTGTGTACCTCGTGAATGATACTCCCACTTCTATTTCAGAAGCTATGCATCTTATGATGCTGATTACTGGAAAGAAACTGTGCGTAGTGAGATGGATTCTATCATGGCTAATGGGACATGGGAGATCACTGATCGTCCTTATGGGTGTAAACCTGTAGGGTTTAAGTGGGTGTTTAAGAAAAAGCTTAGGCCCGATGGTACAATTGAAAAGTACAAGGCGCGACTTGTTGCCAAGGGCTATACCCAAAAATAAGGTGAAGATTTCTTTGATACTTATGCGCCTGTGGCCAGATTGACCACCATTCGAGTACTACTCTCATTGGCCGCCTCACACAATCTTCTCGTTCATCAAATGGACGGTAAGACAACTTTCCTAAATGGAGAGTTGGAGGAGGAAATTTACATGGAACAACCCGATGGTTTTGTAGTAGATGGTCAGGAAGGAAAAGTGTGTAAATTGTTGAAATCTTTGTATGGTTTGAGACAAGCACCTAAGCAGTGGCATGAGAAGTTCGAAAGAACTTTGACATCTATGAGCTTTGTTGCAAACGAAGCCGACAAGTGTGTGTACTATCGCCATGGTGGGGGCGAAGGAGTTATATTATGTTTGTATGTTGATGACATACTTATATTTGGAACAAATCTCAAGGTCATTCAGGAAGTGAAAGATTTTCTGAATCAAAACTTTGAGATGAAAGACCTTGGAGTAGCTGATGTTATCTTGAACATCAAGCTTTTAAGAGGTTGTGATGGTGGGATCACTCTCTTGCAGTCTCACTATGTGGAGAAGATTCTGGATCGCTTTGGATATTCAGATTATAAACCTTCTCCGACACCTTATGATCTGAGTGTTTTAATTCGGAAGAACGAGGGAGAAACAAAGGATCAATTGAGATATTCTCAAATCATTGGCTCGCTTATGTATTTAGCTAGTGCTACGAGGCCTGACATCTCGTTTTCTGTGAGTAAACTAAGCCGGTTTGTTTCAAACCCAGGAGATGTTCATTGGCATGCACTTGAGAGAATAATGCGATATCTGAAAGGTACTGCGAGTTATGGGCTTCACTATACCGGGTATCCAAGAGTACTTGAAGGTTATAGTGATGCAAATTGGATATCTGATGCTGATGAGCTTAAAGCGACAAGTGGTTATGTGTTTACACTTGGTGGTGCTGCTGTTTCCTGGAAGTCTTGCAAGCAGACCATCTTAACAAGGTCAACAATGGAAGCAGAACTCACAGCATTAGACACGGCAACAGTTGAAGCAGAATGGCTTCGAGAACTTTTGATGGACTTGCCGATGGTTGAAAAACCAATACCAGCTATTCTAATGAACTGTGATAATCAAGCAGTGATCGTCAAGGTAAACAGTTCTAAGGATAATAAGAAGTCATCAAGACACGTGAGAAGGAGACTGAAATCCGTCAGGTTCATGAGAAACTCTGGAGTTATAGCGTTGGACTATATAAACACATCGAAGAATCTGGCAGATCCCTTCACAAAGGGTTTATCACGAAATGTGATAGACAATGCATCGAAGGAGATGGGATTGAGACCCACTACATAAGTTGTTCATGGTGATAACCCATTCTTTGTGATCGGAGATCCCGTGAATTAGAATTGGCGAGACAAACTATTGGATAACTGAGAGGAGAATATTTATTTGACAAAAATCCACTCCGTTATGATGCAATTCTCTCCTAATATGTATGGTAGGCTGATATTTATCTTAATGTGTTTTGAATGGCTTGGGTAGGCAAAGATGTTGTCCTACAAAACATCTATAAAGAACACACCTATATGAACGTCACGGTCTGTGAGAGTTGGGTGTTCTCTAATAAACTCATGAAGAGGCCCCGGAGTATGACGCATATGCTCCTACCCGTGGGAAAGTTTTCAGCGGTCTAGTATCGGTAAAGGCTTTTACGTGAAACTTGTTTGCACAAAACTTGCAGTTCAAGGCGTAGTCCACTGTTCAAGTTGTGAACGAGTGTAGCGTGGAGTTCTAGGTGGAAGTTCAACTTAACAGTCTCCACCGAAACACCGGTATATAAACAATGTTTTGGAACCATAGGCAAACTTGATGTGCCTCTGGGATCTGGTGGGGGATTGTTAGAATTATTGGGATTTAAACCATCTGTTATATCCAATAATTTATAGGAAAATCCCATAAGCCCATGTGGCACGTTCATGCATGACAAGAAAGAAGTTAAAATTGTTGGAAATATGCCCTAGAGGCAATAATAAAATGGTTATTATTATATTTCCTTGTTCATGATAATCGTCTATTGTTCATGCTATAATTGTATTATCCGGAAATCGTAATACATGTGTGAATACATAGACCACAACGTGTCCCTAGTAAGCCTCTAGTTGACTAGCTCGTTGATCAACAGATAGTCATGGTTTCCTGACTATGGACATTGGATGTCATTGATAACGGGATCACATCATTAGGAGAATGATGTGATGGACAAGACCCAATCCTAAGCATAGCGTAAAGATCGTGTAGTTCGTTTGCTAGAGCTTTTCCAATGTCAAGTATCTTTTCCTTAGACCATGAGATCGTGTAACTCCCGGATGCCGTAGGAGTGCTTTGGGTGTGCCAAACGTCACAACGTAACTGGGTGACTATAAAGGTACACTACAGGTATCTCTGAAAGTGTTTGTTGGGTTGACACGGATCGAGACTGGAATTTGTCACTCCGTATGACGGAGAGGTATCTCTGGGCCCACTCGGTAGTGCATCATCATAATGAGCTCAATGTGACTAAGGAGTTAGCCACGGTATCATGCATTACAGTACGAGTAAAGAGACTTGCCGGTAACGAGATTGAACAAGGTATTGGGATACCAACGATCGAATCTCGGGCAAGTAACATACCGCTTGACAAAGGGAATTGTATACGGGGTTGATTGAATCCTCGACATCGTCGTTCATCCGATGAGATCACCGTGGAACATGTGGGAGCCAACATGGGTATCCAGATCCCGCTGTTGGTTATTGACCGGGGAGTCGTCTCGGTCATGTCTGCATGTCTCCCGAACCCGTAGGGTCTACACACTTAAGGTTCGGTGACGCTAGGGTTGTAGAGATATTAGTATGCGGAAACCCGAAAGTTGTTCGGAGTCCCGGATGAGATCCCGGACGTCACGAGGAGTTCCGGAATGGTCCGAAGGTGAAGAATTATATATAGGAAGTCCAGTTTCGGCCACCGGGAAAGTTTCGGGGGTTATCGGTATTGTACCGGGACCACCGGAAGGGTCCCGGGGGTCCACCGGGTGGGGCCACCTATCCCGGAGGGCCCCGTGGGCTGAAGTGGGAAGGGAACCAGCCCATAGTGGGCTGGGGCGCCCCCCCTTGGGCCTCCCCCTGCGCCTAGGGTTGGAAACCCTGGGGGTGGGGGGCGCCCCACTTGCCTTGGGGGGCAAGCCACCCCCTTGGCCGCCACCCCCCCTCAGATGGGATCTCCAGGAGGGCCGGCGCCCTCCCCCCCCCCCCCGGGCCCCTATAAATAGTGGGGGGAGGGAGGGCAGCAGTACTACAGCTCCTGGCGCCTCCCTCTCCCCCTGCAACACCTCTCCCTCCCGCTTGCGCTTGGCGAAGCCCTGCCGGATCCCCGCTACTTCCACCACCACGCCGTCGTGCTGCTGGATCTCCATCAACCTCTCCTTCCCCCTTGCTGGATCAAGAAGGAGGAGACGTCGCTGCTCCGTACGTGTGTTGAACGTGGAGGTGCCGTCCGTTCGGCGCTCGGTCATCGGTGATTTGGATCACGACGAGTACGACTCCATCAACCCCGTTCACTTGAACGCTTCCGCTCGCGATCTACAAGGGTATGTAGATGCACTCCTTCCCTCTCGTTGCTAGTAGACTCCATAGATGGATCTTGGTGATGCGTAGAAAATTTTAAAATTCTGCTACGATCCCCAACAAAAATATTTGCGCTAGTGGAAAATGAAACCGAATGGTGGTGAATGATGACATTCATCTCCTCATTGATGGCATCAATATTTTGGTTTTGGTTTCATTTCTTCATTAGTACATTGGTTTTTCTTCATACCGTGCGTACTAGCATATTTTGTCATGCAAGAACTTGAAACGATTTGCCTACTAATGGGAGACGAAACTGACCACTTAATAGGATTTTTAGTGCGTCTGTTTCTCCTCTCCTTAATGAGAATTAGTGCGTCCATTTCAGTTTCATCTCGTTGCTCCTATAAGAGGTCGCTCCTCTTTCCAACGAGACACAACTCTTCGCATTGTTCCAGAGCATTGCACCGTCTACCTCTTTCCCATCTCGCTTCTTGGCGTGCACCGGAGAGTGAGACAGCAGGCCTCCGAAACCCCGCCTCTTGTGATCCGGTACGGGGGAGGGGCGATCAGGTTTTTGGGGAGAGTCCTTACGCGACTGCTGGAGTCTTGTTCATCGTGGCTGCAAACGGCGACATCACTGACGACGAGTTCCCCAACGACGACTTCTTCTCCGACGTCAAGGACCTCTGCAGCGACATGACGATCGGGACATCTGCACCTTCTGCTACTGCGCCGTATGCCATTTTATCCTCACTGTTAGGGCTAGCATTTGGTTTATTGCTAATAGCAATTGACATGGATATGATGCATTTTGCTTATGATTTTGATTGTATGACTAGTCTCAACGAATTGTTGCTACTTTCTAGTTTCATCAATATTTTGCTATTCATGTTTTATCCATTATTTTTCTGGATTAAACTAAACAGGAAAATGCCTAATTATTCAACAATCTAAACATTGCCCCCCTGATTTTCAGGTGGGTGGGGGCCCTCACTCCCCTTAATCCAATCACGATTTGCCAGCTGAAACTCACCCTGTAAAACCCTGTAACTGTCCGCCGGTGTAGCATTACTGCCTAACTAATCTATGGATATACAGAACGTGGTTCCTGGAAATCCAGAATTTCAGAGTTGTAGAAAAACGACAATTAGTGGTTTTTCCAAAAACACGTTTCGCAAGTGCTTGATGGTAACTGATTTTCTCACGGTGCGCTCGTTTCTCACGGCCCACTCCTTCCTCTACTCACGGGAGACATCGTTATCCAAACAAGAAATTAGAGAAGTCAGCTTTAGCTTTTTTTACCCCAAACGTGATTGTACATAAACTGATTATCCATAGGAAAACTAGCAAAACCGATTTTATCAAAAATCTCCTAAAAACAAGTTTTTGATAAACGCATAGCTAATCATTGATATCCAATACCATATGGTGAAGTGGACGGAGATCTGCAAGCCCAAAGACCGGGGGGTCTTGGGATCATCTTATCCAAAAGGATGAATATTGCCCTTCTAGCTAAATGGCTATGGAGGATCGCCTCTCGTGAGGGTGGCCTATGGCTTGACATTATTCGAGCTAAATACCTGCGGGGCAAACCCCTAGCGTTTGCGCAAAGAGCCAGGATCACAGTTTTGGCAAACGATTGTGCAATTGATGCCAGTGCTTCGGATCAGATGTCAATGGAGGTGGGCCGAGGCACCGCCACCCTCTTCTGGTTGGACCGGTGGTGCGGCCCCCTGCCGTTCGCTTCCCGCTTCCAGGCCCTCTTCAATATTTGCACCGACAAGTGTTTGACGGTGGCGTCAGCCTTGTCAAACCTCGCGCAGATCGCCTTTAGAAGGACCTTCGGTCCCGGCGAGCTGGATATGTGGGGGGACCTCGTAGGATGCATTTCTCTCCACTCCCCATCCGAGGAGGAGGACGTAGTCCATTGGCACCTCGAGCCCAGTGGGCGGTTCTCAACGAAATCGCTGTACCACGCGATTATGCCAACTCCGAGACCGATAGAATTGAACCTCCTTTGGGAGATTAAGCTGTCGTTGAAGATTAGGATCTTCCTTTGGCAATTAGTGCGCGGACGAGTCCCATCCGGTACGGAGGTGCTGAAGCGTAATGGCCCCTCCGACGGGATGTGTCCCTTGTGCTTGACCCCGAAGGACTCTAACCACATATTCTTCGTGTGCCCGGCGGCGAGATTCCTCTAGGGTTGCTTTCGGGAGGTTGCAGGTGGCAGATGGTGCCATACCAACCTCCCTGATATGTTTAGGGAGGTGCTTGAGGCCAACCATGCGGCTGGGCGGCCGGCCCTTTGGGTGGCCATTGGTGCCCTTCTTTGGACACTTTGGAATATCCGTAATAAGCTTGTGATTGAGCATGTTATTCCTCTTCGTGCGACTGATGCAGTATACAAACTATGTGGTTTTCTATAGCTATGGCGGCCGCGTAGTCAGCGCCAGGATCGGGTCTTAATCGATCGGGCCATCGCCTTGCTCCGGTCCATCGCCGCCCGCTTGTCTGCACCGCCGCTCCCCCCCCCCCCTAGCCGGATTAGTGTAGCTGTCTTTTGGCTTCTTATTTGGGGATTATTGTGCTGCTCCCCCAGCTAGACCTCTGGTGTGTTTATTGTACTCTGGTGTGTGTGTGTGTGTGTGTGTGTGTTGAACCTTGTTGCTACCTGTGTGCTTTGGTCCAGGCTTTATAATATAAAGCGGGGGGAAACCCTATTTCGTCAATCATCGATATCCAAACAACCACTTGAGGTCCGTCCCTCAGATTCCTTTTATGATAGAGCCTTTGTGATCCACAATTTGATATTGACACATTCTTATTATCCGTATGATCGCTGTAGAGAGCCTACAAAGTAGACGACTCGAGCGGAACCCTAGCACAGCCGTCACCCCTTCCCCCTCCGATCATGCTTCCCCCGCCGCCACCAAAGGATGCCTCCGATTAAAGGCCGCGAGGCTACCGGCGGTGGCGGTCCTCATCCTTCTCGCGCGACTAATGGCGGCGGGGGCCCCATCCTTTCTCGCATTACGGGATCTCCGGCCGGAGATTCATGGTGGCCTTGGACGGCATGGTCGATGGAGATGGGCGCCTGGGCGACGGCCTCGGATTTCTTCGGCGACCTCGACTGCCGTTGTGGCCGCAGGGCGGCATCGAGTGGTCCGGGGGCTCAATGTGGCTCAACTATTCATCTAGGCGTGGTGGCGGCGGTTCCTGCTGAGGTCTCCGGCCTACTGTTGGGAGCCGGCGGGTGGTGCCGTCCTTGAGTTCTTTTTGCTCTAAGATGGTGTTCTGCCAATTGTTGGCCCTCATGGATCTAGCCATTGATGAGTTCTGAAATGCTCCGCCGGAGATCTTCATTGGGTGCTTGACGCTTGTAGATTGCTAGATTGGATGAGATTCGGTCGTGTGCACCCCTATTTCAGCCCGAGTGGCTTTAGGAGGACGTGACGCGAAGCTTCGGTGCCTGTTGACATTATGGGACATATTGATATTTCGATTTCCATGGTGAAGATAGCGGCGGAGAACGTCATGTTGGCTAAGTCTGAGGCCTAGTAATGACGGATCGAGTCTTCGTGGCGATGAGGACTTTCCTTGGTGATTCGTGACTCATAGCAGCAGCATCGGCAAAGTTGGGCAGCAGCACAAGTGAAGTGCGGAGTCTTAGCTTTCAAGGTGAAAACCCAAGGTCTGTCCTTAATTGGTTGTGTCTGGCAGTGACCTTGTTGAAAACATTGTTTTGAGGGTGCGGAGCGGATCTTCTTCAGGGTGAGAACCTAAAATCTATAATCGGGCGATGACGGTGCTTGTGCACTGCTTCCTTATTGGAGGTGTCGCTTTTGAAGAATTTGAACTTCGGGTGCTGTCTAGGTGGTGGTTAATGCTGCAGCTATAAGAAATTGATTAGCGTAGCTAGATTTCTTCTTCTTCTCCTTCTTTTTCTTATTTTTGTCCTCTGGCTGTGTGCATCCGTAATGTCTTTACGGTATTGCATTGTTGCAGAGACTGGATGTAGTTGATATTTTTGTGATATTAAATATATTTCTCTTTGTCAAAAAAATAAAATATTTAAACAAGAGGAATGAATTTTCATTAGCATAATCATGGCTCCTCCTAGAATAGAATAATGACGATGCATTCGGCACGCCGAGCGTGGTGGGGTTTGAGGCGGAGGCGAGGTGGTTGAAGAAAGGCGGGCCTCTAGGGCCACGTTACTTTTCCCCGTTCCCTGCCCAGCCCAGTTCACCTCCCAAGCACGGGGCGGCTGGAAAACACCCAAGAAGCGGAAGAAGAAGGGGGAGGAAGCAGAATCGAAAAGGCAATGGAGGAATCCAACTCGTACGAGGAGCAGCGCCGGAGGCAGATTGAGGAGAACCGCCGGAAGCTGGACGAGCTCCGCCTGCATCACCTCTCCGCCGCCGTCCGCGAGGCCGCCGCCAGGCCCAAGCCCAACCCCAACCCCAAGCCCAGGCCGGTCCGTCAGATCCTCTCCCTTCTTCCTTCCTTGCCTCCGGTCTTCCCTCTCCTTTTCTCCCGTATATATGACTCGTCCGCCGCCTCGGTGTCGCAGAAGCGGAAGGCCCCGGGCCCCGGCGAGCTCAGGCGGTCCGGCCGCGTCGCCGGCCTCCCGGAGCAGCCCAATTACCTCAAGGGCGCGCAGCAGCGCGACGACCAGGGAGTGTACGCCGCATATGACGCTCGTATTTGGAAAGGGCCGACCGACGAGGAGAGGGCCGCCGCCGTCGCCAAGGCCGAGGAGCTCCAGCGCCGGATCCACCGCATTCGCCGGCCCGCCTTCGTCAAGACCATGACCCACGTCTGCGCCAGCAGGGCAAAACAGATGGTACTGGAGCAAGAAAAAAACTTCCACTCGATGTCAGGCAATGTGGTTCTTGGATCGGATGATTGTTGAATTTTTTTGGGGGGGTTATTATATTCCTCGTGACAGATGATCCCGAAGCACTTCATTGAGCACCTCCCGGCGCACGATGAGGCGGTCGTCTTGGTGGATCAGGCGGATGACGAGTTCCACATGATGTGCAATGCCAGCAAAGAGGGCAGACACTGCTACCTCAGCAAGGGGTGGAGAGAGTTTGCCGTCCACCATGACCTTGAAAATGGCGATTGCTTGGTTTTCCAGCTGATAGACAGCGCAAAGTTCAAGGTGAGATTCAGCATGCCCTCGGTTCCATGGGTAAAAAACGCTCTACTTTTACTTTTAGGAACTCCACATTCAGTGCGACTGCATATATAACTTGTTTTCATGTGGAATTCCTTGTGTTCCAAATGTCGCCTTGCGATTCTTAAACATTCTTGAAAGTTGCTTGGTGGCCTCATACTCCTTCATGCGTTCGTCTGTCGAAACAATGGTCTTTAAGTTTATATACATGAGAAAAACCTGTTATGTCTACGTAATAACTAGCTACCCACTAGGGTCATTGTTTAGTATCAAACTTCAATGTTTTTCGCATGTCTTAGGTTTAAATTATAAAGTGGGTTATATGCCATATCCAGAACTGAGACTGGTGAAATGTGTCTGCTTATTCATAGATGAGAAATTCGGCCTGCTTGGACTGCCAATTAATTCTACACACAGTTTGCAGGAAACGATGTTATTGCTCAGCATCCCTACTGTATATACCTTCATTCCAGCCAGATCTAAAAGGGCCTCTAGGAATTATTTCATTCGTTGGCCTTTGATTGTCCAGTTATATCTTTTTAGATAATGGAAGGGATTCTTTTAAGGCCCAATCGTGAGGAGGCCGTTTTATCTCACTGCTAAGTGCATATTGTACAATCTCATTGGTTATGTAAATGATGCAGGTCTACATTTTCAGAGCAAACCCAGACTATGAAAGCGACCAAACTTCCGATGACTCTGAGGATGAACAGTAATGAAGATGTGTGCTTCCCACACAATGTTCGATCGGAGTGCAGGTACATTGTTCTTACCATTGTTTGCCTAGGTTTAATACTTGAACTCAATATTTCTTTTATCTTTGCCGATGCACCGATTTCATAATTGGCTAAGCTCGGTTTGCTGATAAAAAAAACTGCTTGCTTACGAGTTATGAACAAACATAACTGCACTTCCAGCACTGGAGTTAGATCTTTTCAGGGAACGCACTGGCCGTTTCTCCCATTTCCCTATTGGTTTGAGATTTTGAGCATCGTAACCTTACTTTGTTACTTATGTGCTAGCTATTTTTTTTCTAGAATATGCACAAGCATGCGTATCATATATTCATAAAAAAAGGGTGAGAAACCCATCCACGTGTATACAAGATGGCTACTAGCCAGAGTTACACGCAACTACTCACTCAAGTTCCACCTATATGCAACCTATGAAAGAAAGAAGACATGTCCGACCGAAATATCCGCGCTAACTGCCAAGTCCTACCCTCTTCGCGAATCCTTTGTAGAACGGCCACAGTTGTAGTTGCCCCATCGAACACAATAGCATTGCGGTGTTTCCATATCTGCCAACAGACGAGCAAGTTAATTGTGTGGAAATCTTTCTGTACGGTTGCCTGTGGTTGCATTGAAGCACTCCAAGATAGCAAGTTGTTTGTCCCACTCGGCATCGAGTCCTCACGTCCCCAAGCAAGAAGCACCTGATGCTAGACTGATCGTGCGAAAACACAGGATACCAATAGGTGGCTGATCTTCTCTGGCAACTGGCAACAAAGCGGGCAGGCCTCCTGATGCAGAGGACCACGGCGCGCGAGGCGATCCAAGGACCAAGGTCCAACATCTGTTCTTATAGGCAAGCCAGGTAAACAGCGTGCATCTCAACGGCGCTCTGCAGTCCCACACTACTGTGGTAGACAGGTCTTTTTCTCGTCCAAAGTATCGGCTCGCGTAGGCAGATCTCACATTGCCATGTACTGCCCCAAGGTCTCCCATGCCCACCTGAACTTGTCCACCACGCCCGGATTTAGCTCCACCTTGATAACCAACTCCCATTGGTTTAGGTACTCGTAGATCTCGGCCACGGTCATATCCAGCCCGACATCCAAAGGCCAAGCCCCAGCCAGAGCGTCCCCAACTGTCCTGCTTTTCCGGATCCTGGGAGGGACACAATCGTAGAGCCGAGGAGCGATCTCCTGAATGCATCTTCCCTATAGCCAACGATCTTCCCAGAAGAACAAGCCTGCACCGTTGCCCACATCGACAACAGCAAGCGATTCAGCTGAAACATTGACCTCGAACTCAGCCCACGGTCTCTCCTGGTCTACCCTCTGTAGCCACAGCCATCGAGCCCTCAAGGTGACATTCACCCACTTAGGCCTAGTCCTCCAGTCCACTTCGGACTGCAGACAGTGCGCCAAGCCACGGCACACTTCGCTCCGTGGGCGTCCGAGCTCCCTGCCCAAAAGAAGCCCCGACATATCTTGTTCATGCTCGCCAAGACCTTGGGTGGCACATCCAGTGCCATCATCGTTCGTATGAATCGGCATTGCGCAAAGAACGGATTGCACAAGCACGAGTGTTCCAGATTTGTCCATGTATGCCCCCCTCCACGTTGGCAACCTTCTGGTCATCCCATCTACCACTTCCTGGAATTGCATCGCCGTTGGTTTTCTGATTGTTAGCGGCAGACAGAGATACCGGCAGGGGAACGATCCCAATGGGCAACCGAGCCCTAACTTCAGTTGATCAGCCTGCTCCACAGAGCACCGAATAGGTATGGCAGTGCATCTTGCGGGGTTTATCTTGAGGCCCGAGGCCTCACTGAAGTCCTGTAGGATGGCCGAGCAGAGCGCCACGTCCACTGTGTTTGGCTTGAGAAATAACATGACGTCGTCGGCGAAGAATGACAGGCAGTGCTTTAGGCCCCTTCTGGCCAGCGGAGTGAACATCCCATGCAAATCAGTGTAGTTGAACATATGGTGCAGGCCCTCCATATAACCAATATAAACATCAATGGCGATAAAGGATCGCCCTGACGCAGCCCTCGCTCTGTTGCGATGCTCACTCCCAGCATGCCATTCATCAAAACTCTCGTCGAGGCGGTCAATAGCATATGCCACATATCCAGGAGACCGACATATATCCAAACCTTTCTTAGCACTTGGGGGGCTGCAGTTTATTCATGAAGTCTGGGACTTCTCTGTTGCCAAATGCCTAAACTCTGATCGGTCGATATCGGAGATGTACTCGTAGAAACTGTGAGGATAGTTTTCTTTGTTGTCTTAAATCCTATGCTCTTTGCAAAGTTTCTGCTTGTCTTGTCTCAGTCTGTCAGTCAGCCCCCTTAGGCTCGATCAGCAGCTTTGTAGTATATATACTAAATAAAATGCTCTTGTGTACAGTTCTGATCTATCCGTATAAATGCTGACATGTCAAATATGTTTGTTACTTTTGCAGTTTGTTAGAGAAGCAATTTCTTCGATGATGCTGGAGACTCGGCTAATGCGGTTTTGTGCTGGTTGCATGAATGTAGAGTCGTCGTCGCACTCTCGGTCTCAGTGTAGCAGGATTTTTAACCTAGATGGGAGTAGTAGGTAACAGCGCGTGGTGCAGACCTTGCATTGCTTGAACTACTGAATGATTGTAGACTGACGATGGTCTCGAGTGCATTTTTTTCGTGGCTGTTCCTGTTTGTTTCCGGCTACTAAGATGATTGGGTTCGATGGTTGCAAGATGGTGATTCGAACACAAAGTTATTTCTCTTAGATCCGGTATAAATGACGTGCAGTAACATATAGCCAGGAATTGGCTCTACTAGTATCTATGCTCTAACAAACCGGGCCAATACTGTTGTTTGTTTGAACATTGTTTGGAAGCTAAGTTGTGTAGGACGGGTGTGTAGGACGGGCTACATGTAGCCCTATTTAAAAAGAAACCAAAATGATATTTACGAATATGTAAATTGGTGTTCAAAAATAGGTTGACTTGCAAGCTAAAAAAATCCGGCCCAACAACAAAGAAAAATCGTCCCATTTTCATGCATGTATTTACCTTTTTCTTCTGTAAAGATTTGATGGAAAACTTGTGTTTATTGATTCTGGGCAAAGCCCTATTTATACAAGGATTTGGGGCGCCTCCGGAGAGGCGTCCGTTTACAATAGACGCCTGTGGCGCGAGAAGACGCCCGTACGGACGTTCGCGTCCGTACGGCGCTTTGGACACACGTGACGACTCTTAGCGCTAATGACGGCGCTTTGGACACACGTGACGACTCTTAGCGCTAATGACGTCGCTTTATTCTTAACACTCCCCCTTGTACAAAACTGCTTCTTCTATGTCTTGCATCCTTGTATAACTTTGAGAATATTGCTCTTAATCACAAGCGTATATGATCTTGAATAACTCCTCCAAAAACCCTGTGGGAAAAATATGAGGAGAATAGAACTTGATATGTTGTTAAAACTCCATTAAAACCCAGTAGGAAAAATAAGGAGAAAATGTTACAACATATGTTATCGTCTCTTTGATAACTTATATGAGAAAACCTTGAGGATAAAACTCATTGGTAAGTTTAGAGGACAATTAATATGTCTTGTATACACTCATTAAAAACCCCGGTGGGGAAAAATAGGATGTATGACATATATTCTTATGTTGATATTACCTCATTAAAAACCTTGATGAGAACCATGAGAGTAAACTCATAAAGGAAAAAATAGTGCAATATAATGTTTGAACAGGTTATGATTCAGAGAGACTCTCCCCCTGATCTTTGCAAATTTCGAAGTTGTCGCATACCAATCCCATGAACATATTTTTCAAATGTTGAAGCTGGGAGTGACTTTGTGAATAGATCAGCTAGATTATCGCATGATTTGACTTGCAAAATGTTTATCTTCCCTTTCTTTTGTAATTGATGGGGGGAAATAATTTAGGAGAAATATGCTTAGTGATATTGCTCTTTATGTAACCTGTTTCCATTTGAGCAACACAAGCTGCATTATCTTCGTAGATAATGGTTGGAGATTCGATAGAACCTTTACCACATGATTTTTGTATGTGGTTTATCATTCTGCGAAGCCATACACATTCACGTGTTGCCTCAAATAAAGAGATTATTTCAGAATGATTGGTGGATGTAGCCACTAGAGTCTGTTTGGAAGACTTCCATGGTATGGTTGTCCCACCATGTAGGAACACAAAACCGGGTTGTGATCTGGCATTGTGGGGGTCAGATAAGTAGCCAGCATCAGCATACCCAATCATATCAATGTCCAAATTTCTCTGAAACTGAAAGAATAGGCCAAGATCCTTTGTGCCTTGGAGATATCGAAAGATATTCTTAACTCCCGTCCAATGGCGTTTAGTAGGAGCTGCGCTATGTCTATCTAGTAAATTCACTGCAAATGCAATATCAGGCCTGGTGCAATTTGCAAGATACATGAGCGCTCCAACGGCACTGAGATATGGAACTTCAGGTCCTAATATCTCTTCTCCATTATCCATTGGTCTAAATTGATCTTTCTCTAAGTCTAGAGATCGAACTACCATAGGAGTTTTAGATGGATAGGATTTGTCCATATTGAATCTCTCCAATATTTTCTGGATATAGGCGGTTTGATGAACCAAAATACCCGAGGGAAGGTGCTCAAGTTGTAATCCTAAGCAAAATTTGGTTTTACCCAAATCCTTCATCTCAAATTCCGTCTTTAGGTGATTGCGTGCTTCATCAATATCTTGTGTGGTTCCAATGATGTTCAGATCATCGACATACACAGAAATAATGCAAAATCCAGTTGTGGACTTTTTTATGAAAACACATGGGCAATCATCATTATTGGAGTATCCTTTTTTTAAAAAGAACTCACTAAGTCGGTTGTACTACATGCGACCCGACTGTTTTAAGCCGTATAAAGACTTATTTAGTTTTACACAATATGTGTTGCGTTTTGCGTTTGGATTCGGGATTGGGACTCCATCAGGAACCTTCATGTATATGTCTGAATCAAGTGAACCGTAAAGGTAAGCGGTCACTACGTCCATCAACTGCATAGATAGACAATTTTGCACTGCCAAAGATATAAGATATCGGAAAGTGGTTGCACTCATTACTGGAGAATATGTTTCAGTGAAATCAATGCCGGGTTTTTGTGTGAAACCTTGTGCTACGAGCCTTGCTTTGTATCTCACCACCTCGTTGTTCTCGTTTCTTTTACGAACAAAAACCCATTTGAATCCCACGGGGAAAACTCTGGGAGGTGTAGGTATTGCTTCAGTGAATACCTTTCGTTTATTGAGCGAGGCTAATTCTGCTTGGATTGCATCCTTCCATTTAGGCCGGTCGGAGCGTTTCTTGCACTCTGCCATGGTCTTTGGATCATGATCAGTGAGAAGGGTATCTGCAATCTTTTCAGCAAAATATATGTCGACAGTCGTAGTCTTACGGTCAAATGATTCTCCAGAATCAACATAGTTGATAGAAATTTCCTGCACCCTTAGTGACTCTTCGTGATTTCCCAATACGATTGAGTCTGGGTGTTCCGATGTCCCAGTTAGTTTGTGCACAACTGAGCTGGGTTGTGGAGGTTGTTCTTCCACTGGGTGTATATTACCCATTTGATGATTATCAACGCTAGGTTGGTTTACATTTATTGGTTCAGAGAGTTTCTTTCTCTGTTTCCTTTGTTGCTTGTGAGGAGCTGAATCCTGTTCCGTGGCCGTACTTCTCCCCCTCTTCCTTTGAACAGGGGGTTGAGTAGTTTTTGTTGGTACCTCCACTCTTTCGGGCGCGTTTTTAGCAGGATTGTAGGATTTGGTAACACCTTTATAGTCAGTAAATGAATCTGGCAGGTTATTTGCAATGTGTTGCAAATTAATTATTTTTCGAACTTGAAGTTCAGTTTCTTGAGTACGTGGATCAGAGGAGGAAATGCCTTGGGCATTCCAATCGATTTTCGGGCATTCTTTTTGGTACTTGATGTCTCCCCCTAATGCCGGGAAATGGTCCTCATTGAAGATGCAGTCAGCGTGACGGGCTGTGAACAGATCCCCCGTGAAGGGTTCAAGGTACTTGATTATCGACGGTGATTTGTACCCCACATAGATCCCCAATTTTCTGTGTGGGCCCATGGATGTACGCTGCGGTGGTGAGATTGGCACATATGTGGCGCATCCGAATTTACGCAGATGGGAAATATTTGGTAGGTTTCCACGTACTAATTGCAGAGGGGAAGTGCTGTGATATGCAGTTGGTCGCAATTGGATTAAGTCAGCAGCGTGTAAAACTGCGTGACCCCAACAAGAAGTTGGTAAATTGCAATTCATTAGTAAGGGTCGTGCAATGAGCTTAATTCTCTTAATTAGAGATTCGGCCAATCCATTTTGTGTGTGGACATATGGGACAGAGTACTGAACTTCAATGCCTAATGCCATGCAATAATCATTGAAAGCATGTGAAGAGAATTCAGCAGTGTTGTCCATTCGAATTGATTTAATTCGATTCTCAGGATAATGAGCTTGCAATTTGATAACTTGTCTCATTATTTTGGCAAATGCATGGTTTCGTGTAGATAGTAAACACACGTGAGACCATCGTGTAGATGCATCTATTAGAACCATGAAATACCTAAAAGGTCCAGACAATGGTTGGATCGGACCACAAATATCACCTTGAATCCGTTCAAGGAATTGTAGTGGTTCTGCTTGAATTTTAAGATATGAGGGTCTTAAAATGAGTTTCCCAGTAGCACATGCAGTGCACATAAAATCTGAAGATTGTGGGAATTTAGCTTCATTTAAGTCATGACCATTGGAATTGCAGATAATTTTCCTCATCATCCCTATACCAGGATGACCAAGGCGATCATGCCAAGTTTGGAATACATTTACATTATGAAAATTTACCTTATATGCAACGTGCTCTACGGGTTTTATGTACGTGTAGTACAATCCTGATGATAAAGAGGGAATTTTCTCAAATATATGTTTGCCATATCCGTTGTCTTTGGTAAAGAGGAGATATTCCTCTTTGTTATCTTCATGAGTTTCAATGTGGAAACCATTTTTGCGGATATCTCTATAACCTATGAGGGTACGAGTAAAATCGGGATACAGTAAAGCATCCTCAATTACAATTTGTGTACGCATAGGGAGGGTAAATATGGCACGGCCTTTGCCAACAATTACCGCATCGCGTCCAGCGATTGTTAAAATATCTCCATTCAATTTTGTAAGAGTTTGGAAATACTTTATTTCCCTAAGTATAGAGTTTGTGGTGCCACTGTCCACAAGGCACATTTCCTCCTCCATTGGATTGACTCCTGTAGAAATCTATATATTAAAAATGTGGAATTTTCAGTTTAATGAAAAACACTTTATTGGATATATAGAATACATACAAATTTTATTGATATCAAAGTGCTGATACAATATATATTGTGTTTTTACAATATAGAATGATGACAATAACAATAATAATATGTTTTTATTACAACAATCTGATGGATGTAAACAAATAAAATGTCTAAATGGAGTCAATTGACTAGTCAAAGTCCCCGAACATGTCGGCGGCGTATTCGGTCATCATATTCTCCGTGTCCATGGAGTCCTGCGATATATGGAATTCCTTGTTGTTACTTGGTGCTCCTCGAACATCTTGCGAACAACCAGCTTCCTTGTTGTTATCAGGTTGAAGATTGAAGTGAGCTTCATATCTTGCTCCTTGGGCAGGTCTGTTACGTCCCATGAATTGCAGGTAGAGGTTTACCAGATGTCTTGGGGTGCGGCATTTTTTTGTGACATGCTTGTAGCATCCACATTTCTGGCAAAGTTTAGTTTTATCAAACTTATTCTTTGTTATGCCCTTCCCCTTGTCTGAATTTTGTGGCTTGTTCTTCTTGTTGTGGTTGCTCTTACCCTTGAAGTTCTTGTTTTGGCCTTTGAAAGAACCATTGAACTTGGTATTTTCCTAAAAATTTGCATGTACTTCAGGCAGAGGAGCGGCCCCAACTGGGCGTTGATTACTATTCTTTAGCAGAAGTTCATCGTGTTTCTCAGCCTGGAGGAGCACATGTATAAGTTCAGAGTAAACTGTATAATTGCGGGCACGATATTGTTGCTGTAGGATCCTGTCAGCTGGGAGCATAGTGGATAGAGTCTTTTCTATCTTATCTGCTTCTGTAGGCTCCTTCTCGCAAAATCGCAACTTTGAACAAATTTTATGAACCTCATGATTATAAGCTCCGATCAATTTGAAATCTTGGAGTCTTAAATGGGTCCACTCATGACTAGCTTCAGGAAGTATAACTGCCTTTTGCTGTTCATATCTAGTCTTAAGTGATTGCCACATATTGCTTGGAGATTCCTCCATCAAATATTCAGATTTCAGATCTGGATGGATATGGTGCCTTATTATGTATAAAGCAGCATATTGTTGTTGTTCGGTTAATTGTGCAATTCCCTCTTGGGGAGGGTCTGCAGGAGGTATGAGTGCAGCTGCAATTCCACGGGATGAAAGACTGGTTTTAACATCCATAGCCCATGTAGGATAGTTGTGTCCGTCGAGCGCAAGCTCTTCAAATTCTTTGACGGTCATTTTGTCCTACAAGATTGAGAACCAGGTATTCGATCAATTTACTTGTATGTAAATTAAAATCATCATGGTCATGTTGTAATAAATTTTGCAATTGTTGTGAATTCAAGTAAAGACTTGAACTTTGTTTAGATTATATAAATATTTGCATATTAATTCTATTTGAATTAAGTCTATTTTTGTGCTACATAGGGATTTTTTGACTTACTTGATGGCGAATTAATATTTGAGTTGCAAGAATAAATGATTTTCAATTGCAAAATAATATTATTGTACCATTTGTACATGTTATAGGGATTGCAAATTGCAAACACATTGAACATATAATGATTTATAGAAATAATATGGTCTAAACATCAATACACAATTTAATTGAGTACAATATATAATCACATCGAGATACAAGGTCTAAAACATGACAAGTACTTAATTACAGCACTAGTAGTTGAACCTATCCGCGAATTCCCAAATTTACGGGGCTAAAACATGACAAGCACTAAATTAGTACTAGTAGTTGGACTAATGCACGAAATCCCGATAATATAAGGATTTTTCTGCAATCTAGCCTATAACCCGTTGGGTTTTTTTTCTGGTCGTTGCAACATGGGCCACAACCCACGAGGCCTTTCGGCCCAGGCCCATGGCGACGGTGCTGATGGAGAGATCGAGCAGATAAGGGGGACTGGGAGGTGGGGCGGTTGGGGTCAATCCCCCCCCCCATTCCACCACCACCTCCACGGGATCCCGCCGGCCGCCGCCGACGGCGCCCAGCACCGGCGATCTTCAGGAGGAGGACGCCCCCCCCCCCCCCCGCAGCGTAGCCGGGGAGGTGGAGGCCTGCAGGGGCCCAGGAGCCGGAGCGGAGGCCGGGGCGGTGCTGCTCCAGCGCCGCCGCGAAACGGCGAAGGATCCGGCGAGCCGCCGGTGGAGGCGTTCGCGGGCTTGCCGGGGGCGGAGGCGGCGGAGATGCTGGGGCCTAGGAAGACGACGCCGCTTCCTCGATCTTCACGTCGGTGGCAGTGTTGAGGTCGGGGATGGTGGCGCCGGGTTCGCCGGTCTCCGCCGGCATGGTTGGCTCCGGCTTCACAACGAAGTTGAGCCACTGCTCCTCCTCTTCGTTCAGCGTCACCTCCCACTCCATCATGGCGGGCACAGGGCCATAGCCTGGAGGGGCGAAGTGCTCCTCGTCTTCGTCGGCGGGCGTCGGCGTTGGGAGGTCCGGGTAGGCGAGCGGCTCATCGATGACCTCCGGTTCCGGTGGTGGAGTGGCCGGCGGTGGAGGGCACGGCCCGTACCCGTACACGGGGCAGAAATCGCGGGCAGGCAAGGGCCGTATCCGTGCACCGGACAGAAGGCCACGCCCGCGTCCATGCCATTGCCGAAGAAGATCCCCGGCGGTGGCGGGGCCTGGGCGGCGTCGAAGAACTCCTCCTCGCCCAGGAACGGGGCTGCAGCCTCGGCGGGAGCCCAGTCCATTGGCGGAGCGACGAAGGCCGGCATCGGGGGTGCCTGGTAGGCGTGGTGGACGGTGGCAGATGGGTTGCTTGGTCCTGCCTGCTCTGCGGCGGCGGGGCCAGGGTGATCCTGACGACCACGGCGGCCGTTGCCTGGGCCCCAATGGCGAGGAACACCAGCATTGTGGCGTCTGGCAGATCGACGGATCTCCCGTCCAACGAATCGAACAAGGGCAGAGGCGATTCTATGCAGGTTCATCCCTGCCATCTCACCTTCTCGTCTCTTCTTGTTTGTGCTCTGTTGGTCGAGGCTAGCGTGGCTGATAACGTGTAAAGATTTGATGAAAAACTTGTGTTTATTGATTCTGGGCAAAGCCCTATTTATACAAGGATTTGGGGCGCCTCCGGAGAGGCGTCCGTTTACAATAGGCGTCTGTGGCGCGAGAAGACGCCCGTACGGACGTTCGCGTCCGTATGACGCTTTGGACACACGTGACGACTCTTAGCGCTAATGACGTTGCTTTATTCTTAACATCTTCTACGCCTCATGTGAAAGTGTACTGTTATGAAAATTTTCTCAATCGTGTTATATATGTATTTCTGTATGTACTACAATTTATTTTATTTTATTGCACTGTGGAAAATGGTGGTATTTTTCCCGCAAAAAAATGGTGGTATTTTGAAAATAGACTTCCTGTAGCCCGTCCTCCGCTGGGCATTTTCGTGTGTGGACTTTGGAGGGGGTACTGAAACCGAGGGAATCGCAATAACCGGGAAAGCTGAGGGTGGGTAGTTGGCCGCTGCTCCGTCCCGCATTCCCGAGCAGAGTCAAGAAGGAAGCAGGATCGAGAAGGCAATGGCGGAATCCAACTCGTACGAGGAGCAGCGCCGGAGGCAGATTGAGGAGAACCGCCGCAAGCTGGAGGAGCTCCGCCGCCGTCCGCGAGGCCGCCGCCAGGCCCAAGCCCAACCCCAAGCCGGTCCGTCAGTTCCTCTCCCTTCTTCTTCCTTGCCTCCAGTCAGTCTTCCGTTTCCTTTTGCCCCTACTTATATGACTGGCCCGCTGTCTCGGTGCCGCAGAAGCGCAAGGCCCCGAGCCCCGGCGAGCTCCGGCGGTCCGGCCGCGTCGCCAGCCTCCCCGAGCAGCCCAACTACCTCAAGGGCGCGCAGCAGCGCGACTACCAGGGAATGTACGACGATGTTATTCGGAAAGGACCGACCGACGCAGACGAACACAGGGCCGCCGCCGCCGCCGCCAAACAAAAGGCGGAGGAGCTCAAGCGCCGGATTCACTTTCACGACATCCGCTGGCCCGCCTTCGTCAAGCCCGTGACCCACGACTGCGCCAGCAGGGCAGCCGTAATGGTATTATAGCCAGAAAACTTGCACTGGATCTGGATGTGGTTCTTGGATCGGATTGGATGTTGATTCGGTGGGTTATATGCATTGTGTTGTGACTTGTGACTTGTGACAGACAATCCCGAAGCACTTCATCGAGCATCTCCCGGCGCACGATGAGGCGGTCGTCTTGGTGGACGAGGCGGATGAGGAGTTCCACATGCTGTACAAGGGATGCCAGACACCACTTCCTCAGGAAGGGGTGGAGAGGGTTCGCCGCCCGCCATGACCTCGCAGACGGCGGTTTCTTGGTTTTCCAACTGACAGAGAGGACAAAGTTCAAGGTGAGATTTAGCATCTTCACAATTGTACTATCAGGAACTCCACATTCAGTACGAGGGCACATATATAACTTGTTCCAAATGTGGTCGTATACTACCCCTACATGGGAAAAACCTGTTATGGCTGCATAATAACAAAACTAGACCAACTCATTGTGTAGTATCAAACCTCAATGTCTTTTATATATGTCTTAGATTTAAGTTATAAAGCAGGTCATATGCCATATCCATGATTGAAACCAGTGAGCTGTGTTTACATGTTCAAAGATAAGAAGTTAGGCCTGTTTTGGTAGCCAATTTTGCACACAGTTTGCAGGGAATGATGCAATTGCTCAACATCAGTACCAGATGCCATCGTTTAATCTAATGGAAGGGATTCTTGTAATGCCTGATCATGGGGGGGGTCATTTTATCTTACTGCTAAGTGCATACTATCTGACTTCTATGTAAACGATGCAGGTCTACATAATTAGAGCAAGTTCCGGTTATGGAAATGACAGAACTTCTGACGATGAGGACAAACACTAATGAAGCTGTGTGCTTCTGAATTCTGATACGATGATTGGTCGGGGCAGGTACATTGTTCTTATACCGTTGTTTGCCTAGGTTACGGAATACCTGAATTAAATATTTCTTTACCGTTTGCGGAGTCACTGATTTCATAATTGGCCAAACTCAGTTTGCCGAGTCACTGATTTCATACGAGTTATGAGCAAACATAACTGTGTTTCTTGCACTGGAGTTGGATGTTCTCGTGAAACCCACTGGTCGTTTCTCCCATTTCCCTATTGGCTTGAGATTTAGAGCCTGACATGTGAAACTGGCACTTTATTTTGTTGCTTTTTACTTATCATGAAAATACACGGGAAATTGCGGTTTATGTACGAACTCTGGGACTTCTCGGCAGGCAAACTCCCAAACTAGTCAATCGACATCTTAGATGCTCTCATAGAAAGTAAAAACTGCTAGGATAGTGTTTCTCTTAAATCCGATGGTCTTCGCAGAAAGGTTCTGCCTCTCTTGCCTCACTGAGCCCCCTTAAGACTCGATCAGCAGTTACAGTACTGAATAAAACGCCCTTGTATACAGTTCTGATCTATCCGTATAAATTCTGACATGTCAAATATGTTTGTTTCTTTTGCAGTTTGCTAGAGAAGCAATTTCTTCTCTGATGCTGGAGACTGCTGCAATTTCGTGCTGGTTGCATGTAGAGTCGTCGCACTCTCGGTCTCGGTGTAGCAGGATTTTTAACCTAGATAGGTCCATAGGAGTAGTAGGTAGCAGACCTTGTATGAGCTGAACAATGAACTAAATGCTTCTAGCCTGATGATGGTCTCGAGTGCATTTTTCATTCACCCACAAAAAGAAAGTGCATTTTTCATGGTCGAGATTCTGCTGCAACTCCAGCTTCGTGCTGGTTGCGTCATGTCGAGTCATCGCATTCCGACCTTGTATGGGTTGAAACTAAATGCTTCTACTCTCCCGCAAAAAAATGAGTCTAACCTGATGATGGCCTCGAGTGCATTTTCCATGGTTGTTCCTGTTTTTTTAGAGTACGCTTAAGTGTACCATATTTTTATAGAAGAGGAGAAAGTTTCTACAAAGTAGCCCAAGAAGCGATCACAGGTTGATTGCTATGGCCAACACCAGACCAAAATTGCAAAGAAGCTACTCTCTCTCAATCATATTGTCACTCCCGTGAGCCTCCATGCAAAGAGTGCTAGGGACACGATGCTTTGTGGACGATTTTTGCACGAGTGCAGATCAGCTCGTCCATGCATATGACCAGGCGGCTGGATCGGGCATCGTGCCGCCCAGCAGTTTCAGTCTTGAAATCAGCCACTATTTCTCTAACTAGTAGAACGCCCGTTCGTTGCCATGTTGCCTTGCTGGGTGACATTTGTGAAGACCCGAGCATTGCGCGCTTCCATAGCCCCCAACAGGTGAGCATGAACAGCGAGTCGGACTCTCGACGAGCACGCCCACCAAACATATCTTGTATAAACACACTTGATGAGCATATGATCAGCATTGTCTTGTTCTTGCAGGCAGAGGAAGAAGGGCATCGTATTATCCTGCAGACCATGCCTCGCTCGTCGATTCTGAAGTCCATATTTGGTGCTGTAGGGCGAGCCAAACGAATAGCTTGCAATTCAGCGGCATCCAAGCTCTCCGAAGCCATGGTGCTCCAAACCGCGTTGATCCCTGACACGGCATAGTATAGGTAGAACTACCAGAGTACCCACCAGATTTACTCCACATCCAAGAGAAAGTGTCCGGCTGTTGCTGGTCATATATCCAAGGGTTAGAGGGACTGTGGTATTCCTAGCCCACCAGGGTTCAAATTCCGGTGCTCGCATTTATTTCTGGATTTATTTCAGGATTTCCGGCGATGCGCATTCAGTGTGAGGAGACGTTTTCGTCAACGACGAGGCACCTATGGTGACTTCGTAAATCTTAAGATGATATGTCGGCTCAGTCTTTTGAAGATGCTCATAGAGGTAAGGTGTGCGTGTGTGCGTTCATAGGAGTGAGTGTATATGAGCGCTTGTGTCTGTACTGATGTTCAAATATATATCCAAGGCAGCAAGTGCATCCCATAGATTGATGTACTGCAATAAGGTCAAGCCTGGGTAGAAAAGGGCACCTCCAATATCCCTGACACAAGCATTGTTTGGACGCCCTTCCAACACCAGCCTCGAACCGTTCCTGTTTGATTGAGGTGCCTTGGGATAGTCTTCTCTTCGGAGCGCTCGGGTGGGCGGCCCGCCCCAAAACCCTCCGGTCCGGAGGGGACAGGGAAAAGGCAAATTCTGCTCAAATGTAGGGGCAAGTGTCAGGTGTCAAGTGTTTTTGTGGACATCCCCAAAATATTTTGGGAGTTATGGAAGCATAGGGGATAGTACTGACTTCCTAAAAAGTAGTTCTTTTACGAGTGAGGATTCTTGATATCAGGGCTCCATGGAGTCATAAATTTTGGAAATCATATTTTTTTAAGCTTTAAATAAATCTGAAACGAAATACATTTCTCGACTCCCCCGTGCCAGAGAACAGCCAATGGTATGATGAAAATTGGCCTCCTCCACTCCTTAAATCATTTGCGCTCAATGAAACAGCTGGCATGCATGACTAACTTGTGGGCAGGCTAGTATGCTCTTTTTTGGTCATGACTTTTTTTTTTCATTTTAGCAAGTTTTCCCCTTTTTTTAACTTTTTGAATTTGCAGTGTGGTTTTTCATAAGTTTGTGCGTCATCTTTTTGTAAGTCGCAATTATGAGTGCATTTGATGCACATTCTAAACCATTCAGGGCCCGCATAGCTTTGGTCTGCTAGACACTAAGTCCCAACTGTCTTTCTCATCTACCCCATTCACTACAAATACCAACTTACCGCCTTGACTATAGTGCTCCAACTGTCCTCCACCATAATCATTCTTCCTTGTATCATTTTCCTTCGCCTCGCCGCAATTCTACCAGGCCTGCAAGTATTGATTCGGTCCATTCGGAGATGCGTTAATCACCATGGATAAATGACAACAAATTGACTCCTTATGCTAATTTAACACTTGTTTGACTGTAAGAATACTTGGGAAACGGAGGGAGGGATGTATGGGGATTGAATTTTGGGGGGAGGCTCCTCGCTTGTACGACAGGGAAGAAGAATAGTGTGTTCGCCATTGTGTCACATGACTCCTCCCCTTTGTTGTCGATAGACACACATGTCGAGCTAATGTCACTTCTGTATGGAAACTCATACGTGGGGTATTGATTTTAGCATGAAGATACCAGAAATCAATATTTGGCTGAAGGATTTTGTTCTGGTCTGTACTCATTAACATTTAGAGATGCGTGCCCAGGGTATCAACCAACGTATCTTTGTATTTATTACGTATTGAAGACAAAAATCTTTAAAATTACTAAATGTTCATATCCAAAGACAAAGAGATTGTAATGGTTTAAATATGGGGATGTGTGCACTCTTGAGTCATTCGCCCGCTTCCCACTCTAACACCCGTTATAAAGACTAAAAAATTAGGAATCCAGTAGAGTTGCTCTCATTCGGGTAGTACTGCATGGTACTAATTTATGTATTGACCTACTATAAGTCTCACTGTGAGTGCATTTGATGTACACTCTAAGCTATTCAGGGCCCACATAACTCTGGTATGCTTGACACCCACAAGTCCCAATTGCCCTTCCCATCTACTCATCCACTGCAAAATCCCACCTACTGCTTTGATTGTACTCCCTCCGTCTGGTGAAAAGTGTATATCTAGAAATTTTAGGACGAATTATGGAGTAGTGCTCCAGTTCTTCTTCGTCTCATTTTCACTCTCCTCCACATAGTTCTATTCCGGATTGGTATGCAAATAGTTGCTCAATCCATTCAGTATGCACTAATGACCATGGATAAACTAAAACAAATCAAATCTCTGATGCTAATTTAACACATGTTTGACTAGATTAAAAAATACATAGGCAATGGATGTACGGATGCGGTAGTTTTTTTGGGGGGGTTTTTTTTGGGGGGGGGGGGGGGGAGGAGGAGGCTCCTTGCTCGTGAGAAGAATAGCGTGCTCCGCCGTTGTGTCACACACTCCACCCGTCCACCCCTTCGTTGTGGATACACACGCATGCCATTCTAACATCACTTCGATATGGAAACGGATACACATATTGATTTTAGGAGCTAACCTCACTTCGATATGGAAACGCATACGCGTATTGATTTTAGTACGAAGACACTCATATAGGAAATAAATATCTGCTGAAGGATTATGTTCCAGATTGCACTCATTAACGTTTAGAGATGTGTTTGTCATGGTATCGGTCGAAATATCTTTGTATTTATTATGTATTCAGATAAAAATCTCTAAAAATATTAAATGCACATACCCCAAAAATAGAGCAATAGATAGTTTGTATATGGGTAAGTATACACTTGTGAGTCATTCAACTACTTCTCACTCTACACCCGTTACATAGGCTCAAAATTTACTAATCCACTTGAGTTGCTATCAAACTCACATTCCTCTTGTGAGTAACGTATGGTATTAATTTTGTATTGGCTCGCTGCAAATCATATAGATGTACCTTCTAAATCATTCGGGGCCCATGTAGTTCCGACATCCCAAAGTTGCAATTGCCCTTCCCATCTACCTCATCCACTTGAATTGCCTAAAAAAATCTACCTCATCCACTACAAATGCCAACCTACCGCATTCATTGCAGTGCTCTAGCCATCCTTTACGACAATCATTCTTCACTGTCTCACTTTTCTTCTCCTTCACATGGTTCTATCCCCAACTTGATCTATAAGCAGTTATTCGATCCATTTGAAGATGCGCTAATCACCACCGATAAAAAGAACGACAAATCAATTCCCCTGTGCTAATTTAACACTCACTTGAATGGATTCAAAATACCTGGGAAATGGAGGGAGAGATCTAGTGGAGATCGAGTTTTGGGGGACGCTCCTTGCTCATCTAGCCAATAAATAAGAACATTGCGCTCTCCCTTGTGTAACATGGCTTCCCCTTTGCTGTGTGATAGACACACATGTCGAGCTAACCCCACTTCAATATGGAAACTCGTACGTGGTTTATTGATTTCAACACGAGGACACTGATATGGGAAGTAATATTTGATCGAAGAATCCCGTTCCAATTTGCACTTATTAACGTCTAGAGATGCGCTGTCAGAGTATTAGTGGGTATATTTTACATTTGTTACGTATCGCAGACATAAGTCTTCATCAAGAGTATTGAATACATATATCCCACAAAACAATAAGAATATCTTAGATACGGCCAATTGCTGCCCTCCAGAACCATTTTCCGCTTTTTACTCTATGCCCATTATAATAACTCAAAATTTAGGAATCCAGACCCTCCTGGGGGTAATGTGTACCATTAATTTATGTATTGATTTTCTACTAGTGGGATTTTTACGAATGCATTTGATATACATTCTAAACCATCCAGGGCCCACACAGCTCTGGTCTACTCGACACCCTAAGTCCCAATCGCCCTTCCCATTTACCTCATTCACTACAAATGTCCACCTACCACATTGGCTATAGTGCTCCAGCTAGCCTCCTCCACGAACGTTCTTCTTCATCTCCATTTCCATTTCCTTATCCTTCACACAATTCTATCCCTAGCTTGATCTGGAAGTAGTTGTTTGATCTAGTCGAAGATGCGCTAATCACCATGGATAAACGAAGGCATATCAATTTCCCGTGCTAGTTTAACACTTGGTCGACTGGATCCATAAATACTCGGGACAATGGATGTATGGATGCAATGGGGATTGATTTTCAGGGAAGGCTCCTTGCTCATCTAGTGGGGAAGAATAATACCACGCTCCACCATTGTCTCACACTCCTCTCCTTCGCTATGTCGGTTATTGTTTAGAGATGCGCCGCTAGGGTGTCAGTCGACATATCTTTGTATTTATTACATATTACATGCAAAGATCTCAAAAAGTATTAAATGATCATATCCCAAAATAGAGCAGTAGTAATGGTTTTAGGTATGGGGAGGTGCACACTCAGTGATCATTCGTTCGCTCACTCTACACATATTATAAAGGCTCAACTTTATGAACCGGCTTTAGTTGTTCTCAAACTCATGTTCCTCCAATGAGCAATATATTATTAATTTTGTATTGGACCGGTACAAGTCATATAGATGTACCTTCCAAACCATTCGGGCCCCATATAGTTATGATCCATCGGACACCTCAAAGTTCCAATTGCCCTCCCCCTCTCCCCTCATTTTGGGACATGCACAACATGCCGAGCTAACCTCACATCGATATGGAAACTCATACATGGGTTATTGATTTCAGCACTGAAGAAATGGATACAAGAAATAAATATCTGTCTGAAGAATTCTATTGCGATCTGCACTCATTATCGTCTAGATATGTGTTGCCAGGGTATCTTTACATTTGTTAGGTATCACAAACATAAATCTTCAAAATTACTAGATGCACTTGTCTTAGAATAGGACAAAAATAATGGTCTAAATACAGAGAGCCCGTCCTTAAAAATCATTCATCGCCTTTTCACTCTACACCATTACGATGACTAAAAATTCAAAGAACCCGCCGGAGTAACTCTCAAAAACCCATTCCTTATCACTAATTCCTTATAATAAAACCCTCATCAAGAAAGGAAAAACCCTTCTGATCAAACACATTATAGACTAGGCAGCTATAGTTGTTACTTGTGGTATAATTACCCCGCAATTGCCACTGGACATTGCAGGAAGACGCTGGTATTTGCTCAAAAAATGAAGATGTTGATATGGGAAATAAATATCTGGACGATGGATTTTGTTCCAGCCTGTACTCATTAATGTTTAGAGATGCGTTGTCAGTGTATTAGTTGACAAATCTTTGTAGTTATTATGTATTACATGCAAAAATCTCCAAATGTTTTAGATGGTCATATTCCAAAACAAAGCGATAGTAATGGTTTATGTATTGGGAGGGGGGGGGGGGGAGGGGGTTGTACACTTGGTATTCATTCATCCGCTTGTCACGCTACACCCATTTTAAAGGCTCAAATTTAGGAACCGATTGAAGTTGATGTCAAACTCACGTTCCTCCGGTGAGTAGTGTATGGTATTAATCTCTGTATTTCTGTATGTACCTTCTGAACCATTCGAGGTCCATTCCACCTACCTCATTCATTGCAGTACTCCAGCCGTCCTCCACCATAACCGTTCTTTCTCATCCATCTTTCCTTATCCTTACTCGGTTGTATCTCCAACTTGGTATGTGAATAGTTGTTTGATCCATCCGGAGATGCGCTAATCATCGTGGATAAAATGGTGACAAACCAGCTCCCACGTGCTAATCTAACACTCGTTCAACTTGATTCAAAACACCTGGGAAACGGAGGGAGAGATGTTTGTGGAGATCGAGTTTTTGGGGGGCTCTCGCTCATCCAACGGGGAAGAAAAAAAGGCGCGCTTCCTATTGTGCCACGTGATTCTCCCTTTATTGTTGGACATGCACAACATGGCGAGCTAGCCTCACATCAACATGGAAACTCGTACGCGGGATATTTATTTCAGCACGAAGAAACGGATATAGGAAATAAATATTCGTCCGAAGGGTCCTGTCCCGATCCACACTCATTAACGCCCAGAGATGCGTTGCCAGAGTATCAACCGCCGTATCTTTCCATTTGTTATGTATCATAGACATAAATAAATCAATCTTCAAAAATACTAGATGCACATATCTCAGAACAGAACAATAATAATCCTTTAAATACAGAGAGCGACATGACCTTAAAATTTAGAGAACCTCCCGGCGTAAAACCCATTCCCCATCACCAATTCCTCGTGATAAAACCCTCCGGAAACCTGTTTCCTCGTGATCAAAGGCATTGGAGAGTAGCTACTCCTTTGCGGTATAATTACCCCGCAATTGCCACTGGGGCACAGCCGAGTCGTCTCTCTCTCGTCTGACCCGTTCCCCTCCGCCCCTCCGCCATCCGCCTCTCCTCTCCTCCTCCGCCCCACCGCCACCAGGGCGATCCATCTCTCCATGCCGCCCCGGTAGCCTCCGCCTCTCCCCCCAACCCCTCCGGCGGACCGGCAGCCCCCCGCTGCGCTCGCCGGCGACCTCGTCTCCACCCACGCCTCGCGGGCCCTCCCCTCGGCGGAAACCCTAGAACCGCGAGATCCGTCGCCGCCGCCGTTGACCGCCACCAGCGGGAGCGGGACGTCCCCGACGCCTGGCCAAGGGAATTGCTGCCGACCTCGTCCCTCCCGTACCCCGTCGCGACCCCTCCTCAAACCCTACCCCCTCCTCCCCGACCGAAGGTCCAAGGACACCGCCGCCGCCTCCATCTGCCCCGTCGCCCCCTCCGCGACTTGAATCAGGTATATCCAATCTCCCGTCCTGTTGTAACTTCCCCATCCTCTCGAAAGTTGTGCCGATTGCTGAGCCGGAATTAATGTTTAATTTTTTTTAATAATGCTCGTGACGAAATTTCTATGACCGGTCGTGTTTTCCGGTTACATGAGTCAGATGAGTGTGCGTTCCTGTAGCAGAAAATAGATGGGTATGCGTACTTTCAAGAATGGTAGAAGAAAGTGTTCTATGAATATCGGCAGTGTTCTACCTATGTGTATGCAATTGTCCAGATTGCATTTCTTACCCTTTGGTAAGATTTGATTTTTCTTTCGTCCCAAGCGATTTGGGGTAGGGTAGATAGATACAGGGGCGGTGCTAGAGGTAATGCCACCCCGATGCTCCATTTTAATATGCGCCGTAATTTTCTTCAAGTAACGGTTTACTAAATAAATGTGTGTCCCTTTACTTCTAGCATAGATTGTCGGACGGAATAGAAGACCAGTATAAATACAAAAATGCTCATGATATATTTGTATTGATGAAACAAAGGACGAAATTACTTGAAAAAGATGTCTTGCATTTCCAATTTCCAAAATACTTTGTCAGACACAGAGGTTTAATAAACTACTTTAGATAAATGCAAATTACATGTAAAATATGGAAAATTTCCTAGCTGAATTTAGTTTACCCTAATTAGATTGAATCGGGATAAATGCAAATTACACGTAAAATATGGAAAATTTCCTAGCTGAATTTAGTTTACCCTAATTAGATTGAATCAGGGTTTGGTCTACCGTCTATTGGCTACAAGTTCATAATCATGGGGCAAAATTGAAGAACGAACAATTGACGCAAAGATGGTTAGAAAAAATTACCGTGTTAGTGCTCCTTGCTTGTGGTGTTGATGGGCCTGGTGACTGTACTGGTCATTTAGTTGCCGGCTGTGGCTTTGATCGGCCTAGGCTGTGCCTTGCGAGTCTGGCTGTGTCCTCTGGCAGTCTGGCCGCATTGATTTGGTTCTGGCCGGCAGCTGCCGAGTCGCGTGGGCGTTGCCGCAGTGCCCGTGGCCAAGAGAAGCGGAACAGGAGGGTGCGGTTCATGCGGGTGTGATGTTCTCGACTAATCGTATTGCAGACGCATGCAAACGCCAAAATCAGAAGCGAATCATAATGGGGTGGCTACATGGGATGCTCTTTTGCACTGGCAAAGCAGAAAAGAAAATCATGGAGGAGTCATCGATATCTGGAGATGTGCCCTTGTCTTGGCCTCTGTCTATCAAGGGCATGCAGCAGCAGCTGCGGGGTCGTATTTGACTATTCCTGTCCCAGTTCATCTCTGCAGATTTTCTTTCCCCATGCATCCAACAAACATAGATCCAAAGAAGCTGAGTTATTTTTCAAGGTGTGCTCTGTGTTTTATGTTTTTAGATTCCATGCCACCAAACGACGAGCCTTGCTTCTGTGAGCTATAGCTCAAATGAGCTAGGTGAATCTGGCGTAGCTAAGCAATTTAAGAGGCTATTTTATTAAGATTGCAAGACAAATTCTGTTGGCTCAAATATACCACAGGTAATTGCAACTAGCACCCGTCGTCATCCATTTATCTAGCCCAGCTAAGCAATTTAAGCTAGCGATACAAACTCATACGAGAATGTTCACTAAGGTTGTAACTTGTATTCTGTTTGTTCAAATGCTGCAGAGCGTTCCTATTAGATTCCTTGTCATATATTTTGACGGTACTTTAATAACATTAGAGCATAATGTGTTAATGTTATAGAACGAAAGTAAGCTGCTCCTGTGCACCCACTTCAGTGTTGTGGTTTTGAGAATTTACAACTCTTGATATAGTTCTGATGTTTCACATTCATTACAAATTAGATACTATTATTGATGCTTGTTTTTCTTGGCCTGTGCATCCAGTTCTTTTCATTCAATCTTTCAGTGGTCAATCATAATAATGAAGATGACAAGGCCTTATTTATTTTGTTGTTGTATGTTTATTGCATATCAACTGCAATTGCATATCAACGAGTAATCTATGATTGTCGGTCAAATAATATCTAATTGCTTCTATACCCTCTTCCACTGTGTTGTAATTCACAGGTTGCAGATGAATCAGACTGAGATCTCTGGTTTGGAATTCACTGGCTTGCATGATACTCATGTTGGTGAAGAATCATATGCAACTGAATTTCCTGAAATGAATCAGGATCTATCCCACAAAACCGAATTTGATGTGGTTATGGCAACTACAGCCATGCACAGTGGTTCTGGCAATTCCTATGCTTGCTTAGATGGATACGAAGATACAAGGATGATGTCAGGAATTCAGGCCGTGAAGGAAGTTAGACATGGCAGTACGCAGCACCTTGAGGTTCAGCCAGATATAGATACTGTTAATATTTGTCTTTTGATGCAACTATTTATTCCATTTCCATGTATTAATCTTTTTTGGTTTCTCGTTTGGGTTGGCATCAGGGAACATATTCTGATTCCGATGAAGAAAACTTGTCATCTAGTCCTGAAACTTCATCCACCACTAATTACGGTATACCCTGTAAAATGGTACCCATAGCCAATGCTCGTGCTTTTTTTATGGGAGTCTGCTAATATATATCTGTGCAATTTCAGGTTACATGGAACCAAATTTGGAAAATATGTACAATGCTTTGGGTGAAATGGTATGTATCCTCCTTGCCTTGTAGACCACTTGAGTAATTCGTATTATTGAATACAGTTTTGGATTCTTAAGCAAGCTAGAAATTTTGGAGAAATGATCGAAATGAAGTAGAACGGATAATTCATCTCTGTAAAACTTACATTTGTTAAGTTACAGCCAGCTATTGGCCTACTAACATGATTCAAATGTCATCTTGGAGTATGTAGTTGGGTACTTTTATCATTTCTGTTTGTTTCCTGTATTTGTAGGTTGATAAAGAAGGGGCGGTTGTGCTTAAACCTGACTTTGTGATGTGCGACACGGCCCTGCATTATCAGCCTCACTTAATTTTTTCACCAGATGGGTTCAAAATTGAACATTCGGATTGTGATCCATATGAAGATGATAAGACGATAGCTCTATGTTGGGATGTTTGTGACATCATTTCCATTAATAGTCAATGGACTCAGAGTGTATGTACTTTTCTTTACTTTTTGTTTGTTACTTTCTGTTCTAATTTGTATAGCTTAATATCAGTTACCCTTTTAACCAGGTTATATCTGCCTCTGTAACTCTCCTTATTAGACCCAGTGCAGAGACCGAAAGTTCAGGTAATTACGTTGGGCATTCTGGTCTTTTTATTGTATCCCAGATTTAGTATGCTTTCACTATGTTCCAATGAGAGATGACATCTCGGCTAATGTATGATGCATGGCATGGCATGAAATAAAGCTGTGTTGGTTTATGGGGTGTGTTTTGTTGTTAATTTAGAATTTATCAGTATTGCATGTCTTTTGTTCTTCTGAAAAGTTGAATAGCATCAACCAAACAACAGTTTATTTGTTTGATTATTATCGTCCACTGCTTAACAAAAGTATCTGAATACACAAAACATTTGTAGAGCTCCTTATTCATTTTCTTTTTGTCCTTGGCAGAAAATGTGTCATGCAATAGTAAGATTATACAAATAGCGCAGACATTTATTTGACTGTACCAACCAAAGGCTTGATTGCATGCGCATAGTACTTTTGAATAGGAAGGTAAATGATGCTGGGAAGACTGGTGCATGAATAATTTCCTGCCACTTGAGATGCTGTGCCTGAAGTTCCACCTCTCCTCTCCGTCGTCGTGACCTGTTCACAAATGCATGCATGAATAATTTAATAAGTTAACATGAATTGAATGTTAATATTGTGAGGTTTCGATATCGTTTGGCGTTTGCGTATATCGAACTAATTTTTTTTTGTCTTTTTTGTACTCTATAGATCCTATTAGAGTGGAGTTTATTCTTACAGATCCACAGTGGCCACGAAAACAAGAGAAGATCTGTCATATGGCATCAAGATATCGTGACATCTGGAACAACACTCCATCGTAAGCTTTGAGCTGATGTTATGCTTTATTCTGACCTTTTATTCATGTATGTGTTGATTTCAGTCAAATAACATTTCTGACCACAGCATAGAGAGTTACTAGGTTCATGCCAATGCATCATTACATTAGACACATTATTTTTTGTTATTTCCCCCTCCTATTGAGCCACAGATAAGGATCATGCAAATACTAATGCTGATTATTGAACCATGTAAATTGGGCTGTTAAACATATGCCAGTGAAAAATGCTGTCCATACCAGATACTTCCCATATTTTAGGAAGACTAACTTGTAGATTGAGTTCAGAACTTTGTTCTCATATTTAATAAGCCATAACCACCAGATATAGAGAAAACAAATATATTTTTGCCTGATACTGATATCAGATATCACTGTCAAGTGTTAATAATATATGATTTTATTCGTATTGTAGAGAATAGACCATGCACTTTAAATCACTATATGAAACAGTTATATTGTAATGTGTTATTCTTTTACTCAAGAACTCACGAAATTAGACATGCTGCAAATGCTGGTAAGTTGGGTTATTTCAGCTAAGGGTTTGGTTTTCTGTTTGTCTGGGGTTTGAATATGGATATCAAATCTTAAAGGTGGACATAGGTTGTGATGGATGGATCAGGACATTATACATGATTTTGGCGGAAAAGTTCTTACCCTGTTGGACTTGTCACATATTTGCCTGATTTCGTGGTTGGACAGTTTTGCTATATCTGTATCTTTTTACACTTCTAATGTGCAGTTTGCTCCGAGTTACAAAACATATATGTACAGTCTTTGGTTATATTGTTGTTTCTATAACAATGTTCTTATGCGATGGCATGCCACTGTCAGAGAGGATTTTGCGTTGGAGAACCGGAGCACTGACCCAAGTTTATTTTTCCCGAAACAGTACTTTTCTGGGTATGTTGCACTTCTGTCATGTATTCTCTGCATCTGTTTTTAATTTTTGTTTTTTGCCTCTATGAACTATCTGAACTATCTAGAAGCATCCATGAGCATATGGCACTACAATTAGCTTTTGTCATGTACTCCCTCAGTCCCATAATATAACAGCGTTTTTGACACTAGGGGACGGAGGGAGTAGAAGCGATGTTATTGCTATGCATGTTTTTATCCATTGTACTAATTTCACCTATTATGTTCTAATGTCTTCTGTAATCTCCAAGTTTTTAGATCTCAGTTTTGACGGCGAGGTCCTGGCCAAGCTACTTAAAGCATAGCTATTATGTATAATCTTTTGTTATTTTAATAGAAAATAATTAATATTTACACTACATGAATCATGCAAGCAAGTTTTGACACATTATCATAGGAACACAATTTTCGTCAGACTAAATAGTAAATGCTCCCTCCGTTCCAAATATAAGTGTATTAGTTTGTTCAAAAGTCAAACATGTGCATGTTTGACCAAGTTTTTAAGAAAAAATATCAATAGGCACATTACCAAATTTGTATCATTAGATCCATCATTATAAGTATTTTCATATTTTATTTATTTTGTATTGTAGATGCCGATATTTTATTCTATAATCTTGGTCAAACACACACAAGTTTGACTAAGGGAGTAATAATCACTAAGAAATATAGTTGTTAAAAAGGGTTAAAAAAGAGACTAGTTTTTGGATAGGTTCTCATAATCTATGCCCTCAATAGATGTATTGAGGCCTTTAATGAAGTTGATTATGAAATTTAGCTTGTAGTTTTGGCAAAAGGTACTTAGATGGAATAGTGGGGCTGTCACTAGCTAGCTAAGACAAATCAGAGTTATTTGAACCTATACTTGCCGTCGCAACTGTAGCGGGACATTGAAGCATGGTTTAGCGATTAGGGTCTAAAAAACCAATAATGCTAATATTGCGAGCTATTTATAACCTTATGAATGTCTGAAATTTAACTGAGTGTCTACCATGATCTATATTTTGTTCTTGCTATGCTTAAACTTGTTTCGTTATTCGTGTTAATCGTTTCAGCATTGACGACTTTGAAGATGTTATCTATCCTAAAGGAGATCCGGATGCTGTTTCTATTAGCAGCAGAGATGTTGATTTGCTTCTACCTGAAACATTTGTCAACGACACAATAATTGACTTTTATATCAAGTAGGTTGAACCTTTCATTGGTGTCTGCACAATCATCCTTTATTTTATAGCCTTAGTTGTTAAATGGTGCTGTCCAATTACACTTTTTGTGCTGTCGCAATTGCTATTGTAATATTTGTAATTGCCATTGTTATATTTGTAGATCAGATCACCTGCTTTGCTACATGCAGATGCAGTTCCGTATTTATGTTTTCTTAAGTTGTTTATGATGCTATTGTAATATCTTCTTTATTGTTTTGAACGTTACTTACCAAATCAGTTACCTGTGAAACAAATGTATCCCACAATCCTGTGAAAGCTACAGTAACCACATGGCTCTGCTTGTTTCATGCATTGCATGACAGTATTTTTTGTGAATAACAATGCCATACAGTTCTCATGGACAACTACATAGTTGTTGGCTTTGAAGAAAATCTGATTTCATTATGGATTTAAATATCATTGAAAGATGAATTTCTATTTCTGATGTGTTTAGTTACCATACTTCAGCATGTGCCTGTTAACTTCACATTTCTCTGGAGTGCATTTTACTCATTTGTAATTACAACTATGCGTTTATTTATTATTTGCAGATACTTGAGCACAAGAATGAAGACCACCGAGAAGAGCAAGTACCATTTCTTTAATAGCTTCTTTTTTCGCAAGCTGGCAGATCTTGACAAAGATCAAGGGAGAGCTCCAGAGGGTAGATCAGCTTTTTTACGTGTCCGCAAGTGGACCCGAAAAATAAACATATTTGCGAAGGATTTTCTATTTATTCCAGTGAACTTCAGGCAAGGAACTTGTTAACTTCTTTATTGTTAAAATGATAACTTCTGTGCACTGTTAATTATGTTTCTGCATTGCAGCTTGCATTGGAGCTTGATTGTTATTTGTTATCCTGGAGAAGTGGAAACATCTGAAGGTGGGAACATAAATTAAAGTTGGTACTTTTAACATTTTTATGGAGTAATGTTTTACTTTCCCGTTGTTTTGCTTCAGATGGTGAAGCAAAAAAGCATGGTAAAGTTCCATGTATATTACATATGGATTCTCTTAAAGGAAATCACAGTGGACTGAAAGACATTATTCAAAGGTAAACTCATTTCTGGAAGAGTGAGATCTTGTGCTGCTTTTGTGCAAACTAGTTTATTTTAGGATGAGCTATCATATTTTCAAAACTTTGACCACTTATGGTCTTTAGGTTTTTCAGATAAAAAACGGACACTATAGTCAGAAGCACATTAAATAATTATATTATTATTAATATATTTTGGTCTAGGTAATGGTCAAAGGCGTCACTTGTAGACAACATCAATGCCTGATTGATACATCTAATTTGCAAGTACTCCCTCCGTCCCAAAATTCTTGTCTTAGATTCGTCTAGATATGGATGTATCTAATACTAAAACGTGACTTGGTACATCCGTATTTAGATAAATCTAAGACAAATTTTTTGGAACGGAGGGAGTATATAATAACTGAGAAGTGTAAACAGTCAATGTCGCTTTTTTGCACTTAATTACTCCAATTTAGCTTATCACTTGGTGACCAATATCTGCTGAGTTTAACTCTTTCTGGTGCAGTTATCTATGGGAAGAGTGGAAGGAAAGGCACCCTGAATCAGCATTAGATATTTCAGACAAATTCTTAAATCTGAGATTCGTCTCCCTTGAGGTTTGTTGACATCAGCTTTTAGTATCAAGTCTCATGTGTTTCTGTAAAATTGTTGTTGAGTACTTCTATTTTTGATGCCAATTTCTGACTTACACTAGTTCTGAGAACCATTTAATGTTGATGCTGTGAAGAGGGCAAGCACTGAGAGAAACCCTACCCCTTGTTATTTCCTTTCATGAGTGATCAATAAATCAAGGAGCTGTTTTTAAGTTGCATTGCCACTTGCACTCACCATTCATGGAGAGGTATAGATGGTAACTAGTGTGGATATCTGTCGAAGGTATTTAGCTTAAGTATTAACTCGATAAAAATGTTAAGGTTTGAATTATTAATAAAATCTTTTATCCATTAGGGTTTAAGTTTTAAAGCTAAAATTTACAACAACATGTTTGCCAAAATCCTGTCATGATGCCCAGTCTTGGCCTGTTGCCAATTTTTTAACGAGCTTTTGTCGCGTGTGCATTTAAGTTTTTTCTTATCCTTGCTAATCTATGGCCAACCAAATAGCGAATTCAGTGCAAATACATGGCCCATGAACACACACCCTCCGGCCCATGCACACATGAAAAAAAATGCCCGCACAAAAAATAAATGGCCCATGAACATGTAATAGGCAATAAAGATACTATTTGCAGGCTCTCTGTTTTAACTGAAATTGCAGTCCAGGGATTGCTTGTCTAATGGGTTAGGAGCTTCTGTTAATTATCTCTATGAGCTAGTCTGTTTGACTTGTTGAGTTGGCCAGTCCAACATATTTTCATTCTATGAAAAATACTTTCAGCTGCTCTTCGCCTTCATTGTTGAAATAACTTGCAAGGTTGCAAATGTATATCGTATCATGCCTGCAGAACGAAGAAATTTCTTTTAATATCGTATACGTGCCTACAAAACAAAGGAATTCTTTTGTTTCATTTGTCACTATCTATTTTCTTATTGTGATATAGCTTTGTTCTATTTGTCCGTCCAGCTCCCTCAGCAAGATAACTCATTTGACTGTGGCCTGTTCCTTCTCCATTATGTGGAACGCTTTCTGATGGATTATCCCAGTAGCTTCAACCCTATGAAGATATCAGTATCCTCAACCTTTGTGAGTTCTAATTAATTATTTTTCTTAAAATTTGATGTTGTTATGTTTGGGCCCCCAGCTCTATTTCATTAGCAGCCTACTTCTTTTCTGTTCTGTTTATATAATTTGGTTTATTTTTCTTCAGTAAATGCTAATTTTGGTGTTATAGTGAACACCATGCAAAGTGTGGATATTTTAGTACATAATCACTAATGGAGAAACTATCATAGATTCTACTCCCTCCGTTCCTAAATATAGGTCTTTGTAGAGATTCCACTATGGGCCACATACGGATGTATATAGATGCATTTTAGAGTGTAGATTCACTCATTTGCTCCGTATGTGGTCCATAGTGAAATCTCTCCAAAGACTTATATTTAGGAACGGAGTGAGTATAATTCAGATGTGCATGCATCTGTTAGAAGTTTGTTGATGAAAAGTCGGAGGAAACTGCACAGCACCTGTTCCTAGTTTTCCGAGATTGTAGCCACTCACTTGTAGCTTCACCTTAGTCAATTTACCACAGTTATTTGTGGTCTGACCATCTCCATATGCATTTGAGCAACTTGCTATGTGTCAGAATTGGTGCATGGTACTTGCTGGCGTTAGGGTTCATATTTTCTGCCACTATGGCGGTCCATTGAACATTATAAAGCATAAGTTGCAAGTCCAATTGAACCTTGAAGTCATTGGAGAATAATCAAAGTTTGAAGTACAGTGGCATTTTGCACCAGGTCAAAAGTACAGTTGTGGGGTTATCAAAGTTAAAGCTTTAAAATATTGATGGGCTGTTTGCTGCCTTATGAAATTGTTTGTGGTTGGGAGCTTGGGGAACACTTTCCTAATTAAAATATGGGGATCGGTAGGATGTGAGCGCTCTTGAGTTTTGATCCCACCTTTCCATCCTCCCAGTTGGAGTGGTAGGTGTTTGGTGAAATTCTTTATATAGCATGTAGCCTTTTTAGTACATCTTTTTAGCAGGAGACTGAAGTTTTAGTTGATGCCTCTCTGCTTGAGTAATCTTCACACATCTCATTTTGGATATTTTGTTAACCCCATATTCTAATGCTTAATGTACTTTTCAGCTCAGTGATGGTTGGTTTGAACCCGCTGAAGCTTCTCTGAAGCGTTCATTGATCCGGAAGTTAATCCAGGAGCTAGTGACAGTACCTTCTCAAACTTTTCCGGAACTAACCTGTGGCAGCGAGCAGTTTGATGAAAGTTATCTAGGAAGAGAAAATGCTGAGCCTGAAGCAGCTAGAGAGTTCCTTGCTCAGGGGTGCTCTGCTGGTGAATCTGACTCACTTTGCCAAATTCCTGGAACACAGCAACAATCCACATCCGTCTGCTTTAATGATTCTGGAAATGTTCTACCTGTTCCTGGATGCATTTTAGAGACTGAAGGGGTTACAACATTTGCTGTACAGGACACACAGGTATAATTTTAGTTAGTGGCTAGTACTCTTAGTATTTCAATTGATCGATAGTAGTTAACTTGTTGAACTTGTTTTCTAAGGTCATTTTTTACCTGTTGTTCATTATTTTTGTTAGGTTTGTCCACCCGACAATGATATTGCCATCTGCATGCCAAGCCAGGCTGTTGAAAATGAGCCACCTCCTGCGGATTATGATAATAAACCTGACCTGAGATCATGTGCCCCAGAAGATGATGAAGCGTTGAAGGATGATGGTTGTGTGGTAAAAGGTCAGGACACTTTTGAGGAATCCATGCTGGATTGTTCGCATAATAACCAGACAATTTCTAGCCACGCAGAAGTTATGATGCATGATATTATGGATTCCAAGTGTGGCTCATTCTCTATTAACTCCGCGGCAATGGCCTACAAAGAACAGAGCTTAGAAACAAGCATAAATGAAGTTCTGTATGATTGCTGTGATGTTTCCGAGGATATGGATCCTGTCATGATGTCTGATGCCAGGGAAGTTGACATTGCACCTGATCCAGCAAGCACCAAAGACGAAGCTGACAATGGCAGATGTGATCTCCCGGATGTCATGGGATCTGTTGTGGCTGGTGATATAGAAGGGAATACTTCTGAGCATTCTTCAGAAAGAAACATTATTGAAGATGAGGAGGCCAAGGGTGATATTTCTCTCATAGTATGTGATTTGAACAATGATGTTGCTGAGCAGTCTTCACCCGTGGTATGTGATTTGAACAATGATGTTGCTGAGCATTCTCCCGCAACAATTGCTGTCGAATCTGAGGACGCGAAACATGAAGAGACTTCTGTGGATCTCAAGGTAGAAGATGATATCGAAGTTGGCATGGAGGAAACTTGCGCCGCTGCGGATAAGATCAGTGATGGTATGCGGCATATTTCACCCGAGTCCAAAGAGGGAAACATTGACAGCGCTGTTCCCCATGAGCCGAAAGAGGGAGAGACTAGCAGCATCGTGTCAGGTGACAGTAAAAATTGGAGTGATGAAGCTCATGTGGATAGTGTGGATGCACATGGTAACGTAGGACCAGGAGCAGGCGAGACAGTTCCTTGTGAAGTTGACACTAACCATACCGATGCTGAGATGCCTGACATTGATAGCGCCTTGTGCGTGAAGAATGAAACAGTTTGCGAGGACACACCCTGTGATGCTAAAAGGCCTCTTCCTGATGGCATCTCCAAAGATCAGAAGATGGAAGTTTGCGAGGACAAACCGAATGAAGCAGTTTGGGAGGACAAACCCCGTGATGCTAAAAGGGCTCTTCTTGCCAGCACCTCTGAAGATCAGAAGATGGTAGCTTCAGAGGACAAACCGAATGAAGCAGTTTCTGAGGACAAACCCTGCGATGCTAAAAGGCCTCGTCTTGCCAGCACCTCTGAAGACCAGAAGATGCAAGTTTCCGAGGACAGGTGCTCGGAGGACGTCGAGTCTACCGCCGAGAAGACAGAGCGGCGCAATAAGCGTCGCAAGGGCACCGTGCCGACGCCGACGCCGGCAACAGATAAGCGACGAACGAGGAGCTCCTCAATGCCACGGTTTCTGGGTTAGAATCCGGGTTTCCTTTGGCAGTGTTGACGATTACTTGTCTGTAATAGGTGACTTCTCTAGGGTTCCTAGAACCTCTCTCCCTCTTGATCTGTATGATAGTTAGCTGCCTGCCTGACTGAACCTGCTACCTTTTGGCGTATGCCTGAATTTAGCTGTGAAGTGCCCTGCAACGCAACGTTCTAGCATGTTATTATTATACTACTCAGTTTAGTTGTGGGCGTCGCTGGCTTGCAATTTCCTAACCACTGGTAAATTTAGTGCATGCTTTTTCTTTTTAATGGAATAAACAACCAATCAAAATGATAGAAACAACTGAACTTTCAGTTTGAATTCATTTTCCATTTGTTTCAGATTAGATGGTAGTGAAACCTTGTATGAGCAGAGTGAAACTTTACAAACTATATATTTGGTACTCCTATAACTGTCGTGAACTAAAACCATCTTATGAACGGGAGGAGTATTATAGGAAAACTGGATGCATGTAGATATGTTTTAGTGTTTCTTTTTTACTTGTATGTTTTAGTGTTTTTGTTTATTCATTTCAGTTCATTATTGAAACATCTAAAACATTTTTTTATTTTTTAACATTCATCTAAAACATCTTATAATAGTGAATAGAGGGAGTATTTTTTTTTGAGAGACACGGTACGACATATCTTGAGATTGGTCGTCACAATCACTTTATAGGTTTTTTAGCCTCGGTTAAATCGATACAAGTTTTAGCAACACCACTACACGCACCTAGCTGTGTGCCTACCAAGGGCTACAACCTCCCTCCCCTAACAACCAAGATTTGTTGATAATTTGCTTGTAAACAACGCAAAATTAGTCATTAGTTGCTGCTAAAAGTCTCTCTTTCTATGGTTTAGCCCTCCTCAATCTGATTCACCATCACTTGGCCCCCCTCTATCAATTTTTTCTGGCTCTGCCACTGTATACACGCGCAACACATCTTGGTAACTTCCGAAGCCGTGTGACTTCATGAATCGGTGGGTACATCATTCTCCTTGTGGCCTTGTAGCGTGAGAAATCTACAAGGGGAAAATATCATGAGTGAGACACCCAAGCCGATCCAAGGGACCAAACTTGGGCGGGCTACGTGACCACTGCCACATCGAACCATCGAGCCACATGCTCATCCTCTTAAGCGTCGTAGTTGACAGGCGCATCACATCACATCACATCACTAAATGAATAGCGTCAAAAGTCTGAAGAAATCCTGAAAAACGGTAGCCCTCGTGCCAAGTCTAGGCCTTTGTCGGATTACACCACAAAGAATTTTTATTTTTTTAAAGAAACACGGTACAAGCGATGATTTCCATGGCTTACCAATTGCAAAGAGTAAAGTGGTTGAATTGTAGCTTATGTCAATTATGCACACTGGGGACACACATATATTGTTCAAGTACAGATTTTGTTCGACACATTTGGGAGGAGCTTAGAGTTTGGTTAGGCCATGTCGAGATCCATATTGATCATTGGTGCAACTTCAGTTTGGACATGGATTGGCGATGTTCCATGATAACCTTTCAACGGCATTATGAAGAAGGGGATCACATCCAGTGGCGAAGGCAGCCCCCCTCGCCCCCCCCTCCCCCCCCCGCTATGCTCTAAAAAATACACCTATATGTACTCCTAATGCTCCATTTGTTAGACAAAATTAGCTAGGTTTAGATGATTTGACCCCCTCAAACATTATATGACATGTTTTGGCCCTCTCTATATTCAGTTTCTGGCTCCGCCACTGACATCCCTTGTTATGCGTACTTCGTTGGCAATTTGCAATGAGGAGAATGTGACGGTCTTTCTCCCATATCTAGTGACATCACGTATAAGACTAAAGCCGAAGCCGTCGTGCTAGGGATGCGGGCACAAAACACTTGAGTTCAATCATGCTGCGAGAGTAGGGCTCGTTTTAATGTGCAGTTGGATCAAGTTGTAATTATTTGTACACTCTTTTAAATTTTAATTAAAATAGACTAGGGAAAATATTTTGCCTCCATTTAAAAAAAATAAGGGATCCTAGTCAACGTGTAATTGCGTAGCAACTCTTTGTACCTTTAGCATTATTGCAGTATTATATATTCAGAAAAAAGAAGCACCGTCGATCCTAGCTCATTCAACGCCATCCATATCCATGGACGACCACGGCTTGGCGACCAGAAGCAGAGGCGCCTTGAGGCACACGGAGATGCCGTACAGCTCGCTCATGTCCACCGGCGGCGCCCTCCCGCCGGGCAGCTCCCAGTCGAAGCCATGCACGAGGCTCGCCAGCGCCAGCTCGTTGGACAGCATGGCGAACTCCACCCCTGGGCAGCCCCTCCTCCCGGCGCCGAAGGGCAGGAACGAGAAGTCCTGCCCGGCGCCGCCGAGGCCGCCGTACCCGACGAACCTCTCCGGCGCGAACTCCTCGGCGCGGGGCCCCCACGTCGCCGGGTCGCGGCCGATGGCCCACGCGTTGATCAGGACCCGGGTGCCCGCCGGCACGTCGTAGCCCAGCAGCCGGGTGTCCTCCAGCGTCTCCCGCGGCAGGAGCAGCGGCGACGGCGGGTGGAGCCGCAGGGTCTCGTTGATCACGGCCTTCAGGTACGGCAGGCGCGGGAGATGGGCCTCCGTGACGACGGCGCTGGCGCCGGGGTCGGGGCCGACGGCCGAGCGGACCTCGGCCTGGAGCCTGCGCATCTCGTGCGGGTGGTTGATGAGCTCCGCCATGGCCCACTCGAGCAGCGCGAAGGTCGTGGCCGTGGCGGCGGCGAGCACGTCCAGGATGATGGACTTGATGCTGCCCGTGTCCAGCTCGTCCGCGTCCAGCATCACGTCCACAAAGTCTTCAACGTCCCCGGTGGCGGCGGGCCGGCGGCGGCACGGCGTCGCTGGCGGTGGTCGGCGATGACCCGCTCCAGCAGCCCGTCCATCTCCTCGAAGACGCGCTTGGCCTTCCGCTCCAGCCCTGTCACCGTGTCCACCCATCCCAGCCACGGCACCGTCTCCTCCATGGGCACCGTGCCCAGCAGCTCCTCCATCTCGCCGAACGCCTTCCTCAGCCTCGCGCCGCCGCCCTCCACCCCGCAGTCCGCGTCGCCGAGCGTGCAGCGGGAGATGACACCGTTGGAGTAGCCGTTGAGGCTGTCGCTCAGGTTCACGACGCCGCCAGAGATGCCGGCGCGGCGGACCCGGCCGACGAGCGCGGCGGCCTCCTGCGCCCGCACGCGGCCCAGGGACGCGACGCGGCGCGCGCTGAGCATGTGGACGGCGCAGACGCGGCGCGCCTGGCGCCAGTGGTCGCCGTAGGGCGCGAAGCCGATCCCGCCGGTGCCGTAGTAGAAGCGGTCGACCATGAGGAGCCTGGGGCGGCCGGCGAAGTCCAGGTCGCGGGTCTTCATGGCCTCCTCCGCCGCGGCCGGGGAGGACGCCACGACTGTCGGCACGCGGCCGAGCCGCAGGTGCATGACCGGGCCGAGGGACGAGGCCAGGGACCGGAGGCTTCGGTGCGGCAGGCTCCCGAGCAGGTGGAGGTGGCCGACGACCGGCAGGCCCCGCGGCGACGGGGGCAGCCGCGGCGCATTGCTGCTGCGCCGGGTGGAGACGAGGAGGGTGATCACCACGAGAAGGAAGGCGAGGAGGGTGATGAGCGCGGGCGAGTTCAACGGCTCAACAACCATTTCTGCAACCATTCTAGCTAGCTAGCTTGTGTCGTGTACTGGTTAGAAGCCGGTGCATTGCCACGATGACATATATTCTCTACACAAAACACAAAAGGCACATATATGTATTGAGCACAAGTGAATGTGCCATTTCCAGCCAGCACATCATAATTTTCTTCCTCCCCTTACGAATTGTTGTCAACATACACACCACGGTTTTCGCCCTCCTACCGAACATGTTGTTTTCAACCCGCGCACCCCGGTTTTCCTACCTCGTAGCTATAGCCCGACGTTTTTCTTCTCCATCCACAAATACAAATTCATTTTCGTTTATTTCACCCTTCATGTTTGCTCCTCCTAGACCCTATTAATGTCACTCGCTCTCTAGCCACATATCGATTCTCCATTGTGGTCCGACAACTGATGGCGACGAATTAAGCGTGCCACAATATTATGGGGGAGAAGGATATGCCTCAATGGAGGTTCTACCAACATGGCGACGACCAACTTCACTGATGGAGATTTCCTTTTTGAGGAATGGGTCTCGAAGATAATACCCATAAATGGAGCATTCGGGCCCAACGTCCACATTCACATCTGCATATATCAATGGAGAATCCGACCATTCATTCTTATTATGAAGAATGAGAAGTAATTGACAGATCTGTGTTGGATTTCATTGATGCAAAGCTATATATACAAGTCGAAGGGACCCCTCAGATAGATGCCGGTTACATATTGTGAGAGAGAAAAAAAGGGAAGCGTCTGAAAAATTCTCCTTGCACAACACCGCTTCTTGAATAATCTATCATTAAAAGCTTCTTGTATATTCATCTTTCATTTTAAGAAATCCTTTTATAGTCTCGAAATTCTCCACCAAAAAACCTGTGGAAAAATATGTGGAGAATTGTACAGAAACGTTCTAAAGCTTCTTTAAATCCAGTGAAAAAATAATAAGAAAAAAATGATGCAACACATAATGGTTATTGTCTCCTATAGCTCAAATGACAAAACCTTTGAGAAGGGAGAAAACTCATTGGTTAGTGTAGAGAGCAATAAATGTGCTTTGTATATTTTCCTTTATAATTCCGGTGGGGAAAAGCTTGAAAATATTGCATATGATCTTAAAATATTTTGCTTCACTAAAACCCGTTATTAGAAAATTTGATAGGAAAACTAATAAGGCTAAAGAATGTGATCTGATATACCATTGAGAACTCATATAAAATCCAGCGGGAAAATATAAGGAAAAACTAATATGACATATGTGGACACTTGTATCTATATTTAATATGACATATATGTGCACACTTTATCATTTAAAACCTTTTATGAGAAATCATAAGGGAAGAATCATGAAGGAAAAAGAGTACAATATATGCAACCTGATGATTGTCAACATGTTATAATTTGGGTGTTTACTCCCTTTGAACACTGCAAATCTGGAGGATGTGTTATACCAGTTCCATTGACATGATTATGGAATGTAGAAGATGGTAATTAATGACACTTTGAATAATCTATTAGATCCTCACTATATTTTGTTTCTAAATTAACTCCTCACTTTTCAATAATTTGTATAGATACATAATTTATGAGTAATTTGCTTGTCATATTACACTTCACATAACCCAAATGCATTTGAATGGTACAAGTGATATTATCCTGCTAGATAATAATATGTGATTCTGATGGATCTTAGCTACATAATTTTGAGTGTGGTCAATCATTCTACTAAGCCATGCACATTTTGCAATGCTTCATATGAAGTAATTGTTTCATAATGATTAGTGGAGGTAATCATTAGAGTCTATTTAGATGATTTCAGTTATTCCAGTGAACTTTGTCCGTGATCTGGCATTGTAGGGATCCGATAAATCACCAGTATCAATATATCACATCATGGTCATATCTTTATTTTCGTAATCGAATTTTCCAAGTCATGTTGAGCCGCTTGAGATATAAGTGGATACCCCTTATGTAGGGGAACATGCAACACAATTTTTTTGTGCTACACGGTCACACCCAGGAACACTATGAAGATGGCGGTAACAGTCAAACTCACCGATGAGCAGAGTAGCGAAAGCAGTGACGAGTTGGTGTAGCGCAAAGATTCCCGCGGATTCCCGTAGTTAGGTTATACAACCTCCGCCCGAGTTTTCAAGTCCCGCGAGCCTGACACATGTGGTAAGCAATCCAAATTATTCAAAAAAAAAGCCCCGCGAGCCGGAGGAACATGACCAAGGATATTTTATTGCTAATCTCTTGGACCTCTCTCCCATGCATGCACTTTTTCTCTCCTGTGTGTCTGTACCCAATGAATAGCGTGCATGTAACAACCTTTTTCTCTCCCTTGCCTGCATGGCCAATCTTTCCACGGGACCATCAATAGAATTAAACGCCCGACCTAATAAATCGGGACGACGTGGGTAGTAGTAGTACCTCGCAGCCGCGAGGATGATCTTTGAGACGGGAGTCGAAGTAGACGAGCCGTCCAAGGTATCCACGCGTCCCGAGTAGTAGTCCGACAGACCTTCGACGTCCAGGAAGAAGAACTTAGTCCAATTAGATCGGGAGAGCGTGGAGCTATACGGGAGAGAGCCCCCTTTGACTTGATGTGCTTCAAGAGGGAGGTTGACGGTGCAACAACCATTTGTGCAACCATCCTAGCTTGTGTCGTGTACCCAAGCTTAACCAGTAGTACTAGTTAGAAATTCGTGCGTTGCTACTTACGTGATATATACGGCGACACTCAAAGAGATATTCTCTACACAAAACACAGGCACATGCATATTGAGCACAAGTGAACGTGTTATTTTCAGCCATCACATCATATAGTTTTCTTCCTCCCCGCAAAAAAACAAAACAAAAACTTACGCACACACCCAGATTTTCTCCCTCCAACCGAACATGTTGTTTTTTCTCCATCCACAAAATACAAATCCAATCTCTTTAATTTCACCCTTCATGTTTGCTCCTCCTCGACTCTATTAATGTTGCTCGCTCCCTAACCACATATCGATTCTCCATTGTGGTCCGACAAGGACAAATTAAAGATACTTGGTGCACACCCGCCTGGACATCCGCTTTGTTGTCGGCATGGTGAGCTGGTTCAGGGAAGCACCGACCATGGAGCATATAAGCGCAATCAAGCATCTCCGGAGGTACATCGCGAGCATGCTCAAGGTCGGATGCAGCTCCACCACCATAGCCATCAATACTCAGTTGATTGGCCAGAATGGTTGATGATATGGCAGGCGACGTCGACGGCCGAAGAGCACATTGACCATACTGGCAGCGCCAGAAGCAGAAGGTGGTGTCTCTCTCCTAATACCAAGCTCAAGCTAAGCACATCACCGCGGATGCCAAGGTGTGTGGCTCGGGTGGCTTTATTGGTGATGTGCTCAAGACGGATCCATATATATATATAACGCCCGTCTGCACGTGGAAAACAAGTCTGCAATTCAACTTTGCAAGACTCATGTCTTCCCCGATAGGAGCAAGCACATCGAGGTGTGTCATCACTTCATCCGCGACTGCATTGACGATGAATCAGTAACCGTCCAGTTCGTCAGCTCCAACGAGCAGCTCGTGGACATCTTCACCAAGGCTCTGGGCAAACCCAAGCACGTCTTCACCAGCTTCGCGAGAACATCCACATTGTCCAAGTGAAGTGATCAAGCCGCTGCTGGCTCTATGTAATTTCTCTTACGTGTTTTACGTAAACATAATACTATTGGATCGGGAGGGGTGGAAGAGGCCCTCCCCCTGAAAATCAGGGGGTGGGATTGGAAGTTTATGTAGGATTACGTAGTGGGTTCGCAGGTCTAGGATTATCGGTAGAAACCTCCTAGCGCTGGGAGAGAAGACAGTGCGATGCACCTGGTGAGGCCAGTGACCGAGAGAGAAGCAACAAAGCGTTTTCCATTTCATTTTGGTCGTACTTTGCGTCAACTTCGATGGCAAGGTGATATCTAGCTTAATTAAAAAAAGGTAATATCCATCTTAATTTAAAAAAATACAAGTTCGATTTTCTAAGATGTAGGTGTAGAACCTAGAAAGCTTTTCATCCATTTCCCAATGGTAATTGTTAATGGATTAATGCCTTCAATTAGTACATATAGAATTATCAGTGTGTGATTTCTAAGATTCAGAACACAGAAAGCTTTGAGTAAATTGCACGGAACCACCACAATAGCGGTGCGATTAGCAAGAAACCACAACTTTACAAAAGTTGCATTTCTCACCGCGCCGGAAAATTGACAGTGCAAAAAACACTGATGCTAACTGCTAAGCACTTTGATGACGTTACTAACTGTTCGGGCCTGTCCATTGAGCTGAATTGAAAAAAAAAACTGCCTCACAGATGTTGACTTGGTCTTCTTCTTCCTCCTTCACCCTATTTCTTCTGGGAATTACATCAAGCACCTCTTGTGCATCAAACAAAGTCACGGGAGATGCACCTCATGCCTCTGCGTCGCCGTAGGAGAACGACCGGCGAGTCGCCTCCGCTCCTACGGCGCCCTTCCCCTCCTATCCTTTACCGGGGTGCGGGCGTAGTGGCCGCCGACGTGCCCAGACTCCGCGCAAGTTTCGTTGGTGCCCCATGGCCGGGAGATAATGACGGCTGAGAAAACGCTGACGGTGCGGGCGATGCTGAGTGGCGGGGAAGGAGCTGCACCTCGTCGTCGTTCTCTACACAATGGCCAGTGTGTCATGGTAACTCACGCTCGTGGGAGAACAAGGGAATGGGCAAGGCAAGCCATTGGAATCAGCGGCCGGGGGTGAGTCGCCAGTAGATGGTGGCCGACATGGGGTGGCAGGATCTGGACGACGCGGGGCGGCTCAGTACGTCACCAGAGTGAGGGAGGAGGAAGTAGGCAGGGCCGGCCCTAGCATTATGGAGGCCCTATTGCGAGTGAGGCACAATGAACATTAACATAGTAACATATATCCTTTCAACAATATATATTGTATACTATGAAAAATATAAAGGTGTTAACATAAAAACATAATCTTAGTTGTTAATAAAGTCTCAATACACCGTCTATATGTGATTATATGATGCAAATAATGATTATAATGTACTAACTATAAATAACTATTAAATAAATACAACGTGATGAAGTGTGCCCGGTGGGGGGGGGCATATGTCCCCTGCCCATGTTGATTTTTTATTTGCAAATCATTATTTGTAATTTATTTAAATATGCAGATATATTGGCCCCTTATTTATAACATGTCCTAGGCTGCCGCACCTTTTGCCATGGCATAGGGCCGGCCCTGGAAGTAGGCATGGCCGCGGCTACTGATGCATGTGAGTTGTTTGTCATAATGCTACAAAGAGAGAAAAGAGAATGAAGAAGAAGAAGACTAGGTCCAAGTGTCTATGTGGCAGTTATTTTTCCAACTCGGCTTGACGGGCGGGTCTGAATAGTTAGTGATGTCATCAAAACGCTTAGCATTTGGCGTCAGTGTTTTTTGCCACTGTCAATTTTTCGACACGGTGAGACATGCAATGTTTTGTAAAGTGGTGATTTTCGGCGAATTGCACCGCTATTGTGATGGTTCTATGTACTTTACTCGAAATCTTTTCATTCATTTAAAAAAACGCAACCATGCACGCACACATAGATTATTCAGATCTACTACCCTCCACGTGCACGTAGAGGAGGTAGAGGCCTACTCAGGTACACCTATGCCACGGAAGGTGACCGTGGGCACTGATGATCCGAAAAAATCATGTTGACCAGGGGGGAACATGTTGTTTCATTCACACAACCAAGTTGCTGCCAGCACTCAAGCCCAATAAGCCTCTTGTCTCCGGTAGATATAACCCTTGTGAGCACGGACTTGCATTGCGAAGTCACCGCCCTCAAGGATCTACTACAGTCATAGCCAGAGGCAGCGAGGGTGGTAGAAGCGAGAGCGAGAACGACGACGAAGTATGCGGACCAGGAGAGGGAGTGGAGTGCCATTCTTGCTTGTTGTTAAGTATAGGAGACTGACTAGCAAGTCGACGGATGATGATGGATGTCTTTTGGTTCCCGTTCAATATATGTACTTTACTCGAAAGCTTTTCATTCATTTAAGAAAACACAACCATGCACGCTGTTGGAAATATGCCCTAGAGGCAATAATAAATTGGTTATTATTATATTTCCTTGTTCATGATAATTGTCTATTGTTCATGCTATAATTGTATTAACCGGAGACCGTAAGACATGTGTGAATATGTAGACCACAACATGTCCCTAGTAAGCCTCTAGTTGACTAGCTCGTTGATCAATAGATGGTTACGGTTTCCTGACCATGGACATTGGATGTCGTTGATAACGGGATCACATCATTAGGAGAATGATGTGATGGACAAGACCCAATCCTAAGCATAGCACAAGATCGTGTAGTTCGTCTGCTAAAGCTTTTCTAATGTCAAGTATCATTTCCTTAGACCATGAGATTGTGCAACTCCCGGATACCGTAGGAATGCTTTGGGTGTGCCAAACATCACAATTGTAACTGGGTGGCTATAAAGGTGCACTACAGGTATCTCCGAAAATGTCTGTTGGGTTGGCACGAATCGAGACTGGGATTTGTCACTCCGTATGACGGAGAGGTATCTCTGGGCCCACTCGGTAATGCATCATCATAATGAGCTCAATGTGACTAAGTAGTTAGTCGCGGGATCATGCATTACGAAACGAGTAAAGTGACTTGCCGGCAGCGAGATTGAACGAGGTATTGGGATACCGACGATTGAATCTCGGGCAAGTAACGTACCGATTGACAAAGGGAATTGTATACAGGATTAATTGAATCCCCGACATCGTGGATCATCCGATGAGATCATCGTGGAACATGTGGGAGCCGACATGGGTATCCAGATCCCGCTGTTGGTTATTGGCCAGAGAGCTGTCTCGGTCATGTCTGCATGATTCCCGAACCCGTAGGGTCTACACACTTAAGGTTCAGTGACGCTAGAGTTGTTATGAGAATTAGTGTGCAGTTACCGAATGTTGTTCGGAGTCCCGGACGTCACGAGGAGTTCCGGAATGGTCCGGAGGTAAAGATTTATATATGGGAAGTCCTATTTGGGCCACCGAAAAATGTTCGGGATTTTTCGGTATTGTACCGGGAAGGTTCTAGAAGGTTCCGGAGTGGGGCCCACCTGCATGGGAGGACCCACATGAACGTGGGTAGTGGGGGCAAGGCCCCACACCCCTGGTCAAGGCGCACCAAGATCCCCCCTTAGAAGGAATAAGATCATATCCCGAAGGGATAAGATCAAGATCCCTAAAAAAGGGGGATAACAATCGGTGGGGAAGGGAAATGATGGGATTTCTTTCCCCCACCTTTGCCAACGCTCCAATGGACTTGGAGGGCAAGAAACCAGCCCCCTCCACCCCTATATATAGTGGGGAGGCGCATGGGAGCCGCACCCCTTCCCCTGGCGCGGCCCTCTCCCTCCCCAACACCTCCTCCTCCTCCGTAGTGCTTGGCGAAGCCCTGCCGGAGAACTGCAAGCTCCACCACCACGCCGTCGTGCTGCCGGAGCTCTCCCTCAAATTTTCCTCTCCCCTTGCTAGATCAAGAAGGAGGAGACGTCCCCGGGCTGTACGTGTGTTGAACGCGGAGGCGCGCGCTTAGATCGGAATCAACCGCGATCTGAATCGCTGCGAGTACGACTCCTTCATCCGCATTCTTGTAACGCTTCCGCATCGCGATCTTCAAGGGTATGAATATGCACTCCCCTCTCTCTCTTTGCTAGTCTCTCCATAGATTGATCTTGGTGATGCGTAGAATTTTTTTAATTTCTGCAACGATCCCCAACAGTGGCATCATGAGCTAGGTCTATGCGTAGTTTCTATGCACGAGTAGAACACAAGTTGTTGTGGGCGTCGATTTTGTCAATTTACTTGCCGTTACTAGTCTTATCTTGATTCAGCGGCATCGTGGGATGAAGCGGCCCGGACCGACCTTACACGTACGCTTACGTGAGACAGGTTCCACCGACTGACATGCACTAGTTGCATAAGGTGGCTAGCGGGTGTCTGTCTCTCTCACTTTAGTCGGATCGGATTCGATGAAAAGGGTCCTTATGAAGGGTAAATAGAAATTGGCATATCACGTTGTGGCTTTTGCGTAGGTAAGAAACGTTCTTGCTAGAAACCCATAGCAGCCACGTAAAACATGCAACAACAATTAGAGGACGTCTAACTTGTTTTTGCAGGGTATGCTATGTGATATGATATGACCAAAAGGATGTGATGAATTATATATATGTGATGTATGAGATTGATCATGTTCTTGTAATAGGAATCATGACTTGCATGTCGATGAGTATGACAACCGGCAGGAGCCATAGGAGTTGTCTTAATTTATTGTATGACCTGCGTGTCATTGAAAACGCCATGTAATTACTTTACTTTATTGCTAACTGTTAGCCATAGTAGTAGAAGTAATAGCTGGTGAGACAACTTCATGAAGACACGATGATGGAGATCATGGTGTCATGCCGGTGACGAAGGTGATCATGCCGCGCCTCAAAGATGAAGCTCAAAGGCGCGAGATGATATTGGCCATATCATGTCACTCTATGATTTGCATGTGATGTTTGTCATGTTTACATCTTATTTGCTTAGAACGACGGTAGCATAAATAAGATGATCCCTCATAAAATTTCAAGAAAGTGTTCCCCCTAACTGTGCACCGTTGCGAAATTTCGTTGTTTCGAAGCACCACGTGATGATCGGGTGTGATAGATTCTAACGTTCGCATACAACGGGTGTAAGCTAGACTTACACATGCAAAACACTTAGGTTGACTTGACGAGCCTAGCACGTACAGACATGGCCTCGGAACACAAGAGACCGAAAGGTCGAACATGAGTCGTATAGTGGATACGATCAACATGAAGATGTTCACCGATGATGACTAGTCCGTCTCACGTGATGATCGGACACGGCCTAGTTGACTCGGATCATGTATCACTTAGATGACTAGAGGGATGTCTATCTGAGTGGGAGTTCATTAAATAATTTGATTAGATGAACTTAATTATCATGAACATAGTCAAAAGGTCTTTGCAAATTATGTCGTAGCTCACGCTTTGGTTCTACTGTTTTAGATATGTTCCTAGAGAAAATTTAGTTGAGAGTTGACAGTAGCAATTATGCGGGCTGGGTCCGTAAACTGAGGATTGTCCTCATTGCTGCGCAGAAGGATTATGTCCTTAATGCACCGCTCAGTGTGCTAAACCTCGAGCGTCGGTTGTGGATGTTGCGAACATCTGACATACACGTTTTGATGACTACATGATAGTTCAGTGCGTAATGCTAAATAGTTTAGAATTCAGGCACCAAAGACGTTTTTGAAACATTGCAGAACATATGAGATGTTCCAAGGACTGAAATTGGGATTTCAGGCTAGTGCCCACGTCAAGAGGTATGAGACCTTTGACAAGTTACTTAAGCCTGCAAACTAAGGAGAAAAGCTCAATCGTTGAGCATGTGCTCAGATTGTATGAGTACTACAATCGCTTGAATCGAGTGGGAGTTAATCTTCCATATGAGATAGTGATGGTTCTCCAAAGTCACTGCCACCAAGCTGCTAGAGCTTCATGATGAACTATAACATATCAGGGATAGATATGATGATCCTTGAGCTATTCGCGACACCGCAAAAGTAGAAATCAAATAGGAGCATCAATTGTTGATGGTTAGTAAAACCAGTAGTTTCAAGAAGGGCAAGGGCAAGAAAGGGATACTTCATGAAACGGCAAATCAGTTGCTGCTCTAGTGAAGAAACCCAAGGTTAAACCCAAACCCGAGACTAAGTGCTTCTGAAATAAGGGGAACGGTCACTGAAGCAGAACTACCCTAGATACTTGGTAGATGAGAAGGCTGGCAAGGCCGATAGAAGTATATTGGATATACATTATAATGTGTACTTTACTAGTACTCCTAGTAGCACCAGGGTATTAAAATACCGGTTCGGTTGCTAAGTGTTAGTAACTCGAAATAAAAAGCTACGGAATAAACGGAGACTAGCTGAAGGTGAGATGACGATATGTGTTGGAAGTGTTTCCAAGGTTGATGTGATCAAGCATCGCATGCTCCCTCTACCATCGAGATTGGTGTTAAACCTAAATAATTGTTATTTGGTGTTTGCGTTGAGCATAGACATGATTGGATTATGTTTATCGCAGTACGATTATTCATTTAAGGAGAATAATGGTTACTCTGTTTATTTGAATAATACCTTCAATGGTCTTGCACCTAAAATGAATGGTTTATTGAATCTCGATCGTAGTGATACACATGTTCATGCCAAAAGATATAAGATAGTAATGATAGTACCACATACTTGTGGCACTGCCATTTGAGTCATATTGGTATAAAACGCATGAAGAAGCTCCATGTTGATGGATCTTTGGACTCACTCGTTTTTTTGAAAAGTTTGAGACATGCGAACCATGTCTATTGGTTTATACGCATGAAGAAACTCCATGCAGATGGATCGTTTGGACTCACTTGATTTTGAATCACTTGAGACATGCAAATCATACCACATGGGCAAGATGACTAAAAGGCCTCGTATTCAGTGAGATGAAACAAGAGAGCAACTTGTTGGAAGTAATACATTTGATGTGTGCAATCCAATGAGTGCTGAGGCACGCAGTGAATATCGTTATGCTCTTACTTCACAGATGATTTGAGTAGATTCTAAGTATATTTACTTGATGAAACACAAGTCTGAATTATTGAAAGGTTCAAGTAATTTCAGAGTGAAGTTGAAGATCATCGTGACAAGAGGATAAAATGTCTATGATATGATCATAGAGATGAATATCTGAGTTACGTGTTTGGTACACAATTAAGACATTGTGGAAATTGTTTCACAACTAATGCCGCCTGGAACACCATAGTGTGATGGTGTGTCCGAACATCATAGCTGCACCCTATTGGATGTGGTGCATACCATGATGTCTCTTATCAAATTACCACTGTCGTTTATGGGTTAGGCATTATGGACAACCACATTCACTTTAAATAGGGCACCACGTAATTCCGTTGAGATGACACCGTATGAACTATGGTTTAGAGAAACCTAAGCTGTCATTTCTTAAAAGTTTGGGGCTGCGACGCTTATGTGAAAAAGGTTTAGCCTGATAAGCTCGAACCCAAAGCGGATAAATGCATCTTCATAGGACAACCAAAACAGTTGGGTATACCTCCTATTTCGGATCCGGAAGCAAAAGTGATTGTTTCTAGAAACGGGTCCTTTCTCGAGGAAAAGTTTCTCTGGAAAGAATTGGGTGGGAGGATGGTGGAGACTTGATGAGGTTATTGAACCGTCACTTCAACCAGTGTGTAGCAGGGCACATGAAGTTGTTCCTGTAGTGCCTACACCAATTGAAGTGGAAGCTGATGATAGTGATCATGAAACTTCGGATCAAGTCACTACCAAACCTCGTAGGTCGACAAGGATGCGTACTATTTCAGAGGTACGTAATCCTGTCTTGGAGGTCATGTTGCTAGATAACAATGAACCTACGAGCTATGGAGAAGCGGTGGTGGGCCCGGATTCCGACAAATGGCTCGAGGCCATAAAATCCGAGAGGATCCATGTGTGAAAACAAAGTATAGACTTTGGAAGAACTACTTGATGGTTGTAAGGCTATTGGGTACAGATGGATTTTAAAAGGAAGACGGACAATGATGGTAAGTATCACCATTAAGAAAGCTCGATGCTACCTCTTGAGCACTGCGTTGGTTTTCCCTTGAAGAGGAAAGGGTGATGCAGCAAAGTAGCGTAAGTATTTCCCTCAGTTTTTGAGAACCAAGGTATCAATCCAGTAGGAGGCTACGCGCGAGTCCCTCGCACCTACACAAAACAAATAAATCCTCGCAACCAACGCGATAAGGGGTTGTCAATCCCTACACGGTCACTTACGAGAGTGAGATCTGATAGATATGATAGGATAATATTTTTGGTATTTTTATGATAAAGATGCAAAGTAAAATAAAAGCAAAATAAAAAGCAAAGGAAATAACTAAGTGTTGGAAGATTAATATGATGAAGATAGACCTGGGGGCCATAGGTTTACTAGTGGCTTCTATCAAGAGCATAAGTATTTTACGGTGGGTGAACAAATTACTGTTGAGCAATTGACAGAATTGAGCATAGTTATGAGAATATCTAGGTATGATCATGTATATAGGCATCACGTCAAGACAAGTAGACCGACTCCTGCCTGCATCTACTACTATTACTCCACACATCGACCGCTATCCAGCATGCATCTAGAGTATTAAGTTCATAAGAACAGAGTAACGCCTTAAGCAAGATGACATGATGTAGAGGGATAAATTCATGCAATATGATAAAAACCCCATCTTGTTATCCTCGATGGCAACAATACAATACGTGCCTTGCTGCCCCTACTGTCACTGGGAAAGGACACCGCAAGATTGAACCCAAAGCTAAGCACTTCTCCCATTGCAAGAAAGATCAATCTAGTAGGCCAAACCAAACTGATAATTCGAAGAGACTTGCAAAGATAACCAATCATACATAAAAGAATTCAAAAGATTCAAATATTGTTCATAGATAAACTTGATCATAAACCCACAATTCATCGGTCTCAACAAACACACCGCAAAAGAAGATTACATCGAATAGATCTCCACGAGAGAGGGGGAGAACATTGTATTGAGATCCAAAAAGAGAGAAGAAGCCATCTAGCTAATAACTATGGACCCGAAGGTCAGAGGTAAACTACTCACACATCATCGGAGAGGCTATGGTGTTGATGTAGAAGCCCTCCGTGATCGATGCCCCCTCCGGCGGAGCTCCGGAATAGGCTCCAAGATGGGATCTTGTGGGTACAGAAGGTTGCGGCGGTGGAATTAGGTTTTTGGCTCCGTATGTGATCGTTTGGGGGTATGTAGGTATATATAGGAGGAAGGAGTACGTCGGTGGAGCAACAGGGGGCCCACGAGGGTGGAGGGCGCGCCTGGGGGGGGGGTAGGCGCCCCCCTACCTCGTGGCTTCCTCCTTTATTTCTTGACGTAGGGTCCAAGTCTCCTGGATCATGTTCGTTCTGAAAATCTCGTTCCCGAAGGTTTCATTCCGTTTGGACTCCGTTTGATATTCTTTTTCTGCGAAACTCTGAAATAGGCAAAAAACAGCAATTCTGGGCTGGGCCTCCGGTTAATAGGTTAGTCCCAAAAATAATATACAAGTGAATAATAAAGCCCAATAATGTCCAAAACAGAAGATAATATAGCATGGAGCAATCAAAAATTATAGATACGTTGGAGACATATCAAGCATCCCCAAGTTTAATTCCTGCTCGTCCTTGAGTAGGTAAATGATAAAAACAGAATTTTTGATGTGGAATGCTACTAGGCATAATTTCAATGTAATTCTTCTTAATTGTGGTATGAATATTCAAATCCGAAAGATTCAAGACAAAAGTTTAATATTGACATAAAGAAAATAATAATACTTCAAGCATACTAACTAAGCAATTATGTGTTCTCAAAATAACATGGCCAAAGAAAGTTATCCCTACAAAATCATATAGTCTGGCTATGCTCTATCTTCACCATACAAAGTATTTAAATCATGCACAACCCCGATGACAAGCCAAGCAATTGTTTCATACTTTTGATGTTCTCAAACTTTTTCAATCTTCACGCAATACATGAGCGTGAGCCATGGACATAGCACTATATGTGGAATAGAATGGTGGTTGTGGAGAATACAAAAAAGGAGAAGATAGTCTCACATCAACTAGGCGTATCAACGGGCTATGGAGATGCCCGTCAATAGATATCAATGTGAGTGAGTAGGGATTGCCATGCAACAGATGCACTAGAGCTATAAGTATATGAAAGCTCAACAAAAGAAACTAAGTGGGTGTGCATCCAACTCGCTTGCTCACGAAGACCTAGGGCATTTTGAGGAAGCCCATCATTGGAATATACAAGCCAAGTTCTATAATGAAAAATTCCCACTAGTATATGAAAGTGACAAAATGAGAGACTCTCTATCATGAAGATCATGGTGCTACTTTGAAGCACAAGTGTGGTAAAAGGATAGTAACATTGTCCCTTCTCTCTTTTTCTCTCATTTTTTTTATTTTGGGCCTTTTTTATGGCCTCTTTTTTTTTCGTCCGGAGTCTCATCCCGACTTGTGGGGGAATCATAGTCTCCATCATCCTTTCCTCACTTGGGACAATGCTCTAAAAATGATGATCATCACACTTTTATTTACTTGCAACTCAACAATTACAACTCAATACTTAGAACAAAATATGACTCTATGTGAATGCCTCCGGCGGTGTACCGGGATATGCAATGAATCAAGAGTGACATGTATGAAAGAATTATGAACGGTGGCTTTGCTACAAATACAATGTCAACTACATTATCATGCAAAGCAATATGACAATGATGGAGCGTGTCATAATAATCGGAATGGTGGTAAGTTGCATGGCAATATATCTCGGAATGGCTATGGAAATGCCATGATAGGTAGGTATGGTGGATGTTTTGAGGAAGGTTTACGGTGGGTGTATGATACCGGCGAAAAGTGCGCGGTATTAGAGAGGCTAGCAATGGTGGAAGGAAGAAAGTGCGTACAATCCATGGACTCAACATTAGTCATAAAGAACTCACATACTTATTGCAAAAATCTACAAGTTATCAAAGAAAAGTATTACGCGCATGCTCCTAAGGGGATAGATTGATAGGAAAAGACCATCGCTCGTCCCCGACCGCCACTCATAAGGAAGACAATCAATAAATAAATTATGCTCCGACTTCATCACATAACGGTTCACCATACGTGCATGCTACGGGAATCAAAAACTTTAACGCAAATATCTCTTAAATTCACAACTACTCAACTAGCATGACTCTAATATCACCATCTTTATATCTCAAAACAATTATCAAGCATCAAACTTTTCTTAGTATTCAACACACTCATAAGAATGTTTTTACTAATCTTGTATACCTAGCATATTAGGATTATTTAAGAAAATTACCATGCTATTTAAGACTCTCAAAATAATCTAACTGAAGCATGAGAGATCAATAGTTTCTATAAAACAAATCCACCACCGTGCTCTAAAAGATATAAGTGAAGCACTAGAGCAAAACTATATAACTCAAAAGATATAAGTGAAGCACATAGAGTATTCTAATAATTTCCAAATCATGTGTGTCTCTCTCAAAAGGTGTGTACAGCAAAGATGATTGTGGTAAACTAAAAAATAAATACTCAAATAATACAAGACGCTCCAAGCAAAACACATATCATGTGGTGAATAAAAATATAGCTCCAAGTAAAGTTACCGATGGAAGTAGACGAAAGAGGGGATGCCTTCCGGGGCATCCCCAAGCTTTGGATTTTTGGTGTCCTTAGATTATCTTGGGGGTTCCATGGGCATCCCCAAGCTTAGGATCTTGCCACTCCTTGTTCCATAATCCATCAAATCTTTCACCCAAAACTTGAAAACTTCAGAACACAAAACTTAACAGAAAATCTCGTGAGCTCCGTTAGCGAAAGAAAACAAAAGACCACTTCAAGGTACTGTAATGAACTCATTCTTCATTTATATTGGTGTTAAACCTACTGTATTACAACTTCTCTATGATTTATAAACTCTTTTACTAGCCATAGATTCATCAAAATAAGCAAACAACACACGAAAAACAGAATCTGTCAAAAACAGAACAGTCTGTAGTAATCTGTAACTAACGCAAACTTCTGGAACTCCAAAAAAATCAGCCAAAATAGGACGACCTAGACAATTTGTTTATTGATCAGAAGCAATTGGAATCAATATTTTATCACGTTCTGGTGATTTTTAACAATTATTTTCGTGAACAGAAAGTTTCTGGAAATTTCTGCAAGATCAAATAACTATCATCCAAGAAGATCCTATAGGTTTAACTTGGCACAAACACTAATTAAAACATAAAAACACATCTAACCAGAGGCTAGATCAAATATTTATTCCTAAACAGAACCAAAAAGCAAAAAAACTAAAAATAAAATTGGGTTGCCTCCCAACAAGCGCTATCGTTTAACGCCCCTAGCTAGGCATAAAAGCAAGGATAGATCTAGGTAGTGCCATAGTAATAGGATAGATCATTAAAACTCATTTCGTATTCTCTACGTTCGGCAGCAAGTTTCCTTTGAGGCAAACAAAAGTAATCAAACGGGCTAAATTTAATGGGACAAAAGTCCCCAAGATCAATTTTAGGAGGTATAAGTTCCTCCTTTGGCCCTTCATATTGCACAACCAATTCATCATTATAAGTATTCTTTTGACATAACTTTGTGAGCCTATACTCGAGAGAATATCCTAGCTCATTATTTCGAATAGCCAAATCATCATTAAGTTCAGAAATTCTATCAATTAGAACATTGGTAGGGACCTTTTTTCTAAGGTTTTCGTTGAAAGCAACATAGTCTAGGGATTGAAAACGCATTATTTCTTCTTGATCAAAGATGATAGACTCTATGGGAGGACGGCCAGCGTCCACCCTATAATGCGCAAAGATTTCCTTGGCCTCTTTTATTATAAATCTGAACTCATGAGCCAAAAAGATAGTAGCGGCACGCTTAATAGAAGAATGCTCTATATTAGAAAATTCTAGGAAAATCCATTGTATGCAAGGGTGCAAGTGCATAAATTGCCTTTCAAGGTCAACTATAAGCATGGCAATAGCGTCAGCAAGACTACTAGTTCTTTGAAGAATGGAACTGCCCATAGTAGGCAAAGCACCGACACAAGTAAAGAACTCTTGAATAACTCCTTTTCCAATAATATTACCACTACCAATTCGAAATCCTTTTGTATGCAAGGTAGGGGGTTCTTTAGCAGGAGCATTAGAATTTTCCATGATATTATTATTGTCCATATCGACAATAATTTCCCCAATTTCGGACATAACGACAGAAAGAGCGAGGGGCAAAAAGGAAAGAAGAAGGTGAACGGAAAAGAGAGGGCGAATAAAACGGCAAGGGTGAAGTGGGGGAGAGGAAAACGAGAGGCAAATGGCAAATAATGTAATGCGGGAGATAAGGGTTTGTGATGGGTACTTGGTATGTTGACTTTTGTGTAGACCTCCTCGGCAACGGCGCCAGAAATCCTTCTTGCTACCTCTTGAGCACTGCGTTGGTTTTCCCTTGAAGAGGAAAGGGTGATGCAGCAAAGTAGCGTAAGTATTTCCCTCAGTTTTTGAGAACCAAGGTATCAATCCAGTAGGAGGCTACGCGCGAGTCCCTCGCACCTACACAAAACAAATAAATCCTCGCAACCAACGCGATAAGGGGTTGTCAACCCCTACACGGTCAATTACGAGAGTGAGATCTGATAGATATGATAGGATAATATTTTTGGTATTTTTATGATAAAGATGCAAAGTAAAATAAAAGCAAAATAAAAAGCAAAGGAAATAACTAAGTGTTGGAAGATTAATATGATGAAGATAGACCCGGGGGCCATAGGTTTCACTAGTGGCTTCTCTCAAGAGCATAAGTATTTTACGGTGGGTGAACAAATTACTGTTGAGCAATTGACAGAATTGAGCATAGTTATGAGAATATCTAGGTATGATCATGTATATAGGCATCACGTCAAGACAAGTAGACCGACTCCTGCCTGCATCTACTACTATTACTCCACACATCGACCGCTATCCAGCATGCATCTAGAGTATTAAGTTCATAAGAACAGAGTAACGCCTTAAGCAAGATGACATGATGTAGAGGGATAAATTCATGCAATATGATAAAAACCCCATCTTGTTATCCTCGATGGCAACAATACAATACGTGCCTTGCTGCCCCTACTGTCACTGGGAAAGGACACCGCAAGATTGAACCCAAAGCTAAGCACTTCTCCCATTGCAAGAAAGATCAATCTAGTAGGCCAAACCAAACTGATAATTCGAAGAGACTTGCAAAGATAACCAATCATACATAAAAGAATTCAAAAGATTCAAATATTGTTCATAGATAAACTTGATCATAAACCCACAATTCATCGGTCTCAACAAACACACCGCAAAAGAAGATTACATCGAATAGATCTCCACGAGAGAGGGGGAGAACATTGTATTGAGATCCAAAAAGAGAGAAGAAGCCATCTAGCTAATAACTATGGACCCGAAGGTCAGAGGTAAACTACTCACACATCATCGGAGAGGCTATGGTGTTGATGTAGAAGCCCTCCGTGATCGATGCCCCCTCCGGCGGAGCTCCGGAATAGGCTCCAAGATGGGATCTTGTGGGTACAGAAGGTTGCGGCGGTGGAATTAGGTTTTTGGCTCCGTATGTGATCGTTTGGGGGTATGTAGGTATATATAGGAGGAAGGAGTACGTCGGTGGAGCAACAGGGGGCCCACGAGGGTGGAGGGCGCGCCTGGGGGGGGGGTAGGCGCCCCCCTACCTCGTGGCTTCCTCCTTTATTTCTTGACGTAGGGTCCAAGTCTCCTGGATCATGTTCGTTCTGAAAATCTCGTTCCCGAAGGTTTCATTCCGTTTGGACTCCGTTTGATATTCTTTTTCTGCGAAACTCTGAAATAGGCAAAAAACAGGAATTCTGGGCTGGGCCTCCGGTTAATAGGTTAGTCCCAAAAATAATATAAAAGTGAATAATAAAGCCCAATAATGTCCAAAACAGAAGATAATATAGCATGGAGCAATAAAAAATTATAGATACGTTGGAGACGTATCACTCGACTTGCCGTTAAGATGTTTTCCGACAAGTTCAAGGAGTTGACTACGGTGAGACTTTCTCACTCGTAGCGATGCTAAGAGTCTGTTGGAATTGTATTAGCAGTTACTGCATTGTTTATGAAATCTTGCAGATAGGATGTCAAAACATTGTTTCCTCGACAATTTTCTTGAGGAAAGGTTGTATGTGATACAACCAGAAGGTTTTTGTCAATCCTAAAAGATGCTAACAAGTATGCAAAGCTCCAACAATCCTTCTAAGGACTGGAGTAAGCATCTCGGAGTTGGAATATACGCTTTGATGAGATGATCAAAGATTTTGGGTTTATACAAAGTTTATGAGAAACTTGTATTTCCAAAGAAGTGAGTGGGAGCACTATAGAATTTCTGATGAGTATATGTTGTTGACATATTGTTGATCAGAAATGATGTAGAATTTCTGGAAAGCATATAGGGTTATTTGAAAAGTGTTTTTCAATGGAAAACCTGGATTAAGCTACTTGAACATTGAGCATCAAGATCTATAAGGATAGATCAAAAAACGCTTAATAGTACTTTCAAATGAATACATACCATGACAAGATTTTGAAGGAGTTCAAATAAGATCAGCAAAGAAGGAGTTCTTGGCTGTGTTATAAGGTGTGAGCATTGAGTGAGACTCAAGATCTGACCACGGCAGAAGAGAGAGAAAGGACGAAGGTCGTCCCCTATGCTTTAGACGTAGGCTCTACATTATGCTATGCTGTGTACCGCACCTGAAGTGTGCCTTGCCATGAGTCAATCAAGGGGTACAAGAGTGATCCAGGAATGGATCACATGACAGCGGTCAAACTTATCCTTAGTAACTAGTGGACTAAGGAATTTTCTCGATTATGGAGGTGGTAAAAGAGTTCGTCGTAAAGGGTTACGTCGATGCAAACTTTGACACTAATCCGGATGACTCTGAGTAGTAAACCGGATTCGTATAGTAGAGCAGTTCTTTGGAATAGCTCCAAGTAGCGCATGGTAGCTGCATCTACAAGATGACATAGAGATTTGTAAAGCACACACGGATCTGAAAGGTTCAGACCCGTTGACTAATAACCTCTCTCACAAGCGAGGTATGATCAAACCCCATGGGTGTTGGATTCATTACAATCACATAGTGATGTGAACTAGATTATTGACTCTAGTGCAAGTGGGAGACTGTGGGAAATATGCCCTAGAGGCAATAATAAAATGGTTATTATTATATTTCCTTGTTCATGATAATTGTCTATTGTTCATGCTATAATTGTATTAACCGGAGACCCTAATACATGCGTGAATACGTAGACCACAACATGTCCCTAGTAAGCCTCTAGTTGACTAGCTCGTTGATCAATAGATGGTTACGGTTTCCTGACCATGGACATTGGATGTCGTTGATAACGGGATCACATCATTAGGAGAATGATGTGATGGACAAGACCCAATCCTAAGCATAGCACAAGATCGTGTAGTTCGTCTGCTAAAGCTTTTCTAATGTCAAGTATCATTTCCTTAGACCATGAGATTGTGCAACTCCCGGATACGTAGGAATGCTTTGGGTATGCCAAACATCACAACGTAACTGGGTGGCTATAAAGGTTCACTACAGGTATCTCCAAAAGTGTCTGTTGGGTTGGCACGAATCGAGATTGGGATTTGTCACTCCGTATGACGGAGAGGTATCTCTGGGCCCACTCGGTAATGCATCATCATAATGAGCTCAATGTGACTAAGTAGTTAGTTGTGGGATCATGCATTACGAAACAAGTAAAGTGACTTGCCGGTAACGAGATTGAACGAGGTATTGGGATACCGACGATCGAATCTCGGGCAAGTAACGTACCGATTGACAAAGGGAATTGTATACAGGATTAATTGAATCCCCGACATCGTGGATCATCCGATGAGATCATCGTGGAACATGTGGGAGCCAACATGGGTATCCAGATCCCACTGTTGGTCATTGGTCAGAGAGCTGTCTCGGTCATGTCTGCATGATTCCCGAACCCGTAGGGTCTACACACTTAAGGTTCGGTGACGCTAGAGTTGTTATGGGAATTAGTGTGCAGTTACCGAATGTTGTTCGGAGTCCCGATGAGATCCCGGACGTCACGAGGAGTTCCGGAATGGTCCGGAGGTAAAGATTTATATATGGGAAGTCCTATTTTGGCCACCGGAAAATGTTTGGGATTTTTCGGTATTGTACCGGGAAGGTTCTAGAAGGTTACGGAGTGGGGCCCACCTGCATGGGGGGACCCACATGAACGTGGGTAGTGGGGGCAAGGCCCCGCACCCCTGGTCAAGGCGCACCAATACCCCCCCTTAGAAGGAATAAGATCATATCCCGAAGGGATAAGATCAAGATCCCTAAAAAGGGGGGATAACAATAGGTGGGGAAGGGAAATGATGGGATTTCTTTCCCCCACCTTTGCCAACGCCCCAATGGACTTGGAGGGCAAGAAACCAGCCCCTCCACCCCTATATATAGCGGGGAGGCGCATGGGAGCCGCACCCCTTCCCCTGGCGCGGCCCTCTCCCTCCCCAACACCTCCTCCTCCTCCGTAGTGCTTGGCGAAGCCCTGCCGGAGAACTGCAAGCTCCACCACCACGCCGTCGTGCTGCCGGAGCTCTCCCTCAACTTCTCCTCTCCCCTTGCTGGATCAAGAAGGAGGAGACGTCCCCGGGCTGTATGTGTGTTGAACGCGGAGGCGTCGTTGTTCGGCGCTTAGATTGGAATCAACCACGATCTGAATCACTGCGAGTACGACTACTTCATCTGTATTCTTGTAACGCTTCCGCATCGCGATCTTCAAGGGTATGAAGATGCACTCCCCTCTCTCTCGTTGCTAGTCTCTCCATAGATTGATCTTGGTGATGCGTAGAATTTTTTTAATTTCTGCAACGATCCCCAACACACGCACACATAGATTATTCAGATCTACTACCCTCCACGTGCACGTAGAGGATGTAGAGGCCTACTCAGGTACACCTATGCCACGGAAGGTGACCGTGGGCACTGATGATCCGGACAAATCATGTTGACCAGGGGGGAACATGTTGTTTCGTTCACACAACCAAGTTGCTGGCAGCACTTAGGCCCAATAAGCCTCTTGAGGTGAAGGTAAAAGCCTAATCCAGTTGAGGTGGAATTACTAGGGTTTAAATGACCAGGGAGCGAATCCGCTATTCCCGGCTCTCGATCTGATGTTACTTGCCCTAAGCCGGCGGCGGCTCGTCCCCTTATATACACGGGTTGACGCCCCACGGCCTAAAGAGTCCCGCCCGGCTCATAAACAGTGTCCGGCTCGGTGACTAATTAATCTTGCCTTACAATACAAGTCATGCCATTACGGCGGTTTATCACTACGGGCCTTAAGTCTCCTGCGGGCTTTGGGCCCTTAACTGTACCGCCATCTTCGAGCTTGATATTGGGCTTCATATCATAAATCGTCATAGTGTAACCCGGCCCCTCTTGGGCGGGTTACGCTAGTAGTTATATCCCCAACATTAGGCCCCAGATTGATTTGAACCGGTTCATGTCAATCTTCAATACCTTAAGAAAAAGTCTTCTGCCTTCTATCTGTGCAAAAGTTATAACCCGCCATGACGTCATCTTCTGGATTCATGATAACCCGCCATGACGTCATCTTCTATTAAATTCATATTTTATTCCATCATATCCCAACGGATCCTTATCTTAATGACCATCCCAAGAATCGAGGCGTCTGAGTAGCTGGATAACCATGTTTGGCCTCCTCGTTTTTCGCGCCCGCTTTATCAGTCTTCCCTTATAAATAGGCATGACCTTCGGTCTTTCTTCATTCTCCCCCTTTCGTCGTCTTCTTCCTCTCGCTACTCCACTGCCGCTCGAGCTCCGCCGCCGCCGCTGCCGCAGTGCACCTCGTCTTCGTCGATCTTGGCCGCTGCATCAACCTGAATCGATCAGAGAACGGCGGGGATCCTCCGCAGTAGATCTACAGCTGTAAGTTCTTGCCGTCCCGCACCCCAGATCCGCATTTAGGGTTTGCAAGTTCCTCTGCGTTTTTCGCTGTTCATCAGAGTTTCTTCATAGTTCCTCCACCGCGGCCTCTTCAGATTTAAAAGGCAACATATACTCCTGCGGTAATCGTTTTATGTCCATTTTTGACACTAGCAGATCCCTTTTCCTTGTACAGAGGCCTCATTAGAACTCACGAACTCATCTATACCAGTTTTTAGGTCTAGAATATTTTCCTTTCTGAACGACCGTTTGATCCAAAATAACAGCTGCAATCTGTGAAACTTGTTTGCGCGACACTTAGGCAAAAACTGTATCTGTTAGATCCACCTAGCCATGGCGACTCTTAATTATTGCCTGCTTAAAAAAGGCAATGCTCAATCAATAATCCCGACCACTCATGGCGGTTTAAATAACTTAACTGCTTATGATGCCCATGGCGGCTTGAATAATCTGATATAATTAGCCATATGCCATTAGGCCCCTTCGTAAGCCGCCATCTTGAATATGAATTGAAATATTTCTCTCCGGCTTAAATTTGAGCAGGAAATTTTTATTTTGTCATAGGCTTCCATCTCCATAATGCCGCCCAAGGCTCCCAAAGCACCCGTTACATGCAACTGGGTTAAATCCATCGTCACAGATAACACCTTTAATGATTTTGTGAAGACTGGTTATCTGCCGAAGAAGGAAGTCATGTCCTATCGTGCTCCTGATCCGATAGAAGAAAAACCTCAACCCAAGGAAGGGGAAGTTATTGTCTTTACTGATCAGATGAACCGGGGCTTTTCTCCACCCGGCTCAAAGTTTTTCAGAGACGTCTTGCACTTTTTTGACCTGCGACCACAAGACATCGGGCCCAATTCCGTGTCAAATATTTGCAATTTTCAAGTGTTCTGTGAGGTGTACCTTGGAGAAGAACCCAGCTTGCTACTCTTCAGAGAGTTATTTTATCTGAATTGTCAGAATGAACGTGCCAATGGGCCCAGCTTGGAACTTGGTGGAATCTCAATCCAACGACGGAGAGACTGTCTCTTTCCGTATGCCGAACCACCGAGTCATCCTAAAGATTGGAACCAGACGTGGTTCTATTGCCAAGATACTTCTCCGGCTAATGAGAACCCTCTGCCCGGCTTTCGTGCTCTGCGCCTCGAGTCCACTCACCCTTTGCCAGATAAACTGTCTCTGGCTGAACGTCAAACACTTGCCCCCACCATGAGTAAGGTCAAGGCTCTTCTGGGGAATGGTTTAAACAGCATTGATCTGGTTCGGGTTTGGCTTGCCTGGCGGGTTATTCCTTTGAGCCGCCGCCCTGGCTTGATGTGCGATTACACAGGCCAAAAGAATGATCCTCTGCGGCACAGCCCTGACGACTTACCTATAGACGTTGTTGATGATATGACCAAGTCTCTTCTGAATGAGAACCTGGCAGATTGTGGGAAAGTAGGTTTAAGTCCTTTCTGCAAAGCTAACCCGGCTCCTGCGGTAAGCCATTGACTTGAGCATTTTTACCATCAACCTTGACAATTTCATCTTTACTCAAAAAACCTTTGTTGTGATTCACAGGCTGATGACGAATTTTGGAAGGTCAAGTATGACCATGAAGCTGCAAAGAAAGCCAGAAAAACCAAGAAAGCCGCTGCCCGGAAGAAAGGGAACAAGCCTAGCGCCTCAGATATGCTTAATTTGGAAGATACCTCCGAGTCAGAGGTAGCTCTTGATTCTTTAGGCTCCTTTTTGACCATCTTATTGACACCGATTATCATCAGGAGGATACAGGAGCGAGTCATGCAGCGATTGAAGAGGTAACTCTAATTTCCTCCGACTCCGAGCCTTTGCCAAGACAGGAAGTCTGAAGAGTAACGCAGAAAGTAAGATTTTCACATCCTTTAGCTTACCAAGATCCTCAATTTCTTTTGAAGCGACAGATTCATGAGAGCCAGAGGCAGACCCGGACTAGTAAAGATGCGGAACTCTCCTCCGGCTTACCTGATTTAACAAGAAAACGCCGGACTGAGGTCATCTCCGATTTACATTCCTTTTATCCTTCGGCGGGTTTCACTCGTCAACCGCTCAATTCTTCTGACTCAAACTATCAGGGAACTTCACCTTCCTCTGGCGAATCAATGCAGTCCAATTTGCCGGCTTTCAAAACCGCTCCAGGGTAATGATAACCTGCTTAGTCTGTGCTTAGTTCAACTTGTTGTACTTTTACTGACCTTTTGATTTTATGCAGTGGTCAAGCCAAGCCCAGCAAAAGGGCGAAGAAGAACAAGTCGGCCGAAGAACCGATCTTAAATGAACCAGAGCTCAGAACAGCTGCTCCTCACACCTCCATTCATGAGCCGCCGCCTGAACCAACCCACGATATTCCAACGCCTACTGCTGACCCGCCTCTCGAGCAAGCCATTGATGGTTCTGAGAACCCAGAGATCCCTAGCCCGACCAAGACAGATGACCCGGATATTGAAATCATCAAGACTGCCTTTGTTGAGCCGGGGAGGCCCACCGTGCTAGCCAAGTGCTCCGCCAAAGAAGAACTTCTGGGACGCCGCAGGGCTAAGCTGGATGTCACTGATTATACTCATCTGAGTATTGGAGAAATTGTCTCTGGTTATATGAACCAAGTGCACAACAGCCGGACATGGAAATTGACATGGTAAAGCAGATACACCAAAAATCTGAGGTATAACTCTTGCTCTGTATTTTATTTATTCTTACCATACCAGCCCCCAAGTCTACTGCTTATAACAAAATACGCTGTAGACTTTAAAATCAACTTGATAATATATACAAGAACTCCGGCTTATCCTGTAGCGCCCAAGGGCCGGCTTAAACAGCATGTTTGAACCGGTCCTTATCATGTTTTAATCAAGAAGTACTTGAACAGCAATATGCATTAGCCCCCAAGTGCCAAGTACCTTTGCTTGCAAAGTGCTTGGGACTTACTGTAATAACCCACCACTGCAAACAGAATTCTTCAGCATACATTAGCCCCCAAGTGCCAAGTATTTTTGCTTGCAAAGTGCTTGGGACTTAATGTTGCATTATGATAATCCTGACTGTAACCCGGCATTTGTACATGCCACCATTAGTCAATTTGAATCGGAGATTTCTGACTTGAAGAATCGCCTGGAAGCATAGGAGATTGAAACCCAAAAAGCCAACTCCAAGTTTGAATTCAGTGTATCTGAACAAGAAAAACTAAAAAAAGACTTTGAAGTGGAGAAGAAGGCTTGGGCTGATGAAAAGATGGTCTTGATCAACCGGACTGAGAAGGCAGAGGCGGCTCTTGCAGAAGAAACAGCCGAATTATCCGGTTTAAAACACCATATATCTCAGATGGTCTCAGCAATCTTTTGTAAGTTACTCTGCAATTGTTAGATATTTAAGTCTTTTTGTAATAATCATATGAATTGTCACCAACTCACCTGATATTGTAATACAGGCCCCAGGAGCTCAAATCTTAACCAGAGCATCCTGATAAAACTGAAGGCGGTTTACACACTGGTGGAACAACTTTACATCGGGTCTCAGCGTGCCTTAGCCGCAGTGGCCCTGTCAAATGAAGTTCCCAACCTTCTGTCAGACGTATTAAAGCGGCTTGCTGTGTTACCTCAGTGATTTAATGAACTAAGGCGATCTTCTACAAGAGCCGGAGCCGTAACTGCGTTAAGCCGGGCTAAGGCGTGGCTACCGGAGCTACACCCGGCCGACCTCGCCATCGGGTATCCGAGCTTAAAAGAGGACGGCACACCGTTTGGACAGGAGGACTTCACCACTTGTGTTAAGGAAATCCGTCCTGTAGCCACCCTGATTGCTAATGACACGGATCTCACCAAGTATCATCCGGGTTATGATGCTAAAAACCGGAGAATTCCAACGCCACATTATGAAGAGACCAGCCTGATCCCTCCAATTCGTAAGCATACCTTAGCCCCTGAAGTTGACCCGGCTGGATTAATTGATGATGAAGCTGAATTTGAAGCTATGAGTGGCATTGACTGGTCATCATCAACCTTCCAGGACAGGGAACAAGATGGAGGAGCGGAAAGGGATGATCTGGAAGCTTCAGGCCAACAACGCAATTGATCCATCAGGTGGCTCATATTTACGCCTTGCTGAAAAAACAATGTTTCATCATTTGGACTCGGGGAGTCATGTAATAGGGTAGAAAAAACACTTGGTTTTGTCGTGCCACCGTGCACGTGTCCGGCGCTCAACACTGTTTAATCCGCCATCTTATATTCCTCCATATTGTGCTGATCATCTGTTTTCCTTATGTTTAAAAGGGCTCTTTAGCTGTCCTGCATAGAGAAACAAATCACAAGACCCTTGGCGGTTTACCGCATGTCGGGTTATATATCTTACAGATAACCTGGAATATGAACAAAAATTATAGATAAGCCGGCTAGCAACCACATCTTTGAAATATAACCAAAACATCATACCTGTGATCCTTTGATTTACGCTGCCGGTTTATGTGACCCGAACAGTAAGGGTGACAACCCGATCTTTAGAAGCCAAAAACTTCCAAGTGTATGATGATCGTCATATGCTGGCGATTTATTAACCAAGGCCCAAACCAGGCTAAATAGAAGCCTCTTATTAGATGCTTCCAAAATAATCAAAAAGTCAGAAAATTGTGATTGTAAAGAACTTTATAAACAAGATTCAGAGGCTTCTGATTCGAATACGATTAGAGAACCGTTCCAAAGGGGTTAAGCTAAGATTCGAATACGATCATATACCCCCTAGTGGCTTTGGCGTTTCCGATCAAGAGGGTATCGACAACTATGTTCTCTTTGGTTCGAATACGACCTATGTTTGAACAGGAAGCCCCCAAATGACCTTGAGAGTTGTTTAATGACACTGATTCGAATACGAACCACGTCAGACCCAAAGGGGGTTGATCTATGATTCGGATACGATCAAGAAGCCCCCTAGTAGGTTTGGCAGTGTGCCAATCAAAAGGGTATCGACAGCTATGTTCTCTTTGGTTCGAATACAACCTATGTTTGAACAGGAAGCCCCCTGGTGATCATGATATGTAACGGCCAGATTCAAATACGATCATAAGCCGGACCAAAGGGAGAGCTGGATTCAAATATGATCAGTTCCCTGTTGGTCGTTTTAAAGATATAATAATGAAGACATATAAACTTTTGAGGATGAAAAGGACAGAGGTCCTGCTTTATTACTTTATAATGTATACATCGTCAAAATATGTACATCATGAGAGCCGGTGGCTTAAGTGTAGTAAGGCCGAAGATGAGCGATATTCCATGGCCGGCGGGTCTCCTCCTCTGACTTACGTGAGTCTTTGTGCTCTCGAACATCGATGAGGTAATATGACCCGTTATTCAGGTTCTTGCTGACCACAAAGGGTCCTTCCCAAGGTGGGGATAGCTTGTGCATATCGGACTGATCCTGGATGAGCCGGAGCACTAAGACTTAACCCGGCGGCTGTGATAACGACGCAGGTCTTGCTGGTAAATCACCGAGCGGGCTATCGCTAGGTCACGCTTCTCATCCAACAAATTAAGTGCCTCCTGACGAGCTTGTTCATTATTAGCTTCAACATAAGCCGCCACTCGGGGCGAGTCATGACGGATGTCACTTGGTAGGACCGCCTCTGCTCCGTAAACCATGAAGAAAGGCGTATAGCCCGTAGATCTGTTAGGTGTAGTATTGATGCTCCAAAGCACAGAAGGCAACTCCTCCACCCAACAACTCGGTGTCCGTTGCAAAGGGACCATGAGCCGGGGTTTTATGCCTTTCAAGATCTCTTGATTGGCTCTTTCAGCTTGACCATTGGATTGAGGATGAGCTACTGATGAAACATCAAGTCGGATATGTTCACGTTGACAGACCTCTTCCATAGCACCTTTGGATAGATTAGTACCATTGCCAGTTATGATGCTGTGTGGAAAACCAAAACGAAAGATCACCTTTTTCATGAACTGAACCGCCGTGGCTGCATCACACTTACTAACCGGCTCTGCCTCAACCCACTTCGTGAATTTATCAACCGCCACCAGGAGGTGTGTCTTTTTACCCTTGGACCTTTTGAAAGGCCCAACCATGTCAAGCCCCCAAACTGCAAATGGCCAAGTGATTGGAATCATCCTTAATTCTTGAGTCGTCACATGAGCTCGTCGTGAATTTTTTTGACAACCGTCACATTTACTGACCAGATCCTCCGCATCAGCATGAGCCGTCAGCCAATAAAAACCATGACGGAAAGCTTTGGCAACAAGAGATTTTGAGCCGGCATGATGACCACAATCCCCTTCATGGATCTCATGAAGTATTTCTTGACCTTCCTCAGGCGACACACAACGTTGAAATGCCCCAGTAACACTGCGATGATGCAACTCACCATGAACAATTGTCATGGACTTAGACCGCTGGACGATTTGTCTAGCCAAGGTCTCGTCCTCAGGCAACTCGCCCCGGGTCATGTAAGCCAAATATGGCACTGTCCAATCTGGGATGACGTGAAGAGCCGCCACCAATTGCGCTTCTGGGTCTAGAACAGCTAAGTCTTCCTCTGTGGGCAACTTGACAGAAGGGTTATGCAAAACATCCAAAAAGGTGTTAGGTGGCACCGGCTTACGCTGAGATCTCAGCCGGCTTAAAGCATCACCCGCCTCATTCTTCCTTCGATCAATGTGCTCCACTTGATAACCCTTGAAGTGCCCAGCTACATCATCAACTTCACGGCGATAAGCCGCCATGAGAGGATCCTTAGAATCCCACTTGCCTGACACCTATTGAGCCACCAAATCTGAGTTGCCCAAGCATCTTAGCTGGCTTAAGTTCATCTCCTTGGCCATCCGAAGACCATGGAGCAAGGCCTCATACTCAGCTGCATTGTTAGTACAGGGAAACATCAACCGAAGCACATAACAAAATGTGTCACCTCGAGGGGAGGCTAAAACAACTCCAGCCCCCGAGCCCTCCAATTGCCTAGATCCATCAAAGTGAATAGTCCAATATGTGTTGTCCGGCTTTTCCTCAGGCGTCTGTAGCTCTGTCCAATCATTGATGAAGTCCACCAGTGTTTGAGACTTAATAGCAGTTCGTGGCACCTACTTCAAGCCATGAGGCCCAAGCTCAATGGCCCACTTGGTGACTCGTCATGTAGCCTCTCTATTCTGAATGATGTCTCCCAAAGGAGCAGAACTTACCACAGTGATGGGGTGACCCTGGAAGTATTGCTTAAGCTTCCAGATCGCCATGAACACCCCATAAACGAGCTTCTGCCAATGTGGATATCTTTGCTTAGACTCAATAAGCACCTCACTGATGTAGTAAACCGGCCGTTGAACTGGATGCTCCTTGCCAGCCTCCTTGCGCTCCACCACGATTGCAACACTGACAACACGTGAGTTAGCAGCCACATACAACAATAATGGCTCCTTATCAATGGGAGCCGCAAGGACCGGAGGCTCAGATAACTGTCTTTTTAAATCTTCAAAAGCAGCGTTAGCGGCATCACTCCAGACAAAATTGTCTGTTTTCTTCTTCATCTGATACAGCGGTATGGCCTTCTCACCTAACCGGCTTATGAAGGCTTAAAGCAGCGATACGACCCGCCAGTCGCTGAACATCATTGACGCACGCCGGCTTAGCCAAAGAGGTGATTGCCTTGATCTTCTCCGGGTTAGCTTCAATGCCTCTGTTAGAGACCAAAAATCCCAAAAGCTTGCCTGCTGGCACGCCAAACACGCATTTGGCCGGGTTAAGCATCATTTTGTAGACCCGGAGATTATCAAAGGTTTCCTTCAGATCATCTATCAAGGTCTCCTTCTCTCTGGATTTCACCACAATGTTATCCACATAAGCATGAACATTGCGACCAATCTGATCGTGGAGACAGTTCTGTACACATCGCTGATAAGTCGCCTGGGCACTCTTAAGCCCAAATGGCATAGATACATAACAGAAGGCTCCAAATGGAGTGATGAAGGCCATCTTCTCCTGGTCCTTAACTGACATTTTGATCTGATGATAACCAGAGTAAGCATCCAAGAAGCTCAAACGCTCACAACCCCCGTAGCATCAACAATTTGATCAATACGGGGAAGAGCGAAAGGATCAGCCGGACAAGCCTTATTTAAGTCCGTGTAATCCACACACATCCGCCAGGTGCCGTTCCTTTTAAGTACAAGCACCGGGTTAGCCAACCACTCTGGGTGAAAAACTTCAACAGTAAACCCGGCCGCTAAGAGCCGGGCCACCTCCTCACCGATAGCTTTACGTCTCTCCTCGTTAAACCGCCGAAGAAATTGCCTGACCGGCTTAAACTTTGGATCAATATTAAGAGTGTGCTCAGCGAGTTCTCTCGGTACACCCGGCATGTCAGAAGGTTTCCATGCAAAGATGTCCGGGTTGATACGTCTCCAACGTATCTATAATTTTTGATTGCTCCATGCTATATTATCTTCTGTTTTGGACATTATTGGGCTTTATTATTCACTTTTATATTATTTTGGGACTAACCTATTAACCGGAGGCCCAGCCCAGAATTGCTGTTTTTTGCCTATTTCAGAGTTTCGCGGAAAAAGAATATCAAACGGAGTCCAAAGGGAATGAAACCTTCGGGAACGTGATTTTTGGAACGAACATGATCCAGGAGACTTCGACCCTAAGTCAAGGAAGCTTCGAGGAAGCCATGAGGTAGGGGGCGCGCCTACCCCGCCAGGCGTGCCCTCCACCCTCGTGGGCCCCACGTTGCTCCACCGACGTACTCCTTCCTCCTATATATACCTACGTACCCCAAACGATCAGAGACGGAGCCAAAAACCTAATTCTACCGCCGCAACCTTCTGTACCCACGAGATCCCATCTTGGGGCCTGTTTCGGAGCTCCGCCGGAGGGGGCATCGATCACGGACGGCTTCTACATCAACACCATAGCCCCTCCGATGATGTGTGAGTAGTTTACCTCAGACATTCGGGTCCATAGTTAGTAGCTAGATGGCTTCTTCTCTCTTTTTGGATCTCAATACATTGTTCTCCCCCTCTCTCGTGGAGATCTATTCGATGTAATATTCTTTTGCGGTGTGTTTGTTGAGACCGATGAATTGTGGGTTTATGATCAAGTTTATCTATGAACAATATTTGAAACTTTTGAATTCTTTTATGTATGATTGGTCTTTGCAAGTCTCTTCGAATTATCAGTTTGGTTTGGCCTACTAGATTGATCTTTCTTGCAATGGGAGAAGTGCTTAGCTTTGGGTTCAATCTTGCGGTGTCCTTTCCCAGTGACAGTAGGGGCAGCAAGGCACGTATTGTATTGTTGCCATCGAGGATAACAAGATGGGTTTTTTTATCATATTGCATGAATTTATCCCTCTACATCATGTCATCTTGCTTAAGGCGTTACTCTGTTCTTATGAACTTAATACTCTAGATGCATGCTGGATAGCGGTCGATGTGTGGAGTAATAGTAGTAGATGCAGTCAGGAGTCGGTCTACTTGTCTCGGACGTGATGCCTATATACATGATCATACCTAGATATTCTCATAACTATGCTCAATTCTGTCAATTGCTCAACAGTAAATTGTTCACCCACCGTAAAATACTTATGCTCTTGAGAGAAGCCACTAGTGAAACCTATGGCCCCTGGGTCTATCTTCATCATATTAATCTTCCAACACTTAGTTATTTCCTTTGCTTTTTATTTTGCTTTTATTTTACTTTGCACCTTTATCATAAAAATACCAAAAACATTATCCTATCATATCTATCAGATCTCACTCTCGTAAGTGACCGTGTAGGGATTGACAACCCCTTATCGCGTTGGTTGCGAGGATTTATTTGTTTTCTGTAGGTGCGAGGGACTCGCGCGTAGCCTCCTACTGGATTGATACCTTGGTTCTCAAAAACTGGGGGAAATACTTACGCTACTTTGCTGCATCACCCTTTCCTCCTCAAGGGAAAACCAACGCAGTGCTCAAGAGGTAGCTAGAAGGATTTCTGGCGCCGTTGCCGGGGAGGTCTACGCAAAAGTCAACATACCAAGTACCCATCACAAACCCTTATCTCCCGCATTACATTATTTGCCATTTTCCTCTCGTTTTCCTCTCCCCCACTTCACCCTTGCCGTTTTATTCGCCCTCTCTTTTTCGTTCCCCTCTTTTTCGCTTGTTTCTCGTTTGCTCGTGTGTTGGATTGCTTGTTTGTCACGATGGCTCAAGATAATACCAAATTGTGTGACTTTACCAATACCAACAATAATGATTTCCTTAGCACTCCGATTGCTCCTCTTACCGATGCTGAATCTTGTGAAATCAATGCTGCTTTGTGGAATCTTGTCATGAAAGATCAATTCGCTGGCCTTCCTAGTGAGGATGCCGCTACTCATCTAAATAGCTTCGTTGATTTGTGTGATATGAAAAAGAAGAAAGACGTTGATAATGATATTGTTAAATTGAAGCTATTCCCTTTTTCGCTTAGAGATCGTGCTAAAGCTTGGTTTTCGTCCTTGCCTAAAAATAGTATTGATTCTTGGAATAAGTGCAAAGATGCTTTTATCTCTAAGTATTTTCCTCCCGCTAAGATCATCTCTCTTAGAAACGATATTATGAATTTTAAGCAACTTGATCATGAACGATATTATGAATTTTAAGCTTGGGAGAGGATGAAATTAATGATACCTAATTGCCCCACTCATGGTTTGAATTTGTGGATGATTATACAAATTTTTTATGCCGGATTGAATTTTGCTTCTAGAAATCTTTTAGATTCGGCCGCGGGAGGCACTTTTATGGAAATCACTTTAGGAGAAGCTACTAAACTGCTAGATAATATTATGGTTAATTATTCTCAATGGCACACCGAAAGATCTACTAATAAAAAAGTGCATGCGATAGAAGAAATTAATGTTTTGAGTGGAAAGATGGATGAACTTATGAAATTATTTGCTACTAAGAGTGTTTCTTCTGATCCAAATGATATGCCTTTGTCTACTTTGATTGAGAATAATAATGAATCTATGGATGTGAATTTTGTTGGTAGGAATAATTTTGGTAACAACGCGTATAGAGGAAACTTTAATCCTAGGCCTTACCCTAGTAATTCCTCTAATAATTATGGTAATTCCTACAACAATTCTTATGGAAATTTTAATAAGATGCCCTCTGAATTTGAGACTAGTGTTAAAGAGTTTATGAATTCACAACAGAATTTCAATGCTTTGCTTGAAGAGAAATTGCTTAAAGTTGATGAATTGGCTAGGAACGTTGATAGAATTTCTCTTGATGTTGATTCTTTAAAACTTAGATCTATTCCTCCTAAGCATGATATCAATGAGTCTCTCAAAGCCATGAGAATTTCCATTGATGAGTGCAAAGAAAGAACCGCTAGGATGCGTGCTAAGAAAGATTGCTTCATGAAAGCATGTTCTTCAAATTTATATGAAAATAAAGATGAAGATCTAAAAGTTATTGGTGTGTCCCCCATTAAATCTTTGTTTTGCAATATGAATCTTGATAATGATGGGGCTGAATATGATCCACCTTTACCTAGAAGGCGTTCCAAAAATTCAAAGTTTTTAGATCTTGATGCTAAAATTGATAAAAGTGGGATTGAAGAAATCAAAACGTTAGATGTTAATAAACCCACTATTTTGGATTTCAAGGAATTTAATTATGATAATTGCTCTTTGATAGATTGTATTTCCTTGCTGCAATCCGTGCTAAATTCTCCTCATGCTTATAGTCAAAATAAAGCTTTTACCAAACATATCGTTGATGCTTTGATGCAATCTTATGAAGAAAAGCTTGAGTTGGAAGTTTCTATCCCTAGAAAACTTTATGATGAGTGGGAACCTACTATTAAAATTAAGATTAAGGATCATGAGTTCTATGCTTTATGTGATTTGGGTGCTAGTGTTTCCACTATTCCCAAAACTTTATGTGATTTGCTAGGTTTCCGTGATTTTGATGATTGCTCTCTAAACTTACACCTTGCGGATTCCACTATTAAGAAACCTATGGGAAGAATTAATGATGTTCTTATTGTTGCAAATAGGAATTATGTGCCCGTAGATTCTATCGTTCTTGATATAGATTGCAATCCTTCATGTCCTATTATTCTTGGTAGACCTTTCCTTAGAACGATTGGTGCAATTATTGATATGAAGGAAGGGAATATTAGATTCCAATTTCCATTAAAGAAAGGCATGGAACACTTCCCTAGGAAGAATAAAATTACCATATGAATCTATCATGAGAGCCACTTATGGATTGCCTACCAAAGATGGCAATACCTAGATCTATCCTTGCTTTTATGCCTAGCTAGGGGCGTTAAACGATAGCGCTTGTTGGGAGGCAACCCAATTTTATTTTTAGTTTTTTTCTTTTTGCTTGTGTTTAGGAATAAATATTTGTTCTAGACTCTGGTTAGATGTGTTTTTATGTTTTAATTAGTGTTTGTGCCAAGTTAAACCTATAAGATCTTCTTGGATGATAGTTATTTGATCTTGCAGAAATTTCCAGAAACTTTCTGTTCACGAAAATAATTGTTAAAAATCACCAGAACGTGATAAAATATTGATTCCAATTTCTGCTGATCAATAAACAACTTGTCTAGGTCGTCCTATTTTGGCTGATTTTTTGGAGTTCCAGAAGTTTTCGTTAGTTACAGATTACTACTGACTGTTCTGTTTTTGACAGATTCTGTTTTTCGTGTGTTGTTTGCTTATTATGATGAATCTATGACTAGTAAAAGAGTTTATAAACCATAGAGAAGTTGGAATACAGTAGGTTTAACACCAATATAAATAAATAATGAGTTCATTACAGTACCTTAAAGTGTTTTTTTGTTTTCTTTCGCTAACGGAGCTCACGAGATTTTCTGTTAAGTTTTGTGTTGTGAAGTTTTCAAGTTTTGGGTGAAAGATTTGATGGATTATGGAACAAGGACTGGCAAGAGCCTAAGCTTGGGGATGCCCATGGCACCCCCAAGATAATCTAAGGACACCAAAAAGACAAAGCTTGGGGATGCCCCGGAAGGCGTCCCCTATTTCGTCTACTTCCATCGGTAACTTTACTTGGAGCTATATTTTTATTCACCACATGATATGTGTTTTGCTTGGAGCGTCTTGTATGATTTGAGTCTTTGCTTTTCAGTTTACCACAATCATCTTTGCTGTACACACCTTTTGAGAGAGACACACATGATTCGGAAATTATTAGAATACTCTATGTGCTTCACTTATATCTTTTGAGTTATATAGTTTTGCTCTAGTGCTTCACTTATATCTTTTAGAGCACGGTGGTGGATTTGTTTTATAGAAACTATTGATCTCTCATGCTTCACTTAGATTATTTTGAGAGTCTTAAGTAGCATGGTAATTTGCTTAAATAATCCTAATATGCTAGGTATACAAGATTAGTAAAAACTTTCTTATGAGTGTGTTGAATACTAAGAAAAGTTTGATGCTTGATAATTGTTTTGAGATATAAAGATGGTGATATTAGAGTCATGCTAGTTGAGTAGTTGTGAATTTAAGAGATACTTGTGTTAAAGTTTGTGATTCCCGTAGCATGCACGTATGGTGAACCGTTGTGTGATGAAGTCGGAGCATAATTTATTTATTGATTGTCTTCCTTATGAGTGGCGGTCGGGGACGAGCGATGGTCTTTTCCTACCAATCTATCCCCCTAGGAGCATGCGCGTAATACTTTGCTTTGATAACCTATAGATTTTGCAATAAGTATATGAGTTCTTTATGACTAATGTTGAGTCCATGGATTATACGCACTTTCTTCCTTCCACCATTGCTAGCCTCTCTAATACCGCGCACTTTTCAGCGGTATCATACACCCACCATAAACCTTCCTCAAAACAGCCACCATACCTACCTATCATGGCATTTCCATAGCCATTCCGAGATATATTGCCATGCAACTTACCACCGTTCCGATTATTATGACACGCTCCATCATTGCCATATTGCTTTGCATGATCATGTAGTTGACATTGTATTTGTGGAAAAGCCACCGTTCATAATTCTTTCATACATGTCACTCTTGATTCGTTGCATATCCCGATACACCGCCGGAGGCATTCACATAGAGTCATATTTTGTTCTAAGTATTGAGTTGTAATTTTTGAGTTGTAAGTAAAAAAAAGTGTGATGATCATCATTTTTAGAGCATTGTCCCAAGTGAGGAAAGGATGATGGAGACTATGATTCCCCCACAAGACGGGATGAGACTCCGGACAAAAAAAAGAGGCCATAAAAGAAGGCCCAAATAAAAAAATGAGAGAAAAAGAGAGAAGGGACAATGTTACTATCCTTTTACCACACTTGTGCTTCAAAGTAGCACCATGATCTTCATGATAGAGAGTCTCTCGTTTTGTCACTTTCATATACTAGTGAGAATTTTTCATTATAGAACTTGGCTTGTATATTCCAATGATGGGCTTCCTCAAAATGCCCTAGGTCTTCGTGAGCAAGCGAGTTGGATGCACACCCACTTAGTTTCTTTTGTTGAGGTTTCATATACTTATAGCTCTAGTGCATCCGTTGCATGGTAATCCCTACTCACTCACATTGATATCTATTGACGGGCATCTCCATAGCCCGTTGATACACCTAGTTGATGTGAGACTATCTTCTCCCTTTTTTATCTTCTCCACAACCACCATTCTATACCACATACAGTGCTATGTCCATAGCTCACGCTCATGTATTGCATGAAGATTGAAAAAGTTTGAGAACGTGAAAAGTATGAAACAATTGCTTGGCTTGTCATCGGGGTTGTGCATGATTTAAATACTTTGTGTGGTGAAGACAGAGCATAGCCAGACTATATGATTTTGTAGGGATAACTTTCTTTGGCCATGTTATTTTGAGAAGACATAATTGCTTAGTTAGTATGCTTGAAGTATTATTATTTTTTATGTCAATATTAAACTTTTGTCTTGAATCTTTTGGATATGAATATTCATACCACAATTAAGAAGAATTACATTGAAATTATGTCTAGTAGCATTAAACATCAAAAATTCTGTTTTTATCATTTACCTACTCGAGGACGAGCAGGAATTAAGCTTGGGGATGCTTGATACATCTCCAACGTATCTATAATTTTTGATTGCTCCATGCTATATTATCTTATGTTTTGGTCATTATTGGGCTTTATTATTCAATTTTATATTATTTTTGGGACTAACCTATTAACCGGAGGCCCAGCCCAGAAATGCTTTTTTTGCCTATTTCAGAGTTTCGCAGAAAAAGGATATCAAACGGAGTCCAAACGGAATGAAACCTTCGGGAACGTGATTTTTGGAACGAACATGATCCAGGAGACTTGGACCCTAAGTCAAGGAAGCTTCGAGGAAGCCACTAGGTAGGGGGGCGCGCCTACCGCCAGGCGCGCCCTCCACCCTCGTGGGCCCCATGTTGCTCCACCGACATACTCCTGCCTCCTATATATATGTAACACCCACGATGCGGCTATAACTCCCACGTGTCGAGGCACGACTTAGAGGCATAATCGCATTGTGGTTTAGTCGCAAGAAGGGTCATCTTCACACAATCCCATGTAATGAACAAGAACGGGATAAAGAGTTGGCTTACAATCGCCACTTCACACAATACATAAATAAAACAAACATCATTCAGAGATACACACATAGGTCCGACTACGGAACCAAAATAAAAGAAGACAACCCAACTGCTAGATCCCTGATCGTCCCAACTGGGCTCCACTGCTGATCAACATGAAAAGAAACAACACAACGAACAAGATCTTCATCGAGCTCCCACTTGAGCTCAGTTGCGTCACCTGCACTGGTATCATCGGCACCTGCAACTGTTTTGGAAGTATCTGTGAGTCACGAGGACTCAGCAATCTCACACCCGCGAGATCAAGACTATTTAAGCTTAAAGGAAAGGATGGTGTAATGAGGTGGAGCTGCAGCAAGCACTAAGCATATATGGTGGCTAACATACGCAAATGAGAGCGAGAAGAGAAGCAACGGAACGGTCGTGAACTAGCAATGATCAAGAAGTGATCCTGAACTCCTACTTACGTCATACATAACTCAAACCGTGTTCACTTCCCGGACTCCGCTGAGAAGAGACCATCACGGCTACACACGCGGTTGATGCGTTTTAATTAAGGTCAAGTGTCAAATTCTCTACAACCGGATATTAACAAATTCCCATCTGCCACATAACCGCGGGCACGGCTTTCGAAAGATAATACCCTGCAGGGGTGTCCCGACTTAGCCCATTATAAGCTCTCACGGTCAACGAAGGATAAACCTTCTCCCGGGAAGACCCGATCAGTCTCGGAATCCCGGTTTACAAGACATTTCGACAATGGTAAAACAAGACCAGCAAAGCCGCCCGAATGTGCCGACAAATCCTGATAAGAGCTGCACATATCTCATTCTCAGGGCACACCGGATGAACACTACGTACAACTAAAACCAGACCTCGAGTTTCCCCAAGGTGGCGCTGCAAGTGGCTCTAGTTTGGACCAGCACTCAGAGGAACACTGGCCCGGGGGTTTAAAATAAAGATGACCCTTGAGTCTGCAGAACCCAAGGGAAAAAGGCTTAGGTAGGCGAATGGTAAAACCAAGGTTGGGCCTTGCTGGAGGAGTTTTATTCAAGGCGAACTGTCAAGGGGGTCCCATAAATCACCCAACCGCGTAAGGAACGCAAAATCAAGGAACATAACACCGGTATGACGAAAACTAGGGGCGGCAAGAGTGGAACAAAACACCAGGCATAAGGCCGAGCCTTCCACCCTTTACCAAGATATATAGATGCATTAATTAAATAAGAGATATTGTGGTATCCCAACAGAGTTCATAAAATCCATGGTCCAACAAGGAACAAACTTAATCTTCACCTGCAACTAGCCACGCTATAAGAAGGGGCTGAGCAAAAGCGGTAACATAGCCAAGCAACGGTTTGCTAGGAAGGGTGAAAAGGTTAGAGGCTGACATGGCAATAAGGGAGGCATGATATAGCAAGTGGTAGGTAGCGCGGCATGGCAATAGAACGGGCAACTAGCAAGCAAAGATAGAAGTGATTTCGAGGGTATGGTCATCTTGCCTGAGATCCCGCAAGGAAGAAGAACGAGTCCATGAAGAAGACAAGCGGACGTAGATGAACGAATCCTCACAACTCCGGAACGAAACCGAAGCTAACGAGAGAAGCAACCCGGAAATAAACAAACAACACAGTAAACAACCACCACATAAACATGGCATGATGCACAATCAAGTATGATGCATGTCCGGTTTAATGAGGCATGGCATGGCAAAGTGCACATACGAAACTACAAGTTAAGTGGAGCTCAATATGCAACGAGTTGCATATTGACGAAACGCCACATTCGAGTTATTTAGTTCGCTCTTGTTTAAGTAAACAACAATATTAAATGTTGTTAACCATGGCAAGGGGTGAAGCATAAGGAAACTACCTATTTTAGGCAATTTAAATGAGGCCAGAACAACAAACAATAATTCCGGAAAATCCTCATGTCATTTAGCAATTTTAATGCAAACAACAATTGTAGACATTTTAAATGTTGTTATCATGATGCGGATGACATATGCAAGTTTTAAGCAAGTTTGTGAAAATGTTGACATGAGCATGTTATGAAGCATTTGTTACCGTGGCGGAACGAAAAGGGTGCCACGGCAACGATAACGAAAATGATGCCACGGCAACATATCGGTTCCGATAGCTCATGGAGATACCGGTGCAACAGAAGTGGGCGTGAGCGTGTCATGCAAGGATGGTGGGGTGCTCCCGGTTTCCGGGTTCCCACGGAGCGGCGGCATGGCGAACGAGGAACGTGCAAAGTCCTCTCTCGGAAACGGTGCACACACACGCAACTCATAAAACACCTGCATTCGTTCACGGGCAGTCGTTCTCGGCGGTTATACCTTCGAAGCGTGCATTTTCGGAGTGGATCGGGTTCGACGGTAGTGGAAGTAGTTGTTCACGTGTCGCCGAGGGAAGTAGTGGTACACACGAAGGTAGTCGAACTTGACGGTTCCATTACACGGGTCTTCGGCGACGGTAGTGGAAGTAGTGGCACACGTTCGTTTTCTGAGAGGTACTTGGCGAGTCCGCGTAGTCATAGACGTTCCAAGGTACTTGACGCATCTGCAGGTGTAGTCGTACATGTTCGAAGCGGAACTTGGCGTATCCATGTACTTGCAGTCTCGGTCTTCACGGAGAAGCAACAGAACGACGACGGTCAAGTGCAGTGAGACCCCGGGTCTATCGAGGCTTGGGATGAGCCAAATGAAGTAGCACAACGTCTGGGTCTTGGCGGTCAACGAAGAGGCGGGCGGCGAAACAGCAGCAACATACGGGCACTGAACAGCCACGATGGACGCCATGACCGTGAGGAGGGGCTCTCACACGAGACTAGCAGCGGGCACGCGTGTGCAGGAAGGCGGCGAGGTCGCTGGAAGATGGCAACGCGACGGCCGGACGGCTTGTGGGCGGGGAAGACTGCTTCGGCGGAGGCGCGGGAGGCCGGGCGCCATGGAGGGAGGAAGCAGGGAGCTCGGGCGTGAGCTCCTCTACTTGCGCGGTTGCAGCAAGCCGCGAGGAGGCTCGGGCGCGACGACGCAGGGCAGCGGCCTGCTGGCTTAAGTGGCACGCGGCCATGGCAAGGAGGCGGGGAAGAGGGCCAGGGCGCAGTACGGTTGGCCTGCTGGGCAGAGGAGGTCGCGGCTTGCGGGAGCTCGAGGAGCTCCTCTCCTCGGGCGCTCGGGCAACAGGGATGGCGAGGAGGCACGGTCGCGGCCTGGTGCTGCAGAGGGAGGCGCGCGGGAGGCTGAGAGGGGGTCGGGCGCGAGGGAGAGAGTGGAGGGAGAGATCGAGAGGAAGATGGGGATCGGGCGATGGGTGTGTGGTGGCGCAGGAGGAGAACGAAGGGAGAGATGGGGATCGAGCGATGGTCGGGCTAGGGTTAGGTAGGGGTGCGGCGGCTGGGCCTTGGGCCATCTCGGTGAAGAGGGGAAAAGGTCAGGAGGAGTTGGGCTGCGCTGGATCTCTCTCTCCCCCTTAATTCTTTCAAAAACCTTTCCGAAAAACAGAAAATCGCAATGAAAGAAAGGAGAGAAAAGAAAGGGGTTAGGGGAAGGATTTGGGCAAGAGGCTAATTTTCCCGGACTCACAAAAATGTGCTCGTTCCAAGAAAAACGGAGTGGGTAAGATTGCACGGTTTAAATTCAAATGCATTTGAATTTAATTCAAATGGTTTGAACAAGGAGTAGGATTACAAAGTGTCCAAAATGTTGAACATTTAGGAAGGGCCTCGATAAGAGGGAAAAGAATTGTTGGCCAAGCTTGGAGGTGAAACTTGAAGTGGAAATAGGCATGGGAATTATTTGGCAAGTGTGTTCCGGTTAATTCCAAACTAATGGAATATTTATAATAGCTCCATAAATATTAGGAGGATATGTTATAAAGAGAAATCACCATGTGAATTCCCTCGATTTAAATGGATCGAAGATCCATGCAATTTATTTAGTTGAGTTTTGATGCAAAGATTAATGACATGATGGCGTGATGACATGATGCAATGCAAAAATAAAAGAGCAAGCACCAAAAGAAACACGCGGTGATCACGAAAATAAGGAAGTCTTCTGAAGCGTCGGTCTCGGGGCGTTACAATATACCTACGTACCCCCAAACGACCAGAGACGAAGCCAAAAACCTAATTCCACCGCCGCAACCTTCTGTACCCACGAGATCCCATCTTGGGGCCTGTTCCAGAGCTCCGCCGGAGGGGGCATCGATCACGGAGGGCTTCTACATCAACACCATAGCACCTCCGATGATGTGTGAGTGGTTTACCTCAGACATTCGGGTCCATAGTTAGTAGCTAGATGGCTTCTTCTCTCTTTTTGGATCTCAATACAATGTTCTCCCCTCTCTCGTGGAGATCTATTCGATGTAATCTTCTTTTGCGGTGTGTTTGTTGAGACCGATGAATTGTGGGTTTATGATCAAGTTTATCTATGAACAATATTTGAATCTTCTGAATTCTTTTATGTATGATTGGTTATCTTTGCAACTCTCTTAGAATTATCAGTTTGGTTTGGCCTACTAGATTGATCTTTCTTGCAATGGGAGAAGTGCTTAGCTTTGGGTTCAATCTTGCGGTGTACTTTCCCAGTGACAGTAGGGGCAACAAGGCACGTATTGGATTGTTGCCATCGAGGATAACAAGATGGCTTTTTTATCATATTGCATGAATTTATCCCTCTACATAATGTCATCTTGCTTAAGGCGTTACTCTGTTCTTATGAACTTAATACTCTAGATGCATGCTGGATAGCGGTCGATGTGTGGAGTAATAGTAGTAGATGCAGGCAGGAGTCGGTCTATTTGTCTCGGACGTGATGCCTATATACATGATCATACCTAGATATTCTCATAACTATGCTCAATTCTGTCAATTGCTCAACAGTAATTTGTTCACCCACCGTAAAATACTTATGCTCTTGAGAGAAGCCACTAGTGAAACCTATGGCCCTCGGGTCTATCTTCATCATATTAATCTTCCAACACTTAGTTATTTCCTTTGCTTTTTATTTTGCTTTTATTTTACTTTGCATCTTTATCATAAAAATACCAAAAATATAATCTATCATATCTATCAGATCTCACTCTCGTAAGTGACCGTGTAGGGATTGGCAACCCGTTATCACGTTGGTTGCGAGGATTTATTTGTTTTGTGTAGGTGCGAGGGACTCGCGCGTAGCCTCCTACTGGATTGATACCTTGGTTCTCAAAAACTGAGGGAAATACTTACGCTACTTTGCTGCATCACCCTTTCCTCTTCAAGGGAAAACCAACGCAGTGCTTAGGAGGTAGCACCGGTTCTCACAGATGAACTCGATGAGCACGCTTTCCTATTTTGGATCCAGATTAGCACTGATACTGAATTGCTTAGATGAGTCGCCTGGAAAAAAATCAACAAGCTTGGTGTCATCAGCTGACTTAAATTTCATTACCGGGTCATGCTCTGTGGTTGGTTTCTTCAGAGACGTCATGTCCGCCGGGTCAACGTTGTCCTTATAAAACTTCAGCTCCTCTGCTGCACAAACAGATTCGGCATAAGCAGCGTCACCCTCCTCACATTCCAGGGCTATATTCCGACTCCCATGTACTGTAATAGTGCCCTTGTGACCCAGCATCTTGAGCTATAAGTAAACATAACACGGCCGCACCATGAACTTGGCATAAGCCGACCGTCCAAACAGAGCGTGATATGGGCTCTTGATCTTGACCACTTCAAAGGTTAACTTCTCAGCCCTAGAATCATGCTCATCTCCGAAGGCTACCTCCAGCTCAATCTTACCAACTGGGTATGCCGACTTACCAGGCACCACTCCATGGAAAACAGTGTTGGATGTCTTTAAATTTTTGTCAGTCAACCCCATACGATGAAAGGTCTCATAATAGAGGATGTTGATGCTGCTACCTCAATCCATGAGTACTTTAGTGAATTTATATCCACCAACCTGAGGTGCTACCACCAAGGCTAACTGACCCGGATTGTCAACCCGGGGAGGGTGATCTTCCCTGCTCCACACAATAGGCTACTCTGACCACCTTAAATAACGGGGGACCGCCGGCTCAACTGCGTTCACAGCCCTTTTATGAAGCTTCTGGTCTCGTTTGCACAAGCTAGTGGTGAACACATGATATTGTCCACTATTCAGCTGCTTTGGATTGCTCTGATAACCCGATTGCTGCTGCTGCTGACCTCCCTGACCAGATTGTTGATTATAACCACCTTGATTTCCTTGAAAGCCGGAACTTGAGCTGTCGCCCGAGCCATGAAAGCCGCCTCCACCTGAGCCGCCACCAGTCCCATGGTTGCCGTCGAACATGTTAGAATTTTTGAAAGCCTTCATGATCGCGCAATCCTTCCATAGGTGAGTGGCTGGCCTTTCCCGAGTGCCGTGTCTCGGACAGGGTTCATTGAGCAGTTGCTCAAGAGTAGGACCTGACCCGCCGGACCGAGGGGGCGGCCTCCCCTTGCGCCGTTGATTGTTACCCTGTGAATTGGTGTTAGCCACAAACTCCGGGTTACCGTCGGCCTTACGTTTATTGCCTCCTTGACTCGCCGGGTTATGCTGCTGACCCTTTCCATTGCCGTTCTTCTTTCCCTTCCCTGTCTTCTCTTCATCAGACGCGGGATCCTTGGTACTATCAGAATCGGCGTATTTGACTAGAGCCGCCATCAGCTGGCCCATATCATTACAATCACGCTTGAGCCGCCCCAGCTTCTGCTTCAGAGGCTCAAATCGGCAATTTTTCTCCAACATTAAGACCGCAGAGCCGGCATCCATCTTGTCAGATGAATGTATTATCTCCTTGACCCGGCGCACCCAATGAGTGGTGGACCCACCTTCCTCTTGCTTGCAATTAGTCAAGTCCACAATTGACATGGGCTGCTTGCAGGTGTCTTTGAAGTTCTGGATAAACCGGGCTTTTAACACTGCCCATGAACCAATGGAATTAGGCGGCAGCCCCTTCAGCCAAGTGCGAGCCGTTCCGTCCAGCATCATGGTGAAGTACTTGGCCATCGCCGCATCACTGACCTCCAACAGCTCCATGGCCATCTCATAGCTTTCAATCCACGCCCCGAGCTGTAAATCAGCTGTGTAATTCGGCACCTTCCGGGGTCCCTTGAAATCCTTGGGAAAACACTCATTACGCAAAGCCGGCACCAAACAAGGAACGCCGCCGGTTCTTGTGGCCACACCTGCCTCAATGGAGGTCGTTGGATAATCCGGGAAGGTTTGGTGAGCCGCCTGCTGAGCCGCCCGCTCATCCTCTCGACGTATCTTGTCCTGTACCGGATTATGCCCACCTGGCTGGTTACGGCACTGGGCGTTGCTTGACAAGGCCTCCGAATCCATATGTCTGTTGTAACTTGGGCTCCCGCTTGGGCGAAGAGTCGAATGAATCCTGTCTCGACTATAGGAATAAGCCTCCTGCTGAGCCAGAGCCGTCTGAAGAAGCTCTCTGACCCTTCGCGTCTCCACTGCTGTTGGAGAGTCGTCATCCACCGGGAGAGTCGCCAAACGTGCCGATGCAGCGATCAGGTTCTCCAAGGGGTTGGAAAAATGACCCGGTGGTGTTGGTACGTGGAGAGGCGGGGCCGTATTCACGTGAGGAGGTTCCATCACCCGGGGCTGAACCGGGGCCCCCGCTCGGATGTTATAAACTGGTTTGCCTCCGGCGGGTTACTAGGGCCGGCTCCGGGCGTACAGAAGAGATTCCGAGGATCATAAACCGGAGGCAAACGGGATTGAGCCTTCTGGTGCCTCCTCCTCATCACCTCATTAGATGCGTTCAGACTCATCGTAAGCTGGAAAGCCTATGACTGGATCTGTTGAGCCCGAGCATCCAAAGCCGCCCGCTCCGCGGCCAATCTGGTGTCCTCAGCTGCTAGGGCTTCTTTGGCTCGGGCTATCTCCTCACGTACCTGTGCTACCTCTACATCATGCTCAGCTTGACTCGCCGAAATAACTGTGGCGGTTAACAGGGCCGTCAATTTGTCCATGAGATCAATCGGCACCTGAGCCGGCGGGCACACAGGGCCTCCTGCCCCGGCCGCTCCTGACCTGGAAGTTATTGCTGCCGCAACCATAGAGTTTTGACCGGGTTGAGTGCCAGCCATGAAGATCCCTACTCTTCTCGGCGGCTCAAAGGGGTCCGGAATACTGCTGCCATCGGAACAGCCCCCAAGCCCGCCATCTTGCAATTGGTATAACGAATCCGTCTCACCAGTGGACGACTCACCATCGGAGTAGACAGTCGTCTCACCGCCGTCCACGGATCCTTCAGAAAGTTCTCCTCCATGGATGCAACCCACGAAGGCACACTTCATAGCGGGCTGAGCCCGGGCGGGTCTCGCACGCTGAGCCGTCTCGATGATGTCGGTGCAGATGTCCGGCTCAGGGCCCGGCTCGCCAATCCGGCCGATGAAGACGTCGATTCCGCCGAAGGGAACCCGGTACCCGTACTCAATTGAGACGTCATCGGGTCCCCAGCCGGCGTCGTCGATGTAGAGCTTGCCGCGACGACTCTTGGTCATCCGGCCCACAGCGTATCCCTTGAGCCCTTCAAAGCTGCCCTTCAAGAAGTCAAATCCACCGTGCGCTGGCCCCACGGTGGGCGCCAACTGTCGTGGAATTGTCACGGCAGATGTCCTCGTGAAAGGACTTAGTCGTGGAGCCATCGCAACTAGGAAGCTTAAAGGGGTTAAAACGGGACAAAGGACACGAGGTTTTATACTGGTTCGGCCCCTTGCGGGAAGGTAAAAGCCTAATCCAGTTGAGGTGGAATTACTAGGGTTTCGATGACCAGGGAGCGAATCCGCTATGCCCGGCTCTCGATCTGATGTTACTTGCCCTAAGCCGCCGGCGGGTCATCCCCTTATATACACGGGTTGACGCCCCGCGGCCTACAGAGTTCCGGCCGACTCATAAACAGTGTCCGGCTCGGTGACTAATTAATCTTGCCTTACAATACAAGTCATGCCATTACGGCGGTTTATCACTATGGGCCTTAAGTCGCCTGCGGGCTTTGGGCCCTTAACTGAACCGCCATCTTCAAGCTTGATATTGGGCTTCATATGATAAATCGTCATAGGGTAACCCGGCCCCTCCTGGGCGGGTTACACTAGTAGTTATATCCCCAACACGTTGTGAGCTCGGCCTTGCATTGCGAAGTCACCGCCCTCAAGGATCTACTACAGTCATAGCCAGAGGCATCGAGGGTGGTAGAAGCGAGAGCAAGAACGACGACGAAGTATGCGGACCAGGAGAGGGAGTGGAGTGCCATTCTTGCTTGTTGTTAAGTATAGGAGACTGTCTGTCTAGCAAGATGGATGATGACGGATGTCCTTTGGTTCCCCTTCAATATTATAGCATGAGAACACTTGTAACGCTAGCTTGTGGCCATTCAAGGAAGAGTTTACAGGCATTAATTGACTGCTAAATTTTCCTACAGATTGCTAATGAATTCATGATGATCTACTCGGCATTAATTGACTGATAATTTTTTACTTAATTCACGATGAGCTACTCTAGTTAGGCCAAGAATATATTTGGAGCTAATTCATGACGAGCAGTTACTACCTCCATTCACATGCACACAACATTCTAGAAAGCATTATTCAACATTTCCTGATTAGACCACCAATGTATCATCAATATATTGCCATTTAGATTGATAATATCATTGTTAGAATAATTATAAATATTAATAATTTTATATGCATTATGTCAATATTGGTTTAGGGCTCTGGCCCCATCGGTGAGCTAGTTAATAGGGTCATTACCTTATGACGCAGTCGACTAAAAAAGCCATGTCTTACCATGGATCAGTCGTCATCATGGTTAAGATGTGTTTATTATTTCCTTATCGTTGGTTGATCATACTTTCGTCGCATATGTCCTCGTACATTCTTGATAAGTGCATTTTGTACTCATCTATTCCTTGAGTTTAATCCAAATATTCCTGAGATCTATCTTGGGTTATTGCGTTAACTATCGTTTTATGTATTTTTTGACAACTGAATGTGTTATTTCCAGCCATCACACCATAGCTTTCTATCTCCCTGAAACAATTGTTGTCAACCTACACACCCCGGTTCTCCTCCTCCAACCGGACGTGTTGTTTTCAACTTTGCACACCCCGACTTTTCTTACCCCGTCTACAAATACAGATTCATTTTATTTTATTTCACCCTTCATGTTCGCTCCTTGACTCTATTAATGTCACTTACTTTTTAACAACATATTGATTCTCCCATGTGGTCTGACAAACGACATAGGAAAAATAAGTGCCATTCACATTTTGGTAATTATATATGACAACAATGACCAGATTAACCTCCGGCTCCAAACCCCTCAAATCACGCAACTGCATGGCGGTGCAAGTAACACACTTAGCTGCTTTCTCTAACAGTATTTCATATGAATAATAAAGAGGGCATCATACAATAGACTATAGATTTGTCATATAGATTGAGAAACAACCACTAAGACGTGATAGAACTCAAAATTCCGCATCGAGCAACACCATCGGACCGGGTCCGCTCTATGCTCCACTTGTTAGCCTATTTGCCTCCAACATCACGGTACGAAATTGGAGCTCCACGTCGATAACCAAAGAAAATAACAAGTATTATGCGATGCAAACGAATAAGGTTGTCATGCGGTAATCTTCAAAGATGGACCTACCATTGACTCCACACATATCATAATTATGTGAACTGTTTCTAACACTAAGGGTGTATTAAATGTTGCAAACACATGGGTCTTATACAAAGAAATAGCCTTAAGACTCCCCTCAAGCATTCTGAGGAGTCTTAGCAAGAAATCCCTAAGACCGGGCTATAGGACCAAGCCATATGGAATGAATATTGATTTATCCCTTCTCTCACATGAAAATGTTGAGTGGTTATGTGGTTGAGTGTTTAGGATTGTAAGAACAAAAAACTGGCATGTGGGCTCCAGCTTAAGACTCATAAAGATATTATACATTGCAGAATTTTTAGTTGGCTATAGCAACCTTAAGACAAACTTAGGAAATAAACATTAGAGATGCCCAACCAACAAAATTGGAATGCTTCAGCATTGCATATTGGGTGTGTATGCATCAAGGCGGCATAATTTGTAAATCAATATTACATACACGAATACTTACTTGAAGCCCGGTTTGACTTTATGAGAGCCTAGATACTAATGAAACCAATCTATTTTAAAATGAGTAATAATTGAATTTTATTGTTCGTTTGAGATCTATCACCCGTGTTCGTGTGATATCTTTCGTACTAATGAAACCAATCTATTTTAAAATTGCTGAACTGAAGCAATTGCTTCGGTACGTCTAGTGTGAGCATCCTTGAGTTTAAAATCCAATGAGAGAAAAATCCAGAGCCGGAAAATTAGATAGTGGTTTAGAATCACTGGAAGCTAAGTCTAGTACACTCCGCCTATTACTCTTGAGAGCTGCGAACTCTCTAGACGGTTAGGTGTCAAGTTCTTCAGTGACCAAGAGTAATTTTGGTTCATGAAGACAAATTATGTGAAAGTTTGGAGATCACCTCAAGCATCTACCCCGAGTGGTCGACACTAGTTGACGAACTAGTTGTCGTGGAGAATAGGATGAAGATAGTTTATCTTCTATGTTCAATCACAAGTCCCTCCAACCAGACATAGCTATTTTGCAGAAGAGTGAACTGGTCTACCGAATTATGTGTCGCCATCGAGCATCACCGGTAACGTCCTAACCCAATTTAACTCAGTTGTTTATTGTTAGTTAAGTTTCGACCATGTGTTATGTCCGGTACCTGTGTTTGATTTCCTGCAGTAGTTATTCTTCGTAGACTGTTTCTGTTTCATTTATTCCAATGTCGTGTTATGAGCGATTTAAACTTTCTCGAAAGAAATTTTAAATATGTCATTCACCTCTCCCCGCCTTCTGGTAGACATACCTCGTTCCTACATTATAGGCGACGGACATAAGGCTGCATTTTGGCATGACAACTCAAACGGTGATGGAGCCCTTTGCCACTGATGTCTTGGACTTTTCGCCACCGCAACCGGAAAGAACAGATCAGTACACGACGAGCTTCTAAATGATATCTGGATCCGAGTTTTGGATAGGTGCCTGAGCAGCTACGCGAGTTCACTGCCCTAGCTTCCATCGCCGCCTCCACGAATCTGAATCCTCTCACGCAGGACTCCATTTTCTGGATTTGGCACCCAGGTGGGGAATACTCATCCAGCTTGGCCTACTAGGCACAATTCATTGGCTCCCATCCAAAGTTGTCATCTGACAAAGTCAGGAAGACGCATGTGGAGCTAAAATGCAGTCTCTTCTCATGGTTAGTCCTACATAACAGAATACTTACGGTTGATCGCCTTGCCATGAGGGGTTGGCCACATCATCCGGTTTGCTAGCTTTGCCTCAGTGCCCTTGAGACCGCTGCACCTATGCAAAGACTCCCCTTTCAGAGTGGTTGTCCGTGGTAGTTAGTTGGGTGGACGATCAGCTCGCCTTTGGACCCATGGATTCATCCTCCTTGATTGACTCATGGTAGGAGCGGAGCTTAAAGATATCGATAACCAACGAAGAGGAAGCAACATTTTTTTTTGAAAAGGGGCGCTTTATTACTTTAAAAATTTAAGCATTACACCCGGTCTCTGCATAACTAAGATGCACACAGCCAAATAAGATCCTCTCACACAAAATAAAAATAAAAAGGTGAATTACAACGAAACATGTAGGGGGCCAATCCTTAGATCATGCTGCCACCCATGCTGGGTAAAAGTATTCCTCACCGTAGCCTCCAACAATCGTGTACACACCTTCGTAAACAGGCCTCGATTCTCCATGCGTTGTAGAGAGGACCATAAACGAAGAGTCCCGGTACATCTGTAGATAACCTGCAACAGAGAAGTACTTTTATCATTAAAAACCTTATCATTTCTACATAGCCAAAGCGACCAAATAACGGCAAGCGCTCCCACCCTGAAAAGAGTTCTAAACCTGTGATCAATCCCATGTAACCAGTTGCCAAATACATTAGCAACACTACAGGGAGGATACAAGCCAGAAGCTATTTGGATGACTGACCATAAAGAACGAGCCAATTTGCATTGGAAGAATAAATGTTTTATTTTCTTCTCATGGTGACTAAATACACATTGCGGGCTTCCATGCCAATTCCTCTTAATAAGGTTATCTTTAGTAAGAATGACTCCGCGACGAAGATACCATGCAAAGATTTTATTCTTAAGAGGTATCTTCATCTTCCAGATCTTCTTGTTATTAACAACTGGCACATCGGACTGGATTAACGCTCTATACATAGAATCCACTGAGAATTGTCCATTCACATGGAGGTTCCATCGGAATACATTAGACCCATATGATAATTGCACTGTGGACAACCGTTGGAGCAGGATATTCCACGATTGGAGTCTGGGTCCAATTAAGTCTCTTCTGAACGTCACATTTGGCGGAAATGATTCCATTACCGTGGCGATAGTATCACCTTTGTGGCGCACAATGTTGTATAGAGCCGGATATTGTTCCCGGAGTGTGGCATTTCCTAGCCACTTGTCCTCCCAGAATCTAATTTCCGAGCCGTCCTTAATCGAGAAGGATCCATAGCAGAAGAAATATTTCTTCGTAGCCATTAGACCTGCCCAAAAGTGGGAATCCCTAGGCTTCCAATATACTTGGAATACTGCCTTGGAACCCACATATTTCCTCCTTAGGAGGGTTTGCCATACACCATCTTCCGTTAGTAATTTAAACAACCATTTGCCAAGGAGGGCCCTATTCTTAACCTCAAGGTCATGAATGCCCAACCCGCCTTGGTCTTTGGGACGGCAAACCACACTCCATTTAGCCAGTCGATATTTCTTTCTCTCGCTATCTCCTTGCCAAAAGAATCTTGATCGGAAGTAATCCAATCTATGTAAAACTCCTTTCGGTAACTGGAAGAAGGAAATCATATATAGTACCATATTACTAAGTACTGAATTTATGAGGACCGATCTTCCACCCAGAGACATCAGTTTACCTTTCCAACTGCTAAGTCTTTTTTGCAGTCTCTCCTCGACGTGTTTACATTCAGCATTTGTGAGTCTCCGATAATGTATCGGTATCCACAAATATGTGATCGGAAACTGACCCAACTCGCATCCGAACAGTTCAGCGTATAGGTGGGCCTCGTCTTGAGCCTCGCCAAAGCAAAACAATTCACTTTTATGAAAATTGATCTTTAGACCCGAGAGTTGCTCGAATGCTGATAAAATCAGTTTCAGATTTCTCGCTTTCTCGAGGTCATGATCCATGAAGAGAATCGTATCATCGGCATATTGAAGTATAGAGAGACCACCATCAACTAGATGATTTACTAGCCCATCAATTTGGCCATCAACCTTGGCACGCTCAATCATGACCGCTAGCATATCCGCCACTATAAGCATGGGCGATATCGAGTCACCTTGTCGCAATCCCTTCTTCGTTTGGAAGTAGTGTTCAACGTCATCATTAACCTTAATGGCAACACTACCTGCAGAAAATCCTTTCATTCTGAGAGTCTGTTGAAGAAAAGGCCACTTGACTTTGTCATAAGCCTTTTCAAAGTCTATTTTGAGTACCACCCCATTTAACTTTTTCCGGTGTAATTCATGGACTGTTTCATGAAGGATAACAACTCCATCTAGGATGTGTCTGCCTTGCATAAAAGCTATCTGTGAAGGCCGAACCACATGTTCAGCAACCGAATTTAGCCTAATAGTCGCAACCTTCGTGAATATTTTAAAACTAACATTAAGGAGGCAAATAGGTCTATATTGTTGTATCCGTTCAGCCTCACTAGTAGAAAAAGGGCCTATTGTCCCGGTTGGTAAGGGCCTTTTGTCCCGGTTTTTGAACCGGGACTACAGGGTCGTTACTAATGCCCTAACCCTTTAGTCCCGGTTCTTACACGAACCAGGACAGATGGGCCTCCACGTGGCCGGTGCGGCGAGCCCAGGCAGGAGGGCTTTTGGTCCCGGTTGGTGGCACTAACCGGGACCAATAGGCATCCACGCGTCAGCATTTCAGTGGCTGGGGTTTTTGTTTTTTTTTGAAAGTGGGGGGGGGGGGGGTTGGGGGTTTTGGGGGGTTAATTTAGGTGTTTCATATATTGTGTTAGCTAGCTAATTAATAGAGAGAAGTGTCCTCTCTTATCTCCGTGCTTGGTCGACGCTACGTACTATATACGTATGGAGAGGACTAGACACGCTAGCTAGTAATCAAATGAAGGAAACAGAAGATCGTCATGAACATATGCATACAGAGAGAAGTGATATCGACCACCTCTCCTTCTCCGAGAGATTGGTCGAACAACAAGTTCTCGTATATCTATCCGACACTACCGGCTACATATATACAATAATTATCTCTTATAATATAATCTCCTAATTAAATTGTAAGAACACAGGGTCCACATAGTATTCTCCGTTTTCAGCGATCACGTGGTCAAGGAAGAATGCCGCCAATTCCTCTTGAATTGCTCGCATACGATCTGGTGCTAGGAGTTCATCCCGCTTCCGAAACATCTAATTTGAAGAAGGGGGTCAATACATATATATATGAATAAATGAAACTCAACACAAATGATGGTAATAAAAAATGTGAATATTATTGCTTACGCACTTCATATTGTTCGTCAGAGTAGCCCCGCTCACAGGTCGTGTAGCGGATGGAGTCGGAAACGTAGTATCCACAGTAATTATTCCCGGGTTCCTGCCACAACCACTTTACAAGAAATAGAGGTCAATCAAACTGATAAGCAAGCATGCTAAATGGTATTGATGAAACTAGCGCTTGAATCGCTAGGAGATGCGCGGAACATGCTACTATAGTACTTACTTTCGGGTGTTTAAATTGCAGCTTCTTCGGCAGTCCCGGAGCTTTTTTGGTGAATTTTCTCCAAACCCTGCCAGACAAAAAAAACAATTACTTGATATCAGGAAATGAACAAAGTTGCTGATATGGTGGATAATGATCGATTTAACTTACTTCTCAAGCATTTGAGTCATGTTCGCATAGTCCTGGGGATCTTTCGTCTCGAGTCTAAGATGGTTACTACTGCCTGCTCAAGCTTAATCTCTAGGAGAATATAGTGGAAGCTGCGCACGCATGCATAAGTCATCAATTACATTACTATAACCTGGACTAATAAGGGAAACCGAATATGCACAAGACAGTAACACTCACTTGAAGTTGTAAGGAAAGAGTATTATATCTTTGTTTTCATTTATTACCAACGATCGTAGCAAGTTGGCCTCGGTATTTTCGGCATGATATTTAACCTTAGTTGCATCTATGAGATTTGTGTTAATGAACTCAATATCACCTATTTGTCTTTTCTTCAATTCGGCGATCTTCAATCTGCATAATATAGTGAGGATACTTATAAATACATGCAATGAAAGAGCTGACCTATATAGAGAGACTTAATGACAGAAGTAGTACTACTTACAGACAGTAGCAAGTGACCGTTGATTTATCGAGGGCCTTTTGATTGAAAAACTGGAAGAACTCCTCAAATGGAACATTCAACAGCTCAATTCCAATGAGGTCATGCTCCGGTTTAACTCTCAGCGTCAAAGTATCCCTCCCCCCAGACTCTCTGCAGGTTTTCATGTACCAATCATGTAATCTTCGCATCATCGTTGTTAGAGATCTTTCATCTTTGACGAGAGGCTTCCCGTAATGGTATTTGTGTTCGTCCACCTCCAAGATATCATAATGTACATCGTCGGGCAGGTAATCTCCAAGATTGCTATAACCGGGCACCATCCTCGGATCATTAGCGACGATGTCGCTAGACACCTTGAGCGGGGGGCACGATTGGTTCGCTTGTTCGCCGAGCTGGGCAATTTTTTTCCCAGCTCGTCGTTCTTTTAACCTTTGATCACTGACAGTACTTCCCGACCGCTCCGCTTCGGCAAATGTCTTTGCAATAATGCGCTCATAGTTGCCTTTTGGCGGAGACTTTGGTGGTTTTGTCAGGGCAGACAGAGTGCGCTTCGCTTTCACCGGATCTACCTTCTCCTCCGGAGGTGGATGTTTATTTGCTTTCACCCCTTCAAAGAAGTTTTTCACTTCGGCTCGCACGATCTTCCTGGTTTCCTCCTCGGTCCTCTTGTATGGTAACTTCTCTGGAGTCTTCAGAGAAGGACCGAATCTGTATTGCCTCCGGCCTCTGGCTGTACTGCTAGACGCCGGCAGAGCAGACGGAGCGGCTGCGGCTGTCTTCTTTCCTTGCTTATGAGGCGGAGGAGAAGGACTATGACGCGCCGGAGCAGCCGGAGCGGCGGCGGGTCTCTTCCGCCCTTGCTGACGAGGCGGAGAAGGAGGAGGCTGGCTGCTCTGGTGCGTCGGCGCAGGCGGAGAAGGAGGCTGAGTGCCGCCACGCGCCGGAGAAGGAGGCTGAGTGCCCTGATCACTCGCCGGAGGAGGAGGCGGAGTGCCGCCATGCACCGGAGAAGGAGGCTGAGTGCCCTGATCACTCGCCGGAGGAGGAGGCGGAGTGCCCTTACTCGCCGGAGGTGTCCAGTTCGGAAGGTTGATGAGCTCCTTCCGCCATAGGCATGGAGTCTTTAGAGCAGAACCCGGCCGAGTCTCCCCTTCACCGGTAGGGTGGTCAAGCCGGAGGTCCTCAAATCCCTCCGTTATTTCATCCACCATCACCCTAGCATATCCTTCTGGAATCGGCCGGCAGTGGTAGGTTGCGCCGAGTTCAGGAGGTAAAACAGAGCCAACAGTCGCCTTGACTTTGAAGTTCCGCCAGTGCATCATAAGGTGGCAATGTGGAGACTCCGTGATAGCATCCACGGGGTAGCTAGCAGGAGCCGTCAAGACATGCTCCGGCTGAAGCAGCTCGGTGGAAGCCACGCTGCTTCTCCGCTGAGATGGCGGGGTAGCTTCGGGGGTAGTTTCGGCATGTCGATTGGCGTCTCGTTCCTCTAGCGCTTGAACCCTTTCGTGCAGCTTCTGAATTTGGGTCTGCTCCACTTTTTTCCTCCTCTCCTGGCTTTTGTAACCGCCTGCGTCCGGAAAACCAGCCTTCCACGGAACGGAGCCTGGCGTGCCTCGTGTCCGTCCAGGGTGCTCAGGATTCCCGAGGGCCATTGTGAGCTCGTCGTTCTCTCTGTCTGGAATGAACGTCCCTTGCTGCGCTGCATCGATATAGTGCTGAAGCCTCTTGACTGGTATTCTCATTTGCTCGTCCGTCCAAACGCACCTCCCTGATGCATGGTCCAATTTTCCGCCAGCCCCGAAGAACCAAGTCCGGCAACGGTCTGGCCAGTTCATTGTCTCTGGTTCGATCCCTTTATCAAGCAGATCATTCTCAGCCTTGGCCCACTTAGGCCGGGCTTTGAGGTAGCCACCTGACCCCGTGCGATGGTGAAGGTTCTTCTTCGCAGCATTCTTCTTGTTTGTCGCTGACATCTTCTTACTCTTTTCCGATGTCTTGTGGGACACAAATGCGGGCCAGTGATCTCTGATCTTCTCATACCGGCCGATGAATTCTGGTGTCTCTTCTTTGTCGACAAACGTTTTCAGCTCATTCTTCCACCTCCTGAATAGGTCTGCCATCTTCTTAAGAGCATGAGACTTGATTAATTGCTCTTTAACTGGCTTCTCCGGATCCTCCTCTGGCGGTAGGGTGAAATTTGCCTTTAGCTCAGTCCAAAGATCATCTTTCTGCATATCATTGACATAAGACACCTCAGGGTCTTCCTTCTTAGGCTTATACCATTGGTGGATGCTGATCGGGATCTTGTCCCTAACAAGAACCCCGTACTGAGCAGCAAATGCTTCCTTTGTCCGGATGGGTTCAATCGGTTGGCCGTTGCGCGCGATTGCTGTGATCTCAAACCTTTCATCCGAGCGCAACTTTCTCTTCGGGCCTCGTCTCTTTACCGAAGTTGTGCTCGATCCGGAGGGCTAGAAAAAAGAAGAAAGACGAGAGTTAATTAATATGTGTACATACCAAAACAATGAATGCATCAATTAGCTAGTCAGCACAGGCTTAACTAATATATTTACCTGGCCGGACTCTGTTCGGTCACCGAGCCGTCACCACAGGCTCCTTCTTGCACCAGCATTGGGTCACCGGAGCCATCATAATCATGTCTTTCCTCCTCCACTCTTCGATCACCGTAGCCTGCTTCTTCACCCTGTTCTTCCAGACCATCATTGTCGTTAAGATACGACAAGATATCACCTCCGGCTAAGATTATGTCCCCCAACACCTCTTCTGCTTCTCCTCTATTCCTTTCTTCTTCTCCTCTTCTTTTTCTTCCTTTTTCCTCTTCTTTTTATTTCTCCTCTTCTTCCTCTCCCCTTCTTCTCATTTCTTCCTCTTCTTATTTTCGTTTTTCCTCTCCTTCTTTTTCTTCTTCTTCTTCCTTTCCTAGCTAGATATATAAAACTTTTCTAAAAATGTAACTTTTGCATATATAAAACTTTTCCATGGATCATCATTTCTCATATATATCCATCTATAGCCACATACATATATAAATGGAAAAAAATGCTATGAGCAAAAATACATATATACTTGGTAAATATTCTATGAACATCGTTTCTCATATATATATCAATGCATACATCCATGGATCATCATTGCTCATATATCCATAGTCATATATAAAAACTTTCTGTATATGAACAAAAAAACATTTTTGACATATTTAGCCATTCTAAATTTTCCTAACTCTTTTACAACCACAAAAATTACTCCAACTTCATGACAGTACCCACACTCCATTTCACCAAAAACCTTCTGATCCATAGTTCAAAATTTTCAAATTTCATTCAAATGAAATTTGAACCAGATTCAAATTCCTTGCTGAAAACCTATTCTAAACCAATCAAAAAATTCTGAAATTTTGCCATCACCTTTGTCTTGCATCAGTACCTCACCACAAAAAATATCATTAATTCTAAAAATGCCCAAAGCCATCTAGCATTTGATCAAACACCCTCTATATGCACTCTTCATATCTGTAAAAAAATGCAGAAATTTCAGAAAATTGGACGGCGTCTTGCTGCTGCTCCACCCCTTCTCCTCTCCTCTCCTTCTCCTTCTCCTCTCCTTCTGCTCTTCAATGCGTCGGGGCTGGCGGCGACCATGGAGCAGGGGCAGAGAGCAAGGGGCACTCGGGCGCAAGAGCGGCGCTCGATCGGGACCATGGGAAAGGGGGGGCTCACTTCGAGGGGGGCGGTGATGGCAGGAGTCCGGCGACGAGGACGGTGGGCTCGGGGCGGCACGTGGTGACAGGGACGGCGGTCTCGGGACGGCAGGCGGCGACAGGGACGAGGAGGGGTGGGCTCGGGGAGGCACGCGGCGACGGGGACGACGAGGACGGCGGGCTCAGGGATGCCGGCGACGAGGAGCGCAGGCTCGGTGAGGCGACGGCGTTGGCGTTGGCGGCGGCGTAGACGGTGAGGTGGAGCAGCCTGACGGCGGGGGAGGCAACTGGCGATGAAAACTGAAATTTTTCATAACTGTTTGTTATATAGTCCAAGCAGAAGCGGCGGCCTTTGGTCCCGGTTGGTGGCACCAACCGGGACTAAAGGGGGGGGGCATTGGTCCCGGTTGGTGCCACGAACCGGGACCAAAGGGTGGCATTGGTCCCGGTTCGTGCCACCAACCGGGACCAATGGTCTTGCACAGCGGCGTGGTGGTGGGAGTATAGTCCCACCTTGCTAGCTGAGAGAGAGCCGCACATGTTTATAAGGTGCGGTGCGCCTGAGCTGTCGAGCTCCTCTCTAAAGCAGGCTTATGGGCCTAACCTCTCTGTACATGCCTGTGGGCCTACTGGGCCTTTTGTGGGCCTGAATCCTGGCCCATGGATGGGTTTCTAGTCGTATTCAGGCCGTGGTGGCCCAGTAGGTGGCATAATTTTTTTTCCTGTTTTTTTGTTTTCTTTTTTGCTTTATTTATTTTGTTTTGTTTCTACTTACAACAAAAAACTTATTTATTTTATTTTGTTTCTAATTACTTATTTATTTTACTTTATGATAATTCTTTTTGCTATTAAAGTTTCTAACAGAAAAAATTCTTTATTAAAATTATTTTTGCTTTCAATGATTTTGAACAGAAAATACTTCGATAATTTTAGTTGCATCAATTTTATATAATTTTAGTTTCAATAATAGTAGAGGTTGCTTATAATGTTTTGAACAGAAAATACTTTGATAATTTTAGTTTCATAAATTTTATTTATGTTATTAAAGTTTATTTTATTTTATTTTTACTTATATATTTTATTAAAGCTTATATTATTTCGTTTCTAATTACTTATTTATTTTATTTGTTATTTTTCATGTACCATTTTTCATGCATTTACTGATTATTTTGAGCTATAAGACCCTAAAATTGAAAAGCATTTCAAATGATCTCTGAAAAGGTTGAAAGTTGGCATGGTATCATCATTTCATCCACATGGCATGTGCAAGAAAGTTGAGAGGGTTAGGCAAAAACTGGATGCACTTCGTGTACAAAACGGACAATCTCTTTCGAAGTATCAGGATTTCATACGGAAACTCGTCTGTTACAAAGGGATTTCATTTTTTAAAACTTATTTGAACTCCTGACTTTTTGTGTGTTCAAAATGCACCATTCAAAGCCACATCATCAATTTTCAACCCTTTCTGACTTCATTTGTTATTTTTCATGCATTTACTAATTATTTTGAGCTATAAGACCCTAAAATTGAAAAGCATTTCAAATGAACTCTGAAAAGGTTGAAAGTTGGCATGGTATCATCATTTCATCCACATAGCATGTGCAAGAAAGTTGAGAGGGTTACGGCAAAAACTAGATGCACTTCGTGTACAAAACAGACAATGGTATCATACTCGTCTGTTACAAAGTTGGCATGGTATCATTATAATAGTTGCGGGAGAAAGTCTTCACTTTTTCTTCGCTTGTGTCATTTGCTTATTGCGCCGTAACCATGGATAATCTTCATCGTTTATCAAGATGCTTGGGTCAGCCTTGACTTTGAAGGGAGGAATTTCATGAAACTTTTCATAATCTTCAGACATGTCTGTCTTGCCCTCCACTCCCACAATGTCCCTTTTTCATGAAAGAACTATGTGGCGCTTTGGCTCATCGTATGATGTATTCGCTTCCTTATCTTTTCTTTTTCTCGGTCTGGTAGACATGTCCTTCACATAGATAACCTGTGCCACATCATTGGCTAGGACGAACGGTTCGTCAGTGTACCCAAGATTGTTCAGATCCACTGTTGTCATTCCGTACTGTGGGTCTACCTGTACCCCGCCTCCTGACAGATTGACCCATTTGCACTTAAACAAAGGGACCTTAGAATCATGTCCGTAGTCAAGTTCCCATATGTCCATTATGTAACCATAATATGTGTCCTTTCCCCTCTCGGTTGCGGCATCAAAGCGGACGCCGCTGTTTTGGTTGGTGCTCTTTTGATCTTGGGCAATCGTGTAAAATGTATTCCCATTTATCTCGTATCCTTTGTAAGTCAATACAGTCGAAGATGGTCCCCTGGACAACGAGTACAACTCATCACAAACAGTGGTGTCACCTCTGAGACGTGTTTCCAACCAACTGCTGAAAGTCCTGATGTGTTCACATGTAATTCAGTCGTCACACTGCTCCGGGTGTTTGGAGCGCAGACTGTTCTTGTGTTCATCGACATACGAGGCACCAAGGTAGAGTTCTGTAGAACTGTGTAGTGTGCTTGAGACCAAGGATGCCCGTCCCTGCATATTATTGAGTCCGCTCCTAGCGTGCCTTTTCCAGTCAGTCTCCCCTCACACCGCGATTTAGGGAGACCTATCTTTTTAAGGCCAGGAATAAAGTCAACACAAAACCCAATGACATCCTCTGTTTGATGGCCCATGGAGATGCTTCCTTCTGGCCTAGCGCGGTTACGGACATATTTCTTTAGGACTCCCATGAACCTCTCAAAGGGGAACATATTGTGTAGAAATACGGGCCCCGGAATGACAATCTCGTCGACTAGATGAACTAGGACATGCGTCATGATATTGAAGAAGGATGGTGGGAACACCAGCTCGAAACTGACAAGACATTGCGCCACATCACTCCTTAGCCTTGGTATGATTTCTGGATCGATCACCTTCTGAGAGATTGCATTGAGGAATGCACATAGCTTCACAATGGCTAATCGGACGTTTTCCGGTAGAAGCCCCCTCAATGCAACCGTAAGCAGTTGTGTCATAATCACGTGGCAGTCATGAGACTTTAGGTTCTAGAACTTTTTCTCTGGCATATTTATTATTCCCTTTATATTCGACGAGAAGCCAGTCGGGACCTTCATACTGAGCAGGCATTCAAAGAAGATTTCTTTCTCTCCTTTCGTAAGAGCGTAGCTGGCAGGACCTTCATACTGCTTCGGAGGCATGCCGTCTTTTTCGTGCAAACGTTGCAGGTCCTTCCGTGCCTCAGGTGTATCTTTTGTCTTCCCATACACGCCCAAGAAGCCTAGCAGGTTCACGCAAAGGTTCTTCGTCACGTGCATCACGTCGATTGAAGAGTGGACCTCTAGGTCTTTCCAGTAGGGTAGGTCCCAAAATATAGATTTCTTCTTCCACATGGGTGCGTGTCCCTCAGCGTCATTCGGAATAGCTAGTCCACCGGGACCCTTTCCAAAGATTACTTGTAAATCATTGACCATAGCAAGTACGTGATCACCGGTACGCATGGCGGGCTTCTTCCAGTGATCTGCCTTGCCTTTGAAATGCTTGCCTTTCTTTCGATATTGATGGTTGTTCGGAAGAAATCGACGATGGCCCAGGTACACATTCTTCCTGCATTTGTCCAGGTATATACTTTCAGTGTCATCTAAACAGTGCGTGCATGCGTGGTATCCCTTGTTTGTCTGTCCTGAAAGGTTACTGTGAGCGGGCCAATCGTTGATGGTTACAATCTGCAACGCGTGCAGGTTAAATTCCTCCTGTTTGTGCTCATCCCACGTACGTACACCGTTTCCATTCCACAGCTGTAAAAGTTCTTCAACTAATGGCCTTAGGTACACATCAATGTCGTTGCCGGGTTGCTTAGGGCCTTGGATGAGAACTGGCATCATAATGAACTTCCGCTTCATGCACATCCAAGGAGGAAGGTTATACATACATAGAGTCACGGGCCAGGTGTTGTGATTGCTGCTCTGCTCCCCGAAAGGACTAATGCCATCCGCGCTTAAACCAAACCATACGTTCCTTGGGTCAGCTGCAAACTCAGCCCAGTACTTTCTCTCTATTTTTCTCCACTGCGACCCGTCAGCGGGTGCTCTCAACTTCCCGTCTTTCTTACGGTCCTCACTGTGCCATCGCATCAACTTGGCATGCTCTTCGTTTCTGAACAGACGTTTCAACCGTGGTATTATAGGAGCATACCACATCACCTTCGCAGGAACCCTCTTCCTGGGGGGCTCGCCGTCAACATCACCAGGGTCATCTCGTCTGATCTTATACCGCAATGCACGCATACTGGGCATGCGTTCAGATCCTTGTACGCACCGCGGTAGAGGATGCAGTCATTAGGGCATGCATGTATCTTCTGCACCTCCAATCCTAGAGGGCATACGACCTTCTTTGCTGCGTATGTACTGTCGGGCAATTCGTTATCCTTTGGAAGCTTCTTCTTCAATATTTTCAATAGCTTCTCAAATCCTTTGTCAGGCACAACATTCTCTGCCTTCCACTGCAGCAATTCCAGTACGGTACCGAGCTTTGTGTTGCCATCTTCGCAATTGGGGTACAACCCTTTTTTGTGATCCTCTAACATGCGATCGAACTTCAGCTTCTCCTTTTGACTTTCGCATAGCGTCCTTGCATCGACAATGACCCGGCAGAGATCATCATCATCAGGCACTGGTTCCTCTTGATCTTCAGCAGCTTCCCCTGTTGCAGCATCATTGGGCACATCGTCTGGTTCCTCTTGATCTTCAGCAGCCTCCCCCGTTGTAGCATCACCGTATTCAGGGGGCACATAGTTGTCATCGTCCTCTTCTTCTTCGCCATCTTCCATCATAACCCCTATTTCTCCGTGCCTCGTCCAAACATTATAGTGTGGCATGAAAACCTTGTAAAGCAGGTGGGTGTGAAGGATTTTCCGGTCAGAGTAAGACTTCGTATTCCCACATGTATGGCATGGACAACACATAAAACCATTCTGCTTGTTTGCCTCAGCCATTTCGAGAAAATCATGCACGCCCTTAATGTACTCGGAGGTGTGTCTGTCACCGTACATCCATTGCCGGTTCATCTGCGTGCATTATATATAATTAAGTGTGTCAAAAACCATTACAGAACATCATGAATAGATAATTAAGTGACCAAATTAATAGAAGTTCAGCATCACATTAAAACCAAAGTACATACATAGTTCTCATCTAACAACATATAGCTCTCCAGAGCATCTAATTAATTAAGCCATACATTGAAACTATGTAAAACATTTCAATGCGAAAAAAATGCGATCATAATCGCAACCAAGGTAACAATTGATCCAACGGCATAATGATACCAAGCCTCGGTATGAATGGCATATTTTCTAATCTTTCTAATCTTCAAGCGCATTGCATCCATCTTGATCTTGTGATCATCGACGACATTCGCAACATGCAACTCCAATATCATCTTCTCCTCCTCAATATTTTTATTTTTTCCTTCAAGAAATTGTTTTCTTCTTCAACTAAATTTAACATCTCGACAATAGGGTCAGTTGGAATTTCCGGTTCACATACCTCCTAGATAAATAAAATCTATGTCACGTTGGTCGGCATAATTTTCATAAACAATAAATGAACCAATAGTTATAAAGATAATATATACCACATCCGAATCATAGACAGGACGAGGGCCAACGGGGGCGGATACCAAAACCATCGCACTATATAATAACAAGCAATAAAATAGTAAGAAAATTAGAGAAGTATCTATCTAAAGTAAGAATTTTTTTCTTTTAGAAAGAAGATAAGAACAAGAGGCTCACCACGGTGGTGCCGGTGACGAGATCGGCGCGGGCGGTCGACGGCGGTGAAGACGGGAATGGGACGTGACGGGCCGCTAAACCTAGACAAATCTCGAGGAAAATGGAGCTTTGAGGTCGAGGTTCGAGAGGAGAAAGCTTAACTAGTGTGGCTCGGGCATTTCATCGAACACCTCATGTGCATAGGAGGTGAGCTAGAGCACCACAAAGCCCTCCCCTCGCCGGCCAAAGAAAAACAGAGCACTGGAGTGCTCTCTTGCGGGCGAGGGGTATATATAGGCACCTCATTGGTCCCGGTTCGTGGCATGAACCGGTACTAAATCCGGGCCTTCTGTCCCGGTTCATGCCAAGAACCGGGACCAATGGTTGTGGGCCAGGAGCGAGGCCCATTAGTCCCGGTTCGTGCCAAGAACCGGGACAAATGGTTCCATACGAACCGGGACCATTGCCCACGAGGCCCCGGCCGCCCCCCTGGGCTCACGAACCGGGACGAATGCCCCCATGGGTCCCGGTTCGTGACTGAACCGGGACTAATGGGTTTGCCATGCCCGAACGAAAGCTCTGTTTTCTACTAGTGCCTAATTAACCTTAGGTAATAAAATAATCTCACCAAAGTTGTTCTCATATACATTATGTGAAACGCGTGGAAGGAAAGGGACCGACGCATCTTCAACACCAAGAGACTGACCTTTGTCGAGGTGGCACATCTGACCTTTGAGGAGATTACACACCGAGATTTGGCCTTTCACAATGAGTTATTCTCTCCCGACCCCGCGTTGTCCTCAACCGGGCGACACGGGGGACACAACTACCAGCCGCCGCCGGCCTCTCCCTCACCTCCCTCCCTACCCCCGCCGCTGCCGGAGGAGGCCGTCCGACAGCGGACGGCGGCGGCGAGGCGTCCTCAGCTTTTCCTTCCTTTTCCCCCTCGCCCTAGCTCATTCTCCCATCCCCATATCCATGGTCAATCTGATCTGATCTGATTGCCGAGACAACCCTGGCCAAGATCGTGGAGCCGATCTCACCGTGGACAGCAGCGTTCAGTCACACGAGGCGCGCACCCCTCCAGCCGCGGTCGTCCATAGTGACGGAGGCAAGGGGCATGATGCAATCCGCGACTGCCCACAGATGTTTCTTCTTTGGTACTGTTGTGTGGCCTTGCACGAGATCTTCGGCGCTACGCACATATCAGAATGACAAGGCACAAGCGGCGGCACCACCACATCGTATTATCTACCTCGTCGGCCAAAAATTAACGGAGGTTGATATGTCTAGATGGATCGAAGGCCAGATGTTCTACACAATTATACTGGGTGAACTTGGTAATGGGTGATGTAAGAAAACTGGATGGGACATATCGGAAGAAGTTTGCGTGTTGGACGATTGGAATTTTGCAGCAGTAATCTCGACGAGTGGGGCAGCAACACTGGCAGACTTTGTTCTTGGCGGTCTCAGTTTCTGGGGTGAAAACCCTAGGTCTTGTACCTGGCAATGGTGGCTTCCTAGTCGTTTCCTTGTTGAAGGCATTGTTTGGAGATTGGACCTTCTCCAGGGTGAAAATCCAGGATCTAACTATGATGGTTGGACCGGACGACGATAGTGTTTGTGCACTATAACCTTCATGAAGGCGTCGTTTTTGGAGAATCCTTTTCGGAGTCTACGTGTTGCCATCACTGGTGGTGCTCTTGCAGCTGTGAGCCTCTCTTTGTTTCGACGGGGCCTTTGTTTTTTTTCTCTTCTTTTTTTTGGCCGTGTGCATCCATGATGTCTAGACTTGCTCTGGATATTATGTTGTTGCAGAGGCTGGGTGTAATTGGTATCATCTTGATATTAATATATTCCCTTTGTCGAAAAAAACAATGAGTTATTCATAACCACGAGTAATTGGCATGTGGTTCTAGTTTTTCTTTGAGATTTCGGCATGTACCCATTTAAACATGTCATCTTATACATATTTTCTGCTTGATAAAAAGTCTGTGCTCCTGTCGGTTCCTTAAAAAACAGCAATAGTGCTATTAGCATTTGGGGAGGTCAGTCGGTGGGGGCATCAACTTGTGGTTCGGAAGGCTCCCGTCTAGCACCAGCCATGCCATTTCCATTCCCCATGTCGCGTGCAACTCCAAATGGCAATGCATGAGCCATACGTGTAGAGGAATAGGATGCAACTCTCAATGTATTGATGGGTGCATATGCACAAGTATATACAGTATATAGGGCAAGTCATATCCTCAACTATACACAAGGAGGAGACTTGGAGTACAAGAATACATGTGCTAAATACATATCTCAACACCCCCCCGCAGTCGAAGCGACACCGTTGCTGACGCAGAGACTAGACCGGAATTCCTCGAAAGACGTCGTGGGCAAGCCTTTGGTCATGATGTCGGCAAATTGTTGGGAGGTGGGAACGTGCAGAACACGGACATGGCCAAGAGCCACCTGATCCCGAACAAAATGGATATCAAGCTCAATGTGCTTGGTGCGACGATGATGAACCGGGTTGGCGGAGAGGTAGACGGCGGAGACGTTGTCGCAGTAGACGACCGTGGCCTTCTCAACAGGACACGAGAGCTCGTGAAGAAGCTGACGAAGCCAGGAGCACTCAGCAACAACGTTAGCCACAACGCGGTACTCAGCCTCGGCGCTAGACCGCGAGACGGTGGGCTGCCGCTTGGACGACCACGACACCAGGGATGGTCCAAGGAAGATGCAGTAACCCGAAGTAGAACGACGGGTGTCCGGGCAACCAGCCCAGTCGGCGTCGGAGTAGGCGACCAGATCAGTGGCAGTGGAGGCGCGCAGAGTAAGACCAAGATCCATAGCACCGCAGATGTAGCGGAGAATCCGCTTAACGGCAGTCCAGTGAACATCTCGAGGAGCATGCATATGCAGGCAGACCTGCTGAACCGCGTACTGAAGCTCCGGTCGAGAGAGAGTGAGGTACTGGAGAGCACCAACAATGGACCGGTAGAAGCCAGCATCTGGAGCAGGAGTACCATCAGTAGCAGAGAGCTTGGCCTTCGTGTCGACAGGAGTGGCGGCCGGTTTGCAGTTAAGCATACCAGCACGGTCGAGGAGCTCATGAGCGTACTTCCGTTGATGAAGGAAGAAACCATCAGGACGACGCACCACCTCAACACCGAGGAAGTAGTGCAACGGACCCAAGTCCTTGATGGCAAACTCAGCACGGAGACGATCAGTAAGCCGGCGAAGGAGCTCAGAAGTGCATGCTGTTAGGATGATGTCGTCAACATAGAGCAGCAAATATGCCGTGTCGGTGCCCTGGTGATAAACAAACAGCAAAGCATCGGAGCGTGTAGAGCGGAAGCCGAGTTGATGAAGAAACGCTGCGATGCGCTGGTACCAGGCTCGAGGAGCCTGCTTGAGCCCATATAATGAGCGTGAAAGCAGACACACATGATCAGGACACGCCGGATCAACAAACCCCGTGGGCTGTTGACAGAAAACCTGCTCCGCAAGATGACCATGGAGGAACGCGTTGGAGACGTCCATCTGATGAACCGGCCAGGCACGAGAGACCGCCAACTGTAAGACAGTGCGGATCGTCCCGGGCTTAACAACCGGAGCGAAGGTGTCAGTGAAGTCCACACCGGCGCGTTGCCGAAAGCCGCGAACAACCCAACGCGCCTTGTAGCGATCAAGAGTGCCGTTAGGACGAAGCTTGTGTTTGAAGACCCACTTCCCGGTGATCACATTAGCGTGCCGCGGACGGGGAACAAGCTGCCAAGTCCGGTTCCGCTGCAAAGCGTCAAACTCCTCCTGCATGGCGGCCATCCACAGAGGGTCGCGGAGAGCGGCCCGGACCGAAGACGGCAACGGGGAAGGAGCGGACGTCGAGGCGGTGCAGACGTAGTCATCCGCATAGCGGGAGCTCGGGCGAAAAACACCGGTGCGCGAGCGTGTGACGGGGCCGGCCGTCGGGGCAGCCGCGGGTGGCGGCGAGGCCGTGGCAACCACGGTGTCCACGGGAGAGGCCGTGGCCTCCACGGTGTCGTCGGGAGAAGCGGGCCGGGCGGAGGACGAGGCCATGGCGTCGGGAGAGCCAGGCGACACCGGGGCCGCGATCGCGCCAGCGGGCGACCGAGGCGGGGTCGGTGCGGGCGACCGAGGCGGAGTCGACGCGGTGCCAAGAGAGGCCGCGCCAGGGGAGGCCGCGCCAGTGGGGGCCGGCCCAGACGTTGGCCCAGCATGCGGCCCAGCATGCATGGCAGAGGAGCGGGGCGACGTAGGCGACGTCGACCCGGCTCCAGGTGACGAAGGCGCTGAACCGGAGGAGGGAGCCGCGGATGGCCCCGATCCGGAGGAGGGCGCCGTGGGCGGGGTGGCCGGAGCACCCAAGGCCAGCAGCGGGCGACGGCGCGGAGGAGAACCCGCCGCGGGAGAGGAAGGCGGCACCACCTGTTCCTGTGCAAAGGGAAACACAAGCTCATCAAAGTACACGTGCCGGGAGGTGATGACACGGTGAGACACGGGGTCATAGCAGCGATAACCCTTAGTGTTGGCCGGGTAACCAAGGAAGACACATGGAATGGAACGAGGAGCGAGTTTATGAGGTGTGGTGGCGGTGGTGTTGGGGTAGCAACGGCAACCGAAAATTCGGAGACCATCGTAGGAGGGAGGAGCGCCATATAGGAGATGGTGAGGCGCATAGTTCCAGCGCGGACGGCATGGCCGGAGGTTAAGGAGGAGGGTGGCGGTGGCGAGGGCATCTGGCCAAAACCGAGAGGGCATGTAGGCATGGAAGAGAAGGGTACGCACACACTCATTGAGGGTGCGTAGGATGCGTTCGGCACGGCCATTCTGCTGGGAGGTGTATGGACACGTGAGACGAAACACGGTGCCGTGGGAGGAAAGAAGGTGGCGGATGACGAGATTGTCGAATTCTTTCCCGTTATCGGTCTGAAGTGCGAGTATGGGTCGCCCAAACTGTGTGGAGACATAAGCATAGAATGCAATGAGGGTGGCGGCAACATCGGATTTCCTACGAAGAGGAAATGTCCACACAAAGTGAGAGTAGTCATCCAGTACAACGAGATAATAAAGATAACCAGAATTACTAGGTACTGGAGAGGTCCATACATCGCTGTGAATCAACTCAAACGGAAAAGATGCAACTGTGGAAGAGGAACTAAAAGGAAGGCGAACATGTTTGCCTAACCGGCAGGCTTCACAGGAGTGAGCGGCCGTTTTATTACAGGAAAAGGAAAATCCTCTCATTATTTGACGAAGTGAAGAAGTGCTAGGATGCCCGAGACGAGCATGCCAAAGATCGACGCCTGCGGAAAAGGCGCGAGGACCACCCGGAGATGACGGCGACTGAACTGGGTAGAGGTCGCCGGGACTGTCACGGCGGTGAAGAATCATCCTGGTGCGAGCATCCTTAACAGAAAAGCCAACTTCGTCAAATTCCACAGTTACAAAATTGTCACGAGAAAGATTACGAACGGAAACTAAGTTCTGAATAAGATGAGGAGAAACAATGACATTATTAAGAGAGAGAGGTCGAGAGTTAGAGGGAAAGGGTGCAGAACCGACATGAGAGATGGGAAGACCAACACCGTTACCGATGATGATGCGAGATGGAGTGGAAGTGGGATGGACAGAGGAGAGGTTACCCGGATGAGCGGACATATGGGAGGTGGCGCCGGAGTCCATAATCCAATCGCCGCCACCACCTGAGCATGGCGGCTGCTGCTGCAGTGCCGCTAGGAGGGCCGGGTCGTAGTAGGGGGCTCCGTACGCGCCGGGAGCGCCGAAGAAGGGCGCGACAGGAGGGGCGCCGTACGCGCCATGTGCGCCGGCTGGCGCAGCTAAGAGCGCCTGGTGAGCGCTAGGGCGGGGGCCGAGGATGCCCGGGGCGGGGGGCCGCGGCACGGGCATGCTATATGCGTGCACGACCCCCGTCCAGGGGTTATAGCCACCGGCCCAGGGTGGCGGGGGCTGCTGCTGGGGAGCCTGACCGCCACTGCCGCCCCCTTTGCCGCCGCCTTGGTGTTGGCCGCCGCGACCGCGGCGACGGTTGCCGCCGTTCCCACCGGTGCGCGGAGGTTGGGGCGGCTGCGGCACCGGCGTAGGTGGCGGGACAGCCGGAGGACGGGACGCCGAGGGTGGTGTAGAGGCGCCGGTGCAGAGGCCGGCGGCGAGCGCGGTGTGGACGGCGCGGGTGCGGAGGTGCTTCATCCGCCGCTCCTCAAGGCGAAGATAGGCCACCGCCCGCTCGTAAGTAGGGTTGGCCATGAGGGTGAGGTTGGAGGCGGCGTTGCCGAAGTCCTCGTTGAGGCCGGCGGTGAGCGTCGAGAGGAGAAGCTCGTCGCCCACCTTGAACCCGACGTCGTTGAGTTCGTCGGAGAGGGTCTTGAGCCGGAGACAGAAAGCGTCGATGGTGGAGTCGTTCTGGTGGCACCCAAAAAATTCCTGCTGCAAGAAAACAATCCGTTGAAGCTTGTTGTCGGTGAAGAGGCCATTGATCTTGGTCCACACCGTGTAGGCATCGTCCCCATCGCGAACGACGGTGTGGAAGATGTCCGGAGAGACGGTGAGGAAGAACCACCGGATGAGGGTGGCGTCAATGGCGAGCCAGTTGGCGTCGTGGGCGCCGGCAAAGAAATTGGCGAGACCGTCCACATGATCACGAAGGTTGTACTCACGGAAAAGGAGATTGAAGTAGGTTTTCCAAGCATAGTAGTTTGCGGAGGCGTGGGAGAGGATAATGGGGACGTGATCGGAGAGGTGGATGTTGCGGATGTCGGCGGCTTTGGGCTCATCGGGCTCGGACCCGTAGGAAGAGTCGAACGGGTTGCTAGGAGGGGCGCTGGAGGAGGAGGAGGTGCCGAGGGCCGACATGGCAGAAGAAGGGGGTGGCGGCGCGGGATGGGAGCGGGGAGGTGTTTAGGGTTTTCGGGAGGGAGGCGGCTCGGGGGGAGCGGCGTGGTGCGGCAGGGAGGGTGGAGGCGCGGCGGGGTAGGGTTATGGGGGAGGGAGAGAGGCGGCGCGGGACAGCGGGAGCGGCGGCGGCCTGGGGAGGCGACGGCGGCGCGGCTAGGGCTGGGGACCGAGGGTTAGGCTGATACCATGTAGAGGAATAGGATGCAACTCTCAATGTATTGATGGGTGCATATGCACAAGTATATATAGTACATAGGGCAAGTCATATCCTCAACTATACACAAGGAGGAGACTTGGAGTACAAGAATACATGTGCTAAATACATATCTCAACAATACGCCTGCACATACATACATTCATATATATATGATATGATAAGAGCGTGGCCATAAATATTCATTCAGCACGTACGTACGTACGGGTTGTATATATGTGTTACCTGGATTGTCAGCGACGAAGCGAATGACCACCCACCCACCGGCGGGCACCCCTACGGTGTTCCGCTCTATTGGGTCGATGAGGTTGAACTTGGCTGGGTCGTTCATGGGGTCGTAGTTGCCGAATCCTTGCCCGACCACAAAGAAGTTGAAGCCACGCAGGTGCATGGGGTGGTTCTCGACGCCGAGGGTGCTCGTGTCTTGAATCACCAGCTCCACCGACGCGTTGAATGGCAGCACGACAAGCTTGGTCCCCTTGCCAACGTTCGTGTTGTTCGGTGGTGTCCCGGTGTAGTTGAACCGAGATGGGGGCATGGCTGGAAAGTCGGACCCGTAGACACCACCCTCACCCTGGGTGAAGAAGTGCGACTCGATCAAGGAGCGCCGTGGAAGGGAGCACAAAGGAGACATTGTTCACCGACGCCGCGAACCGCGTTCTGTTGGTGGGCCCTTGGCACGTCGTGTTTATGGGGCATGGGAACGTGCCCGTGCCGACCGTGAAGAAGAACTGCTTGTCTATCGACCGTGGTACCACCGCCGGGTGCTGCGGCGTGGCAAGGCTCCGGAGCTTGGAGGTGAAGTTGGCGACGTAGCTGGTGTCGTTGAACCGTGGCAGCGCTGGCTTGAGCAGCGGCAGGTCTTTGTCAAATGAGCTTGGCGTGGAGGGGGAGCTGGGCTTTTGATACACGAGAATGGCAGCACCCGTGCTGTTGTTGATGTAGCCAGGCCTGATGGGGGTGCCAGGATTTTGGTACCCTAGGTAGAGAGCGGCCGACATGTAGAAGTTGGCCTTTGGATGCAACGGCTTGGCGGTGAGGAGCACATTGGCGGTAAGATGATTAGTGTCTTGACGGTGAAAGGCTTGACATAGACGGCATCGACCTCGACGACGGTTAGCGTGTGATTGGCGATGGAGAAGAAGAGCTCATCATTGAGCGCGGCATTGATGAGGCGTAACATGTACGTTTTCCCGGGTTCCACCTTTAGTTTGAAAGTGTCTGCATGCCATGTGTCATCAAGCATGCATCAGCTATATACTCCAGTATATACTATGTATGTCTCCTTCGTTTTTATTTACTTTGCGCATTAGTTACTCCCTCCGTCTCATAATGTAAGATGCTTTTTAACACTACACTATTGTAGAAAAACGTAGACGGAGGAAGTACCTCTTTATTCTGATAGTACACTTGATTGACCAACCCTACCTTTGGCGCAGCAGTCGTTGTAGAGCGGTCCGGGAAGCCCATTTATGGTATAAGCATCGGAGACATCCGAGGGTCCACCTGTGTGAAGCGCCCGGGTGATGACCGCCTCCGTGTCCGCCCTCCACCATTCACCCAAGATGACCGGAACCTCCATGTGCGGCGCGGCAAACGGGTAAGGCACGCCGTGCTTGGGGAGGATGACAATGGCGCCGTGGACGGTGGCGCGTAGCCAGGAGATGTGCGCGTGCCACCACAGCGTGCCACGCTGTCCGGTGACGGTGAAGTTGTAGACGTAGCTCTGGCCCGTCTGGATCGGGCACTGCGTGACGTACGCCGTCCCGTCGGCCCAGCCGTTCCGCAGCTGCCGGACGCCGTGCCAGTGCAGCGTCATGTTGTGCGCGACGTGGTTGGTGACGCGGACGACGACGCGGTCGCCTTCCCTCGCCACGAGCGCCGGGCCGGGGTACTCCCCGTTCACCGTCACGATGCTCTTGGTGGCGCAGAGCCTCGTCACGTTGGCCATTTGCACCTGCATGCCGGGGTTAAGGTTTGGAAGACGCATCATGAGAATGATGTGAGAAAGCAAGATAGCATAAATCTGTGGCAGACATATATACATTGAAATTGTAGTGCCTAGTGAAGCTTTGCGCCTGGACGATGAGCAGCATCAAGGTTGCCATGAGGAGAGAGCAAGGAGCTGGAAGACCGGAGGAGATAACCATGGACATAGCTTTTAGGTTTCTGACCTAGTGAGTTTCTGAGTTCATCCTTTTTGATAAGGAAAATTTGGGGTCTATCTCGAGCTAGCTCGTGGAGGGTACGATCCAGGTGATGGAGGGTTGAATGAATGTTGAGACAGGCACCTGGGGTGAGTTTATATATATCTACTGCAGGTCCCAAACGTACGTACCACTGGCCGGGCCATTTGTTTGAGATACTTCCCCCTTCGTTTCTTTTTACTCCGTGTATAAAATTTGTGTTCTTTATGAACCTTGATTTCTGACAAATTTTACATACAGACTAAAAACACGTAGGGAGTACATGGTCGCGCTTGGCAGGTACGCAGCTTAGGCGGTAACCTTCGTTTGTAATCCATTTGCTGGATGAATTATCTGTTAGCTTAATCTTGATTAATTGTATTTGCATATTTGCTTTAATTCTGCATGTAGCGTAGGTCAGCGGGGCGAGATGCTAGCTGCCGTATGTGACGTACAAGTTGTGATCGTGGCGTTGTGCGATGCGGCAAGCAGGCGCATGATGGATCGAGCGGCTGGACAAATTAGCAGAGAAAATTCGATAAGTCAGTTAGTTTGGTAGTGCTGGACATAGAGGATCCAGGATTTCAACTTCGAGTGTTAAAAAAAATTCACCCTAATAGAAGTGGACTCATTCAGTTGGGGATCAGAAGTGGTCTCATTCAGTTGGAAATTGTTATAATTGTGTCGAATATTATTTGTATAAGGTAGTTTACAGTTGGACTTAGACTTAGACTGTGTTTAGATAGGATATAGAGTCGTGTTCAAGTAGGACACTTGTATGCCTCTTATATAAGAAGGGGTAGACGCACGATGTAACATATGCCAACATAATAGCGCAGACACGCAGGGAAGCCGGCGGCGTGTGCCGGTGCCCGAGCGGATGGGATGTTGTATTGTAGCGGTGTCATAGGAAGGAGCCTCTATAGTCGCCCCGGGATTATAGTCATATCGGTGAACCTCGTTAACAAATCTCAGTGTCGTGCTTATTTGATTGCTTGGTTCTCAATAGATCGACAGAGCGTCTCGAATTTATTCTAACAGAAATCAATCATAGCAATGAGGTAATCAGATCTTCACTCCATAAAATGAACCACTTCTGCCCACAACCCTACCATGGGCAGAGAAGTAGACCCATGCGACCCGACCTAACAGGGCACCCATCGGGTCTTATATTTTTATTCATTTTATAATCTTGCCCAACAGTTTGCATGTCTGGCGTTTGGATGCCTGATGCCTTCCGCCTCTGCGTACGCCCTTCCTCGCCTCCTTTATAGCAGAGCGCAGCCTACCATTCCCTCAAGCCAACCGAGGTGGTACTAACGACATCTCCAACAGCCGCGTCAAAAGGCGCGCACGCGGTAAAACGAGTTTTTATTGCGCGCGGGATGTTTTGACGCGCTCCAGCGGTGACGGGAAAGTCGCGCGCGGGAACCGTTTGCGCGCGCGCGCGAAAAGGCGGCAGGTCGCGCGCTATTTTTGGCGCACCGCTTCCGGCGCGCCAATGCGGCGCTCGCCACGCGCCTATTCCACACACTTCTCTTCCTCTTCCGCTGCCACGTGCGCCTCCACCGCTTCCTCGGTTGCTTCCGCTGCCACGCGCGCCACCGCTCCAGCGCCCCGCCACCGACGCGCCACCATGCCGCCGCGCCGCCGAGGAGCGTCGGGCTACCGCGGCGTCCGCCAGCGCCCCAACACTAGTAGAAAACAGGGCTTTCGTTCGGGTGTGGCAAGCCCATTAGTCCCGGTTCAGTCACGAACCGGGACCCATGGGGGCATTCGTCCCGGTTCGTGAGCCCAGGGGGCCGGCCGGGGCCTCGTGGGCATTGGTCCCGGTTCGTATGGAACCATTTGTCCCGGTTCGAGGCACGAACCGGGACTAATGGGCCTCGCTCCTGGCCCACAACCATTGGTCCCGGTTCGTATGAAACCATTTGTCCCGGTTCGAGGCACGAACCAGGACTAATGGGCCTCGCTCCTGGCCCACAACCATTGGTCCCGGTTCTTGGCATGAACCGGGACAGAAGGCCCGGATTTTGTACCGGTTCTAGCCACGAACCGGGACAAATGAGCTGCCTATATATACCCCATCGCCGCAGCAGAGCACTCCACAGTGCTCTATTTTTTCTGGCCGTCGAGGGGAGGGCATTTGGGTGCTCTAGCTCACCTCCTATGCACATGAGGTGTTCGATGAAATGTCTGAGCCACACTAGTTAATCTTTCTCCTCTCGAAACTCGACCTCCGAGCTCCATTTTCCCAGAGATTTGTCTAGGTTTAGCGGTCCGTCACGTCCCGTCCCCGTCTTCACCGCCGTCGATCGCCCGCGCGATCTCGTCGCCAGCACCACCGTGGTGAGCCTCTTGTTCTTATCTTCTTTCTGAAAGAAAAAAAATTCTTACTTCAGATAGATACTTGTCTAATTTTGTTACTTTTATTATTCCTTCTTATTACATAGTGCGATGGTTTTGGTATCCGCCCCCGTCGGCCCTCGTCCTGTCTATGATTCGGATGTGGTATATATTATCTTTTTATAACTATTTGGTTCATTTATTGTTTATGACAATTATGCCGACCAACGTGACATAGATTTTATTTATCTAGGAGGTGGTTGAACCGGAAATTCCAACCGACCCTATTGTAGAGAGGTTAAATTTAGTTGAAGAAGAAAACAATTACTTGAAGGAAAAAATAAAAAAAATTGAGGAGGAGAAGATGATATTGGAGTTGCATGTTGCGGATGTCGTCGATGATCACAAGATCAAGATGGATGCAATGCGCTTGAAGATTAGAAAGATTAGAAAATATGCCATTCATACCGAGGCTTGGTATCATTATGCCGTTGGATCAATTGTTACCTTGGTTGTGATTATGATCGCATTTGTTTTCGCATTGAAATGTTTTACATAGTTTCAATGTATGGTTTAATTAATTAGATGCTCTGGAGAGCTATATGTTGTTAGATGAGAACTATGTATGTACTTTGGTTTTAATGTGATGATGAACTTCTATTAATTTGGTCACTTAATTATCTATTCATGATGTTCGGTAATGGTTTTTGACACACTTAATTGTATATAATGCACGCAGATGAACCGGCAATGGATGTACGGTGACAGACACACCTCCGAGTACATTAAGGGCGTGCATGATTTTCTCGAAGTGGCTGAGGCAAACAAGCAGAATGGTTTTATGTGTTGTCCATGCCCTACATGTGGGAATACGAAGTCTTACTCTGACCGGAAAATCCTTCACACCTACCTGCTTTACATGGGTTTCATGCCACACTATAATGTTTGGACGAGGCACGGAGAAATAGGGGTTATGATGGAAGACGGCGAAGAAGAAAGGACGATGACAACTATGTGCCCCCTGAATACGGTGATGCTGCAACGGGGGAAGCTGCTGAAGATCAAAAGGAACCAGACGATGTGCCCAATGATGCTGCAACGGGGGAAGCTGCTGAAGATTAAGAGGAACCAGTGCCCGATGATGATGATCTCCGCCGGGTCATTGTCGATGCAAGGACGCAATGCGAAAGTCAAAAGAAGAAGCTGAAGTTCGATCGCATGTTAGAGGATCACAAAAAAGGGTTGTACCCCAATTGCGAAGATGGCAACACAAAGCTCGGTACCGTACTGGAATTGCTGCAGTGGAAGGCAGAGAATGCTGTGCCTGACAAAGGATTTGAGAAGCTATTGAAAATATTGAAGAAGAAGCTTCCAAAGGATAACGAATTGCCCGACAGTACATACGCAACAAAGAAGGTTGTATGCCCTCTAGGATTGGAGGTGCAGAAGATACATGCATGCCCTAATGACTGCATCCTCTACCGCGGTGCGTACAAGGATCTGAACGCATGCCCGGTATGCGGTGCATTGCGGTATAAGATTAGACGAGATGACCCTGGTGATGTTGACGACGAGCCCCCCAGGAAGAGGGTTCCTGCGAAGGTGATGTGGTATGCTCCTATAATACCACGGTTGAAACGTCTGTTCAGAAACGAAGAGCATGCCAAGTTGATGCGATGGCACAGTGAGGACCATAAGAAAGACGGGAAGTTGAGAGCACCCGCTGACGGGTCGCAGTGGAGAAAAATAGAGAGAAAGTACTGGGCTGAGTTTGCAGCTGACCCAAGGAACGTATGGTTTGGTTTAAGCGCGGATGTCATTAATCCTTTCGGGAGCAGAGCAGCAATCACAGCACCTGGCCCGTGACTCTATGTATGTATAACCTTCCTCCTTGGATGTGCATGAAGCGGAAGTTCATTATGATGCCAGTTCTCATCCAAGGCCCTAAGCAACCCGGCAACGACATTGATGTGTACCTAAGGCCATTAGTTGAAGAACTTTTACAGCTGTGGAATGGAAACGGTGTACGTACGTGGGATGAGCACAAACAAGAGGAATTTAACCTGCACGCGTTGTTGTTTGTAACCATCAACGATTGGCCCGCTCTCATTAACCTTTCAGGACAGACAAACAAGGGATACCACGCATGCACGCACTGTTTAGATGACACTGAAAGTATATACCTGGACAAATGCAGGAAGAATGTGTACCTGGGCCATCGTCGATTTCTTCCGACCAACCATCAATATCGAAAGAAAGGCAAGCATTTCAAAGGCAAGGCAGATCACCGGAAGAAGCCCGCCATGTGTACCGGTGATTACGTACTTGCTATGGTCAATGATTTACACATAATCTTTGGAAAGGGTCCCGGCGGACTAGCTGTTCTGAATGACGCTGAGGGACACGCACCCATGTGGAAGAAGAAATCTATATTTTGGGACCTACCCTACTCGAAAGACCTAGAGTTCCGCTCTTCAATCGACCTTTGAGTGAACCTGCTAGGCTTCTTGGGCGTGTATGGGAAGACAAAAGATACACCTGAGGCACGGGAGGACCTGCAACGTTTGCACGAAAAAGACGGCATGCCTCCGAAGCAGTATGAAGGTCCTGCCAGCTACGCTCTTACGAAAGAAGAGAAAGAAATCTTCTTTGAATGCCTGCTCAGTATGAAGGTCCCGACTGGCTTCTCGTCGAATATAAAGGGAATAATAAATATGCCAGAGAAAAAGTTTCAGAACCTAAAGTCTCATGACTGCCACGTGATTATGACGTAACTGCTTCCGGTTGCATTAAGGGGGCTTCTACCGGAAAACGTCCGATTAGCCATTGTGATGCTATGTGCATTCCTCAATGCAATCTCTCAGAAGGTGATCGATCCCGAAATCATACCAAGGCTAAGGAGTGATGTGGCGCAATGTCTTGTCAGTTTCGAGCTGGTGTTCCCACCATCCTTCTTCAATATCATGACGCACGTCCTAGTTCATCTAGTCGACGAGATTGTCATTCTGGGGCCCGTATTTCTACACAATATGTTCCCCTTTGAGAGGTTCATGGGAGTCCTAAAGAAATATGTCCGTAACCGTGCTAGGCCAGAAGGAAGCATCTCCATGGGCCATCAAACAGAGGATATCATTGGGTTTTGTGCTGACTTCATTCCTGGCCTTAAGAAGATAGGTCTCCCTAAATCGCGGTATGAGGGGAGACTGACTGGAAAAGGCACGCTAGGAGCGGACTCAATAATATGCAGGGACGGGCATTCTTGGTCTCAAGCACACTACACAGTTCTACAGAACTCTACCTTGGTGACCCCGTATGTCGATGAACACAAGAACAGTCTGCGCTCCAAACACCCGGAGCAGTGTGACGACTGGATTACATGTGAACACATCAGGACTTTCAGCAGTTGGTTGGAAACACGTCTCAGAGGTGACACCACTGTTTGTGACGAGTTGTACTCGTTGTCCAGGGGACCATCTTCGACTGTATTGACTTACAAAGGATACTAGATAAATGGGAATACATTTTACACGATCGCCCAAGATCAAAAGAGCACCAACCAAAACTGCGGTGTCCGCTTTGATGCAGCAACCGAGAGGGGAAAGGACACATATTATGGTTACATAATGGACATATGGGAACTTGACTACGGACATGATTTTAAGGTCCCTTTGTTTAAGTGCAACTGGGTCAATATGTCAGGAGGCGGCGTACAGGTAGACCCACAGTACGGAATGACAACAGTGGATCGGAACAATCTTGGGTACACTGACGAACCGTTCGTCCTAGCCAATAATGTGGCACTGGTTATCTATGTGAAGGACATGTCTACCAGACCAAGAAAAAGAAAAGATAAGGAAGCGAATACATCACGATGAGCCAAAGCGCCACATAGTTCTTTCAGGAAAAAGGGACATTGTGGGAGTGGAGGGCAAGACAGACATGTTTGAAGATTATGAAAAGTTTCATGAAATTCCTCCCTTCAAAGTCAAGGCTGACCCAAGCATCCTGATAAACGATGAAGATTATCCATGGTTACGGCGCAATAAGCAAATGACACAAGCGAAGAAAAAGTGAAGACTTTCTCCCGCAACTATTATGATGATACCATGCCAACTTTGTAACAGAAGAGTATGATACCATTGTCCGTTTTGTACACGAAGTGCATCTAGTTTTTGCCGTAACCCTCTCAACTTTCTTGCACGTGCTATGTGGATGAAATGATGATACCATGCCAACTTTCAACCTTTTCAGAGTTCATTTGAAATGCTTTTCAATTTTAGGGTCTTATAGCTCAAAATATTTAGTAAATGCATGAAAAATGGTGCATGAAAAATAACAAATAAAATAAATAAGTAATTAGAAACAAAATAATATAAACTTTATTAAAATATATAAGTAGAAACAAAATAAAATAAACTTTAATAAAATTTATGAAACTAAAATTAACAAAGTATTTTCTGTTCAAAACATTATAAGAAACCTCTAGTATTATTGAAACTAAAATCATATAAAATAGATGCAACTAAAATTATCGAAGTATTTTCTGTTCAAAATTATTAAAAGCAAAAAGAATTTTCATAAAGAACTTTTTTTGATAGAAACTTTAATAGCAAAAAGAATTATCATAAAGTAAAATAAATAAGTAATTAGAAACAAAATAAAATAAAATAAATAAGTATTTTGTTGTAAGTAGAAATAAAACAAAATGAATAAAGCAAAAAAGAAAACAAAAAACAGGCAAAAAATAAAAATTATGCCACCTACTGGGCCACCACGGCCTGAATACGAGTAGAAACCCATCCATGGGCCAGGATTCTGGCCCGCAGAAGGCCCAGTAGGCCCATCAGGCATAGCAGTGACAATTAGGCCCGTAAGCCTGCAATGGAGAGGAGCTCGAGAGGGTTGGCGCAGCAGCGCTTATAAACGACTCTCGAGCTCTCTCAACTAGCGAGGTGGGACTAAACTTTGGCCGCGACGCGGGCAGCACATGTCCTTTGGTCCCGGTTGGTGGCACCAACCGGGACTAAAGGGGGGCATTGGTCCTGGTTGGTGCCACGAACCGGTACCAATGCCCCCCTTTAGTCCCGGTTGGTGCCACCAACCGGGACCAAAGGCCGCCGCAGCAGCCCAAAGGGCGGGAAGCGGCGGCCTTTGGTCCCGGTTGGTGGCACCAATCGGGACTAAAGGGGGGCATTGGTCCCGGTTGGTGCCACGAACCGGGACCAAAGCTCTGGGTATATAACCAACACTTGTGAAAATTTTCATCTTCATCTCGCAGTTGCCCCTGACGACCCCTCGACGACATCGACGCCGCCAGGCTGCCCCGACGCCGCCCGCCGCCCCCACCCTCGCCGTCGCCGCGCCCTCGCCCGACGTCGTCGCCGCGCGCCGTCCCTGCCCCGACGCGCGCCGCCCCTGCCCCGCGCCCTCGCCCGTCGCCGTCGCCCGCGCCCGTCGTCGCTGTCGCCCGCGCCCTCGCCGTCGCCGCGCCCTCGCCCGACGTCGTTGCTGCGCGGCGCTCCTGCCCCGATGTATTTTTTAGATATATGTATTTTTTATGTATGTTCATATATGTATGTATGTATTTTTACATGTTTTTGTATGTATGTATGTATTTTTTCAACTGTAATGATGTTTTAAAAATACATATATGCAAAAGTTAGATTTTTAGAAAGGAATTTGAATAGGTTTTCAGCAAGGAATTTGAATCTGGTTCAAATTTCATTTGAATGAAATTTGAAAATTTTGTACTATGGATCAGAAGGTTTTTGGTGAAATGGAGTGTGGGTACTGTCATGAAGTTGGAGTAAATTTTGTGGTTGCAAAAGAGTTAGGAAAATTTAGAATGTGTTAAATATGTCAAAAATGTTTTTTTGTTCATAGAAAGTTTTTTGTTCATATACAGAAAGTTTTTATATATGACTATGGATATATGAGCAATGATGATCCATGGATGTATGCATTGATATATATGAGAAACGATGTTCATAGAATATTTACCAAGTATATATGTATTTTTGTTCATAGCATTTTTTTCCATTTATATATGTATGTGGTTATAGATGGATATATATGAGAAATGCTGATCCATGGAAAAGTTTTATATATGCAAAAGTTACATTTTTAGAAAAGTTTTATATATCTAGCTAGGAAAGGAAGAAGAAGAAAAAGAAGGAGAGGAAAAACGAAAATAAGAAGAGGAAGAAAGGAGAAGAAGAGGAGAGGAAGAAGAGGAGAAATAAATAAGAAGAGGAAAAAAGAAGAAAAAGAAGAGGAGAAGAAGGAAGGAATAGAGGAGTAGAAGAAAAAATAGATATTCTATTTTTTCTTCTTCTCCTCTATTCCTTTCTTCTTCTCCTCTTTTTTTTCTTCTTTTTTTCTTTGATCTTCTCCTCTAATCCTTTCTTCTTCTCCTCTTTTTATTTCTTCTTCGTCTTCTTATTTTTTATCGGGTATGTCGTTGTCGATATACCCCCTCCCCGATAACATTATTTTCCCATGTATGTATGTCGTCGTTGTCGATATATATAACTCCCTCCCAGATAACTTCGACATGATGGACGGTCGATATTTATACCCCCTCTCGACCGTGATAACTTATACCACGGGAGCACCCCCCGGCCCTCTCGCTCGACCAAAACTCTCGAGGACACCCAAACCCTAGAAAAAAACGATGTCGGTCTCCTACCCCCTCCCGCCGCACCCCTACCCTTGAAGCGTTGCCGAGGCCACCCGAGACCCGGAATAAGCTAGGTCTACGTTTGCACTAATATATCCACCTGCTGTCATGTTTGTGTAATAATTGCCATGTTGTAATATTTGCAGAAACAATGGAGCACGGACGAGACGAGCAAGCAGAAGAGGTGTTGGGGGACATAATCTTAGCCGGAGGTGATATCTTGTCGTATCTTAACGACAGTGATGGTCTGGAAGAACAGGGTGAAGAAGCAGGCTACGGTGATCGACGAGTGGAGGAGGAAAGACATGATTATGATGGCTCCGGTGACCCAATGCTGGTGCAAGAAGGAGCCCGTGGTGACGGCTCCGGTGACCGAACAGAGTCCGGCCAGGTAAATATATTAGTTAAGCCTGTGCTGACTAGCTAATTGATGCATTCATTGTTTTGGTATGTACACATATTAATTAACTCTCGTCTTTCTTCTTTTTTCTAGCCCTCCGGATCGAGCACAACTTCGGTAAAGAGACGAGGCCCGAAGAGAAAGTGGCGCTCGGATGAAAGGTTTGAGATCACAGCAATCGCGCGCGACGACCAACCGATTGAACCCATCCGGACAAAGGATGCATTTGCTGCTCAGTGCGGGGTTCTAGTTAGGGACAAGATCCCGATCAGCGTCAACCAATGGTATAAGCCTAAGAAGGAAGACCCTGAGGTGTCTTATGTCAATGATATGCAGAAAGATGATCTTTGGACTGAGCTGAAGGCAAATTTCACCCTACCGCCAGAGGAGGATCCGGAGAAGCCAGTTAAAGAGCAATTAATCAAGTCTCATGCTCTTAAGAAGATGGCAGACCTATTCAGGAGGTGGAAGAAAGAGCTGAAAACGCTTGTCGACAAAGAAGAGACACCAGAATTCACCGGCCGGTATGAGAAGATCAGAGATCACTGGCCCGCATTTGTGGCCCACAAGACATCGGAAAAGAGTAAGAAGATGTCAGCGACAAACAAGAAGAATGCTGTGATGAAGAAGCTTCACCATCGCACGGGGTCAGGGGGCTACCTCAAAGCCCGGCCTAAGTGGGCCAAGGCTGAGAATGGTCTGCTTGATAAAGGAATCGAACCACAGACAATGAACTGGCCAGACCGTTGCCGGAATTGGTTCTTCGGGGCTGGCGGAAAATTGGACCCTGTATCAGGGAGGTGCGTTTGGACGGACGAGCTTTTGAGAATACCAGTCAAGAGGCTTCAGCAGTATATCGATGCAGCGCAGGAAGGGACGTTCGTTCCAGACAGAGAGAACGACGAGCTCACAATGGCCCTCGGGAATCCTGAGCACCCTAGACGGACACAAGGCACGCCAGGCTCCGTTCCGTGGAAGGCTGGTTTTCCGGACGCAGGCGGTTACAAAAGCCAGGAGAGGAGGAAAAAAGTGGAGCAGACACAAATTCAGAAGCTGCACGAAAGGGTTCAAGCGCTAGAGGAACGAGACGCCAATCGACATGCCGAAACTACCCCGCCATCTCAGCGGAGAAGCAGCGTGGCTTCCACCGAGCTGCTTCAACCGGAGCATGTCTTGACGGCTCCTGCTAGCTACCCCGTGGATGCTATCACGGAGTCTCAACATTGCCACCTTATGACGCAATGGCAGAACATCAAAGTCAAGGCGGCTGTTGGCTCTGTTTTACCTCCTGAACCCGGCGCAACCTACCACTGCCGGCCGATTCCAGAAGGATATGCTAGGGTGATGGCGGATTTGAGGACCTCCGGCTTGACCACCCTACCGGTGAAGGGGAGACTCGGCTGGGTTTTGCTCTGAAGACTCCATGCCTATGGCGGAAGGAGCTCATCAACCTTCCGAACTGGACGCCTCCGGCGAGTAAGGGCACTCCGCCTCCTCCTCCGGCGAGTGATCAGGGCACTCAGCCTCCTTCTCCGGCGCGTGGCGGCACTCCGCCTCCTCCTCCGACGAGTGATCAGGGCACTCAGCCTCCTTCTCCGGCGCGTGGCGGCACTCCGCCTCCTTCTCCGCCTGCGCCGGCGCGCCAGAGCAGCCAGCCTCCTCCTTCTCCGCCTCGTCAGCAAGGGCGGAAGAGACCCGCCGCCGCTCCGGCTGCTCCGGCGCATCGTAGTCCTTCTCCTCTGCCTCGTAAGCAAGGAAAGAAGACAGCCGCAGCCGCTCCGTCTGCTCTGCCAGCGTCTAGCAGTACAGCCAGAGGCGGGAGGCAATACAGATTCGGTCCTTCTCTGAAGACTCCAGAGAAGTTACCATACGAGAGGACCGAGGAGGAAACCACAAAGATCGTGCGAGCCGAAGTGACGAACTTCTTTGAAGGGGTGAAAGCAAATAAACATCCACCTCCGGAGGAGAAGGTAGATCCGGTGAAAGCGAAGCACACTCTGGCTGCCCTGACAAAACCACCAAAGTCTCCGCCGAGAGGCAACTATGAGCGCATTCTTGCAAAGACATTTGCCCAAGCGGAGCGGTCGGAAAGTACTGTCAGTGATCAAAGGTTAAAAGAACGACGAGCTGGGAAAAAAATTACCCAGCTCGGCGAACAAGCGAACCAATCGTGCCCCCCGCTCAAGGTGTCTAGCGACATCGTCGCTAATGTTCCGAGGATGGTGCCCGGTTATAGCAATCTTGGAGATTACCTGCCCGACGATGTACATTATGATATCTTGGAGGTGGACGAACACAAATACCATTACGGGAAGCCTCTCGTCAAAGATGAAAGATCTCTAACAACGATGATGCGAAGATTACATGATTGGTACATGAAAACCTGCAGAGAGTCTGGGGGGGACGAATACTTTGACGCTGAGAGTTAAACCGGAGCATGACCTCGTTGGAATTGAACTGTTGAATGTTCCATTTGAGGAGTTATTCCAGTTTTTCAATCAAAAGGCCCTCGATAAATCAACGATCACTTGCTACTGTCTATAAGTAGTACTACTTATGTCATTAAGTCTCTCTATATAGGTCAGCTCTTTCATTCATTGTATTTATAATTATCCTCACTATATTATGCAGATTGAAGATCGCCGAATTGAAGGAAAGACAAATCGGTGATATTGGGTTCATTAACACAAATCTCATAGATGCAACTGAGGTTAAATATCATGCCGAAAATACCGAGGCCAACTTGCTACGATCGTTGGTAATAAATGAAAACAAAGATATAATACTCTTTCCTTACAACTTCAAGTGATTGTTACTGTCTTGTGCATATTCGGTTTCCCTTATTAGTCCAGGTTATAGTAATGTAATTGATGACTTATGCATGCGTGCGCAGCTTCCACTATATTCTCCTAGAGATTAAGCTTGAGCAGGGAGTAGTAACCGTCTTAGACTTGAGACGAAAAGATCCCCAGGACTATGCGGACATGACTCAAATGCTCGAGAAGTAAGTTAAATCGATCATTATCCACCATATCAGCAACTTTGTTCATTTCGTGATATCAAGTAATTGTTTTTTTTGTCTGGCAGGGTTTGGAGAAAATTCACCAAAAAAGCTCCGGGACTGCCGAAGAAGCTGCAATTTAAACACCCGAAAGTAAGCACTATAGTAGCATGTTCCGCGCATCTCCTAGTGATTCAAGCGCTAGTTTCATCAATACCATTTAGCATGTTTGCTTATCAGTTTGATTGACCTCTATTTCTTGTAAAGTGGTTGTGGCAGGAACCCGGGAATAATTACTGTGGATACTACGTTTGCGAGTCCATCCGCTACACGACCTGTGAGCGGGGCTATTCTCACGAACAATATGAAGTGCGTAAGCAATAATATTCACAATTTTATTTTATTACCATCATTTGTGTTGAGTTTCATTTATTCATATATATATATATATATGTATTGACCCCCTTCTTCAAATTAGATCTTTCGGATGCGGGATGAGCTCCTAGCACCAGATCGTATGCGAGCAATTCAAGAGGAATTGGCGGCATTCTTCCTTGACCACGTGATCGCTGAAAACAGAGAATACTATGTGGACCCTGTGTTCTTACAATTTAATTAGGGGATCATATTGTAAGAGATAATTATTGTATATATGTAGTCGGTAGTGTCGGATAGATATACGAGAAGTTGTCGTTCGACCAATCTCTCGGAGAAGGAGAGGTGGTCGATATCACTTCTCTTTGTATGCATATGTTCATGACGATCTTCTGTTTCCTTCATTTGCTTACTAGCTAGCGTGTCTAGTCCTCTCCATACGTATATAGTACGTAGCGTCGACCAAGCATGGAGATAAGAGAGGACATTTCTCTATATTAATTAGCTAGCTAACACAATATATGAAACACCTAAATTAACCCCCCAAAACCCCCAACACCCCCCCTTTCAAAAAAACAAAAACCCCAGCCCCTGAAATGCTGACGCGTGGATGCCTATTGGTCCCGCTTAGTGCCACCAACCGGGACCAAAGGCCCTCCTGCCTGGGCTCGCCGCACCGGCCACGTGGAGGCCCATCTGTCCTGGTTCGTGTAAGAACCGGGACTAAAGGGTTAGGGCATTAGTAACGACCCTTTAGTCCCGGTTAAAAAACCGGGACAAAAGGCCCTTACCAACCGGGATAATAGGCCCTTTTTCTACTAGTGCAACAGCGGGTTCTACGCCGAGATACGGTCCGGCCAACTCCGGTTCGGCCTCGGTACCTTCGAGACGGCGCACGAGGCCGTCCGCGTGTACGACGCGGCGGCGTGGCGCCTAGGCAGGCCGCGCCCGATGATGAACTTCCACGACGTCCACACCCTTCAGCAGGCGCTGGACATCGCCCCGCCGCCTCGTCTTTGCATGGCACAAGATCGTGCGGAGCACGCTGAGCGGCAGCGCCGCCTCCTCGTCGCCCATGAGGACGAGCGGACCATGGCGGAGTGGCACCGGCGCCACCCGGAGGACGTCACCTACGAGCAAGCCTACTGGGCAAGGCGCCGTGAGGAGGACACGCAAAGGCGCCGCGACGAGCGGTTGGATAGGCGTCGGCGAAAGGCTCTGGTGATATCGCAGTGCGACAACGTTCAAAATGGTGGGCAGTCGATCTTTTCAGCTGATGATGACCGTTGGTTGGACATGTGGATCGATACCTCAGACCAGACCAGCGAGGATAGCGACAATGACGATGAGGACGACGACTGGGAGTAGGCTGTAGTTGCGTATGTAGTTGCACTATCTAGTAGTTATTTTATGTCATTGCACTATTTAGTAGTAGTTTTTTAATCTATCTATGCTATGGAACTATGTAAAATATCTATGTATCATTTTTTATCTATGAATTTTTATTTATCATTTTATTAAAAAAATGTACGCAATGTTTAGCGCGCGCTGCATTTTAGCGCGGCCGATGGAGTTACGCGCGCGCGCTCAATTTTGACGCGTCTGCTAGAGCCAGCGCTGCCGGCCGCGCGAAACCAGGTGAACGGCACACGCCAAATGCGTTTTTTGCGCGCGGCGCATTGCGCGGCTGTTGGAGATGCTCTAAACGAGTTATTCTAGCGCTCAGTTTATTGGTATGCATGCACAGCACACGCCTCGTGCATGGGCTTCAGTAGCTCGAGGCCCAATAGGCCGAGTACTGCACTATTTTCAAGTACTAGCCTGGAGCGATCTACAGGAAAAGGCAGATGAAACATGTATATGCATGCATCGCTAAGCATTGGGCCTTTCTAAAGATATTAATTAACATGTGTAATTGCATCTAGTGCCCCTTAGTGATTTTGGTGTATTGAAGACTTATAGGTTAAGGGACTAATGTGTTTATGAGTGTACACAGGTCTATATTTCTATGAGGAGTTTGATATTTACAGAGAATGTCGACCCCTAAAAATGAAGTTCTTCGACTGAAGACTTTGGATTTCTGAAGACTTTCTGAAGACTTTGAAAGTGAAGAAATTGGTGTGACCTTGAAGACTTAGTATTCATTTGAGGAACATGAAGCGTGAAGACTTTTGTTTTCGTAGTTTCATTTTCTCTTTCTTGAGTCATAGGAAACACCGTATTGTTAAAGGGGGTCGAGGAAATACTAAGGAAAAATTTCCATGTGATTCTCAACTCAAAATCCTACACCTACCAATCCCTTCAAGTGAAGCCATTGGAAATCTCATACAGTTCAGTCATATTCTTTAGTGACAGAGACGAAGCTCTTCTGGTCTGAGGAATTTGTTCTGACTGAGGAGTTAGGAATTCGCCAGTGCGGATTGCCTACACAGTGAGGAACATGATAGCCCTGAGGAATTTGAGCCTCATATTTCCGACCGTTGCTGTGCTACGCGCCAGCTGTCCCAAAATATCTTATCCACCTAACGGTCATATCATTGAAGGGCATTTATGTCTTATCATGTCGGGCTGCTCCCTAGGCTATAAATAGCCGCCCCCTACAACCACTAGCTGGTTGGCTGCTCCGAGAGAAACTGACATTTGTCATTTGAGAGCATCCCATCCTCCGAGGACTTTGAGTGAAAATCATCAAGTGAGGAAAACCCAAACACCTACAAACCCAAAGTGATTGAGCATCACAGAAGACATTGATCCTGCGTGGATCCGACGCTTGTTACCTTTGAAGATTGTGGTTCTTCCAGACGGTTAGGCATCATGGTCTAGAGCATCCCACAGGAATTGTGGATCGCCGAGTGACCGAGTTTGTGAAGGTTCGGAAGTCACCTGAAGACTTACCACGAGTGATTGGACGAGGTCTGTGTGACCTTAGTTCAAGGAGAATACTGTGAGGACTGTGTGTCCGGGACTGTGTGTCCTCAGGTTTAAATACCTAGCAGCTCCAACCAGATGTACAACTGAGACAGCAGTTGGAACTGGTCTACCAAATCATTGTCTTCACCAAGCTTACTGGTTCTATTTCCTCAACTCTTTCATTTCCTCATTACTGTGTTGTGTGCTTGTCATATCTGTGTTTGAAGACTTTGACTTAATACTTTCTCAATTTCCTCAGTTCAATTTCTTCAGTCTGTTTGTCTTCATCCTGTGCTATCCTGTGTTTACGCTTTCTGTACTCTGTGTTTGTCTTCATTTCATCATGATGACCATGCCTATGTTCTGCTATGCTTACTCTTGAGTACTTATTCCGCTGCAAGTAGTTCTTCGCTAAGAAATTTCCTCACCCGCAAATTCCTCAGTGAAGAATTCATAAAAATCACCTATTCACCCCCCTCTAGTTGCTATAACGCACTTTCAATTGGTATCAGAGCAAGGTACTCCCTTGTTCTGTGTGATTTTGGTTTAACCGCCTGGAGTTTTAGTTATGTCGACCGCAGGTATGAAGAAAGTGGCATGCCCCATCTTTGACGGTCATGATTATCCCAAGTGGAAGGCCATGATGAGGAAGCGCCTCATGGCACTGAACAGCAAGCTGTGGACCGTCACTGAGATTGGTCTTACCGATCTATGCAAGATGGCGGTCACTGATGATATTCACAAGTACACTCGACTTGACATCATGGCGAAGGATATCATCTGTTCCTGCCTATCTAGAGATGAATTCAGGCGCATTATGCATCTTTGCAATGCGAAGCTTATCTGGGACCGAATCTCTAACGTCTATGAAGGTCATCGAACTTGTCACGATCCCTGGTTTGAGGATTTCAAGGAATCACTCAAAACGATGACTTTCGAACCTGAACCATCATCTTCTGCACCATGCCTCATGGCAAAAGGTGCCAAGGTAACCGAATGTTCCTCATCCGAGTCTAGTGATGATGAATCTGATGATGATTTTGGACCTAGCTATACCAAGCTTGTTTGTATTGCCACTAAACAACAAAAGGCCTTGGAAAAGGTTCAAAACATGCTAGATAAAAGTGATGATATGTTGGGTGAAGAAATGGATCGCACTAAAACCTTGACTGAAAATCTTCAGAGACTTCAGTATAGATTTGACAACCTTCAAGGTCATCATAACACTCTCTTATCTGATCATGAGAAGCTTTCTTATGAATATCTTCAGAGAAAGCAAGATCTTGAAAAGCTAAGAGTGAGTTCTGAAGATCTTCAGAAGGAGCGCGATTCATTACTTGCTCAACAAATCAGCGCTGCTCAGGAAGAATTTGTTCCTCCATGTTTGAAATGCATTGAACGTGAATCTGCTAATTCTTCACCTGAATGTTCAAATGCTTATAATGCTACAAAGTCTTCAACTGTCTCTGCTATCACTAATTCCTTATCTGAAGACATTGCTAGTATCACTGACGATGCAAGGCTGAAGGAATTGTACATGACAGGCATGTACAAAAGCCTCAAAGGGCATCAGACTCTTTGTGATGTGCTTAAAAAGCAGATCCTCAACAGGAACCCTAGGAAAGAGGTATTGCCTTTGAGAGGAAACTCAATGGTGATGGTACATATTGGAAGCCTGAGCAGTACCCCAAAACCTCATGGGTTGCTGCAAAGGGACCTCTAGTTGATCCATCTAATCTATCTGTCTTTACATGTGAATCTTCTCATTCATCTGATGAGTCATTTGACTCCAACTATAAACTGTTTAAAAATCAAAATGGTGAAGTATTTGCTAGATATGTTGGCACTAACTGCAGGAACGGTTCTCCTATGAAGAAAATCTGGGTTCCCAAAAGGTGCCTTAAAAATCTTCAAGTGAATGTCCTCATGACACCACCTGTGAAGAATAGGAACCCCAGATCAAATTCTTCATATGGACCAAATTTTTCATATGGATCCAAGTCCTCATACGGATCGAATTCCTCACGTGGATCATATTCCTCAAAAGGATCAAAGTCCTCATATGAACATCATCGTGCTAACATCTCTGTTTCGCAGGGAAGAGCTAAGGGCTATGAATATGAGCATTATTCTTCTAATCATTATGTTCATAAGTCCTCGAAGAATTTCTCTGCTTACTCATATGCTTACCCTAACTCCTCTTATGTGAAACGAAATGGATTCGCTTCTATGCCACCTTTCTCGTATGGAGCTCGCAAAGTGATGAACTCTTTGCCACCCCTTCAGATGTGGGTGGTGAAGAAAAAGGACTAATCTCTTATGCAGGGTCAGGTCTCCAGACGTGCTCAAACGTCTGAAGAATTTGCTGGAGACCTGAAAAATGCCTGAAAGGATGCAGGCTAATCATGAAGACATGAACTTTCATTTCTCACGTCCTCATACTATTTTAACTGTTGCATTGCTTGATGAAATTGGTCTGATGAATTGTGATGTCATATTCTTCACTGATGAAGTATATGAAGTTTGTAAGCTGCACTAATTCATCTGTAGGATGATCAACCCAAATCCACTAAGTGGGTCCTTGATAGTGGATGTACAAATCACATGACTGGTGACAAGAATCTATTGATGGTTGCTCCCTTATCACCATCGCATCTGAAGCATATCATCTTCGCTAACAAAGGCAAAAGTCAGGTATTGGGTCTAGGTAAGGTTGCGATCACAAAGGATCGACACATGGACAAAGTCATGCTTGTCGAGTCCTTAGGATACAACCTCATGTCTGTCTCAATGCTTTGTGATCCTGATATGGTTGTTGTCTTTGGCAAGTATCGTTGTGTTGTGGTTATGGAAGCTGACAATTCCAAAATCTTCGAAGGCTTTAGGAGAGGAGACTTGTATATTGTTGATTTCTCTACAGGACTGCAACCAGCCGTGTGACTACTTGCAAAAGCTTCAGAAGGCTGGCTATGGCATCGACGACTTGGTCATGCAGGCATGAGGAATTTGCACACGCTTGCGAAGAAGAAGCATGTCACTGGCATTGAGAATGTCAAATTCCTCAAGGATCACTTATGCGGAACCTGTGAAGCTGGAAAGATGACCAAGGCTAAGCATCCAGCAAAGACTATCATGACCACTACTCGACCATTTGAATTGCTTCATATGGATCTCTTCGGTCCTAACCATTACTCAGCAGTCACAAATGATGCATCTCTCTATGGCTTTGTTATTGTTGATGATTACTCTCGTTATACTTGGGTACATATTGTCACTTACAAACATGAAGTGCAGGAAGTCTTCAAACGATTTTCCTCGAGGGCTTCAACCAACTTCAGTGTGAAAATCAAGCACATCAGAAGTGACAATGGAACTGAGTTCAAGAATTCTAGTCTTGATGACTATCTTGATGAACTTGGTATTACTCATGAGTTATCTGCTCCTTACACTCCTCAGCAGAATGGCGTCGTGGAGCGCAAGAACAGAACTCTTGTTGAGATGGCTCGTACTATGCTTGATGAGTACAAGACGCCTCGTCACTTCTGGATTGAGGCAATTTATACTGCGTGCCACATCATCAATAGGGTATATCTTCACAAATTCTTCAAGAAGACTGTCTATGAACTCCTCACTGACAAGAAACCCAATGTGAGTTATTTCAAAGTCTTCGGTGCTAAATGTTGGATTAGAGATCCTCATCACAATGCTAAATTTTCACCGAAAGCACATGAAGGTTTTATGCTTGGTTATGGAAAGGACTCGCACACCTACAGAGTCTTCAAAAACGTTCTTCACAAGGTTGTTGAAACTGTAGATGTGCGGTTCGATGAAACTAATGGCTTGCAAAGAGAGCACCTACCCTCTGTGATAGATGAACCGCACCTGAGGAAACTATCAAGTTCAAGGCTACTGAGGATGTCATTCCTACCAAAGAATCTACTGAAGAATTCATTCCAGAACGTGAAGAACGTCGAGCTAATGCACCTGAAGAAAATGGTGCTGAAGAAAATACTGATCAAATTTCTCGACGACAACCAGCTCATCCTCTCGTTGCAAAAGAAGTGCAAGTTGAAAAGATCATCGATGACATTGAAGCACCAGGTCCTCTCACACGCTCAAAAGCTTCACATTTATCTAACTTTTGTGGGCACTATGCTTTTGTCTCTATCACAGAGCCCACTAAGGTAGATGAAGCATTTCTGGAGCCTGAGTGGATTCAGGCCATGCAAGAAGAATTACATCAATTCGAGCTCAACAACGTCTGGGAACTGGTTAAACGTCCAGATCCTCGCAAGCACAATATCATTGGCACAAAGTGGATCTACCGCAACAAGCAAGATGAAAATGGCCTTGTGGTGAGGAATAAGGCACAGCTTGTAGCTCAAGGCTACACACAGGTTGAAGGAATTCATTTCGATGAAACTTTTGCACCTGTTGCTAGACTTGAAGCTATTCGCATATTACTTGCTTATGCTAACCATCATGATATCACTTTATATCAAATGGATGTGAAAAGTGCATTCCTCAATGGTAAGCTTGAGGAAGAAGTATATGTTGCTCAACCCCCAGGTTTTGAAGATCCAAAGCATCCTGACAAAGTCTTCAGACTCAATAAGGCCATCTATGGCCTCAAGCAGGCCCCTCGGGCATGGTATGATACTTTGAAGGAATTCCTCATGAAGAAAGGCTTCAAACCCGGTTCACTCGACCCTACTCTTTTCACTAAATCTTGTGATGGTGAATTGTTTGTGTGCCAAATATATGTTGATGATATTATCTTTGGCTGTACTGACCAACGTTATAGTGATGAATTTGCCTATATGATGAGTGAAGAATATCAAATGTCTATGATGGGAGAATTGAAATTCTTCTTAGGTCTTCAAATTCGTCAACAGCGCAATGGCATATTCATATCTCAGGAGAAATACCTCAAGGATGTACTGAGGAAATTCGGCATGCAAGATTGCAAAGGCGTCAAAATTCCGATGCCCACAAATGGCCATCTGTGCACTGATGAAAATGGTATTGACTTCGATCAAAAGGCATACCGCTCCATGATTGGTTCTTTATTGTATTTATGTGCATCTAGGCCAGATATTATGCTTAGTGTTTGCATGTGTGCCCGATTTCAAGCTACACCGAAGGAATCACACCATAAGGCTGTGAAGCATATTCTTCGATATCTAGCTCACACACCAACACTTGGATTATGGTACCCCAAGGGCTTGGCTTTTGATCTCATTGGATATTCTGACACTGACTATGCTGGTGATCGTGTGGACCGCAAGTCAACATCTGGTCCATGTCATTTCCTCGGACGATCTTTGGTCTGTTGGCCCTCGAAGAAACAGAACTGCGTATCATTGTCTACTGCTGAAGCTGAGTACATTGCTGCTGGTTCTTGCTATGCTCAATTGCTATGGATGAAGCAAACTCTCAAGGACTACGGCGTCAACATGAAGAATGTGCCTCTCTACTGTGACAATGGGAGTGCCATCAAGATTGCTCACAACCCAGTTCAGCACTCGAAGACAAAGCACATTCAGATTCGTCATCATTTTCTTCGTGATCATGTGTTGAAGGGCGACATTTCTATTGAGCATGTGAAGACTGAAGAACAGCTAGCCGATATCTGCACAAAGCCCTTGGATGACAAAAGATTTAGCAAGTTGCGGTGTGAGCTAAATATCTTAGAATCTTCGAATGTTCTTTGAAAAGGACACTCATCCTAACACTTATGCAAAATTGATGACTTAGATGTGCAACACATGAAGAAACGTTTTTCTTCAATCAATGAAGAATAACACTCTAAGTGTGAAGAAATTAACGAAGAATTTGATTCTCAGAAGCCTACGACAATTGTACGCGGTGTTTGAAATCATCATTCTTATACGGTGGGTCACGCCACCACGAAAAGTTGAAAATCTTCAATTTGAGTTTTTCCTCAGTGAAATTCCTCAGTTGTTCATTTTGAAAAACTTTGCATTGTCTTCACTGTTTCCGTCGTTTTTCTTCATTGGCTATATATATATATATATATATATATATATATACAACTTGAAGAATTAGCCATAAGTGAATGCCGTAGAGGACATAAACATATATATAATATATATATATATATATATATATGTTTATGTCCTCTACGGCATTCACTTATGGCTAATTCTTCAAGTTGGTTTTTCTGCAAAGTGAATGTGATCGGACCCTTCGCCCTCTATGCTATACTCAACCCAATTTATTCACAAATTCTTCATGTGTGTTCTATTTGTAACTCGTTCAAAATCTTCACTGTGTCCTTGTCAGCTGAAGAATTTGCGAACGGAACTTTTAAATTATCTTATCCAAATTTTCGGCTTTGCCGCTCAAACCGTTCCGCATCCCACGAAATACTTATCTATTCACCCACGATCAAACACGATCTCCACTTCTCAGTACATGGGTGACACATGTCAAGCGAATGAGAAGGGTCAGGGGCACGTTCGTCCAAAATCTTCGGGCGAACAGTTTTTCACCGTGGCTATAAATACCCACTCTCCCCTTCCTCACTTCCTTTACTCCGCTCGACCTCTCTACAGCTCGAGCTTCTCGAACCCTAGCTCCGCCGCTACTTCATCGTCGTCGGTGAGGAAGAGCTTCACGGCCTCGACCTCGTCGCCGCCGTTCTCGCGCCGGCCGTGGAAATCTTCACTCCGCCGCTGCCGTAGCCGTCTTCCTCCGCCGAGTTAGGGCGTGGAAGATCTGCACAGACGAACTTCTCATCTCTACCTCACAATTCGTCGTGTTCTTCGTCCAGGGTAATTAAAAGTTACTTTTACTGCCCTCTTTGATTCAAATGATTTCTACAAAATCTTCAAAGGTGTTTATTCTTCAAATTCTTCACACACTAAACACCTCACATGTCATCTGTTCTTGATTCGTTACTCTAAGCAATAATTTTTCTTCAAGATTCCTCAATTGTGTGGATCTTCGATCTATACAACTCTAGAACCTAAGACAAAGAACGCTTAGTGAAATTCTTCAAGACTCATCTGGTAAAATTCCTCAAACTTGTTCTTTTTGAAAAACCTTCTTAGAACGCATATGACCTCTCCAAATTCCTCGCAACTATACTCTGTTCACAGGTACTCATGTCCGCTGCTGAATCTCTAGGTTCTCATCAACTTAACTCATTTGCAGCGTTCCTTGAAGAAAAGTTGCATACTTCTTCAGAGAATTCAATTGTTCAAATTCCTCATCTCAAGAAAATGGCTGATGGAAAGAAGCCACAGAAAGGAGGAAAGAGGCCTGAGCTCAACACTGCATTTGAAATCCCTGAGGACATCTATGCTGGGTACTGCACACCCCCTGAGGAAGATAAAAATCAGCGCAAGATGCGCATTCAGAAGATAGAGAGGAGATGGGCAAGAGAGTGGAGGGAGTACAGGTATGTGACTCCCAAGTACATGAAGAAATTCGCACTCAATCCTCCATGCCCAAGACCTCCGTTGGCACCTGGCCAAGAAGCTGATCTCACCAGCCTCAAGCGTGGTGAGGATTATCGTGATGAATGGGCCAAGCGCCAGGCCAAGCTGGCTAGACAAGCCAGAGAAGCAGTGAGGAAATTTAATGAAGACTCTGCTGCTGCTGCTGCCGCTGAGGCCTCTGTCAAGCCGAAGAAATCCATGGCAAAGAAGCCTGCGCGTAAGCCAAGTGCTTCACCTTCAATGCCCTCAAGGCCAAGTTCCTCAGCAATGCCCTCACGGCCAGAATCCTCAAAGCCCTCACGGCCAATTCCTCATGCTGCTCCTGCTCGTCCAAAATCCTCAGCTCCTCCGCATAAGTCCTCAGCTGCTCCGACCAAATCCTTAGCACCTGTGCATCTTGCCACATGCCAAAGGACTACAGGCATCTCTATTGCCTTAGGAGCTTCAGCTAGTTTCTCAACTGCTCCAAATTCTTCAACGGGACCGTCTCTGCTAAAGACAAAGACCACTGCTGGACGAGGTTCTCGCCCAAGTCCTCACAAGAAGCAGGTCGCCTTCCAAGTGCCATCTAAAGAAGACGAAGCTGATGATGAAGAACTTGCTGAAATCATCAGAGATAGGCAAGTCAGGGCCGCTAGAGCCAAGGGCACAAATGTGCCTCTGCTTTTGGATCCAAAGTTGATCCTCGATTACATTGATCTCTGGCACAAGGACCCAAACACTCCTATGCCTGATTTCAAGGTTACTCCTGGCCAAAATCATATGCTGACTGCCTTCATCCAAGAAGAGAAATGGAAATTTGAGAAGGCCAGGCAGATCAAGAAAGCACAGTACAGGAAGGAGAAATTCCTGAAGAACAACGTTGTCTCTATGACAACTGATGATCTTGTGAAGATCCAGTCTGAAATCAAAGTCCTCGGCAATGATTTCAATGCTTACTATGCTGATTGGCAAGGAGCCAAGGTCAGGTTTGTTAAACTGATTGAGAAGTTCACCTCCAATGTTGCAGCCCCATCGCAACAAGAAATTCGTCCGACTGAAGCATCTGCTCAGCCAACTGAAGAACATGCCAGCACCGCTGATGACATACAGGCTGCTGAAGAAAATGTGAGTTCCAGGGCCGATGACTGCATTCCAGCCGCTGATAAAATTGCCAGGGCATCCACTAGTGGTGCGCCTGAAGAAAATGAAGAGGTCAGGACAACTGCATCAGTTGTGCCTGAAGAAAATCAACCACATTCCTGTGCTCCTCCTGCGCCTACCCCAACTCCAATTCTTCCATCTGCATCAGATGTGAAGAAGACCAAGGCTGCAGAGCGTGTAGTAGTGAAGAAAAGGAAAGCATCAGCTTCATCAGATTCTTCCGCTCCGAAGAAGATGAAGAAATTGACCAGCTCAGTTGCAAACCCCATTGATGTTGTTCCGATCTCAACCATGCCATCAAAGGACCTTGTTCCTTTTGATGAAGAATATGTGATCCCTAGCGGATCTGATGAAGAAAATCCTTCTGCTGCTTCGTCAGAGCAGATGGATGAAGAAATTGAAGTGGATGAAATCCCTTCAACTCCAGCTGTTCCCTTGCCTATGCCTCAGTTTACTGCTGAAGAGGCCGACATTGAAGAAATAGAAGATGAAGACGTGGACATTGGCTGTTCCACACCAGTGATGAATCATGACTTTTGGGAAAGTCAGCACCCCAACTCTCCACTCTTCACACCTTTACAGCAAATTCCTCAGTCCCCTATTGCTACTGAAGTACAAATGGGATCTGAAGAACCTCGTGCAACCCCATCTGTCCATGAAGAAATTCTAGCCACTAGTGCTGAAGAAAATGTACATGAAGAATTGAAGACCCAGACTGTCACTGGAGTACAAGCTGAAATTCCTCAGCCTGAAGAACCTGAGATTGCGATTCCTGAGGTGATAATGCAATTGACTGACACTCCTCAGCCCAAGCCAAAGGATCCATTCTCAAAGAAGCAGAAATTCAAGGCTGATGATTTCTTTGGCGAGCACGTGTTCTTCACTTACTACAATCCCTATGATTCTGCTCGTCTTAGAAGGAAGTGCTTTTGGACCGCCAGCCAGGCCAACTTCTATTCTTCACTACTTTTCAATAAGGACAAAGTCTTCGATCACGAGCATATTCCTCATGTGGACATGGAATCACTGCCATGCTTCACTCCTGTCCTCAGTGTGCTTCATGACACGGGCCTCCTCAACTTTTGCACAGACATAGTTGATTGGAATGAAGAACTCATTCTTCAATTCTACGCAACTTTGCACATCACAGGAGATCCTGACGATGTGAACTCCTGGGTTTTGGACTGGATGACTGAAAATACTCACTATAAGGCACCGGCCACTGAATTACTTCACATCTTGCCCATCAGTCCTCCACCTGAAGGAGCTCGTTGCATGTACCAAGAGCCTGAGCTTACTGATCACTATATGCAAGTGCTGATGAAGCCATTGAAACCAAGTCAAGCCTCAAGGACAAAATTCCTCGTGAAGGAATTGCAGTATGTACCAAGGACAGTCTATCGCATTCTGACGAAGACTATGAGTCCAATCAAAGGCCACGACTCATCTGATGAGGAAATTGTTGGCATCATGAAGAATCTGGTTTTCAACATCATTCATGGCATTCCTGTCAATTATCACGATTTCTTCATGAGGACTCTGGCAAATGTTGCACTTTCACCGTTGAGCTGAAGCCTTATGCACCGTGGATTATGAGATTCATCAGAACAAGGTCTTCACTCAACTACAAAGCTGATACACTGAACCATTGCAGCTACTTGCCCCCGATTGAAGTCCTCAAATGGACATTTTCCTCAGCTAATGACAAGGGCAAGGCTTCTGCTGTTATAGATGAAGGCATTCGTCCATTGGATGGTCAATTTCGCAAGGCTGCATCTTATTCCACCAATGATGACTCTGCCACTCATGATTCTGCTGCCCATGCCTCCAAGCCAAATCCTCAAGCTACTGCTCCTCGTGTGATGACTGACCGTGAACTTCTGCTAAGTCTTCACCAGAAGGTGCATCGAAACCATAAATGGTTTAAGCGTCAGTTTGGTTAAATTCTTCACAACATGACTGCTACACATAATGCAGTGAAGAAAAACCATTACTACCTCCATGAAGTCTTCGGTCGGACCTGGGCTGTTTTGTCTCACATTTACAGCGAAGAAGATCTGAAGAACATGGGTCTCAAGGAGGACTTTGACTGGTCTGCACCTCCACCGAAGAAATACAAGAAGGTCAGGGTTCCTTCCTTGGTGGCCAGCTCCTATTCTTCATCGCGCGAAACTGATGAGCATGAAGACTTAGACGACACTGCGGCAGGCCCTACATCAACAAACGACCCCTACAACGCTGGCGCTCCTTCATCAACTTGATATTCTTCAGGGCGCGTTAGTCCTCATTTTCAAACCTTTTGGTCATTCGATGACAAAGGGGGATAAATTTGAGTTAGTCTTCAAGCGGGTCTATCTTATATGGGCGTTTTTTTTTCTAAGTTACAACTCTCGTTCTTCTGATGACTTTGTTGGATCGAGTTGTAAACTTAAAACTCTATGGTGGCCTGATACTTTTGTTGTTTCTTCTGCATGCTTATTCCTCGTTAATGTTATTGCACGCATGCTGAATTACATCAGTCACCATATTTCATCATGCATTTCAAATTCTTCATATATTATGTCAAATGCGTGTATGAATTACAAGATATAGGGGGAGATCTCCATGATTCAACTCTTCAAGTGTGCATTGCTTCAAAAGCAAATTCCTCACTATGCACATCTTCAGGGGGAGTTCTTCTATATCTTGCAATCAAATTCCTCAATATCAGTATTTACACTTCATATGTTTATCCCCGTTGAAAACTTAACCTATATTGTCATCAATCACCAAAAAGGGGAGGATTGTAAGTGCATCTAGTGCCCCTTAGTGATTTTGGTGTATTGAAGACTTATAGGTTAAGGGACTAATGTGTTTATGAGTGTACACAGGTATATAAGTCTATGAGGAGTTTGATATTTACATAGAAAGTCGACCCCTAAAAATGAAGTTCTTCGACTGAAGACTTTGGATTTCTGAAGACTTTCTGAAGACTTTGAAAGTGAAGAAATTGGTGTGACCTTGAAGACTTGGTATTCATTTGAGGAACATGAAGCGTGAAGACTTTTGTTTTCGTAGTTTCATTTTCTCTTTCTTGAGTGATAGGAAACACCGTACTGTTAAAGGGGGTCGAGGAAATACTAAGGAAAAATTTCCATGTGATGCTCAACTCAAAATCCTACACCTACCAATCCCTTCGAGTGAAGCCATTGGAAATCTCATACAGTTCAGTCATAATCTTCAGTGACAGAGACGAAGCTCTTCTGGTCTCTGAGGAATTTTTTCTGACTGAGCAGTTAGGAATTCGCCAGTGCGGATTGCCTACACAGTGAGGAACATGATAGCCCTGAGCAATTTGAGCCTCATATTTCCGACAGTTGGTGTGCTACACGCCAACTGTCCCATAATATCTTATCCACCTAACGGTCATATCATTGAAGGGCATTTATGTCTTATCATGTCGGGCTGCTCCCTAGGCTATAAATAGCCGCCCCCTACAACCACTAGCTGGTTGGCTGCTCCGAGAGAAACTGACATTTGTCATTTGAGAGCATCACATCCTCCGAGGACTTTGAGCGAAAATCATCAAGTGAGAAATACCCAAACCCAAACACCTAAAAACCCAAAGTGATTGAGCATCACTGAAGAGATTGATCCTGCGTGGATCCGACGCTTGTTACCTTTGAAGACTGTGGTTCTTCCAGACGGTTAGGCGTCATGGTCTAGAGCATCCAAGAGGAATTGTGGATCGCCGAGTGACCGAGTTTGTCAAGGTTCGGAAGTCACCTGAAGACTTACCACGAGTGATTGGATGAGGTCTGTGTGACCTTAGTTCAAGGAGAATATGGTGAGGACTGTGTGTCCGGGACTGTGTGTCCTCAGGTTTAAATACCTAGCCGCTCCAACCAGATGTAAAACTGAGACAGCAGTTGAAACTGGTCTACCAAATCATTGTCTTCACCAAGCTTACTGGTTCTATTTCCTCAACTCGTTCATTTCCTCATTACTGTGTTGTGTGCTTGTCATATCTGTGTTTGAAGACTTTGATTGAAGACTTTCTCAATTTCCTCAGTTCAATTTCTTCAGTCTGTTTGTCTTCATCCTGTGCTATCCCGTGTTTACGCTTTCTGTACTCTGTGTTTGTCTTCATTTCATCATGATGACCATGCCTATGTTCTGCTATGCTTACTCTTGAGTACTTATTCCGCTGCAAGTAGTTCTTCGCTAAGGAATTTCCTCACCCGCAAATTCCTCAGTGAAGACTTCATAAAAATCGCCTATTCACCCCCCCTCTAGTCGATATAACGCACTTTCAACATGTTACTCATATCTTCACCCAAAACGTCCACACATCATATCTTTATCTTTATCTTTACCTAATAATAAAGCAAATTGGGTTTCTTTCGTCCGTCATGGCATTTTTCAGAAAAGTCCCTCTATTTCAGAGAATTCACCACGCAGTTCTGTTTTAAGTTAAAACAAATCGTTTTTCCATATTTTACACCAATGTCCCTGTATTTTCTTGAAATCAACCCGCGGTCCGGATTTAAGTCACACCCGAACCGTTATTTTATATTTTTCGTAAACCCCCCCTGATGTTTTAGGTAATTCATCCGCGGATCATATTTAAGTCAAACAAGGTTTTATTAAATCATCCATATCTTTTAAACCGTAATTCCGATTTGAACATGTTATATATGAAATTTTATTAGAAAAATATGTAGAATATGAATATGAGATTATTTTACCTGTTAATTATTTTTAAATATTATTTTGGAATATATTTAAGTCAAACAAATTATTTTCTAAATTATCTGTATCTTTTAAACCGTAACTTCGATTTTAACTTATTATATCTGAAATTTTATTAGAAAAATATGTGGAATCTAAATATGATGTTAATTTTACCTGTTAAATATTGTTTTGGGAACAAACTTATAATTTATAGCGTAAGATCCGTTTTCCTTTCGTACCGACAGCGATCCGGATTGCAAATAAATACCCCACTATAACAATATAGGGAAAAGAAAACATCGATAACTACACATGCATACCTCTGAAAAATGTCGCAGGGGAAAACAACAGATTTCTCATTGCGGGAGTGAGAGAAAGCGAGAGAGAGAGAGAGAGAGAGAGGAGAGGGAGAGAGAGACGCCTTAGGATTAACCATATTCAAACACGTTTTTTTTGTTTCGTGTGAACACCGAGGCCATCGCCGGCGAGGGTGAGAAGGAGGATAAGTGGCAACACAAATATGATGCCTCGCAAAAATAAAGGAGATGGACCTATTGTGGTCTTGAGTGATGGTTGTTGGGTTAAGAGCGTGTGTTATGTTTTCTCTCCCGTTGCAACGCACGGGCTCTTTTGCTAGTAAAATAAAAATCTATTTTAATCATTAATCTTAATCGGGTGACCCATCGGGCAACCCATGGCCAGAACCTTATACCCATACCCTACCCATGATTACTTGGGTTACCCATCGGGTTTACCCATGGTAGAATATGACGACCCATAACCTACCCATTCGGGTCGGGTGCCCATGGGCGCGGCCACCCATGGGTCAGATGGCCGGGTTGACTTGTTGGTCACATAGGCATGTACGCTAGTAGTTCTGCCATATAAGTATATAACTATACGTAGTATATGAACTCTTTTGCGAAAAAATTTGGGTGTACAGATGTACACCCATGACCCAAGCTGGATCTGCCCTTACATCCAACGCTGCCCGCATACATTAAGAAAAATACCGTTTTAACTAACCAGACAAAATTCATGCAGACAGGCGGATTTTCATACAAACAGGATGAGATTCATGCAAACGGCGGATTTTCATTACATTTCGAACATTTAAAGAAAAAAAGAAAACCGACCCTAAACCTATATCCTACGGCGGCAACTATCGTCCACTTTCTTTGTATTTCGCTTCGGCGACCACGTCCTCCATCTGCCATCCCCATAAACGGTGGTGGGGATTCAAGTCCAATGAAGTGAAGCTGCGGTCTCCAACGAGGAAGAGTAGAACATAGGAGACAGACTAGCCCACATGGGACACAATGCCCTGCCGCCTCCCATGCCCTTCTCATCCTCGGAGGGTTCGCGACCTGTTTATCGCTTGAGCCGGTGGACGTGAGATCAATGATGAACGTGGACGGTCCGCCACTGTTAACCTACCATGTCTGCCCCCAAAAGTTGGAGTGGAGCGCGTAGGATGCGCAACTGACGGTCGCATCCACGTCCCGCCGCGCCGGCTCTGCGTTGCGAGCAACGCGTTGCGGGTCCGCCGTGGCCATGGAGGCCATGGCCGCCTTACTTGCGAGCTTGTCCTCTGCAAGCCGGTGTTGCTTGAAGAACATGTTCTACCTCTGTTCCTCCTGTCTGCCAGAACAACGACTTAGGAGTAGGCGCATGCTGCTTCTCCTCCGCCATGACAGCGTCGTAGTGCGCCTGCGCTTGCTCCATGGTCAGGCCGGCATGCGCCGTAGCGGGGTCCGGCGCCATGTCGTCGTCGTAGCTCATAGGGTCGTTATCGGAGGCCTTGGTCGAGTTGGCGGGCATACCCTGCTGAAAGGATCGAGAAGAGGTGTCTAGAGGGGGGTGAATAGACTCTAAACAAGAAAAGTTGCAGTTTTTAATTCTTTATGTTGATGTGGAGTTTTAGCACAAGTTTAAGCAATCACAATACATATCAAGCAAGCATGACAAAGAGTATATGAGCAGCGGAAAGTAAATCATGCAAGTTGCAAGAATGTAAAGGGATGGGATTGGAGTGTGCAAACGCAATTTGGAGACACGGAGATTCTTTATCCGTGGTTCCGATAGGTGGTGCTATCGTACATCCACGTAGATGGACACTTCAACCCACGAAGGGTAACGGTTGCGCGAGTCCACGAAGGGCTCCACCCATGAAGGGTCCACGAAGAAGCAACCTTGTCTATCCCACCATGGCCGTCGCCCACGAAGAAGCAACCTTGTCTATCCCACCATGGCCGTCGCCCACGAAGGACTTGCCTCACTAGGGTAGATCTTCACGAAGTAGGCGATCTCATTGCCCTTACAAACTCCTTGGTTCAACTCCACAATCTTGACGGAGGCTCCCAAGTGACACCTAGCCAATCTAGGAGACACCACTCTCCAAGAAGTAACAAATGGTGTGTTGATGATGAACTCATTGCTCTTGTGCTTCAAATGATAGTCTCCCCAACACTCAACTCTCTCTCACAGGATTTGGATTTGGTGGTAAGAAGATTTGAGTGGAAAGCAACTTGGGGAAGGCTAGAGATCAAGATTTATGTGGTTGGAATGGAATATCTTGACCTCAACACAAGTGTAGATGGTTCTCTCTCAGAAAATATGTGTTGGAAGTGTAGGCATGTTCTGATGGCTCTCTCCACGAATGAAGAGTGGGTGGAGGGGTATATATAGCCTCCACACAAAATCTAACCGTTACACACAAATCACCAAACTCGGTGGGACCGATTCAAAGAACTCGGTCAGACTGATTTGGTTCATAATGTGACCGTTAGGCATTTCGGTGGGACCGACTGGATCAACTCGGTGGGACCGATGTGCTAGGGTTAGGGCATAACGTAATCTTGGTGAGACCGATTACACAAACTCGGTGAGAACGATTTTGGTAATAGACTAACAGAGAGTTGGTCAGGCAAACTCGGTGGGACCGATTCGCTCATCTCGGTTAGACCAAAACGTTACGAAGGGTTGACAGAGAGTTTGCATTGCAATCTCGGTGGGACCGATTGCATATTTCGATAAGACCAAAATTATTGCAATAGGCAACAAAGAGTTTGCAATCCCATCTCGGTGAGACCAAGATCCCTATCGGTGAGACCGATTTGATTAGGGTTTCTAGCAGTGGCTATGTTAATTAAACTCGGTGGCGCCGAATAGAAAGAATCGGTGGGGCCGAGTTTGACCTTTTTGGTTTGGGACATATGTGGATGTGAGAAAGTGGTTGAGGGCTTTGGAGCATATCACTAAGCACTTTGAGCAAGCAAGCCATTAAGCAACACCTCATCCCCTCTTAATAGTATTGGCTTTCCTATGGACTCAATGTGATCTTGGACCACTAAAATAGAAAATGTAGAGTCCTGGGCTTTGAGCTTGAGCCAATCCTTTGTCCTTAGCATTTTGAAGGGGTTCCACATCCTCTAGTCCATGCCACTCCATTGTTGAACTTATCTGAAACATACTAGGTGGAAGCATTAGTCCAACAAGGGATATGTTGACATTAATTACCAAAATCACCCAGGGAGCACTTGTGCTTTCAATCTCCCCTTTTTTGGTTATTGATGACAACATACATCAAAGCTTTGGATAAGGATATAGAGAATAACAAGTAAAGCTTTGGAAAGACATATAACATTCATAGGCTCCCCCTACATGTATGCAATCATATAAATATGGAACATAGGAGCATGTGAATGCATAAGCATGACAGAGTAAACCATGTGTTACATGTATCTTGGCTATATGCATCAGAGCAAATGATGTAAATATAGGAAATGTACCTTCATGCTCATGAGTCCTTCTTGCAAACAGTATGTACATCAGCAAGAAGTTCTCATGCACATGACTGAGATCCATATACTTACCTTGTAATCTTGAGTTGGCTTGGGAAAGAATGAACCTGAGTAAACAAGGTTAGATAACACAGATACATCTAATAGCCAGAGCAAACAAAAGAAACCACAAGAGTACCAAGACTGGGATGACATGTAGAGAGTGAGTACTGAGTACTCTAAGGATATAGACATGTCCCCAAAGGTAAAAATGTGCAATGAATTCGAGGATTTCCTTCCCTTAGATGTCTTGCTCCCCCTGAATCTTGCATGGGATATTGGGAGAAGATAGGGAACAGAAAATCAGAGCAAAGAAAAGAAACAGAGCAAACAATCAAACATGTCTTTCCCCTCTTAAAGACATGTGACTTCTCTCCTCTTGAACACCAAGCATCTGGGGTTTCTTACACTCTCCCCCTGAGTATTCTCTCCCCCTATAGGAATGATTAAGCTTAAGCTTTGATGTAATCTCTCTATCCCCCTTTGACATCAATTTCCAAGAAGGGCTCTTCTGGATTTTTATTTCAAAAGGGTTTGGTCCTTGAGTGTCAAAGCAAAGTAGCAAGTCGAATATGATGCTGGTAGAGGACAAGAGTCATTGAGTGGAGCTAGAGCAGAATGAATGCAGGAATAAGTGGCAAGCTGTCTTTCCTGTAGTGAAATCGGTGGCACCAAGTTGGGTGCTTCGGTGGCGCCGAAAGATCTCGGTTGGACCGAAGGAAACAAACCGGTGGGACCGAGTTCATTACGGAGAAAACACTTGTCACCTCAGCTCGCTAGGCAATTAAGATCTCACAAGAATTTGCAAGGAATTAGCTAAAAGATTTGCTATGAATTGGATGCAGAGAATGCAGAATAGAACAAAGAAGAGAAAACAAAAGATCTAGATGAAGTTTTTTTTGGAAAAGGGGAAACAAATATGCATGAGACAAATGCAAGAGGAAACACAAGAGAACTTCATCTAGAATTGGGCGGTGACAAAGTCACCTATGTTAGAGTATATTGACTTAGGAGTCAAGTGAGGTCACTTGATCATTGGTCATACTCATCGTTTAAGCTCAAAATGGGGTTACCATTTTTCGTTTAAGCATCTTGATGTATTCACATCATGTTGAGTTGCTTTGCCCCATGATTTGGAGTAAAGCTTCTCTAAGATGGAATAACGTACCTTGGGTGGTGGTGTTGATGTTGATCATGTAGTTGAACTTGTGAGGGTTGCTCAAGGTTGATGTAGCTCACTAAGAGTTGGGAGCACCACTTGGAATTTGAGTTCATCTACCTACATGGGTTAATTTTGCAAGGAAGATCACTTGTGTATCCGAAGTGACAATCATAAGATTTAACATAGAATTTGTCAAAGGATATATATGAAAGGTTTTGTGCTTCCTTGTCTTCAACCACCATTGTGTAGAGACTTGGTGATGTAGAAATTGCTCAAGATATGAGTGAGTTGCAATTTCGTGGATTTAGATTCATCCAAGTACCTACAAGGGTTAGATAGCATGCAAGGGTGCAAGAGTATCCAAGACATATAGATAGCATCGTGAAAGGTATATCAAGGATTAGTCAAAGGCTCATTCCTTGCATGTATCCAAATGGAGTTTCTACTCCAAGTTTGAAGCATCAATGATGTTCAATTCACCTCTCAAACGGCAAAAGACTTTCTCATCAAGCGGTTTGGTGAATATATCTGCTAATTGCTTATCGGTGCGAACATGCTTAAGATCAATGTCCCCTTTGGCAATGTGATCTCGAATGAATGATGACGAACTTCAATATGCTTAGTTCGAGAATGTTGCACGGGATTGTGAGCAATCTTGATAGCACTTTCATTGTCACAAAGCAATGGAACATGTTTCACATATATCCCATAATCTTTAAGAGTTTGGGTCATCCAAAGTAATTGAGCACAACACGAACCAGCGGCAATGTATTCCGCTTCGGCGGTGGATAGGGATACCGAGTTTTGTTTCTTGGAGGACCAAGACAGAAGAGATCTACCAAGAAATTGACAAGTACCCGAAGTGGACTTTCTATCAACCTTGTCTCCGGCATAGTCCGAATCGGAGTAACCAACAAGATCGAAAGAAGACCTCTTAGGATACCAAATGCCAAAATTTGGTGTGTGGATTAAGTATCTCACTATCCTTTTCACAGCCTTAAGATGACACTCTATAGGGGCCGCTTGATATCGTGCACACATGCACACACTTAGCATAATATCAGGACGAGAGGCACATAGATATAACAATGAACCAATCATAGAGCGGTAAACTTTTTGATCAACCGGTTCACCGTCCTTAGTCAAGTCAAGATGTCCACTAGTAGGCATGGGTGTAGACATACCTTTGCATTCTTGCATATTGAACTTCTTCAATAAGTCCTTGGTGTACTTTGTTTGAGAAACAAAGGTACCTTCCATAGTTTGCTTGATTTCAAACCAAGAAGGAATTTGAGTTCACTCATCATAGGCATCTCAAACTTCTCCGACATTAGCTTTCCAAACTTCTCACTAAAATGAGGGTTAGTCGAACCAAATATGATATCATCAACATAAATTTGGCACACAAATAGTTCTCCATTAACCCTTTTAGTAAAAAGAGTAGAATCTATTTTTCCAATTTCAAAGCCTTTTTCGATAAGGAACTTGGTTAAGCATTTATACCACGCTCTAGGAGCTTGTTTAAGACCATAAAGGGCTTTGTGAAGCTTGTAAACATGATTGGGTTTCTTAGGATTGACAAAGCCGGGAGGTTGCTTAACATAAACTTCCTCCTCAATTTCACCATTTAGAAAAGCACTTCTAATGTCCATTTGGTACAAGGTGATATCATGGTGATTAGCATAAGCAAGTAAGATGCGAATGGACTCAAGTCTAGCAACGGGAGCATATGTCTCACCATAGTCCATACCTTCGACTTGAGTGTAGCCTTGGGCGACTAGGCGTGCTTTGTTGCGGACGACTTGACCATCTTCATCTTGCTTGTTGCGAAAGACCCATTTGGTACCAATGATGTTGTGGTTGTTGTCGGGCTTCTCGACCAATGTCCACACTTTGTTTCTCTCAAAGTTGTGTAGCTCTTCATGCATAGCGTTAATCCAATCCGGATCTTCCAATGCTTATTCAACCTTCATAGGTTCAATGCTAGAGATGAATGAGTAATGTTCACAAAAGTTAGCCAAACGAGTTTTAGAGCGAGTGATTCCCCCGGTTTGGATATCATTGTAGATTTGTTCGACGGGATGGTCTTTGGCGATTCTTGCTCAAACTCGTGGAAGCTTTGGTTTTGCTCGGAGTGGAACATCCTCTTCATCTTGTTCTTCTTCTTCTTGGTCTCCTTCATTGTTGACGTTGTCATTCTCTTGTCGTGGTGGAGAAGGAGGTTGTTGATGTTCATCTTGGTGTACTTCCTCGTTTTCTTCGTCTTGGTGTGTCCCGCTTGTGGATGCTCCCGTATCAATTCTTGGTTCACCTTGTCGTGAGGTAGAAGCTTCCACTTGGACGGACGAGGTACTCTCCTTCACCTCCGTTGGACGAATCTTGCCAATAGACAAGTCTTGGATTGCTTCCGAAGGGTCTTTATCTCCTACATCAATTGGCAATTGCTCTACTTGTGAGCCGTTAGATTGATCAAACTTCACATCTACCGTCTCTTCAACCTTTCGGGTGAAATTGTTGTAGACACGGTAAGTGTGAGAGTTTGAGCCATAACCAAGTAGGAAACCTTCATGATATTTAGGAGCTAATTTAGAACGACGATGCTTATCAAGAATATAGCACTTTGAGCCAAATACTCGAAAGTATCCAACTTGGGGTTTTTTACCGGTGAGGAGCTCGTATGCCGTCTTGCCGAGTAGCTTGTGAAGATACAAGCGATTTGTTGCATGAAAAGCTGTCTCAACCGCTTCCGCCCAAAAGTGTTTTGGAGTCTTGTACTCATCAAGCATCATTCTTGCCATCTCAATAAGAGTCCGGTTCTTTCTCTCAACAACTCCATTTTGTTGAGGCGTGTACATAGCCGAGAACTCATGTGAAATCCCTTCTTCGTCAAGAAAGGTATCCACATTTGCGTTCTTGAACTCTGTTCCGTTGTCGCTCCGAACCTTCTTGATCTTCACGTCAAATTGATTTTGGGCCTTCCTAGCAAAGTTTTTGAAGATCTTTTGGACCTGCGATTTGTCATCAAGAAAGAACACCCACGTAAAGCTAGAAAAATCATCGACTATGACTAGTCCGAATGAGTTACCACCGACTCTCTTGTAGGCATTGGGACCAAAGAGATCCATGTGAAGCAGCTCGAGTGGTCTTCTCGTGGTCATGATATTCTTCGCGCGATGACTTCCTCCAACCTGCTTTCCTGCCTGACAAGCACTACAAAGTCTATCCTTGTCAAATATGACATCTTTTATTCCAAGGATATGATCACCTTTAATAAGCTTATCAAGATTTCGCATGCCCACATGACCTAGCCTTCTATGCCACAACCAACCCTTAGAAGATTTAGCAATCAAGCAAGTTCTAGGTTGAGCCTTTTTAGTGAAATCAACAATGTAAAGATCACCTCTACGTATGCCGGTAAAGACCATTTTATGATTGTCTCTTCGAAACACTTGGCAATCTACCTCGGTAAATAGGACATTGAAACCGAAATCAGCAAGTCTAGAAACTGAAAGTAAATTGTACCCAAGAGATTCGACGAGCATGACATCTTGTATGGAGCTATCATGTGAGATGGCCACCTTACCTAGGCCAACCACCTTACCCTTTGAGTTATCACCAAAGGTGACATACTTTCGAGGGCCGTCGTTTTCAGCAAGCTCATGGAACATTTCTTTATCTCCTGTCATATGATCAGTACATCCACTATCAAGGACCCATTCCTTTCCTCCAGCCATGTAGTCGCGAAGATTTGCCATAAGACCAAAGTGTCTCATTGCATCATCAAGATCATAGTCACTATCATCATCCTCATCATAGTATCCATGTTCAACATCATCTTGTGATTGATCAACCCCTAGAGAGGGTAATTCATTAGACGAATGATCATTTCTATGGTTATCTTTATGAATTCTAATAGCTTCGGAAGTGATATTGCTAATGATTCCAACATCTCCCTTGGCACGCATGAGATTGGTAAGCTCAAATAGACAATTACCAAAGCTAGGATCACTAGAATTCATCTTACTCAAGGCAATAGATTTATGGAGAATTTCGTCCACATTTTTCAAGGAATAATCTGGAAATCGTTCCTCAAGAAATCTCCAAATAGTATAGGCACAATCAAGAGTAGGAAAACTAGCAATCAAATTTTTGGGCAATCCTCTAATGATAAGATTGATGGTTCTAAGATTGCGAATCATGTCAAGATCCTCTTCGGGTGTAGGATGCAAAGGATCAATATGAGGTGCACAAGGGCTAGTAATGTACTTTTTCAAATGATATTCATTGAAAATCTCAAACATTTCATTTTTCCACTCATAGAAAAACTGTCCATAAAGGATAGGCACTCTACGTCTAAGACTCCCCAAAGTAGACACATCCATCTTCCTCCAAAGGTGTTTAAACCAAGGCAATGGAGACCAAGGCTCTTATACCAATTGAAAGGATCGATAAGAGGTGTCTAGAGGGGGGGTGAATAGACTCTAAACAAGAAAAGTTGCAGTTTTTAATTCTTTATGTTGATGTGGAGTTTTAGCACAAGTTTAAGCAATCACAATACATATCAAGCAAGCATGACAAAGAGTATATGAGCAGCGGAAAGTAAATCATGCAAGTTGCAAGAATGTAATGTTGGAAATATGCCCTAGAGGCAATAATAAAATGGTTATTATTATATTTCCTTGTTCATGATAATTGTCTATTGTTCATGCTATAATTGTGTTATCCGGAAATCGTAATACATGTGTGAATACATAGACCACAACATGTCCCTAGTGAGCCTCTAGTTGACTAGCTCGTTGATCAACAGATAGTCATGGTTTCCTGACTATGGACATTGGATGTCATTGATAACGGGATCACATCATTAGGAGAATGATGTGATGGACAAGACCCAATCCTAAGCATAGCACAAGATCGTGTAGTTCGTTTGCTAGAGCTTTTCCAAATGTCAAGTATCATTTCCTTAGACCATGAGATTGTGCAACTCCCGGATACCATAGGAGTGCTTTGGGTGTGCCAAACGTCACAACGTAACTGGGTGGCTATAAAGGTGCACTACGGGTATCTCCGAAAGTGTCTGTTGCGTTGGCACGAATCGAGACTGGGATTTGTCACTCCGTAAGACGGAGAGGTATCTCTGGGCCCACTCGGTAATGCATCATCATAATGAGCTCAATGTGACCAAGTGTTTGGTCACGGGATCATGCATTACGGTACGAGTAAAGTGACTTGCCGGTAACGAGATTGAACAAGGTATTGGGATACCGACGATCGAATCTCGGGCAAGTAACGTACCGATTGACAAAGGGAACTGTATACGGGATTGATTGAATCCTCGACATTATGGTTCATCCGATGAGATCATCGTGGAACATGTGGGAGCCAACATTGGTATCCAGATCCCGCTGTTGGTTATTGACCGGAGAGTCGTCTCGGTCATGTCTGCATGTCTCCCGAACCCGTAGGGTCTACACACTTAAGGTTCGGTGACGCTAGAGTTGTAGAGATATTAGTATGCGGTTAACCGAAAGTTGTTCGGAGTCCCGGATGAGATCCCGGACATCACGAGGAGTTCTGGAATAGTCCGGAGGTAAAGATTTATATATGGGAAGTCCTATTTTGGCCACCGGAAAATGTTCGGGATTTTTCGGTATTGTACCGGGAAGGTTCTAGAAGGTTCCGAAGTGGGGCCCACCTGCATGGGGGGACCCACATGAACGTGGGTAGTGGGGGCAAGGCCCCACACCCCTAGTCAAGGCGCACCAAGATCCCACCTTAGAAGGAATAAGATCATATCCCGAAGGGATAAGATCAAGATCCCTAAAAAAGGGGGACAACAATCGGTGGGGAAGGGAAATGATGGGATTTCTTTCCCCCACCTTTGCCAACGCCCCAATGGACATGGAGGGCAATAAACCAGCCCCCTCCACCCCTATATATAGTGGGGAGGCGCATGGGAGCAGCACCCCAAGCCCTGGTGCCTCCCTCCCTCCCGTGACACCTCTTCCTCCCCGCTTGCGCTTGGCAAAGCCCTGCCGGGATCCCGCTACTTCCACCACCACGCCGTCATGCTGCTGGATCTCCATCAACTTCTCCTCCACCCTTGCTGGATCAAGAAGGAGGAGACTTCCCCGCTCCGTACGTGTGTTGAACGCGGAGGTGCCGTCCGTTCGGCGCTAGGATCATCGGTGATTTGGATCACGACGAGTACGACTCCATCAACCCCGTTCTCTTGAACGCTTCCGCGCGCGATCTACAAGGGTATGTAGATGCACTCCCCTCTCTCTCGTTGCTAGATGACTCCATAGATTGATCTTGGTGATACGTAGAAAATTTTAAATTTCTGCTACGATCCCCAACAGTGGTATCAGAGCTAGGTCTATGCGTAGTTTCTATGCACGAGTAGAACACAAAGCAGTTGTGGGTGTCGATATTGTCAATTTACTTGCCGTTACTAGTATTATCTTGATTCGGCGGCATCGTGGGATGAAGCGGCCCGGACCGACCTTACACGTACGCTTACGTGAGACAGGTTCCACCGACTGACATGCACTAGTTGCATAAGGTGGCTAGCGGGTATCTGTCTCTCCCACTTTAGTCGGATCAGGATTCAATGAAAAGGGTCCTTATGAAGGGTAAATAGAAATTGGCATATCACGTTGTGGTTTTACGTAGGTAAGAAACGTTCTTGCTAGAAACCTATAGAAGCCACGTAAAAACATGCAACAACAATTAGAGGACGTCTAACTTGTTTTTGCAGCATATGCCTTGTGATGTGATATGGCCAAAAGGATGTGATGAATGAAATATATGTGATGTATGAGATTGATCATGTTCTTGTAATAGGAATCACAACTTGCCTCACATGGGATTTTTTATCCGTGGTTCCGATAGGTGGTGCTATCGTACATCCACGTTGATGGAGACTTCAACCCACGAAGGGTAACGATTGCGCGAGTCCACGAAGGGCTCCACCCACGAAGGGTCCACGAAGAAGCAACCTTGTCTATCCCACCATGGTCATCGCCCACGAAGGACTTGCCTCACTAGGGTAGATCTTCACGAACTAGGCGATCTCCTTGCCCTTACAAACTCCTTGGTTCAACTCCACAATCTTGACGGAGGCTCCCAAGTGACACCTAGCCAATCTAGGAGACACCACTCTCCAAGAAGTAACAAATGGTGTGTTGATGATGAACTCCTTGCTCTTGTGCTTCAAATGATAGTCTCCCCAACACTCAACTCTCTCTCACAGGATTTGGATTTGGTGGAAAGAAGATTTGAGTGGAAAGCAACTTGGGGAAGGCTAGAGATCAAGATTTATGTGGTTGGAATGGAATATCCTGACCTCAACACAAGTGTAGGTAGTTCTCTCTCAGAAAATATGTGTTGGAAGTGTAGGCATGTTCTGATGGCTCTCTCCACGAATGAAGAGTGGGTGGAGGGGTATATATAGCCTCCACACAAAATCTAACCGTTACACAAAAATCACCAAACTCGATGGGACCGATTCAAAGAACTTGGTCAGACCGATTTGGTTCATAATGTGACCGTTAGGCATTTCGGTGGGACCAACTGGATCAACTCGGTGGGACCGATGTGCTAGGGTTAGGGCATAACGTAATCTCGGTGAGACCGATTACACAAACTCGGTGAGACCAATTTTGGTAATAGACTAACAAAGAGTTGGTCAGGCAAACTCGGTGGGACCGATTCGCTCATCTTAGTTAGACCGAAACGTTACGAAGGGGTGATAGAGAGTTTGCATTGCAATCTCGGTGGGACCGATTGCATATTTCGGTGAGACCGAAATTATTGCAATAGGCAACGGAGAGTTTGCAATCCCATCTCGGTGAGACCGAGATCCCTATCGTGAGACCGATTTGATTAGGGTTTCTAGCAGTGGCTATGTCAATTAAACTCGGTGGCTCCGGATAGAAAGAATCGGTGGGGCCGAGTTTGACCTTTTTGGTTTGGGACATATGTGGATGTGAGAAATTGATTGAGGGCTTTGGAGCATATCACTAAGCACTTTGAGCAAGCAAGCCATTAAGCAACACCTCATCCCCTCTTAATAGTATTGGCTTTCCTATGGACCCAATGTGATCTTGGACCACTAAAATAGAAAATGTAGAGTCCTGGGCTTTGAGCTTGGGACAATCCTTTGTCCTTAGCATTTTGAAGGGGTTCCACATCCTCTAGTCCATGCCACTCCATTGTTGAACTTATCTGAAACATACTAGGTAGAAGCATTAGTCCAACAAGGGATATGTTGACATTAATTACCAAAACCACCCAGGGAGCACTTGTGCTTTCACCTGCTCGATCCGCCTGGCACGGCGGGAATGCCAGGCGGCTGCAAGGGCGGCCTCCTCGTGCTTCATCTTCGAGCTAGGATAGACTATCCCCCAGAGCATTCCCGCTCGCGTTCATGGCAGATGTGGAGCAAAGAAGGAAGATGTGGAGCGGATGTGTTGTACTATTGAGTTAGCCGGGTGTGGCCACCTTTAAATAACGGATTCCGGTGAGGCCAAGCACCCGGGCGCGTCAATGAGCAGCCCGGAGTTGGTTCCTCGTCCAATGAGCCTGCTTAATGGCGGCACACGAATGGTCGGGCATTAAACAGGCGTGCACGTAGAACAAATGTCGCTCATGCATTGAACCAGAGCAGAGACCAAGGATGCGGCGTGGGTGGCTCTCTCGACCGGTGCAACGCTTCAATGCCGGCACTAGTGAGAGGTCGTGTCCGCTCTGGTTGGACATTATTATGGGGCGGCATGTCCACAACGATATGAATGCAGGCAGCTGGTGTCGAGTTGGAACGCACATGGACAAGGGAGGAGTTGTGGGCTAGGGCAGTCAGACGCGGGTGTGACAGCAGTCCGCGTGTCTGCAAAGCCCCTCTAGTTTGTCTCTGGTTTGTGGGAAAAGGGCGTCTGGACCGCCGACCGGACCGATGTACATATGCGACTGATTTGAGGGTCCGCGCATCGCGGATGCTCTTAGTCCAGGCATTAGAGCAACTATAATAAGATACAACCAACAAACTTTAAGGATTAAACAATTATATTTGTGCTGAGTTGGATGAGAAAGAAGAGGAAAGAGAAAGGGAGCGGACTATAGATTAACAACCGGTTGCAGCACGGACTCCAAGACATTATGAGAGTGTACAGTGAGCCATGCATTAATAAAGTAGTACTACTACGTAGCAACTACTCCCTCCATCTAGGTGAATAAGTCATCTTAGGTTATGCACCGTGACCAAGGAGGAGGAAAAAACGAGATAACTTAATGTTTATTTTCTAATTAATAGCATTGCATGCAATGAACTAACCACTGCATGTCGTGTTTGGTAGTCTCGAGCCATTAAAAGCATGCACGCCCTGCATCTTTTATTGGTTGATATGTCAAGAAACGAGGTGAGAGTTAATGCACCGCGACTAAGTGTTTTGTGATTATTTGGTTTTCATAAGGCGACTTACACACCTAGACGAAGGGTATAACTGTTACACATGTTGGCTATTAGGTTGAATGTACATGTGACATGACAACTTTATATAACTGATTGTTGGCTATCTTAGTGAGTGTGTGCCCGCCCGCCTTGTGTGTTTAATTTGCATGCCTGATGCGTGGGTCAGGTACGGTTTCCGTCGCAAAAGTACACCTGCGAGTGCGCGACAAATTTGACGATTTTGACATGTGGACGCAATCAATTCACAAAATGAACTGCCCCTAAAACTATTTCACTCGGCTGACCTTTTTGAGTGGCGCCCGACACGCAGGCGCCACACCTCACGGTGCAGCGCCTAGCTCTGGGGCGTTGCACCTCTGTCCAGCGTGGCAGCCCCTGGGCCCGTACCCAGCAGTGTAGCGCCTTTGAGCTAGGCGCCACACATGTAATGTGCAGCGCCTAGCTCTTAGGCGTTGCACTCTGACTTAGAGGCAGCAGCCCGCTCTCCCTCCCCCCACCCCACCCCACCCCATTCATTCGTTCAGTTAGAAGTTACAAAAGCAGCGGCGCCTGCGGCTTCCTCCTCTCCCCCTCTCAATCCCCTCTCCCAAATCCTTCAGATCTGACGATTTGGTCCGTGGATTTCTTCACCAATCCATCCTAGAAGGTACTCTCCTCCGATCCCCTTCTTTCTATCCATAAAATGTATGCTATTTTGAAGATTTGGGGAACCCTTGTTTTATTAGATTAGAATATTGCATGTATTAGATACCTAATTGTATATGATCTTTATTATTTTGCAACCCTAGTTTAGTTTAGTTTATTAAAAAGATATGCTTTGGATACATAGGTTGACATGTTATTTCTGTGGAAAAGATATTTGTATTGAATCTTGCATGAAGTAGGCCTAGTTTAGTTTATTTGTACTGAAATTATATTCGTATTCACAAGAATGCTTTGGATACATATGCTTTGAATCTTGCATATAGTAGGCCTACTTTAGTTTATTTGTATTGAAAAGATAATCGTGTTGACAAGAATGCTTTGTTTGAAATTGTTAGGATGGTTTGGCTTCTCGATGATCACTGGGACCATCAACACCGGTCGTACGCTATGTCGGTGCAGTAGCGGGTAATAATGAAAGTGGCCGGTATTATGAATTTCGTGTTTATTTCAAACACAAAGGCCCCATATGTAATTTCCTGATTTGCTTGTTTGTAGGAGTTTCAACCTCTGAAGATTCGGTCTCACGGGGTCAACCTTGGGGGGATGCGCTATGATGAGCAATACACACCGTATGTAAGGCAGACAGGACTCCTCCCTTTCATTCAGTTGGTTAGCCGGTCGACGCCACCCCTCAATGCTGCAGCAATCACCGCGTTTACTGATCGTTGGAGGCCGGAGACACACAGTTTCCATCTTCGGACCGGCGAGATGACCGTGACGCTCCAGGATATTGCTATGATCGCCGGTCTTCCTATCGAGGGGAATCCTCTATGTATGAGCACCGATTCTGATGGGTGGCGCGAGCAGATGCATGCCCTTATTGGTATGGTTCCTCCTGAGCCTCGGGAACCAGAAGCGGAAAACAAGAAAAAGGAAAGAGTCGCAGCCAGTGCTCCTTTCACCTGGATTGCATGGAACTTTGGTACTTGCCCCGAGGATGCTAATGAGGATGAGGTCAAGACATATGCTCGTGTCTACATGTGGTACGTTATATCCAGGACTATGTTTGCTGATGGCATAGGCAAGAATGCTCCATGGATGTGGCTGAAGGCATTGACCATCTTCGATAGCAAATGGAGTTGGGGTTTGGCGACACTGGCTTACTTGTATAGACAGGTAGAAAGTTGTTTCTTTTTCACTTCATTGCTACATTATCAATGTGATCTTCCTGTTAATTCAACCATGTTCTCTTTTATGTGCAGTTGGATGAAGCCTGTTGTAGGAAATCTGGAGGTATTGGTGGTTGTATGCTCGCACTTTCTATGTGGAGCTGGGAGCGATTGCCGGTTGGACGAATGAAGACCGTGAAGTACGAGGATTGGGATGACAAAGACGACCCGCTATGGCTCCCCACTTGGGCTTACAAGTGGGTTGTGGTAAATGAGACGACGGATGATCCCTCTGTCATGTACAAGTTGTACACGAGCGAGCTGGACATGATTACCGCTGAGAAGGTGACTCGACATTGTATAAGTGATTCTCATGCTTCTATCGTAACTCGAAATCAATTTTGCATTCTATGCTATGTTGCACGTGGAATAGGAGCCGTATGGAAGAGGGGATAGTTTTGGTAACCCTAGAGAGTTCGTGCTGAATCCGATGTGCACTAGGGATAGTGATCTTTGGCATATGCGGTGCCCACTCATATCAACTGGGCGGTTGAGCTTCACCTGCCACATCGGGTGTACCGCCAGTTTGGTTTGTTCCAGCCACACGTGCCGGAGTGGGAGGACATGGACAAGTTGCTACACTTGTAAGATATAATTAACCTTGAGCACTTACCAGCTTCTCGGCGGTTTTAATGGTGCTAATATTCTGTTTCTAACTTGTAGGTTTGATAGGAGAAAGCAGCGGAAGGTCAAGGATTGGGACAGGCATCACAGGAAGTATATCATACAGTTCGCGCTTAGTGTGGAGCAAGCTAAGGCTGGAAAATGAGCCCAACGTCGTGAGCACTGCCCGATCGCGTTCAACAACCATCTCACATGGTTTCTTGCAAGTACCCGTGTGGAGGTATGCAAGCCGGCGTATGCTGAGGAGATTTTGGAAGATCCCACCGTCTTCAATGAGCTAACCCAGCACTAGTACAACAAATTAGTCAGGGAAGGCACCTCAGTCCCTTCAGCTCCAATGATAAACTTTGTGGTATTTCCCCTTTTTGCTTTCCCATTCGCACTATCACATCTTCGCTTGCCTAACACGTTAATGCCCTTTCTGTTCATAGCGTGCCCAGATCAAAAAAGCAGCTGATGAGACCGAGACTATTCTGGAGACAACCCCGGTTGGGAAAACCGATGGGGAAGGTGCACTTCGAGCATTCATTAAGGTTCACATCTCCTTCAATTGTCCATGTAACATGTGTTGCTACGTTCGATATCTCATTCACTTGTACATGTTGCAGCACCAGGGCCAACGGTTAAGGCGGCTATCGAACCTTGTCGGTTGTCGTGACCCCGAGTATGTATCACCTCAACGGTCTAGGTTGGCGACACCATCAGATCCCACTTCTGGCCATGGTGCTCCTTTGGAGGACGAGGATGTGGGTGTGGTCACCCAAGAGGTATGGCAATAGCATATATTCAATTATTGATGCATTGCTAACTTTATCCTCACACACGGTCTTTTACATATCGTTTGTTTTTGTAATAGGTTGCTGATGACATGACCTTGGAGACCTATTAAGTTCGGTCAGCATACGAGTTAAAGCCTATGAGGGGAATCAATAAATACACACCTGGAAACTTCACCCAAAGAGGCAAGAGGATGGCGGCTTTGGATGCCTATGTGGATGAGGTGGACGAACCGGAGCGGGAGCCGGAGCGGGTTGCTCTTCCTAGGAAGGCGAAGAAGATATCCTGCAGGAGGGGGGGAAGGAGCCAATAGGCGCGGAAGGAACTAGTCGTCGTCCTCTATTTGTTATGTAACTCGTCTAGTGGGCGTTTTTCTTATGTGAAACTTGTTATGTCGTTGAACTTGAAGTGGTGGTAGCTCTTAGTAATGTTGAACTTGAAGTGATTGTATCTCCTAGTAATGTTGAACTTGAAGTGAGGATCACTCTTAGAAATGTTGTCTTTATTGAAGTTGAAGAGGTGTTGAAAATGTCATAATGATGATCATTACTGTTTATTCTGTGATGCAAGTATATGTGCCTGAAAATGTGCCTGAAATCACCCAGTTTGAGGGACAAAAAACACTAAGTGTTGGTGCAGCGCCTGAGAGCTGGGCGTTGCACTGTATAGTGTGGCGCCTCAGAGCTAGGCGCCACACCAGGTTGTATCTGGCTGTAATTTCTGTTGCTCTCTGGTTAGCTCTACCCAGGTGTTGCACTGCATGGTGTGGCGCCTAGCTCAGAGGCGTTGCATGCCTAGGTAGAGCTAACCAGAGAGCAACAGAAAGTTTGGGCCCCCAAATTTGCTAAGTGTTGGTGTGGCCTCGAGCACAGCGGCGCCACACTATATCGTGCAACGCCTAGACCAGAGGCGTTGCACAATACAGTGTGACACCTACGAGCTTGGCGCCACACCAACACATAGCGAATTTTTGGCCCCAAACTGAGTGTAATCTTTGTGTTGCTCTCTGGATAGCTCTACCCAAGCGTGCAATGCCTCCGAACTAGGCGCCACACCATGCAGTGCAACGCCTAGCTCTGAGGCGTTACACGCCTGGGTAGAGCTAACTAGAGAGCAACAGAAACTACAACCAGATACGACCTGATGTGGCGTGATAACCCACAGGTATAGGGGATCGCAACAGTTTTCGAGGGTAGAGTATTCAACCCAAATTTATTGATTCGACACAAGGGGAGCCAAAGAATATTCTCAAGTATTAGCAGTTGAGTTGTCAATTCAACCACACCTGGATAACTTAGTATCTGCAGCAAAGTATTTAGTAGCAAAGTAGTGTGGAAGTAACGGTAAAAGTGGCAAAAGTAACAGTAGCAGTTTTGTAGTAATTGTAACAGTGGCAATGGAAAAGTAACTAAGCGGAGAACAATATGTGAAAAGCTCGTAGGCACTGGATCAGTGATGGATAATTATGTCGGATGTGATCATTCATGCAATAGTTATAACATAGGGTGACACGGAACTATCTCCAGTTCATCAATGTAATGTAGGCATGTATTTCAAATATAGTCATACGTGCTTATGGAAAAGAACTTGCATGACATCTTTTGTCCTACCCTCCCGTGGCAGCAGGGTCCTATTGGAAACTAAGGGATATTAAGGCCTCCTTTTAATAGAGTACCGGACCAAAGCATTAACACTTAGTGAATACATGAACTCCTCAAACTACGGTCATCACCGGTAAGGATCCCGATTATTGTCACTTCGGGGTTAACGTATCATAACACATAATAGGTGACTATAGACTTGCAAGATAGGATCAAGAACTCACATATATTCATGAAAACATAATAGCTTCAGATCTGAAATCATGGCACTCGGGCCCTAGTGACAAGCATTAAGCATAGCAAAGTCATAGCAAAATCAATCTTAGAACATAGTGGATACTAGGGATCAAACCCTAACAAAACTAACTCGGTTACATGATAAATCTCATCCAACCCATCACCGTCCAGCAAGCCTACGATGGAATTACTCACGCACGGCGGTGAGCATCATGAAATTGGTGATGGAGGAAGGTTGATGATGACGATGGCGACGGATTCCCCTCTCCGGAGCCCCGAACGGACTCCAGATTAGCCCTCCAGAGAGAGTTTAGGGCTTGGCGGCGGCTCCGTATCGTAAAACGCGATGAATCCTTCTCTCTTATTTTTTTTCTCCCCGAACACGAATATATGGAGTTGGAGTTGAGGTCAGTGGAGCACCAGGGGGCCCACGAGGCAGGGGGCGCGCCCAGGGGGTAGGCGCGCCTCCCACCCTCGTGGACAGGGTGTGGGCCCCCTGGCCTTGATTCTTTCGCTAGTATTTTTTATATATTCCAAAAATATTCTCCGTTGATTTTCAGGTCATTCCGAGAACTTTTATTTCTGCACAAAAATAACACCATGGCAATTCTGCTGAAAACAGCGTCAGTCTGGATTAGTTCCATTCAAGTCATGCAAGTTAGAGTCCAAAACAAGGGCAAAAGTGTTTGGAAAAGTAGATACGATGGAGACGTATCAACTCCCCCAAGCTTAAACCTTTGCTTGTCATCAAGCAATTCAGTTGACAAACTAAAAGTGATAAAGAAAAACTTTTACAAACTTTGTTTGCTCTTGTTGTTGTAAATATGTAAAGCCAGCATTCAAGTTTTCAGCAAAGATTATGAACTAAGCATATTCACAATAACATTTAGGTCTCATGTTTACTCATATCAATGGCATAATCAACTAGCGAGCAATAATAATAAATCTCGGATGACAACACTTTCTCAAAACAATCATAATATGATATAACAAGATGGTATCTCACTAGCCCTTTCTAAGACCACAAAACATAAATGCAGAGCACCTTTGAAGATCAAGGACTGACTAGACATTGTAATTCATGGTAAAAGAGATCCAGTCATAGTCATACCCAATATAAATTAATAGTAATGGATTCAAATGATAGCGGTGCTCTCCAGCTGGTGCTTTTTAATAAGAGGATGATGACTCAACATAAAAGTAAATAGATAGGCCCTTCGCAGAGGGAAGCAGGGATTTGTAGAGGTGCCAGAGCTCGATTTTGAAATAGAGATGAATAATATTTTGAGCGGCATACTTTCATTGTCAACATAACAACCAAGAGATCTCAATATCTTCCATGCTACACACATTATAGGCGGTTCCCAAATAGAATGGTAAATTTTATACTCCCCTTCCACCAACAAGAATCAATCCATGGCTTGCCCGAAACAACGGGTGCCTCCAACTAACAATAGTCCCGGGGGAGTTTTGTTTGCAATTATTTTGATTTGATTTGATTTGCTTAAAGCATGGGACTGGGCATCCCGGTGACCAGCCATTTTCTCGTGAGTGAGGAGCAGAGTCCACTCCTCTTGAGAATAACCCGCCTAACATGGAAGATACAGACAACCCTAGTTGATACATGAGCTATTCGAGTATACAAAACAGAATTTCATTTGAAGGTTTAGAGTTTATCACATACAAATTTACTTGGAACGGCAGGTAGATACCGCATATAGGAAGTTATGGTGGACTCATATGGAATAACTTTGGGGTTTAAGGGATTGGATGCACAAGCAGTATTCCCGCTTAGTACAAGTGAAGGCTAGAAAAAGACTGGGAAGCGACCAGGTAGAGAGCGACAACAGTCATGAACATGCATTAAAACTAATAAACATTGAGTACAAGCATGAGTAGGATATAATTCACCATGAACATAAATATCGTGGAGGCTATGTTGATTTTGTTTCAACTACATGCGTGAACATCTGCCAAGTCAAGCCACTCGAAATCGTTCAAAGGAGGATACCACCCTATCATACCACATCACAACCATTTTAATAGCATGTTGGCATGCAAGGTAAACCATTATAAACTCCTAGCTAATTAAGCATGGCATAAGCAACTATAATCTCTAATTGTCATTGCAAACATGTTTATTTATAATAGGCTGAATCAGGGATGATGAACTAATCATATTTACAAAAACAAGAGAGGTCGATTTCATACCAGCTTCTCTCATCTCGATCAGTCCATCATATATCGTCATTATTTCCTTTCACTTGCACGACTGAACGATGTGGATAATAATAATAGTGCATGTGCATTGGACTAAGCTGGAATCTGCAAGCATTTAATTCAAGGGAGAAGACAAGGTAATATAGGCTCTTGGTTAAATCAACAATAATGCATATAAGAGCCAATTCGACATTCTAATCATGGTCTTCTCCTATCGATGCCCAAGGAAAAGAAATTAAAACTATTTACACGGGAAAGCTCCCAACAAGCAAAAGAAGAACGAGAAATCTTTTTGGGTTTTCTCTTAATTATTACTACTACAGGCTTGGAAAGTAAACTAGCTAAAAGCTGCAACTGATTTTTTGGTTTTTCTTAAGGTTTTTCAAACACACAAGAAGAAAACAGGAAAAAGAAAATAAACTAGCATGGATAGTACAATGAAAACGTATGAGCACCGACAACTAGAATGAGTGTGTGAACATGAATGTAATGTCGGTGAGAAATACGTACTCCCCCAAGTTAGGCTTTTGGTTGTCCTTGAATTTTACCTTAGGGTGCCTTGGGCATCCCAAGCTTAGGCTCTTACCACTCCTTATTCCAAAATCCATCAAATCTTTACCCAAGGACTTGAAAACTTCACAACACAAAACTTTAACAGAAAAACTTATGAGCTCCGTTAGTATAAGAAAATAAACCACCACTTTAAGTTACTGTAATGAACTCATTCTTTATTTATATTGGTGTTAAACCTACTATATTCCAACTTCTCTATGGTTCATACCCCCCCCCCCCCGATACTAGCCATAGATTCATCAAAATAAGCAAACAACACACGAAAAACAGAATCTGTCAAAAACACAGAACAGTCTGTAGTAATCTGTATTAAACGCAAACTTCTGTAACTCAGAAACATCTACCAAAATAGGACGACCTAGATAATTTGTTTATTGATCTAGTGCAATTGGAATCAGTATTTTATCACTTTCTAGTGATTTTTAACAATTGTTTTTGTGAGCAGAAAGTTTCTGACTTTTTCAGCAAGATCAAATAATTATCACCCAAGAAGATCCTATAGGTTTTACTTGGCGCAAACACTAATTAAAACATAAAACCACATCTAACCAAAGGCTAGATGAATTATTTATTACTAAACAGGAACAAAAAGCGAGGAACAAAAATAAAATTGGACTGCCTCCCAACAAGCGCTATTGTTTAACGCCCCTAGCTAGGCATTTTTTTATTGCAAGGATAATTCAGAAAACTGATAAAAAAATACTATTTTTGCTTTATTTAATCTAAGTAACAGAAAGTAAAAGGAGGGTACAGAGAGTTGTGCTTTCTAACTTCATCCATCTAATGTCATCAAAAGGAATCCACTAACAAGGTTGATCAAGTCTTGTTAACAAACTCATTCCGAATTGCATGAAACCGAAGAATTTTCGAATAGCACTAGGTTACCTCAACGGGGATATGCACATCCCCAACAATAAGAATATCATATTTCTTCTTGACAGTAGGAAGAGGAAATTCAAAACCTCCAATAGTAATAGTTGAAATTTTTCCAATAGAATTGATACTGTGGACTTGAGGTTGTTTCCTTGGAAAGTGTACCGTATGCTCATTACCATTAACATGAAAAGTGACATTGCCTTTGTTGCAATCAATAACAGCCCCTGCAGTATTCAAAAAGGGTCTACCAAGGATAATCGACATACTATCGTCCTCGGGAATATCAAGAATAACAAAGTCCGTTAAAATAGTAACATTTGCAACCACAACAAGCACATCCTCACAAATGCCGACAGGTATAGCAGTTGATTTATCGGCCATTTGCAAAGATATTTCAGTAGGTGTCAACTTACTCAATTCACGTCTATGACATAAAGAGAGAGGCATAATACTAATACCGGCTCCAAGATCACATAAAGCAATTTTAACATAGTTTCTTTTAATGGAGCATGGTATAGTTGGTACTCCTAGATCTCCTAGTTTCTTAGGTATTCCATCCTTAAAAGTATAATTAGCAAGCATGGTGGAAATTTCAGCTTCCGGTATCTTTCTTTTGTTTGTAACAATATCTTTCATATACTTAGCATAAGGATTCATTTTGAGCATATCAGTCAAACGCATACGCAAAAAGATAGGTCTAATCATTTCAGCAAAGCACTCAAAATCCTCATCATCCTTTTTCTTGGATGGTTTAGGAGGGAAAGGCATGGGTTTCTGAACCCATGATTCTCTTTCTTTACCATGCTTCTAGCAACGAAGTCTCTCTTATCATAACGTTGATTCTTTGATTGTGGGTTATCAAGATCAACAGCAGGTTTAATCCCTACATCATTGTCATTGCTAGGTTGAGCATCAACATGAACATCATCATTAACATTATCACTAGGTTAATGTTCATTACCAGATTGTGTTTCAGCATCAGAAATAGAAATATCATTGGGATTCTCAGGTGTGTCAACAACAGGTTCACTAGAAACATGCAAAGTCCTATCATTTTTCTTTTTCTTCCTTTTAGAAGGACTAGGTGTATCAACATTAGTTCTTTGAGAATCCTGCTCAATTCTCTTAGGGTGGCCCTCAGGATACAAAGGTTCCTGAGTCATTTTACCCCCTCTAGTCATAACTCTAGCAGCATTATCATTATTCTTATTATTTAATTCATTGAGCAAATCATTTTGAGCTTTAAGCACTTGTTCAACTTGAGTGGTAACCATAGAAGCATGTTTACTAATAAGTTTGAGCTCACCTTTAACTCTAGACATATAATCACTCAAGTATTCAATCATATAAGCATTACGTTTTAATTGTCTACCAACATAAGCATTGAAGTTTTCTTGTTTAACAATAAAATTATCAAAATCATCTAAGCATTGGCTAGCAGACTTGTAACGAGGAATATCACCTTCATCAAATCTATAGAGAGAATTTACCTTTACTACCTATGTCGGGTTATCAAGACCATGTGTTGCCTCAATAGGTGGTAAATTAAGACCATGTATTTCTTCAATAGGAGGTAAATTCTTAACATCTTCAGCTTTTATACCTTTTTCTTTCATAGATTTCTTTGCCTCTTGCATATCTTCAGGACTGAGGAATAGAATACCCCTTTTCTTCGGAGTTGGCTTAGGAGTTGGTTCAGGAAGTGTCCAATTATTTTCATTAGTCAGCATATTATTCAATAGCAATTCATCTTGATCAACAGTTCTTTCCCTAAAAACACAATCAGCACAACTATCCAGGTGGTCTCTGGAAGCATCGGTTAGTCCATTATAAAAGATATCAAGTATTTCATTTTTCTTGAGAGGATGATCAGGCAAAGCATTAAGTAATTGGAGATGCCTCCCCCAGGCTTGTGGGAGACTCTCTTCTTCAATTTGCACAAAGTTATATATTTCCCTTAAAGCGGCTTGTTTCTTATGAGCGGGGAAATATTTAGCACAGAAGTAATAAATCATATCCTGGGGACTACGCACACAACCAGGATCAAGAGAATTAAACCATGTCTTAGTATCGCCCTTTAATGAGAACAGAAATAATTTAAGGATATAATAGTAGCGAGTTTTCTCATCATTAGTGAATAGGGTGGCTATATCGTTTAATTTAGTAAGATGTGCCACAACAGTTTCAGATTCATAGCCATAGAAAGGATCAGATTCAACCAAAGTAATTATCTCAGGGTCGACAGACAAATCATAATCCTTATCAGTAATAAAGATAGGTGAAGTAGCAAAAGCAGGGTCATATTTCATTCTAGCATTCAAAGATTTTTCTTTCAGCTTAGCTAATAATTTCTTAAGATCATTTCTATCATTGCAAGCAAGAAAGTCTCTAGCAGTTTCTTCATCCATAACATAGCCCTCAGGCACAACAGGCAATTCATATCTAGGGGGAGAATCTTCAACATCACTTTCATCAATATTATCAGTTTCAATAATTTCATTCTCTCTAACCCTAGCAAGTTGTTCATCAAGAAATTCACATAGTGGCACAGTATTATCAAGCATAGAAGTAGTTTCATCATAAGTATCATGCAAAGCAGAAGTGGCATCATCAATAACATGCGACATATCAGAATTAATAGCAGAAGCATGTTTAGGTGTCGCAAGCTTACTCAAAACAGAAAGTGAATCAAGTGCAAAGCTAGATGGCAGTTCCTTACCTCCCCTCGTAGTTGAGGGATAAATTTTAGTTTTCTCATCTTTCAAGTTCCTCATAGTGACCAGCAGATATAAATCCCAAGTGACTCAAAGAATAGAGCTATGCTCCCCGGCAACGGCGCCAGAAAATAGTCTTGATAACCCACAAGTATAGGGGATTGCAACAGTTTTCGAGGGTAGAGTATTCAACCCAAATTTATTGATTCGACGCAAGGGGAGCAAAAGAATATTCTCAAGTATTAGCAGTTGAGTTGTAAATTCAACCACACCTGGATAAATTAGTATCTGCAGCAAAGTATTTAGTAGCAAAGTAGTATGGAAGTAACGGTAACAGTGGCAAAAGTAACAGTAGCAGTTTTGTAGTAATTGTAACAGTGGCAACGGAAAAGTAACTAAGCGGAGAACAATATGTGAAAAGCTCGTAGGCATTGGATCAGTGATGGATAATTATGTCGGATGCGATCATTCATGCAACAATTATAACATAGGGTGACACAGAACTAGCTCCACTTCATCAATGTAATGTAGGCATGTATTCTGAATATAGTCCTACGTGCTTATGGAAAAGAACTTGCATGACATCTTTTGTCCTACCCTCCCGTGGCAGCGGGGTCCTATTGGAAACTAAGGGATATTAAGGCCTCCTTTTAATAGAGTACCGGACCAAAGCATTAACACTTAGTGAATACATGAACTCCTCAAACTACGGTCATCACCGGTAAGGATCCCGATTATTGTCACTTCGGGGTTAGCGGATCATAACACATAATAGGTGACTATAGACTTGCAAGATAGGATCAAGAACTCACATATATTCATGAAAACATAATAGGTTCAGATCTGAAATCATGGCACTCGGGCCCTAGTGACAAGCAGTAAGCATAGCAAAGTCATAGCAACATCAATCTTAGAACATAGTAGATACTAGGGATCAAACCCTAACAAAACTAACTCGATTACATGATAAATCTCATCCAACCCATGACCTTCCAGCAAGCCTATGATGGAATTACTCACACACGGCGGTGAGCATCATGAAATTGGTGATGCAGGAAGGTTGATGATGATGATGGCGACGGATTCCCCTCTCCGGAGCCCCTAACGGACTCCAGATCAGCCCTCCCGAGAGAGTTTAGGGCTTGGCGGCGGCTCCGTATTGTAAAATGCGATGAATCGTTCTCTCTTTTTTTTCTCCCCGAACACGGATATATGGAGTTGGAGTTGAGGTCAGTGGAGCACCAGGGGGCCCACGAGGCAGGGCGCGTGCCTCCCACCCTCGTGGACAGGGTGTGGGCCCCCTGGCCTTGATTCTTTCGCCTGTATTTTTTATATATTCCAAAAATATTCTCCGTTGATTTTCATGTCATTCTGAGAACTTTTATTTCTGCACAAAAATAACACCATAGCAATGCTGAAAACAACATCAGTCCGGGTTAGTTCCATTCAAATCATGCAAGTTAGAGTCCAAAACAAGGGTAAAAGTGTTTGGAAAAGTAGATACGACGGAGACGTATCATGGCGCCTAGCTCTGAGGCGTCCCACTGTATATTGCAATGCCCAGCTTGCAGGCGTTGCAATATACAGTGTGGCCCCTCAGTGTTAGGTGCCACACCAACACTTAGCGATTTTTTGCCCCCAAATTGGGTGCAAAGTTTCTGTTGCTCTCTGTATAGCTCTTACCAGGCGTGCAACGCCCTCGAGCTAGGCATCGCACCACGCAATGCAACGCCTAGCTCGGAGGCGTTGCACGTCTGGGAAGAGCTATCCAGAGAGCAACAAAAACTGCAACCAGATACAGGCTGGTGTGGCCCTAGCTTCGAGGCGCCACACTATACAGTGCAACGCCTCTGCGCTAGGCGTTGCACTTGGAGTTAGCAATTTTTTTGGCAAACAGAGAACTGTGAAGACAACATATGCACACAGAGTAGTGTGATGACGTGCAGTTGGATTGATAGCAAGCAGACAACTGTGAAGACAACATATGCACAAAGTACTTCACGACACATAGTAGTTCTTAACACATAGTACTTAACCTTGAGGAGTATTTCATACAAACCAAATCGAGGAGGAAATACATAGTACTTCAAGATACATATTAGTTCACAACCAAATTGAGGAGGAGTCCAAAATACATAGTAGTTCACAACCAAATCGAAGAGCATAGTTTAGAGGATAACACGGTCATAGTCCACAAGCAAATTGAAGATGACATAGCTCTATTGCGTAGAGCAAGGCCCCTTTCCCTTCTTCTTCTTCCTCTTCCTCCTCCCTTTTCCTTATGCGGTGACCCTCATTAACCACCCTCTCCATGAATATCTTGTCCTCCCTCTCTTTTTTTATCTTCGAATGCCCAAAGTTTCAAGGTTCTTTCTTCAAAATCCTTGAGACGCTTCTTCTGTGCCTCCTCACATTTCCTCTTCAACGCATGCTCCCTAGCACGACACTCATAATCTGCTCTCTCTCATTCCTTCCTCTTCTCTCCGAGCTCCTCTTCCTTCTTCTTCTTTAGTGCGGCTACATCCTCCTCTCTCAGCTTCTTCGCAGCCTTCTCCCACCATCCCGCCATCTCACATTCGCCATCCTTCTCCTCCACTCCCATCATTGTTGGTTTGTTGGGTTGAGAAGCCGCCATACCTACAATGAGTGAAACATAATAGTTAGTAATGACAATAAGAACAAATGGAAGAACATGTACACTGCAACATATTAGTGAATAAGGACAACAAGAACATATGAAAAACAAGAACATATGAAACATTATAGTTAGTGAGCAACTTACGGAAATGGTCCATCAGGTATCCAAACATTCCTCTATAATGACCTTGCCCAAGACCACCACCACGGCCAAGACCATCACCAAGGCCAAGACCATCACCAAGGCCAAGACCACCACCACGAGCTCTAGCACCACCACAGCCTCGACCACCACCACGAGCTCTACCACCACCACGGCCTCTTGTAAGTCCTAGTTGCCTCCCTCTTTGTTGCCTAGATCCTATTTGGCTACCACTTGGTTGCCTTGGCACTTGTTGGCTACCACTTGGTTGGCTACCACTTGGTTGCCTTGGCACTTGTTGGCTACCACTTGGTTGCCTTGGCATTTGTTGGCTACCACTTGGTTGGGTCGGCACTTGTTGGCTACCACTTGGTTGGCTACCTTATGTAGCTCCTTGTTGGCTTGTGCTTGCATCATTTCTCTTGGACCTTTTTCTTGTTTTCGCACATTTTCCTTTGTTGTGGCCATGACCTTGGCATTCCCCACAACAGGAGCTCTCACGAGGCTCTTGGAATTGGTCATTGCCCGATTTGCGGCGGCCACCATGGCCCCATCCGTCCATGTCGCCTCTAAGACCCTAGAGGCAATAATAAAGTTATTATTTATTTCCTTATATCATGATAAATGTTTATTATTCATGCTAGAATTGTATTAACCGGAAACATAATACATGTGTGAATACATAGACAAACAGAGTGTCACTAGTATGCCTCTACTTGACTAGCTCGTTAATCAAAGATGGTTATGTTTCCTAGCCATAGACATAAGTTGTCATTTGATTAACGAGATCACCTCATTAGGAGAATGACGTGATTGACTTGACCCATTCCGTTAGCTTAGCACCCGATCGTTTAGTATGTTGCTATTGCTTTCTTCATGACATATACATGTTCCTCTAACTATGAGATTATGCAACTCCCGTTTACCGGAGGAACACTTTGTGTGCTACCAAACGTCACAACGTAAATGGGTGATTATAAAGGTGCTCTACAGGTGTCTCCAAAGGTACTTGTTGGGTTGGCGTATTTCGAGATTAGGATTTGTCACTCCGATTGTCGGAGAGGTATCTCTGGGCCCACTCGGTAATGCACATCACTATAAGCCTTGCAAGCATTGTGACTAATAAGTTAGTTGCGGGATGATGTGTTACGGAACGAGTAAAGAGACTTGCCGGTAACGAGATTGAACTAGGTATCGAGATACCGACGATCGAATCTCGGGCAAGTAACATACTGATGACAAAGGGAACAACGTATGTTGTTATGCGGTCTGACCGATAAAGATCTTCGTAGAATATGTGGGAGCCAATATGGGCATCCAGGTCCCGCTATTGGTTATTGACCGGAGACGTGTCTCGGTCATGTCTACATAGTTCTCGAACCCGTAGGGTCCGCACCCTTAACGTTATGATGACAGTTTTATTATGAGTTTATGTATGTTGATGTACCGAAGGAGTTCGGAGTCCCGGATGAGATCGGGGACATGACGACGAGTCTCGAAATGGTCGAGACGTAAAGATCGATATATTGGACGACTATATTCGGACTTCGGAAAGGTTCCGAGTGATTCGGGTATTTTTCGGAGTACCGGAGAGTTACGGGAATACGTATTGGGCCTTATTGGGCCATACGGGAAAGAAGAAAAAGGGCCTCAAGGGTGGCCGCACCCCTCCCCTTGGTCTGGTCCGAATTGGACTAGGGAAGGGGGGCGCCCCCTTCCTTCCTTCTCTTTTTCCCTTCCTCTTTTCCTATTCCATATGGGAGGTGGAATCCTACTAGGACTAGGGAGTCCTAGTAGGACTCCACACTTGGTGCGCCCCCTCCTAGGGCCGGCCTCCTCCTCCCTTGCTCCTTTATATACGGGGGCAGGGGGGCACCCCAGAGACACAACAATTGATCCTTGAGATCTCTTAGCCGTGTGCGGTGCCCCCCTCCACCATATTACACCTCGATAATACCGTTGCGGAGCTTAGGCGAAGCCCTGCGTCGGTGGAACATCATCATCGTCACCACGCCGTCGTGCTGACGAAACTCTCCCTCAACACTCGGCTGGATCGGAGTTTGAGGGACGTCATCGAGCTGAACGTGTGTAGAACTTGGAGGTGTCGTACGTTCGGTACTTGATCGGTCGGATCGTGAAGACGTACGACGACATCAACCGCGTTGTGATAACGCTTCCGCTGTTGGCCTACGAGGGTACGTGGACAACACTCTCCCCTCTCGTTGCTATGCATCACCATGATCTTGCGTGTGCATAGGAATTTTTTTTGAAATTACTACGTTCCCCAACAGTGGCATCCGAGCCTGGTTTTATGCGTTGATGCTATGCACGAGTAGAACACAAGTGAGTTGTGGGCGATATAAGTCATACTGCTTACCAGCATGTCATACTTTGGTTCAGCAGTATTGTGAGATGAAGCGGCCCGGACCGACATTACGCGTACGCTTACGCGAGACTGGTTTCACCGTTCGGAGCACTCGTTGCTTAAAGGTGACTGGCGGGTGTCTGTCTCTCTCACTTTAGTTGAACCGAGTGTGGCTACGCCTGGTCCTTGCGAAGGTTAAAACAGCACCAACTTGACAAACTATCGTTGTGGTTTTGATGCGTAGGTAAGAACGGTTCTTGCTAAGCCCGTAGCAGCCACGTAAAACTTGCAACAACAAAGTAGAGGACGTCTAACTTGTTTTTGCAGGGCATGTTGTGATGTGATATGGTCAAGACATGATGTGATATAATGTGTTGTATGAGATGATCATGTTTTGTAACCGAGTTATCGGCAACTGGCAGGAGCCATATGGTTGTCGCTTTATTGTATGAGATGCAATCGCCATGTAATAGTTTTACTTTATCACTAAGCGGTAGCGATAGTCGTAAAAGCAATAAGTTGGCGATACGACAACGATGCTACGATGGAGATCAAGGTGTCGCGCCGGTGACGATAGTGATCATGACGGTGCTTCGGAGATGGAGATCACAAGCACGGTGCTTCGGAGATGGAGATCACAAGCACAAGATGATGATGGCCATATCATATCACTTATATTGATTGCATGTGATGTTAATCCTTTATGCATCTTATCTTGCTTTGATTGACGGTAGCATTATAAGACGATCTCTCACTAAAATTTCAAGATAAAAGTGTTCTCCCTGAGTATGCACCGTTGCAAAAGTTCTTCGTGTTGAGACACCACGTGTTAATCGGGTGTGATAGGCTCTACGTTCAAATACAACGGGTGCAAAACAGTTGCACACGCGGAATACTCAGGTTAAACTTGACGAGCCTAGCATATACAGATATGGCCTCGGAACACAGAGACCGAAAGGTCGAGCGTGAATCATATAGTAGATATGATCAACATAGTGATGTTCACCATTGAAACTACTCCATCTCACGTGTTAATCGAACATGGTTTAGTTGCTTTGGATCACGTAATCACTTAGATGATTAGAGAGATGTCTGTCTAAGTGGGAGTTCTTAAGTAATATGATTAATTGAACTTAAATTTATCATGAACTTAGTCCTGATAGTATTTTGCAAATTATGTTGTAGATCAATAGCTCGCGTTGTTGCTTCCCTGTGTTTATTTTTTGTTCCTAGAGAAAAATTATGTTGAAAGATGTTAGTAGCAAAGATGCGGATTGGATCCGTGATCTGAGGATTATCCTCATTGCTGCACAGAAAAATTATGTCCTTGATGCACCGCTAGGTGACAGACCTATTGCAGGAGCAGATGCAGACGTTATGAACGTTTGGCTAGCTCAATATGATGACTACTTGATAGTTTAGTGCACCATGCTTAACGGCTTAGAATCGGGACTTCAAAGACGTTTTGAACGTCATGGACCATATGAGATGTTCCAGGAGTTGAAGTCAATATTTCAAGCAAATACCCGAGTTGAGAGATATGAAATCTCCAACAAGTTCTATAGCAAAAAGATGGAGGAGAATCGCTCAACTAGTGAGCATGTGCTCAGATTGTCTGGGTACTACAATCGCTTGAATCAAGTGGGAGTTTATCTTCCAGATAAAATAGTGATTGACAGAATTCTCTAGTCACCATCACCAAGTTAGTAGAACTTCGTGATGAACTATGGTATGCAAGGGATGACGAAAGTAATTCCCGAGCTCTTCGTGATGCTGAAATCGACGAAGGTAGAAATCAAGAAAAACATCAAGTGTTGATGGTTGACGAGACCACTTCAAGTGTTGATGGTTGACGAGACCGCTAGTTTCAAGAAAAGGGCAAAGGGAAAAAGGGGAACTTCAAAAAGAACGGCAAGCAAGTTGCTGCTCAAGTGAAGAAGCCTAGGTCTGGTCCTAAGCCTGAGACTAAGTGCTTCTACTGCAAAGGGACTGGTCACTGGAAGTGGAACTACCCCAACTATTTGGTGGATAAGAAGGATGGCAAAGTGAACAAAGGTATATTTGATATACAGATTATTGATGTGTACTTTACTAGTGTTTATAGCAATCCCTCGGTAATTGATACTGGTTCAGTTGCTAAGAGTAGTAACTCGAAATGGGAGTTGCAGAATAAACAGAGACTAGTAAAAGGCGAGGTGACGATGTGTGTTGGAAGTAGTTCCAAGATTGATATGATCATCATCGCACACTCCCTGTAATTTCGGGATTAGTGTTGAAACTAAATAAGTGTTATTTGGTGTTTGCGTTGAGCATGAATATGATCTGATCATGTTTATTGCAATACGGTTATTCATTTAAGTTAGAGAACAATTGTTGTTCTGTTTACATGAATAAAACCTTTATGGTCATACACACCAACGAAAATGGTTTGTTGGATCTCGATCGTAGTGATACACATATTCATAATATTGAAGCCAAAAGATGCAAAGTTAATAATGATAGTGCAACTTATTTGTGGTACTGCCGTTTAGGTCATATTGGTGTAAAGCGCATGAAGAAACTCCATACTGATGGGATTTTGGAATCACTTGATTATGAATCACTTGATGCTTGCGAACCGTGCCTCATGGGCAAGATGACTAAAACGCCGTTCTCCGGAACTATGGAGAGAGCAACAGATTTGTAGGAAATCATACATACAGATGTATGTGGTCCGATGAATATTGAGGCTCGTAGCAGGTATCATTATTTTCTGACCTTCACAGATGATTTGAGCAGATATGGGTATATCTACTTGATGAAACACAAAGTCTGAAACATTTGAAAAGTTCAAAGAATTTCAGAGTGAAGTGGAGAATCATCGTAACAAGAAAATAAAAGTTTCTACGGTATGATCACAGAGGTAAAATATTGAGTTACGAGTTTGGCCTTCAGTTAAAACAATGTGAAATAGTTTCACTACTCACGCCACCTGGAACACCACAGTGTAATGGTGTGTCCGAACATCGTAACCGTACTTAATTAGATATGGTGCGATATATGATGTCTCTTACTGATCTACCACTATCGTTTTGGGGTTATGCATTAGAGACAGCTACATTCACGTTAAATAGGGTACCATCTAAATCCGTTGAGACGACGCCTTATGAACTGTGGTTTGGCAAGAAACCAAAGTTGTCGTTTCTTAAAATTTTGGGGTTGCGATGCTTATGTGAAAAAATTTCATCCTGATAAGCTCAAACCTAAATCGGAGAAATGTGTCTTCATAGGATACCCAAAGGAGACAGTTGGGTACACCTTCTATCACAGATCCGAAGGCAATACATTCGTTGCTAAGTATGGATCCTTTCTAGAGAAGGAGTTTCTCTCGAAAGAAGTGAGTGGGAGGAAAGTAGAACTTGATGAGGTAATTGTACCTGCTCCCTTATTGGAAAGTAGTTAATCGCAGAAACCAGTTTCTGTGACGCCTATACCAATTAGTGAGGAAGTTAATGATGATGATCATGGAACTTCAGATCAAGTTATTACTGAACCTCGTAGGTCAACCAGAGTGAGATCCGCACCAGAGTGGTAGGGTAATTCAGTTCTGGAGGTGATGTTACTTGACCATGACGAACCTACGAACTATGAGGAAGCGATGAGGAGCCCAGATTCCGCAAAATGGCTTGAGGCCATGAAATCTGAGATGACATCCATGTATGAAGAACAAAGTATGGACTTTGGTTGACTTGCCCGATGATCGGCAAGCAATTGAGAATAAATGGATTGTCAAGAGGAAGACGGACGCTGATAGTAGTATCACTATCTACAAAGCTAGAATTGTCGCAAAAAGGTTTTCGACAAGTTCAAGATGTTGACTACGATGAGAGTTTCTCACTCGTATCTATGCTTAAGTCTGTCCGAATCATGTTAGCAATTGCCGCATTTTATGAAATCTGGCAAAGGGATAAACAAAACTGCATTCCTTGATGGATTTATTAAAGAAGAGTTGTATATGATACAACCAGAAGGTTTTGTCTATCCTAAAGGTGCTAACAAAATATGCAAGCTCCAGCGATCCATCAATGGACTGGTGCAAGCATCTCGGAGTTGGAATATACACTTTGATAAGTTGATCAAAGCATATAGTTGTATACAGACTTGCGGTGAAGCCTGTATTTACAAGAAAGTGAGTGGGAGCACTACAGCATTTCTGATAAGTATATGTGAATGACATATTGTTGATCGGAAATAATGTAGAATTATTCTGCAAAGCATAAAGGAGTGTTTGAAAGGAGTTTTTCAAAGATAGACCTCAGTGAAGCTGCTTACATATTGAGCATCAAGATCTATAGAGATAGATGAAGACGCTTGATAAGTTTTTCAATGAGTACATACCTTAACAAGATTTTGAAGTAGTTCAAAATAGAACAGTCAAAGAAAAGAGTTCTTGCCTGTGTTACAAGGTGTGAAATTGAGTAAAGACTCAAAGCCCGACCACGGCAAAAGATAGAAAGAGAATGAAAGTCATTCCCTATGCCTTGGCCATAGGTTCTATAAAGTATGTCATGCTGTGTACCAGATCTATTGTATACCCTACACTGATTTTGGCAAGGGAGTACAATAGTGATCTGGGAGTAGATCACTGGACAGCGGTCAAAATTATCCTTACTGGAATAAGGATATGTTTCTCGATTATGGAAGTGACAAAAGGCTCGTCGTAAAAGGTTACGTCGATGCAAGTTTTGACACTAATCTAGATGACTCTAAGTCTCGGTCTAGATACATATTGAAAGTGGGAGCAATTAGCTAGAGTAGCTCCATGCAGAGCATTGTAGACATAGAAATTTGCAAAATACTTACGGATCTGAATGTGACAGACCCGTTGACTAAAATTATCTCACAAGCAAAACATGATCACACCTTAGTACTCTTTGGGTGTTAATCACATAGCGATGTGAACTAGATTACTGACTCTAGTAAACCCTTTGGGTGATGGTCACATGACGATGTGAACCATGGGTGTTAATCACATGGTGATGTGAACTATTCATGTTAAATCACATGGCGATGTGAACTAAATTATTGACTCTAGTGCAAGTGGGAGACTGAAGAAAATATGCCCTAGAGGCAATAATAAAGTTATTATTTATTTCCTTATATCATGATAAATGTTTATTATTCATGCTAGAATTGTATTAACCGGAAACATAATACATGTGTGAATACATAGACAAACAGAGTGTCACTAGTATGCCTCTACTTGACTAGCTCGTTAATCAAAGATGGTTATGTTTCCTAGCCATAGACATAAGTTGTCATTTGATTAACGAGATCACCTCATTAGGAGAATGACGTGATTGACTTGACCCATTCCGTTAGCTTAGCACCCGATCGTTTAGTATGTTGCTATTGCTTTCTTCATGACTTATACATGTTCCTCTGACTATGAGATTATGCAACTCCCGTTTACCGGAGGAACACTTTGTGTGCTACCAAACGTCACAACGTAAATGGGTGATTATAAAGATGCTCTACAGGTGTCTCCAAAGGTACTTGTTGGGTTGGCGTATTTCGAGATTAGGATTTGTCACTCCGATTGTCGGAGAGGTATCTCTGGGCCCACTCGGTAATGCACATCACTATAAGCCTTGCAAGCATTGTGACTAATAAGTTAGTTGCGGGATGATGTGTTACGGAACGAGTAAAGAGACTTGCCGGTAACGAGATTGAACTAGGTATCGAGATACCGACGATCGAATCTCGGGCAAGTAACATACTGGTGACAAAGGGAACAACGTATGTTGTTATGCGGTCTGACCGATAAAGATCTTCGTAGAATATGTGGGAGCCAATATGGGCATCCAGGTCCCGCTATTGGTTATTGACCGGAGACGTGTCTCGGTCATGTCTACATAGTTCTCGAACCCGTAGGGTCCGCACGCTTAAAGTTACGATGACAGTTTTATTATGAGTTTATGTATGTTGATGTACCGAAGGAGTTCGGAGTCCCGGATGAGATCGGGGACATGACGAGGAGTCTCGAAATGGTCGAGACGTAAAGATCGATATATTGGACGACTATATTCGGACTTCGGAAAGGTTCCGAGTGATTCGGGTATTTTTCGGAGTACCGGAGAGTTACGGGAATACGTATTGGGCCTTATTGGGCCATACGGGAAAGAAGAAAAAGGGCCTCAAGGGTGGCCGCACCCCTCCCCTTGGTCTGGTCCGAATTGGACTAGGGAAGGGGGGCGCCCCCTTCCTTCCTTCTCTTTTTCCCTTCCTCTTTTCCTATTCCATATGGGAGGTGGAATCCTACTAGGACTAGGGAGTCCTAGTAGGACTCCACACTTGGTGCGCCCCCTCCTAGGGCCGGCCTCATCCTCCCTTGCTCCTTTATATACGGGGGCAGGGCGGCACCCCAGAGACACAACAATTGATCCTTGAGATCTCTTAGCCGTGTGCGGTACCCCCCTCCACCATATTACACCTCGATAATACCGTTGCGGAGCTTAGGCGAAGCCCTGCGTCGGTGGAACATCATCATCGTCACCACGCCGTCGTGCTGACGAAACTCTCCCTCAACACTCGGCTGGATCGGAGTTCGAGGGACGTCATCGAGCTGAACGTGTGTAGAACTCGGAGGTGCCGTACGTTCGGTACATGATCGGTCGGATCGTGAAGACGTACGACTACATCAACCGCGTTGTGATAACGCTTCCGCTGTCGGTCTACGAGGGTACGTGGACAACACTCTCCCCTCTCGTTGCTATGCATCACCATGATCTTGCGTGTGCGTAGGAAATTTTTTGAAATTACTACGTTCCCCAACAGGTTTGTTGGGTTGAGAAGCCGCCATACCTACAATGAGTGAAACATAATAGTTAGTAATGACAATAAGAACAAATGGAAGAACATGTACACTGCAACATATTAGTGAATAAGGACAACAAGAACATATGAAAAACAAGAACATATGAAACATTATAGTTAGTGAGCAACTTACGGAAATGGTCCATCAGGTATCCAAACATTCCTCTATAATGACCTTGCCCAAGACCACCACCACGGCCAAGACCATCACCAAGGCCAAGACCACCACCACGAGCTCTAGCACCACCACAGCCTCGACCACCACCACGAGCTCTACCACCACCACGGCCTCTTGTAAGTCCTAGTTGCCTCCCTCTTTGTTGCCTAGATCCTATTTGGCTACCACTTGGTTGCCTTGGCACTTGTTGGCTACCACTTGGTTGGCTACCACTTGGTTGCCTTGGCACTTGTTGGCTACCACTTGGTTGGCTACCACTTGGTTGCCTTGGCACTTGTTGGCTACCACTTGGTTGCCTTGGCATTTGTTGGCTACCACTTGGTTGGGTCGGCACTTGTTGGCTACCACTTGGTTGGCTACCTTATGTAGCTCCTTGTTGGCTTGTGCTTGCATCATTTCTCTTGGACCTTTTTCTTGGTTTCGCACATTTTCCTTTGTTGTGGCCATGACCTTTGCATTCCCCACAACGGGAGCTCTCACGAGGCTCTTGGAATTGGTCATTGCCCGATTTGCGGCGGCCACCATGGCCCCATCCGTCCATGTCGCCTCTAAGACGCTTTGTCTTACGTCTACCCCGTTAACAACCTTCAACTCCGGATCCGGCCATAGTTGAACTCCATGGTACTCCAGCCATTGTGATTGGTCAAAGTATGGGTGAAAGCGGGGAGCCCATGTTTTCTTGACCGTCATGATTGAGAACTCTGACTCCCTCACGGTGAGGGGGTGATTGACGTCCACATTCCTAACGCGACCGGCGGTATACAAGTTTGAGCATGGGAGATGAAGCAACAATGGCCTCCCGCAAGAGCAATCACACCGTGTTAACGAGACTTTGAAAGCCCGACCTCCATGTTGGCGGCCATCGTTTGTGGTTCCTCCTGGCTCTTTCACTTCGTACTTCCACTCTTCGTTGTCATATAGTATAGCTTCTTGTGAGTCCACCTTCCGTGATTGAAATTCCAACCTCGACAATACGAAGCAATAGGTTGGTTATTAGTTAATTTTCTATAATTACTAAGTTTTTTTCTTAAAAAAAAGAAAAAAATAACGAGTCTTCATCAACCTTGGGTGGGAACTTGTACTTGTACTTGCGCTTGTTCTCACCCTGTATCTGTGCATCCGTTTCCATCGAGTACTTTAGAAAGTACGCATTCATCTTGTCAAATGTGTTGAACTATTGCCGTCACGGGTAATCCACGTGCACCTTTGAGCACCCTATTGAAGCATTCGGCCATATTGCTTGTCATTTGACCGTATCTCCGGCCATCCTCATCAAAAGCACGTGCCCACTTGTTCCGGTATTGAATGTGCCTATTGAGAAAGTCTTGACCCCCGGGATCAAGTTTTTGTGTGCGAGCTATTTGTTAAACAAAGTGGCGAACCGCTTGTCGGAGAAAGCGAGACAACAATCTTGAAGATCATCGGCCAACTCCTTAAGGCCACATGCCCTATAGAAGTTCGAACAAAAGTGCCTCATGCACCATCGATGGTGCAACGGAGCATGCCCGGGAATGTCAATCTCCACCGCGTTAAGAATTCCTGGATGATCCGATATGACACAAATTTCCCTCTGAGTGGCTAACACCTTCGTCCTCAAAAGACGCAAAACCACTCCCAGTTGTCATTGTTCTCCACCTCAACCAAAGCAAATGCCAGTGGCAACACCCGGTTATTGGCATCACTTGCTATCGCAACCAACAAGGTGCCCTTGTATTGTCCAGTCAAGAACGTGCCATCAATGGTGATGACCGGCCTACAGTGTTTGAAAGCCCTCACGCATTGCTCGAACGCCCAAAATGCACGGCCAAATACTCGGACTTTCCTTCCGTCATGAACCGTTGTTTTTTTCCATGAGGCTCAACCACATGAACCATGTCCGGGTTTGTGGCGGCCATGGCTAACAACAACCTAGGGATTCGGTTGTATGCTTCCTCCCAACTACCATACAACATCTTAAATGCGGCTTGCTTCGCCTTCCATGCCTTGCCGTATTTCACCTTTTAATGAAAGATGGCTTTCACAAGGTCAATGACATGTTGGATGCTCATTGTTGGAAGTGTGGATATTGAGTTGGAGAGCCTGTAAGCGATGAACTCGGACGTGAGTTGTCTGTGGTCTTGGGACACAACCTTGCCATCCACCCTTTTGCCTCGGCACATGTGAGTTGGCACACAACTCACTACGTGCCAAGTGGGACCCCCTTTCCATGGTCTTGCACGCACAATCCACGGACATTTTTCATCTTCACATGCACATGCAACCATGTAGCGCACATTGACGTCCGAGTTCACCACCTTTTGTGGACGATAAGGCGTAACCGAGTAGCTGTCGAGACACATCTTCAATTCCAAGAAGGTTTCAAACTTAGACCCTTTAGCAATCCCGTTCTTGCCGTCTTCCAAATCACGGTGAGATCTTGGCGTAACCCCAAGAGATATACCTTGGCCACCATCTACCATAGCTTCATCCGTGAGACTAACATCCTTGAACAATGTAGTCCGATGATCCCGCCCGAATACCTTCTCGAAAGCTTCGGCCTCCTTCATCGTGAACTCCTCCTCATCAACTTGTTCACCGGGACCTTCGTCATCCGAATCCGATGCGTAGCCACGAGAATAAGGGATGGAATGGTCCAGTGTCTCTTGCAAATGATATTTGTCGAGATCACCCAAATTGCTGTCATGGGGATCAACTTCATTGTCATCGTCTGCATACTCATCATTCTCCTCTTGCAAAGCCTCATTTTGGTTGTTTGGAAACGGGCTCAATGTTGGCCTCACTTGTTGTGTCAAAAGAGGTTCAACAATTTCATCTTGGTTCAAGGGTGGGGGGCTACTAGCAACTAAAGGGGAGGGGTTCCGGTTCAAGTCCAAATGCAAACTTGAATCAACCTTCTTCGTTGCAAATAACTCAAGAGCCTTGTCTAGTGATTCGGCCACCGTCTCTTTGTATGCAACCCAACGTTGCTCCGAGTTGACACGCATTGTCTTCCAACGGATGTGCATTCCAAAACCACCATTATGCCTTCCCTCCAACTCAACGATATCACTAGGGTCCATCCAATTCAAATCTTTCCTCACTTATTCCAAGAGCTCCGCATAGCTAGGACTATTATCAAACACGATGTCAAGCTCATCCGGGTCTGGTTCAATATTGCCTTTCAAGAAGGCGTCTTTGTCCCCACGATGAACAAACACACATGTTCTTCCCATCCCTATAAGCATTCAAACAACACAATGCAACATTTCTTCCATGAGTACTAATCCAAGGATTAACACGGAATACAAACCCTAACATATATATGAAACAACAACCCTAACCCTAACCCTAACCCTTGCCCCAACATGACAAGACCCATAACCTTAACCCTAACATACTAACAAGCCTAACCCTAGCACCAACATAAGAACACCCATAAGAATAACCCTAACATACTAACAAGCCTAATCATAGGAAATTGGCAAACAAACATCTCACATCTCCATACAAATCTCTAGATCCATAAAAAACTAGGGTTTTCCAAAATTAGCAACAAATGAGCAATTTGTCGACATTTCTTGGATCAAAACAAGGGGATCGGAGAAGATTACCTTGAGGGAGGGATTGAGTTCGAAATCCACGGATAAAATCTTCAAATTTGAAAGATTTGGGGGAAGATTTGAGAGGGGGAGAGAGGAGGCAAATCTCGGGTGGGGATGCTTTGGGTGTTGGTGTGTGTGGGGGGGGGAGAGGGAGTGGGGTAGGGCGGCCAGTCAGCCAACTAGTAACAGACAGTGCAGCGCCTAAGGGCTAGGCGCTGCATATTACATGTGTGGCGCCTAGCTCGGAGGCCCCGCACTGCTGGGTGCGAGCCTCGGGGTTGTCACGCTGGACAGGGGTGCAACGTCCCGGAGCTAGGCGCTGCACCGTAGGGCGTCTGCGTGTCAGGTGCCACTCGAAAAGGTCAGACGAATGAAATTTTTTAGAGGCATTTCATTTTGTGAATTAATTTCGTTCACAAATCAAAATTGTCAAATTTGCCCGAGTGCGCGGGCTGGGCACGAGCCGGTCCGGTCCAGCCTTTGGCTCGGCCGCGTGGGTGTCGGTGGCCGGTGCGTGCAGTGCCGGTGGCTGGTGAGTGTGTACCGTGTCAGAAAGATGAGTTGATGCATTGATTGACTGTGATGGATTGTCAGCGATGGTTGGTGGGAACTTTAATTTCAACGAGGAGCTGATTGACTGGGGTGTGGGTGTGTTTTTGTGCGCGAGCCAGAGAGGGAGGCTGATCGTGCCACTGAAGCAAGCCTCGTGCGTTGTGTCTCACTGTAGAGAGGAATAATTTCAGATCTTTCTTTTTTGTGTGCGGGGATAATTTCAGATCTACTACTCGAGATAGATAGCTCATGGAATAAGCACAAAGCACATGGCAGTGGGACACCCTTGCTTTTGGTTCCAGCGGGTGGAGAAGTGGCCGGGCGGCCATGCCGGCCGGAGCGCAGAGTAGCTGGAAGACGACGCGTCCTCGTCCTGGCCCGCCGTCGGTTTGCTGGCTCGTTGGGTACATGGGCCTCACCGGCTCGTCTGATGTGACTTTTTTTTTCTTAGATTAGAAAACTCAAAAAACCACCCTTTTCTATTTTTTGCAGGTACTTTTTCCTATTTTAAAAAGGGTCATTTTCCAACCCGTGTTTCTTTCCCTTAAGATAAGAAAATGTATTCTTTTTGTCAATGAAATATATGTACTTTCTCTGTAAAGAAATATAAGAGCTACTCGGGAAGTCGTCGTGCTAATGCCCCGTAAAACTAGCGTAATATAACAAAAACCGTCGTCGATAAAGACTAGCGTAAATCGAAAGAATCCAACCTGAAGAAACACAAACGTAGATTAACTAAACCAGATCCGAACAAATCCACCGAGGACAAATTCGTCGGAAACACACCTCTACACGCCCATTGATGATGATAGACACATCATCCAGACGGGGGCTAGACGAGGAGAACCTAATTCTATCTCCACGGAGTTGCTGCCGTCTCACCTTTCTGAGCCGGACACAAACCCTAACAAAACTTGAAGGAACATTTTAAAACATAGCCCTCCCGTCGGCAAGGGTCAGGATCCACCACGCCGTCATTGACCTAAGGCCACCGGAGACGAGACGAACCGGCAGCGGCGCTGGCAGAAGGCAGACAAACCCTAAGCTTTTCTTGGGTGAGGAGGCGATTGCGTAAAAAAGTTATACTCTTCATTAGTTGACCCGTCCAGTTTTTTGTTTGTAGCTCCGCCACTGGTTTATACGTAAGTTATCAGGTCAGTGGTACATAAGTTATCATCTTATTTAGACAGAAGTTACTGGGGGATGTTATAACAACATTTTCCCCTCGGATGGTCAAAAAGTGGTATTTTATTTGAACTTGACACGAGCCAAGTAGTGGGTGAGTTGGCTAATGTGTTAAAGATCTGAATATGAAGTGTTGAGTTCAATTCCTAGCTTTAGCATGATTCTTTTAAGCTATAAAACTACAAGTATCGAAATTGCTAGCGCCGAGGAAAACATATCATGATTAACGCTCACCTGCCCCATGTCCACGTGTAAATTAGCATCGTCATTAAATGCCTAAATTAGGATCCCACAAAAACCGCAAAGATACCGAAAATCAGAAAAGAGGGAAGCGAGCGCGCCCCACGTGATCGGAATCGAACCACAAACGAGTCATTCGGATCTCCTGCAGAATTCCGAGAGTTCGGAAATTAGCTTTGTCGAAAAAATTCAGAAATTAGCTTTGTCCAAAAATAAAATAAAAGGTTGGCAGCTTCCCCAATTTGTTCTTACCACCCCCATGGTGCCTCTTCTTTTGCAGTTCACATGCCATCTCCCGCCGCTATATGCTCCATCCGCCGCGTGACTGCCCCTGCTGCCATCCACGGCTGACCCCGTCTACCATGCACCTCGCAGTCACAGGGGCATCAGCTCGATCCCGCGGCCGTGATGCAGGGATTGTCCCCGACGATGACGACAAGCGGTGGGCAGCAAGAGGATTCCGCACGGCCAGCAACATGGCCTGCGGCCACTGCCGACGCCGATGTCGTACACGCCAATCGGCAGCTTACGATACGTACACGGGAATGGGTTGTTGGGATTGAAAGCCGATGGTAGGCGGGATTCTTGTGCTTTGAGATGGTGGTAGCCAGGTGGCATCCATCCCGGATGGGTCTAAGAACATCTTCAATAGATGGTCCATATGTAAAAATACCTAACTTTTGGATCGTCTGGGGCCAAAAACGCTGCTTCAACAGACGGTCCATATGTAAAAAAAATTGGACTGTGGCCTCCTCGTGATGTAAAATACAACATCTCGCGATGTAAATATACATCACGAGATGCATCTGGTCCAAAACCAGCCGCCGCCCGTGAACGCCCAACCGCCATTTCATTTCCTTTCCCGCCCGCCCGAAGAACAGCCGGTCGGAATCCGCCGCCGCGACCGCGCAAAACCTCGCCGTCAGCGCCGCCACCACCTCACATCCCTGCCGTCGCCCCCGTCGCGCCGCCGAATCGGGTGGCAGCCGGCGCGGGATTCGGCCCCTCCGGCGGTCCGGCTGCCGCGGTAGGCCTCCGCCGAGGCTTAGACTACCGCCGACCACCTCCTGTCGGCTGTGAGCCTGTCCACGGCCGTTGCGCCGGCCGCAAGACCGCCGCAGCAAGCCCTCCGCCCGGCTGCCAAACTAGTCTTCGCCGCCCGCCGAGCTCCTCTTGGCCGGCCTCCAACCTCATTTCTTATCACCGCCGCCGTCCGGAGACGACCGCAGCCGTCAGCGGCAGCCAATCCAACCGGCGGCCATCTTCTTCCACCGCGCGCACAAGGTGTTCGACGGAATTCCCCAAGGTAAAAAAAATGACAAAACTTGATGATTTAACTTGGGACATGAATTCCCCAAGGTAAAAAAATGACAAAACTTGATGATTCCCCAACGTGTTGCATTGCATCTCCTGGATCTGAAGAACTATGTAATAATTTGATATTGTGGACATGAATTTTTTTATGTTATTTTGAAATATGTGCGGCTGTACAGTGGCTGGACAGCGGCTGAACAGCAGCCGGGCGGCTGAACAGCAGCCGGGCGGCTGCTGGCCGGTTTTGGACCATGAATTTGGACCATCTATTGGAGTTGCTCTTTTGGACCATGAATTTGGACCATCCGTTGGAATTGGCCTTTTTTTGGAGCTCCAAAACGCACTTTTTGGCGGTCCAAAATTTACATCTCTGGTTTTGGACCGGCAAAATTTGGACCATCTATTGGAGATGCTCTAACCTGCTAGGGAATGAGACCGGCCTCATCGAATTCTTTTGGTAAACATTTGGGAACGGACGACCGGCTGAGCGGTCGGCCAGTCGCGTCCCTCACGCGTATCCAGTGCGGGCCCAGAAACCTTATCTCCTCCATCACTTTTTTCTTATCCAAATGAAGCGCATCTCCTTGCTCTGTTCAATCCCCTCCCTTCCGCTCCCTTCCTTCTTTCAATCTGGCCAGCCGGTGAGAGCCCTCCGCCATAACATCTCCTCTATCCACGCCGGCAGGCGAGGTCGTCGGCGTCGAAGGCGGCTGGGCCTATGCGCTGCAACCGGCCAAGACGGGCAACCGCACGCCTGGGGAAACGGCCTGGCCATGCCCCCCCCCAATGCATATGTTGTCCTCCAGCTTCACGCTACACGCTCCGACGAGGCTGAGCTACAAGCGGCGACCGGTCATCGGAGAAGATGTGAACCGTAGCGAGACATGCTGCAACCAGTCTTGGCGGAAGCTGGGACCGCGTCGTGGCTTGCTGGAACCAGGGGCGTTGAAAGAGCTGCGACGACGCCGACGATGCTGGAACTGGTCAGCTTTTTGCTGGAACCAGCGACAGGAGGTGCCACAACCGTGATAGTAAAATGTTTAAACCAACAGCCACGGCCTCCAACATGTTTTTTTTGCTTCAACCAGCTATTGGTTTTGTTGGAACCATTAAACAATTTTGCCGTGTATGCGAGTACAGAAGCTTTTTTTTTTGCCAGGATCACAACTTTTGGTGCGACCGGCGAGAAATTTTGCTTCAACCAGCCATTGTTTTGCTGGAACTAGCGTTTTCCATAGATGCGAGTATAGAAGCATTTTTATCTTTATTGCTGAGATCGCAACTTTTGGTGCGGCTGGCGAGAAATTTTGCTTCAACCAGCCATCTTTTTTGTTGGAATCATCATGTCTTTTTTGCTACCACCTTGTTTTGTTTTTTGTTGGAACCACGCTAAATTTTGCTACCATTATCTTTTGATTTTGCGGGTACCGGCATTTTTTCGCTTCAATCGAGTAACTGGGGCTGCAACCAACCGGGGGTGGGGAGGGGGGGGGGGGTTGCCGTGAATCCTGGCGATGAGATCTAGCATGGAGCGGTAGGGCCGGCGTGGTGCTGTGACCGCGGGGAGGGTGGGGCAGCCGGAGAGCACAGCGCGCGCACCCGACAAGCTGTGCGAGATGCGGAAGGTGACGTGTGTTGTGCCAAGAAGGAGCTTTTGGGGTGAACCGTTTTTTCTCATATCCGATGGACTAGACAACTGCCATCTAACGGCCCACGCGTGACGAGCCGATCGGTCGGCGCCTATCACTGCCCCTTTTCCCTTCCTCCCAGTCTCCCACTTCTCAATGTCAAAATAAAATAAAATAAAAGGTAGACAGCGCTTCCCTGTTTGTCCTTACCACCCCCATGGTGCCCCTTCTTTTGTACTCCCTCATTCCCAAAATTCTTGTCTTAGATTTGTCTAGATATAGATGTATCTACTACTAAAACGTGACTTGATTCATCCGTATTTAGACAAATATAAGACAAGAATTTTGGGACGGAGGGAGTAGTTCCCATGGCATCTCCCGCCGCTATTTGCTCCCTCCACCGCGCGACTGCCCCTGCCATCGACGACGACGACCCCATTTGCCATTCGCCTCGCAGTCTAAGGGGCATCAGCTCAATTCCACGGCCATGATGCAGGGATTGTCCCTGACGACGACAGGCAGCAGGCAGTGCAGATCGGAAGTACATCCACTTCTCCTAAATACTCCCTAATAGATCTGAAGTTTCAGCTTAGCGTCCTGCCTGTGGAGGTCTTAATACTGTATGTTGGTATTTTGTTCTTCAGTTTCACATATCAGGAAACAATATCATCTCCACACAAGAATCAGAGAAAGAGTAACATGACACAGTTTTTACAGTTCAAAGGAAAACACAGCTGAGAACGGAACTTCAGCAACTCGGTACAGACCGAACCAACAACCCATGCTCAAACCGAACTGTTCTTTTGTGCACTCACACTTACGTTGGAATTGGTGAAATCATAAATACAACAATGCCGCTTACTAAATACGAGTCTTCGGGATTGGGGCCATACTTAGTTTTCAATTCCCTTCAAATTTCTCGGTGCTGGTAGCAAGCCGGGCCACCTCACACTTTAGGCACCGAGTGAAATCTATCAAGTTTCGGTTGGATTCCATCAAACATTCGTTGTTGTTGTTTTCGCTATCCCAACACGAAGTTCAAGACGAAGGTATTTCCACCGTGGCTATTCCATTGTGGCACCCAACCACCATCCTACACAAAGCAATATATCCATGTTACAAATTTCAACTGCGTCGCGTCGCCAAAAATTAAAGACGATATAATTGACCGTGACGCAAAGTGATACATGTATGGAGAACAGTATACAAGAGAGCTGTTAGTTTAGTTTACTGCAATATCCAGCAAAGCTTTTGAGCTGTTGAGAATTTCATTTTCTTCAAGTAAACAGAAGAAAGGACATACAGTATCAGTATGTTCATTACCTTCTCGAGGCCTTTACATATCCAAATGCAGAAACTGCGCCCAGGTTAAAACCAATTATGTTCTCGATCCTGAAAGTTAGGTGAACTCACACTGTCAAGAAGCTCAATCGAAACATACGTACTACATGCTAGTCCTATATGTAGAAGAAGATATATAGAGCTGTTTGACAGTGAAGGTATATGATGACAACGCCCAAGCTGTATATGTCATATTGTTTCGAGATTACTTGTTTATCAATGAATTCTGGCGGCATATATGCGCTTCATAATAAGATGGGCAAATAAATAGACAGTGTTAGTGTAAAGCGCCTGCAATTTGACCACTAGAAAAGAGAAGTTCACATAAGGGCATGGAGCTCACGCTGATCCCACCAAAGATGTTTCCCCGGGAAATCCCAAGAAAGTTCCTCCGAGGCTGGTTTGTTTGTAAACAAGTTTTGACATACCAATACCTCCTATTTTCGGAATCATGTTCTCATCAAGCAATATTGTGCTAGGTGCCAGGCCCATATGGATAATAGGACTTTCTAATTCCTCATGGAGGTATCTTAAGCCTTCACAGCTGCCCTTGATTATTCCGTATCGTAAGTGCCAATTGAGTCCAGAACACTCATCTGTGGAAGGGGAAGAGATTTTATATCAGATTAGTTGTGCTATATATATCGCAGTCAACTACAATTTTAGCAAACCACGGTACTTGATTTCTCACCCGTATTCTTCCCTTGTCAGAATGCCAAGGTAGTAATTTGTACTCCCTCCGTCCCATAATATAAGAGCGTTTTTATACTAAACGCTCTTATATTATGGGACGGAGGGAGTAATCTTTATCGAAAAAGTAATATTGTATTACAGTATAGGGTGAATGTTGCATTGCCATACCTGAAATGTGCCGTTCAAGAGATCCATTTGCCATGTATTCCAGGCAGAGCACCTCCTGATGAGGTTCCTCGACGCGAACAATACGGATACCTCCGTCACTATCTACCACTATGATCATCGTCGCTGGTTGTTGAACTGAGTGGCAGTAGCCAACTAATTTGACAATATTTTGATGCTGGGCCAGCACATGGTATCGGAATGCATCTTGGAATAGTTTCTCGTCAACCGAACGGAAATGCTTCACAGCAATGACTTGTCCATCTTTACTGACTCCCTATATCGAGAGGAATCTCTTATTAGAAAAAAAAAAAGCTTATTTGATCAACGATGGAGGTATTTGCGTAGTTGGAACATGCAAGTATTGAACTATTTATCTTGCCTTGTACACATCTCCAAATCTACCGATACCGATTAGTTGATCCTTAGAGAAATCATCTGTCATATTTTGCAGTACGTCGTACTCGTATTTCACTGCAGTCGGATGATGGAACCTGTTCCGCTTGTAATTGGGTCTCCTGGTTTCTCCTTTTCCTTCTAATAGAAAAAAGTATAATAAAGCCAACATTAAAATTGATAAAAAAAGCTTCACTTAATAAGTGGCCAAAGAAGTGTTTACGTCGCACAAATTTTATTTTAAACTTCGGATCAACGCTCCGCCTTACTAATTAATTTTACCCTTTATTTGTTTTCAGGCTGCATTTTTTGAAGTGAATTCTTTAACTTTTAGGTGTGTGCATCTTTGTTTTCATAAGTCAAGGCCAAACTCTTGTGTGGTTGTACCGGCTTGATGGCATGATAAAAGTGTGATAAAGTGTAGGTCTTATTTCATCATATAGAAGTCATTTTGGTTCTTTTGTCATGCATGGTAAGTGTGATAAAGTGTAGATCTTATTTCATCATTTAGAAACCATTTTGGTCCTTTTATCATGTGAAACATTGCTTACGCATGTTGTAGGCTGGAATATGGATTATTTGAGATAGTTAGCAAATTGAGGGGCCTTTCTATAAAGCTGTCAATATATGCCTCTACAATTGTGTTGCGATTTAGAAAGTTGTTCCCATGCATGCTTTGGCTAGAGGTTGCATGGTCCCCTGAACCCGTGATTACTTTGGGGCACCCCACTGCATGCATGCTTTGTAAGTCCATCAATGCACTAAACTTTCACTCTGTCATGCTTTTTCTTTTGACTTCCAACTTTAAATCTAACATATTGTTGAACCGAAAGTCCAATTCATATTCCATTTGCATATTTGTGTTCCTTGCGACGAGGGCTTTCAAACAAGACTACCCTTGAATAGATTGTTACGAGTTTTAAATTTTCACCAAGTTTCAGCTATTAAAACTTGATAAAAACGAAAGATAAATTACCTAAGTTACAAATACTAAACCCTAAAACCTAAGCCTATAAATCTAAACCCTAAGCCCTCAACCCTAAGAGCAAATAATGGAACTTGGTAAAGTTGGCAAAAACTGAATATTACAATTATCAAGTTTTAAAATTTGGAACTTGGTAAAATGTTTAAACTTGTCATAACGTACTCAATAGTGGTCTTGTTTCAAAGCCCTCGTCGCAAGGAACCCAAATATGCAAATGAAAATAAATTGAATCTTCAGTCCATAATATATAATAGATCCAAATTTGAAAGTCAAATGAAGAAGCATGGAAGGTAGGGTGGGTGGACCATGCAACCTCTGACCAAAGCATGCATGCATGGGAGCGTCCCACGGCAATCAAAGATTAACACACATGCATCGGCTGACCAGCTTTCCGAATTGCGAGGCACATGCAATGGCTGGCCAAGTGTGCGTGGGCCGATGCGTGCCTCTTCGGGTTTCTCTCTTCTCAAGTTCGGGAATAGATAAAGAGAGTCGAGTTCTCTTCGTTATTGAGATGGTACTAGAGTAGGGGGAAAGTGAGGCAATTTGATTTACAAATCCGCACAAATCTGAGTGCTGAAATGGGAGATTTGGGCCTCCCTTACTTGTAGGGAAAACATTTCATTTCCCCCTGAGCAAAACTGAGGTTGTGTACGCTTGTAGGGCATGGATAACACTGAGCCACATTGTTTTTGCAGGAACCATGCCAAAGGTTGTTATTCATGAAAGCCAGCACAAGTATGTATAGCAAACATTTCAGATAGCGCTAACCTGAAGAAGTTTCGAAGGTGATGCTACTCATGGAATGAGGGACGGAATCTCCACCATCGTCAAACTAAAAGAACAATAGCAAGCATTATGTGTTAGACCTCAAACCTTCAATCAGCAAGGATAAAAAGTATTGACATGTCACTGTTGACAGAGCATGCTAGCTTGAATCACACGTGCAACCCCTATTAGCTGCCACTAGAAAAATTAACTTTACTTCTGCACAATAACTTTCCCTTCATTTTTAGGTCATTTATTCATGTTTCAAATATCCATGAAATCACGTCGTCAAGTTGGGAAGCAAGAGCTACCAAGAAAAACTTAAATGATTGACTCTAGTCCAACCGAGAGACTATTTAAAATACGGCCTAGAAGCAACCGTACAGAGGCTTATATATTGCAAGTGCATGATTTCGTGAATAATGTTTTTTTAACAATTTCCTTCAAATGGGCTACCAATTATGTGACCTGTTTGTGAAATTATATGTTTATATTTAAATTCTCAATTGATAAAAAAAATATGTAGACATATGGCAGTTGATGATCATTTTCATGGGTCATAGATATAAAGATATCAATCTACTATTGAACACTATGAGAACTCTAGACATGTTAGTAGACGGGATTGGATCCAGCCACTATTGTACACTATGAGAACATGGTATTCTGGTATGCCTTTTTTGTCTCATATGCATATGTGTAGGCTATATCCTAAGGCTTAAGGTTGTCGTATATTCACGAGATGTGAAAGACTTGCTTAAGGGTTACCAAACTTCATTTTATAATTGGTTAACGGTAGCTTCTAGCTTTGTCACCAACAAAGTTGTGCAATAGGTTTAATCAAGTGGATTTCATAAGATAGAATTCATCTGAAAATGAAGATGTTTTTTTGCAACTTTTTCGTCCAATGACAGCTATAGGAGCGAGGGAGGATGACAGGTGTGTGGCGGCTAGGTTCTCGTCTTGACAGCCATATGAGTGATGGAGGAGTTGTGATAATTCAAGGGAGCAAAACCTAGAGCAGTGGGTGCTTTTGGTTGTTGGTGTTTTACGAGCAATACAGACTGCTTTACGGGATGGCGTGGGGGTTTAAAGGGAAACTAGGGGAGTGGGCCCCACACAATTAAAATCCAATAAGACTAGCCACAGTGGGAGTAACTTCAGCAGTAACATCGAGTCCAATTCAGCAAATTTGCTTATGTGGCAATGAGTTAATGAGGAGAGAGGTAGTTTGAGTAACTTAGCTAGTTACTGTAACATCACATGTCCCAATGCAATATGAGTCTATAACCTAATAAATGAAGCTTTGCATGACACCACATTATGTTACTACCCACTATGAAGGTAGTAACATAGTCTAGGGATATGTGTATGTTACTCTCCATTGTGGCTAGTCTAAACGTACACCTACGGGCTGCTTTACAAACATTTTACGCAATCTTCCACCTAATTCTGCCCCCCACCCCATGAATTTCATTGGATGGGCCCCACTAAATCTAATCATGGTCTGACACCTCATCCAGTAACCCTCCTCACTATGTAATCCCTTCGCAGTTCGTAGATGTACCATCTCTCATAAAAATCAGAAGGGGGAGGGGAGGGGGATTGATGGGATGAGGACACGTCCCGTAGATCAAGCATGTAAGGAAATCCCCGTAAGTTTAGCGTTTTCGGTGTCTCACTCATTCTTTTTCCTGTTGGCTGCTTGACCATGTATCATGTGATCAAAATTATCTAGGGTGTTAGCAAGTTTTTGTTCCATAGGCTGCTGCTCCTGAGATCGAGGGGCGATAAAAGTGTATCGGACTCACCTTTCATTTTCCCGCTACCCATTTTCAAATATATCTAAGAACCTTCAACCTTATTATCTTTGATCGGTTATCCTTTCAAAATAATAGGTTTTGAGACCCCTCTATTCTATTTGTCTAGGCTGGGGATTAGGTTTGCTATTGGACGTCTTTCTTGATTACAGGGGAAGACTTTCGGGTGGGCGAAATCACGTGACAGAATGAACCTCAGATTAATGGGGTCTGCGGTATGACAAAATAGCACTGCTTGCTGATCTGACAATAGCTGGTTAGTTAATAAGTTGCATATTTCCCGGGTCGCCTTTAGGCCCTCCCCAATGCTCCACCTTGTACAGGTGCTAAGGCTATCATGTAGGTAAAAAATATGATGTGGCAAGGTAATAAAGAGGAGAGAGGTGAGTTTGGTGACCCCAAGAAGAACCAATGCCAAGCATGTGAACCTAGGCAAAAGCAATTAAATGAAAGAAACCCACCAATGCATGAAATAGTTTAGTTGCTAAAGTATTAAATGAGGGGAGCTTAGCACCAACAAGTGAAGCACCTATGCATTATGGACATTAGTTGCTAAACTTTTTTATATGCTTAGCACCTTATCTAAGCACTTATGCATTGGGAGTGGCCTTAATGACCAGAAGTAATTATGAGGCTACTTGTAGTGGGAAGAATCATAAGCTAGTAGCATGATACTAGTGTATGATATTACCTTCATAGTGCATATTATCATAACTGTATTTAGATGACATCATTTATTGTTTGGGATGACACATACTACCTCTGTCCTGATTTATTGGTCCCCTTCGTATTTAGTGTTAAATTTTGACCATAGGTTTAACTAACAAAATGTCAATGCATGTCACAAAAAATTATACCATTGAAAACTATGTTCAAATACGAATCCAAGGATATAATTTTTTGTGACATGCATTAACATTTTGTTAGTTAAATCTATAGTCAAAATTTGACACAAAATACGAAGGGGGCCAATAAACCAGGACGAAGGTAGTAGTAGCATATCATTTATTATGATAGGGTATCATGATCGAACTCTTTTTTTTCATTTAATTGCATCTCACCTCAACTAAATTGTTTAGTTGGCATGCATATACTTGGTATGATAGACCCACTACATTAGGTCCGAAAGAGTCGGTACCTAATGATTTGAATTTCTAAGAAACTTCGAAGTGACATATATGTGTCACAATTGATTGTTACCTGCTCTATCTGCAGCCCTCGGTCACCTATCATTGATTCTGTCTCGTTCAAACTAGAAACGATATTCTCTATAGTAGGCCTTTCTTGTCTGTTCGGTTTCAAGCATTGTAATGCTATCTCAATGCATCTCTTCACTTGGTTGCAGTATACTTCAAGTGATCTGGGCTTTGCTATGCCATTTAGTTTTCCCCTCCAGCTTTCATGTACCTCCAACATTCGTAATGAAGTTAGAATAATACAGAACCGAGATACTAAAAACAGTACCATAGCGATGTTCAAACAATATGATCTGTCGTGTCGTAACCAGTGGCGGAGGCCGGAACTCGGGGGGGGGGGGGGGGGGGGGGGGTAAAGAAAAATGGCCCAAAAAGTTGCTTTTCACGTAACTAAAGAAGCAAAAGCAAGATCTTGGGGTGGGCCGCCACTGGTCGTAACTAGAGTATGGAGAAAAGTATTTCTTACATGATTAACAAATTTCCGAGTCGTCATATCAGCAATTCGTGTGTACCCTTCGGACCCGATCATTATCTTTACGATTATAACACCTAAACTAAATATGTCAGAGTATTCCGAGATTACTTGATGGTTTATGAATTCCGATGCCCAATATCCACTGCATGCCATAAAAACAATGAAACTTGTTATTTAATTAGCTGATAAAAATAAATAAATCATAAAATAGTTATGGAAGATCGGTGCATTTTTATTAGTTCTAAATAAGAACTAAATGTATAGGACAATGCAGCCAACTTAATAGCATAAAATATCTGGCATTTAGCTTACCGTGTTCCAAAACAATTGAGGGTTTTTCTTGTTTTTTCTTCACGAAGGAGCCTTGATAAACCAAAGTCAGCAATTTTTGGTATCATTTTGTTATTTAGCAATATGTTATCAGGCTTCAAGTCCAGATGCCATATAGAAGATTTCAACCCCCCTCGAAGATATTTTAAACCCTCACATATCCCTTTTATTATTTTGTAACGTGTGTGCCAGTTAAGTCCTGTATATACTTCTGCAGAAAAGCAATGGAAAATGACACATATCCCTTTTATTAGTGTGCTAAGAAATGTAATCCAAATAACCATTTTCAATACATGAAAAATAGAGTACATGGGGCTCAGATCACCAACGTAATTACCTGAAATATAAGTATGAAGACTACCATTGTGTACATACTCAAAGCAGAGCGCCCTATGCATCTCAATAGCAACCACTTGTTTTCCCTCGTGCTCTACAAGTACTTCCTCTGGTTCATTGCAGAAGCCCACCAACTCCACAACGTTTTGATGCTTGAGCTCCCTAAGGATTTGGAATTCTTTTCGAAATTCCTCACCATCAAGTCCTGATATGCTGTTATGAAGTACCTTGACAGCAATATCTTCTCCATTTTCAAAAACACCCTGTTTGACACCTCTTGTTAATATACTCAAAATTGTTTGTTATACTAGTAGAGAAAATATATTGAAAGTGCAATAATATGGGGTGTGTGTGTGTGTGTGTGTGTGTGTGTGTGTGTGTGTGTGAGGATGGTGCATATATGATTGTATATCTGTTAATAAGATTTATTCTCTCTTTCTATCAATGCATCGAGATGTGAACTTTTGCATCTTCTCGAGAAAAGAAAGATTTCCATTAAAAAAAACGAACTATTATAAAGTTAGCATGACACGTCATAGAACGGTGACTCTGAAATCTGAATGTATGCAGAGCCAAATTCGTCAATGACTCTCCACCATTAATTACAAAGCTTGCATGAATTGTAGACTAAAGGCAAAAATGGTGTTAGTCATACCTTGTAAACTGTTCCGAATGTACCACTGCCAAGTATTCGCTCGTCATCGAAATCATTGGTAATTTTTTTAATCAATTGGTATGGTAGCCTCCTTTTCTCGATTTTCTCATCAACTGTTCCGTCCACTAACTTGTTTTCCATCCTACTGCGTCCGGTGCAAAGTTTGCTGAGTATAAATAAGAGAGTGCATGATTTTTCTTTTACATGGAAATAAGAGGCATTAAATCAGACTTGTGGGTTGTATTTCTCATTTCTTCTGCCACTCAGATCTCTTAAGCCTTTTAAACTACAAGTACACATTAGCCCCGGTTCGTGACTGAACCGGGGCTAATGTGGAAACTGCCCTGTGACCTAAGCCCTGTTTTCTACTAGTGTATGAAGAGACATAGATGAAAACACCACACAAAGTAACAATTCGAGGGCAAATCCTACAGAGACTATCTACCAGGTTACTAAAAGTTAATGGAGCTTATTCTAATTTAACATAAACATCCATAAAACTTTTTCAGGGCCATCTTTCCCCGAATCTTGTAGGGAAAATGGCCGGACATTACAAAGCAAAATAGACAGGAAACGAGAGGAGCAAGTTGGACATACTAGCAGAAAAATTTCAGAATCATGGGAAACTGTAGCACAGAATTGTAAACACTTGAAAAAAAGGGGCAATAATCATAAAGGCACTTACCTGAAAAGTGGGAGAAGACGAACTGCAAACGTGATGCAACAATGCGAGTACAAGACGAGATAAGAACGAGCGGGTGTGGTTAGCCCTTTGATGGGTGAAGGAGGACAGAGTCCTGGGTTGGATTAAGACATTGAGCCTGCAAGGCTAATTAAAAATTAAAGAGCTCGCCATCTATTGGTACAGGGAAGGGAAGTCAAGATCTGGGATTAAGATGATGCAAGCTAGATTAAGATCTGGGATGAAGTTTTGTTTTGTTTGGGGTAGTAGCAGACCACTTGTTACTCCCACAGAGTTTTTGTAGCAGCAACTCGTAGTTTTTTGGCGTGCACTTGGGAGTTGGGATCTATTGTTTTCGTGGCCATTTAGCCCAATAAAATTAAACTCTGTTGTTTTGGTAACAAAATTAGCCCGACGTGGTGCGGTGGCCTGCAGGCTGCAGCTGATGACATTCTCGGTGTTCTTGCGCTCTGTCAAGCTGTTTATTTGGCACGCGAGGAGAATATTTACTCGGTCGACTTCGCCTCGGACTGCCTCTCCCTCCCTGGTGCAGCGCCTCAATTCTTGTACCCGTGGCTGCTCGTGGTGGCTGATGTGCTTCAATTGTGCGGCTTTCGAGTTTCAAGCACGTTCGTTGGCAGTATAATGTAGCAGCTCCCTCAAGTTTGAGAAATGGTGTATGAACTCTACCACCCTAGTGGTCTCTCTATTTCTCATTCATTCCACTCCGGATTGCATCCGAAGACGCTTTGTAATATTGTTGCTTGATCAATAAAGTTTCCAGCGTCCTCTCAAAAGAAAGAAGAAACTAGCCAAAGAACTCTCATAGACATGTTAGCCCGAGAAATCCCATGATGAAAAGAAAAGGTATATTTTCACAAGCAGCAAACAGAAAAGGTATGCACCATAAAGGAACGTATATAAACAGTATTGCCAATACCCACTAATGTGAGAGCCTAAATATAACTTCCTATATGACACATACCCTCCTGGAAAAAGAAATGAATGACACATACCCAGGAAAAAAATATAATTTGATTAGCAGACATTTTTTAGGCCAAACTTCTACATCCATTCACAAGGTCCGGGTCCATCCATGAAATCGCTCCCCTCACACCGCCAGTGGCAAGGGCCTCGGGCGTTTCAAAGAACGTGATTCCTGACCTGCGTCATCCAACAAAATCATTGCAAACATGGAAGAGCCATGGACTTATAGCCTAAAGCATCTGAAACTGAAAGCCATTTCGATAGCAAGAGTAGGTCGGCCTAATTTGCGGACAATTGATTTGGATGAGCAATTTATGTTCCCGTCAACGCCACCAACAAGCAGGAAACGGCAGTTGCTTAAAAAGGCAGGCACATACTACTGTTTACTCCTCGACAGAAACGGAACTGACGGCTCAACACTATACATCACATTGATCCGCATAAACAGCCTGGGAAAGAATAACTCACATGCTGGAGCGGTACAGGCTAGTTTGTCTCAGGGCAGCAACTAACAGCCCCTTGAGTCCTTGACCCATTGCATAAATATGCCTGGACTTCCTAGTTCCAAGCATAAAAGGTATTCCTGGATTGCCATCTTTGCGTACTTCTAGTGTTGTTAACTGGTAGACAATGAATGGAAGGCTGAAGAGAACCACAGATAAACACATATGATATCTGAACAGCTCGACGGTTGCACAATGAAATGGCAAAGTTTTCATGAATAAGTACCAGGAACAATTATCAACAGCATGAGCAACAAAAACATAGGCATCTACTCGGTGGTGTTATTTGCCACATACATGTGCATAGATTCTACAAGCTATGTCAACACAAATAGACATGCAATGCCAGATCCAGCGTTGCTGTCTCCTGGTTGAGGCAGCTGCTTGTCAGAGAGGGAGAGGGGTTGGAGGAGTGAGGGTAGGGGAAGGGCTGGAACAAGTCGAAGCACCCACACCGTTCATCCACTAAGAGTCAGCTAGAGAGATCCTGACACAATAGTCAATGCAGTCAATTTCGGAGACACGTGGCAAAGCGCTATTGGCCTAAAATCGCCTCTAAGAGGGTTGACCTTCTCTTCTTGAAAGGGAGCTTTACTTCATTTGCACAAATAGTGACTGGACTCCCTACTTCCGAGCATAAAGGGTGAAAATCCTGACACAATATATGCATTCTTGGACTGCCATCTTTGCACACTTTTATTTATTGTCTGAACTACTCCCTCCGTCCCATAATGTAAGACGTTTTTTGACACTACACTAGTGTCAAAAAGCATGTTATACTATGGGACGGAGGGAGTAGTAGACAAAGTATGGAAGGCTGGAAGAACCAAAGGATAATCACACACATGAAACCTAAGCAGGTCGACTGTTGCACAACGAAATTGCAAACTTTTCATGAATAAGTACCAGAAATATTTATCGCCAGCATGAACAACAAAATCCTAGGCATCTGCTCCGTGGTGTTATTTGCCACATACATGTGCATAAATTCTACAGCTATGTCAACACAAATAGAGATACAATAAGGAACAGGAGAAGCTTCAACAGTAGTTTAATAGAACAACTGGAAACTCAAACAAGAGGGACAGGGATAAAAAATATTAGGAAATCAAAACTACAGAACTAACCAGTGCTACTCATTATTCGGATCTGCACGAGGATGCATCCTTTTCCACACATACATTGCCATCGAATAGACACCTAACAGAGCAATCGTCAGATGCTCTGAACTGTTGGCCTTGATGCTCACTCGTCCAGTTAGCTTGTTGTTCACATCAACGTGAACTGCCATGTTTGAAGTCCTTCCCACGGAGAACTGGGTATCCAAGTTTGCAGCCGTAGTCCATTCTTTATGCCACCTTACCAGTGATGCACCCAAAGTTGCAAGGCCTAGGCCCATAATGGGATAGTCTTTTTGAAGCAGGTTCAGCACCACATTCACTCCATGCGCAGTATCACCTTTCACGGACACAGCACCAGCGTTTGCTACCAGTGTTAACCAATTACCAACTGAAAGTTTGTCTTCAAGCTTTGCTCCAGTTATCATGGTGTTTCCTGCTAAAGTCATGGACAGACCTCCAGTAGTGGCATTGTTCTTGGTGTTCCTGAACTTGGTTTCCCCCCTGAGTGTGTAAGCAAGCTGGTCCATCATGGATTGTATGTCGAAGCCTGCAAGGGTTGAAGCATACTCACTATGCTTAGCTGATATCGAGGACTCCGAATGAATGGTGAATTCCCTCTTGTCCTTGTTAACTTGGACCCACATAGAAGCTGGAAATGCTTTGGCAACTTCATGGCTGTATTGGAGGCTCACACCGTCAAACCCACAGTCATGATCCCATCCTTGAGGGTTGGTAACAGCACGTGCCAGAAGGTTCGTTGCAGGCTCAAGACACCGATAGCGGTATACTGGATCATCGGAATCAAATGAAGATGGCAAGGCCCAGTCTGGCATAAGAGATCTATCATTGTCATACTCGTCATCAGGATGATCATTCTCCACAAGTACATCATGATTATTGCCCTCACTCTCCTTCATTTCCTTCAATCTTCTGCGCTGTTCCTTCAACTGCTTCTTCTGAAGAAGCTTGGTTCGGTAGTCATACTCGTCGAAATACAGTTTCTGCTGCTCTTTGGAGAGTTTTGCAACCTGTGATTTACTTAATGGCTTAAAGGGAGGAAGTTGGTCATACTCTTCATCCTCTTGATCGTCATCCAACAATTCATCAGGATCAACATCTGAGCCCACACTCTCAACCTTCTGTTCATTTGCACGCCTGGGGTGCTCTCTAGATTGCAACAAAGATGATAAGAAGTAAGGAAGTGGAGGCATCTGGAGACGGAGATCAAAGAGTCTTGGAGAAGCAGCACGGCGGGTTGAAAGAGTATCAATCTCAGCAACCATCTTCAGTGAGTAGCACAGGAGGAGGAGCAGACGCTTCCAGGTAAGGCCATTTGGAAGCACCTTTTCACCCTCCATGTTCCTCCGACAAAGGTGGTGATTTTCCACAAGAGCGACTGGATTCTCAATCCGAGGATCATTAGTGGTCTGTCTGATGCTTTGCTGAAGCGCATGAGTCCGATGGGTCACAATCATCTCATAGTTAATTGGGGAGCCACTAGGTCCTTCAGGAAGAGGATCTGCTGCTGAGTGAGTAAGAGTGATAATGGCTTTCGACCATATTGACAGGCCTAGGACACTGGTAATGCATTGCAATAGGGATAGGTCGTCTGCACCTTGCCGTTGGGTATCGATCCGATCAACATACAAAACAATGTCAGGGGGGCATTTCTTGATATACTTCTTAACAGACTTGAGCATTTTCCTGTTTGATTTTCCATCCCTAACTGTAGTCCCAAGTCCTGGAGTGTCAATGACACGAAATTTAACACCACCAACAACTCCAGTAATCTCCTTCACGGAACATGTTGCTGGTAGAAAAGCATTTGTTTTGGATTTATCCTCACCAAAGATGGAGTTTATTGTTGCACTCTTTCCCACCCCTGTCTTCCCAAGGACCAATACATTGCAGGAGAATTCCAAGTCATCTGTTCCCTCTGTCTCAAGCTGCAAAGCCCTGCTCCAGGCATTCTCAAGTTCTGAGGAATGGTCTGCCATCCTTATGCGCCTGAAGCCTTCAACGAGACTGAGCCGATATAACACTTGTACAGGTACCTGATGTTCAGTGTCATACCCTAATCTATACACAAGACGCAGATACTTGATTCGTGCCATGTCCACCTTTATGTACAACTTCTTCTCCTCATCAGTCATCGTGTTCTCCGGGTCAGCAACTGCATCCAGCACATGGGTAGAAGCCACACTTGTCCTAGGGACACCGACCACGGTATGGGATGGTTGGATGGAATCAGAGGTTTCAACTGGAAACACCTTGGCCTTGCCCTGTGTAGGTGATCTGTTTGCCGCCCTGAGAAGCTCAGCTAAAGCTGCATAATCAAAAAGCTCAGTCTCCTTTCCGCTCAACTCCTCCGCTTGATAATCATCATCCAGCTGATCCTCATCTGAATCATCCAAACTGGAGGCAGGCACATTGTCCTCCATTTCTTTTCCAGGAGATTCTAAAGCATTGTTTGTCCCAATGATTGGTACAGATGCAGGTTCACCAGAAGGTTCATGATCGCCATCAGTTTCACCATCTACCTTGTGATGACCCGCGTCAACAGTAAACTGTGAGCTGTCAACATTGGTATGAACTTCCACAGGCTCAACAGTGGCATCTCTTGTGGCAACATGTTGAGGGCTGGCATCATCAGAATGTGTGACAACCTCATGCTTGGGCGTGGTATGTTCTGCATCAGAATCAGCATTGTGAATTTCAGGACCAGTAGCTTCTGCTTCTGTAGAACTGACCACATGAGGCAATTCAGCAACCTCATGCTTGGGTGTGGTATCTTTTGCATCAGAGTCATCATTGAGAAGGTCAAGACCAGCATCTTCTTCTTGTTGAGAAGAATTCACCGCAGGAGGCAATTCCACGACAACTTGCTCCTGCTGAGACCCCCCAGCATTCCCCTCTGAAGCATCCACAATGCGGGTGCCACCAGCGTCACCAATGGAAGGCTCAGGCTCCACACCGTTGACAGCCTCAGCACCAGAATCCTCAGCTCCCTGTTTACCACCATTCATCAAGGACATATCCGAGAGATTTACCAAATCACTGAACGCCGCGCCGTCATCCAGCACGCTCATGGAGCTGACGAAGCTCCCATCCAGCGAGCCCTCGGCGGCCGCGGCCGCGGAGGCCGCAAAGACGCCGCCATCCTCCTCCAGCCCGCTCCCCGCTCCGGCGTCGACGAACACGTCGGCGGCGGCCTCCTCCTCCTCGGCCCCCTCCGCCGCGCCGAAGTACTCGCTCTCCCCGGAGGACGCGGACGAGCCGCCCCCGGCCGCGGAAGCGGGGGGCGAGGGGGCCGCGGCCTCGTCCGAGGAGGGGGAGGGCGGCGGCGGGGGCACCCGGGCGATGCGGAAGAAGCCGTTGGAGACCTCCTCGAGCACCTCGTCCCCGGACGAGCCGGCGGCGTCGTCGAACAGGTCGGCCTCGTCGTCCGTGGACGACGAGAGCTGCGCCGCCACCCGCGGCGCGCCGAGGACGGGGCGCGGGCGCGGGCGCGGGGCCTCGGGGGGCGAGGTCGATGGAGAGCGGGACGGCGACGCGGCGCCGGAGGAGAGCGAGGATGCGTACCCTTCGTCGTCGTCGCCGGAGTCGTCGAAGGAGGTGAGCGGCGCGCGGATGAGGAGCGCCATGCCGCCGCGCGTAGCCGGGGCGGCGGAGGGAGCCGAGGTGGAATAAAAATTGAGTCTTTTACGGCGGGCGGGTTTGTTTATTGGTCTCGGCCTCTCGGGTCTCCGTCCGGGAGTAGTGGTGGCAGTTGCGAGGCCGAGGGTTGAGGAGGACCGGATTCCGTCGGGTTGGTGGTGAGACCTCAGCCGCAGGGTGGGTTGGATCTTGGATGGGCTAGGGTTTGGATCCTTCGAGGCAGGAATTGGACTCTTGTTGGAGTGAAATTTGGGGTTTTTATTACTATCGTTTCTTCAGCTCCCTCCTCCTTTGTGTTGGAACTTTGTGGCTCTGGCCATAGGATCTTGTGGTGTGTGGTGATTTTAGCTGCTTAGGATTATCATCTTTTTCCCCTTCTTGTTGCCTTGCATTGGAGGGTTTTATTAATTCTTGGTGGTGAAGCAGTGGTGGACGTGTACAGCAAGATTCTTTTCTTTTGTTGTTTATTTTATGTGGAAGAAAAAAATTAAATAATGAGAGGCAGAAAAATATGTAAAAATAAGTTTAACATGTTCCTTTTGAAAGGTTGCCACGTGTTATTTATTCAAAGTTATAGTACAGCAAGTAAATGTCCTCGTTTTCTTGCCTGTTGTTCACACTGGCGATATAAGTTATTTTGTGGGTCACTGGTGGTTTGCTATCTTTCATCATCAACATCTGGGACAAGATGTTGGTCTAGGATCGGGATTTATGGTTCAACGACAGTGGAGTCGGCATTTCTTCTAACTTGCTTGTCTAGACGCGATGCATCGAGATCTAAGCCAGGTTTGATGAGTTCATTCTGCTCCATTTGTTAAGCGCGAGAGCTATATCTACTCTGTCTCGCAATAGGTGATCGCGAGATGGGTCGGCCCAATGAGTTCCACGGGAACGGGTTTTAGGAAGCGTCTATGATCGATTCACATCGGTTTTAGTAGCTTCCATATGGATTATTCTTTTCTTTTTTATGTGTGTTTTCTCTTTCAGTTTTCTTTTTTATTTTGGTTTTCTATGTTTCTTTACCGATTTTCTTCCTGTGTTTTTTTCAATACATATTGTAATTTTTCTTGAAGACATTTGGAATATTTTTTATACACATTGGTCATTTTCAAATATATGATGAACATTTTCAAATACATGTTAAATATTTTTTAGATACACGTCGAACATTGTTTTTAAGCCACAAAACAATTTTTAAAAATTACATGAACATTGTTTTCATTGTAGTAACATTTTCACAAATACATGTTACATTGTTCTCGAATAAATATGAAAATATTCAAATCCATATTGATATCTGAATGGTATGAAATATATTTAAAAATTATGTAAATATTTACAAAAATGCATTAACATTTTTCAAAAAAATCATGAACATATTGTAAAACATGTGAACATTCTTAAATGACACGAATGTTTTTCGAATGGTGCAAAATACTCCCTCCATCCCATAATATAATAGCGTTTTTTACACCTCCGTCCCATAATATAAGAGCATTTTTGACGAAGTATTAAACTACATGAGCATTTTATTTATAATTTTCAATGTTTTCAAATGTCATGAACATATTTTTGAAATATTTGAACATTTTTTAAATGTCACGAACATTTTTTTGAATGATATAAACTTTTAAGAAAATTGCGCGGACATTTGTTTTCACGGCATGAATATTTTTAAATGTGCGATGGACAATTTGAAAAATTGAAGTAACTTTTTTTGTAATATGTATATTTAGTATATTTTAAAAATATAAAGAAATAAAGTTAATAGTGAAAAAAGAAACAGAATGAGGCCATCACTGAAATACTGATGTTATTTCCAAGGGACAAGGTTGTTGAGCCCGGCCCATAAGCTGTGAGCTGTGTAGTAGGCGAGCACGACGTTCACCTCGCTGCAAGTGCGGTATAGGTATAGCCGTGCCCTTTGTCAAGAGCCATGATTGGCTGCAAATGTCCAAGCCGCTGCAATCTCCTCTTTCCATCCTCGATTGCAGAAAGGAGTCGACATCATACGATTCCACAACTCTTTTTTTCCAGGCAATATTGAGAGCTTTATTCATATGAATGCATTCACTGTATCATCGGCAAAAGGCTACTCACCAGGAAGCTAGGGGTCTCTTCCAGCCAACTTTCTGTCACAGTCAATGTGCAAGCATGCTTAGCACAAAAATGAGCTGGATAGTTGGCTGACCGGATTATTACATGTTGAATATCAAAAGAAATGAAATTACTAGCTAGCTCTCCTATTTCAAAAAACAAGGGTGCCACAACTGAAAGGGAGTTGTGTCGGGTTTTTTTTAGAGTTCTGGAACCTCCAGGCAGTCTGTCCGATGATCACCTCCTGAATACCTATGAGCTTTGTGGAAGTGCATGCCTTCACGAACAGACATGGCTTCTGCTATTAGAGGATCGATAACACCCATGAGGGGTTTGCTCCAAGCTCCCAGTAGGTGATTTTTTGATCGAGCCACGCCTCCTGCTCCATCGTTGCCGCCATCAAAGTGAATGGCTGCATCTGTATTGATTTTAAGAGGGTGCCAACCATATCCTCACAAACTTTCAAGTGTTGCTTAGGAATCTCCAAGATTGCAAGATCTTCTTTGATACGCCACACAGAGTTGGCCGGATCGATCTTTTCCTGGTATTGGGGAAGGCGATTCCGAGAATGTCATATAGCCCAAATCACTTTTTTGATGATCACCCGCTCCCTCTCTGCAAACTGTTGGTCACATAGAACATCGCGGGCCATGTACAAGGATGCAACCACGACAGTCAATATTCAAACAACAGTTGAGCTTCTTCCCAGAGCTGTCTTGCATGCGAGCAATGAATAAGAGCATGAGTCTTTATCCATCGCCATACAAACTTTGCATCTTCCAAGTTCTTGTATTGCCGATGTCTTAAGGTGCATTCAACCCGAATGATCCCTTTTAGGACACGCCAAATAGAAGACTCGGACCTTCGGGATCACATTCCCATACTCGACGGATAGTTGCAGACGTGGATATATAAGTCGTGCACGATCGTACATGTGATTCAAATTTTGAGTCCAAACCCACGGAGCGGACGTATTCCGCTGCGTTCTGACCATGGACCAAAACACCGATCGCCGACATACAACTCGGATGAACCGGCTCCGGCGTCGGCAAGCTCAGCGAAACAGATCGCCCATCAGCCGTCTCCGCCAAGGCGGCCAACGACATGCATGACAATGGCTATATGCTATAGTCAATGAAGTAATTCATTTTCACGCCACGGGCCGAGCCCCCCCCCCCCCCCCCCCCCCCCGACCTGGGTCCTGGATCCGCCACTGCTTAGCACACACGGACAAACCACAATAGGCATCCAGTAGTAACCCCAAATGGCACAACCAGCATGAGAGGAACGTTCTAGTTTTGTGCCTCAAATGATACTTCTCGATTTCTTCAATATCATGAGCATGACATGCTAATCTACAACTTCAATGCTCACGTTTGAACATAACAATTACCTAAGTTCGAGATAATGCAACGGGCATATCCGTATATGTATATTTTATTTGTGAAAACACTTACACTGGTGCATTGATAGTTTCTCATATTGTAGGCAAATGACGACCAAATACATGACGGTCACCATGGGACACTCCAGCATGACAACGAGGCATTTTTTCTAGATCACAAGACAAGTCTAAATTATAATCACAACATATGCTTGACATACTTCAAGTGGGCATCCACTCTTCCTGTCGCTCGGTCACAGCTTTTTCCGGTACTCTTGAGAACTGGAGCAACTCCAGGTTTAGATGAAGAAAAGGTGTGAGGCATCGCATGATTCAGAGCAGGGATGGAGCCGGGATGAAAAATGAGAGGGGGCAAAGATGTATACGATTTTTTGTTTCAGAAATCTTGTTACGAACTAGTGGCTAGATCATTTAAAAAGCCAACCACACAAGCATACATATATTGTGTAAGACGCAATATGATCACACAGGTAATTAAGACAAGTTCATTGTCAAAATAAAAAGTAAACTAACCACTTGAGCCACAATAAATTAAGAAACATCAGTATGAATAAATTGAAATACTACTTCCTGTGCTCAAACTAACCACTAGGACGTCAATTTAACACTGGAATTTATACACATGGATATTTGATACAATGTGCTGCCTTTTTAACACGGAAATCATGACAGAATAATAATGTGGAAATTGGGAGAAGAAAATAAGAACTAAACGCTAAACCTAGGGCTTACCTTGATTGAATGATTGATCAGTACAACTTCTTCCATGGGGATGCCGAGCCGGCCGGCCGGCTGGGCTGATCGCTGGACGGGCGTCGTGTATGTCTACGTAGAGCAGCAGGCGGCGGCGGCGGCGACTTCCGCTCGTCAAGGCGATCACGCGAGCAGCAGATCATGTGAAATACGCATCTCAAACTCGACCTAAAGTCCTATACTCAGTACATTTATAGCGAGAACCACCTGATCGTATGCATGAGGCCTGCTGGTAGATGGGCGGCATCCTCCTTGTGGACCTATGTCCTCGGGCCCCGTCATTATGACGGCGTCGGCGCGGAGGTTGGGAGGTAGTCCAGGAACGGACGCAGATTGTGGTCTGCATTGATGACATCTAGAAGACGGAACGTGGGCTGAGTTCGTGGTTCGTGGATGACAGATATGGTTTCCTACTTCGACGTCTTAATCGTGGTTGGGTGCCAGATATAGAGTTGGATGGCGTGTCCGGGGTGTTGCCCCGGTCTGATTCGTCCAATGGTAAAGGCTTCACTTTTGATGAGCTACCTTGGAGGTCCGCAAGCTGCATATCAGTGATGGAGCTGCGTCGAGCTCGGTTGACGAGATGATCCCTCATTTTTTTCCTTCGATGGCTGTTGTGGTGGTGCCGGAGGCAGGTGGCCGGCGTTGGTGTCAAGCTCAGAGATGTTCTGCCATCTTTTCACTTTTGTCATGTCGGTCCTTACGTGACTTGTACTTTTATCTTTATGATATGAATGAGACACATATTGCCATGCAAAAATTAATAATAACCCATCTATTTCCCAAACACGGGCTTTATACACACAACAGAAAAATAAAAGGAGTGGGGGCAAATGCCTTGGGCGAGAGCTCCTATTTGCCACCCGTGGGAGAATGGACTGGCCCATTTGGAGCTATTGATCTTCAGGCGCACAAAAAATACTGAAAAAGTGCTACGCAAGTGGACTCGAACTCGCGACCTCCTTCTCGTTATCTGGTGGAAATTAGCTTACAGAACTGGTAAGTTCAACTGATTGATTCATGGCGCGAAACATTAAGTATTAAACTTCTTTTGAAAAAATTCGAATAATACACATTGAACATTTGGTAGTATCCGTTGAACATTTTCTTAATATACAATGAACATTTTAAATTATGCACAATGAACTTTTTTTAATATATGATGAACATTTTAAAAAACATAAATATATGTGTTGATTTTTTTAAATGCATTGAACATTTTTAATATACATTGAACAATTTTTGAATACACACTCAACATTTGTATATTATAACACTGATTTTATAATGAAGAATATAGGGAATACTTTATATTCATTGAACAATTTCTAATATATGATGAATATTTTATAATGCATGATGAACTTTTTGTAATATACTTGAACATTTCCTAAATATACAATTAACATGTTGGCAACACGCAATGAACTTTGTAATATAGGGAAAAAGAACAGTAAAAAGAAAAAAATCATAAAAAGGAAAAAATAATATAAAAGGATATAGAAACAGAAATGAAAAGAAAAAAAAATCAGAAAAGAAAAAAACGAACAAAAAACTGAAGCAGCAATGTGCAGCACGTCAACTGGGCCGGCCCACCCGTGGGCGTGTTCTCGACGATTTGCCGCTCGCGGGCGGAAAATAGGAATTGCCGCCTTGGGCTGAGTGGGGGCAATGCTCTGTATCCTGGGCCTAGCATAGGTGGGCTGAAAAAACGAGTGGGGGCATCCACCCCCCCCCCCCCCCCCCCCCCAACCCCCAAACAGCCTTGCATATAGATTCGCCCCTGAACATAGCACCAATGGTTTTGAAATAGAACTGTCCTATTTGAAACCAAAGCTTGAGGTACTACATACTCATAGAGTGGACCCGCTCGTCAAACCTTGTTCTAAAGCGCTTGTTCTGAAGCGCCTAAAACGGCTTTGGATTCTTACGGAGGATAATGATCAACATCAGGTGGTCCTTGATTTCACAATTGGACAAAATGCACATTGATATATTCCTATCTAACCAAGTAATATTCTAAACGTGCACAAGAAATTCAGAAAGGAAATTAGGTAATAAGATTACTCGAGGAAATCAACATGAATCTTGTTCTTTTCGGATTGCAAGGGTAAAAATATCCGAAGAGGCAATTGGCCAACTACAAACTTGTGATTTTCAAAGTTGCATAAATAGTTTGTGATTTTTAAGGTCTTGTCTTTAATTGTTAGCCTTTATTTTTCAGTTCCAAAATGTGTTAGCAGACACAGATGAGTCTAAGTCGGCATTTATGAATTACAAGTTCCTCGCAGATTTTAAATCCCAAGATCACTCAAAGTGCCTCGACGAACTGAGAGCTACCAACTATACACTTTACGTTGCAAAAAAAAAATCACTATATTCATCACAAACTAGTCATGAAAAGTTCTAAGTCATGCCAAAGACATGGCATACAAAGTTCTAAGACAGTTTAACACCAGGAACCTGGGGTTGATTTTTCCCTTTCCTTTTTGAGATATGGGGTTGGATGGCTTGTCCTATCTCTAGAAAGATAGAGATATTGTTGCTTTGTGGGCCGTGATATCAAAGATTGAGCTGGGCCGATATATTTGCCTCATAAGGAAAAAAAAGGTTATACTAGAAAAAAGGGGAAAAAGTTTCCCTAAAAAAAGAAAGAAAAAGCAGTGGGGAATATATCATTATATCTGCCTTAAAAAACAAAACAGAAAACGTAGAGGAGATCTTCTCTTTTTCCTGATGGAAGTGCAACCGAGACGCCGCCTCAAGCGCTCGCCGCCGCCGCCGTCGCCGCATGGAGGTCGCCCGGTTTGTGATCCAGACGGAGATGACCACATCAGCGCCCTCCCCGAAGACATGATCATCCAGATCCTCGTGCGCCTGCGCTGCGCCCGCGCCGCCGCGCGCACCGGCGTCCTCTCGCGCCGGTGGCGTGGCCTCTGGGCCGGCCTCCCCGATCTCATCTTTCGCGACCTCCCGACCGGCAAGATTATAGCGGCGCTAGACCGCGTCGGCCTTCCCGCAGCCGTTTCTCTTCTCGACATCCGTTTCCCGTTTTTTTGGTCGAGGGAGTGGGGCAAGGCCGAAGACTCCAGCGCCAAGTCGCTGCTGCGCGCCGCCGCGCGGGTCTCACCGGAGGAGCTCGTCTTCATCCTCCCGTGGTCTTCTGCTGTAAAACCAGGACGTCCCGTCGAGATCGCCATGCCGTGCTTCCGCCGGGCCACATCGATCGAGCTGGACACGTGTCACCTCCGCCTCAAGCCACCGCCCGCTGGCGAGCTCCCCGTGCTCGAGAGGTTGTCTCTCTCCGGCAACATTGTCGACCTTGGCACCATGATCAGCCGCTGCCCACGCCTACGTGTGCTCAGCGTCACCTTTCGCGACGCCGATCCGGACTCGCTGGAAGCGGCGCTGGCCTCGCTGGAAGCGGCTGCAGCTCTCGGCCTCGTCGTGTCCCTCCTCCGCATCAACCACATTACTATTCGTAGTATGAGGCACAGCATGGGGATGTACAATATTGGGGTCGCTCGCTTCGTGTCCCTTCTGGGTGCCATGGCAAGGCTCTCACCGCAGGAGCTCGTCCTCACCCAGGGCTACCAAGAATGCTATAATGTCGACCTGCCCCGCTTCGACCGCACCACGTCGATTGAGATGAACTTGTACGCCGTCTGCTTCACAGTGCTACCGGCGGGCGAGTTCCCCGCGCTCGAGAAGCTGTCCCTCGAGGGTTGCACCATCCCCGACCTTTGCACATTGGTCACCCGCTGTCCGCGCTTGCGCATTCTCAGGGCGGCCATAGATAATCATACAGACAACCTCACAGTCACAGTCCACTCGACGTCGCTACAGGAGCTTTACCTTGATGCCCATAAAGACACGGAATGTCAGGGCATTGACATTGTGACTCCATTGCTTAAACAGCTGAACCTGAAGGTCAAGGCCGACATGGACCTCAGTGTCTCTATCGCGACGCCGATGGTGGAGAAGGTCTCATTGAGGCTCTCGTATACAAAGTTTCCTCTTTTATTTGGTTTTTTGTCGCTCGAGAGCATGAGGTTAGAGACCATAGAGTGCGACAAATACAAAGATGTGGGGCTCAGCAACATCAACGACCAGGAAGGGGCGTCTTTGCAGCCCCCTCGCATTCATGTCCTTGTCTTGAACATATTTCCCTATGTACGCCTCTTATCCACTTTGTCAATCCTTCAGATTTGTCGGCTGTATTTTCATACTTGAAGGCGTTTGTTAATTCTCATGCCTAATAACTATTTTGTTTTGCAGAATATTTTTCATTCTGGTGCAGCGCTGCTAAACTTTGCGGATGAGATGAAGAAACTTCTGATTACCAACTTTTCTGCGTTGGAGCTACATCTCAGCACAAAGGGGCATGTCCTTGGAGCATTGATGTTGCGTCTCCTAGGGATGCATCAAATTCGAACCGCTGTACAGAGGCTTAAGGTTATCCTATCAGAGTGGTGCCGGGTAATTCTCCATGATGCTCATATATCTTACGCTCACTACTTTTTCAAAATACATTCTAATGGTTTTTATGTTCTAGATTTCACAAACATCAAAATGTCTTGAAAAATGTCTTTGTAATGAGCCCAAGAACTGGAGGAGCCAAAGTATCTCCTTGACTCATCTTGAAGAAGTAAAAATTGAAGGCTTCAGCGGAGGGAGCAGTGAGATTGATTTCATCACAATGGTATTCAGATGGGCGCCAATGCTTAAAACAATGACCATCAGGCTGGCGTATGACATTAAACAAAGTGTCATCGAAGCTTGCGTCATGAATATCAGCAATATATGTTTGATGTATCCTTCTGTTGATTGCTTTATTTATCCCAATTATTATGGTGAACTGGTTTGGCGTACGCCCATAAAGTTGCCATTCTTCTAGCTAGATGCAAGGTGGTCATTGCTGGAGTGGTTATGGGGCATGATTAAAATCTTTATCAGGCATGGTTAAAATCAATGTGGGCTTTGTTTGCTTCATAGACAAGAAATGCTCCTTGGTGCAGCAAGAATATTTTCCATTAGGAGGATGCAAGCTGTATACTTGGTCTAGATCATCTCATGCTTAATGTGGAACCTATTCCCTGTAATATCCCACAAAATGTTTTCCGTATGGGAGGTGCAACTGTTTGTTAGTTCTATACTTGGTGATGTCTCATGCTATTTGTTTTTCTAATGGTCAGGGGGGAAGGGCTCCCCACCTGGATATATTTCAAGAGTGAAGTGCATCCTAGGTCCTTGAACTATTTTGAAGGTGTCATGTAGGTCCTCGAACTATAAAAAGTGTCATCTTGGTCCTCAAAAATCCTTGAAGTATAATAAGTCTGTATACATGTGACACCTTTGAAATAATTCAATGGCCTAATTGAAATCTTTGAAATAGTTTGAGGACCAGGATGGCACACACATTGCACTTTGAGGACTTGGATGACGATTTTCATAGTTTGAGGACCTACATGACACCTCTGAAATAGTTTGAGGACCTATGATGCACTTCACTTAGGGGTGTTGCGTCGTTTTACATCTTATCCAGATACAACAGCTGACAGGGGATCACGCCATATGCCGGCGTGATCACGAAGAACATGATATTTTAGGCGATGAGCCTACATAGTCATGTCATCTCTAATGGCACGGATAGTATCCAGGTGTGTGAGAGACACCCCAGTGAATACCATCTGTTTAATTAGAAGGATAAAGGGAGTCAGAGTTGTAGGCAGGTGTGAGGGTGTTGTAGAGGCCCGAATGTTGCTCGTGGGGTTGAATCGAGGTCTGGTGCCAATTCCTCGCTATACTTCCTTGCCACCAAGCAGTTGAAGAAAATGTGATCTCTGCATTCAGAGGCGCGTGAGCATCGAGGGCAGCTGTCATCTTGTATGATATGTTTATGCAAGAGGTTGGCACGAGTGGTCAGGTGAGCAAAGTATAGCAACCATCTAAACACTTTAACTTTGTTTTGCACACGTGACTGGCAAATCTCCATTAGTCCTGGGCTTGATAGTTCAGAAGAAAGAGCCTTGCAGGCCGGAGCGCACTTTCAGCGCACGGCGTCCAGTGCACACGGTATCTGGGTCATGCATGTCCGGTTCGTGATGCGTGCTGTGAAGGCTCTACTCGGATTAGGCACCCAATACAAAAACAATACCAGCGGGAGTACGGTACAAAATGCGTAATTGCCGAGGAATGTGTACCAGGCCAGCACAATATGTTCCTATCCCGCTCCTGCCACATCACCCGCGCCCCACCCCGGGCCACCCCCCACCACAGGGATCCCTCTCGATGCTCCCACTTCATCCTACGGCTTTTCTTTTCCTTTTTTCTTTTCTAATCTAATCATCTCCCCCCTAATTTTCAGGCGGTGGAGCCGGGCCTTACTTTCTTCCAATCAAAATCAAGCCACGTATGCGGGAGCATGGGAAGGAGCAGGCAAGTCTCGTCCCCACCACAGCCTCCTTGCGCTCCCTCCTCCCTTCCCTCACTCATGTCAGAAGCCGGCGGCGAGGGACCACGGCGCCCAGGTCAGGCGAGACCACCGCCGACGGCGGCCTCCACCTGTTGTTCGTTCTCGTTTTTTTACGTCGGATCCAGGGCCGTAGAGGGCGACCACCACCTAGACACAACATGAAGATGCAGGTGCCAGATCCGGCAGCGAGGAAACCATCGCCGAGTCCCCAGCTCCGATCTACTGAGCTCTTCCCCGACCGAGAAATCTGCATCGCCGATTGGCCCTCGTCCACGCCGCCCCACCTAAGTACGCGAACAGCAGATCCCTGCCTCGCCGTGCCTGGTTTTGTTCCTTCTTTTCCCCTTTGTTTTTCCTATCTCGATGTTCAAATCTGAGCAGCACCTGTTATTGTTAGGTGTGCTTGGTCACGGCAATGATATTTGATGATTTGTGTCATGTGGGATCGACGACCAGCCAGGAGCACGACGTTTATCGGGAGCAGCAGGCCCGTCTGGGTGAGGTCCTCGTTGATGGCTATGTCCTCGCCTACACACAACAGAGCGCATCGAAACAAGTATCTGCTGCCAGCCATTTCCCCCAATTCGAAAAAAAAGCCGCCGCCTAACTTGATCTGGCTCACTCCCGCATGCTGATTTCTTGATGGAGTTTATGGAGGAGACGCGAGATTCTGAACCATGGTTCGGCCGAATCTATGGTCCACGCCGTAGGATTGCCCAGCCTTCTGCACGTGGATCCGTGTATCATTTGAATTCAAAAAGGATCAATTAAGGCCCAAACAGCCAGAGGCCTCGTTAGTCTCTTTGATTCCAGCGATTAGCTGGCACAGCCCTAGGCCTGCGGTGGCTAGTTTTTTTTTCATCGTAATGATGGATGGCACACTTATCTAAAAGCTTTAGCACTTGAGCCGATGGATGTTGGGCAGGACTATGAATAAAAAAGCTATCCAGTGCTCATTCATTTGTGGTACTGTTCATCTTCCAGGCTGCTACATATAGCGGATGAGGAGCCCATTCTGCCAACAACTCCTTTGCTCGCAGCATGAGAGCTCCATCCGGCATGGATAGCGAAGAAGACACCTCTTTAGACCATCAGCACATGGCTGTTGATCTCACTCCTGCCGGCATGGATACGCTCTCTAACAGGTATTTACCCCGTTCAGTGGCCATCAGAAAGATGCCGTCTCATGTTTGATTTACATACTTATCTTTTTTCCCCTGAAAAAATTACTCAAGCACCTGCGACCCCCTCCTTTCAGATCAAACAAAGGCATCACGGAGCTATCAGATTGTTCTAATCCTGGCTGTGGTGTTGTTGATTCAATCACAGCGAATCCAGAGTTCTCAGAACTGCATTCTGGAAGATCGGCACCTAAGCGGAAAAGGTAGTACATTTTGTTTTTTTTACACTGGGATTTTTTAACTATTGTTAGAAGTAGTTTTTCTGTGGTGTACGATGGTGATAATGGCATAATTTATGAACTGTCAAGTGTCGTTTGTGTTGTTAATTAGTCTTGTTCGATATTTACAGCGAGGTTTTCAATTGTGTGAACCATCAGCAAAACGTCAGGTTTTGTGTGTAAATGACAGCTAGTTTTTTTATTAGTACTATTTTGGACTATATTTGCCGCCGTTAAAATTCATCAATGTTTGTGAGTACGACAGGATGTTCTTTGGAAAACATATCAACACAGTCTTTTAAGCAACACAATCCAAAAAATCATGCTTAAAAAAATATTTAGCATAGTTTTGTAAGCACACTGTGCAAACAGGTCATGTTTTATTACTCCTCGGTTGTTTTGTTTCTCTACGTTTTTGCTGGGTCGTTACATTATTATAACTTTGTTTCAATACTCTATAACGGTTTTGCCGAAATATGTAGTAAACGGGAAGCGTTTGAAGGAATGGACTACAGAATTGCCCCTGCAGTAAAAAGTCCGTTCCAGAAGTGTGTGGAGCGCGCTGCTTTTAGGGACGATGCAGATGTGTTCGTTCCAAGTGTTGGAACAATCTTTGATTCAAAGGATGAAGCCTACGATTTCTACAACATGTTCTCTTGGGAGTGTGGTTTTGGTATGCGCTATGGAAAGAGTAGCACTAATAACAAAAATTACAGAACAATGCAGGACATCGTTCGCCAGTGTGCGGTATGCATCATTTTAATCTTAATTGTTTGTTTTTGTCTCGGTCGGATTATTGGTTCATACTTTTTTTGTCTGCCTTTCACTCTGTGTCTTTACCATTATTACAGGGCAAAGAAGAAAGGCCCAACACAACAACATGCCGCACTGGTTGTGAAGCTCGTATAAGACTACATCGAACTGACGACCATGGATGGTATGTGACCGTTTTCATTAACAAGCACAATCACCCACTATCTGTGAAGTGTGGCGAGAAAAAACAGTGGAAATCACATAGCGTTATAAGTCCTTTAGCAAAGGATTTTATTCGTAACCTCAGGGAGAACAACATCAGGTTTGACCAGATATACAACATATTAGGGTCAGGTCTTGGCTCTTCTCTAGGCGTGCCTTTTAGGAAGCAGACATTGAGAACTCTGTGTGCAACCATAGCTCATGATTCCATCGCTGATGATATGGCCAAAACCACTAGTATACTTCAGGATATGAGTGCCACAGATCCGGACTTCAAAGTTTGTGTGCAAGTAGACGGTGAAAGCAGGGTGAAAACAGTAATATGGTGTAATGGTAAAAATCGGCTGGATTATGCACATTTCGGTGATGTGGTTACTTTCGACACCACTTACAGGACCAACCTATATAACATGCCATTTGGGCTTTTTGTTGGTGTCAATAACCATTTCCAGTCTATTATTTTTGGCGGCGTCCTCATGGTTGATGAAAAGACTCCCACATTTGAATGGGCATTCAGAAACTTTATTGACTTGATGGACGGGAAACATCCTACTACTATATTGACAGGTCAGATTATAAAAGTTGTCTTCATACATTGTTGTAGTTTGTCAGGTTGTACATATGCTATTATATGTTCGCCTTAGTTTGATCATTCTTCTTTGATACTCCTACAGATCAATGCAAAGCTATGCAAAATGCTTTACGAAGTACAATGCCCCACACCCGTCATAGGTGGTGCAGATGGCATGTGTTAAAGGTCTTGAAAGAGAAAATTGGACACGTGTACAACAAACATTCTGCCTTCAAGAAGGAATTCCACGCGATAGTAAATGAAGAGACGGATGTAGAATCATTTGAGCGAAAGTGGCATCAATTGATTAAAAAATACAAACTTCAAGGAAACAAGTACCTTCGCAGGATTTTCAAGTGGAGGGACATGTGGGCAATGCCATACTTCATGGGCACATTCTGTGCCGGGATGACCGGCACGCAACGGAGCGAGAGTGCGAATCATCTCCTCAAAAAGTTCATCAGCAGATCATCCCCAATGCACTTGTTTGTTAAGCAGTACAACAAATTGCTTGATTCCAGGAGCCAGGCAGAAGACGAGGCAAATTATGTCAGGTATAAAAGGCATGCATGTATTTTGTTTGTATAGTATGAGTACTACTCCAGCTACTATCTGACATTATTTTATTTTATCTCACACATTATATACTTATTCCACTGAATAAAAGACACGCAGGCGGCTTGTAATTGGCGCTACTATCGAGATAGATGCAGCGGCTGTGTACACGAAGGCCTTGTACGAAAAATTTTCACACGAACTTTTTAGATCAGGCTCATTTGATGCACGCCGTTCCAAGCCTGGACACGTCTACAAGGTCAAATTGTCGCCGCAACTAGCCTTAACTGATTATGACAAAAAGGTATTCACCGTCAAAGTGGAAGACGGTGGGGACTTTGTCACATGTGATTGTGGATTTTTTGATCATGTCGGCCTGTTGTGCTGCCATTCATTAAAGGTATGCACACATTTTTTTCATTATGGTCCTATGTCATGCGTCTCAAACTCATTTTTACCTCATTTTTACAGCACTACATTAATGATTTCTCATCTGACTCGTAATTTTGTTTTTTCAGGTATTAGTTCAGAACAATATTGGCAAGATTCCACCAAGGAATATAGTCAAAAGATGGACTTTATGGGCAAGGGAATCGAGACCACTGCACCTGGCAAACGAGGGTGAAATGGGGGAGCTGTCTTCCCAAATTACGTATAGAAGAAATGTTCTATATGTGGCTGCTATGGACCTTATCAAGGAGGCAGAATCCGAGTCTGAGTCATTCCAAACGGCGTTCGCAGCTATATGTGAGGCAAAAGAAAAAATTGCAAGTAAGAAGGCTTCAGATATGCTTATTGATACTATCGCCGAACAAGCAAATCCTGTCCGGCATACCATAACTGATGTTGGGTCAGAAACCCAACTTCTTCCTGCACAACGTGTGCTGTCTAAAGGACGACCTAGCTCCCTTCGCCCAAAGAGTCGTATGGATTACATTGTGGCTAAGAAAGCTAGAAAACACTACAAGGACGGCCCATGCCATGCTCATGAAGATACTGCCGGTCCAATGCCACCCCCTCCATCCAAAAAAAAGATTGTGAAGTGTAGCCTATGCAAGATTCCGGGGCACACAAAGGGTAATTGCACTGCTAGGGGAGTCCGAGCGCAAATGTTCTCATGTGGTTATGCAAGTTTATGTTCAGTGTCACTTCATTTAACCTGTAGCGTCCTTGGTGTACTATGTTTTGTACTGTATTTTATTTTTACATGAATCCGTATGTTCATGGATTTTTTTTTTGCGGCTCCATGCATGATGAATTTTCTTTTCTAACTTATATCGACAATCTCTTTTTGTTCTCTTTTTGTTGGTCCTATCTTTACCACGCCTTCAAGAATATAGGACAGGTTTTCACACCCGGCCAACACACGACGCCATAGAACGCCACACCCACGCCACCATGCCGCCCACATCCCATGGTCATCTGGCAGCACCGAATACACGGATTTTCCCATGAGCATACCGCTACCACCCCCATTGTCGTCCCAGGAACAAAGACCTTGACACCATCTCATCCGAGACCCGCCGCTATTCAAGAAAATAGAAGATTGGAAAGGCCCCGTCTTTCGCACCCCTGGCCAGCCCAAGCACAAATACCCGATAGGGCGGCCTAAATGCTGGCCACATCGACCCGTCCTGTTGCACCCAGTGAGAGACTAGTCCGGTCCTACTACCGGGGCGCGAGACGAGCGACAGATCACGACTGGGAGATGTCCAGCCCTTCGACGAAGGCAGCACACGGACGACGATGGAAGGGAAAGAAGGACAAAACAAGCTGCTAATCGATGGCCGACGTCGAAAATCTCTAGCCGCCGCCGCAAAATGACCTATACAATCGCCACGAGCCACCACCATGTCTTACCGCCTACAGTATCGTCTACGGAAAATGGTCAGATCTAGTTACGCCGAATCGGCTAGATCCAGCTACTTCTATAAGAGGCCACCTTGTGAAGCCTAATGCGTCGACTCTCGCCGATGCCAGCATGCCGCCAACTCTCGCCGCCGAGCCACGGAGAAAGGGTAGAAGAAGCCTCGCCGCCGACGCCAGCTGGCCTTAGTCTGGCGGCATGCCCTCACGATGACTCCGAAGTACGAAACAAGCCGCTCGTCTATTGGCCGACGCCGGATATGTCCAGCCGTCGCCGTGAAACGACCTAGACCAACGCTATGAGCCACCACCACGTTGTGGTAGATGCCACAAACATCTCCATCTCCCTAGAATACCGGTGCACCGCCTATAGTCATGAATACCGAAAACTGCAATACTTAGCGCCGCCGCTGCTTTAACAGGCCACCTCGCGAGGCCTAACGCGTCGGCGCCACCGTGCGCCGCCGACCACCCGCGTCAGCCGCAACCAATAGAGGGTATAAGAAGCCTCGCGCGCTTCCGACGCCTGGCTTTAATCCGGCTGCGCCGAGGGGAGTGGGCGAAGGTAATATGGCTTGCGGCGCTAGGGTTTGCCCTCCGGAGCTGTGCGCGGGAGACATAGGCCATCCCTACAAAGTATGTGAAGGAACTTTTGTATCTTAGCGGCTGGTTGTCGTAAAACTATTGTAGTAATAAAAAATGTGGAGTAGATTGGTTTTCGAATATTTGTTTCATATGTCAATATCTGAATCCTTCGCCTAGATCTAAGTTACCTCCGCGGTAGTTGTATGTTCGTTTGCCACTCCTATGTTCGTTTGCGCCAGCATATACAATTTGTTTTTGAGAACATTTACAGACAAGACAAACATGAACACGTTATATTTGATTTAAGTTTCCGAATCAAACATCATTTCACGCGGACAACAAAGTATATGAAGAAGTAGAACTTAGGCATTAAGTGATGTAGAACACTTAACATAGTCATTAGCTGTCTCATGGACCAGCAAATACAAAACAAAGTGCATTTTACGACTGACAACAAATAGTCTCATACCAAATTACGGACACTAACACTGACAGACCACAACACACACAGTGTGTGAGGGCTTTTAGGTACACATGGCATCATAGACATACAGCAACTTTCAGTCGCAAACATTTTTATAGTGAAGAAAGATGGATAGTCTTCATGAGAATGTTGCTTAGACGCCGTTGATCTTCGTAATGTTGGAATCCATGGTCATGAGCAGGTATCCAAGCACCTTCCTATGTTCGAGCAATCCTTCCTGGAACAGTTTGATTGAAAAATAGTTGAGTTTTCCAACAATATTGTATATGCATTTGATGAACAATAAACATTTCATAGGACACCGAAAAATGCAGCAGCGCAAACAATCTGATACCTGGTCCAGCACAGGTTTGGCTTGGTTGTTCGTCATGTTCCTCGCGGCATATGCAACATATATCGCATCATTTGGGCTGTTTTTTTAAGAAAAATGATGAAGTATTTCAGCAACCTGCAGATATTTCTTACAAATGATAATTAAGACTCAATGTTTGTTAGAGCTAACCTCGCTCCTGGACCCCTAGTGTGTTTGAGTTGTTAAAGCCCAGTGCACTAGGAATAGTTGCACCTAGCACAATAGACATGCAGTGACCCAGTGCCAGAAAAAGATTATAAGCTTTACGATGGTGGTTGTCCACAACTATGGCGGGAAAAA